>NC_133537.1:124478665-125728665 GCF_048544455.1 Silene latifolia
AAGCTTACCATGCTCCTTGCCGCACGATACGACAAGTGACTCTCCGCTTGTAACACCCCATCTATCCGGCCAAGATAATTGGAGCGTTACCATCTCGGTTTCCCGAGGTAGTGTTTCAAAACTTCAATCAAAGAATATTTTATTAATATAAATGTTTAGAGAACTACATAAATGTAAACAAATGAATAAAGTACAACTCATGACATCTATACTCGTCTAGCTAACTAGACTCGTCTCGTGACTCATTAAGCTCGTCCCGTCTCCCTCGTAGTATCCAAACAACCTGTACTTAACTTGCTCCCCATATGACCGACCAAAGGACACCATATTGATCAACACAGGCCACCCAAGAGATAAGTGACAATGCACAGACACAACAAACGTCCGTTTCAATAAATAAATAAAGTGCGACACGACTCGAGTGTGTGAACATACGATATGACTATGATATGAGTAACATGATATCCAACAACCACCACCACGGTACCGAAACACGCCCAGACATATCGACAACCTCACTGGTACCGGTACACGGCCACACATACCGTCAACCACACTGGTACCGGGACACGCCCAGAGATACCGATAACCACAAACAGGTACCGGTACACGCCCAGACGTACCGGGTTCGAAAGCCAACCTGATCCTCTGCCAGACGTCGTGTCTCAACCACACGCGTCCCTCTGAACTCAAGTCAGTAATGTGCACATCCCCCTTAGACTGGGAAAGCTCCAAGAGACAACCCAAGTGGAAGACGGTCTCCCAACCGCCCTCCGTCTCCTTAACAACAACCAACAGTCACAACCATCATATTACCCAATATACATGACAACACAATATGTCAATTACCGACTCATCCAATCATCTTAACCGACATCATGTTATAATGCAATAACCGCTAAAACACGACTCAAATGCCAACTCAAATGTATATTGAAACTGAGTAGGATTAACCTACCTTTTAGCAAATCCGCACAAGCAAATCCGTCATACAAGCTAGGCCCGTCTTGTAAAACCGTCTCACAAAACCATTTCCTAAAATACGATAATAATACAAATAAGTATAAATATACTCATCTAATCATACAAGTACGTATACAAATATGTATAAATATACTAATTCAATACGTATTCAAATACGTATAATTATATGAATCTAACTATACCAATACATATAATTATACAAATTAATACGTATACGACTAAATAATACGACTTAATTAAATAAATAAAACCCGTCTTAATTATTCACTCAAAACCCCGACTCAACACCCACACCCGACTACCCCCAATACTCCGGCAGCCCCCACCGCCTACTATTGCCACCGTGGCCACCACCAGCAGCAATGGTGGGCCACGACCAGCACGACAACCACACAACACCAACACACCTCGGACAACAACACCACCACCACGTCGCCACTCCTAAACTCATCCACCACGGCCATCACCGGCCATAACCGACCACGTCAGCCACCCCCACTGTATCCCCCGTCCATGGCGAGCCCAGCAGCGGCCACCACGACGGACGTAACCACCAGCGGCAACAATAAACACCACGGCAGCAGCAACAACAAGCAAAAACAACAACAAACCCGACACCCTTATTCTCTCCCATTTCCCGCCACCTACAGCCACCCTCACGGCCACCCATGACCACCCCTCAATTCACTCTTCAACCCAGATCCGCCCAAGTCCAAACCCAAACCGGCCTGCAACCCGTCCAAAATCCCAGCCCTAACCCGCATGACAACAACACCTAAAAACTCATTTTACAACTCGGTCAAACCCTTATTTAGGGCGGTCAACGGTGGTAAACGGGTGGCCAAAGGTGGGTCAAGGTCGGGACGGGTCAACGGTATGAATAAAATAATATAAAAGCTAGTATAAGACGGTTTACCTTACGATCTCAAGGCGGAGGGACAAAAGGCAATCTTCTTTCTTCTCTTTTTCTCTCTTCTTTCGCTCTAAGATTCTCTCTAATATTGTGTGGTTGAAATGATGAATGAAATGATAAGGGTTGGATGGATGTGGATAAGAGAGTATATATTATATGGTGGGAGTATAATACATGTATAATGTATTATTATTATTATAATCATTATTATTCCGTCTCAACATAACTCGTATAATTAAAATATTATTATTATTATGAAATACGGAGTATTACAATCTTCCCCCTTAAAATAAACTTCATCCCTGAAGTTTTACGTCACTCTTCTCTTTCCGACTATTCTCTCAAATCTCATGTGTACTCTCATCCCAAAGTTCGGTGTTCCATTCTCCCTACTTCCTCACAACTCTCACTATTTTCTCACATTCCGCACTACCTTTTTCCTAAACTTTCGAATTGTTACATTCAGTCCCCTAAAGGAGAACTTCGTCCCGAAGTTCAACTATCAACCTCAAAATACGGTCTCATACTCTCATTACCAAATTCCACAAATGACCTTGTTCCAGGTTCGACACTCTTTCTTATTCATTGCAAATCTGTAAATAAATCCAATATGGTCCTAATGCCATTGATATACCCTACTCTACGAGCCTCCCAAATGTCAAGGTACAAGGTTCAGCCCACTATTCGAAACCCTAATCCCATAACAACTCCCAACTAAATTGGCTCTAAGTCTACGCATAAGTCTCGGGGTATAACTCGATCATTACTATACACATATAAATCACATCTAATCTCATACATACACCTGTATGCAAATCAATCACGAACATGAAGACTCAATGAAACAACCAAATAATGCAACTTCACTCGTCATATGACTAAACTATGCTCAATATTCCCATATTCCGGATAATGCCACGCATATACCGCGTCAAATCCACCACATGATCACTCATGTGTTTTCAACATCCATTCCCATCTATTAACAACACTTCCGCTCATACGGAAGACCATATACACAATCATGCACATTACTACTATGCAACACATAACTTGCATTTTTCATCTTACTTTTACGCAATGAAATAAACTCACGTCGATTAACACACATCGAACAAGGTTTTCATATCAATTCTGTCATCAACCAACTCATGTCGAATCAACGATTTCCATTACTTGCAAAATTTTACACCATATGTTCAAACGTAAATAATTCACACATGTAAGGTCAATCATGGTCATCTAACACAAGTCAACCAATATAAACCGCGAAATAAGGGTACATGCTCAATATTTTGTCAAATATCCACAAAACGAGGGTTAATGCAGTCCACTCGGTCGAGTGTAGCAGGCCACTCGGCCGAGCAGGCGACCACTCAGTCGAGTGCATGGTACGCTCGGTCGAGTTTCACCTTGGGCAGAATGTTTTCATTCGCAACTTGGTTCCAAACTTCCCATTTCATCACATAGATGCCAATAAATCCTGTTGGTGACTCATATACCATTAAACAACCGAATCGAACACAGCTATTGGCCTTATGGCCATCATTAATATACAACTTAAATACAACATCCAAGGGATACTAACAACACGACAACATCCAAGGCATACTAACAACACGACCATATTATTTCATCACCAACAACTTCATCGTAGTGCGACACTCTAGTCACATTGGTAAACACAACACATTACACTATCTCTTGGACACGGCCTAATTACTCATAACTCTTAAGGAATAGTAACAACATCACCACTCACTTAAGCACTACAACATCATCACGACGCACACTGTGGGCATTTCACAATAACGCTTGGGAGGCAATTTTACGAACAAAATCTATACTACCACTCTCCGGGTTGGAATCCGACCCAACCACTTTCACATATCATGCCTATGTACTTAGGTTAAGGGTTACCTTATGTATCAACAATGATCAAACTCATCCACACTTATACTTCTTCACACGGGTTCACTTGAAACTTAAAACAAATTCCTCACCGAATGACGGTTACCACTTGCAAAATCTTCAATTCATATCCTGCTCTAGTACTCTTTCTCTCGTATTCCAGATTCCTAAATCTGAGCACTATTTATTCAACTCACATCATTTCCTAAGCCGAATTCCACATCCCTCAACTACTTTTACCATCCATATTATCACTCCTCTTTCAACTCTCTGACTGCTTCAACTATTCCCTCATCATTCCACAAGTTCTAACTCAACCATATGCTAACCAAAACATCTGAGTTGCGCTCAACCGGTCATCATCACATGTCCTCAAATTGTGTTCACTATCTATGAGTCCACACAACCGCTAAGTATCCTATTTTGGTTGCACTCCACTCATCATTTACAAGTTGTCTCTCATGATCAATTCGCCATATTCGGAGCATTACATGGGCCAACTACCGTCCTAGTGTTCCCAATTTATAAAACTTGATGACTATGTCCAAAATCACTCATTTTGTCGGAAACATATGCCTAAGGCTACGGTGAGAAAACACTCTTTTGGGGCTCACACAAAATCTATGCCCGGATATCCCGGGTTAACTTAACGGATAAGGATGATGGGAATTAAAATAAGCCAGAACGGATATGGAAAGGTAGCATGCAAATCAAACAACATGGAGGGGATAGGAAATAGATGGTCAACACCTTAAAAATTGCCCCAATAGCACATTTGAAATATAATGAACTTTGAAAGTCGGTGCAATTTCAAGATTGAACTTTAGCACTTTGCCACCTTGTAAAATATTCTTTCTCATAATGAAATTTTACTCAAATTTATTTAAATGCGAAATGCTATATTAAAACTTTAACATAAAGGTCATTTGTTTTAAATTTCTTGAAAACTTGAATACAAAGAAGCCCGTCATAGGATGGTACATGTCACAAGAGACAAAATTAAAAGTATTACTATTCAATTGGTATAAAACATAACTTAGAAAAGTAAAAAAATCCGGGTAGTTGTATCATTCACCTTCAAAAGAAAATCTTAAGGCGGAAAATTTCTTATATACGATTTCACAAAACGTTGTAACACTACGCCAAATCTGGCAATCAATAAGGAGCGTATCACAACGGTTTAATGCATTTAATAACGACACTTAGATTACCGTTTTCCAAATATTGGTGGAAACCTAGACGGTGCTAATAGGAATAACGGTTTCCCTCTAAAACCGTTGTTATTATAATTTGACAACGGCTTCTTAACAAACCGTTGTCAAAAACGTTTAACGGTTTCCAAAAACTCGTTATAGAATCACTCTTATCAGCGGTTGTTAGAAAACCGTTACAAGTTTAAGATATCGGCATTTCGAAAACCGTTACTTAATTTACACCAGCAATGGTTTTTGTTACCTGTTGTTATGTTATAGCTACAGACACTACGCCAAATCTGGCAATCAATAAGGAGCGTATCACAACGGTTTAATGCATTTAATAACGACACTTAGATTACCGTTTTCCAAATATTGGTGGAAACCTAGACGGTGCTAATAGGAATAACGGTTTCCCTCTAAAACCGTTGTTATTATAATTTGACAACGGCTTCTTAACAAACCGTTGTCAAAAACGTTTAACGGTTTCCAAAAACTCGTTATAGAATCACTCTTATCAGCGGTTGTTAGAAAACCGTTACAAGTTTAAGATATCGGCATTTCGAAAACCGTTACTTAATTTACACCAGCAACGGTTTTTGTTGCATGTTGTTATGTTATAGCTACAGATTTTTCGTAACCGTTATTATTTTCTATTATGAAATTACGGTTTTTCAATTCAACCGTTATCAGTATTTGATTAGATTTTTCAGTTTGACTACTACATTCAAAACTCTATTTAATAAATATTCAATTTGACCAATAATATTTAATTTGACCAAAATAATTCTATAAATATGCCTTCAAAATATTTTAGGTCAAATTCTAAATTATCAAACATTTACTCTTTAAATTCTCTCTAAATTTCTCTCTAAAAACATATGGCTGGTGTATCGGAGCTACAATCAAATTCTCGTTACGCACAGCCTTTTACTTGCATTCGCCATAATCTCCCGGTTCATTATGGTGTGAATGGAATGGGTTTAAACCCTAATTTTTGGTGGTTGACGCAAATGCTTCATGATTCCGGTTTCACTGCAGTTAAAAAAGTGTACCCTGTGTCTACAAACAAGCAAGGTTTTGTAGGCTTCATTTTTATCGTGTTTGACGAAGCCAACTGCCATGATAGTTTTCGTCATGCAAGAAAACTAGGGGCGAGATTTGCGGGGGAAAATGCGGGGAAAGAGGACTTTTATTCGGATGATAAACAATAAGGCCCTTATCTATAGGTTGCGACCCATCTTGATCATCAACTATTGACACATTGCAGGAAGCATTACATTCTTGCCACCATACCTATGTCATGGAAGAAAGAGGTCATTCCACCTGCACTTCCCGGTGATAATGAAGGGTCGATCTACGACTTGCTCTATACCGAAATTCATGATGAGTATCCTAATACTTCATCAGATTCTAATAATTAAGTCTTTAATTATTATCTGGCATTGTAAGTTGTATTTGGATTATGGTGGTGGTTTGAATTAAAGTTTAATTATTTATGTTTGTTACGTTTTTTGTTACCTCATCCTCTGGAATTCAGAGACAATATCACCAGAAAAATATCTAACTTTTATTATAATGACTTAGGTTTTTAGGAGTACATTAAAATATCAAGCTAAAGATATTTATCACGTAAAACAAGCGTTGACAAACGTGAAAAAGCACATGTGTAGTGTGGAGTCGAATGGAGGGAGTATATTTTTTGTTACCCCATCCTTTGGAATTCAGAGACAATATCACCATATATGTCTCTTTCACCTTCAGCCCAATCCACACAGTCGTTTTCCCATTGCAACGACATTGTCCCCTGCTCGGCAATGCGACCTTGGCGGTGCAGAATCGTAAGTAGTAGGAGGCGGTCAGATTCATTCGCAACCCATAAATATGGGCCTACCCGCTGATCATCGTGATCAAACGAGAGTCTCGAAGAGTCATTATTATAGAATGCCCGCTCAAGTTTGCGAGCCTGACGAAAGCATTCCCGCTCCTCACCCCCGCCAAACTCGATGAGGGCGCACCGCCCAAGGCCATCATGCGCATCATTGTCCGGGTAGATAGTTTGAACCAAATTCAATCCGGCTAACCGAATCAAACCTATTAACCAGTCAAGGCTATACGAGAGTATAGCCTTTCCATGCCCGTTGTGACACCCTCATTTTTAGCGTTAGATAAACATGTAAATTCTACAGAAAAACTGACAGGATATGTTTGTAATTGGTTCAACTAGACAAAACCTGTAATTTTAAAAACTTTTCTAAACCATTCACAAACACTTCCAAAAGAAGAGTGTCAAAACCTGCAAATGCTAACAAACTAATTTACATAACATAGCTAAAGTCGCGAGAATTTAGTGATACAAACCAAAGTAAAGGAGGGAGACATATGTCCCTTCAAAATATATATACACAACCATATGTTTAAAGGTACAAAATATAACCAAACTAGGTCCAAGGTTCTTTTGCTCACTAGCTCGTCCATGTACCCCATCTAATCATCTTCAACCTGTCAATCGCATTTTATACAAACACGAAAGCCACAATTCAGTGGGGAGTAACTTCGAGTCCTCCCAGCCACGAAATGTCATATTTAATGTAACATGTAATGTAACATGTAAACAACATGATAAATAATTCAATTATCAAGTATTCTAACAAATGAACACTAAACTGACCAATTTAAGCTATCATGTGAAACATATAAGAAATAGTAATCCAAACTTTATCAATTGTAACCGGCTTACATCTCACCTATTACAATTCATAAAATTACCATACAAGAAAGGGCAATATATCAAAGACAGGCATAATTTCTTAGCACCGTCAATAGTCACTCTGTAACTCGAGTCTATACCACGAGGTAGGGAAGGTAATCGAACCGGTATCTTGGCTCAGAGGTTCTATCAAAACATGGCCAAGACACAACACAACCCTAGCCTAAAATCTGCGCAGACCTAGACATGCGGATACACACCACCGCACCCAAGACCCACAATTTTTCTAAAACAAAGTGAGTACCCTAAGGAGTCCACCAAAGGGTTGGCTAGTACTTAAGTTGACCACTTACCCTCAAAATAAGTAACGAGGTCATGCCCCAACTTGGATATAAACCCACCAAGTCAGGAACACAAAGGCTATTAAGCAGTGAACATACACTCGTCAAAGACTATAAAGACCTATCTATGACAAACACAACAACCTGCAAGAAGTATTCAATACCAATTCCATTTCTAGCAATATTAACAATATTAAAGGTTTCAGGGAATCTAGGGCCGTTTCTACAATATAAGAAACTACTCAAATCAACCAACAACATATGCGAAATAAAATAAACTTAATAAATGGCCTAAAACAAGAAAAAGGCCGATTATCCAATTCATACAAAATTTCATCCAACCGAATTTTTACCCGCAACCCCAGCCATACGACAGGTACGGGTTAAATTGCGGCTGACCAATCACACAATTGACTGACATCCATTCAGTCAAAGGGACTAAGGCTCAGTTTTCGGCATAATCATCCAACATTACAATTATCGCTATAAAATTCATTTAAGCCTATTCATTACAATTTCATATCATAACCTATCCTAACTGTTGGGAAATGTGTCCTCAACAATAGTGCGATCACATGATTTAAATATCATTATTAAATCTCATTTTAAAGAATACAATTGGGAAGTAATATTGTTACTGTCAACTGGTCAACATATATCGGTAATGATTGGTCGACTAGAGTTTGACATTCTTGTCGTGTGACGGTGGTGATCAGTTGACCCCCTAGGTCATACCTATAGGGCGATACTCTTAATTGATCATTTAATTAATCGTATAATGTTACGAGTTAATTAAATTACTTGAAAAATTGACGGACGATTTTGGAAGTAAAATTTACGTATCAAATTGAAATATGATTAAATGAGATACGGTCTGAGTAATCAAATTATTACACGGATGAAATTATTGTTTAAAGAAACAATTGGATTTGAATGAATTATTATAAATGCGATTTATAAACGGTAAAATATTTTGGTACGAGTAATTATGAATTACTAAGTCAATTTTGTATATGACGTATTTTTATTAATACGTTGATTTTTAATATGTTAAAAATACATAAACAATTTATGTTACATATGACATGTGACATATTGACATTTGACAAAAATAATATGGAATCCATAATACAATGTGGACCGAAATATTGGGAATTATTAACATATTATGTTAATTTAGATTAGTGGGATTAATCATCATTTATCTAATGTAGGCATGCATACCTAGTGCCTTTTGTGTAAGAGCACAAAGGCCATGCATAGGCCAATTCCCTCACCCTACCCGGTTCTCCCTTGGAAAGAACAAGAGTTCTTTTTCATTTTTATTTTATCTTTCACTATATGCATAGTGTGTGTAAGATAATTATTCATTCACTCAACATTATTATTTTTAGAGAGATAAAAAATAATTTCTCTTCCTCTCCTCTTCTCTCAACCGGTTTTGAGAGCTAAAATACCAAATATTTTGGTTCAATTTTTCATAAGATTAATATTATACTAGATCAAATAATATTAATTAGATTAAGAGTTAGCCTTGGGTATAAAGCTTGGGGAGAGATCTTATACTTAGATCTTGTTCATCCATAAAGGAAAAGCTCAAGAACAAAAGAAAAGGAGATTTCTTTTGTGCCCTATAAAACCGAAACATCAATGTAAGGATATGATTTCTCCTCCTTTGTTATATTGTTTGCATGCATAAAATCCGTTTTAATTTTATGACAAATTAATTAGACATATATGAGTATGTTTATATGTATATGAATCTACATTTCCTTCAATCGGTATCAAGAGCCACGGTTGTTTGCATGCAAATTGGTTAAAAGTTTTTCCGAGTTATATGAATAACAAATAAAACTTGTAAAATTTGTGTTATTATGATATATCACGAAATTATTACATGCATGTTAATATTTCTGGTCCTAAAGTATTTTAGGATATTTTGGTTAATTTTGCTGATTTTTATTGTTCATAATTTACAATAATGGCATTTAAATGTGATTTTATGAGTAAAAATGTCATTTTTGGTCTAAAAATAGCTATACTTCGAATTTTCACTTGGTTTTTGGATATGTTGTCACATATATTATTTTGAGATAACCTGTAAATTTTCATAATTTTTGGACTTATTATGCTCAAAAAATGATTTTTTCATTATTAAATTCGGATTTAAGTGAAAAATAGGTTAATATGAGTTAAATTTCGAATCTGGTCATAGAAAATTAATATGTTGTCACATGCAATTTTACAAGATGTGTGTAAAATAATTGGCTATAAAGAAGTCTTTTTGCATGATTTATGAATTTTTGAAGAAAAATAGCATAAATAGTGACATTATTAGTGAAAATTAATAAAACATAATCTATGACTTAGGAAAAACGTCTAATGTTGCATTTTATTATCTTTTTCAGATCTAAAATTGAAAAGTTAGTGAAAATAATTTTTCCATGTTTTTATGATTATTTTATTAAAAATCGATAAACCGCAACATTGTTTTTCCGGTAATTTTTCGAAATTTTTAACCTAAGATTTTGAACATTATGAGTGTCATGGAAATTTTCCAGAATGTTCATGAGTTTAAATTTCAAATTTTGAATTTATTTGAAATTTTGTGATTTATTTGAAGTTTAATAGCTTATTTTTGTTATTTTTGGTCCATTTATGAACAATTTTATAAAATATTGGTTAATTATGGTCAAATTATTAGTGAAGACTAAATTTTGAGTCCTAAGAGGTTAGGGTAATTAACTTATGCATAAATATGAGTTTATGTATTTTTGTGATTATAAAATGTTGAAATCACGCAAATCCGTAAAAACCGAGTAATATACGATATTGGCTAATTAAAGGCGATTTAGCATAAAATTGAGCATGTTCATACATTTTATAATGCTGCATTTTCTTTATGATTGTCATAATTTTAATTTATGTAATTTTTGAATTATGTAATTTTACTTAGTATGGCCTTAGATTTTAATTGGTATTTCCCGAAATGTATGGGAATATCGATTC
Source organism: Silene latifolia (assembly GCF_048544455.1). Taxonomy (NCBI): domain Eukaryota; kingdom Viridiplantae; phylum Streptophyta; class Magnoliopsida; order Caryophyllales; family Caryophyllaceae; genus Silene; species Silene latifolia. The sequence goes on from NC_133537.1 coordinate 124,489,727, forward strand.
GGTTGTAATTTTTTATTGTGATCTCGTATCACCATTTTGTAATTTAATAGATTTATTTTATTTTAGTTACAAATGTATAATAGGAAATTATGTAATTTATTATGTAATTTTATTCATTCCGGAGTTCCAAAAGACGGATTTCTTCAAGAATGGCGATACATAAAGACGGTGTTACCTCGAGATGCGTGCCACAACCGAAGTTCAAGGGACCAATGGAGTTGGTTTCCGAATATGTAATAGTTTAATAGTTTTTCTATTTTAGGAAGGCCATACTAGGATTTTTATCTTTATGCTTGCATTTTATTTTATGTCACATGCATCGCTAAATCGCCATAACTAAAACATGCATCCTTATTTTATCGAGTTTATCGACCGTGTCAATTCAAATTATCGTAGTTCACCGCTTTAGTTCACTTAAAACGTGATAGATAATAAATTGACATGACCTCTCGCTAAAACAATCAATTGAGACATAGCCTTACCAAATAGTAGAAACCATGAAAACCTATTTCGCGAGGGAGTGCGCTCGGCTACCCCGGGGTACAAACCTTGTTACGTAGGGGAAGTGGGTGATTAATGTTAATCCACCGAATTCATGTTGATAAGGGATGTATCGGCCACACCGTGCCCAAGTTAATGTGGGTTTGGATAATGGACACATTTATTCGAAATTTGGATTGAACTCAACAAAAGTAATTGATAAGGGTTGCATCGGCTACCCCGTGCCCTTGTTGATGTGTTTTGGGCTATAGATAAACATTAGAGTAATTTTATCGACCAAGAGTTCTAAAAGTAGAATCGATTAAAAGGTTAATCCACCGAGTTATATTAATGAAGGTTGCATCGGCTACCCCGTGCCTAAGTTGATATGAATTTGGGTCTTGGAATCATTTATCATAGTTGGGTAGAGGTCACTATGTAAATGCTATACTTGTTTTTCCAAGTATTAATAAAACGATAAATGTTAAGTTTTCCACTATTCCGTTTTAGATTGTTCTATTTCTTTACCACAATTCATATACGATATCATTTCGATTTTGATAACGAATCTCCATTAAAACATCATAACTAAAGACAAATATGAATTTGCTTCTAAAACCTCAAATGAACCATTGATAAGGATCTCTTGTAAAGAGTATAGATTAAAGTTATTCATTATCAAACAGGTTTTTGATTCTTGACTAACACTTCTACTTACAATGGACTATGTTTCATATGCTTAATTGAATTAAGTACCTTGAAGCGATAAATTGTTTTGGTGATTAGATTTTTAGAATTCGTAATTGACCAAAATATCGCAACCACTTCAATGAAAGTTTTAAGACCAAAAACGAACAAATGAAGAGTAATCTTCATGAATTCAATTTTGCTTCTCAAAGCAAAGACTCATTGAAATGAGTGGGAGCATTCTCTTAAACCGTTAAGATGAGGACGAGGTTCAAGAAGTAAAGATTATAATGGAATTGATACAAGGTAATGTTAAAAGTAAAGTTGTTGAGAATGACGATACTAAACCTATCAATCCCGACCGATAAAGTTTCCATTGTCTCAAATGTTGGACACGAGAAAGGAAACTACCCCAAATTATTGAAGAATCAACAAGTTAGTTGTGGGACATCTAATGGGACCTTCTTCTTTAAATGTTTATTTGATTAAACATAAAATTTTGCTAGTACTACTTCGTCAATATTAGAAACCAATGGAGGTTTTCATCATTGTACATGATACATAGGATGATTAGAATATGACGACTAGCAACAATAATGTCGAGAGATAGAGTAATTGTGTACTCAATCTAGTTTTTGGATTTAAAGTTGTACTTAATTATGACTATTAAGTGCATAAACTCTAAATAAGAATATAAACTTGTTAAGATACAAAAGAGGTTTTCACTTTTGTGACCCTATACACCATGATTTGATGTATGGCTAGCCCATCATCAAGGTGATTATATTCTAAACCAAACTAGAATGATATATCATGAAGATGATGTAAGACTCAAATTGGTAACCCAAGATTAAACCTTAAATTTTGGAATGATGAACGCAAAGAGTTATCGAGTACTCTTGAAACCATTAGATTGTTAAAGGTATATGCGTATCTTGTATTCAAAGCAAGATGTCTCGTGCCTTTTGGTTGAAAAGGAGATCGAGGTTGTAAATCATCGATCCAAAATAGGTTGATCATTTTCTTTTACCAACGATTTAAGTTGACGCTAATATGTTCACTTAACAAGGTAAATAGAGAAATCTTTGAAGAATTTCAAAGAGTTCAAGGAATTACGATTTAGTCGTGATGGGATTATCAAAGTAAAGACTTTGATATAAGCCAAATGAATTGTGATATAGTATCACAAATTAATCTCTCTTAGCACGCATTATGGAATAATGTGTGGTTGGATAAGAAATCAAACGCTATTCGATATGGTTTGGACTTCGATCAAGTTACTTTGAGTCACTTGATCCTTTTGGGGATTTTATCATTTTGTCTAAATTATTTTTCCACTAAAACGAATCATATGAGATATGATATGGTAAGGTACCATGTTTGTAAGTTTTCACAAGAAACAAATGCTCATTTTTCCCTTTTCAATTATCACGAGTACACCGGGTTTGTGGCTCATGAAGCTGTCTTTCTAAAATACAAGTTTATTTCTAGAAGACAGAGTGGGAGAAATTATTCAAGAGCCACAAAGAATGTCACAGAGAATGTTATGTCGCAAGAAACTGGTCTTTCTTGGCTACATGAGACGTTTTGTGTAAGACATTGTTTCTTCAAAACCTAGGAGGTTAAATTCGTCACTTGTTAAAAATGATGAATTCATGCTACTTTTAAGAAAGTAAAGAGCTTATAACTTACAAAAGAAATTGTTTGATTCAAGTTGATTACTTCTAGAAAGTAATGAACATATGACTTACATAAGAGTGTTGAAGTCACAACTCAATATAAGGCTTAGAGCCGTGAAAATCCGAAACGAAAGGGCTTGATTAGTGACAAAGGGTTTTGCACTAATAAAGATATATTTCAAAGCAAGATTGGTTGCAAAGGGTTTTGCACTAGTTGAAATGCTTAAGTCTATTTGGATCTTCTTAAGGATTGTGTTTCATTATGAGGTTATGAAATACATAGCAAGTGAATCTAAAACCCGCTTCTTCAATAGAAGGAATGTATTCAATACATATCATGATTTTAGTAGATTCTTGCAATCCTAAGATAATGTGAAACTTAAGAGAGGGTCTTAAGTAGGACATCAATGAGTTAGAATCAACATTTTGATCATGTGATAAAACATTTCTCGATAAGTCAAGAAGTTATGTTTATACATGAAGTTTAGTGGGAGTTACGGAAGTTTTAATTAGTCTTATATGTGGATGACATATTGATCATTGCGAATGATTTAAGACTTTTGGAATATTATAATACATCTTGAATATCCGGATTTATGAAGATAAATCCACATGATATTAGCGTCAGTAAGAAGTCTTATGTTGATAAGATTCATGACTAGTTCAATTAAATTGAACATATTTGATTGATTTCATTTGCTTCTTTGCCGAATCAATTAAAAAGAAATGATGTATAACACTTCATATGCTTTGAGTATGATGAACTGTTTTCAAAATCGAATTTAAGTAATCTTTACCAAGTAAGCTATAAAGATTACCCTTAAGTGCTTGCAGAAGCATTAAGGCTATAATGCAAAGTGTTTATGATGCAATTTTGTGTAAGGGTGTTACACAAGTGACAATTGACAATTGAGATTGCGCATGGTTTCCGACAAAACCATAATCAAAACACATTAGGATGGTTAAGATACCATTGTGGCAATGTTAATTAAGAAGTAGATTTTCTAGAATCGTTCTAGGCAATAAAGAACAATGAGAGATATTTATAATGGAAATTGAGTACACTTGCAATCATGGGATGTGCAAGAAGGAAGAGTCCCGCACACGCGAAAAACAAGTGGGAGCTGTTCTAAGGATAGAAGGCCTATGTCTTGATTGGATCTCGACACGTACTCGGAAAGTTTTGTGATGCAAATGTATACATTACAAAGGAAAACGAGTATGTAGTGAGGTTGAGTAAGGTACAAGAAATTGATAAAACCTACTAACCAAAGCCTTCTCAAAGGCTAAACATGATAGAGTCATGTCATTTCAATTGAATTGAAATGAACAACTACGTACAAGATCAAATTAGATTATAGAACATGAAATAGTAATCGACCATTGACTATTCATGTGTGATAATCGCATTTGTCGTTCGAGTTTTACCTTAAAACTCTTTTATTATACTTTGTTACATCCAAACGGGTTGTAGAGACAATTGAACCCCGTTAAAGTGAACACGGATTAGCATTGTATTTGCCCATAGTCACTTGTATGAGGTGACGTCTCGAAGTGACTAGAGTGTGAGGCGATTGATGGCAAGTTCAAATGCCATAGAGTCATGTGAGATGACTAGTCGATCACATAGGCAGACTGTTAGGAACATTTTGTCGGGCCTAATGACCGCTTATAGAGTTCTGGCAAATTTATATAGCCTGGTCGTGGCGAGAGCTACTATAGTATTCTAATGAGTCGATTCTTTTGACTAAAGACTATTCACCTAAGACGGCACAGCTTCAGATTAACTTTGATTTGTGTTACTACGACCTTCGTAAATGGGGTCAAATGGGCATATTTTGGGTTATGATGGCTGTGGCTAGTCGAAGGGAATGAGTGCGATAGGAATTGTCCACCCCTTGTCGGGTTAAAACAATATCTCGGGGCCACTCGAGGAGTAATGAACTGGAAATGCGTGGCCACGCTCGGAAAGTATCTATGATAGATAAGTCCGGTCAATCAGTTATTCTCTAGATCGAGGAAACCACTCTTGATATGATCACTTGCAAGTACGACCTGAAAGACACCTTGCATTGAGTGGGAGATAGTAATAGGACAAGAGAATTGGTGACGCACACTTGTCGAGGACAAGTGGGAGATTGTTGGGAAATGTGTCCTCAACAATAGTGCGATCACATGATTTAAATATCATTATTAAATCTCATTTTAAAGAATACAATTGGGAAGTAATATTGTTACTGTCAACTGGTCAACATATATCGGTAATGATTGGCTGACTAGAGTTTGACATTACTTGTCGTGTGACGGTGGTGTCAGTTGACCCCCTAGGTCATACCTATAGGGCGATACTCTTAATTGATCATTTAATTAATCGTATAATGTTACGAGTTAATTAAATTACTTGAAAAATTGACGGACGATTTTGGAAGTAAAATTTACGTATCAAATTGAAATATGATTAAATGAGATACGGTCTGAGTAATCAAATTATTACTCGGATGAAATTATTGTTTAAAGAAACAATTGGATTTGAATGAATTATTATAAATGCGATTTATAAACGGTAAAATATTTTGGTACGAGTAATTATGAATTACTAAGTCAATTTTGTATATGACGTATTTTTATTAATACGTTGATTTTTAATATGTTAAAAATACATAAACAATTTATGTTACATATGACATGTGACATATTGACATTTGACAAAAATAATATGGAATCCATAATACAATGTGGACCGAAATATTGGGAATTATTAACATATTATGTTAATTTAGATTAGTGGGATTAATCATCATTTATCTAATGTAGGCATGCATACCTAGTGCCTTTTGTGTAAGAGCACAAAGGCCATGCATAGGCCAATTCCCTCACCCTACCCGGTTCTCCCTTGGAAAGAACAAGAGTTCTTTTTCATTTTTATTTTATCTTTCACTATATGCATAGTGTGTGTAAGATAATTATTCATTCACTCAACATTATTATTTTTAGAGAGATAAAAAATAATTTCTCTTCCTCTCCTCTTCTCTCAACCGGTTTTGAGAGCTAAAATACCAAATATTTTGGTTCAATTTTTCATAAGATTAATATTATACTAGATCAAATAATATTAATTAGATTAAGAGTTAGCCTTGGGTATAAAGCTTGGGGAGAGATCTTATACTTAGATCTTGTTCATCCATAAAGGAAAAGCTCAAGAACAAAAGAAAAGGAGATTTCTTTTGTGCCCTATAAAACCGAAACATCAATGTAAGGATATGATTTCTCCTCCTTTGTTATATTGTTTGCATGCATAAAATCCGTTTTAATTTTATGACAAATTAATTAGACATATATGAGTATGTTTATATGTATATGAATCTACATTTCCTTCACTAACATGTGCAACTACCAATATAAACATAATTTTTACCATCAACATTATATTTACTACTAATATGATTCATCTCAAAAGATTACCCATTTGTTACTTATACTAAATATAACATTAATAAACCCGAAACGACAAATAATGCATGAAAAACCGCGAAACAAGCAACGGGCCAACCCGGGCCTGCCGTGGGCCTGCCCGGGCCTGCCGTGGGCCTGCCCGGGCCTGCCGGGCCTGCTGGGCCTGCTGGCCGCCACCCCTAATCTCCGTTTTCTCCGTTTTTGTTCATTTTAACACCGTTTTAAGCATCAATTAATCATTCCCAATTCATTTCCATACTAATATGTGAACTTAAACCAACAAAAGACATGAATTAGACAAGAATTTAACCCATATTATCATGTGATATAAACTACTCAAATAAAAATCACAAAATCATACAAGAAAACAAGGAATGTGACATTAATTCGTCGAGTAACTCGAAATATGTTACCTTTAGCAACAAAATGAGCAATTAGCACCTTGAACACCAAACCCTAATATGCAAGCTAGTCCCTATCTTCAACTATATACGAGTCTTCAAACTCGTCTTCTAAATCCTCACCTAAACAAACAATAAAAACACAATTATAAGTACAAAAACCGAAATTATGCCCAAAATCAGCCAAAATCGACATAATTAAAACTGAAATTAAAACATACTAGGATGTAGATCTTGAAGAGAGGATTCCGAAAATATAAATTTTGCGAAAATCGGACTAGAAACGAAGAAATTATGATGAAATTACGATAAAAAGATTATTTGATCTCTTTTTTTTGTGGATTTCGGTCAAGGGCACAAAAGAAGGACAAAAGAAGTCTTAGGAATAAATGGGAAGGAGGAAGAGGAGGGTGCCGTGGAAAGGAGAGGAAAGGAGCGGGATTTTAGGCGGAATTTCACGAGTCGGTTTTGGCTCGTTATTTGACGATAATTAGAACCGCTTGTCAATTGCAAATTCCGACAAGGCCAAAGTTCTTAAACACGAGATTACAAGAAGATTGAGTACTCATATGACCCATTTCCAAAATCATTTGCCCAATTTTCAAAAGAGTTGTCATTTTTCCCGATATGCCCTTATTTCGAAATAAAAGGTTTTTACACGGTTTAAACTATTTTTAAACATTTCGAAACTATCAAAATAAATACTTTACTTCAAAATATAATAGAATTATATTTCTTTGAATTATTTTTACTTCAAATACATTAATATTAAATTCAACTTGATTAATAAATTACTTCCGCAATATAATAATGGTTCGAAATTACGGGGTGTTACAATCACCCCTCCTTTTAAAAAGTTTCGTCCTCGAAACTTAGAAGGAGAAATTATAGTATACAACATCTTAATAATATAATCATAAGAAAAATTTAGGTATCTTTTCAATGAAATGGTGATACTCTTGTTGATCAGACAAGAACATCCACTTTCATATCAAGATATATAAATATTTCTACACCAATAAATGAGAAAACCCATTATTGGGACGTCTCCAATAACGAGATTTAACACTCATTAATGTTAAAACCATTAAAAATCATAAAAGCATTTTCAAAATTTTAGTTTAAAGTTCTATAATAAGAATAATATCTTTACTAATTATGATTAAATACGGCTTAGTAACGCGGAAAAACAGTAAGAAAAAGAATACCTTACGAGAATACTTCAGGATATTTAGCTAACATAGAAGCTTCAGTCTCCCAAGTCTCTTCTTCGACATTTCCACAACGCCAAAGAACACGGACTAAAGGTACAACTTTGCTCCTAAGTTGCTTGTTGGCTTTTTCAAGAATCCGAATTGGCCTTTCTTCAACCACCAAGTTAGGCTCCAATTCAAGAATCTCTTCTTGGATGATATGGCTAGGGTCACTAATGTACTTCCTCAACTGAGAAACATGGAAGACATTGTGAACCTTGCTCAGATTTGGGGGCAATTCTAAACGGTAAGCAGCAGGACCAATCTTTTCAATCACCCGGAAAGGTCCAATATATTTAGGGCTCAGCTTCCCTTTTACGCCAAACCGTTTCACCCCTTTCATAGGTGACACTTTAAGGAATACTTGATCATCAACCTCAAAGGAAAGTGGTCGACGACGGACATCAGCATATGATTTTTGACGGTCCTGAGCGGCTTTCATCCGCTCCCGAATGATTTTAACTTGTTCAACGGACTCGGTCACCAAATCAGGTCCTAACATTGGAACATTTTGGGTTTGATCCCAACAGACTGGAGTACGACATTTTCTACCGTACAGAGCTTCATATGGTGCCATTTTAATGGAGGCTTGATAGCTGTTATTGTAAGAGAACTCAACTAGAGGTAAACATTTCTCCCAGGAAGTTTGGAAATCTAAGGCACAGGCACGAAGAAGATCCTCTAAAGTTTGAATTGTTCTCTCGGTTTGACCATCAGTGGCGGCGTGAAAAGCAGTGCTCATTAATAGTTTACTACCCAAGGCTTCCTGTAATGGTCCGTAAACGAGAACAAAATCGAGGATCCCGATCTGAAACTATATCTTTAGGAACCCCATGATAGCGCACTATCTCATCCACATAGACACGAGCTAGAACTTCTAAACTCCAGGTCTCTTTGATAGGAATAAACCGAGCACACTTAGTCAATCGGTCCACAATCACCCAAACAACATTCTTCCCTGAGGAAGTCCTGGGTAAAGCCATCACAAAATCCATGGAAATAGACTCCCATTTCCAAAGAGGAACATCCAAGGGTTGAAGCAAACCCCCCGGGCTTTTGATGCTCTATCTTTACTTTCTGGCAGGTGAGGCATTTACTGACATACTCCACAACTTCAATCTTCATCCTAGGCCACCAGAATTGTAATCTCAAATCTTTGTACATTTTGGTACCTCCCGGATGAACGGAGTAAGGAGAGAGGTGTGCTTCATCAAGAATTCTTTTTCTCAAATCATTTTGCCTCGGAACATAGATTCTACCATGATAACGAAGATACCCATCATCATCAATCTTACAATCCTTAGCTTGCCCAAGATGAATTTTAGCTCGAATGGATTTGAAAGTAGGATCATCGGGAAGGCAAGCACGGATCTCACGGTAGAAGTCAGGTTCGGCCGACATGGCATTAAGATGATTAGAGCCCCTTTTTACAAGGCTTATTCCTAATTTTTGAAGTTCTAAAACAAGTTCAGGAGGTAATTCCCGAAAAGAATTCAAAGAATGACAGGATTTTCTGCTAAGAGCATCAGCCACCACATTAGCTTTTCCTTCGTGATAAATTAGGTCGGCATCATAGTCATTCACCAATTCCAACCATCTTCTTTGTCTCATGTTCAGCTCTTTTTGGGTAAAGAGATATTTCAGGCTTTTGTGGTCGGTGTAGATGTTGCAATGGACTCCAATGAGGTAGTGTCTCCAAATCTTCAAAGCATGCACCACCGCAGCTAATTCAAGATCATGAGTCGGGTAGTAACTTCATGAACTCTAGGCTGTCGAGAGGCATACGCAATGACTTTCCCTTCTTGCATCAAGACACAACCTATACCATGCTTAGAAGCATCAGAGTAAACATCAAAGTCCACTCCTTCCTCAGGTAAGGTCAACACCGGAGCGGTAGTCAACCTCTTTTTCAACTCCTGGAAGGCATTTTCACACTCCTCAGACCACACAAACTTAGACTCTTTCTTCAGCAACTGAGTCATCGGCCTAGCAATCTTTGAAAAATCCTTCACAAACCGCCGATAGTAACCCGCCAAGCCAAGGAAACTACGGATTTCAGAAACATTGGTCGGACTTTTCCAACTAACAACGGCTTCAATTTTGGCAGGATCTACCATAACGCCCTCTTTTGAAATGACGTGCCCAAGGAAGGTCACTTTAGATAACCAGAATTCACATTTAGAGAATTTAGCATACCATTTTTTACGGCGCAGAATCTCTAAAATAACACGAAGGTGTTTGGCATGTTCTTTTTCAGATTTAGAATAGATCAGGATGTCATCAATGAACACTACAACGCATTTGTCAAGGTGTTCTCTGAAAGTACGGTTCATCTGATCCATGAATACTGCTAGAGCATTGGTCAAACCGAATGGCATCACCGTAAACTCGAAATGACCATATCTCGCATCAAGGCGGTTTTAGGAATGTCACTTCTCGGATTTGGAATTTGATGATAGCCCGAACGAAAGTCAATTTTAGAAAAAGTGGAAGCACCTCGGAGTTGGTCGAAAAGATCATCAATTCTAGGAAGAGGATATTTATTCTTGATAGTAACCCGGTTAAGTTCACGATAATCTATACATAACCGCATAGATCCATCCTTCTTCCTTACAAAGAGAACAGGAGCACCCCAAGGTGAAGAGCTAGGTCGGATAAAACCTTTGGCAATCAAATCATCCAGCTGAGCCTTCAGCTCTTTCATTTCAGACGGTGCCAGTCTATAAGGAGCTTTAGCAATAGGGCTGGTACCAGGAATGAGATCAATAGTAAATTCAACTTCCCTTTCAGGAGGAATTCCCGGTAGCTCATCAGGAAAAACATCGGGAAATTCACATACCACAGGAATGTTCTCTTTAAGAGGCAGAGAGGAAGAATCTGAAGGAGTCACCATACACAAGAAGGCTTGATGACCCTTTTTCATCGCATTGACAAACTTCATAGCAGAAATTATTTTAGCACCGGTTTGTCTTTTAACCATTTGATAAGACACACGGTGACCTGAAGGGCTTGTAAGAATTATTTTCTGGTCCCGACATTCAAATCGAGCATGATAAGTATGTAACCAATCCATGCCCAAAATGACATCAAATTCTTCAAGCGGAAATTGGAAAAGATTTCTTTGGAAATATAGATCCCGCAATAGAAATAGGGATTTCGGATAGATTTTAGAACAGAAAAGACATCACCAGAGGGTAAGGATATAGATGTGCTTTCTCCATGTGATGATTCAAGTGATAATTTATCGGAGAGTTTCATTGAAATAAAAGATAAAGAGGCACCCGTATCAAATAGTACCAAACAGGGAACATCAAAAATAGAAAATGTACCAAGAATGATATCGGGTGTGCCTCGAAACCCGCTCGGCTCATGACAAAAATACGGCCTTTCGGCCTCACTGGGGCAGCAGGAGTAGTAGGAGTCGTCACCTTCTTCTCCGGGCAAACATTGGCCTTGTGGCCCGGTTTGTTGCAAGAAAAGCATATGATAGGATCAACGAAGCATTTACCAGAATGTGCTGGTTTCTTGCAGTTATAGCACACCCGGTCTTTAGCACCTTTATTGTTGTTAAGAGCTGAAGATTGACCACCCCGGTTAACTTGCACATTAGAAACAAATCTCCTCTTGTTTGGGTCAGAGGGAGAAGAGGTGAACCTGGGTGAAGGAGTATAGGGCCTAGAAGATGGATATAAAGGCCTCTTGCCAAGACTGGAACTGGTTGCACGAGCTTCATTTTAAATGTCTTTCAGTGCATTCTCAGCCCATAAAGCATCATTGTAAATTGAAACAAAGCTGGTGGAGTCCCGGCGGACCATGCTTTTGATTTTAGGAGAGAGCTTTTCAAGATAAAAGAAAGCTTTTTCATTGTCATCCTTCACCAATCTAGTAGCATAATGAGCCAACTCGTTGAATTTATCGGTGAAGGTCCGAACAGAAGGCTTCCTTGCTTTAATTCCATGAATCCTTTCAACTCTGTTTTGTTTAAGTTCTTGCGGATAGAATCGGGCCTCCACTAATTCCTTGAAACGTTCCCAGTCAAATCCCGGTTCAGATGAAACGGTAGGCCCAGTCATGGACCACCATCGATCTGCTTCTCGTACTAGGAAGTGAGATGCCAACTTCACTTTATGTTCTTTCTTAACATCATACAACGTAAAGCTTTTCTCTAACTCCCGAAACCACCCCGTAAGAGCAACTGGATCAATCTCTCCACCATAAGTGGGAGTGTTGATTCGGGTTAATTGATTAGCCACCCAAGTATAGGTGCCTGGAGTACCCTCAGGAGGCGGGGGAGGAGGAGGAGCTTGTTGATTCTGCTGATTTTGTTGGTTTTGGAGAATTTGAGTAAGAACTAGTAAAATAGCATCATCAACTCTTCTTGGCGGAGCCATCTTTAAAAGAGAAAATTTAATTAGTACCTAACAATTAGCAATCACAAACAGACTACCACATAAAATCCTAAATCTACCCATCCTACCCATCTCTCAAGTTTATTATTTAAAGGTCAAGTGATTTTAAGTGGGGTGCACAAACGTGCGTCGGGAGCAACAAGCTCTGATACCAACTGTGACACCCTCATTTTTAGCGTTAGATAAACATGTAAATTCTACAGAAAAACTGACAGGATATGTTTGTAATTGGTTCAACTAGACAAAACCTGTAATTTTAAAAACTTTTCTAAACCATTCACAAACACTTCCAAAAGAAGAGTGCCAAAACCTGCAAATGCTAACAAACTAATTTACATAACATAGCTAAAGTCGCGAGAATTTAGTGATACAAACCAAAGTAAAGGAGGGAGACATATGTCCCTTCAAAATATATATACACAACCATATGTTTAAAGGTACAAAATATAACCAAACTAGGTCCAAGGTTCTTTTGCTCACTAGCTCGTCCATGTACCCCATCTAATCATCTTCAACCTGTCAATCGCATTTTATACAAACACGAAAGCCACAATTCAGTGGGGAGTAACTTCGAGTCCTCCCAGCCACGAAATGTCATATTTAATGTAACATGTAATGTAACATGTAAACAACATGATAAATAATTCAATTATCAAGTATTCTAACAAATGAACACTAAACTGACCAATTTAAGCTATCATGTGAAACATATAACAAATAGTAATCCAAACTTTATCAATTGTAACCGGCTTACATCTCACCTATTACAATTCATAAAATTACCATACAAGAAAGGGCAATATATCAAAGACAGGCATAAGTTCTTAGCACCGTCAATAGTCACTCTGTAACTCGAGTCTATACCACGAGGTAGGGAAGGTAATCGAACCGGTATCTTGGCTCAGAGGTTCTATCAAAACATGGCCAAGACACAACACAACCCTAGCCTAAAATCTGCGCAGACCTAGACATGCGGATACACACCACCGCACCCAAGACCCACAATTTTTCTAACACAAAGTGAGTACCCTAAGGAGTCCACCAAAGGGTTGGCTAGTACATAAGTTGACCACTTACCCTCAAAATAAGTAACGAGGTCATGCCCCAACTTGGATATAAACCCACCAAGTCAGGAACACAAAGGCTATTAAGCAGTGAACATACACTCGTCAAAGACTATAAAGACCTATCTATGACAAACACAACAACCTGCAAGAAGTATTCAATACCAATTCCATTTCTAGCAATATTAACAATATTAAAGGTTTCAGGGAATCTAGGGCCGTTTCTACAATATAAGAAACTACTCAAATCAACCAACAACATATGCGAAATAAAAAAAACTTAATAAATGGCCTAAAACAAGAAAAAGGCCGATTATCCAATTCATACAAATTTCATCCAACCGAATTTTTACCCGCAACCCCAGCCCTGCGACAGGTACGGGTTAAATTGCGGCTGACCAATCACACAATTGACTAACATCGATTCAGTCAAAGGGACTAAGGCTCAGTTTTCGGCATAATCATCCAACATTACAATTATCGCTATAAAATTCATTTTAAGCCTATTCATTACAATTTCATATCATAACCTATCCTAACATGTGCAACTACCAATATAAACATAATTTTTACCATCAACATTATATTTACTACTAATATGATTCATTTCAAAAGATTACCCATTTGTTACTTATACTAAATATAACATTAATAAACCCGAAACAACAAATAATGCATGAAAAACCGCGAAACAAGAAACGGGCCAACCTGGGCCAACCCAGGGCCTGCCGTGGGCCTGCCTGGGCCTGCCGGGCCTGTTGGCCGCCACCCCTAATCTCCGTTTTCTCCGTTTTTGTTCATTTTAACACCGTTTTAAGCATCAATTAATCATTCCCAATTCATTTCCATACTAATATGTGAACTTAAACTAACAAAAGACATGAATTAGACATGAATTTAACCCATATTATCATGTGATATAAACTACTCAAATAAAAATCACAAAATCATACAAGAAAACAAGGAATGTGACATTAATTCGTCGAGTAACTCGAAATATGTTACCTTTAGCAACAAAATGAGCAATTAGCACCTTGAACACCAAACCCTAATATGCAAGCTAGTCCCTATCTTCAACTATATACGAGTCTCCAAACTCGTCTTCTAAATCCTCACCTAAACAAACAATAAAAACACAATTATAAGTACAAAAACCGAAATTATGCCCAAAATCAGCCAAAATCGACATAATTAAAACTGAAATTAAAACATACTAGGATGTAGATCTTGAAGAGAGGATTCCGAAAATATAAATTTTGCGAAAATCGGACTAGAAACGAAGAAATTATGATGAAATTACGATAAAAAGATTATTTGATCTCTTTTTTTTGTGGATTTCGGTCAAGGGCACAAAAGAAGGACAAAAGAAGTCTTAGGAATAAATGGGAAGGAGGAAGAGGAGGGTGCCGTGGAAAGGAGAGGAAAGGAGCGGGATTTTAGGCGGAATTTCACGAGTCGGTTTTGGCTCGTTACGACGATAATTAGAACCGCTTGTCAATTGCAAATTCCGACAAGGCCAAAGTTCTTAAACACGAGATTACAAGAAGATTGAGTACTCATATGACCCATTTCCAAAATCATTTGCCCAATTTTCAAAAGAGTTGTCATTTTTCCCGATATGCCCTTATTTCGAAATAAAAGGTTTTTACACGGTTTAAACTATTTTTAAACATTTCGAAACTATCAAAATAAATACTTTACTTCAAAATATAATAGAATTATATTTATTTGAATTATTTTTACTTCAAATACATTAATATTAAATTCAACTTGATTAATAAATTACTTCCGCAATATAATAATGGTCCGAAATTACGGGGTGTTACACCCGTCCCCTGTATACGGGAGATTGTGAATGATGCACGTAAAAGGGTTTAGCGTATATAAATCTACTTGGGGGTCATGCAAGAGGTTCATATGATGCTTCATCATCATCATCATCATCATTAGCGGATGAATAATATGAACCACTATAAGTTGATTAACTTGACGACATAATCGATATGGAAAATTAATGGAGGACTTAACAAGTTAAGAATTGGAAAGTGCAAATGGTACAAGTTAAGATTGTGAAAATTATAATTCTACTTATAATGAGTTTGGGTTGTATTGGAAACGATATAATAAGATAGTAAGAATTAGAACCGGTATAATAATAAGATAAGAATTGGAAACTTAACAAGTTAAGAATTGGAAAGTGGAAACGGTACAAGTTAAATAAGAATCGGTCAACTCTACCGTTTTATACATATTAGCTTACAACGGTTATCAAAAAACCGTTGTCCAATTAGTAAAAACACAACGGTTATCAAAAAACCGTTGACTAATTAGTAACAACAAAACGGTTATCAAAAAACCGTTGACCAATGACTAAAAACACAACGGTATTGATTTGACTAATGCATGCCTTGTAATTTTTACTTTTTCCGATTCAAAGTTGCAGTATTGCGTGTTTGACCATATGTATAGCACAAAATGATAATGGTTCTTTGTTAAGCCATTGTCATATTACATATATCAACAACGGTTGGACAGAATCCATTTAAAAAAAATTGTTTAATTATCTATGATTTTCTAGTGTTTGTGATTTGACTAATGCATGCCCTGTAATTTTTACTTTTTCTGATTCAAAGTTGCAGTATTGATTGTTTGACCATATGTAAAACACAAAATGATAACGGTTCTTTGTTAAGCCGTTATCATATTTCATATATCAACAACGGTTATTGTAAATCCGTTGCCATATTACACCAATAAACAACGGTTTTTCTTATAATCGTTGTAAATACAGATCCACTCTGAAAATTGAAAAGTTTGTGGTTTTACCAATGCATGCCCTATTATTATTGGTTGTTTGACCATTATTCACCTCATGCATGCATGCACAATTAATACAAGTTTGAATGTAACGTATAGATGAAATTAATCTAATTAATTATAGCTTTATTATACTATAAATAGCTTCACATTTGCAGTAACAATAAGAATCACTTTATTATTACTAACCTTTCTACTTCACTTTTTAAATAATATACATATACATACATATCATAAAAAAAAAAGAATGTCGTCGTCTTCATCATCCGCAGTCGCACCTCCTCAGCAATCGGTAACCCGCTATATCAACCCGATTACGTGCATAATTCACAATCTCCCAGTCATACGCGATGCTGCTGGGAAGCCAGCTTCTAAGTCTCTTATCCCATTGAGGGACATTCTCATTGAGAATGGGTTTTTAAATGTTAGGGCAATCCACCCGGCTTGGATTTCTGGTCGTGTATTTCTTGGATATGCTCTGATCGTGTTTCGAGGGGATGGTCTTGATGATTTTCGCCAAGCAAAACAACTCGTTGCAAGGTATGCATCACGTGACCATCAAAGGAGCAAATGTGACTTTTATGGCAACGACCCTAAGGATCGTTATGTACACGTTGGGCCTTACTTATCGGTTGCCACCGCTGAGGACGCTCATCTGATGAGAAGGTTCATATCGTACAGGTTTATTAATGTACCGAAATCATGGGAAGACGAAGAAGTGCCTCATTTTGATCACCGTCTTGCATGCCGATGTAGTAAGCTTGATTTATAATCAAGTTTATCCTCAGTACCTACCTCCTAGTCAAACTCTTGTTAGGGTGTTTAATTAATTTACTAATTAGTTAGCTGTTTGTTTTTGTGGTTTTTTTATTTTTAATTGTGTTTCTTTTTTTTTTCCCTTATTGTACTGTTTTTTTTTTTCCGCCATTGTATATATGCGCGTTTTAATATATAGTTCTACTCTTTATTACATGTAAATGCTTATTAACATATATTTTAAATAACTTGCGAACAGACAAATAAATGAAACAATAACATATAATATAATGACAACCGTAGTGCATAAGAACTGTGTTAGAATATAAACACCTCTAAAAATAAATGAAAATTGAAAGATATTAATAAGATAATTACAACGGTTCTTATAAGAACCGTTTTAAATCATGCAATTGCTGAATAACATATTTTAAATAACCTTCTCTCTCTCTCTCTCTCTCTGTCTCTCTCTCTTTCTCTCTCTCTCTCTCTCTCTCTCTCTCTCTCTCTCTCTCTCTCTCTCTCTCTCTCTCTCTCTCTCTCTCTCTCTCTCTCTCTCTCTCTCTCTCTCTCTTATTACTCAAATTATGTCAAGTGGTAGCTCTTCTTCTTCCTCTATTTCAACAGGGACATGTAATTGCTCAGTTCCGGCAGCATTGCGGACTTCTTGGACTTTAAAAAATCCGGGGAAAAAATTTCTTACTTGCAAATTCTATAATCCTGAGACTAAAATGCGTGGATGCAATTACTTCAAGTGGGTTGATGAACCAATGACTGAGTGGCAGAGGAAGGTTATAAACAGGTTAGTGAATGAGAAAAAGAGCATGGATATCGAGATTACTCAAGTGAGAAGTATACTACATCAACTTGAAGAATCGAAGCGGGGAAATGACAGTGAAATATTGAAGGCAAAAGAAGAATGCAAGAAGTTAACCATGGATATCGTAGAACTCAAAAATAATGAGGCATGGCTTAAGTTAATTGTCAAATTTATTCTTCTAATTGTTATTTACCTAGTTTATTATGTATGGTGGTAGTTTGTACTCTTTATGTGTAAACTTGTAATCCTTTAAATTAATGGAAATAAGCAAGATTTTCTGAGAAACATATTGTAATTAACTGGCATATACCAAATGATGCTTTATTTCTTGGCGGTAAAATCAAGCACAATGAAATATAAAATAAAACGGTTATACCCAAACCGTTGTTCAGGACGTATACAGTTATAACGGGTTCAGGCCGTTGTTATGTATATAAAAATGATGCTTTATTTCTTGGCGGAAAAATCAAACAAAATGAAAATATTATAGATAACGGTTATTTCTAATCCGTTGTAGATAGTAGTAATCAATTACGGTTTCAAATAAAACCATTGTCTGTTTGGAAACAAAATACAACGGTTTTTCTTATACCGTGTTTATGATTTTCCATTAAACAAGGTATTGCAAGTGTTGTATTATTCACACATATATACTCTGAGCTTCCCCTCCCCCACATAATATCCTCAAACATTGAGCTTCCCCTCAACCACCAGCCTACCCCATCGTCATCGCAGTCATCGTCATCATCGCCACTGCCGCCGCCAGATCAATCCGGATTCTCCTCTTTAAAGAAGTAATAAACCCTCCTCTCTAGAGATTTGTTTGTTATTAAAAGTATGCATTATTATTATTTGTTTATTAATTTCTGCTTTAGATATGGTCAAAAGCGGAAAAGAAACGATGGAAATGCGTCAGGCGACGACTCAGGTGATGAGAATAATTTGCAACACACTGCAGGTCGAATGTGCTACCCTAGTTTCCCTAGAAGCAATAAATTCAAAGATACCTAATCCTTTACAGTGGGATAAAGATACGGGGATGCCATATGGTGAGAATGTCGGGTATTTTGCGAGTTGGATTGGTTGTTGTGTAAGACAGTGTGTGCCTCTCGGTACGTCGCGTATCAGTGAACTGAGTAAAATATGGAACACCATGCTAATAAACAGAATAAAGGTATGTATATACAATAATAAACATTTTAGCTGAAATTAAGTTACTACTTGATATGTGTATTAGCCGAAACATTTGTACCAACTATGCTCATCATATATGCAGTTAGCTTACGCTGTCCCCGTAAAGTATGATAAGTACCTAAAAAAAAGACAGGGGAAGCCCTCGGTTCTTGGAAGTTAAAGATTGCTGAGAAGCACTTGTTCAACAAGGAAACCGGGGAGATGAACAAGAAACCGCCAACAAAGAACTATCCGTATGTCAGTCAAGACCATTGGGATAGCTATATCGCTTATAGGCAGTCTGACAAGTTTAAGGTAACTTAATAATAATAAGTAAAGAAGTATACTTAGTTTAGTGTTTGGTCATGCTTACGTTTCTTGATTCAATTTATTTGATGAAGGCTATGAGTGAGAGGAACAAGGCAAACATTTCAAAGAAAAAGACCGTCTTTTACGGCTCCCGAGGTGGTTATAGATTGATTACGAAGAAACTTGTAAGTACATAATTCTTATAGTATTAGACTATTAGGTGATGAATGTTATATATGTTCATAGTAATCATACAAATTTTGTAATACCCGCTCTTTTAGAGATCCCTTAACCAGCGTTGACTGACCTTGGGAGCGGTAATAGTCCTTAGAAGTGCGTGCCAAAGCTACTTTGGGTTGTGAGTTGTGCGTGGTACTCGATAGAGTAGAGGCTACTCGATCGAGTAGCTTGGATACTCGATCGAGTAGGGTGGCACTCGATCGAGTATGTGGGATACTCGATCGAGTAGCGGGTTTTCAGTCAGGGTTTTTAATCGCGTTTTGTTAAATCCGCAAATCATTTCTGCCTCATTCCTTCAATCCTTTAGTCGCCTCATTCCCTTCCCTTCACCATAAAACCTCCATGGAAGCCTTTGAAGGTTCTTGTGCCTTAGGAGAGCATAGCTTGAGTCGGGTAGCGGTCTTTTGCCGGGTTTCTCCTTGTAGGTATGTCGTCATCATCATCCGTACTCTTGTCTTTGCAGTTAGGGTTTGCTTGATAGTAATAGATGATTGTGTTGTGGTTATAGGCATTGCTTGATTGCTGGATATGTCGTATGTCGGCATGGATTGGTTGTAGTTGCTTAAAGGTAGGTTCGCCTACTCAGTTTCTGTAGATAGTCTAGTGTGTCGATTGTTGTGTCGTTGTTGTTGTGTTATGGTTGTGTTTGTGTGGCAGCGTATATACGGTTGTTGGTTGTTGTTGTATTTCAGCGGTTTGTGATTGTTTGTCTCTGGTTCTCGAGATGCGTTCTCGGCTGAGTGGAGTCACTTGCGGGAGTGGCTTCACGCCCTAGTTTTGCCCTCCGTGGAACCCGCCACGAGAGGAGATGTGCACATTAATGGGACAGGGTTATCGCTCGGTATGATGAGCGGGGCTTAGGTGGGAACGGCTGCGGTCCCCCACTGGCAGGGCTGGTCCAGTGGACAGTTGGTGACGGAGATTGATTGGAGTGGGTGATTGTGTGTGTGACCGATTGTGTTGTGTTGTATTGCTAGATGTTGTTGGTATTGTTGTGTCTTATCTCAGTACTGACCTTGTGTGGTTGTTTTGTTGTCTTATGTGTCTGCCGTGATCCCTTATGGTGAGCAGTCTGTCTTAGCAGGTGTTGATGTCGTTGATAGCTGGAGTCCGGGCAGGGATGAGTCTTCACGAGATTTGATAGTATTAGAGAGTAGCCTTTGAGTTGTAACTTTTATAATGTTTGCTGGTTTTAAATCACTTGTAATATGACATAATAGTTCTTTTATCGACATTTGATTATTACTGTCCTCGGGCAACCGAGATGGTAATGCCCTTATATGCTAAGGAAGGCCTAGTTAAGGCTCCTCTTGATATGGGGGTGTTACAAAGTGGTATCAGAGCGACGATTTTGGAACCTGTAACAAATAAACTTAATGAACGTAGTGAGTCTAATAAAATGTACCTGGTGTATGTATAATGGGAGCCCCGCTGATGTTAGATTTTGGGTGAGTAGACGCCCTCATTTCAAAATCTTGGCCCCATGATACTTAAGCCAGTCACAGGGTATGGGAATGTGGAGTTCGTGTGTATGTATGTAATGTGTATGTTGATTGTGTTGGAACTACCTGTGGTTGAGTCTTTGTTAGAGTTAATAGGGGCGTGATAGTTTCATTTGGACCGTGCATGGTAGGTTTTGGTAGAATTAGTGAGTAAAGGTGGTGATAATGCGTGAAGATGTGAAAGTGTATGCCGTAATATGAGAGTGATCATGTTGGTGTTTGCTTCAAGTTGATAATAACGGTAATCAAATATATAATTTTATAAGCTCTACCGTATTTACAATGATGATAGTTATAGAAGTGTTGAGCTATAATGCAAGAATTGGTAATTAGTGGTGCGTATATGCAATGTTTGAAGGCAGAAAACTTCCGCTTGCGTGGTGAATAACTTGTGTAGCATAATTTGTTTATGTTGAAATTAGAACATAATATGCTTTAATATATTTATGTGGAATGTATTTGGATGACATGAGGATAATTTATCGTTAATGATATGTTTCATATTGACGTGGACATGAGTTTGCTAGTAATGTGGTAAGACAAGTTTTAAGTATAATATGGTGATGTAATTGTGCATGTAAATGACTCGGTAGCGGGTAAACTGAGTTATATAAATTTGTTTTAGCGTAATATGACATAAACCTTATTTATTATGACGATATGGTATGCTTCAGTGATAATGATAATACGTGAACGAGTATGATAACTAGTGGCGAATTCCGAACTTAGTTTGGAATCGACACGCGATATTGTTTTTGCAGGAATCTTCCATTTACTTCGTATTTCTGACCGAGTACTTAACTATACTTGACCGAGTGCGAGTGCTTACTAGACCGAGTAGACCTCACTCGATCTAGTTAGGAAGCTATGACGTCGGGATGTGGAAATTTTCTGCAGATATTCGACGAAATAGCGCCTACTCGATCGAGTAGAGGGCACTCGATCGAGTACCATAGACACTCGATCGAGTAGGTTACTGTAGAGTGATTTTGCGGGTTTCTTAAAACCCTTATTCCTTCTTATTCTCCTTATTCCTTCTTCTTTATTTCGACCCATAATCTCTTATAACCCTCAAAAGCTTTCATAATATTGTAGTGTGGTGATTAATTTGGGTTATTCCTTCTTAATTTTTTGTATTCTTTTACTTTCCTACTCAATCAAGGTATGATTTCTTACCTATTTACATGTTTTTATCACTTTGAACTTGTTAGAATGGTAGGATTGACTGAAATTTTGATTCATATGGTCAAATTATTGCTTTTAATTGTTGAAATATGATTCACATGCTTCCCTTTCATGAATGTTGGTGATTAATTGATGTAAAATAGGCTAGAAATTGCCGATTTGGGGGCCGAAACTTTCTAGGGTTACAAAATCAAAAATTTTTTTGATTGTTTTCTACATGTTGGATGATGAAATTGAGTACTACATGTTGTGTATACCTTGTTGAAAGTTGGATTTTGATGATTTTCGTCTTAAAACTTGCCTTAAAACTCCGTCTTAAAAGAGCCCCAAATTGAAATCCGTTTTCTATATCTGAAATTTGGTGTTGAATATGATTGTTTAAGCAAGGGTTAAACTTCAATATGATAATGGTGATGTTAATTGATGGTGAATATGTCCAAATAGTTACAGCTGTAGAGACCGTCTGACAAGTCTAACTGAATGGTTTTTTCCTAATATTGAAGGTTGATGATGATATGTTCTAAACTACTTTTCTATGAGCATGTACAAATATCTCACATGTTATTAAAGCATATGTATAGAATAGCATTTGAATCATGCTAGGATCTTAGAATTGGTTGAGTAAACCATGTATTTCATGCTAAACTTTTCACAACTATTGGATATGAGTTGCTATAAACTGAAATATATATATCAAATTGGGAATTTGTTGGTGACGTGTGTACCTAGCTTCGCGTTCAAAGTTCAATTGTATGAATTATGGGCTTCACATGTCTATACAAGTTTGGTTTAAGTTATATGCTGAAACAGATGCCGAGATTGAACATAGGGACCCGACAAAGCAAAAGGGGGAGGGCTTCACAGCCTGAGACCGGGGAAGGGAGTGGACCCATGGTACCCGCGGTACCGGAGACCCTTTTGTAGTGTTTGTAGATTTTAAACATAGAGAGCGTTTTGTGGTTTTGCAAAAACGCAAAATGAGGCCAACTCGGTGTGTGGATACCACACTTCTGACTGATTTGGGAATAGAGACGGATGTCCGTCACATATTTGAGACCTTGGGCTTTACGGGGTTGTATCGGCTGAGGAAACATTCTTACCCTTTCCTTACTTTGGAGTTTATGAGCTCCTTTAGTTATGACCCAGCTGCCCAAACCGTTGAGTTTCGGTTGATGAACACAAGTTTCTTGCTTACCATGGACCTTTTTGCTTCTCACCTTGGGTTGGCCAAGCCTCCCAAGGATTCTATCACTTATATTCCTGCTGAGTGCGGTGTCTGCTGCCTAATGCCTTGTCTTACCGGAAAGCCAGCCCCCACCTCAAGCAACATGTTGATTAATGATGTTCAGCATGTTACCTTGAGGATCTTTCTTCGTTCTCTTTCAAACCTCCTTTATGATAGACCGGATATCAGTAAACTGAACAATCATGAGGTGTTGCTTCTGATGTCTTACCTCAACCCGGAGCGGACCGAGAGGGTGGTCTGTAATGCTCCTGCCATCGTCTGCACTAGCCTTGCTTTAATGGCTACGGCCACTTCCCGGTACTTGAGTTGTGGCGCTATCGCCACCCGGTTAGCTGAAAAGCTAACCACCTTTGAGGCTTCTTCCGAGTATGTTCCTCTGGCTACACCGGTGCCTATTATGGACCGTGACTACTACCTCGACCTGAAATGGTTGAGAACTTTAGCTGATGGCAGCCTTGCTTGGAGGGTGTGGGGCATAAGCTGGATGAAGATTCCGGCTCCTGAGCACCTTCCACCGACAGAGCCGTTAGACCCGGTGGTTATAGCAGTGGACTCCGATGAGGAGGAGGAGGAGGGTGATGGTGGACCTCGACAGTTGCGGACGTACCTCATCGATGATACGATTCTCTAGGTGATGCCCGAGCCGAAGAAGGGGGAGAACGCGGCGGTAGTGGAGGAGAGGCCCAGGTTGGGGAGAGGACCCCGTCGAGTGAGAGAGAGGACCGCTGAGACTAGACCACGGCCGGTAGCACCACCACAGCAGCACCCTTTTCCGTGCTACCCCTACCTTGACACCCTGGAGACGCGATCGAGTTACTTGGCAGAGAGAGTGTCATCTACTTTGACACTCAGGAATATGCACGAGATGGCGTACACTCAGGGGATTGGGACATAGGGACCACATCCGGCATGGTGGAGTGGAGTTGGGGATTATAGTGGGGTTTTCCACTCTTACGGGATGGATCAGTCAGCTTGGGGGACACCGCAGTCCTTTGCCTTTGGCGGCTTGACCCCATGGTACGTGAGTCCTAGAGCTGGAGCGGGGGTTGATGCGGGTGTTGGGTCGTCGGGAGCGGGCACGTCGGGAGGCGATGGCGGTGGTGATGAGGTGATGGAGGAGGAGCAGCAGCAGCAGCAGCAGCAGGAGTGATACTCCTATTTCTTTATCCTTGTTTATGGTCATTGGTGTTGGATGTTAGTAGTTATTAGTAGTTAGAACTTTTATTTTCGAATTTGTATGGTTGGCCATAAGGCCGGATTTACTAGCTCGACTTTATTGCAGGATTCTGGAAGTCGAGAAGTCATCCCGACTCATGTTATGTGACGATTACATGTATATACATGTGGGTTATGACAGGTTTCCAAGGCATTTGACCTGTAGGTACTCGACAGAGTACCCCATACTCGGTCGAGTAGCTGCAGGTATGAAAGAAATGAAGCATTCTGATCTCAGGGCTACTCGATCGAGTAGCCAAGACACTCGATCGAGTACCACTACATACTCGATCGAGTAGCACTGTTACAGGAACTTTTCGAAAATTAAAATTGTTTAATTGTTATATAATTGCATGTTTGATGTTTAACATGGTTATTAATGAGTAGTAACATGTTCAGACCGTTCATTTCAATTGTTGGAGGTCTTGCTTGGTTTTAAAGGCGTATTTGCAACGAATAGGGAAGTTGTAATTATTCTTATTGCATTCATTTTACATCCGTTTTGTCTACAAGTTATATTTCACCGAATTCTATATATATAAATTCAAATGATATGCTTAACATGCTTTCTCGACGGCGGCTAGTTATTCGGGTGACTTGTGCATGTTTACTAATTTAATGAGTATATGATTCGTGAGTAATGTCCATAGTAAATAATATGGTTTTGATTTATGTTACGATACAAGTAATAAGTAACATGTGTGATAATTTGGTGGTGAACTTCGGGGACGAAGTTCCTTTTTAGAGGGGAAGAGTAATGTCGCAAAATAAAAAGGCTGATTTTGAAATTATGTTGTTGTTCGTTTAAAATGTTTTGTTGTTTATTTACAAAGTTTTCTATTACTTTGGTCACATTGTTTGTATGAAGTATGTAATCGGTTACTTTAGTTCGTTGAGTAATTCATGCGTTGAAGTGAAAGTTGATAGTATGTTTTAAAAGACGGTCATAAAGAGACAGTTGTGGTGCCATGTGTTGTAATGGAATCGCGTTGTTCAGTCACATGGTGGTATAGTCGTACGGCATGAAGTTGATATGAGATATGTTTCATGTTGATAGTTGTTACTAGTGAGTGGGGTAATCTCATATATGATGGGTGATCGTTGTTTGTGCTGGTTCGTATTGCGAGGTTGGTGTTTTATATGATAGTTGTAAGAGTCGATATGAATAGAGTGTTAGAAAGTGATGATGATGACATGGGGGAGGGTGTTTCAGGGGAATAGTGACATGTGTCGAAAGAGTAGCGATGTCGTTGTGTTCCCGTGTCTTGTGCTTTGAGTTAGGTGAGTTGAACTTCGGGGACGAAGTTCTTTTTAAGGGAGGAAGACTGTAATACCCGCCCTTTTAGAGATCCCTTGACCAGCGTTGACTGACCTTGGGAGTGGTATTAGTCCTTAGAAGTGCGTACCAAAGCTACTTTGGGTTGTGAGTTGTGCGTGGTACTCGATAGAGTAGAGGCTACTCGATCGAGTAGCTTGGATACTCGATCGAGTAGGGTGGCCTTCGATCGAGTATGTGGGATACTCGATCGAGTAGCGGGTTTTCAGCGAGGGTTTTTAATCGCGTTTTGTTAAATCCGCAAATCATTTCCGCCTCATTCCTTCAATCCTTTAGTCGCCTCTTTCCCTTCCCTTCACCATAAAACCTCCATGGAAGCCTTTGAAGGTTCTTGTGCCTTAGGAGAGCATAGCTTGAGTCGGGTAGCGGTCTTTTGCCGGGTTTCTCCTTGTAGGTATGTCGTCATCATCATCCGTACCCTTGTCTTTGCAGTTAGGGTTTGCTTGATAGTATTAGATGATTGTGTTGTGGTTATAGGCATTGCTTGATTGCTGGATATGTCGTATGTCGGCATGGATTGGTTGCAGTTGCTTAAAGGTAGGTTCGCCTACTCAGTTTCTGTAGATAGTCTAGTGTGTCGATAGTTGTGTCGTTGTTGTTGGGTTGTGGTTGTGTTTGTGTGGCAGCGTATATACGGTTGTTGGTTGTTGTTGTATTTCAGCGGTTTGTGATTGTTTGTCTCTGGTTCTCGAGATGCGTTCTCGGCTGAGTGGAGTCACTTGCGGGAGTGGCTTCACGCCCTAGTTTCGCCCTCCGTGAAACATGCCACGGGAGGGGGTGTGCACATTAATGGGACAGGGTTATCGCTCGGTATGATGGGCGGGGCTTAGGTGGAAATGGCTGCGGTCCCCCACTGGCAGGGCTGGTTCAGTGGACAGTCGGTGACGGAGATTGATTGGAGTGGGTGATTGTGTGTGTGACCGATTGTGTTTTGTTGTATTGCTAGATGTTGTTGGTATTGTTGTGTCTTATCTCAGTACTGACCTTGTGTGGTTGTTTTGTTGTCTTATGTGTCTGTCGTGATCCCTTATGGTGAGCAGTCTGTCTTAGTAGGTGTTGATGTCGTTGATAGCTGGAGTCCGGGCAGGGATGAGTCTTCACGAGATTTGATAGTATTAGCGAGTAGCCTTTGAGTTGTAACTTTTATAATGTTTGTTGGTTTTAAATCACTTGTAATATGACATAATAGTTCTTTTATCGACATTTGATTATTACTGTCCTCGGGCAACCGAGATGGTAATGCCCTTATATGCTAAGGAAGGCCTAGTTAAGGCTCCTCTGGATATGGGGGTGTTACATATTTTGAGAGGATATCAATGTGATGAATGAATTGTAGGCAAAGCTTGGAAAATTTAGTCGTCACGACGCTTGGGTGGAAGGTCACACTCCTAACAATGGAAAGATGGAAACTGAATATGATAAGGACATCAAAGAGAAAAATGTAAGTTTGAATAAATATGTCACTCCTACCACTGGTAATAATATTTATGTCTTATATATATACAATGTGTTATATGATTTGGAAAATCAGTACGTGTTATATGGACAAGTGTTAATGTACAGAAGGAAGCCGAGGAGGACATGACAAGGGAGAAGGAAATAGCAAAGGAGAGTGAGGTAGGAGCCGAGGATCGATATCAGGCAGTTGAAGAGGAAGAGGAAGCCAGGAAGGCCGTGACACAGGATGAGATTGAGGTAGTTGATGATCAGACGTTCTTCTCTACACCGAAAAAGGTAATAGCTGCTAGTTTATAATTATTCATCTCAGTACACGTTTTTTACTTATGAAATTTATTAAAGGTAGTGAATGTATGTGTACTAATTGATTAAAGCTGTCGTGAAGGGCGATTGTAAGGTGGCTTATCGTCTGTTCTATTTATAGGGGAAACAGAAAGTTGTTGTTGCCAGGGGATACGTGTTCGCTTACGACCGGCTTCAACAAGTTAAGGTTCATGGTATACCCCTTGTCACAATTGTAGGAAAGTGGAAGTGTCCCAATTATATAAAGACGAGTATGGGGAAGTAAAAGTACCATTTCCTAATGAGGAGATCACTTATTTGAAAGAAGCCCTAAACTCTTATGTGCAATGGCCTAACAACCTCATCAATGTTGTCGTCCCCAAGGTACCTATACGCAGAGGTTAATTATTACTTGTTCTTTAAATATATTAGGGTACAAATATTAACACATCGTAAGTGCTTTAATCTTTACATTTGCAGAAGTTAAGCAAAGCCATGGCGGCAGCTAAAGCAATTACTACCACGTCAACGGAAGTTGTTGCAGTCAAGCCTGCTTATGATTCTTATTATGAATCGTGTGAATATAAGAAAAAAATAAAAATTGCTTAGCTGAAGGCTTTGCACAACCTGGCTGTAAAGAAGTCACCTAGAGGGGATGTAGTCATGATTAACATTGAAGAGGAAATTATGGGCGCAGCTGATATAGCCGTACTGGACCTGAAGCAACTGATGGAATTTGTCGACCTTGACAATTTAGATGCTGTTCACATTTTGATTTGGATGAAGTAAGTTTTATTAATAAAACTATTTAGTCATTTCCATTGACGAATAATGATGTTTGTTTAAATTATCAATTACAATAACATTCATCGTTCCATGTGGCGTAATAGGTACCTGAATAATCAGTTCGTTGAGTGGAAGGTCCCAATTCATGCCTACGGATTCTTGAGTCCTAAGGCGTTCTCTGTACACAGAATTTCATACGAAGAACAAATCAATAATATCGCTCGTCGGTTGATGTCGAGCAAAAAAGTATGGCTTGCCCCCTACAATGAGATTATGTATGTATAGTACGTGATTATTGTAATGAATTATGGTTCTATAAATTTATTATTAACACGCTTTAATGCGTGTAAATGAACTAACAGTTCAATGTCCCAAATTGAATAGGAAGTATTGGGTGCTACTGGCAATCCAAGTATAAATAAAAACAGTGTACTGGATTGACTCTCGCGAAAGCAAACCCTTTGACAGTTGTGTAAGGATGATAACTGAGTAAGTTTACAACCTTCAATAATGTCATTTGTTATTGTATGACTTGAGTCATATATATACAAATAATAATGGCATGTGTGTATATTTGTGAATTAGTGTTTTTGAAGCAAAAAAAAAAAGATTATGTCCACTTGGGAAATATGAAAGCAACGTTGTTCCCAATTTATCACGCCATTAGTAAGTGTATTCTTAATAATTACTCATATCATTTAATTAATGTTTATGCGAGAGGTTGATTATCTAATTCAGCGGATTTGTGTGTAATTTATATAATAGTCTCGTAAAGCACCAGACCACAAACAATGCGCCTTTTACATTTGTCAGTCCATGTGGGAGGTTATCAACAGAAAACTATCTACCATTCCTATATGGGTTAGTGTGATTTAAAAACTATTTCAGGCGTAAATTGAGTTCAATTCTGTATACTTCCATGTATTATATCTATTTTGATTATGTATGTTTTGAATTGTAGTTTCCACTAATACTCAACAAAGCCCCAAAATATTCGCCAGAGGACATCAACCAGATGAGAAATATGTGGGCCAGTTATGTTGTTTCATTAGCGGAGTCTCAATAGTTTACTCATGCTTTATGTACGAGTGTGTATATATAGAGCCATTGTGTATTGGCTTCTTTTGTTTTTCTGAGGAAGTTGTGTTGTGGCTTTTGATCATCCTGTTTGTACTGTTTCGAAACTGGGTTTAGTTGATCGCGGGTGACAATATTTTGATGCAGGATTGAATTTTTGAAGTGCACAGCTGCTGGAATGCTATTTTCAGCAATAACTACAAACGCTGCTAAAAAAATAGCATTTCAGTAGCTGCTAGAACAAGCTAAAATCATTTTTTTAAAAAAAAATCAAAAACGATAACGGTTAAAAACAACCCGTTGCAAACAATTATTTGACAACGGTTTTATTTAGATAAATAACCGTTGACATAGTTTCCCTCCCATTCAAACCGCCAAAAATATAAGATAACGAACGATAACCGTTGTCGAGGTCAAAACTTTTACAACGGTTTATTTAGGCAGAACCGTTGTCAAAAGATGAATATAACAATGGTTTTGCACGCAATAAAGCCGTTGTTAAATTTTGACATTCAATTAAATAAGATAACGAAATGAACCGTTATCATATATAATATTTAACAACGGTTTTGGAACGATAAGACGTTGTCAATAGTAAACTACGACAATGGGTTTGAAACCATTCTTAAGATTTAATAACGGTTTCAGATTTTATAACGGTTCTTGATATTATAAAACGGTCGCGTGTTATTTGTACAATCGTGGTATATATTAAACAACCGTCGTTGCAATAACGGTCCCGTGTTTCTATTTAAAAACGGTAATTGCATTATTTGACCGTTATTGAAGGTCTTATTTGGCGTAGTGTAATCGAAGATTATAATAATAAAGAATAAACGACGTACATCACGAGCGAAAAATCAAAGCTTAATTATATTTTTCACAACATTTTCGGGAAATTTGTCAACCTTCAAGACGGAAAATTTTGGTTCACATCTTTTTATTACAAAATTCCAAAAATAATAGTTTTACAATATTATTAAACCACATTTCGGTTAAAATCAAAAATTGTTCATGTTGTTCAAAATTTTAGGCCAAAATTGCAATGAAATACTCGTTTTTAAGACAATGTACCGCACTACTAGGGATGCTAGTAGGCTTTGTAAGTTGATTAAAAACTAGTTCCAACTATGAAAATCAAGGATTAAGGTAACTTTTAAGATAAAATTTTCATATACAAGGGAAAAATCCGACATTAACAAAAGCGTTAAGCCTTTCTTGTTCAACATAACCTAACAACAAACATGAAATTCCGGTTATCGACTCAAAAGCACAAGTTTTCAAGCTCATCCATGGTGGGAAAAAAAAATTTATCGTAAAAATCTGATTTTTGACTAGACTAATGACATAGAAAATCAACCATTTCTATGAAACTGAACAAAGTCATGCAATTATTTGATAAAACTTGAATAAGCATGCGTATATATAAAAGATTTTGAATTGCAAAATGAAGAAGATGAATTCAACTATATGGCCGAAATTTGAGAAAACGAATCAAGAAAAGTGAAGTAGCAAAGTGTAATTCAAACAACAAATTACAATATGGAAATTTTGAATTATTTTAAGACAAATCAATTCCGAAATTGCGAGGTTTGAGATAGAAATGATAAGATAAGGTAGAAAAACAAATTTTACACAAGTTTCTCGACTGAGCAGGCCCACTTGGTCGAGTACTGAGGGTACTCGGTCGAGTGCAACTCCACTCGGTCTAGTGACAGGTTACTCGATCGAGTGGAAACTTTCCAGGAGTTTTCCAATTTCTCAAATCGTCCACTCGGTCGAGTGACAGGTTCACTCGGTCGAGTGAATTGTCCACTCGGTCAAGTGACGCATCCATTCGGTCGAGTGACTGGTCAACTCGCTCAAGTACTACTCCACTCGGTTGGGTTTGGCCTCACACTCACTATCTTTGGCACATTACCCCCAAAAATCATAACTATTCTATCAACAATCATCACCATTCATGCTTTAATAACGACACTAGCAAGCTCAAATACGCATATGATATTAACATGCCAAGATTTGGGACTATCGTCCCTCACATCAAAACACACTAATCATATTTACAACACATTATTCACATTATTCAGTTCATCCATCCATCACATGTTATCATATTCTACATAAACGATTCTATCATACTATAAACCTATTACGATTCACAAAACATATGCATTCATGCCACTTTCACTAATGATCATATTCCATGCCATATTCAAACATACATTAATACCATAACACGGATGCATTCATATTACGATTCACATCACAATTCCCATACTCCTAACTACCCCCATAGTGTCCAACTGAGACGATAGGCACTAGCTTTGGCATGAGGCCGCCTACCCATCCAAAACCGATCTCCAATTGTACTCATGTCGGGTTCATTTTACTTAGACACTCCTAAGTTCATTTTTGGTTCATTGGTTTTAGGTTCCAAAATCGTTGCTCTGATATCACTTTGTAACACCCCAACTATCCGGCCAAGATAATTCGAGCGTTACTATCTCGGTTTCCCGAGGTAGTTTTTCAAAACTTCAATCAAAGAACATTTTATTAATATAAATGTTTAGTGAACTACATAAATGTAAACAAATGAAAAAGTAGAACTCATGACATCTATACTCGTCCAGCCAACTAGACTCGTCTCGTGACTCATCAAGCTCGTCCCGTCTCCCCCGTAGTATCCAAACAACATGTACTTAACCTGCTCCCCATATGACCAAAGGACATCATATGGATCGACACAGGCCACCCAAGAGATAAGTGACAATGCAAAGACACAACAAACGTCAGTTTCAATAAATAAATAAAGTGTGACACGACTCGAGTGTGTGAACATACGAGATGACTATGATATGAATAACATGATATTCAACAACTGCCACCACGGTACCGGGACACGCCCAGACATACCGACAACCAAACTGGTACCAGGACACGCCCTGAAATACCGTCAACCACACTGGTACCGGGACACGCCCATACATACCGATAACCACAAACAGGTACCGGGACACGCCCGGACGTACCGGGTCCGGAAGCCAACCGGATCTTTCTGCCAGACGTTGTGTCTCAACCACACGCGTCCCTCGGAACTCGTCATTAATGTGCACATCCCTCTTGGAGTGGGAAAGCTCCAAGAGGCGACCCAAGCGGAAGACGGTCTCCCAACCGCCCTCCGTCTCCTAAACAAAAACCAACAGTCACAACCATCATATTACCCAATATACATGACAACACAATAAACACAAGATGCCATACAATATGCCAATTACCGACTCATCCAATCATTTTAACCGATATCATGTTATAATGCAATAACCTCTAAAACACGACTCACATGCCAACTCAAATGCATATTGAAACCGAGGAGGATTAACCTACCTTTTAGCAAATCCGCACAAGCAAATCCTTCACACAAGCTAGGCCCGTCTTGTAAAACCGTCTCACAAAACCATTTCCTAAAATACGATAATAATACAAATACGTATAAATATACTTATCTAATCATACAAATATGTATAAATATACTAATTCAATACATATTCAAATATGTATAATTATACGAATCTAATTATACCAATACGTATAATTATACGAATTAATATGTATACGACTAAATAATGCGACTTAATTAAATAAATAAAACCCGTCTTAATTATTCACTTAAAAACCCGACTCAACACCTACACCCGACTACCCCCAATACTCCGGCAGCCCCCACCGCCTGCTGCCGCCATCGTGGCCACCACCACCAGCCATGGTGGGCCACGGCCAGCACGGCAACCACACGACACCAACACACCCCGGACAACAACACCACCACCACATCGCCACTTCTAAACTCGTCCACCACGGCCACCACCGGCCATAACCGGCCACGTCAGCCACCCCCACTATATCCTCCGTCCATGGTGAGCCCAGCAGCGGCCACCACGATGGCCGCAACCACTAGCGGCAACAACAAACACAACGGCAGCAGCAACAACAAGCAAAAATACCAACAAACCCGACACCCTCTTTCTCTCCTCTTTTCCGCCACCTACAGCCACCCTCATGGCCACCCATGACCACCCCTCAACTCACCCCTCAACCCTCAACCCACATCCGCCCAAGTGCAGACCCAAACTGGCTTGCAACCCCTCCAAAATCCCAGCCCTAACCCGCATGACAACAACCCCTAAAAACTCATTTTACAACTCGGTCAAACCATATTGTAGAGCGGTCAACGGTGGTAAACGGGTGGTCAAAGGTGGATCAAGGTCGGGATGGGTCAACGGTATGAATAAAATAATATAAACGCTAGTATAAGACGGTTTACCTTACGATCTCAAGGCGGAGGGACAAAAGGCGATCTCCTTTCTTCTCTTTTTCTCTCTTCTTTCTCTCTAAGATTCTCTCTAATATTATGTGGTGGAAATGATGAATGAAATGATAAGGTTTGGGTGGATGAGGATAAGGGAGTATATATTATATGGTGGGAGTTCAATACATGTATAATGTACTATTATTATTATTATTTTTATTATCATTATTATTATTCCGTCTCAACATAACTCGTATAATTAAAATATTATTATTATTATTATTATTATTATTATTATTATTATTATGAAATACGGAGTATTACACCGTTGCCCAAATGAGATGTCGGTCATCCCATTTATCTGCCCACTGAGGCGCAGGCACAAGCTGGCGCCCTCTCCTCCTCACGTTGACCGTCCGGGCCGCCTTTTCCTCTACCTCCATTTCCTCCGCGCGAACCACCATGGCCATGAGGGGATCAACATCTACCTCCATAGCGTCTCGCCTTGACGTGGAAGGTAAAACCTCTGCAAAAAAAAAAAGCAAAATCAAAGCATTTAGAGGCCGTTTTAAGCCGCTATCAAACCATTTCTCAAGCCCTACCATCAAGCAAGTCGACAAAAGTGATAAAATTACATACCTACATAGCTAAACTAAGCTTAGTCATGGTCACGAGCCGAAAATTCGGCATCATTTCGCTACTATAAGCCTAAACCCATGCAAAAAGTGTCCCGGAAGACCTGTTACAAATCAAAATTTTGACATGGTAGGAAGTTTACCCATCATCCAAGGATTCCAAAACATCAAATTTCATCAAAAATCGACAAGTTTAAGGTCATTTTCGAGCCCTTTGAAGCGGTTTAGCAAAGATCGTCTTATTTTGGTCTCATTTCATCACAACTCAACGAAAATTTCAAAATGAATACATGGTTATGCTCCTAGCATGTTAAATTACGCATTTCTAATGTCAATTTCAAGAGACAAATTCATTTGGGACGGAACCCCCAAATTTTTGAGTTTTGGGTATAAAAAACCCTAATATTTCTATTCAATTCAAGCTATAAGTGCAATCTAAAGCAAAGAAGAGATACATACCTGGATTAGTCATGATTTATGGCGAGTTTCGATCAAATATTTTAACGTTTGGTTGGGTTTTTGGTGTTTGTTGAGAGGAAGAAGAAGAAGAAAAGTTTTGTTTAAAATAAAACAAAACTCGTGTTGTGTCCTGTTTTACTCAGGCAAGGACGAACTCGGGAGAAAACGCAGCAAATGCTGCGGCCTTTCCCCAGCCCATGTCTTTGTTGCGCCTCTTCTCCAACAGGTTTTACAGCAGCTCTTGCTTCCAAGGCGTTATAAATTCGTTATGGGTGGACCCAAGCCCTATATTTTCCCGCTTTTGGATATTTCCTGTAGTGCTACGGGTATTTTAACTCTGTATATTTTCTACGGGTATACTTTTCACCCATTTGGTCTATATTCTCCCTAGCAGTTGCAATATTTTATTCCCCAGCGAGAGTTCGTTACCGCTATACACCCCATGTATTTCTTTAAATACGAGTTCGATGCAAATTAACTATCCACGATTCTCGGAAAATCTCGTCCTCTATCAAATAAAATAAATCTCAAGCATTTGATTCTCAGAAAGTCTCGTTTTCAAGACAATTCTTATCCAACAGTTCTCGGAAAGATCCACCTCCTTTAAGTCAATTATTCTTCAGCGTTTCTCGGAAAGTCTCGCCTCTTTCAAATCAAGTTTTGTCAGCGTTTCTCGGAAAGACTCGCCTTCTACTCAAGTCAATTATACTTCGGTAGTTCTCGAAAAGTCTCGCCTTCAACCAAGATAAGTATCTATTAGCGACTCTCAGAAATTTTCATTGCTACAAGCGTTTCTTGGAAAGTCTCGTTCTTCTAAAACGTCAAGTTCGCTCAGCGGTTCTCGGAAAGTCCTGCTCTTAATCTCAGGTATGATTTCTTCTTATGGCTGGTGAGCCTCCTTACGTAGTCTAATGGACTTTAAACGACCCTCCCCGATAGTCTACAGACTCTAAAATGTTCCTGACGACAGGTCCTTGGCTCAGACCCCTAGAGCCGCCTCGCGTCACCATAATCTTCAGGTTGTAATCTTCGATTGACCTGGAGGTTATACTTTGACTTTTTCCTTGTACAAGCCTCAGTCAAAGTGGGGGCTCTGTAGACGCCTCGTTTCAGCACCTCCCGCCAACCACCCAGTGATGATTGGGCCGCATGTTTAATTATGCGGAGCGATTTATGACATTTCATAAGTTCATCGACACGTGATAGCTCAAACATTCGAGTCAACCTCATGGTCGTCATCTACGTGCCCATACGGTTGTTTTAACAGTAATTAGAGTTTATTTGGAGTCCAGGTCAAAAACCGCTTCCATTTTCTAAACCGTCTTAAACCCGAGTCGGAATATTCTGTAATTTTCCGGAGTAATATTCCTAAATTTTATCTATTATCATGAAAATATATACCTTGCGGAATAAGGAAGCCTACATCTTCCCTAATTCCTAAAACCAACCGCGGAAATCTTTCTTGCTGAGGAGGAAACTGCCCATAAGAGAACGCAGCAGGTACTGCACCTCTTGGAAAGGTCGCAGTTCCTGCTGCGCCTCTTCCTGGGCTGCTTTTTCTCCAGTTTTCATATTTCCTCCGAGTTTCTTTCCTAATCCTACTTTTTCCATAATTCCTCCTGTGAGTAGTATAAATAGAGGTCTCCTCCTCACATATTATTCACGCGAGTGTCCGCCCTTCTTTTTCCCCTTTGCATTCTAAGAGCACGCTCTTGCTTTTCGACGCCTACGTGCTTGATCTACTTAACCATGTAAGCTCAGATCATTCTGAGTATCAATCACATTTGCATGACCGACCACTTTGACCACTACACTTTAATCAATTTAGTCAATTTGTTCTGAATCCTTTTAAGACGGCACTTTCATATTACATCGAGTCGGGCAATCACTAATACGACAACTTAGTGAATCTCGCTTCGTCAAACATGTAAGTCTGAGAGTGTAAATCCCAATCTATTTATTGTATTTTATTTTGTATTAATTAATGTACGCGTTTATATCACAAGTATTCTTAAAACCGTTTTCAAAACCCTTCTTTCAAATCTATTTTTCAAAACAGCAGTGAAAGACGTCCTAGAAGAAGCGCATCAGCAGATGTGCCTTATGGAAGGATCGCAGCATTTGTTGCGCCTCTTCCAGTGGCTGCTTTTCTGCTGCTGCCTTTCCTCTTCTTCCTTAAGTATCTGTTCTTTCTTTGTCTTTCGTTTTCTCTTCTTCTTTCTTTCAAAATTCTTATAGTTTCAGTTTGTAATTTGTTTTCATTAAGGCTTTTCAATAATTTTCGACCTATATCCCTTGTAACCAATATTTGCGGGTTTTCGTCATTAAATTTGAACCCGGGTTTAAGAGGCTCGATTTGTTCATATCAAGTCCCTTGAATTCATTTTTGATACATGATTTTGATTCTGTTTCTTCATCGATCTTTATCTTCCAATTTCCGTCTCTAAATTCAAGTTTTGTATATAAATCCGTTCCCGACGTCGCACAATAACCATTACTTGTAATATTTTTTTTAAATCCGTTTGTATCGCTTTATGACGGTTCTTAGTGTATATGATCATGCTAAATCACCTTCGTTCAAGTCGTATATCAATAATCAATATTAATCAACCAACGAACCATAACGATTCAACGAGTCTGACTTTCACAGCCAGAACCCAACTCAGGAACAGACGCACGGTCTGATGCGCCTCTTCTAAGGGACGCAGCAGATGATGTGCCTGTTCTGAGATGAATTCTTCATGTGAACTCATCTCGTTCAGACGTAGGCATTCTAGTTAGGTTTCAACAACTATTTGTATTATCGCCAACAATTCGACATATTTTCATTTTTCTTTTAATTGTTTCATTTTCTTTTACCTTTTTTATTTCTTCCTTTTCAATATCCTTCTTTTTTCAAGCGTACTTGTGACGTAAATTCAAGTTATCAATTGTAATTCAATTGTAATTTATTTTTTTTGTAATATTTATTTATTTATTTCGTATTATGTATGATTTATTTACTTGGCGATCACATGTAATTAATCTAACTCCAACTTCGACTCAATTAATTGCGAAAATTATTTGTCAACCGACATAGTTAATTCTCACATGCTAGGATTAATCTGTGGATGTTGCATTGCATGCATACAATTGACAACATATCAAATATGAATAACTTCCCTGATCATTAGTAGAGGCTGCTATCGAGGCGGGCGGGATTAGGTGTTCAAATAAACGAGCTTCCTAATACGTACCCTCACCCCTTACTCAAGATCTCTGTGAAAATCCGTGTTTATTGGCATCACGAGAGTCATTCTAGACATATAATACTAAGGGTAACGAATTTCTTAGTGTTCGTGTCACTACTTTGTGTCTTGACATGACGCGAAGTATTCGAATGGTTCCAATTTTCCATAAAAATTGGTGGCGACTCCACAAATGCAGGCTTGTCAAACCTTTCACCGGTTTCAACGCCTTTCAAATTGGTAACGGCCCATGACGTGCCCCGGCCTCGCGCCGGAGTTCCGTGGGAGAAGTGCCGCCACCTCAAAACCAACGCGCGGGTGCGCGCACAATACATAATTATGTGTCGGGTGATGTCACCATCTATGTTGTCTATCATCTAGCTATACGACTCGACTCCAAGGTCCGAAGCTTGTCCCGTCTCCCCCGTGACCCCAAAGCCAAACCTATACTCATTGCTCCCTATATGATCGAAAATATCATATGAATCAACACAATCCACCCCAAAAATAGGTGACAATTTATAGACAACCAACATACGTCAGTTTCAATAATACAAATACTCAAGACACGACACAAGTGTATGAAAATGAAATACGTCAAAGGAATGCAATAGACAAGACTCTTATCCAATACAACTCCACAACCATCTCACCGGTACCATGAACGTATCCACGATACTCACAACCCGATGACAACACCGCAGCACCGCCCACCAAACAGCCGGACTGCAGTCCGTAAAACAAGTACTCGGGACACAACCATGGTACCGAGCAATGGCACTAACCAGACCCCTGCCAGGCGTCATGACTGGTCGGACTCACTTGGGAGGTTTAATTTTCGGTACTTGTCGTTAGGAGCACCTAGACCAAAACACAATTTATAACTCCACAAACAACTCTACAATTAGTAAAGAGGCAAGTAAAGGTCGGATCCCAAGGGACGGGAATTGAGATGAGATTTTCAATTGCAACTAGTGGTGTCTAGGGGTGTCACAATTTGAGGTTTGAAGTAGAAGATCACTAAACTAAATAGAAATAAAAGTAAACAAGCAAGATGATTAAAAAGGGATGTAAACAATTGATAAAAGGCACTAGGGTGTCATGGGGTCATAGGGGATTCATGGGAATTAATCATACAAACATATTCTCAAATTATAAGCAAGCAATTATTGTTGTGATGGATCTAGTTGGTTTATATCTTACAATCCTAGGAAAGTTTGGGTCCCGGAGCCGAATCGATTAAATTGTACAACACCTACAAGTCGACTCAATCTTCCCTACTCAACTATATGCATGGTCTAATGAGACTCGAGTTGGTTTATGTCTTACAAGTCTCATTGAAAAGATAGGCGATGTGTAAAAAATGCAAGTATTTATAGGCCCGCATTTCATCAAACATAACATGTGCATAAGTTGAGATCACAACAAGCAAGCAAATAAACTATGAAAACATATTAATTTAAGCATGAATCATCCCCCATGTTGGTTTTCCCTAATTACCCATTAACCCTAGCTAAGGAAACTACTCACTCATTATCATGTTGAACATGCTAGCAAGGTTGTCAATCATACCAACAAAGTAAAATATGATGAATAAATGAAGATACTTAACAATAATTAAAAAGGGATTAAGAGAATTATACCTACTAATGATTCCAATAATAAAGCAAAGAATAATAGAAATACTTGATGATTGATTGGAAGGTTGTCAATCTCCCAATAATAACCCAAATAATCTTCAATTACCCAAAATGAAAGATGAACAAAAGAGAGATTAAGGAAATGAGATTTGTATTAAGACTTGATTAAAAGTTGATTACAAGATTAAAAAGAGATTTTGATTGATATAAACTACCCTATAGATTGCTAAGAAGAACATGATAACCTAATTAGACTAATGTGGTATTTATAGTGGGGATTAGGTACATAAATTAGGGTTTACTAAGGGCTTAAATGACGATTAAGTCCTTGAGGAATCGCCGATCTCAAGAGAGACTCCGGTCTCTTTTTCGCCGGTATTTGAAAAATATGCGCATCCTTCATTGAACAAGTAGAAGACGGATTAGCTGTCACACAATCCGAGCGTTCAGGGCACGGGACGGGCGGATTGTGGGTCTTTTGGACGAGCGGATTCTTGGGGTGGACGGGCGGATTGTGGTGGTTCTGAACGAGTGTCCAGCTGAGGAAGACGCTCGTATTGCTTGTGCTGGACGGGCGGATTGTGGGCAATCCGCTCGGATTCTCTATCAGCTTCTTCCTTTCTTCTTTTCTCTTCATAAAATCCTTGAGGATTTCCTCGGGGATGCAAGGATCTTTTCTCATCATTGCCCATCTACTATAGTATGTACAAAGGCCTTCTAGTCTTGTCTTCTCTTTGATGCTTGGTCATTGAATTCAATCAATTTAGCTCCATTTTGCCATGAAAATGCAAGGTTTGCACTCCTTTCCTACCAAGGGATCAAAAACTCAAAGGATATGCAAAACTGTAGATACCCGGTATCTGCGGAGACTCCAACAAACACCCGATGATTATCGGACTACAACATGTTTTGGGATCGCAGCGTTTGATCGACAGTTTGTGTACAACTTTACGTCGGAAAACTTAAAACGATTTCGAAAACAAAACATTTCAAAACATTTCAAAAATACCTGGAGTGTTTAATGCACGACGACGGGGTCGCAATGACACTAACTAGAGTCAAAACCGACACCGGGCCAAAAACCGACTCGAAAATTCAAAATCCCGACTCCAACAACGAGTCAAACCAAGTCAACCACAAAAACAAAATATCTCAAGCCTTCTATACTAAGTTTTCCCGGATTCATGAATGGTCAAGTACCAAACATGTGACTACAAAACCTAGGATAGAACAAATCATGATTGCGTTTGTTGTGATAGTGACAACACAACTCGAAGTGCCGCGACGTGGCTCGCGCCTCTTTGAGCAGCCCAGGTGGCCACGTCGCTCAAAACTCACACAACCACTCATTCTCCTATAAATACCCCTCAAATGTCGCCAATTTGAGACTTACGCGAGTGTCCGCCCCCTCTTTTCTCCCTTAAAATTCTCGACTCGACTTCTAAAGTCACAATCCGACGTGTGTTTACGACCTATCGATCGTAAACACGAGCCTTACACATTGTTTGGTACCGTCATCATGCATTAAATCACTTGTCCGACCACTTTGACCACTACACCATCACTAAACTTTTAAAACACTCTTTTACTTACCAAAACGGTTTTAAACCGAGTTTTTTCCGATCAAACAAGTTGTTACACTTACGTCGGTCACTCGCCATAACCAAACATGTAAGTATGAGGGTGTAAAAATCCTCTTTTATTATGTTTTCGTTTGTTTCATGATTTTAACATGCTAAAACATGCATAACATGAACCAAAACATGGAATAAACGAGCCAAAACTGATTTTTGGTCTGAGGCAGAAGCCCCTTAGGTCGCCAACAGGCTCGCGCCTAAATGGGGTGCTCAGACCAGAGATCAACCGTGTTTGTTCTCGTCATTTCCCTTAATCCATTTTCATATTTGTAATCGGTTTTTTACCATTTCAAGTATTTTCGAAACCCTTTTGTTTCATTTCACATGTTTTAACCATAAAGCATTCTTCACCCTTGGTTCTTCATACCATGACGGTTAAATCCGTGTTTCGGTGATAATATTTGGTTAATGACATTTAAGAGGTATTTTAAAGCCTTTTATTTCATTTCTTTACATTTTCAAATAAACATATTAGTCACCAACACGAAATCATCTTTGGTTCTATATACCATGCCGGATTTTAACTCGGGTACGATGATGAGTACCGACTAATTACATTCAAAATGGACTTAAAACAATTAGTCCATAATCATTTTCAAAACTATTCATGTCAAGCTTGTCAAACCGAGCCCGACACCGAATATTATCAAACAATGATGATTATTCGAGTCTAGTTCTTCAAATCAACAAATGCGGTCTAAACGACCCTTTCAAAATCAAACCGGGTTCAAATACCCATTTTCAACACGTTTTATAACTTTTTCTAAACAGTCAGAACACGGCATACAACCGTTGGCTAACCCGCGCCTCAAGCAGGCCTTTTCTTTCTTATTTTCAAAACCAGAGGGAGGCCCCTTACACCGCCGGCTGGCTCGCGCCTCTTATAGCCGTCTGGTACAGGGCCTGTTCCCTTCCAGCATTAGTCTAGGATGATCCCGACTCCGGTTAACCCGGATATAGGACGGATCAGATGATTATTCAACCCACATTTGCAAAATGCCTTACTAAGACAAATGGATCATGTTATGCACCCTAAACCTAATACGGTAAATGGATGTTTAATTTCCGTCTTGCATGCAAATCAATCATTAATCCAACTCGATATCTTATACTTGATACTTGGATTAAATCAACCGACTTAGAAAGCTCTCACATGTTAGGTTTAAATCATTGGATGCGCATTCATGCATTTAAACCGTTTTATCAACTTTTGCATTCAACAAACCAAGATCGATCAGTAGA
This sequence comes from Silene latifolia, assembly GCF_048544455.1. Lineage (NCBI taxonomy): Eukaryota > Viridiplantae > Streptophyta > Magnoliopsida > Caryophyllales > Caryophyllaceae > Silene > Silene latifolia. The sequence goes on from NC_133537.1 coordinate 124,532,504, forward strand.
GGCCGCTAAACGCGGGCGGGATTGGGTGTCTGATTATAGGGCTTCCCAATACGTACCTTCACCTCTTACTTAGAAACTTTGGATAGTGGACGACCTTACCCAGGGCGTACGAGAGTCATTCTAGAGATAGGATGCTAAAGAGGGACGATTTCCTTATCTTTAGTACCTATGTCAAAACGCTGCTTTGTGCTTCGATTTGACCGAAGTATAAAGTGGAATTCGAACGGGTTCCAGGCATCCCACAAATGCTTGGTGGCGACTCCGAACATCTCTAATCGTTTCGAGACCCTTACCGAGACAAAACCGACCGATCTAAAAACGATCCGGTCGAAAGCACCTTTACGCCGCCGAGCGTGGCTTTCAAAAAGACCGCTGCCGTTGTCCACAGATCGGCTGGGTATACGCAGGTGGGCCATGTCCACAGATTGGCGACTCCGTTGGGGGAAACTAGGACACTTACGTCTTTGTGATCCCTAGATGGTGAGACTCGAACGAGGTCTTGGTTGGAATGCATTAATTGATATTACGGTCACAGTCGGGTTCCTTGTCCGGGCCCACAACCTAACCCTTTTCGACCAATTGGCTCGTCTCGTCGGCGTGAGTTTTCTCATCCCCTCGTTTCGAATCCCGATTGAGTCAAGCATACCATTGACGTTACACATTTCTGTTTCGTCAAAGAGCTTTCATCACTTTCGAGCACGAGGTTAGGGCACCCTCCTTACACATTTTGTTTGGATTGGTATCCCTCTCGCAAATCGGGGTTTGATTGCTTGGTGTGTAACCCACCCTATTAAGCCAAAACCCGCGTCAGCATGATGCATAATATAATGAAACTGTGAGTGCTTATGTGCTACTTGATCATAAGTCCTTCTGTGTCATTTTTCAAACTTTCAAAACACCCTTTTTGCGCCGTTATAATGGCCATTTCAAACCTCGGTCTTTCGCCGACCGATGCACGCCTTTCTAGGCCGTCGTAATGAAGATTTTCAAATCCGGTTTTGTATAACCATTTCAACACGCCTTTCTAGGCCATCGTAATGACGATTTTCAAACTCGGTTTTGTATAACCATTTCAACACGCCTTTCTAGGCCGTCGTAATGACGATTTTCAAACTCGGTTTTGTATAACCATCTCAACACGCCTTTCTAGGCCGTCGTAATGATGATTTTCAAACCCGGTTTTGTATAACCATTTCAACACGCCTTTCTAGGCCGTCGTAATGACGATTTTCAAACCCGGTTTTGTATAACCATTTCAACACGCCTTTCTAGGCCGTCATAATGACGATTTTCAAAGTCGGTTTTTATAATATTTTAAATCACCCTTTTTACGCCGTTATAATCGCCGCGTCTAGACACGGATTTTAACCCGTTTCGCGCCGACAATGGCTCTTTCAAAACCCGAGAAAAGCACACACCCTTTTCTCGAGACACTTTCGGGATCCCGAGGACCATGCACCGTCCCCGAGACCTCTTCAAACATTTCAAACTCGATTTTCAAAACATATAATTTTGAATTTCAAAACCGTCTTGGGAAGAAACACGCCGTTTTCCGAGCCGACCCAAACACAAACCGTCTTTTGCAAATAAACTTAAGACAACCCCTTTCAACTGATCGACTTTCGGAGATTTCTATCTTCGGAAGCCGCCCATTAAAGCGACAAATGAATCTTTTGAAAATTCCTATTTTCGAAAACTTCAGTCCACCATTCCAATTCCGCCTCGTGTCTATCGAGTCAAAGCAAACGTACTTATGAGTCTTTAATTATGAGTCGTCTCACCACGAGACCCGTCCAATGGCGTCACGCCGTCATGATTGGACTCGTGTCAAAGGTTCGGTCAAACACTGTCACGTTATAAATCGAGTCAGCACCGAGGGACCACACACGGTCACCCCGTCTTGTTGAGTCGATCTTGGTCTCGTCCTCTGTGTTGTCTACGTTCAGTCTTGGAACCGTGTCGGATTGAGTTATAATGTGAGCCATTTTTCTGCCTCAGAGCCATGGCCCCGTCTTCAGCTTCGTCCAACAACAACAATGATAACAACAGAGATGTCACAACTGATCAGCTAGCCAGCCTACTTACCGCTCTTAAGGTCACCCTGGATCGCGTCGAGACCCGTATCGACGCCCTGGAGAACAAGGAAATTGGGGAACATAGTACCCCACCTCTGACTGAGACTGAAAAGAGGCTGAAACTCTTGGAAGAACAACTCCTAGCCCGGGGTAACAACATCTACCTTGAAAATAACCGAAGGTTCGAACCTGTAGGGGACCAGTTACCCGACAACTTCACCCTGACTGATGTGCCTAAGTTCAAGGGAGTGGAGGACCCACTCAACCACATCCGTGCTTTCAAAGACTACATGGCCGTTAAGGGGGTCAAACAGGAACTTTTTACCAGGATCTTCCCATCCTCTTTGGAGCTAATTCCTCGCCAATGGTACTACTCCTTGGACCCGAAGAACCTTACCACCTGGGATGAAATCGCAGTTGAGTTTGCCAAACAGTATGCCGACAATGTCGAGATCCAGGCCAACACCCGTACTCTCGAGGTGTTAACCCAAAACGACAAGGAGGGGTTCACCGAGTTTCTAACCCGTTGGAGGAGGGTGAGCACTCGGTTGGTTAGTAAGCCGAGTGAATCAACTCGGTGGAAACATTTGTCAACAACCTCCGCCCGGTTTATGCCAAATCGCCGAGGTATCAAAATATCAAAACTTTTCAAGATCGCAGATTCTCTGGGACACGTATTGAGGACGACCTCCGAAAGGGTGTCTTAGCAAAGACCACAGGCAGGGGTTATCAAGGATCCACCTCAACCGGATCTCGCCCTTACGGTCAGACAAACAAGATTGATGAGGTCAACCTCGTCGAACCATCTGCCAAGAAAATTGAACGCCCCCAGAGAGTGTTCACCAACATAGGGTCAACTTATGCAAGTGCCCTGAAAAGGCTCATGGACCAAGGGAAGCTACAACCGATCGGGCCCACCCCGGACCCGGCCGACGCCAAGAAGTCCCGATTTTGGAACCCCAATGCCTACCGCCAAAGATCATCGAGGGAAAGGGCATGATACCGAAAATTGCTTCAAACTCAAGCACCTCATTCGAGACATGATTGAGAAGGGAGATTTGCCTATACCCCCACCAACTAAGCCAAACAACAAGACGAATCCTCTGGGAATTCACGCCATCTCTGACGATGAGCCGACCCTAGACTGCTCTCATCTCATCTTGCCAATTGACGACGAGGTGAATGTTCTGGAAAAGGACCCTTCAGACGGAGTGTTCGTATTCAGTGCTGCCACTATGCTCACTATGTTTCAGCAAGTTGAGGAGGCCATTGCCAGCCTTTCCGAGAGAATCACCCGACTCGACGACGCCTACCGTCGACTCATCTTCAATCCCCCGGCACCACGTCCACGGGAGAATTCCCCAAGCATTCAAAACTACCCACCCCAAGATGAATTGCTCCCGCGACCATTCTGGCATAGACCCCACAAAAACCACCTTCAAAATAACCACCTTCATGAGAATTACCCTCAAAATAACTACCCTCAAAATAATTACCCCCACAAAAATCGCCCTCACAAAAATATTCCCCACAAGAACTACCCACCGAGGAATACCCCTCCGAGGTATCCTCGAGACCCTGAAATTAACGGCATATGGCGGGATGATGTTGAGGATGTCTATGTCGTCCCAGGAAAGGAGAAGCGGACGAAGGAAATCGGACATCTCACCCGGTCCGGACGTCCCTATCAGAATCCGAGCAACCCAGCAGTCGTTCCAACAACGAATGACCAAATTGTCCCAGAGGCGGACACTCAACCAAAGGCTCCCGAGAACTCAATCCTGAAACAGCTCCAGAAAGCAAAGGCCGAAATCTCAATTTGGCAACTGATCGGAACGTCTTTTGAGCATCGACAGGCCTTGCTGCAGGCCTTAGGAAAATTAACCATGCCCTCCACCTCTTCCCCAGAAGAAATAGTGGCACATATGACAAGAAACGCCCCTGATCTGAGCAACCCAGTCATCTTCTCCGACGAGGATATCCTCTCGTTCGAGTCAACCATCTTTGGCCCTGTACATCACTGTGCAATGCCTCCAAAAGAACATACCAATGGTCCTCATGGATGACGGTTCCGCCGTGAATGTCATTCCTCTCAAAACTGCCCACAGGCTGGGTATTAAGGAATCTGATTTAATCCCAAGGAATCAAGGAGTACGCGCCTACGACGGCACTCGTCGTAAGGTCGCTGGGCTTATCACTCTAGCCGTCGCAACCGGGCCACTAGAAAGACAAACCAGTTTCCAAGTGGTCGACATCGACGCATCCTTCAACATGCTCCTGGGACGTCCCTGGATTCACGCCGTCAAGGCGGTCACCTCAACGCTTCACCAAAAGATCAAGTTCCCCTTCAACGGGAAAACGATCACGATCCCCGCTTCCCCAATCAAAGCAGTTATGAGAAGAGGGGTAGCCTCCCAAGCCATTGAGGAGGACGACAATGAAATGTGGGGTTTCCAAGCCGTGAACGCCATAACTGATGAATCAACAACCTCTGAATGTGACTCGTTCGCCAGCCTCACGATCAACCGTATCATGATGCGTCAGGGTTATTTCCCGGGTTTGTCGCTCAATCCGCTAAAGGACCCATTGCCTCCCTTGAAGCAGGCTAAGGTACCCAACATTCCCTTTGGACTGGGATACGAACCTACTGGCAAAGACATCCAGGAGATGAACCTCCTAATCCGAAAACGCAAGAAGCACGGAGTCATCCTCCGTCCACACCACCTGACTCTCAACGGATACTTTGTCCCCGAGGGAGAGGCCGAACTCTACCACGGCTTTCCGGAGCCTATCTATGACTCTGTGGCAAAGGCTAGATACCCGGGAGTGGAAGTCTACCAGGACTGCTACTTTATTCCCGACAACATCGAAGCTGCATCAACCGAGTCCAAACCGTCACCATGCCTCGACGGACAAGCTGACACACTACTCTTTGGGGAAGATAACATCAAACGCCTCGACTATGAGGACATCATCAACATCGCCCTGAAAGACAATCAGTTTGATCCAACCGCCTTGATCTCGAATCGGCCGGAGAAAGCCACCCAAGGCTGGAGGAAAACCATCAATTGGACCGATCGCCAAGGCCGCATTCTCAAGATCACAACTGGAGAAGGCCCTATGTTCAAGGAGGAAAGTGCTGAAGGATCCGAGTCTGAGTCTGAGTCGGAGTCAGAGTCAGAGTCTATTATAGCTCCTAACACTCCGGAAGTCCCAGTCAAGGTCCCCTTCCCACTGTTTTATCACAAAGTCGTGGCTGATTCAGAGGCTGAGTCTACTAAGGTCACCCCCACTCCAATGAAAGGTGACAACCTGGAGCCTGTTCCAGGGGCCACTTCCTCTGTTGTGTCGCCTCTGACTGACCACGAGTTGTCTGTCCTTTCCGAGCTTTTCGCTCGTGTCAACTTAATGAACGCTAAGTTTTCTTATGACTCGTCTCATTTTAACTGCAATGCAATTCTGAATGATTATGAGGAATTTGACTTGAGTGACTACCCACCTGACTTAGCCAAAGAACTTGACAAACGGGAAACCAGAACCCCCATCATTGAGGAAACCGAGCCTATTAACGTAGGAACCGACAATACACCTTAAGAACTTAGGATAGGGACAACCCTGGACCCCTCGGAAAGACAACAGTTCATTGACCTCCTCCACGAATACAAGGACGTGTTACTTTGGTCTTACGAGAGACATGCCTGGGATTGACAGAGAAATTGCAGAGCACCGGATACCCATCAAACCGGGGCTAAACTCGTGAAATGAAGCTACGCCGGATGCGTTCTGGGTGGGCCTTAAAAATTAAAGAAGAGGTGGACAAACAGTTCAAGGCTGGGTTCGTCAAAGTATCTGAATACTCTGACTGGGTGGCCAACATTGTGCCGGTACCAAAGAAAGACGAACGAATTCGGGTTTGCGTCGACTTCAGGGATCTGAACAAGGCAAGTCCAAAAGACGACTTCCCTTTGCCACATGTTGACATTCTGGTAGACAACACTGCCGAACATGCTCTCCTATCATTCATGGACGGGTATGCCGGGTACAACCAGATTAAAATGGCTGAGGAAGACATGCACAAGACTGTGTTCACTACGCAGTGGGGTGCATATTGCTACACGGTCATGCCTTTCGGCCTTATCAACGCCGGAGCGACCTATCAAAGAACCGCTACCACTCTCCTACATGACATGATGCACAAGGAGGTAGAGGTATATGTCGATGACATGATCGTCAAATCAAAAGAATGGGACGGCCACATCAATGCCCTCCGGAAATTCTTCGCTCGTCTGCGGAAATATAACATGAGACTAAATCCTCAGAAGTGTGCATTCGGGGTCACCTCCGGAAAACTCTTGGGACATGTGTCGCAAGAAAAGAGGCATTGAGATTGATCCAACCAAAATCAAAGCCCTTCAACAAATGCCTCGGCCTAAGAACGAGAAGGATATTCGGGGATTTCTCGGTCAGGTCCAGTACATCAGACGGTTCATCGCCAAGCTCACTATGATTTGTGAGCCGATATTCAAGAAGCTTCGCGGCTCTGATTACACCGATTGGGACGACGACTGTCAGAAGGCATTCGACAGGATAAAGGAAATCCTATCCAAACCTCCCGTCCTCATGCCACCTCAACCGGGGATTCCTCTATCCCTATACCTGACTGTAACCGACATAGCCATGGGAGCAATGCTAGCACAAACAGTTGGCAACGAGGAGCGGGCCATCTACTACATCAGCAAAAAGTTCATTGAGTACGAGACGAGTTATACCCAGCTGGAAAAGACATGCCTTGCCCTAGTATGGTCAACAAAGAAGCTGCGGCATTACATGCTCAGCTACTCGGTCCACATCTACTCCAAGATGGACCCAGTCAAATACATCTTCGAAAAACCCGTACTAAACGGAAGGCTTTCTAGGTGGACACTCATGATGTCTGAATTCGATCTCAAGTTTGTACCTCTCAAGGTTATCAAGGGAAGAGCAGTTGCCGACTTCCTAGCAGAGAATCCCGTCAACGCGGATCCAACGACCGACACATGGTCACTTCCTGACGAAGACATCCTTTGTGCCAACTCCGACGCATGGGACCTATATTTTGATGGTGCATCTAATATGAGAGGCTTCGGGGTGGGAATCCTTCTAATATCACCAGAGGGAGAACACGTTCCGATCTCGGTCAAGCTAGACTTTGCCGTCACCAACAACGCCGCTAAATATGAAGCATGTCTCATCGGCCTACAAGCAGCCATCACACTTGGCATCAAGAGATTGAGGGTCCATGGCGATTCCTCACTCATCATCAATCAGGTATCCGGATCATGGAAAATCCGACCGACGACTTAGCTCCCTACCAAGCAAAGATCAGTCAAGAGGCCGAATTCTTCGACCAAATCGACTACTTCCACTTGCCGCGAGAGGAAAATCAATTTGCTGATGCCCTGGCAAAACTTGCCGCACTCGTCAACATACCTGATGACATGACGTCGATGCCCCTATGTGTCGAGAGACGGAGCGAGCCAGCTCACATTTGTGCCATTATCGACGACGAGGAAAGCCATGATGAACCTTGGTACCAAGCCATCCTCAATTACAAAACCAAAAACGAATTCCCTCCCAACTCTGATCAAAGAGGACAAAGAGCCATCCGTTTACTTGCATCACAATTCGTGATAAACCAAAACCAACTCTACAAAAGAACACCCCAAGGAATTCTCCTCCTTTGCATTGACCATCACAAAGCCAAAAAAGTCATGGGAGAGGTCCACGACGGAGAATGTGGCCCTCACATGAGTGCAATGATGCTTACATGGAAAATCATGCGGCTAGGTTACTACTGGACAACCATGGAAGCCGATTGCCGTAACTACGTCAAACATTGCCACAATTGCCAAATCTTCGCCAACATACAACACATACCACCATCCCTTTTATACACCATGACATCACCTTGGCCATTCTCAACCTGGGGCATCGACATCGTCGGGAAAGTCAACCCGATAGGCACCAAGGGGCATTGCTTCGTCCTCGTCGCCATCGACTACTTCACCAAATGGGTGGAGGCACATTCATATGCAGTCTTGACCGCCAAACAAGTGGCCTAGTTCATTCAAAACAACATCATCTGCCGATATGGGGTACCCCATGAAATCATCAGCGATCAAGGCTCTCACTTCCGGGCGGAAACTCAAGCCTTACTGGACAAATACAAGATCAAACGACATCGATCATCCCCCTACCGTCCCCAAACCAACGGAGCGGTGGAGGCAGCGAACAAAACTCTTGTCACCATTATCAAGAAAATGCAAGACAACTACTGCGACTGGCCGAGCAAACTCCCATTCGCACTCTGGGGATACCGAACCTCCATTCGAACACCGACAGGCGCCACACCCTTCTACCTAGCATACGGTATGGAGGCGGTTCAACCGGTTGAGTTAGAGGACCCATCTCTACGCATTCTACTGGAGAGTCAAGTCCCTGAGGCGGAATGGACCCGTCGAAGGTACGAACAACTCACTCTTCTAGACGAACGACGACTCAACGCCTTGCACAACGTCCAACTATACCAACGATGTATACAACGGGCATTCAACAAGAAGGTCAAACCCCGAAACATCCGGGAGGGCGACTTGGTCCTCAAGTCAGTCCGAGCACCATTACTCGTCGATCCGAGGGGAAAATTCAAACCCAACTGGGCCGGGCCATACCTGGTCAAGAAAATACTTTCGGGGGGCGCAGTGAGACTGAGTGACCTAGATGGGGAGGACTTTACAAACCCGACCAACCTAGACCAACTCAAGAAATACTACCCTTGAACCCTATCAACCAACAACCTAGCCTAGTTTTACAACTAGCACCAACCTCAACCCTTTTCAAGTCAAATTCCTCAATATGTTCTGATTTGAAATTGCATGTTTTATCGAGTCTAAGCTGCGGCACCTTGCCCGTTTCGAATGTCCTTTGATCCGTCAAAGGCAACGTCCATTTGCACTACAAAAACAAACCCCTGAACTGCAAGCATGGTTTGATTTCACCTCTTCAGGTGAATACGTAGGCAGTCCCTCTTATGCTTGAGGGATACAACCACAAAACCCAATTCAAATTCACAAAACATTTCGAACTACGATCATGGTTTGATTTCACCTCTTCAGGTGGATACATAGGCAGTCCTTTCTTACACAAGGAGGATACAACCATTCCCACATCAACGTCAAAAAAAAAGAAAGGGAAAACCATTCCCTTCCCCACAAAATACAAAAATGAGCCTTTCTCCCTTTCCACAAAATACCACTTTCCCAAGTGCAATTGTTTAGGACGATTCAAATCGAATTGCCTTTACCAATGGATGGAAGAAACAAGCGTTCACAATTTTCGACACGAGCAATCCTCTTATTTAATTAATAATGGGAGGGATTACAATTTCAACAACAAATAAAGCTCGACAAGTCTACAACTTGTCAAAGCTAAGGTGTCAACTAACACACCTCACATAGTAAAACTAGCACAAAACACACAACAACTAGCTAGTACAACATAATACAAACTCACAACAATAATACAACATAATAATAAAGTGGGTAATGGAGGTCTTCACTCTTCCATTCTACCCTTGCCTTTTCCCTCGGGGTACATCTTCCCCTTGTTCTTCTTGTTGGCCCGCCTAGCATGGACTTTCTCCTCGGAACGGATCCTGAACGGATCTAAGATGGCGACGGCCTCCGGTCTAACACAAGACCCCATATTTGACCCAAGACGAGCCAATGCACGGCCCACCATACTCTTGGGACCGGAACTCCTCCTCTTCGGTGGTCTCATCACATCGGGAGTAGCTCCATCAACATACTCCTCAAAGAAGGCACGGTTGGCCTTGCCAACCTCTCGGTACTTCAAGTCGACAACCTCGTCCTTACGGAATTTGGATCTCTCTTCCAAGGACGGAGCACGCAACCACTTGACATAAGGGGGAGTCACCCATGTCGTGGCAACGGGGTTTGGCACCTCCCAAAGCGGCCGAGTGGCCCACCACCTTTCGAAGAATTCCACAAGCTCGGAGTTCCGGAAAACATTCTTTTGGACAAGAGTATCTTGAGCGGGCACCTTTTGTTGACGCCCCATTTGCCTCATGAGCCTTTCGGGATAAATGAAGGAAACAACCTTCAAACCCACCACCATCAAAGAACGAGGACTAGCACCCGAAGCGGGCAACCCCGTGAAGGACCTCAAGTGCCACCACGGCACCACCCAACGGATATGAGGATCACCCTCCTCCGCCAATCTTGCGGCCCAATAGGCATCGGTGGAAGCAAAACTATCCGGGTACAACTTCTTCCTCATGGTGAGGTGACGGAAGGAGTAAGAAGAAGGATTAACCGGAGGCTCTACATACCTTAGCCTCTCCAATAGCCACACTTGGAGGATCCTTGGCGATCCAAAAGAGGGAGCTTCTCCACAAGAGCCTTCCTTGTCCAAAGCTTGGATAATCTCTCCAAGCACCAACCACGATGGATCTCTACCATGCTTCATTTGCTCAATCACATGGATAAGGGTGATGCTACCATGGCATCTCGGCCCCTCCTTCTTCAAGACATCAACAAAGAGGTACACATGAACAAGGCAAAATGCAAGAGCCCTTCTCCTAGCAACCTCCGAGACATTAACATCTAACCGATTCGAGAAGATGTTGATAAGAGCCAACATATCCACACCATGTGGAGCAAGAAGAAAGTTGACTTGGCTTGTTGACAAGCCCAACATGGAATGGAATTTCTCCTTGTAGCACAACCGAGTCGGAGGAAGCAACGGAGCACAACCCGGCCACCCACCAATGGCTCCAACTTCTTCGGCAAGGGGAGAAATTTCACCTTTCGGGAAAACGAAAACATGATGTTTCGAATCCCAAAACCGAGAACATGCTTCAAGAAACGAGGGTTGCACCTTGACTTGACGAAGCACCAACAATTGACCAACTCCCATGCAATCGAGTTGATACTTCTCGGGAGGCAACAAATCCCGGCACCATTGTCGCAATGCATTCTTAAAAGCATCCATGAAATATTTTTGTGGAAGAAGAGGAGGTTTTGTAGAGATGTTTTTGTGTTTCGGATGCTGAAACAATGAAGCGCAAACTTCCCTATTTATACAAAATGATCAGCGCATTTTTCAGAAAAAGAGGAGAGCCGGCTTCCATCGCCGAGCAGCTCGCGCCTCTTTGGACCATCTCCAGGATTCCCGCTGTTGACTTGTCTCTTTCAACATGTGTTTTCTCCTGACACCTCAAACCTCCCGCCAGGAACCTCGCGCCTCTTCGGGATGATCCGGGAAAATTTTGTGTTTCTTCACACTCACATTTCCTTGTTTTCGCGTTTTACGAAATCCGACACGGTTTCCATGGCGCAGCTTTAAACATACGGATTTTTCTTTGTTTTTTTTAAAGGGGGGAAGGGCTAGTCGCCCCGATCCGCGATGGATCGTTTCCATGTCAGTCGAAATTCCGAAAAATTTTCGCTTTTTCGCAAAACAACAATCAAAATCGGAAATTGATAACACGACATCAATTTTCCTCAAAAATTCAAGCACTCACAAATTCGAGTCTTGACCTCAAAAGCCAAATATACTCGCAAAAATCCCTTTCGAAAAATTCTTTCCTGACGGTTTGAGTTTGATTTTTTCGAGTCAATTTTCATAATTTCAATGTAATTTAATTCACGACACGAGTTAATTGCTCAAATTTTCAAATCAATTCCTTTTGAATTCCAAACGTGACGATTTTGTCACGGAATCTTCAAAATTCATTTCAAAATTTCAATTTTAGCTTCAAGTCATCTTGGTTAATTTTGATTTTTCAAACAAATGCTTTACGTAATCAAATGCTTTTACGTGTTTACGTTTATGCGTATGTGCTATCTATTGCTTGTTTTCTACACTAACGATGCAGGAACTGGTGCAAAGCAAAAGGAGAGTCGACAGCCAACAACGCTCCTCCGAAACACAACACAAAAAAAAGAGCCAAAAATCACAAAACAAACCACAATCCAAAAACACGTATATACAGACCGCCTCACGCAAAATGTATACAGACAAGAGTCCAAGACACGGACAAACTACAACAACTACTCGACGTCTCCCGTCGGACCAGTCCTGGTCTCATTAGGAGTCGCCGCCAACGCAGACACCACCACCGGCTCAGACTCCCTCTCCGGGGAACTCTCCAGCGTCTCACGCTCCATCTCGACGTGAAGCTCCTCCGCTGCAGCCAACTGAGCCTTCAGAGAGGCAATCTCCGCAGCTCGTCCTCGTGACGCCTCAACTCCTGGTCTCGATGGGTAATCCCCAACCCCTGGGCCTCAATCATCGACCTGGCTGCCTCCAACTCAGCACGGACCCGAGCAAGCTCCACCGGATCCGCTGCGCCCTGCTGAACACAATAACAGATCCTCAAGATCTAAAAACGTGAAATACAACACCAAATATACAAAAACAACACACAAAACGTGCCTGAGAAAGCCAAGCCTCTCTCGTAGCCAGGTCACCAGCGAACGCTCTCCAGCGGTTAGCCATCCGCCACAAGTTCTGGTGGCTAACAGTCGTCACTTACAAAACAAAAATGTCCTTCAATACAAGGCAAAGTATGATTGGAGAAAGTGTTCAATTCAGGAACTCACCCTCAGAACAGTCAACCTCCACTCCATGCCAGCATCGGCCACCTCGGTCACCGCAGGCTCCGGTAAGCGCAGCTGAAGCTCCTCGCCACTCGGCCCCTGAAAAGTGGTCTCTGTCGGGAAAGCTGGGGGCTGAGTCCTTATCAGCGGGTCGACTCCCTGCCATTTGGATCCACATCAAAGATGACAAACCCTCCTATCAAGGGAGGCAATGAAAACAAAGAAAAGAGGAAAACATACCTCGATCGGGTACCAAGCGAGCCTCGACAACCGGAAGGTGTCGTAGTCGGCGTCCCGCAGCAGCAGCTCCTCACCTCCTCGACCGTGAAGGTGCTCCTCAACCTCATCAGGAGTCGACTCCTGGAACAACACCCCAGGCGGGTCAACCGGCATGACGAAAGTCTCGGTAAAGCACTGGCGAACTAGACGTTCGCCCAAGTACCAAACCGACTCAATCGCCGTCTCTAAGTACAGGCGCAGGGAGCTGCGAGGTCGCAAACGCTCCGTGACGGCAGCCGGCACACCCGTGTAGTGCTCCCAAGGCCGCCCAACAAACTGCATTCAAAACCAAGCTACTCAGCTAACTGGGGGCTTCAAAAGCTACCTAGTCATCCTATCTCTATCTAACTCTACAGAAGAGAAAGAGAAGGGAAAGCAGAAACTTACATCAGCAACCCGAAGCTTGTTCACGCGACGCCTGCAGTCCTCGTAAGTCGACTTAGTCGACTTCTTCCGACCAACCGTCCAACCCCTCAAAGCAGGGTAAGCCGAGGGAACACCGACTGCAGTCCCCGGACGCAGAGGAGTGAAGTAAGCATACAACCAAGCCTGTAATCAGACACAGCAAACACAAATTAGCCAATTTCTCAAAAAATTGCCAAAATCAAAATCAAAATCAAAATCAAAAAACCACCAAAAAAAAGCACTCGTACCTCAAAGATGAGGCCGGGACCAACCAGAGCAGGAGCACTACCCGCTCCCACTGTCTCTGGACGCACTGCCGCGTGCAAGTACCGAGTGAAACTCGCCAAAGCCGGTGTAACCCAGTCAAACCGACCCAAAGCGTCAAGGTCGGCAAGAAGAGGAAGCACCTTGGTCGACAAGTGCTCGCCCTTGTCGCCAAAGTACGTGGCACCCAAGAAGTACCACAACCACAGCCGCGCCTCCCTCGCGTCGGCCTCAGCCTCTACCTCCTGGCTCGCCAACGGAGGCGGAACAATACCTGCCACCCTCTCAGTGAAGTGGTCCTTCACATAGGAACTCGGAATCAGGTACGGAGTGACGTCGGAAGGCTCCGGCAAAGTAGTACCAATCAAAGCAGTGACCGCAGGGGAGGACACTCTCTCCGGAGTCGCGGTAACTCAATGGGCAGCTCACCACAGGGAAGGCCGGACACCACGGCAAAGTCCTCTAGAGTCACGCCGACCTCCCCAAACTCCATGTGGAACGACGACGTCGTGTCCCAATACCGATCCAACATGGCGCGGATCAAACACAGGTTCGACCTAATCGAGGACCCGTGAATGTCCCGCCAAGCGGCCACCAACGGCCCAAAAGCCGACCTCTCTATCAACACCTTCGACCCAGCTCGAAGAACGTCGTAGAGGCCCAAGCAGGTAGAAAAGCCCGAGAAAGTCCTCATGGTGCCAATCTCCTGAAATCAAAAACAGACAATGTCAGAATGCCTATTTAGGCTCGACACTTCAAAAATGAATGACAAATTTCAACCGGGGAATGCGGCTCACCATCCCCTCGTGATCACGGAAGGAAAGGTGTCGGTCCAGTTGAAGAAACAACTGGCTACCGTCAAAACCCTCGGCCCACTCTGGCGCCGCCCGTAAAAGCAACCCCCGCGGGGCCGTAACTCGCCTGGCTCTGAAGCTCGCAACGTCAGCATCATCCTCGACCGTCTCCGCTCTCCGCCTCTTATGGCCGCGAGACTCAACGTGGTGGATAGGGCCCAAGTCAACAACCCTGTTGACGTCCCGCAAACGTCCGCCTAGTCCCCCGAGGACGTCGCTCCCTCGAAGTAACCCTCCTCCCGGAGGTACCCGCCTCAGCCCCAGTCTGAGCTCTACCAACACTAACAGCCCCAACAACGGGCTCTGCACGCTCCTCGACGGCCCTGGAGGCCCCAACAGTCTGCTCAGGAGGTCTCTCCTCCTCAGTAATGTCCTCCACGACCACGGCAGGCGTGCTAACCGGAGTACTACCCGGGGCCGGCCCGAACAACTCCTCAAAAGTCGCAGCAAGGGACCCAGCCTGTCCCGAACACTCTCCTGCAAACAAAAAACGTCAGCCGAAATTTCGGCATTACGACGGCATGAAATGGATAAACCCAAAAACAACAAAAACAATCTGCAATACAAAAACAAAGGGCAATCCCGCCCCCAAACCATTCACAAAAAAAAGCACAAAAACGACTCGCCCTTCTTTTCAAGCAAAAGACGAGTCAAAACCACAAAAACGGCATTTCAAGACCCATACAAGGTCTGCCAATAACCCAAAATACATTCCCGACACAATGGGGGGTTTTTTTTTCTACGGTTCAAAAAGGCAATTCATACGCTAATTTGAACCCAAACCGGTCAAAAATTCAAAAAACGACCGCAAAAAGGCAAACGTGATTTTATCACGCCTCAAGGTGACCTAAAGTACCAATAAGGTCCATTTCAAGGCAGACTGACTCAATTCAAGCCCGAACGGACGCTTATTCTGTCAGACGTAAGACCGTCGCAAAAGGCAAAAATTCAATTTTGCCCACAAACATCCAATGAATGTCCTTAAATGGCAAACACGGGTTTTCCCAACTACAATGCAACCTAGTGGGACCCACTACCCAAGAAAAGAAACTTGGCATTGTGAAATGAGACGGTTTCTCGCCTCATTCACGTTTTTCGAGCATAGGGAGCGGGAACGGGGACCAAAATGCAAACTAAAAGCACCCCTATACTCCTAAACAGGTTTCTAACCTAATGCAAACATCAATTTCACTCGAAATTGGCTCAATCAAAAACGCCCAATTCGATTTTTAGGGCAAAATCCGCCCTAATTCAATCTAGCTAACAATCAACAAATTTGAAAGGGTTCAAGAGGAAATACTTACCTTGAGATGACATTTGTTGACAATGGCACGGATGAAAGCAAGCTAGAAGGTCCGTCAATGGCGATTTTGGGCGAGATTTCGAGGTTGAAGATGAACATTCATCCGCAACTCAACCTCGCGTCTTTTTAACAAAAAATAGGGAAGCCGGCTTGCATCGCCAGGTGGCTCGCGCCTAAACCAGGCCTCCCCTTTTCTTTTTCAGCGAAATTTGGGCTTTGGCCCAATTTCCCACAACAGACTTCAAAATTTTCGTTGACAATATTAAATACTGTCATTTCCTCGAAAACAAACAAAAACAAATAGTGAAAATTTAAAACTCGCTATTTTTCAAGCAACGGCGGCACATAAACCGTCACTTCAATTAATAGTGAAGATTCCAAATTCACTATTTCTTTCAAAATGTCAACGGCGGCACATAAACCGTCACTTCAATTAATAGTGAAGATTCCAAATTCACTATTTCTTTCAAAATGTCAACGGCGGCACATAAACCGTCACTTCAATCAATAGTGAAGATTCCAAATTCACTATTCCTTTCAAATGTCAACGGCGGCACATAAACCGTCACTTCAATTAATAGTGAAGATTCCAAATTCACTATTTCTTTCAAAGTGTCAACGGCGGCACATAAACCGTCACTTCAATCAATGGTGAAAATTCCAAATTCACTATTCCTTCAAATGCCAGCAGGGGGCTTCCTCGCGGAACCCGCTCATTCCAGAAAAAAACAGTGATGGTGAGGATCCATACTCACTATTTCCACAGCGACATCATGAGTTCGCTACTTTCAAAGCAAGCCCACTCGACGCGGCTATTCCCATGGTCTATTAACCGACCTTTACCCCGGCTGGCGAGCCTTTGTCCGCAACCTTTTCAAGGATACATCCCGAAGATGCCTTGGGTACATTTCCTTACCTTTTCAAGGATACATCCCGAAGATGCCTCGGGTACATTTCCTTACCTTTTCAAGGACAGATCCCGAAGATGCCTCGGGTACATTTCCTTGTCTCGGCTGGCGAGCCTTACAACGCACCGCGGCTGGCGAGCCTTACAACGCACCGCGGCTGGCGAGCCCTCCTCACATATGCACCGCGGCTGGCGAGCCTTACAACGAATCGCGGCTGGCGAACCTTACAACGCATCGCGGCTGGCAAGCCCTCCTCACGTACGCACTATAGCTGGCGAGCGTTTATCCGCAACCTTGCAAGGACATATCCGAAGATGCCTAAGGTATGACTCCTTCTTATGGCTGGCGAGCCTTTGTACGTAGTCTAATGGACTTTAAACGACCCGCACGGACAGTCGACAGACTCTAAACTGTTCCCGATGGCAGGTCCTTGACTCGTACCCTCGAGTCGCCTTAGCGTCGCCCTTCCCGACGGCAGGTCCTTGGCCCGAATCCTTTCGAGCCGCCTCGACGTCGCTTGGGTCTTCAGGTTGAAATCTTCGATTGACCTAGGGACTCTACTTTGACTTTCGCCCTGTCCAAGCCTCAGTCAAAGTGGGGCCTCTATAGATACCCGGTATCTGCGGAGACTCCAAAAAACACCCGATGATTATCGGACTACAACATGTTTTGGGATCGCATCGTTTGATCGACAGTTTGTGTACAACTTTACGTCGGAAAACTTAAAACGATTTCAAAAACAAAACATTTCAAAATATTTCAAAAATACCTGGAGTGTTTAATGCACGACGACGGGGTCGCAATGACACTAACTAGAGTCAAAACCGACACCGGACCAAAAACCGACTCGAAAATTCAAAATTCCGACTCCAACAACGAATCAAACCGAGTCAACCACAAAAACAAAATATCTCAAGCCTTCTATACTAAGTTTTCCCGGATTCATGAATGGTCAAGTACCAAACATGTGACTACAAAACCTAGGATAGAACAAATCATGATTGCGTTTGTTGTGATAGTGACAACACAACTCGAAGTGCCGCGACGTGGCTCGCGCCTCTTTGAGCGACCCAGTGGCCACGTCGCTCAAAACTCACACAACCACTCATTCTCCTATAAATACCCCTCAAATGTCGCCCATTTGAGACTTACGCGAGTGTCCGCCCCCTCTTTTCTCCCTTAAAATTCTCGACTCGACTTCTAAAGTCACAATCCGACGCGTGTTTACGACCTACCGATCGTAAACACGAGCCTTACACATTGTTTGGTACCGTCATCGTGCATTAAATCACTTGTCCGACCACTTTGACCACTACACCATCACTAAACTTTTAAAACACTCTTTTACTTACCAAAACGGTTTTAAACCGAGTTTTTTCCGATCAAACAAGTTGTTACACTTACGTCGGTCACTCGCCATAACCAAACATGTAAGTATGAGGGTGTAAAAATCCTCTTTTATTATGTTTTCGTTTGTTTCATGACTTTAACATGCTAAAACATGCATAACATGAACCAAACCATGGAATAAACGAGCCAAAACTGATTTTTGGTCTGAGGCAGAAGCCCCTTAGGTCGCCAACAGGCTCGCGCCTAAATGGGGTGCGCAGACTAGAGATCAACCGTGTTTGTTCTCGTCATTTCCCTTAATCCATTTTCATATTTGTAATCGGTTTTTTACCATTTCAAGTATTTTCGAAACCCTTTTGTTTCATTTCACATGTTTTAACCATAAAGCATTCTTCACCCTTGGTTCTTCATACCATGACGGTTAAATCCGTGTTTCGGTGATAATATTTGGTTAATGACATTTAAGAGGTATTTTAAGGCCTTTTATTTCATTTCTTTACATTTTCAAATAAACATATTAGTCACCAACACGAAATCATCCTTGGTTCTATATACCATGCCGGATTTTAACCCGGGTACGATGATGAGTACCGACTAATTACATTCAAAATGGACTTAAAACAATTAGTCCATAATCATTTTCAAAACTATTCATGTCAAGCTTGTCAAACCGAGCCCGACACCGAATATTATCAAACAATAATGATTATTCGAGTCTAGTTCTCCAAATCAACAAATGTGGTCTAAACGACCCTTTCAAAATCAAACCGGGTTCAAATACCCATTTTCGACACGTTTTATAACGTTTTCTAAATAGTCAGAACACGGCATACAACCGTTGGCTAACCCGCGCCTCAAGCAGGCCTTTTCTTTCTCATTTTCAAAACCAGAGGGAGGCCCCTTACACCGCGCCTCTTATAGCCGTCTGGTACAGGGCCTGTTCCCTTCCAGCATTAGTCTAGGACGATCCCGACTCCGGTCATCCCGGATATAGGACGGATCAGATGACTATTCAACCCACATTTGCAAAATGCCTTACTAAGACAAATGGATCATGTTATGCACACTAAACCTAATACGGTAAATGGATGTTTAATTTCCGTCTTGCATGCAAATCAATCATTAATCCAACTCGACATCTTATACTTGATACTTGGATTAAATCAACCGACTTAAAAAGCTCTCACATGTTAGGTTTAAATCATTGGATGCGCATTCATGCATTTAAACCGTTTTATCAACTTTTGCATTCAACCAACCAAGATCGATCAGTAGAGGCCGCTAAACGCGGGCGGGATTGGGTGTCTGATTAAAGGGCTTCCCAATACGTACCTTCACCTCTTACTCAGAAACTTTGGATAGTGGACGACCTTATCCAGGGCGTACGAGAGTCATTCTAGAGATAGGATGCTAAAGAGGGACGATTCCTTATCTTTAGTACCTATGTCAAATACTGCTTTGTGCTTCATTTGACCGAGGTATAAAGTGGAATTCGAACGGGTTCCAGGCATCCCACAAATACTTGGTGGCGACTCCGAACATCTCTAATCGTTTCGAGACCCTTACCGAGACGAAACCGACCGATCTAAAAATGATCCGGTCGAAAGCACCTTTACGCCGCCGAGCGTGGCTTTCAAAAAGACCGTTGCCGTTGTCCACAGATCGGCTGGGCATACGCAAGTTGGCCATGTCCACTAAAACAAAGGACTAAAGACAATAAATGACCCAAATATGCACTAAAAAGCATGGGAACAAGGCTAATTCGGGGGCTAAATAGGTTCAAATTATGGTCACATCAGTGACACGTACACTCGGTCGAGCGTACGAAGGCACTCGGTCGAGTGCACCCCCCACTCGATCGAGTGCATCAGCCACTTGGCCGAGTGATACCTAAGCAGAACCTGGGTTAAACCTAGAAGACACTCGGTCACTCTATTCGGTCGAGTATAGTGCCACTCGGTCGAGTACTCTGCAGTACTCGGCCGAGTGCACAACTAAGAAAGTCAGGGGTATTATAGTCTTCCCCTCTTAAAATGAACTTCGTTCCCGAAGTTCACACCTAACCCTTACAAGACACTTCCGACCTTACTCTCTTCACACAAAGCCAAGGTATCGCTAACCCGAAAGAGGTCCCGACAACTCGTAGCACCAATTCAATGCATAAGGTCAACCTCGCACCACCATTATCATGTTTGACCCATCACCACCATTATGCACTCCCCAATCCTAACACCACACTCTTGCTAACACCCCAATACTAATGGCATTCACCAAGTAAGGACATCTACAAAAATGAAATGTTACATTCTCCCCTCCTTAAAAATGAACTTTGTCCCCGAAGTTCGCTCACACTCAACGCCACAAAGTTCGATCCCACTCAACACCCTCGATACTATCACGCTTATACACGACCGTAACTTTACTCTATGATTCCTTTCCCCAGACAAATAATACCACAAGTATCCAATTAAGTCATACCGCAAGTGCGACTAATACTTTTAACGATATCAACACTTATGTATATCCTCGGTTCTCCAACTAAATTCCATCGTATACCATGCCTAGTAATACCTCAATAGAAAACGACATATAGCACAAAATGTCCACTCCGTACTATATCCTTAGCTACTTCCGTTCATTAACACCATTCCGCCCTACCGATAACCGGGTATCGCCTACTATAAACACCGATAGTTGCTCCCACATGAAACATCCTCTGTAAAAATTGGCATACTCTCAATCCTCCCTCTCACCACTTAAGGTTCACGGCAAAATTCTCGGCCTAATCCACTCAATGGTATTCTCCGCGTTTCACACATCTACCTCGACTACACAACACACGACCCAAGGTTCTCGCACATAAGAGAGATCTTCCAAAGTCTTTTGCACTACTATACTTGCCTGTACATTAACATGACACCCATTCCCAACACTCCGCTCCTACTATCCCAACAAAAGGTTATGGACCAAATGTACCTTCTAGCTCAATACAACACATATACCACTAACTACTTGTCACTGCAAGTCTTACAAGTCTGTGAAGGATTCACCCAAGTAAAGCTCGTAAGCGCTACAACAACTATGCCTTATTAACAAACATCAATGAAATATATTAACACAA
This sequence comes from Silene latifolia, assembly GCF_048544455.1. NCBI lineage: Eukaryota > Viridiplantae > Streptophyta > Magnoliopsida > Caryophyllales > Caryophyllaceae > Silene > Silene latifolia. Next base: position 124,553,721 of record NC_133537.1, read on the forward strand.
CAACCATAGTTAAAATTTCCAATACATCCCGTATATTCTACCCTTTTTTTTTCCATAAGCACGAAAAACAAACAATAGTACTGAAAACGCAATATCAATTTATATGACAATAGTAGAATGAACATAATATCTAAAAAATTCGTTTCACAACCATTCCGTCTCCTTAGCCACAACCGATGATGGTAAACATCGTCACCAACAACCGCACCGCAGTGCAAAACACGACAGCCACATCGGCCACCATCACACTCTATCAAGTCTCGTGAACACGATCTCAACACAACAATATTCATAAAGAATAACAACAATATCACAACTCAAACAAGCAATTGACAACTAGACCACGGTACATAACATGGATACTTCATAGGGTAATTAAAAGACAACTTTGCAAACAGCATCCATACTACCACTCATAGGGTCGCAGTCTCACATAACTACTTTTACGTGTTGTAAATACGTACTCAAATTAGAAATTCATACTATATAACCCAAGTGATCAAACACCTCAATAAATAATTGCACTCATATGCGTTACATATCACACTCTCAATCTAAATTCCACAACTATATATCCTAATTATTAAAACTAAAACTTATTCATATTACCACACGACCGATATCAAACTCGTAACAAATTCCTTTAAAATCCCAAGTTCTCAATTATATATCCAACTATAAATTGACAAATATCATCCACCTATCTCACAAAATAACACTGCCCGAAAATCGAATTCGGTACAATAATGTAACCATCGTTTATCATATTACACGTATATAATCACTCTCAAGTAGTTTCACCACCAAACATTACTATAACTTTTGCTATTTTTCTTTCACCATCCAATAATAATACCACCTATCACTTAAAATCGTTCCTACTCCATATGATTGATCATTTCTGTTGAAGTTAGTGTCCTCCACAATAGTGCGTTAACATAATAAATCTCATTAATGGAATATGATCAGATATTTAATTATTTGATCCTCGTCAGTTGATTAATGTAAATCGATAACGGTTGGCTGGCTAGAGTTTGACGTTATTGTCGTGAGACGGCGGTGATCAACTGACCCCTTTCGGTCACACCTAAAGGAACGAACCCCAATAGATAACTAATTAATTGTATGAGATACAATTTGTTTAGTCCCTTGATTTTTAGACTAAGAGGTTAGTCGTTTATTTTTAGAGAGATTTGGAGTTGCGAACTCGAGGAGCGGCTATAATAAGTTTTGGGAAACGGGTTTTAGTTAATTAACTGTTAATTTACTAAAATGTACTAATTGATTAATGTGATTAATATTAGTACGTAAATAATATGTGTAGCGGTACACGTATATTTACGGAGTGATTTGGACGAAATTAATTGGAAGTATTTAAACATGATACGATGTTTAAATAATATTTACACGTATTTGTGCGACAAATATAAGAAACAATATTGACCCGTAAATGGGTAATTGGACCGTGTAAAATAGAGTGTAGTGCATGATCATTACACTTTGCTTATTTTTCTTCCATAATTGTCATATGATCATTATGTGTCATAATGCATTGGACAATTAAAAAAATAAGAGAAACAACTCCCTCACGCCACCTCCACTCACCCGCCACTTTTCCCCCATATACTCCATCAATTGTTCACATTTTTACTCTACCTCACTTCTTTACTCTACCATTTGCATGTGAACTATTTTCCTCCATCTCTCTAAAAATAATAATCATCTCTACTAAGTTGTTAGTATACATAAATAATATTACTAAGATTAGTTAATAATATTTTTAATAATAATCAAGGGTACAATATTAATAAGTTCTAGTTCTATACTTGTTAATATTTTTGGGTTAGTTCTTGGGTGCAACAAGAAGGTGATCTTCTATTTTGAAGATTTGCAAGGAGGATCTTCCATTGGTATAAGCTCAAGAACAAACTAGTAAGATGAACTAGTTTGTGCCCTTTTTACCACAAATTCAATGTAAGAAAATTGTTCTTTCCTTTTATGCATTCATATCAGCATGCATGTTACATAAATCACCTAAATGATAATTTATGAGATAAATTAATTTTATTAGAGAGTCTAATATGGATCTATGATCTTTCAATATCAACTTCATCATTCCATTCCCACAAATTCCTTATTAGGTATCATGTCACAAATCTTTAATAACCTCTAACTCACACCCCGTTCTATTGTATTCAATTATTTTCCTTCCGTGCAAATCCTTATTACCATCTATTCGGTTCATATCAACCATTAAATCCAATTTTACACTCTCCAACAACTTTTAACAACTCATGTTATTACCCTCACTTAATTCTTTGGTACCTCAACCATTTCCTTATTATTCCATAATTCAAAGCTCAACCATTTGCCAACCAACATCCCCGAATCATACTCAATAAGGGTCACTCTTACATTTCCTCCAGACCTCATTCACTAACTATCAGTCCAAACAACCGCTAAGTATCCAACCTTAATTACAGACCATTCATCATCCATAAGTTGCCTTGTACAATTGACTCACTCAACTCAAAACTTAGTATAAGATAGATCTCTTCCTAGTACCTCCAGTTCCCAACATAACGACTATATACAATTCCACACACTTTGTGGGGGCCGCAGGTCTAAGGGCTAGAGCGAGAAAGGCATTCCTTCGGGACTCACACTCAAACTCGATGCCCGGATACCTCGGAGCTTCAATCATGGAAGATGCTACCGGTTCTTGGTGAGGTTGCCTTCCACAGTTGCTTCAGGAGTTTCTTGATGGCCTTGACATGCCACAAGACCGATTCACACAACAAGGTTCCGGATAGAAAAGACGAGAATTTAAGACGAGCTTTGGAACAAATTGAAAATTTTCGCACACTTCTAGTTTTCTAGTAACAACACAAGTAGAAAATTTGGTATGGTCTCCTTTGAATTTTAATCAAACCAAAAGTTTACTCAAGACACTAATTTTTTGGGAAATGAAATCGGTGAAGTTATATGACAATCTATATCTATAAAACCTTCTTAAAAGGCTAGACTAAGGCCCTGTTCTTTCTGGCTTATTTTCACTTATTTCGATTCACTCAACTCTATTGATTCGATTGGCTCGATTGATTGATTGCTCCATTCGATTGTTCGGCTCCATTCGATTGGCTCGGCTCAGCTCCATTGATTCGATTCGGCTACTCCATTAAGTTCAGCTCATTTCAGCTTTACTCATCTTAAATTTAATAGTTATTATTAATTTTTTTATCAATAATACTATTTTTTTAATATTATTATTATTCTTTATTATTATTATTATTATTATTATTATTATTATTATTATTATTATTATATTTAATAATATTGTTAATAATAATGTTAATAATAATTTATTTATTATAATTACTATTATTATTATGAATATTATTATTAAAATGAATAATAATGTTATTAATGTTAATGTTGTTGTTGTTGTGAATATTAATGTTATTAATGTTAATATTATTATTATTATTATTATTATTATTATTATTATTATTATTATTGATATTATTATTAAAATTAATAACATTTATTATTAATATTATTGATGGGGCACGCTCAATTGACTTGACCCACTAGCCAATACGGGGTCATACAAGTCAACACGCTTGCAAACATGGTTACGGATTCGTTTGATACCCTACGAATCACGAATCGTTAAAATCAAATTCTATCAAATTGATTACTAAAAATACATATAATACATTTTCTATAAGCGAATCGCGAATGGGTAAGGCATATTCATAGCGAATATGGTAACCATGCTTTCCAAGCCATCATTTGATGTACACATAGAAACCTATAAATACCTCATTATTGACCAATCAATGGTAAAATACTTCTCACCAACAACTTCCTCTCTTTAGAAGTAAGACTACTCGAGCTCCTATGAGAGGGCACGAAAACCTTAACTTCAAGCAAGGTCTCAACTATCCACCAGTACCGTAAGGCATCAGAGAAGGACCTATTGCGAACCCTTCGAGGCACTATTTGTTACGCATAAAAGATTCATCCGGAGAGAGCAAGCATAGGTTCGAGGTGCCATCGTCTGAGAGGAGCGCGTTGACCCGACCCGGATTCGAGCAACTCTTACTTTAGTGTTTTTATTCGAAACAACTATTTTTACTAATATCATTATTAATATTGACATTATTATTTATTATTGTTATTAAGAATATTATTATAAAAAATTACTATTTTTTCATTATTATAATTTATGATTATTCATATATAATATTATAATTTTTTTCTTAAAATTTTTAGTATTAGTATAAATAGTATTATACTATGAATATTAGTATTATTATAATTGATAATAACAATAATATTAAATATTATTATTATTATTAATATTATTAATATTAATATGATTATTTCAGTTCAACTCAATTCAGCTTTATTCAATTGATTCGATTCAAATTTTCATTTCTATTGATTCGATTCAATCCATTTCAGCTCCATTCGATTCGATTGATTCATTCAGTTCATTTATTGAGCCAATTTCGATTCGATTCAATTTCAAATTCATTCGATTCGATTGGATTCAAATTTCTAAAAAGTTTTAAAAATGCAGGACCGCAAGTAGCAATTAAATGCCACGTGGCAAAGTAATATTACTTGTACGAATGACTACTTCAATCCATTGACATCCCATTTTGGTATTGCTTCCTCTTCATCTCCCTCAATTGAATTGCCTCTTAAATAATATTCACTTGAATCTATAAAACCTTCTTAAAAGGCTAGACTAAGTAGTGATTAAATGCCACGTGGCAAAGTAATATTACTTGCACGAATGACTACTTCAATCCATTGACATCCCATTTTCGTATGGCTTCCTCTTCACCTCCCTCAATTGAATTGCCTCTTAAATAATATCCACTTGAATTCCCACATTAAAAGCCTGTAACGACAATCTGGTGGTATTAATAATGCTCTCTCTGTACACCTCTCTCTTATCTTCTCATCCTATTTATTTTCTCATTATCGATCAGAATGAATAACCGCCATTGAACTCCACAACCTTGAGCCCCCTATTTTGCCCCCCTCAAGGTAATTCGATTTGAACGTATCACTAATTCACTATTGCTACGTTTTTTAGAGTATGGATTTTAGTTTCTTCGTATTTTTCTTCTATTGAAATATATATATATGTGTATGTAAGATTCAATATGTATATGTTATTACCGTAGTTTTCCTCGACTTGACTACTACAATTACTAATAACGCTGAAATTAAACTAATCGTTATTATCGCTGTTTCATAGTGTTATTTCAACTCCCTCTGTCCTAGTCATTTGTTGTTCTTTGGTTTTGGTACAAAGACCAAGGAAAGTGGAGGGGGCCAATTATAAGTTGACAAGTGGAACAAATTGACTGTGGATGATGAAACTGCTCATTAAATGCAATCTTAAAATAGAAAGGACAACAATTGACTGAGACAGCTTAAAATATAATAGGACAACAAATGACCGGGACAGAGGGAGTATTTACCATTTCGAGTTGATATTTAGGGAGCAAATTGGGCATTTCAGATATGAGTTTTAATATATCTCTTGGCTTCTTATCTATAGAATGGCGAAATTATTTGAAGTCGATCAAATGAAACTCTAGGCCAAAGTTTTTTAGTTTTGGATATTTTCCAAATTGCTTAGAACTTTTGTTTTTAATCATCTTTGCATGCTTTCTTTGCTTGATGGTAGTATGATTTCACTTCTCTTACATGTTTTTTATTCAGAGTATAATAAGGAACTGATGACATTTTCAATACAGGTAACTTTCCTCAGTTTCTCTATCTTATACCAATTCAAATATATAGTAAAATTTAAGTTGTATTGCCTTGGTCTATTATTAATTGAAAAGGTTCATATGTAACCAGATGTTCACCTTCTAAAGATGCATATATGTCTACTCTTCCAAAGTAGTATACTCTTTGTTTCATTCATTTGTTTACGTTTTTTATTCGTTGTGAGGGGTATATTATTCACAGGTAAACAGATGATTAGGACGGAGGGAGTACATTTTTTTTTGCTTTTTCTTTTTTAAAGAAGAAAACGTATTCTTTCCTCCCAATGTTACCAATTTTTTCCCGTTTATCAACTGTACTTATTTCTAGTTAATTGTTAATCTCCTTGATTTTTTACCTACTTTAAGTTTCTTAATCATATGCTTGAATTTTTTCCCTGCAGACTTAGATTAATATAGGCAGGCAACATCATTTGCATTGTTCAGAGACTTCACTGATTTCATTAGGCAACTCACATTCTTATTGTAAGAGGATGTAAAGCATCAACACTCTGTTGTCGTATTTTAAGATATTACTCCCTCGGTCTCATTAATTTATTTTTGTTTTTTGTATTTTGTGAGAAATATTTTAATCAAAGGTAATAAACAAATGATTGGGACGGAGGAATTGCAAGCACAAACACGAGATTCTGGAAAAAAAAAACGGAGTCTCGATTTACCCCCAAAAGTGAGAAGCTTTGTATGGCGTGTATGTGTTAAGTCGCTCTCCCTTGTGGTTTGGATGTGAAGTGGCAGAGTCACTGAGATAGTAAACTCTGATGTTCTGCCGCCTCCGCCTAATTTAATCGAATTCTTAAGTTCAAAAAAAAAACTTTGAACACTATGTTATTAGGAAAATTGTGTGGGCGAATTTTATACCATTAGGATTTAGTGGAGAGCCCTAAGGTTATGGTTTAGGTACTGTTATTTGAGGCGGTCAAAACTCACAAAGAAGAAGCGGAGGTTAATGACATTCTGGTAAATCTTAGTTGCACGATACTCTTACATGCTTCTCGGAGTTTGTCGCTGCTTGCATTTCTCTGTTCATACTAACTATGTGGAGAAGTTTGCCTACAGATAGTAATGTTTTGTGTCGGTCTAAGAGGGTGATTTTATCACCCTCGTGTCTTTTAATATGGGTCTTTTTGTAATACTCCGTATTTATGAGTCTTTGGGTACTCTATCGAGTAGGCCTTACTCTGTCGAGTAAGGGTAAGTTGCGTTTTAGAAAAGTTTCTGACCTGTTGGGTACTCGATCGAGTAACTAGGATACTCGATCGAGTAGCCGGTTTACGGGGAGTTTTTCTCGGGTTTTGTTAATTATGCGATTAAGATATATAACCTTCGTCGTCATTATTCTAAACACTTTTGCAAAACCTAATTTACTGATAAAGAGAGAAAGCAAGTACGTTCTTAATCCTAATCGCATTGTTAGCAAATCCCGGAGTTTGGAAGGTCGGTTCTCATCGTTGGTTATACCGTTGAGATCCTTGCGTCGAGGGTAAGATCTATGTACCCTTTTTGTTGTCTTTCCTTTGATTTGGTTAAACCCTAATATGGGGATTTGGGGGTTTTTGAGTAGTATGTGATTTGGTAGCATTTGTATGTTGTATGATAGGAGGAGGTTTCGTAGAGGAAGCTTTTTGATCTGATGAGAGACCGTCGATAGTGTGCTTTCCAAGTAGGATTTCTACTCAAGTATTAGTCCCATAATGGGATGATTGTTGATGTGTTGAGATTGATTGTTTGATATAGTAATTGTATTGTGACGGTTGTGATTGTGATTGTCATTGTTGTCTATGGTTCTCGAGGCGTGTCCTCTACCGAGTGAGAGGTCACTTGCGGGAGTGGCTTCACGCCCTAGTTTCGCCTTCTCTGGAACCCGCCACAGAAGGGATGTGCACATTAATGGATAGGGTTATCGCTCATTATGAGGAGCGGGGATTTGGTGGGTGCAGCTGCGGTCCCCCATCGGGAGGACTAGTCAGTGGACGATCGTGTGATTGAGATTATTGGAATTGGGGTGGTTGTGTGTGTGATTAAGGCATGTCTGTTTATCTTATTGTTGATATATATTGAGTTGTGTGATTACTCGACCCGGTTGTTGTTTTGTAAACTGCGGTGATTCATTCGGGGATGGTGAGCGAGATATTGGCGAGTATGAGATGAGTACTTGGGATAGTGGGATTGCCACGATATGATGATAGAAGTCTTCGCCGTAGCTTAGTAGTTTCTTTACATTTCAAGTTAGAACAATAAAATGATCAGTTTGAGAACATGTATTATACTTTTGGTTTTGGTTTCGAGAATTGTAACCCTTCACTAAGTATTTCTATTTAAACGTTGTTTCTTTATTGTTTATTTGATTATCATTGCCTCGGGTAACCGAGATGGTAATATCTTCATACCTGAGTGGTCCTGGTAAGGCACTTGGAGTATGGGGGTGTTACAAATGGTATCGAGAGAGACGATCCCGAAACTCGTAACCAATGAACCTAATGAACATAGGGAGTCAATTAAAATAAACCCGGGGTAAAGGTTGTAGGAGCTAATGCAAAGGCTTGGGAGACGTCCTGAAGTCGCGAACTCGCCCTACAATTTTGAACCAGGTCACATGGGGGTGTATGTCAAGGTCGTATGTCTTTGTTTGGTTAACTTGTGTGTGAATGTGATGAAGTGTGTATAACTGTTGGAGAAGTAGAAAGCTGAGAATATGAAAGAAAGGTTGATGATATATGTAGAATTGATGTTGGAATGAAAACATGTTGGGTGTTTACAATGTGGCGTTTAATAACCTAATATAATGATTTCATGAATCGTATGAAAAGATGCGTAGCATTATATGTTTAGTTATGTTATAACGTTGGTTTTATAAAGTTTTAGCATGTTAGCATATGATATAGCATGCGGGTAGTGTTTCTGAGTTAGCATGACTCGATCGAGTGGGACTGACTTGATCGGGTGGGTTTTTGACGATTTTGAGTCCAGAATCGTGTTTTTGGGTACTCGATCGAGTACCTCGGGCACTCGATCGAGTAGGGGGGTCACTCGACCGAGTAGCCTAGCCTAGCTACTCGGTCGAGTATGTTAGAGATCAGAAGGTCTGTTTGAGGTCTGATGTTGGGGCACTCGATCGAGTATGTTGGGCACTCGATCGAGTAGCCTGTTACTCGATCGAGTGTGTTTGGGAACTCGATCGAGTAGGGTCCGGGGCAGACTTGTTTTCGTATTTTGAGGTTTTAGCGTGTATGTTTATATCCACCCCTTTTCTCATATAGTTTCAAGATGCCGCCCAAGAAGATCGCTTGCTTTGTATGCGAGAGCCGAGCTTATGAACATAGATGACATCGTTAAGATGTTGGAGCATCAGGATGCTCTCACTGAGGCTTTAAAGACTGTGGGGAAAGATAAGGATAAGGATAAGGAGAAAGAGGTTGATCACTCTAAAATCAGCCTCTATATAGCGAGGTTTAACCCGAAGGAGTACAAGGGGGTTGGGGAGCCGAACCTTCTTGATAGCTGGCTTAGAGAGATGGAGAACATATTAGATTTGGTTCTGTCCGATGAGATGAGAGTGGAACAAGCTGCGTTCTATCCGAGGGAGGCGGTGCAAGCAAGTGGTGGGATACGGTGAAAGTGAGTGCTAAGGAGATATATACAAACCAAGGTTTACCTGCTATACCTTGGGAGGAGTTTCGTAGGTTTGTGAAAAGGAGTTTGTACCGGAGCATGTGAGGAGTAAGTTGAGAGAAGAGTTTGATAGTTTTAAGATGACCGCCGAGATGTACGTGGCCGAGTACTACAGCGATTCAATGACAAGTCTAGGTATCGAGGATATGGGTTTGAGTGAGGAGAATTTGGCGTTGAGGTTTGAGAGGGGTTGACCCTAAGATTATGGATAAGTTACCCGTGGGAGTCCTTACCGATGTTAAGGAAGCTTATGAGAGGGCCGGGAGAGCTGAGAGGTTGGTGGAGATGGCTCGGGAGAGGTCAGGTGGTGAGAAAAGGAAGTCTGAGAGCGAGGGTGGTGGCAATCCAATCACAAGAAAGGCAACCACAATCGATCTAAGGGGTTGTCTTCCGGGGTCGGGGTTGATCTTTGGGGCTTCCTTTGGGCGTGGCGTGGAAGTGTTAGTGGTAGTTGGGGAGTGACTGCGCTATTTGTGGTGGTGTAGGCCACAAGAGACATGAGTGCACAAGTGCGCCGGAACTTTTCGAGACTGCGCAGAGCTATGCGAGCAATAGACCTACCGGGTCATGGCCAAACCGGGAAGTCGAGTTACCAGAGTGGAGGCAACCGCAACGGCGGTAATTCTTATCGGAAACCACCAACGAACAACAACAACAATCAAGGGTGGTCAAAGCCGACCACATCGGCCAAGATCTTGTCGGGGAGGTGGACAGAAGACCGTGGAAAGTTATTCATGATGGAGAAGAAAGCGGTGAGGAGGATGCACATGTTATCACCAAGTACTTTTCTTGTTAATGGTATTCACACCTTTGTTTTGTTTGATTCGGGGGCTTCTCGATCGTTTGTATCTTGAGTCATGTTAAACGGTTGGGTTTAAGGGTGTATGAGTCTGTCAGTGAGAAAGTTTTTATACCTTCGGGTGAGTCTGTATCTTGTGGGAAGTTATATAGGGATGTACCTATGGTAGTTGGGCAAGTTGATTTCCTGTAGACTTGCTAGAGTTTCCTTTTGACGGTTTTGAGATGATAGTTGGGATGGATTGGTTAGGAAAGTATAAAGCTAAGATATTTGTCATCAAAAGAAAGTGTCTTTAAGAGGTCCTAAGGGCATTAGTGTGTCTTATCGTGGGTTTCTAGTCAAACCCAAAGTTAAGTTGATTCAATTTATTACCTTGAAGTCATATCCGAGGAAGGGATGTCCTTTGATATTGTGCCATGTGAGAGATGACCGAATAGAGGGTCCGACAATTGATCGGATACGGTGGTGGGAGAGTTTGAGGATGTGTTTCAGAGGAGATTCGGGGTTGCGCGGGAAGAGAGATAGATTTCTTTGTAGAGTTGAAACCAGGGGACGGGGCCAATCTCTAAGGCACCGCACCGTATGGGTCCTAAGGAGATGGAGGAGCTTAGGAAGCCGTTGGATGATTTGATAGAGAAGGGATACATTAGACCTAGTGTATCGCCGTGGGGAGCACCGATTCTTTTTGTGAAGAAGAAAGATGGGAGTCCGAGGTTGTGCATAGACTACAGAGAGCCGAACCGAGTGACGGTGAAGAACAAGTATCCTTTGCCAAGGATAGATGACTGTTTGATCGATTAAGTGGTGCATCGAGTCTTTTCTAAGATTGATTTGAGGTCGGGCTACCATCGAGGTAAAGATTAGAGAGGTGGACATACCAAAGACGACTTTCACGTCGAGGTATGGCCATTATGAGTATGTGGTGATGCCATTTGGGTTGTCTAATGCACCAGCGGTGTTTATGGATTTGATGAATAGGATCTTTAGACGTTTTTGGATAAGTTTGTAGTGGTGTTTATCGACGATATCTTAGTCTACTCCAAGACTAAGGAGGAGCATGAGGAGCATCTGAGAATCGTGTTGCAAACTTTGAGGGAGCATGAGTTGTATGCTAAGCTATCCAAGTGTGAGTTACGGTTAGATAAAGTTGCTTTTCCGGGGCATGTGATCTCTAAAGATGGGGTAGTTTGTGGATCCCAAGCAAAGATAGAAGCGTGTGAAGTGATAAAGTGGGATGCACCAAAGAATGTTCTTTGAGATCGGGGAGTTTTACGGGTTTAGTTTGGGTACTACAGACGGTTCGTGAAAGATTTCTCCAAGATAGCTAGACCTATGACCGTGTTGATGAGGAAAGAGAACAGGTTTCGTTGGGATGAGAGTTGTGAGACGGCGTTCCAAACATTAAAGGAGCGTTTGACCACGCTCTCTGTCTTAGCATTACTGAAGGGATCGAGAACTTTGAGGTTTATACGGATGCCTCAAAGAATGGGTTGGGATGTGTGTTGATGCAGAACGGTAAAGTGATTGCCTATGCTTCTAGGCAATTGAAGCCTTATGAGGAGAACTACCCAACTCATGATCTGGAGTTGGGTGCGGTGGTGTTTGCTCTCAAGATTTGGAGACATTACCTTTATGGAGCAATCTTTAAGGTATTTTCGGATCACAAGAGTCTCAAGTACATTTTCACTCAAAAGGAGTTGAACATGAGACAGAGGAGGTGGATGGGCGATTGGCGATTATGACATGGAAATTATCTACCATGAAGGGAAGGCCAATGTAGTTCTTTGATGCTTTGAGTAGGAAGAGTGTACATTCTCGTGTACAGCTCTATCTTTGAGGTGAGAGATGAGGTAGCGAGGTTTGGGATACATATGATGCGGAAAGGAGATGCCATGGGTGATATGACGGTGCGACTTGAGTTTTATGATGACATTCGAGGTAAACAAAGGCGTTGGATCCTAAGATAGTGGAGTGGGAGAGTCGGAGTGGAGAAAGGGACAGTGTCCCGATTTTCTATTCATACAGATGGTAGTTTGAGGTTTGATGGTAGGTGGTGTGTCCCTAATGATGAGGAGTTGAAAAAGACAATCATGACAGAGGCGCATTGTACACCATATTCGGTACATCCAGGTGGTGACAAGCTATACAAGGATTTGAAGAAAACGTTTTGGTGGCATGGGATGAAGAAAGAAACAAGCAGAGTTTGTGGCCCGTTGTTTGACATGCCAAATAGTTAAAGGGGAACAATGACGACCACAAGGTAAGATTCGGTCTTTAGAGGTACCTGAGTGGAAGTGGGAATCCATTTCCATGGATTTTATCGTGGGTTTGCCAAAGAGTCAACAAGGTAACAACATGATTTGGGTAATAGTGGATCGTGACCAAGTCACTCACTTTGTTCCAATGAAAGATACATGGACTAAAGCACAATTGGCTATGGCCTATCGAAAGAACGTGCTTAAGTTACATGGAGTCCCTAAGGACATAGTGTCGACGGATATGCGAGGTTTATATCAAGGTTTTGGAAAGAGTTGCAGGAATCGTTGGGAACAACTTTGAAGATGAGTAAAGCATTTCATCCTGCGACAGATGGGGGCGGACCGAGAGAACAATCAAGACTCTTGAGGATATGTTGCGAGTTTGTGTGATGGATTTTGGTGGTAGCGGGAACGAGAGGTTGGACTTGATAGAATTTTCTTACAATAAATAACTATCACACTAGTATTGGTATGGCACCGTTTGAGGCTTTGTATGGGAGGAGATGTGGGAGTCCAATTTGTTGGGACGATAGTCGAGGCGATGGTTTTAGGACCGAGATGGTGCATGAGATGATGGAACAGATTAAGATGATCAGGGAACGGATGAGAGCAGCTCGGGATAGGCAAAAAGAGTTATGCGCAGATCTACATCGCCGAGATATAGAGTTTCAAGTTGGGGACAAGGTTCTTTTGAAAGTGTCTCCTATGCGTGGGGTTATGAGATTTGGGAAGAAAGGCAAGCTAAGTCAGAAGTTTATAGGGCCTTATGAGATCTTAGAGCGAGTTGGGGAAGTTGCATATCGTCCGGCTTTGTGGCGTTAGAGAGAGTGCATAATGTGTTTCATGTATCGCAGCTGCGGAAGTATGTGAGTGACCCGTCACATGTGTTAGAGGCATAGAGCTTAGAGCTAGATGAGTCCTTATCATATCTTGAGGTGCCTAAGCAGATTCTTGACCGAAAGGTTAGGAAGACTAGGAGTGGCGAGACAGTTTTGCTTAAGATCCTGTGGTCTAACCACGAGACTGAGGAAGTTACATGGGAGCCAGAGGAAGCTATGAAAGAGCGATACCCTTTTCTGTTTGATCAGGTATGTATGGTTACGGGGACGTAACCTTGTTTCTTTTAGGGGGGTAGGAGATGATCGCAAAGAGTTTTTAACCGTTTTATACCCTTTTTGTATGTGGTGTCGGTATGTTTGTCGGGATGAGTTGGGTTAGTACCATGTTTTATGTTGAGTTTTGTTTTGGTAGTGAGTCGGAAGCGTTGGGGGAGTACCTTTGTTTAGTAGTGGTTTGAACTTCGGGGACGAAGTTCTTTTTAAGGAGGGAAGACTGTAATACTCCGTATTTATGAGTCTTTGGGTACTCTATCGAGTAGGCCTTACTCTATCGAGTAAGGGTAGGTTGCGTTTTGGAAAAGTTTCTGACCTGTTGGGTACTCGATCGAGTAACTAGGATACTCGATCGAGTAAGGGGGTACTCGATCGAGTACCTTAGGTACTCGATCGAGTAGCAGGTTTACGGGGAGTTTTTCTCGGGTTTTGTTAATTATGCGATTAAGATATATAACCTTCGTCGTCATTATTCTAAACACTTTTGCAAAACCTAATTTACTGATAAAGAGAGAAAGCAAGTACGTTTTTAATCCTAATCGCATCGTTAGCAAATCCCGGAGTTTGGAAGGTCGGTTCTCATCGTTGGTTATACCGTTGAGATCCTTGTGTCGAGGGTAAGATCTATGTACCCTTTTTGTTGTCTTTCCTTTGATTTGGTTAAACCCTAATATGGGGATTTGGGGGTTTTTGAGTAGTATGTGATTTGGTAGCATTTGTATGTTGTATGATAGGAGGAGGTTTCGTAGAGGAAGCTTTTTGATACAGCAGTAGAGACCGTCTGATAGTGTGCTTTCCAGGTAGGATTTCCTACTCAGTATTAGTCCCATAATGGGATGATTGTTGATGTGTTGAGATTGATTGTTTGATATAGTAATTGTATTGTGACGGTTGTGATTGTGATTGTCATTGTTGTCTATGGTTCTCGAGGCGTGTCCTCGGCTGAGTGAGGTCACTTGCGGGAGTGGCTTCACGCCCTAGTTTCGCCTTCTGTGGAACCCGCCACAGAAGGGATGTGCACATTAATGGACAGGGTTATCGCTCATTATGAAGAGCGGGGATTTGGTGGGTACGGTTGCGGTCCCCCATCGGCGGGATCGGTCCAGTGGACGGTCGATGATTGAGATTATTGGAATTGGTGTGGTTGTGTGTGTGTGATTAAGTCATCTGTTTATCTTATTGTTGATATATATTGAGTTATGTGATTAGTACTGACCCCGGTTGTTGTTTTGTAAACCTGCGGTGATCCATTCGGGGATAGCTGGGATTGCCACGATATGATGATAGAAGTCTTCCGTTGTAGCTTAGTAGTTTCTTTACATTTCAGTTAGAACGAAGAAATGATCGGTTTGAGAACATGTATTATACTTTTGGTTTTGGTTTCGAGAATTGTAACCCTTCACTAAGTATTTCTATTTAAACGTTGTTTCTTTATTGTTTATTTGATTATCATTACCTCGGGTAACCGAGATGGTAATATCTTCATACCTGAGTGGTCCTGGTAAGGCACTTGGAGTATGGGGGTGTTACACGTTTAGTATGCTTTTCCTAGCATTCGGCAATTGGGTACGATGTGGTAACTTGTGCACTTTACCTCGGTCGGACATTCGATCTTAAGGCATGGAACCCGAGAGGCAAATGAAGCACTTTTCAAAGGCCAAGACAAGGCACGAGAGGATCACTTGTAACCCGAAGACCAGTTGGGAGAAGTAGGAATGAAGATTAGAAGAAATGAAGGCATTTGAAGAGGTCTAGCTCTTGGAAAATAGAAGTCCCAAAAAGCGAGTCTGTGCGTAGCCTGCACAAACAGGGTGCGCAGGCAAGAACAGTGGTTGCGCAGCCTGCGCAGCTCTGCTATACGGGTTTTCTAATCTTCTTTTTGGGCTTCTTAATGGGAAATCTTTTTAGGTTTTCGTGAAGCCCTATATATACCCGAGAGTTTGAAGACCTTATACATTCACCTACCATCCTATCATCTCATCTAATCTCATTTTGAGGGTTTTAATCTTATAATAATTTAGAAGACTATTTTCCATTCAAGTTGTAATCTTTCTTTGTTTTTGGGTTTTATGAAGACTATGGAAGGCTAAATCCTTCCCTACTTGGTGTAATCCATTGCAAGCTTTCATCTTTATCATTGTATTGACTACTTAATCTCTACTCTTTCATTTATTTCAATTTCTAAGTTTTAATGACATGATGAATGTTTTGTTGTGAGAAGTAATTACCATTGCCTCTTTAATGTTCATCTATTGCTTGTTTATTGCAAAGTTCCTTGCTTTTGTGATAACTTGTCGAAGCATCTCATGATTATTGATATCTTGGTTTAAAGTATCAACCTTTGTGAGTAGAAATTGATTATATCATGGGGTTTGTTGGTTTAAACATATCTTTGTTATATCCCATTTACTTTCCTCTTGGTTTGCTCTTCATGCTCTTAGTTGCAATTCCTACATGGTTTAATGTTAGAATTTGTAGTCTAAGTAGGATCATCATTGTTGGCTTAGATAGTGGTAATCACTTGCTTGAGGATTGTTGTTGGGTAAATGAAATTGGAGAGAAAAGAGCCTTGCTTTGAGAAAAGTTGGAACTTGTAGGATTACACCAAGTTCTCACCTCTTATAATTGTTACTTGCATACCAAGTGTTTGTTACCTTGTCTCATAGGAAAAATCACATCTCCTTGATTTTGTTACTTGTTTTATCCATGACAATTCTCCATATATGTCTGTCTATTATTGTTCATTGTTAATACCCATAGTTTGTGCATAGTCTTGTGCTTTGTCCATCTTAATTAATCTAAATTCAAGTCTTTAGTCTTAAATCCCTTCTCTTGGGTTCGACCCTTACTTCCCTTTGCTACTATTCTTAATTGCATAGTGTAGAGTTGAGTTTTGTTTATAAATTGTTAATTTGATAGGTTAATTCTAGTATATTACGACACCTAGTTTTACGCTATCAAATTTTGGCGCCGTTGCCGGGGAAGGGCAACATAGCTAAAGGCTTGATTGTTAAATTGCATGTTAGTTATTTCTCTTCTCTTTGTTTTGATAAGTAAGTGGAAGTTCTAACTTGTGTGTGTAGTGCGAAGGTTTATGTTTAGTTCTCCACAACACGGTGAATCAACCCCCGTGGAAGAGGACGCTTTTGGAGCATATTCGTGGTTATTTACTAATCCTTGGTACCAAAGAGCACAAAGAGAACATCGAGTAGAAGAAGCACCTTTAGAAGAACCTATTGAAGTAAATCCGATTGAAGTAGAGTATCCCCCTATGGCGAATGACACGAGACCCATCCGGGAGATACGAGCAAGGAATTATGATGAGCAACCTTTGTGTATCACCTATCCCCCTTTAGGAGCCAATGCAAATTTCGAACTCAAAGGCTTCTTTATCCATAACTTGCCTAAGTTCCATGGCCATGCGGGGAATGACCCAAACCATCACCTTTCGGAATTTCACATGATGTGTGAAGGTGCCATTCCGAATGGGGTGACGGAGGATCAATTCAAACTACGGGCTTTCCCATTTTCTTTGTTGGATTCGGCCAAAGATTGGCTCTTTTATCTTGCTCCGGGATCTATAAGAACTTGGAAGGAAATGAAGGCGGCTTTTCTTGAGAAGTACTACCCCGATGCACGCCATAACCGTGCTAAGAAGGCCATTACTACCATAGAACAAGACCTCAATGGTGAAACCATGTATGAGTATTGGGAAAGGTTTAAAAAGTTAGTGGATCAATGCCCATACCACGGGTTGAGCGATGATGATCTTCTTGTGAAGTTCTATGAAGGGTTAGGCCAAGATGATCAAAGAATGGTCAATTCCGCTACCGGAGGAGGGTTGGAGAATTTTTCCATAGTGGATGCCAAGGAAATCATTGAGAGACTTGCCTCTACTACGAGGAATTATGGAAGAACTCAAAAGGGAACAAGGAGTACTTCTTCCATGGGAACCTCTTCCTCATCTACTCAAAACCTTGAGCAAAGTGTGAATGATTTGACTCACTTAGTAAAGAATATGATAGTGAACAATCCAAACAAGGATGGGGGAAAAGGGAATCAAGTGAATTGCAACTATTGTCAAGGTCCTCACTTGGAGGAAAATTGCCCCATCATGATTGAAGAAGGAATTAGAGTGGAGAATGTAAGTGCAATGGGTTATGGGAATTACAATGCTAGGAATCCTTCCGGAGGAGGATACTACAATTATGACCCTAGTGGAAATACTTACAATGTTGGGAGTAGAGACAATGCTCGACTTGGTTGGGGTGGTGACACCTCAAAGAGCTTTGTGAATGGTCAATTCAACCACTTGAGGGACCAAAATTCCCGACAAAGTCAAGGTTCAAATTCTCAAGGAAATAGGAATGGGAATTTAAATCAAGAAGGAAATAGGAATGGGAATTTCAACAACCAAGGTAGAAACCAAAACCAAGGTCAATCATCCCAATTTGGCAATCAAGGTAACAACAACAATTCTCAAAAGGAACCAAGTGTTCAAGACTTGCTTAAGAACATTTTGCAAGAGCAAGTCAAAACGAACAAGAGGTTTGACAATATAGATGCCGACAAGAGTGTTAGTGATGCCAAGGTTGCCAACCTTGAAGTCCAACTTGGCCAAATTGCCCAAGAACTTGCCAAGAGCAATCAAAGGAATTCCACTTCTATCCCCTCCACTACATTTCCTCCTAGAGAGAATGCTAGTGCTATGACATTGAGGAAGGGGAGAACTTTAGAATCCCCTCCCAAGAACAAGAGAAGAGGCAAGTCACAAGAAATGGTTATTGAAATTGAAGAGCAAATTGAAGAAGAGCTTGTGGTTGAACAAGAGAAAGGGTCATCTTCAAAAGCTAATGAGGAAAAAGAAAAGAGTCCTTTGAGCATTGACAAAGGAAAGGAAGGAAGCACCAACACAAAAGATCAACTCAAAGAGATTGAAAAGGAATATGAAGCGGAGGTACCATTTCCAAGTGCCCTCACAAGTCCCAAGAAGTTTGATAAAGACTCCGATCTTTATGAGACTTTTAGGAAATGTGAGGTCAACATCCCTCTTTTTACTATCATTAACACCGTTCCTAGGTATGCAAAGTTCCTCAAAGAACTTTGCACCCCTAAACGGAAGCCAAGGAAAGGCGTTGAAAGAGTCACGGTTAGTAGGCATGTCTCGGCAATTTTCAAACAAAATCTTCCCAAAAAGTGCGATGATTCGGGCATGCTATCTATACCGTGCTCAATTGGAGGCAAAGCTTTTGCTAGAGCTATGCTAGACTCGGGGTCATCTATTAATGTCATGCCTTATTCCATTTATGAGACCTTAGAATTGCCTCCCTTATCTAAGACCAATGTTGTGATCCAATTGGCGGATCGTTCTACAATTCACCCTAAAGGTCTTGTAGAAGATGTGTTGGTAGAGGTTGATAAGTTCATATTCCCGGCCGATTTTAATGTTTTGGACATGGAACCGGACTCTAAGGCTACACCCCTTTTGCTAGGGAGGCCTTTTATGAGAACCTCCAAAACCAAACTTGACATGTATGATGGAACTTTGACCATGGAATTTAAAGGGAAAGTTTTGAAATATAATGTGTATGAGACGATGAAAAATACCGATGATTTGAGTTGTTGCTACTTTCTTGATAAAATTGAACATTTGGCAAATCGAGTTTACCAAATTAGTCATAGGGACCCACTTGAGGTGGCCCTCACTAACAATGTCGAGAAGGAAGGGTTGCGGTTTTTGTTGTCTCATGATGTGCAGGAAAATATAGAGGCATTGGAAAAGGAAGAACCACTAGAAGAATCAAAGAAAGAAAAAGAAATGAAAGAAATTGAGGAAGAAATGTCGAGCACAGGCGCAGCCTGCGCAAGCCCAATGCGCAGCCTGTGCAATCCTGCGTAGCCTGCGCAGACCCCAAGCGCAGCCTGCGCAATTCCCAGCTCACCCAAGTCATGTTTTTCTTCCTATTCTTATGACCAACCATCCAAATTCCTTCCCTTAGAGGCCTCCCTTGAAAGACCACTTCCATCCATCATTAAACCACCCACCCCCAATCTAAAACCACTCCCCGACCACTTGAAGTACGTCTTTCTTGGGGCAAACAACACTTTACCCCACATAATTTCAAACCAACTTAAGGGTGATCAAGAAAGGAGATTGGTGGATGTTTTGCACAAGTACAAGGAAGCTTTTGGGTGGAGCATTGCGGATCTAAAAGGGATAAGCCCAAGCGTTTGCATGAACAAGATCCGTTTGGAAGGGGAAGCAAATCCGGTTCGGCAACCACAAAGAAGATTGAACCTACCAATGATGGAGGTGGTGAAGGAAGAGATCATCAAACTACTTCAAATGGGAATCATCTACCCCATTAGTGATTCTCAATGGGTAAGTCCCACTCAATGTGTGCCTAAAAAGGGTGGTGTGACGGTAATCGAGGGCAAAGAAGGAGCTTTGATCCCCACCCGGATTCAAACCGGGTGGAGAGTTTGCATCGATTATCGCCGCCTAAATGCCGTGACTTTCAAAGATCATTTTCCTCTGCCCTTTCTAGACCAAATTCTAGAGAGGTTAGGGGGGAAGGAATTCTATTGTTTCTTGGACGGATATTCCGGATAGTTTCAAATTCTCATACGTCCGGAGGATCAATCCAAGACAACATTCACATGCCCTTTCGGAACATATGCATACCGAAGGATGCCCTTCGGTTTATGTAATGCTCCGGGTACATTTCAACGTTGCATGGTGAGTCTTTTCTCGGATCTTGTAGAAAGAGTCTTAGAGGTCTTCATGGACGACTTCACCGTCCATGGAGATAGTTTTGAAGCTTGTTTGGACCACCTAACTATGGTCCTATCACGATGCACGGAGTCACACCTTGTGTTGAATTCCGAAAAATGTCACTTTATGGTTAAAAGCGGCATCGTGTTAGGTCACATAGTCTCAAAGAGAGGGATTGAGGTGGATATGGCTAAGGTTGAAGTGATAAAAACCTTGCCATATCCTACTAATACTCGGGAGATAAGGTCGTTCCTAGGACACGCGGGCTTCTACCGGCGATTTATTAAGGACTTTTCCAAGATTGCTTACCCCTTGTGCAAGCTTTTGCACAAGGATGTGGAGTTTGTTTTTGATGATGCTTGTAGGTTGGCATTCGATAATTTGAAGGAAAAGCTTATAACGGCCCC
This sequence comes from Silene latifolia, assembly GCF_048544455.1. NCBI lineage: Eukaryota > Viridiplantae > Streptophyta > Magnoliopsida > Caryophyllales > Caryophyllaceae > Silene > Silene latifolia. The sequence continues at coordinate 124,574,557 of NC_133537.1, forward strand.
GATAATTCAAGCTCCAAAATGGGACCTCCCGTTTGAAATCATGACCGATGCTAGTAATTATGCCCTTGGCGCGGTTTTAGGCCAAAGGGACGGGAAGATTGCTCATGTAATACAATATTCTTCTTCACTCTTGAATGATGCTCAACGGAACTACACCGTCACGGAAAAGGAATTTTTGGCGGTGGTGTATGCCATTGAAAAGTTCCGGGCTTATCTCTTGGGTGCAAAGGTCATCATCTATACTGATCACAAGTCTATAAGGCAACTTGTAGACAAGAAGGACACCAAACCAAGGCTAATGAGATGAGTGCTTTTGTTGAGCGAGTTTGACATTGAGATCAAGGACAAGCAAGGGAGTGCTAATGTGGTAGCCGACCATTTGAGTAGGCTTCACATCAATGAGTATCTCGTGAAGACCATGGGAGTAGTTGACGGTAGCTTACCACATGAATCTCTATATTCCATGAAGGTCGTTGAGCCGTGGTATGCCAACCTTGTCAATTACATGGTAACCAAGAAGTTTCCTACCTCACTCTCATCGAGTCAAAGAAATAAGATCAAGTCCGATTCTAGATTCTATATATGGGATGACCCATATCTATGGAAAATGTGTCAAGATCAAGTCATCCGACGTTGTGTACTGGATGTAGAAATCCCATCCATCCTCAAACATTGCCATGAGTACGCTTGTGGGGGTCACTTTGGGCCTCATAGAACGGCACGTAAGATCCTTGAGTGCGGGTTCTATTGGCCCAAGTTGTTTAAAGATGCTCACGTTTTCGTCAATACTTGTGACAAATGCCAACGGGTTGGCAACATCTCACGACGAAACGAAATGCCCCAACAACCGATGCTTTATTTGGAGGTTTTCGATGTGTGGGGGATAGACTTCATGGGTCCATTCCCCAAGTCGGATGGGTATCTGTATATCCTATTAGCGGTGGACTATGTTTCAAAATAGGTCGAGGCTATAACAACTAGGAATGATGACGCAAGGACGGTCTCAAGCTTTGTTCACAACAATATCTTCTCAAGGTTCGGCTATCCTAGGGCGTTGATAAGTGACCGGGGGACTCATTTTTGCAATAGGATTTTGGAGGTATTGTTAAAGAGGTACGGGGTCGTGCACAAAGTCTCCACCGCCTACCACCCACAAACCAATGGGCAAGCGGAAGTATCCAATCGGGAGATCAAGAACATCTTACAAAAACAGTGAACCCCGATAGGAAAGATTGGAGTCAAAGGTTAAATGATGCTCTTTGGGCGTACCGCACCGCTTACAAGACACCAATTGGTATGTCCCCGTACCGACTCATTTATGGGAAGGCATGTCATCTTCCTTTGGAAGTGGAGCATAGAGCCTATTGGGCCATCAAATCCTTCAACCAAAGCATAGATGATGCGGGCCTCCATCGGAAGCTTCAACTTCAAGAAATTGAAGAAATCCGTCTTGACTCTTATGATAATGCCGCCATATACAAAGAGAAAGCTAGAATATGGCATGATCGAATGATAAGTCGGCGGGTTTTCAAGGAAGGCACCAAGGTTCTTGTTTTTCAAAACCGGTTAAAGTTGTTCTCCGGGAAGCTAAGATCAAGATGGGTTGGACTATTCATTGTGAGCAAAGTCCACCCTCATGGAGCGGTCGAAGTTGAGAACCCGAGCACGGGAAAGACAATTAAGGTGAATGGGCAACGACTTAAAGAGTATCATGAAGGCATGGAAGCACAAATCGTTGAACAAGTCACTTTGGAAGACCCCATTTACCAAGCATGATCATGAGAAGCACTAAGTCGAGCCATCGACGTTAAAAATACGGCACAAATTTGTAAATATTCTATCCCAATTTAATTGCTTTCTTAGTGTAGTTTATTTCCGCAATTTATTTCTGCAATTTATATACTTGCATGTTAATTTCGTTTAATTAATTTAATTTGCATTGACATGTAAAAAGGCACTTGAGGTTTGTTAAATGATGTAGTGATTTGCAAGACCCCTCTTGGAAGGCGTGCCCAAGAGGAGATGAGAGTCGGGTTTAATAGGCAAAGTGATTGGAAGAAGCTTTGAAGAAGGGATAAGGGAAATGGGAGCAAAAATGAACTAAAAATTGAATTCACAATTAAAAGAGGCAAGAAGCAAAACTGCGAAGGTATGCACAGCCTGCGCATAGGGCTTGCGCAGGTGCGCACGATTGCGCAGGCAAGACTAAACTTTGCGCAGCCTGCGCAGGACTGTAATCTCGGTTCTTTATTCTTCTCAACCCCGATTTATCCCTCATTCTTCAATAAGCTCTTCATCAGAAAAACCCCCAAAATACTTCTCTCATTCATTCAAAACCCAACCAAAGCATCTATTATAATCAACAAACCCCAACTTCTTCACCAATTTCTTCACCAAATTCATCTTTGCCATCAAAAACACCTTCAAACATCCCATTTTCTTACAAAAATCCCCCAATCTCCCAAGAACCCTAATTTTTCCGGGTTGATTTGAAGCTATTTCAAGTGGATTTCTGGGTTACCAAGGGATTTTTATGCAACTTTCCTCTTCATTCAAGCAAGTTTTGGGAATATTCGGGAAGGTATAACAGATTTCTTCACTCTCTTTGTTTTCCATTGATTTAATTCAATTTACATTGTGTAGTTGAGTTGAATTCTTGCTTGTAATTGTTATTTGGGGATTGTTGGCAATCATTTTCTGCTAGGGAAGGCAAAATTCAACAAAATTACCTTAATCAATCGTGTTTGCACTAGTGCACACAAGGTGTTTGTTGAATTGCCCATTAGAAAAATTTTCAGATTTTTGGTTGTTTTAAGTGGTTGTTTTTGAAATTTTTGAAAGAAAGCAAGATGGTTTTTGGGCTAGGAAAGTGAAAATCAAAGAAAAAGGGTGAGTCCTCAACCCAACCTCCACCCGATGCACCACCTAAGCCTTTTAAAGGGGATGAAGGGTTACCGTCACAAACCAAAACTTACTTTAAGCTCCTTGAGAGTAAACCCTTACCGATATCAAAATTCCTTTACCCAAGGACCTTGAGGGAGATGGGTATCTTTGACCAAACCCTTGCCTTCCTCACTAAGGTAGGATTAGAGAGGTACATGAACCTCCAACCGCACACATACTCCGCCTACACCTTAGAGTTCCTTTCTACCATACAAATCTCGGGGGAAAGAGGGAATGAAAGGGTGAGTTTTAGGTTGAACAAGACATGGCACACTCTAACCTATGAGAGGGTGAGGGAAATTTTGAGGATCACTAAGCCACCTTCCTCCATCAACCCACCGGGAACGGCCTTGAACGATACTTGGTGTGCACTCACGGGGAAAACACACATGACAAAGAATGACAAGATCTTCTCCATCACAAACCCCCCCATCCGGATTCTTACACGTATGATTTCGTGCTTCTTCTTTACGATGGGGGGACCTACCAAACTAAATGAGGGGGTCCGTGAGTGCATTTGGGCGATGTTGCCCGAGGGGGAGGGGGTGCCGGATTGGGCAAAGCTTTTTGTGGTTGGTGCATCAAAGCAAAGAGAGAAGAAAGGAAGCATTAATTGTAGAGGTTTGGTCACTCTTTTTGTGGCTAGTTTGGTTGGGGCTATTCCGGATGAGCAACCTCGAGTGTGGGGGAATCACCTTTACAATGAAGCGGGGTTGGTGGAGACCCATATGATTCATCCTTTGGACACGGTTCCATGGAGTTGTCATTGGTTGGGGGAAGGGGGGTGTCCAATATATGAAGCTACCTTTGAATGGCCCCCTTCCAAGTGGGCCAAGAGCCCGGGATTTCTTTTGCCCCACCGAGGGCAACCTCCCCAACCCACCCCCACAAAGAATGAGGAAGAGAAGAGCGGTTGAATCCTCCCAAGGTCCCCAACGAGAGGAAGAGAGAGAGGTTGAGATCATTGAGGGGGGATTCCATGAGACCCCACACATTCCTTCGTCCTACCAACCGCCTCAAGACACTCCTATGTTTGAGGCCAGGGGTTCCTCAAGTCCACCTTTAGCACCATGGCAACACCAAATGTTCAAGTACTTTGAGGAGACCCGGGGGACGTTGCAAGCAATTAGTGGGAGGGTTGAGAGCTCCCATTCTTGGCAACAACAACAAGCGCCAAGATTGGAGAGTTTTGATCAATTTCGGAAATCTTTTGAAGAGCATAAAAGGTTGGGAGATGAGGCCGAATTGGCCCAAATAAAAATGCTTGAGGGAATTGCTAAGAGGAAAGAGGAGTCGTATGCGTGGCAACAACAAAGCGCCAAGGCTTGGGCGGAGAATCAAGCAATGTGGCAAGAGCAAAACAAGTGGCGTGAACAAGTAAGCCACCAATTTGGGGTGCAAAACGAGAGGCACCACCAATACCTTGAGGATTCTTACTATGATGCTCAAGCCCATGAAGACTCCTTTGGCCTCATTCAAGGCCTTTTCAGAATGACTCTCCACCAAAATGAATCAACCTACCAACCCACCATTGATGAAGCTCAAGTCAATGAGGCCTACATGAGGGCCAAGCAAGAAAAAGAAAGGAGAGAAAGAAGAAGAAACAACCGAGGGGCATATGAGCGAGGCGAAGGCTCGGGCCCCTCCAACTAGAAGTTTTGAAGAAGTTGGCACTCCTCCACATTGAGGACAATGTGAGATTTAAGTGTGGGGGAGTGAGAAATTGTAACATATGTAAATTGTCTTTCAAATCAATGCAAATTAATGAAAAAAAAAATGAAAATTCCGGCTAGATGAAAACCCACAAGGGTGGGCACCTAGGCAAGATTGGAAAAGGTGGCCGAGGACGGAATGAAAACCCGAAAGGGCATTCCGGGCAAAATGAAGAATCGAGTTGCGAGCCACCGATGAGAGGAAAGGAAAAAGCTAAGGTGAAAACCCGAAAGGGCACCTTAGGCAAAATGAGGGATTTTCAAACAAAAAAATCGAAAAATTGAAAAATGCAACACCAAAAAGATGGAGGGATAAGAAGGGAGCAATAAGGAGGGTCTTGGAAGGAGGTTAGATTTAGGATTTAATTTCTTTTTTAGTCAAAGAAAATTGTTTCAAATTGGTGGTTTTTCATGTTGGCTACTAGGTTGTTGATCTTTATTGGTGTTTGGCCAACTTAGTAGCATAACTTGCATTGCTTGGAGTGATAAGGGGGTGATATAAGGGGAAGATGAATGATTTGGAGGATTGGTTGGGTCACTTTGCTATTGCCTTGGGATAAGGCAAGAGTGACCACTTCTACTTTGGTGATATAAGAAGGGTGGAGTTGCGTGATGAGTCGGCGTTGGTGGTGTGTCGTGTCTTTGTTTGAGGGAGACATAAGGCGGGGGAGTGAGTGAAGAGTTGTGTCAAATTTAAGTCAAGTTCTTTTTCTTTTTAATTGGTGGTTGTGTTTTGAGGGAGATATAAGAAGGAAGAGGAAAGGGAAGAGTGATCATTCTCTCCTACACTCTCTTGTAGACTTCATGGTTGCTTGTTTCGGGTTTTGCTCGGGACTAGCAAAAGTCTAAGTGTGGGGGAGTTTGATAGTAATGTTTTGTGTCGGTCTAAGAAGGTGATTTTATCACCCTCGTGTCTTTTAATATGGGTCTTTTAGTATGCTTTTCCTAGCATTCGGCAATTGGGTACGATGTGGTAACTTGTGCACTTTATTTCGGTTGGACATTCGATCTTAAGGCATGGAACCCGAGAGGCAAATGATGCACTTTTCAAAGGCCAAGACAAGGCACGAGAGGATCCCTTGTAACTCGAAGACCAGTTGGGAGAAGTAGGAATGAAGATTAGAAGAAATGAAGGCATTTGAAGAGGTATAGCTCTTGGAATATAGAAGTCCCAAAAAGCGAGTCTGTGCACAGCCTGCGCAAACAGGGTGCGCAGGTGCGCACTATTGCGCAGGCAAGAATAGTGGTTGCGCAGCCTGCACAGCTCTGCTATACGGGTTTTCTAATCTTCTTTTTGGGCTTCTTAATTGGAAATATTTTTAGGTTTTCGTGAAGCCCTATATATACTCGAGAGTTTGAAGACCTAAAGCATTCACCTACCATCTTATCATCTCATCTAATCTCATTTTGAGGGTTTTAATCTTGTAATAATTTAGAAGACTATTTTCCATTCAAGTTGTAATCTTTCTTTGTTTTTGGGTTTTATGAAGACTATGGAAGGCTAAATCCTTCCCTACTTGGTGTAATCCATTGCAAGCTTTCATTTTTATCATTGTATTGACTCCTTAATCTCTACTCTTTCATTTATTTCAATTTCTAAGTTTTAATGACATGATGAATGTTTTGTTGTGAGAAGTAATTACCCTTGCCTCTTTAATGTTCATCTATTGCTTGTTTATTGCAAAGTTCCTTGCTTTTGTGATAACTTGTTGAAGCATCTCATGATTATTGATATATTGGTTTAAAGTATCAACCTTTGTGAGTAGAAATTGATTATATCATTGGGTTTTTTGGTTTAAACATATCTTTGTGATATCCCATTTACTTTCCTCTTGGTTTGCTCTTCATGCTCTTAGTTGCAATTCCTACATGGTTTAATGTTAGAATTTGTAGTCTAAGTAGGATTATCATTGTTGGCTTAGATAGTGGTAATCACTTGCTTGAGGATTGTTGTTGGGTAAATGAAATTGGAGAGAAAAGAGTCTTGCTTTGAGAAAAGTTGGAACTTGTAGGATTACACCAAGTTCTCACCTCTTATAATTGTTACTTGCATACCAAGTGTTTGTTACCTTGTCTCATAGGAAAAATCACATCTCCTTGATTTTGTTACTTGTTTTCTCCATGACAATTCTCCATATATGTCTCTCTATTGTTGTTCATTGTTAATACCCATAGTTTGTGCATAGTCTTGTGCTTTGTCCATCTTAATTAATCTAAATTCAAGTCTTTAGTCTTAAATCCCTTCTCTTGGGTTCGACCCTTACTTCCCTTTGCTACTATTCTTAATTGCATAGTGTAGAGTTGAGTTTGGTTTATAAATTGTTAATTTGATAGGTTAATTCTAGTATATTACGACACCTAGTTTTACGCTATCACCTACGATCATCCTTCAGTTGGACAAAACGAAAGGCATGATAGTTTTGGAGGGTTTTCCAGGTTGCATTTGCACCATGTTGCAGTAAGAGCCGAGTTTTAGGACGATTTCTTTTGGCTTTATTCACGGTTGGTTATAGTTATTGTAAATTTATGTGTTATTATTAATTTTTTGTAGGGTTTTTTGATAACTGCTGGTCTGCTACCACGTATAATTTAGATTTTACCAACTGCTACGAAAGTATTTCTTTAAAAACTGGTACCAATGTTGTTGGTTTGGTTTTAAACTAACTACCAAATGACCATAAACCTCCTATTTGCGCATGAGAAGACAATAATACCCCTGTTTTAAACTCCCCTTACTCATATCATCCATTTCTATTTACCCAAACACATCCCTCTTTAACCTAATCTTTTAACTTCCCTCATCATTAACCTAACCTAAATTACTTCCCAATTAAATTGGGGATTATAAAAATCATCTCAATCCTTTAAACTTCTTCCCCAAATTGAATCCCAGATTAGGGTTTACATCAAATCTAAATCTCTAACCGTTTTTAATTTCATTGTTTGTTGGATTTGCCATTGCCCGCATTCACATTGCTACAAACCAAGAAATTGAAAAATGAAGAACCTAATTTGAACTCATTTGAAAAATTGCAATGGTTATATCAAATAGAGGAAGAAAAAAAAGAAAAAATAGAATAATTAGCTAAACTTGAAAAAAAAGTTGAAATAAGAAATGGGAATCAGATTAATGGAATGGAGAGAGAGAGAGAGAGATTGAGATTGAGAATTAAAATTGTTGAAATTGAAAATTAATTGAGGTGTTGATGAATGAATGAATTAGAAACATGTAAGGGAGGGGGTAAGAAAAAATACAACTTATAGGTGACAATTTGAAATGAATGGTTGAGATCTTCACTTGTTGCTTCCAAACCTAAAGTGGTAGTTAGTTTTAAACCGAACCAACAATATTGGTAACAGTTTTTAAAGAAATTTTACTTTGGTAGCTGTTGGTAAAATCTGAATTATTCATGATAGTAGTTATTAAAAAACCCTTTTTGTAATCCATTGATTAATTTTCATGTTGCTGTTGTGTTGCATAACGTTCAGATGAAGATTATAGAGAAGTGACAACATGATCGACAACTCAAATGTGCTTTATGGACCCGGTGACTCACATTATTTGAACCGTAGTGAACTTCTCAAAAATTCCGTTATGATGGATGCATTTAGTACTAAAAAAAAGGTTATTTTCAGTACATACATGATTCTCTTGGAGTAACTCAGCTTCACCATGGAGAGCAAGGTACTAATAATTGTTGTAAGATTAGATAATCGTACTAAATATTATGTTCTTTGTTAGTGGGCTAATCTTTATTTCTTTAACTTGAATATTAGGGCTTGGTAGTATAGTTGAAGAGTCACGGACGAGGGCACCTAAGAGGGGGAGGGGGTGAATTAGGTGTCTATTTAAAATTTAAGCTTAATGAAAGCATCTTTAAAACTCTTAAAACACTTTAAACAATGCTTAGATGAAAGGAGAAGTCGATACTTAGAACTAGAGAGTTAGAAGTATTCAACAACGATTCAGCAAGCAGAAGTTACAGTGTACTCAACAGTTAATTCTGTAGATAAAAACGTGAGTAGAGTGTGCAGCGGAAATAAAACGAAATAGACACGACTAACGATGTTTTTAAAAACTGGTTCGGTCACTACTCCGTGACCTACGTCCAGCCCTATTTTATTAAATGTCTCAGAAGTAAACTCATACAAACTAAGACCACCCCAAATAATAAAACAACTCCCCAACCTAATCCGGTTGCTAATGCTTAAAAGCTACTCCGATTCCAAGACTTTTGCTTTGGGCTACTCCGCCGAAAGACTCCTTGCTTAAAGCTACTCCGCAATAAGACTTTTGCTTTGGGCTACTCCGCCGAAAGACTTCATGCTCAAAAGCTACTCCGCTTCGAAGACTTCGTGCTTAAGGATAACTCTATCTAAGACTTTTTTTGGTTCTACCCGTTTGTTACAAGACCACTTATCTCAATGTTGTTCACTCAATTGAAAGGAGGAGATAAAGTTTAAGTACAAAACACGGGATCCTTGAACACGACTAAAACCACTAGGTGCAACAACAAACTCAAGTAAAATAGTCAAAAGATAAATAAACAAACTTGCAAAAGATTCAAAGATTTTGAAATGATAAACGGTTTTGCAAAGTTGATTTACTCGATTGAAAGCTTAAGTCTTTTTCAGTTTAAAACTCGTTTGTTGCACACTTGTAAAAATGAATTAAGCAAGCTATTTATAATGTTCAAGTAGTATACTTCACATTAAAATATCTTACACTCATAAGCACAAGTAATTAAAATAATGTAAGTAGTTTGCTTGGGCAACATGCACAAGCCATCCGAATTCTTTACCAAGCAACCGAGTATTCTTCCTCAAGAAATCGGTGCCTAAGATTGCAAGAAATCATATTGTGCACACACGCAAAAATAGGCTGGGTTTTTCAACAAGAAACAAGCATAAATGGTTGTGTTTATGGGAACCATAAACATTTCCATAAATGTAAAAGCAAACAACCCATTTATAGTAAGTGTCTTATTGTGCAAGCAAACTCCTTAGCAAGTCATTGAAAGCTCAATTTTTTTTAAAAGACTTCAAAATATTTCCAGAAAACATTTGTGAACATTGAAAGCACTTTAACAAAGATTCAAATATTTTCGAAATATTTCTTTCAAAAACGAGCCTTAATTAACTGTTGACTCAACTGTTGTTTTTGCACCTAAACGTAAATTCGTGTTAAACGATCACCTTACAACACATGACATTAGCATTAATGACAATCTTCATCTTTGATCTTCATGATGACATTCTTGATAACCTCGAATTGACAATTGGAGCTTCATGCTACATGGTTAAACTTAAGAGGCACACAATTAAATAACAAATGAGATTAATTTGTCTTAAGGCATCATCAACACTAGTTTAATCAAATTGGGTTTCTTCAATTTCCCCCTTTGATGATGGCAAGACAAATAAAATTCAGTGTGCAATTCCCCTTAATCCATGGTCAAGGTTAACAAGTCAAAACATGATCATAATAAGATGCATAAATACATGGTCATTGAAAATTAGTCAAATTTTTCGTTAGCCTAGGTAGAACATATTATCGCCAAGTAAACATAGTTACGGTGTACGCAAGCCTAAGAGTCATTGAATCACCACCTGCAATTTTAAACAACTTCCCCCTCTTGACATCATCAAGTAGGAAGAACACATGTCTAAATAAGGATTAGAGTTATACAAAACAAATTGTTCAACAACTAACAACATAACCAATATTAGCAAAATATATCACAAACACAAAGCCAAGGTAAAAAGGGATTAGAAAGGCTTTTGTTTTGATTAGGCATTAGGCATGGTTATGGCAAAAGGCTTGGTACGACATACGGCATAGGCTAGGTACGGTATAGAGCAAGAGATCAATCATCAACTTCATCGGTTTCCTCTTCTCCAACCAACCCGTGAACCATCTCCATAAGCTCTTCATTTTGACCCTTAACCTCCTTGAGTTCCTTACGCAAACCCGATACTTCCAAACGAAGACCCGCAATCTCACTCATTTGAGCATGTTGGAGATCCAACAAGGCTTTAACATCCTTAGTGAGACGTGTCATAGAAGACGATTGCATAGAGGAGGAGGAGAGATCTGTAGCCTTCATACCCGACCAAATACGAGCAAGTTTATCACCATCAATTTTCAAGTACATTTGTGATAAAACTCCCAAGGTCATAGTGTCACACATGTGATCCACACCGAAACTAGTAGAGTCCACAACATCCATTTTCTCGAAAATGACCGATAACCACATCCCATATGCTAACACGGTGGAACTATCAACCTTACGCTTTTCAACAATCTTAGCAAGATGATCAATGTGAAAGAACATCAAAGCGGGCAGGTTAATTTGAAGGTGCTTAGCAAGATAATAAATCAACCACATGTCTAGCACACCATGTCTAGCACACCACACACACCACGGCTCTCATTACATGGAATTAAGGTTCGATAAATGAAATTGAAAAAGAACCGGTGGTTTATTTTGATTTCTCTCGGCTTGACTGTGATAGGGGACGTAGCTTTGGGACTTAGAAACTTTGTGACGGTCAAGGAACTTATACCATCAATAGTCGGCCAATCACCCTTAGGAAATGAGGACAACCCGGTTGTAGGAATACCGAGTAAATTTCCAACAATTTCAACATTGAGACACAAGGGTTTGTTATTGATAACGGCGGTAAGACTACCCGATTGGACATCGACTTTGACCGTAGTATAAAATTGAACAATCTCCGCTAAATAAACTCGGTTATTGATACGTGCATTTTATATAGTCCTTTTTGGCCTTTTTATGCACGTATTTCTATGCTATTATCGTAGTTTTATGCTACGAAATGCCCCGAATATGCTACTTTGGTTTGTTTTGTTCCATTTGCATTAATGGACCAGAAAGTAGTGAAATCGAGCCTTTTAACGTCCGTTTAGCATGCATTTGGAGGAAGAGTGAATTTGGAGCGGGAATGTAGCTATTTTGAGATGTGCAAAGAAGTAAGATAGCTAGGCGAGCATAGGAAGAACATCAAATTGCTAGTGCCTACTTTGAAGAGCTATATCTCGAGTTCTACAACTGATTTTCAAGTGATTCCAATTGGAGATGAAAGTTTGTCCTCTTAAATTTCCAACGCCACCGGAATCGTCCTGTTTCCCAAGTAACGAAGAAATGGCAGCCGTTTGAAATTCAGTGCGCGAAGTAGGAATTGTGCGCTGGAAAGTACTCGATCGAGTACAATTATGTTCGATCGAGTCCTTTTTCTACTCGATCGAGTAGTTTAAAAGGGCTCGATCGAGTGGTTTCTATTGGGCTCGGGCCTTTTTAGCTTTAATCCGTCATTAGGTTAAATAAAAGTTCTATTTTCTTATAAATAGGAAGAGGGACGTCATTTGTAACTCTCTTCCCTATCTCATACACTACTTTACAATACTTTTTCCCTGTTACTTTTCTACTGTTATCTGCTTTCCGGATTTTACTCTGTAATTCTCCTTTCTCTTTTCCTCTCTTTATTTAATGTTTATTCTTTTACCATTTGCTCTTCCCTTTATTATGTCTAGCTAATTTCTCTGCTAGGATTAGGTGATTCGATGGACTGTTGTTAATTGCTAATTAGGTTTATAGATTTGTCGTTGTTGTTTTAGTCTATGTTGTTAATCACTGCTATAATTGTACCCTGCTAGTTGAGTAGACGTAATTAGTCATTTTATCGTAGTAAACCTTGACCTGGACCGGAAGGTTGGAAAGGGTGAGACTCGTAGCGAACATTAGGGCACCGTAGTGAGGGCGGAAGCTAAGCTATTTGTGCTTTAGGGCGAATTGAGACCGGAAGGAGATATTCGTTGCCCCTTAGACCGACACATCGACTAATCTGTGACCTTAACCGCAATTAATCGACGTTCATTGATGAACCGACATCCTAGTTCCCTCTTTCTTCTGTTAATTTCTCTTATTCATTTTTCTCTTGCCGTAATCTTATTAGTTTAGTTCAAATATTTAAAACCCCATCTTGTGACGTAGACAGACCGAATAGACAAGTAGATAGTGACCGCCTCCCTGTGGAGATCGACCCTACTTACCGCTGACTTCTGTTAGTAGTAGCTAGGTATTTATTTTTGGTACCTGACGACGGTATCAGTTATAGAGATTAAGAAGACTCTCCCACTTTTGTGCATGAATTGCATCTTTAAAGAATTTAAAAGCGGGGGACGAATCATACCATTCGAGTTCATAGCGACGGCCCGACTTAAAGTTTCCTTGAATGACATGTTTGCAATAATCAAATATTTCCTTTGGAAAGCGATACCCATGAAGAATCTCGAGTGCCTTGGACTCGTTCTCATCAAGAGGTTGCTCAATAGCAATCATAACACTATTCGATTCATCAACTTCCTTTGCCATTTCCTCAACTTTCCTTTTCTTTGAGATCAACCGAGTGGACACTCTCTTAGCTTTGCCTTTCGGTTTGGGAACGGTTTCCTCCTTGAATAACTCGTCATCATTGAAGACGGCATTCAATTTCTCCGTGTCAATTTCCGTTTCCACAACCGTTGCCTCACTCACGGTTTTGCCTTTCCTTTTTCTCCTTTTATTTCCAACTATATCTTTCAACATTTCATCACTACCAACACTTCCCTTCGATTTCGATTTTGATTTCGATTTCGATTTCCCATTGCTCTTCTCAACCGATTCCTCCACACTTTTCTCAACACTCTTTTCTTTTTCCTCACTTTTTTCAATTGATTTTTCCACACTCTTTTCTTTTTCATTCTCATTGTTTTCTTCATTCTCCTCTTCACTTTCATTTTTCTTTTTCCCTTTGTTTTCTCTCCTTCCTTCTCGGCATCCTCATCAACAATCTCCTCATCTTTTTCACTTTCCTTACCAACACCAACATCAACTTCCTCAACTTCTTGAATGATTGGATTTCCATCATCATCAACCTCATCAACAACCTTGGAGCTTCCTTCTTCACCCTCGGTTTCGGTTGCATGCGGCATATTCAAATCGAATTTTTGATTGAACACCCGACTTGAGAATCTCCTAGCCTCGGCAGCTATTTTAGAACGATTAGCAACTGATTTCTTTCTTGTAATTGGGGCGTTAGACACAAAAACTCTAGGTTTCTTTGCTGGTTTTTGATTTTGGGCAGTTTTTGATCCAAGACTTTCGATTTGTGGTTTAACCGATGCAGTTTTCGGCTTGTAGGAGTCTCGGATTTCCTTCAAGGTTTTCGGTTTGGTTGATTTTGGAGGCATGATTTTTATAGTGAAAGTAAAAGTGACAGTTGGTAGAGGGATGTGTAGGACGGTTTTGTAGAATATTTGGGGAAGATGTAATTTTTTGAAATATTTGAAACTGAGTAAGGAGGTCATCATTTAAGAGTTGAAAAAATGTACATGTAGTAAATGAGGTGAGTGAATAGTGTTTTAGGCTTTTTTATTTGATTGGTTGAGAGGAAGGGTGTGTAGCCGGCTAGGTGTGGGTTTAGGCGGTTAAGGACATGGGTAATGGGGAAAGTGAGATTTGATGGTTAGATGATGGTTTAGTGGCTCCATGTGAACAATATCTTTACCTATTGGCTTTACATGAAAATTAATCATTTAATTCATTAAGTAATACTAACACATAATCACTTATAAAAACAAATGTAACATCTACTCTAGTCAATCATCGAGGGCAAGTCGTCATAAAATTTTACGCGGAATCCAACAAACCAATTTCCAACCGAAGTTTTACGAATTGTTCTCTTTCAAGCGGTTTTGTAAAAATGTCGGCTATTTGATCTTACGTTCTACAAAATTTAAGACGAATTTGACCTTTTTCCACATGATCACGTAAAAAATGATGTCTTATGTCAATATGCTTAGTCCTTGAGTGTTGTATTGGGTTCTTTGAAATGTTAATAGCACTAGTATTATCACATAAAATTGGAGTTGAATCAAAGATAATACCGTTGTCCCTTAGTTGTTGTCGAACCCAAAGAACTTGCGTGCAACACAATGCGGCACTTACGTACTCGCTTTCAGCGGTGGAAAGAGCAACGGTGTTTGTTGGAATATGTGTCCTCCGACAATAATGCGATCACAACTGTTGATCATGATGATCACATGTTTAAGTCTCATTATAAAGAATACAATTGGGAAGTAATATTTTTACTGTCAACTGGTCCACACATATCGGTAATGATTGGCTGACTAGAGTTTGACATTATTGTCGTGAGACGGTGGTGACAGATTGATCCCCTTAGGTCATACCTAAAGGGTAACACTCTTAATTGATCATTTAATTGATCGTATAACGTTACGAGTCAATTAAATTACTTAAAATTGACGGACAATTTTGGAAGTAAAATTTACGTATCTCATTATAATCTGATTAAATAAGATACGGTCTAAGTAATCGAATTGTTTCATTACTTAGATGAAATTATTGTTTAAGGAAACAATTGCATTTGAATGAATGAATTATTATGAATACAAGTTATTGTGATTTATAATTGGTAAAATATTTTGGTACAAGTAATTGTGAATTACTGAATCGATTTTTGTGTATGACGTATTTTTATTAATACGTTGATTTTTAATATGTTAAAAATACATAACAATTTTATGTGACATGTGACATGTGACATATTGACAAATTGACAAAAATAAAATGGATTCCATTTTATATGTGTGCCGAAATTAAGAGGAGAATTAGGCTAATATTGTGTTGATTATGTTAGTGGTAAACATAATCATTCCCTAACATACTAGCCATGCAAAACCTAGTATTATTGTGAAGAACAACTAGTGCATGCATTGGTCCCTTTTTCTTCCCCTCTTACCCGGTTTTTCATAAGGCAAAACCAAGGGTTTTTGCCTTATATTTTTATCATATACACTAGATAACATTTTAGTGTATTAGCTCATTCATCATCCATCTAAAATAAGAACTTTTAGAAAGATAAAATACCTTCCTCTCCTTCTCTCTTAACCGGTTTTAAGAGACCAAAATCAAACATTTTTGGGTCAATTTTTATACAAAATTAATATTATTCTAGTATACATAATATTAATTTGATTAAGAGTTTGCCTTGGGTATTTTACTTTGGGAGGGATTCTACACTTGGATCCTAGTTCATCCTTTAAGGAAAGCACAAGAACAAGAGAGAAGGTGAACTCTCTTGTGCCCATATAAACCGAAATACCAATGTAAGATGAAGATTTCTTCTTTAAATTGTTTATTGTTTGCATGCATAAGATCACCATTTAATTTTATGACTAAATTAACAAAAACATATATGAATATGTTGTATAATGAGATATAGATTTCCAACAAGTTGTATCAAGAGCCTTGGTTGTTTGCATGCAAATCGGTTAAAAGTTTTTCCGAGTTATACGATTAACATATAAAACTTGTTTAATTTGTGTTATTATGATATATCACGAAAATCATTATGCATGTTAAAGTTTTTGGTCCTAAAATGTTTTTGGGATATTTTGGTTAATTTATGGATTTTTATTGTTCATCTTTCATAATAATGGCATTAAAATATGATTTTATGAATAAAATGTCATTTTCGGACTAAAATTAGCTAAACTTCGAATGTTTCAGTGATTTTTGGATATGTTAACACATATATTATTTTGAGATGACCTGTAAAGTTACATAATTTTTGGACTTCTTATACTCGAAATATGGATTTTTCATGTTTAAAATCGGATTTAGATGAAAAATAGGTTAATATGAGATAAATTTCGAATCTGGTCATAGAAATTTTGTATGTTGTCACATACAATTTTGCAAAATGTGTGTAAAATAATAGGCTATATTGAAGTCTTTATGCGTGATTTATGATTTTTTGAAGAAACATAGCATAAATAGTGACTTAATTAGTGAAATATTAATAAAACATACTCCATGACTAAGGAAAAACGTCACATGTTGCATTTTATTATCTTTTTCAGATCTAAAATTGAAAAGTTGATGAATATAATTTTTCTCATATTTTTTCTCATATTTTTGTTAAAACCGATAAACCGCAACATTGTTTTTCCGGATAAATTTCGAAATATTTAACCTAAGTTTTTTGAACATTATGAGTGTCATGGTATTTTTCCAGAATGTTCATGAGTTTAAATTTCAAATTTTGAATTTATTTGAAATTTTGTGATTTATTTGAAGTTTATAGCTTATTTTATTATAATTTTAGGTCCATTAATGAACAAATTTTAGAAATATGAGTTAATTCTGGTCAAATAATTAGTGAAGACTAAATTTGGAGTTCTAAGAGGTTAGGGTAATTAAATTATGCATAAATATGAATTTATGTAAATTTTGTGATTATAAAACGTTGAATCACGCAAATCCGTAAAAACCGTGTAATATACGATATTGGCTACTTAAAGGCGATTTAGCATAAAATTGGGCATGTTCATACATATTATAATGCTGCATTTTATTTATGATTGTCATAATTTTATTTTATGTAATTTTTAAATTATGTATTTTTACTTAGTATGGCCTTAGTTTTTTAATTGGTATTACCCGAAATGTATGGGAATATCGATTCGGTTGTAATTTATTGTGATCTCGTATCACCGTTTTGTAATTTAATAGATTTATTTTATTTTAATTATAAATGTATAATAGGAAATTATGTAATTTGTTATGTAATTTTATGTTACCGGAGTTCCATAAAGACGGATTTCTTCAAGAAGGCGATACATAAAAACGGTGTTACCTCGAGATGCGTGCCATAACCGAAGATCAAGGGACCAATGGAGTTGGTTTCCGAATATGTAATAGTTAATTATATTTTCTATTTTAGGAAGGCCATACTAGGATTTTTTTTATGTTTTGCATTTTATTTATATGTTGCATGCATCGCTAAATCGCCATAACTAAAACATGCATTATCTTTTTATCGAGTTTATCGACCGTGTCAATTACAATTATCGTAGTTCACCGCTTTAGTTCACTTAAAACGTGATAGATAATAAATTGACATGACCTCTCGCTAAAATAAACAATTGAGACATAGCCTTACCAAAGAGTAGAAACCATGAAGACCTATTTCGTGAGGGAGTGCACTCGGCCACACCGGGGTACAAACCTTGTTACGTAGGGGAAGTGGGTGATAAATCTCTATCCACCGAATTCATGTTAATGAAGGTTTCATCGGCCACACCGTGCCTAAATTAATATGAGTTTGGATCATGGACACATTTATTCGAAATTTGGATTGAACTCAACAAAAGTTTTTCGATAAGGGTTTTATCGGCCACACCGTGCCCTTGTTGAATGTGTTTTGGGCTAAAGATAAATGGTAATGTAATATTATCGACCAAGAGTTCTAAAAGTAGAATCGATTAAAGTGTTAATCCACCGAGTTATATTGATAAGGGTTTTATCGGCCACACCGTGCCCAAGTTAATATGAATTTGGGTCTTGGAATCATTTATCTAGTTGGGTAGAGGTCACTAGAAAAATGCATAAAACTTGTTTAAATTATAAATTTTACGAGTATTATTATTGAAAATGATATTTGTTTTACTCCTTCTATTTTGTTTTGTAGACCGCTCTTATTTCTCTTAACAAATGGCAAATCCAAACACCAACGCCACGACTCTCACTAATACTTCATGGCTCCGATCCTTCATGAATCGATGTAAACTTGAAAAGAATGGGTCAAATTTCTCCGATTGGGATGCGCAACTCAAATTAGCCGCCCAAGGTGACGACAAGCTTCGTTAGATAACCGAGGCCTCTCCACCCGAACCTACTACTAGGTGACCGCCGCCACTAGGGAAGCATATGAGGCTTACCATAAGGAGTCCGCCGCAATGAAAAATGTGTTGATCTTTGCGATGGAGGCGGATCTCCAAAGGAGAGCCTTTAAGATGGGCACCGCTAATGAGATTTACTCCAAGCTTGTGACAATGTTTTCACAAACTCCGCGGATCGTCCAATATAAGGCGGCCGCTGCATTCTTTGATCTCGACTTCAAAGAGGGCCAAAAGGTTAGCCCTCTTGTGCTCAAATTAATGGAGCTAGTCGAGACCTTGAAGATTCAAAAGGTTGAAATCCCCAAAGAACTCATTGTAGATAGGATTCTACACTCCTTATCCAAAGTCAAGGCGTATGTTCAATTCCGGGTGAATTTTAACATGCAAGACAAGGATGTGTCTCTTGAAGAGTTGCACAAGCTACTTGTGCAAGCCGAAAGAGACATGGGGTTAAATGTGAACCCACCCAAGGATATGCTCAACATTAGCACCAAAACCAAGGGGAAGTTCAAAAAGAATGGGAGAAAGGGTAAGAAACAAGCTCCCACTTTCACCAAAGCTAAGACTTATGAAGCTAGCACTTCAAAAATCAAGAAGGGTCCTCTTGATAAATGCCATTATTGTAATGGTATTGGACATTGGAAAAGAAATTGTTCCAAATACCTTGGTGATATTAAGGTTGGAAAGATCACTCCAGTAGGTAAATGACTATCCTTTATTTTATGTTTCTATTTCAACTATGGTATTGTGATACAAAGTTGTGATAATGTATCTCCCTTTTATTGTAAATAGGGCCTCCACCAAGCAAAAACAAGGGAAAAGAAAAGCAAGCTTGAGAAACCGTTAAGAAGCTAGGAATAGCTTTCATGAAGCTTCGCTTTTTATTGTCTTATTTTAATTATGTTTCGGATTTTAGAACCTTTTAAGTTTCCGTGTTCGACATGGAAAGGTATTTTGGATAATTGGTTGTATTTTGGATAATGGTGGCTTGGTTTGCAACCCAAGTCACCCGTTTTATCATTTTATCCTTGTTCTAAAATTCGTATTTAAATGCTTGCTCTAAGAAACATATGATTATTCACTTAAAGTGATCTAATAGACAACTATAATGATGGGATTCATTATATGTCCACATGCTTAAGGCTTGTGTATGATCATTTATGAATGTCAATCACCAAGCACACTTACAAAATCTAAAACTATTAGTCAAACTATGAGATAGTCCTCCTTATACTTCAAAATTCATTATTTGTGTCTCATAAGCTATCTTTGAATCTATAGTGTATTCATTCTAAAGATAGAGTGTGAGAAAATGAAGACACAAAGACACAAAGAACAAGAACACCAAGATAAATTTGTGTACTTGTGTAAATGAGATCTACGCAAGGGAAAATGATTTGAATAAAGGTATATCTATTTATATAGTATACCCAATAGATGTGATCTATGGTCTTCAATAGATCTACATGACTAAAGAGACCAAGTGAAATAATCAAAAGAATATTTTCTCTAGATTACTACACGAGGAGACCAGAAGAAAGTTTTGGAAGAAAAATGACTAATGTAAAGTCTTAACAAGAGTTTTGACTAGTTTATGATAAATTTTGACCAATAGTTTCAATATTCATATTTACTTAAGAGCCTAAATGAATCAAAGTAACATCCTAGTTATAAACGAGATTTATGACTAGAGGTTACAAGGATTGATATACCGATATCCTCAATTGCTAAAGTTAAGTATTAACCACGCAAAAGTCATTACTTAACCACATTATGAAAATGAATTGGTTAAACCTCCTTCTGAAAAGGGTATTTTGAAGGACGTGTACTAGATATCATTCATATTTAAACTATGACATTGCTACGCATCATTATGACATGAATGAGTTAGAGATTAAAATCTCTTTCCATAAGGTTATAAATGAGACCACTTCAAAATAGGTATTTTGAAAGGATATGATGGGAACATATATGGTTTTATCTCAAACAAAGCAATAAATTTCAATTCTTGAAATGTCTCAATTGAGTAGTCAATTGCGAATCAAGTGGGAGTTAGAAATTATCACGTGAAGACATGGAATTTAGTGGGAGTAATCATCTTATAAAAGTTTATAACTCATCACTCATTGAAGAATGACGAGCTAATACCTTCCTTCACAGAGGAAGATTTGAGTTTTCAATTCTGGATGAAAATGGACCATGATGAATCCAACTATATCATGAGATGTTAAATAAGTATTGAAAGATACACATCGAATCAACGAGAAACGTAGGTTATTCATTCAAATGAAAATGGAATTGCCATTAGCAGTCATGGTCGTTCCTTAAACCTAAATATAGTTGATGACATGATTAAAAGTTACTAATGTTTCCGCCATTAGAATAATCATGCGCATGTCCAATTATGAATCATATGCATAAGAGCATGATGAATCATTGGTAACCCATAGTAGAAACGTCATGAATTCTCGAGAAGAATCCGATGAGCGATTTCGGTGTTTGACAGAATACTCTGTTATGTGTCAAGAGGTTGCACATATTAAAGAAAATCAGAACACACGTAAAGATTTATGAAAATCCTAAACGTTTCAAGCCAAAAGGAGAAATAGGAAGTTTGGAAAGATACTTAGTTGAATAAGAAGTTGCTCAAAACTAATCTTTCCTAATATGCTAGGACTTATGAGAAGTGCTAGGCTAATCATCTTGACAAATTGTTGCAAGACTCTACAAAACATATACCTAGTGCATTGTGTGTGGATGGAGTACTTGATCAGTACAAGTTATATCATTCATCACAAATTCGTTTGTTATGTGATAATCGACAAGGAAGTTCTTTCAAGATAAAGAACTGAAACCAAGGTTGGGAACTTTGATGTGTACTTGGTAAGGTTCATGCTATGAGTAATAACATGAATGTAAAGGAAAATACGATTAAGAAGTTTGAACACATGGACACGTGACATGTTAAACTTCTATTGCAATCAACAAGTGTTTACACACTTACGATATGCATCACAAGGGAGTAATATGGTATTGACTACCCGAGTGTGATGTCGACATTTGTCGTTTGAGTTATTATTAACTCACCTTATACTTTGTTACATCCAACGGGTTGTAGAGACAACTGAACCCCGTTAAAGTGAACACGGATTAACACTATATTCGCCCATAGTTACTTACATGAGGTGACGTCTCGAAGTGACTAGAATGTGATGCGATTGATGGCAAGTTCAAGTGCCATGAAGTCATATGAGAATGACTAGTCGATCACATAGGCAGACTGTTAGGAACATTTTATCGGGCCTTATGACCGCTTATAGAGTTCTGGCAAATTTATATAGCCTGGTCGTGGCGAGAGCTTCTATAGTATTCTAATGAGTCGATTCTTTTGACTAAAGACTATTCACCTAAGATGGCACAGTTTCAGATTAACTTTGATTTATGTTACTACGACCTTCGTAAATGGGGTCAAATGGGCATATTTTGGGTTATGATGGCTGTGGCTAGTCGAAGGGAATGAGTGCGATAGGAATTGTCCATCCCTAGTCAGGGTTATAACAATATCTCAGGGCCACTCGAGGAGTAATGAACTGGAAATGCGTGGCCACGCTCGGAATGTGTCCATAGTGGATAAATCCGGTCAATCAGTTATTCTCCAGATCGAGGAAACCACTCTCGATATGATCACTTGCAAGTACGACCTGAAAGACACCTTGCATTGAGTGGGAGATAGTAATAGGACAAGAGAATTGGTGACGCACACTTGTCGAGGACAAGTGGGAGATTGTTGGAATATGTGTCCTCCGATAATAATGCGATCACAATGTTGATCATGATGATCACATGTTTAAGTCTCATTTTAAAGAATACAATTGGGAAGTAATATTTTTCTTGTCAACTGGTCCACACATATCGGTAATGATTGGCTGACTAGAGTTTGACATTACTGTCGTGAGACGGTGGTGACCAGTTGATCCCCTTAGGTCATACCTAAAGGGTAAAACTCTTAATTGATCATTTAATTGATCGTATAATGTTACGAGTCAATTAAATTACTTAAAATTGACGGACAATTTTGGAAGTAAAATTTACGTATCTCATTATAATCTGATTAAATAAGATACGGTCTAAGTAATCGAATTGTTTCATTACTTAGATGAAATTATTGTTTAAGGAAACAATTGCATTTGAATGAATGAATTATTATGAATACAAGTTATTGTGATTTATAATTGGTAAAATATTTTGGTACAAGTAATTGTGAATTACTGAATCGATTTTTGTGTATGACGTATTTTTATTAATACGTTGATTTTTAATATGTTAAAAATACATAACAATTTTATGTGACATGTGACATGTGACATATTGACAAATTGACAAAAATAAAATGGATTCCATTTTATATGTGTGCCGAAATTAAGAGGAGGATTAGGCTAATATTGTGTTGATTATGTTAGTGGTAAACATAATCATTCCCTAACATACTAGCCATGCAAAACCTAGTATTATTGTGAAGAACAACTAGTGCATGCATTGGTCCCTTTTTCTTCCCCTCTTACCCGGTTTTTCATAAGGCAAAACCAAGGGTTTTTGCCTTATATTTTTATCATATACACTAGATAACATTTTAGTGTATTAGCTCATTCATCATCCATCTAAAATAAGAACTTTTAGAAAGATAAAATACCTTCCTCTCCTTCTCTCTTAACCGGTTTTAAGAGACCAAAATCAAACATTTTTGGGTCAATTTTTATACAAAATTAATATTAATTCTAGTATACATAATATTAATTTGATTAAGAGTTTGCCTTGGGTATTTTACTTTGGGAGGGATTCTACACTTGGATCCTAGTTCATCCTTTAAGGAAAGCACAAGAACAAGAGAGAAGGTGAACTCTCTTGTGCCCATATAAACCGAAATACCAATGTAAGATGAAGATTTCTTCTTTAAATTGTTTATTGTTTGCATGCATAAGATCACCATTTAATTTTATGACTAAATTAACAAAAACATATATGAATATGTTGTATAATGAGATATAGATTTCCAACAGTGTTTTGCTTCTTAGACGCCCATGAGATCAAACACGGACCTAAGAAAGTAGTCATCCCGGATGTACTTTTTCGATCAACAACGCTTCCGGCATAATCTGCATCCGAGTATCATAGCATCTCCTTTATGTACTTTTGTTGATGAATCATCACACCATCTTGAGTTTTCTTGATTTGAAGCCCAAGGAAGAAACTTAGTTCTCCCATCATACTCATCTCAAACTCAGATTTCATTAGTTTCGAAAAGTACAAGTAAAGGAGTTCATTCGTTGCACCAAATATTATGTCATCGACATAAATCTGTACAATCAACAGTTCACCACACTGTGACTTTATGAACAATGTCTTATCAACTGATCCACGCACAAAACCATTTTCCAAAAGAAATTTTGACAAGCGATCATACCAAGCTCTTGGAGCCTGTTTTAAACCATAAAGAGCCTTGTCCAATTTAAAAACATGGTTTGGAAATTCATTGTTCATAAAACCCGGTGGTTGCTCCACAAAAACCTCTTCTTCTAAATAACCATTTAGAAAAGTCGTTTTGACATCCATTTGAAACAGTTTGATGCCTTTGTGAGCTGCAAAAGCTATGAGCATACGTATGGCTTCAAGCCTAGCTATTGGTGCGAAGGTTTCATTATAATCAATGCCTTCTTGTTGTTTAAATCCTTGCACCACTAGTCTAGCTTTATTCCTTACGATATTGCCCGAATCATCTAGCTTATTGCGAAAGACCCATTTGGTACCAATCACGATACAACCAGTAGGTCTAGGGACAAGATGCCATACCTCATTTCTTTTGAATTCACTTGCATTTCCATCACCCAACTTGGATCTTCAAGTGCCATGGTGATGTTCGTCGGTTCAATTTGTGAGAGGAACGCATGAGATGCAAAGAAATCATTGAGGGATGATCTTGTTTTCCTTCCCGAATTCAAGTCACTGGTCAAGTTAGAAAGGGGGTGAGATTTTTGGTGTTTCCACTTCTTTGGTACGATTAAGGATGGTGAGGCTTCTTGGGGTTCGACTCAACAGTTCGCTGTTGTTGGTTCCGGTTCATTTTGTGTTTGAGGGTTTATTTCTGTTTGTTCATTTTGTTCAAGTGTACCCTCATTCCCCTTGGATGTCGTAGCCTCATTTTGTGGTTCAAGTGGTTCTGTTCCCCCTGTCTCTTGGCCAATTCCTTCAATCAACAGTTGATCCGACAGTTGATTCTGCTCCTCTTGTTCGTTCTCCTCGTGTACATCATCCATGTCATGTCGGATCATTCCAAGCTCATAGTCCTCATCATCTTCATCATCCTCTTCCTGTGTATTAGAATGAAAAAGACTAGACTCATCAAATATGACATGCACACTTTCTTCCATTTTCATGGTTCATTTATTATACATTTTATAAGCCTTACTACGATCCGAATAACCGACAAATACGGCCTCATCACTACGAGCATCAAATTTACCCAAATTATCCTTTCCATTGTTGTGAACAAAACATTTGCTTCCAAAGCATTTCAAATAGGATAAATTAGGCTTTCTTCCTTTAAGCAACTCGTAGGGTGTTTTGTTAAGCATTTTTCGGATCATAACATGGTTATAAATGTGATATGATGTGTTGACGGCTTCGGCCCAAAAATTCTTTGGCAACTTACTACTAATGAGCATAGTCCTAGCCATTTTTTCAAGTGTACGGTTCATACGCTCTACAACCCCGTTTTGTTGAGGTGTAGCATGCGCGGAAAAGTTATGGCTAATACCGTGCTCATCACAATAAGTAATAAATGAGGAATTTTCAAATTCGGTTCCATGGTCGGATCTCAAAGATATGAGCTTTTTATCAAACTTGTTGTGGACCTTTTTCAACCAAATTAAAAATTCATCAAATACTTCATCTTTAGAACTTAAATCAAATCGTGAAAAATCGTCAACAATCACACATAAGAAACGACTACCTCCTTTACTTCTAACACGCATTGGACCACATAGATCAATATGAAGTAACTCAAGAGGTTTAGATGTACTAACGAACTTTTTGGATTTAAAGGAGCTTCTTACTTGCTTCCCCTTAGCACAATCATCACACAAGCTATTAAAGTCAAATTTCATATTAGGAATGCCGTCGACTAAGTCAAGTCGCTTAAGGGTGTTCAATGTTCTAGCATTTACGTGACCTAATCTCTTATGCCAAAGCCATGGGTCATTCTTTTTCAAAGCACTCATACAAGACATGGTACGACTAGACAATGCAAAAAGATTAGTCAAGTAAACATCTTTAACACGTTTTCCTTCAAGAAAAATTTCCCTTGTATTACCATCTAAGACACGACATTCACTAGCACAAAATTCAACGATATTACCATTATCACACAATTGAGATATGCTAAGGAGATTATGCTTCAAACTGTTGACAAGCAACACTTTGTCGACACATTGTGACGATGACTTACCAACCTTTCCGATTGCAATAATTTCACCTTTCTTATTGTCACAAAACGTCACGGTGCCACCATTGTAGGCTTCTAGTGAGAGAAATTGGTTTCTACTTCCCGTCATATGACGTGAACATCCACTGTCCAAGTACCAATTGTTGCTGCCTCTCACTAATGCCTATAAGAAATCAAGAGGTTAGTTTAGGAATCCAAACGAATTTGGATCCCTTTTTGTGAGTTGCTTTGTTAATCAAATATTTGCGAACCCACTCCTTTTTAGCAACCTTGATGTTCTTATTTAAGTCGTTTAGTCGGTTAGGACAACCATTAAAATCATGACCAGTCTTACCACAAAAGTTGCAAACAATATACTCAGGAAGGCCTGCATATTTTCTCCTTCGAAAATCAGTCTTGCTTGGTTCCTAGTTTACGAAGTTCTGAGTTCAATCACATTACTTTGAAACCAAGTCCACTTTCTCTTCAGATTTTTGGGACTGATTTATGAGGGAGTCTAAAATATTTTGGCTACCTTCCCATTTCCTGTAAAACTCTTTAGCATCATGCAACTCTTTGGTCAATGTTTCAATTTTAGCAAGATGGTCAAGATTTAGTTTGCCTACTTTATCGAAAGCGATTTAGCATGACTACATTCATCACTAAACAACATAGCAATTTCTTCAAGTTGCTTATTATCATGTCAACACGAGGTAATAAGGTCAGCTAGCAGTGAGTCTCGTTCTTTAATCAAAATATCAACTTGAATAATTAAAGACTCGTTTTCTTTTTCAACATCAGAAACAACAGTTGAGGCAACTGTTGATTTTGACGAGCTAGCAATATTCGTGAGAACAAGGTTTTCTTTCCTCAATTTCTTAATTTCTTTTCTGAGTGATGGAATGATCTTACTTTCTTTTATCTCGTCTAGACACTCTCTAAGACCAACATTTTCTTCAGCAATTTCCTCAATTTGAGTTTGCAAGTCGTAGAGTTTATCATTTTTAGCAAGACTCTTGTCAAGTACATCATCAAACATCAAACAAAGCTTTTCTTTAGAAAGAGTTCTCACCTTGTTCTTGAGATTCATTACCTCGGTGTCGGAGTCATCGCTGGAGTCGTCGGAGTGCGCCATAAGACAGAGTGCGGATTCTTTCTTTGAAGACTTGGGTCCGTCAAGATCAAGATGAGTTGTCATACAAACTTTGGCATCTAAGTCTTCCTCAAGGACTTCATCCTCATCGGAATCAGATACACCCCATATTGCAGACATGACTTTATGCCTAAAATCTTTCTTTGCAAAATCTCGTTTTTCTCTAGATTTGAACTCATTCCACTTGGGGAAATCTTTGATAAGTTGACCTTTCTCACCACATTTGAAACAAGCCACCGTGGAATAAGATCTCTTCTTTTGAAAACGTTTTTTGTTAGTATTGTTGAACTTCTTAGGATTGTGACTATTGATCATATCCGCCATGTTACGTGAGTACATGGCTTGCTCGTCATCTCCATCATCTTCCTCATCACTTGAGGTTGATTTGAGAGCGAAACCTCTAGCTTTGGAACTTTCACCCGAGCACTTTGCGAGACTTAACTCGTGTGCCATGCGTGAGCCTATTAGCTCATTGAGGGATAACTTGGACAGATCTTTAGCCTCCTCAATAACCGTCACCTTCGGTTGCCATTTATCACTTAGGCTACGAAGGATCTTTCGGACTATATCCTCGGATTCAAACTCTCTACCTAGACCTTTAAGTTCATTGACAATACTAGAAAAGCGAGAAGAAAGACAATTGATTGACTCATCTTTCATCATATTGAACATCTCATATTGTTGAATGAGAAGGTCAATACGATGCTTCTTGACTTGGGACGTTCCTTCATAAGCAAGATTTAACGTGTCCCAAATCTCTTTAGCCGAGGTATATCCGGATATGCGATTGATATCTTGTTCACCGATGCCATATTGAAGAATGGACATGGCTTTAGAATTTTTCTCGACTTTACGATAGTCAGCCTCGACATAACTTTCCTCACTTTTTACGGCACTGTTCCCATCAGAGTCAATAACCGTTATAGCAAGGGGACCCTTTTGAATAATGACCCAACACTCATAATCCGTACTTTTAACGTAGTTTTCCATACGGTGCTTCCACCAGGAGTAGTTATTCCCTTTGAAGATAGGGTACTTAGTATGTTTCCCGTCCATGACTATAGGATAAACTCACTGGTAGTTAACCAGTTATCAAGAGCACAAGGCTCTGATACCAATTGAAGAGTCACGGACGAGGGCACCTAAGAGGGGGAGGGGGTGAATTAGGTGTCTATTTAAAATTTAAGCTTAATGAAAGCTTCTTTAAAACTCTTAAACACTTTAAACAATGCTTAGATGAAAGGAGAAGTCGATACCTAGAACTAGAGAGTTAGAAGTATTCAACAACGATTCAGCAAGCAGAAGTTACAGTGTACTTAACAGTTGATTCTGTAGATAAAAACGTGAGTAGAGTGTGCAGCGGAAATAAAATGAAATAGACACGACTAACGATGTTTTTAAAAACTGGTTCGGTCACTACTCCGCGACCTACGTCCAACCCTATTTTATTAAACGTCTCAGAAGTAAACTCATACAAACTAAGACCACCCCAAATAATAAAACAACTCCCCAACCTACTCCGGTTGCTAATGCTTAAAAGCTACTCCGCTTCCAAGACTTTTGCTTTGGGCTACTCCGCCGAAAGACTCCTTGCTTAAAGCTACTCTGCAATAAGACTTTTGCTTTGGGCTACTCCGCCGAAAGACTTCATGCTCAAAAGCTACTCCGCTTCGAAGACTTCGTGCTTAAGGATAACTCTATCCTAAGACTTTTTTGGTTCTACCCATTTGTTACAAGACCACTTATCTCAATGGTGTTCACTCAATTGAACGGAGGAGATAAAGTTTAAGTACAAAACACGGGATCCTTGAACACGACTAAAACGACTAGGTGCAACAACAAACTCAAGTAAAAGACTCAAAAGATAAATAAACAAACTTGCAAAAGATTCAAAGATTTTGAAATGATAAACGGTTTTGCAACATTGATTTACTCGATTTAAAGTTTAAGTCTTTTTCAGTTTAAAACTGGTTTGTTGCACACTTGTAAAAATGAATTAAGCAAGCTATTTATAATGTTCAAGTAGTATACTTCACATTAAAATATCTTACACTCATAAGCACAAGTGATTAAAATAATGTAAGTAGTTTGCTTGGGCAACATGTACAAGCCATCCGAATTATTTACCAAGCAACCGAGTATTCTTCCTCAAGAAATCGGTGCCTAAGATTGCAAGAAATCAGATTGTGCACACACACAAAAATAGGCTGGGTTTTTCAACAAGAAACAAGCATAAATGGTTGTGTTTATGGGAACCATAAACATTTCCATAAATGTAAAAGCAAACAACCCATTTATAGTAAGTGTCTTATTGTGCAAGCAAACTCCTTAGCAAGTCATTGAAAGCTCAATTTTCTTTAAAAGACTTCAAAATATTTCCAGAAAACATTTGTGAACATTGAAAGCACTTTAACAAAGATTCAAATATTTTTGAAATATTTCTTTCAAAGACGAGACTTAATTAACTGTTGACTCACCTGTTGTTTTTGCACCTAAACGTAAATTCGTGTTAAACGATCACATTACAACACATGACATTAGCACTAATGACAATCTTCATCTTTGATCTTCATGATGACATTCTTGATAACCTTGAATTGACAATTGGAGCTTCATGCTACATGGTTAAACTTAAGAGGCACACAATTAAATAACAAATGAAATTAATTTATCTTAAGGCATCATCAACACTAGCTTAATCAAATTGGGTTTCTTCAATAGTTGTAGAGTGTATTAGGTACAAAGAGAGAGATGTACCACTACGCCAAAT
Organism: Silene latifolia; assembly: GCF_048544455.1. Lineage (NCBI taxonomy): Eukaryota > Viridiplantae > Streptophyta > Magnoliopsida > Caryophyllales > Caryophyllaceae > Silene > Silene latifolia. Next base: position 124,604,380 of record NC_133537.1, read on the forward strand.
CTGACAATCAATAAGGAGCGTAACACAACGGTTTAATGCATTTAATAACGACACTTAGATTACTGTTTTCCAAATATTGACGAAAACCTAGACCGCGATAATGAGAATAACGATTTCCCACGAAAACAATGTTTATTATAATGTGACAACGGCTACTTAACAAACCGTTATAAAAAAACGTTTTAACTGTTTCCAAAAGCTCGTTATAAAATCTCTCTTATCAACGGTTGTTAGACAACCGTTACCAGTTTAAGAAAACGACATTTCAAAAACCGTTACTAAATTAGCACCAACAACGGTTTATGGTACCCATTGTTATGTTATAGATACGGGTTTCTTGTAACCGTTATCATTTTCAATTGTGAAACAACGGTTTTTCAATTCAACCGTTGTCACTATTTGATTAGATTTCTCAGTTTGACCACTTCATGCAAAACTTTATCAGAACTTTACACTTTATCATTTATTGCTTCCAAACCTGATGTGGTAGTTAGTTTTAAACCGAACCAACAATATTGGTAACAGTTTTTAAAGAAATTTTACTTTGGTAGCAGTTGGTAAAATCTGAATTATACATGGTAGTAGTTATTAAAAAACCCTTTTTGTAATCCATTGATTAATTTTCATGTTGCTGTTGTGTTGCATAACGTTCGGATGGAGATTTTAGAGAAGTGACAACTTGATCGACAACTCAAATGTGCTTTATGGACCTGGTGACTCACATTATTTGAACCGTAGTGAACTTCTCAAAAATTCCGTTATGATGGATGCATTTAGTACTAAAAAAGGTTATTTTCAGTCCATACATGATTCTCTTTGAGTAACTCAGCTTCACCATGGAGAGCAAGGTACTAATAATTGTTGTAAGATTAGATAATCGTACTAAATATTAGTATGTTCTTTGTTAGTGGGCTAATCTTTATTTCTTGAACTTGAATATTAGGGCTTGGTAGTATAGTTGTAGAGTGTATTGGGTACAAAGCAAGAGATGTACCACTACCCCAAATCTGGCAATGAATAAGGAGCGTAACACAAGAGTTTAATGCATTTAATAACGTCACTTAGATTACCATTTTCCAAATATTGGCGAAATCCTAGACCGCGATAATGAGAATAACGATTTCCCTCGAAAACCGTTGTTATTATAATGTGACAACGGCTACTTAACAAACCGTTATAAAAAAACGTTTAACGGTTTCCAAAAGCTCGTTATAAAATCTCTCTTATCAACGGTTGTTAGACAACCGTTACCAATTTAAGAAAACGACATTTCAAAAACCGTTACTAAATTAGCACCAGCAACGGTTTGTGGTACCCGTTGTTATGTTATAGATACGGGTTTCTTGTAACCGTTATCATTTTCAATTGTGAAAGAACGGTTTTTCAATTCAATCATTGTCACTATTTGATTAGATTTCTCAGTTTGACCACTGCATGCAAAACTTTATCAGAACTTTAATAAATATTCAATTTGACCAATAATATTCAATTTGACCAAAATAATTCTATAAATATGTCTTCATAATGTTTAGGTCAAAATCTAAATTATCTAACATTTACTCTTTAATTTCTCTCTAAATTTCTTCTAAAAAAATATGGTTGGTGTATCAGAGCTACAATCACGTTCTTGTTACGCACAACCTTTTAATTGTATTCTCCATAATCTCCCGGTTCGTTATGATGTGAATGGAAAGGGTTTAAACCCTAATTTTGGGTGGTTGACGCAAATGGTTTATGACTCTGGTTTCACTGCAGTTAAAACATGTACCCTGTGTCTACAAACAAGCAAGGTTTTGTACGCTTCGCTTTTATCGAGTTTGACGAAGCCAACTGCCACAATGGTTTTCGTCAGGCACGAAAATTAGGGGCTAGATTTGCGGGGGAAGATGCGGGGAAAGAGGACTTCTATTCGAATGCTAGACAAAAGGGCCCTTATTTATGGGTTGCGACCCATGTTGATCATCTTCTACTGAGACATTACAGGAGGCATCACATTCTTGCCCCCATGCCTATGTCATGGGATAAAGAGGCCATTCCACCTGCGCTACCCGCTGATGATGAAGAGTCGATCTACGACTTGATCTATGCCGAAATTGGGCATGAAGACTATCCTAATACTTCATCATATTCTAATTAAGTCTTTAATTATTATCTGACATTATGAGTTGTATTTGGATTATGGTGGTTCTTTAAATTAAAGTTTAATTATTAGTGTTATTTGTTACATTTATTGTTACCTCATCCTCTGGAATTCAGAGACAATATCACCAGAAAAATTCTTGTTTCCTCCGGGAGTATGATACTCCTTACACTCAAAGGTAATCCACCAAATAAAATATTATAATGACTAACTTTCTACTTATAATAATAAAAAAGAATGGAAACAGCATAATAAGATAATAAGAATTGGAACTGTTATAATAATAAGACAAAATGATAACGGTTCTTTGTTAAGCGGTTATCATATTACATATATCAACAACGGTTATTTTAAAGCCGTTGTTATATTACACCAATTAACAACGGTGTTTCTTAAAACCGTTGTAAAAACATATCCACTGTGAAAACTGAAAAGTTTGTGATTTTAGTTTACCATTGCATGCCCTATTATTATTGGTTGTTTGACCATTATTCACCTCATGCATGCATACACAATTACAACGGTTCTTATAAGAACCATCTTAGATTATGCAACTCTAAAAATAAATGAAATTTCAAAGGTATTAATAATTGAATGACTGATGGTGAACAAGTCATCTTTGCCATTGTCGTCGTCATTAATCTTATAGCTTAAAAAAGGTAATCTCATTTTCATAGCTACTGGCTTATATATGGGCCGTACTTGGATGATTGATGGTGAAATTGGTGATCCCATTTATAATGATGGAATTGCTGAATTTTTCAATTTCGTTAGTGAAAATTTTCATCTCCACTCATCAATCCCCTGCTCTTGTAATAGATGTGGTAATATTAGGGTTTTGCCTATCCCAGATGTCAAAATACACTTAGAAAAGAATAGTTTCAGTAGAGATTATAGGCGTTGGATTTTTCATGGAGAATTAGAGGATGAGAATCTGATGTAGAGGTAATTAATCATACACCTGAAGCTGCTGGTTTAGATATAGGGGATGGGACTTATGATGTGTGGGTAAACAATCGTTCACCTACACTTGAAGTTGTTTTAGGTGAGAAGTTTGCTGAAGATGATGGATTCGATGATTTTGAAGCTACCGATGATGGGGAAGTAAATGCTGATGATTTAATTGAGAAGTTGAGTCAATCTTGTTGGAGTATGTGTCCTCAATAATGGTGCGATCACATTATTAAAACTCATAATAAGAATACATAAAGGGATGATTCATTTTTATACGTCAACTGATCAACATTGATCGGTAATGATTGGCTGAGTAGAGTTTGACATTACTGTCGTTTGACGGTGGTGATTAGTTGATCCCTTAAGGTCACACCTAAAGGACGGTTCCCTTAATAGATAAATTAATTAATTGTATGTTGATAAAAATTAATTAATTCCTTAAAAATTGAACAATTTACATATGTGAGTGAGAATATGAATCTTATTGTAATTCGATTAAATGAGATTCGTTTTAGTAATTAAAATGTTATATTACTAATACCTTGTTTATGAAACAATTAAATTAAGAATGATCGGTTAATTATAATTAAAATCTGTTGTAGATTATATTAACATGAACCATTTTATTTACTTGTGATTGTGAATCACTAGTCAATTGTAGTATATAATTGAATTAATATATGTAATGATATTTAATTGTTAAATATGCATTAATATTATTAATAACATGTTATATGTCACATGTCACACATTATATGACAAAATGACAATTGAAAAAAATAAAATGGATTCTATTTTATAAAGGGGCACCGGTTTTTTAGAGGAGATTAGGGTGAATGGTTAAATTGTTTTAATAAGTGGAAAACATAATGATTGTTATTAGAACCTATACTATACCCTAATACTCTTTGAGAAGAACAACTCTACAAAAGAAAAGAGATATGCATTGGCTCTCTCCTCTCTCTAAGCCACCGGTTTTCCCCCCCACTACCATAATAAGAATTGTTCTTATTTTTCTCTTGAATTCATTCTTATGTTTTGTGGTGGTTTCACAACTACTTTTCACTCATCTCTCTAAAACAAGTTTTTAAAAAATATTTGTTCAAAGTTCTAATTTTATAGATTACTATAGTAGTAATAGAAATAATATTAGAACACATTTTAAGGTTAACTACTAAGATACTCTAGTTAATTAATTAGTAGTTTAAGAGGTTGTCTTGGTGCAATTGAAAGGAGGTTCTCACATTATTGAGACTAAGGGGATCATCCATTTATTTTGAGCTCAAGAAAAAGTATAGAAAGGTGTTCTTACTTGTGCCCTAATTCGATTTCCGCTATGTAAGAAGTATTCTTCTTAAACTACCTTTTAATGTTATGCATGCATAAGATTTACATCTAATTAAAAGAGTTATTTAGATCTAAAATTAAAGGAGTTTAATTTGAGGGTTATTGAATCCTTTCAAGTGGTATCAGAGCGCTTAGGTTGTTGCATGCATAATCGGCTTAGTTTTTCCGACTAAATTAAAACTAGAAATTTGTGATTTATATGATTAAGCCACGAAATTATTTTGCATGTTAATTATTCTGGTCCTAAAATGTATTTAGGTCAGTTTGATGATTTATGCTAATTTTTGGCTCATTTTAATGATTTTTAGTAATTTTATTACATTTTAATGTATAAAATGGTATTTAAAATGCTAAAAATAGTTAAACTTTGTTTCTGACTTTGAAATTTTTGTATGACCTCACATGCATATTTTACTTATTTTATGTAAAATTCGTATAAATTTGATTTATTTTGCATGATTTATAATTTTTATGAGATAAAAATGAGATAAATCAAGGTAAAAAGGTTAAAATTAGATAAAATTCGAAACAGGCCATGAAATTTTAATATGTTGTGACATGCGCATTTTACTCACTGTGTGTAAAATTTTAGTTGAACTTGATTCATTTTGCATGATTTATGAATTTTTAGTGTAAAAATGACATAAATAGTGACTATTTTAGCATAAATAGCTAAAACAAATTAAATGGCATGAAAAAATTATTTTAGGTTGCATTTTTATCCCACATATCAGATCTAAAGTTAGAACATTTATTAGATTAATCTTCATATGCTTTAGATGTTTTATTAGATGAAACCGATAAATTGCAACTATATTTTTCTCGAAATAAATTCAAAAATTTTAACCTTGATTTTTGGCATTATGTGTGTCATGGAATTATTCAAACTGTTCAAAAAATTTAAAATTCAAATTTTGAAATTATTGTAATTAAATTTGGATTTATTTCATAAAAGGTTATGATTTTAAGGTAAAAAATGAGCATATATGTTAAATCAAGTTGAATTATTGTCAAAAATTGAGTAATGACTAATTTTTGAGTTCTAAAATGTTAGGATAATTAACTTGGACTAAAATTTACTTTTAGTATTATTTTGTGATTTTAATAAGTTAAAAATCGCGAATAACCATAAAACCGGATTATATTTACGATATAAGTTTAAATAGAGCAATTTGGCACATATTTTGGCATGTTAAATACATATTATAATGCTGCATATTTTTGATTGATGAATGTCATATTTCTTTTATATAATTTTGAATTATGTAATTTTATCTTAGTATGGCATTAGTTTTAATCGATATTACCCGTAATGTAAGAGAATATTAATTCGGTTCTAGTTTATTGTGATCTCGTATCACTTTTATTTTATTTCATTAGATTTCATTTTACAAATGTATAATAGGAAGTACAATGTACATTTTATTATTTAATTATTTGTAATTCCGGAGTTCCCAAAAGACGGTGTCATTCGGAAAGGAGTTCCGATCGAGACGGTGTCTATCCTTGGGAGGCGTGTCACGTGAAGACTCTAGGGACCAAAGGAGTTGGTTTCCAAATTTGTAATAGAATATAAGATTTTCTATTTTAGGAAAGGCCATACTAGGAAATTTATTTTTTCTTTGTTTGCTTGCTTTATATGTTTGCATGCATTGCCAAATCGCCATAACTTCACATGCATATTTTATCGTTTTTTTTTTTGCGACCGTGTCGTTTATAATTATCGTTAGTTCACTAATATAGTTCACATAAAGGTGATAGATAATAAATCGACAAGACCTTTCACATATTTAAAAATTGAGATTAGCCTTTCCAAATAGTAGGACCCATGAATCCCTTTGACATTTGGGGTAGATTCGGTTTCCCGTGGTACTTTCATTTTTCATCGGGTAAGTGGGGTAATAACAAGTTATTACACGCAAAATTTGGTTGGTCTTAACAGGACATGAAGACTAGTCTTATGTTCCGGGGCTAGAGATGAACTTAACGTAATTTCATCGACCGAGAGTTCTAATTGTAGAATCGTTAAAGAGTTAACCCACCGAGTTATATTAATGAGGGATCACTACTGCAGATACAGGCTATAACAACGGTCAAAAACCGTTGTTATATAAAAAAGCGGACGTTGTTAAAGCGTTTGTTGTTAAAGGTTGTAACAACGGTTGGTTTATCTAAGAAACCCGTTGTGAAAACTATTAACAACGGTTAAAAACCGTTATCGTTACGAGACATTCGTTGTGGAAAGTGTGACTAATTTTGGGTGAGAAAGTTATAACAACGGTTACAATAGAAAAAAACCATTGTTATAACTAAAGACAACGGGTTTTTTTTAAATAACCGTTGTTATTGATTTAAAAAAAAATTATATATTACTAGATGCATGCATTATTACTGCCCCTTTATGCTTCCGATGCATAATATGCATTATTACTGCCAAATCCTTGCATATGAAAGGACACAATATATGGAATGAGAAGGGTTATAAGATTTGGCACAACTTCCTAAACATATTAATTAAAAAACAACTCAAACGACACATTACTAAGTATAAATTCATGCATTATCTCAATAACCATTCCATTATATCACTATCTCCACCTTAAACTCCAAACCCTAAATCTTTAAAACCTAATAAACTCCAAACTTCCTTCAACAATGAATGATACCGTTCGTAATACATGCATTATGACCGAGTACAATAAGAGTTTCATCCGCCGGTTGCTGGAAATCGAGAGGAGGTACAGGAGCTACCTTGAGGAAGCTCAGATCTGTAACACCCCGATTTATGAAGGAGCCTTTAGCAAGACATTCCCTAATAAACCGGACTGTTACCATCTCGGTTTCCCGAGGTAGTGAATAACAAATTAAACTCCAAGGCAAAATATATAATTACTTTAACTTAATTATTACAAAACCTCTTTTACATCAAATTACAAGGAACTAACATAAATGAAAGTGAAAGTCTTCTAAATGATGATCTAGCTACTAAGTCTTCTGATCCAGTGTCTCACGCCCATCAAGCTCCCAACCTATCTCATAAACCTGTCAAGCCTGCTCCCCAATATTTGGATCGTCACAGGTGTTCACGAATACACAGGGTCAACCACGAGGTTGAGTAGGGAATACAATGAAACAACAAAATATGATATGCATGCTCCTCCGTCACCTCCATCTCCATCTCAACTCATATCTCATAACCCGGAACACCCAGCCATACCGTTCCCCGGTAGACTATATATCGACCGTAGCCGATCCGCCACTCCTTTTGAGGACACCAGGGCAAGTCCCGAGAACCCGCCCGGGCCTTATCACAACATCATCTTCACCACACCACATCACCACAACATCCTCCATCTCCAATGCATATGAATGCTCAAAAGAAATTAATGCAACACAATATATATATATATCTTTGAACTGATCAATCATAAAATCATGTCGGTTACCAAATGTTGTGATAACATACTCAATACGATCAATTCAGTCAATCACCTTCCAAAGATATGAATCATAACGTAAATCAACAGCCACGAAGCAAGTCAACTTTCACAGTTTGGTCATACGAAACACAAACAAGTCAACACAATTCAACATCAACGATAATAAGTCAAGTGTATTTCCCTACCTTTTCGCAATCCAAGCACACACAAGCAATCACTTATGATCCTTCACTTATCCATCACCTACATAACATAATTATGTATAATTACCATCTACTCAGTCAATTAATCATGCACATAACCTAGACTCATCATAACTTAATAGGAATATCAATTTAAAGAACAAACACGACTTTTCCTGATTTTCTTGCTCATGGCAGACTCGGTATAAAATGAATAACTAATTCCAGAAAATTCGAATTGATGCAAGGCCAATTGAATTGGAACCCCATGAGTCTTAGCTACAATTTATATCTAACGTGTTTTTCTCAAATTCCAAACTTATCAAGGGTTTTCAGACTGATTTCCAAAAACTGACAGAAACCGTCGCATAAAAAGTATTGATTCATAAAACGAGTTTGACAAATGATTCTTAAGTAAAACCAACGCCTAACTCATCTAAACTCTTTAAATTAAATATATGAAAAAGACCCAGCACCAATTCAATATCTAAATTATGTTTTAGAAGTAATCTTTCAGCCTCTACTGATTTGCGGACTTTTTAGATAGACGTTCACAAATAATTTTTTCAGGAAAAACTCATTGGTGAAATGCTACCGATTTTCACAGACATAAACTAGGCTTGGAATAAACATGAGTCTCTTCTTTAACTTTTTGCATCCCACGGCTTTAAGACAGGTAAAACACTCAAATAACACAGACCAACGAATCTGTAAATTGCTGTAACTATTCCATTCATTTATCTCATACAATTTATAATCAAAAACCCCCAAACCAATTCTAGGGTTACGAAAATTATCCCAATACTACTATAATTATGCTAATAATTGAATAAAGAGGTAATAGGATAGTCTACTTACGAAATAGGATGAGAATAGGTTGAGAAATCGCCTCACAATTCCTCACGCGGCTCCCTTCACACACGGCTCCCTCTTCTCACTTTTCTCTCTTTTCTCATGGTTAAAATGAATATGGTGATAGGGAGATTAGGGTTTGGTTAGATGGGTTATACATATAGGATAGGTGCTATTAAGACGATACGGGCCTAGCCTAGTTAGATTAATTAAAACCCGAGTCACATAATTACCCGAGTCACAAATACACTACACGACCCAGCTGGTAACTCGGCCTAATATAATATCATATTAAAATACCGGGTATTACAGTCTACCCTCCTTAAAAGAAACTTCGTCCCGAAGTTTACCCTCTCTACCAACCAACGCAAACGAATTATGAAACGCATATACAAAAGTATGTAAGGCACCCACCAAATTGAATATTAAACGCAATATTACATTCCACCCTCCTTAAAATAAACTTCGTCCCCGAAGTTTAACCATAACAGAAACACATCATGTAACACTCCAACATAACCCACACAACGCATAACCAATATAGCCAAACTGAGAAATCACACATGAAAGTATAAAGATTTTACAATCCTACCCTCCTTAAACATGGTTACGTCCCCGTAACCTTCATTATTATAACAAAAGTTCTCAAACTACTGCTAACAACTGAAAGAGGATAAAAGATTCACAACTCACGCTCAAGTTAACTAATCCCTACTAAAGACAATCAATATACAAGCTCTCTCAAGGAAGCTACAGTTACTGCTGCTACAACACATCGCCACGGATCGGAGCAAAAGCCATGTTGAATAACTTAAGACATTTCAGTATTAATCTAAACACTCTTCATATCAATCAATACATGCAATAACATTCACAGGATCTGCTTGTCAATCTAATTTATACATTACTACTCAGGTTACAAAGATGAAGATGCTTAGGTGCTCACATATGGTTCATGTCAAATAGCATATTTTCCAAGAAATATTGGTCGAATGACGAATGCACATTGATTGGCAAATTTTACAAGCTTATTGGTCGAGTCAGTCAAGCGAGTAAACAGCGATATTGGAAAGTTAACATACAATACTATCATACATAAAATTTCATTCTTGGTGTTAAATATATTTAAACTGCACCCAACACCATGACATAAAAGATTAAATGTATTTAACTACACCAATTTTACAAATATTCATTACATATCATGCTAATATCAACATACCATGTTAACACACAACTCACTTAAATCACCACATTACATTTCCCGTTTTGACATTCGTAACTAACCACAACCCACTAATTCACTACATGAACGAACAACATGATTAAATTAACCCACTATTTGTGACTCCGTTCTAGCTTCATTCCCCCAGACTAGCAAATATCATGAAACCATACAACCAGACACTGGCTGGAAATCTCATTCCGAATTTATACTCACACGACAAAATTTAACTTCATTTTCAAAAATTTTACTTTCATACTGGCACTACTACAAATCCCTTGCATTTATGACGCTTCGACGTTGACGCTTTCCCAAAGCGTAGATCAATATTATTGGGGTAAAATGAATATTAAATATTTAGCGGTCTTAAATTTTGAGAAACCCCGCTCATAATTAAAAAACAAACCTAGGAGCGCAATAAAAGTTTAAACGACCAAATATTTGCTTCATCTTCTAAAGTAAAGGAAACAAATGTCGGATCTGGAAACGTCTTCTACAATCTCCCTTATGATTCCATCTTTCTATTGCTCTCTTTCTTAGCTCACTATGTATTTGTTCTTATTGCTCTCTTTCTTATCTTATGTAATTGGGGATATTCATATTAGATTCACACTAAAGTTGTTAACTTTCAGTTTTGATTTTAACCATTTTTTCCAGATCTACACACGACGCCATCGGTACCTGCCGCCACCGGAGTTTCACGTCGTCGTCACCAATTTAACCACGCCATTATTTGCAGCCGATCTTGCTTCATCAAATGCCAATTCATGTTTCCCATTCTTTCTCTTTACAAGGTTTGGTTTAAATTCAATTTTTATGGTTGGTTTTTGTCATTTAATGGTTAAATTAATCTTTTATATTTAAATTAGACTTGTTTTATTGTTATAATTTTGAGTAATAGATTCTTTGATGTCAAAATACAAGATTAAGTAAGTTAGGGTTTGTAATATTTGGGGATTCTTGGGTTATTTGACTTGATGTTAAATTATAGATGATTTTGGTATATAGTATGCTGGAACTTATTTAGATTTGAGCACACCATTGGATACTTGTAAGTGGAAATAAGGATACTTATTCTCTGATCTTGCTAAATGCATATATCATTGGTTGCAGTGTATTGTTTCATCTTAACACAACTCAACATGAGGAGGCTCTAACATTTGTTGTCTAAAGAGAGCGAAGTTGGTCAAATGGAGAAGGTAATTCTTATAGTTCAATAACTAATCAAATCCCTTAAGTGCTAGTAATCTAATTTTCTTTGGTCATGTGCAATTTTATATTTAAATTAGGAATTGAAAAGAATTTGTGCTATCATTGCATTCATAGAGATTTTTTGAGCTGACTTGGTGATACTTATAGTTTATCGAAATATCTAAATGGTATTTGATCTCACCAGGAAATAGAAGTCAAGTAGCTATGTGTATTTGACTTGTAATTGGAAAAGTTGATTTTACTCAAGTTGGCTCCATTTCAAGTTAACTTGTAGCTAGCAGGATGTTCACTTTAGTTTCAGCCTTTCAGGTTATTGCTTCTGTAACGCTAATTGAACATTATATTTCTGAAAAATTTACAGGGCAAAGGGCGAAGATGACTGAACATCTGAATTTTTCTAAATGGGTGTTCTTAATATGGCACAAATCAGGTAGATTGGCTACTACAGGTTTTTAATTTCTACAACTATTGGCATGAACCTCTACCTTACTGTGGCTACATTTGGTTCAGTTCTATTTTAAGCAATCTGATTTGATTTGGTCATATTTTGTTTCACTACATTGAAATTATGGGCTAATTATATTAAAATGGTTGCTTAATTATTGTCCGTTCAATGTTTAACTGGTGTTTGTAAACTCAAGTCATTTGTGACTCCAGGTTGGTGTGTATAAGAGTTTTGACGAATAAGTCATTGCAGTGTGTAAAAACTGTGTTGAAATCATGCTTTATTTTTGCAATAAGTAAAACCAATTCACCTTTCTTATTAGTCTAATCATAGCGCAACTAGAGGCCTCATTTTCTTATATGTGTTTTTACTTGAAATTGATGGTTATTAATGCTCCAATATCTGTGTTAGGACTAACATTGAAGTTTATCATCTCAAAGTTGGGGAAATATTGTAAAAATAGGAGCATTTTTACCTCTCAAGTTATTATATCTGTCTTTATTGTTTGACAATTAGCTTCCATGTGCATGAGCATTTCTATTTTATTGATGTATAGCCGAATTATTTTTTGCATGACTAATCTACGCCCCTAATGTTTTCCGCCTGCTATAAAATTGGCGTTCATATCATCTGATGTTATTCTCTAACTTAAAGATTGTCTACTTTATTATGTAAATTGAGTCTTGTTAGCTACTTAGTTGAGATTTATGTGCATATTAGCTGCCTGTAATAGAGAAATAACATATGTATGAGAGGCTCGGGACATTGTTCTTAGTATAAAACCTTATTTGAACCTAGTTAGTAGTTTAGTACTGGTTTAAGATATTCTTAGGCCGATGGTACATTGCACATATATTCAGTGCCCATATACTTGAATATATGTTCATCATAGCATATTTTTTATTTTTCGTAAATATAGCTTATATGTCAGCCTTGCTCCTTCGACTAAAAAGCATAACATTTTATCTGTCAATTTTCATAATTGTATATAGCAATGACACTAGATATAGTGGATTCGTTACTTCAATAGTTTGCTAGGAAATAAGTGTCCTATTTTTTGTTAATCTTCGTACTGCTTAAGTTCTTGTTTTCATTTTAGAACAAAAGTCTCTTGGGCGATTGCGAGAGTATGCATGAATTAGTCTTTGTTGATAGAGGAAAATTGCATTATTTTGTTATGGATTTGCTTATTAAAAATTTATATCAAATTCTTGTTTGTATTCATTTCAGGTTTGTTTAATGTAGTCAGGTACTATCTATTTCTCAATCATTTGTTTACTTTTAATTAAATTACTTCTCATAAGGAACTGGTGAGGTAAACGAAATGACTTAAGACAAATGGAGTTTTTATCTGCGTTTAATTTTAAAAGTTTGGCGTTAATTGTATAAGTTTGGGAGTACAAGATGACTATATTGTTTGCCCCTGAATCTATGATAGGCGAACGGGTCAGCAAGAATCAAGATACGAGCGATGTTATTGCAAGTGTGAAGGTAGCGTATATTACTTTTTTTTGTACTCCCTCCCTCCGTCGAAATCATTTGTTTGCCTTAGGTGTCGGTATCAAGGTATTACTCACTTGCCTTTCTCGATGCCTTTGGATTACGCCACCCTGTCGATTTTAACTTTATTGTTGGACATGATTTCAAACACGCAATATCTCTAGTTACCAGAGATGCAGAACTAATGCACAGTAGTTCTAAGCGATGTTTGATGTTCGTTAATGGTGAAACCATTCCTCAAAATGTGGTGAAGTTACTCAAACGAGCTACTTCCCTTTACTTGGATCATCACTTCAGTATTTGTTTTTTATCTCATTGTGCGCATGACCTAAATTGACCTATGTTTTCAATTTGTCCATGATGAAGAACCTTCCCAAATTGGAGGAGTTGGTGATTGAAGATTGTGTATCCTTGAAATATATTTTATCTGAGAGGGATATGTTGGGTTCCGACGAATTTTCTGTCCTACCTTGCTTGAAAGTTCTAAAACTTCATTACTTTCCTGACCTGTGTGAAATCGGGAGATGCACTCGGCCGAATATAAAGTGCATGTGTTTCTACAATTGTCCTAAGCTGAAGAATCTGTGTATGACAACTGATGATACTACAAACATCAAAGAGATAGCTGCAGATAAAGCTTGGTGGGATTCCTTGGAACGGGATGCACCTTTATTATCCGAAAGACTTGACAAGTTTTTCACCCAAATCCACCTCGATGATTTGTGATTGGAATATTAGTATTCTTCTTTTTGACATTGTGTAGCGTTTTCCGTTACTAATACTTAACATAGCAAAGTTTTTATTCTTTTTACGAAGACTTTTGTTCGGTGTATGACAATTTTTATTCTCCCAGTGGTTGGACGGACTATTGGTAAAGGAAAGAAGTCAGCAGTGAGAAAACAACAGCAGGGTACTATCACAAGGTGACGTTCTTCACTTTACATACGCCTGTTATTTTGCTAATCGGCAGTAGTTATACTAAGTGGGCTTCAACAGTATGTTTTTTTGAAGTATACCTTGATTTTCCAGAAAGTTGAAAGCGTACCAGGCAACACATCAGTTTTGATTACAGTAGCCTGCTGGCTAATTACTGCTACTAAATTGTCTTTTAGTTTCGCAATACTTAGCTACCTTGTAAACAAGGATCATCAGTTGACTGTTTTGTGTCAAACTATATGTACTAATCAAGTATATTCATATAAATTATATTTTGTTTGCCCGTTATAGGTTTCAAATTCGCCAGATGGTGACGATGCGCTTTCAAATGTTGATTGAAGCCTCTTTGACATTGCGCCTACATGATTGAAGCCCATACGACATTCAAACTACCAAGTGTCCTTGTCTAGCTATTTACATAGCATTATTTACGATTTTTTTGGATAACTTTATGTTAGATTTTACTATCATCTGGATCCCTATTACTATTTTTGATTTTGTCGTACTATAGAGTACTAGTTTATATTAGTTAAATTGTCAATTTTAGTATTTGTGATGTAGACGACATATGTATCAGACGTATGATTATTTATAAAAGTACGTTGGTACTTCATATATATATATATATATATATATATATATATATATATATATATATATATATATATATATATATATATATATATATATATATATATATATATATTGCATTATGTTTGTTCATGATTTAGTAATAGCTAGTAGGACTACTACATTATAGGTTTATTTAATCTCTATGATTTTATCAGGAAATCAAATTCTTTAAAATCTAAAAGCCGAAATTATACTGTGACAAAAAGAAGCGTCAATATATAAATAGTTGACGCTTAATTCTGTCTCACCAAATGACACATAAAAATGTCAATAATCACTGTAGACGCTTAAAAGCGTCAATTTTGTTGACAAAAGAAACCGTCAATAATCACTGAAGACGCTTAAAAGCGTCAATTTTGTTGACAAAAAAAGCGTCAATAATAACGGTAGACGCTTAAAAGCGTCAAATTTATTGACAAAAAAAACATAAAAAAAAAACGACGGCCCAAAAATTGACGCTTTTGTAAAGCGTCGATAAACAAAAAATTGACGCATTAAAGCGTCAAAAAACACTTGAAAAAGCATCATCAATGTAAGGGATTTGTAGTAGTGTGGACGGTGAATAACTTTCTTAACATAAATCTTATAACAGAGCCGTCCATAGAATCCATTTGACTCAAAATCAGATAAACTTAACTCAATTCCTTCAAACAATACAAGCTTAGATGTCGACTCATATTTCGTAATTTACAGGTTCATCTTATTCATTTCAGTCCTATCTTTACTAATGAACGACTATTACCTCAACATCAGGATTTTAGTTGCACTTCTTTACTCAGTTATATTCACGGCTAACACGACTACATCATTTAATCGGAGACCTTTTAGATAGTACACATTCCCTGGTGACGTCTCAGCAAAGCATACGATTCGTACCATGATGTAAAGCAAGTAACTACAAATTAACTGTGTTCAATCAAAATTTTACCTCTTTATTACAGATCTATTTATCACGGGTTGTATGGTCACACAAAAGTATAAGTACCAACTCAATCACATGTTAAATTTTAAAATGATTTATCACATCATAAGAACTAGACAAGAGTCTAACCATATAGTCAATATAAGAAGATTATTAGTTTAGATCGGAGGCACATTATAAAATTCCTGTTAAACTCTTTACGGAACCATCGTTGTAAGGCGTCATGAGTAATTAACTTAATAATGTAGAAGTCAAACAAATGAAATTACAATTGAGTATTAATGGTTATATGATTCACAATAACAACAAAATTACTTCCATATCACACATATGTTTAACATTTTAGCAACCATACCATTCAATTGTATCCATCAACTCAGTATAATTCATTTTCAGCAAAATAAAAGATATCACATAAACAACTTAAACATGTACATATACCATCATATAACTTGTAAAACATTATCTATGACAAAAGATTAGCAAGGTGAACAAGTTCTCTGGTTTGCACGGTTTGAACAAATAGGCAACTCGCGGCTCAATTAAACGTAACTATAACGACTATCATTTAAACATACGCATAACATGTGAATCATCAAAGGGTTATCTCATTATAATTCATAGCGACGGTTCGAGAATATATTTCAAATATCGTAACTATATCGTAACTATATCAAACTATATTTCAAAAATCGTGACAATTGCAACAATCACCTTAGCATTTCATGACAATACAACTATGAACATATCCAATAAGGAGCAACAACACTATTTTATTATCATATCATAAGTTTAGGTTCAACTGAAATAAATTAATGCAATGAAAGTAATAAGTATAACTATAGGCACACAGACTCACATAAAAGACATTAGAACTCAGATGACATCCTACATGTGTGAACATTTAGACATACTCATTACTACCCTCCATGTGTAAACATTTGAACATAATTATTATAAATATTCATGCGAGTATATTAGAACAATCAAGTTAACATTTAACGCCACCAACTTTACCAAGATATGACAATATAGTTTTATATTTATATATATCCGACCACTATACAAATATGATGAACACACCAGAGATATTATAACATGCCAAGCATAAAATATGCAAACAACTGGACTCGTATAAAATATTTCACCCTCGATTAAGAATCAAATTAAGCTATTCAATTTCACTCATACTATCATGCCAACAATGTTATAAACTAAACTTTAATTTTTTTTTATCACTAGTTAAGATACATAACTAATGAATATGTGTGCTACTATCATCATATAAGGACACTATAATTTCACATTAATAAGGCTCATGAAATAATCGAACAACTGCATGAAAACTCAACATAGCATTCACATTTTAAAAGTTATGATTCACGTTGTAACTTCCAAAAAAAATCACGAATAAATAACCGTTCAACGAAAACTTGAGTTATATTACTTTTTATAACATACAGAGAGTTAATAATTCGTGAGAAAAAGAATGAGGTTCAAAGCTCAAGAATTCAATTTTTAAAGGATTCTACAACTCAGTTGGTCCAAACAAGTATGTGACAGCAATTGGTCCGAAACTTGGGTCAGTTTGCAAAACTTACCATTTAATATAGAAACATCAAGAATTTTCGTGCCTTATCAATTTGAAAACATATGCGAATCTTCTGAACGATGGAGTTGGAATTATGCAAAAATTATTAATACAATTTAAATGAGGATTTTTACAAAATCGTTGGTCGAAACATCACTGCACAGGAACTTCCTGACCACAACCCACTAAAATATTTATTACTCCTAATCCATATATCCTATAAGCATTAAACTAACGCCAAATGAACACTAACTCACGAGGCTATCTCTCATAAAATTTTCATCCATAGGCAATAAACAGAAAAGAAATGGCAGTAAGGTCAATTAAAGAGTAAAATCAAACAAAACGAGTTTCAGCACTAGGTCATTCTTTACTATGTTACAAGCTCTTATGAACATACTATGTATACTAACCCATCCCAACTTAAATCTCACACTTTGTACTTACGTAAACATCTATCCCATAGAATCCCTTCGCATCTCGATCTACTCCTTACATCTAAATCACGATTGCTATGACTAGAAACAAGCAGTTCAATAGTGTTTCTGATTACTATCACAATACTATACTAGCATGGCTTCGGGATCACATAACCGCATATCACTAGACATAATAGCACTATCAACACATCATTCACATCCATCCAGATAAATATCATCAATTCGCAATTATTTTCACGCTCACGATTACCACAATCTAACACTTCATTTATTATCAATCTGAACACGAAAATTTATTTCTCATCTCCACAACATCATATGATCACGTCATCATTCATACAAAATACTTACCGTGACGTTGTCCTGCAGAATGGTTAGAATATATGGGTCTCAAGGTATACATCAACTCGATTATATCCAAGGTTTTCCTTCTAACTACCTCATTCACTCAATTTTCTCTCGGGTTACCTGGTTCAAAACTGAGAGGGCAAAAGAGCACGTATTAAGGGCGCCTTCTTAACCGCACTGTGAGCTCCTAACAGTTTATTCCCAGGGGTTCATTTTATTTAGACACATCCTACGTTCATTGGGTTCATTGGTTTAGGCCTGAGGATCGTTCGCTCTGATACCACTTTGTAACACCCCGATTTATGAAGGAGCTTTTAGCAAGACATTCCCTAATAAACCGGACTGTTACCATCTCGGTTTCCCGAGGTAGTGAATAACAAATTAAACTCCAAGGCAAACTATATAATTACTTTAACTTAATTATTACAAAACCTCTTTTACATCAAATTACAAGGAACTAACATAAATGAAAGTGAAAGTCTTCTAAATGATGATCTAGCTACTAAGTCTTCTGATCCAGTGTCTCACGCCCATCAAGCTCCCAGCCTATCTCATAAACCTGTCAAGCCTGCTCCCCAATATTTGGATCGTCACAGGTGTTCACGAATACACAAGGTCAACCACGAGGTTGAGTAGGGAATACAATGAAACAACAAAATATGATATGCATGCTCCTCCGTCACCTCCATCTCCATCTCAACTCATATCTCATAACCCGGAACACCCAGCCATACCGATCCCCGGTAGACTATATATCGACCGTAGCCGATCTCGCCACTCGCTTGTTGAGGACACCAGGGCAAGTCTGCAGAACCCGCTTTGGGCCTTATCACAACATCATCTTCACCACACCACATCACCACAACATCCTCCATCTCCAATGCATATGAATGCTCAAAAGAAATTAATGCAACACAATATATATATCTTTGAACCGATCAATCATAAAATCATGCCGGTTACCAAATGTTGTGATAACATACTCAATACGATCAATTCAGTCAATCACCTTCCAATATATGAATCATAACGTAAATCAACGACCCACGAAGCAAGTCAACTTTCACAGTTTGGTCATACGAAACACAAACAAGTCAACACAATTTAACATCAACGATAATAAGTCAAGTGTATTTCCCTACCTTTTCGCAATCCAAGCACACACAAGCAATCACTTATGATCCTTCACTTATCCATCACCTACATAACATAATTATGTATAATTACCATCTACTCAGTCAATTAATCATGCACATAACCTAGACTCATCATAACTTAATAGGAATATCAATTTAAAGAACAAACACGACTTTTCCTGATTTTCCTGCTCATGGCAGACTCGGTATAAAATGAATAACTAATTCCAGAAAATTCGAATTGATGCAAGGCCAATTGAATTGGAACCCCATGAGTCTTAGCTACAATTTATATCTAACGTGTTTTTCTCAAATTCCAAACTTATCAAGGGTTTTCAGACTGATTTCCAAAAACTGACAGAAACCGTCGCATAAAAAGTATTGATTCATAAAACGAGTTTGACAAATGATTCTTAAGTAAAACCAACGCCTAACTCATCTAAACTCTTTAAGTTAAATATATGAAAAAGACCCAGCACCAATTCAATATCTAAATTATGTTTTAGAAGTAATATTTCAGCCTCTACTGATTTGCGGACTTTTAAGATAGACGTTCACAAATAATTTCTTCAGGAAAAACTACACAGTGAAATGCTACCGATTTGCACAGACATAAACTAGGCTTGGAATAAACATGAGTCTCTTCTTTAACTTTTTGCATCCCACGGCTTTAAGACAGGTAAAACACTCAAATAACACAGACCAACGAATCTGTAAATTGCTGTAACTATTCCTTTCATTTATCTCATACAATTTATAATCAAAAACCCCCAAACCAATTCTAAGGTTACGAAAATTATCCCAATACTACTATAATTATGCTAATAATTGAATAAAGAGGTAATAGGATAGCCTACTTACGAAATAGGATGAGAATAGGTGAGAAATCGCTCTCATGATTCCTCACGTGGCTCCCTTCACACACGGCTCCCTCTTCTCACTTTTCTCTCTTTTCTCATGGTTAAAATGAATATGGTGATAGGGAGATTAGGGTTTGGTTAGATGGGTTATACATATAGGATAGGTGCTATTAAGACGATACGGGCCTAGCCTAGTTAGATTAATTAAAACCCGAGTCACATAATTACCCGAGTCACAAATACACTACACAACCCAGCTGGTAACTCGGCCTAATATAATATCATATTAAAATACCGGGTATTACAAGATCACACTCAAGTACGCCAAAAAAATGGCTTGTTAGAGCCGCAGATAATGCAGCAATATGACGATATAGTATCTGCGGAACGAAACCTTCAAATAGCAAAGGAGGAGAGGATGAATATCATAGAAGAGAATGCATCCTTATATGAACATCTAAGAATTGTATTTTTAGCAATGAAATAAGTTTATATGTATATATATATATATATATATATATATATATATATATATATATAGAAATTGCATCAAGTGAGTCTAGGTATCTTAGGTGAGTCTAGCATCTTAATCTCGACCATTAGATCTACTCCTAATCAACTAGTGAGATTAAATCTCAAAAATTATAATTAGACTATATAAGGCTCAGATTTCACGCTGCTAACCTTACAATTCTGTTTCACTTTCTCTCTCTTCATTCACACTTTTTCTCTCTCTACGAATTTCCCTCTGTTTTTCTTCGTTCTCGCGTAAAACAAATCCAGCAAAAAATATACACAAATAATTTTACTTTTCAATTCATCATTCAATTATTTCTACAGTTCAATCGTTCTTAGTTTTTGCTTGATGGTTGATACTCCTATGGATGCCGATTCTACTGAAAATAGTTTGCGCGAGTAATCCTTTTCTTTGATTATAATCGTTATTGTTTTTCTGTCAAATTTGATTAGAATCGTTGTTTTCTCTCTTGAATTTGCAATTTCGCTTTATCCTTTGCTTTCATGATAATCGTTGTTGTTTTCCGTCATATTTGATCGAATTTGATTATAATCTATGTTTTTGCTGCAAATTCGCTTTTTCCTTTGTTTTTGCTACCGACATTAACATGCAAACAGGTAATTTCCGTAATCCTTTCGTTTTCAGTTTTGCTTTTCGCGATTTCATCTGGATTCTATGTCGCTGATCACTCGCTATTGTAATTTCATTATTCCGTTGGTTTTCAGTTTTTTAGGTTAATCGATTTTATGTTTGCTTCAATTTTAACGAAATCCGTTCACTTCTACTTCAATTTTACGATGTCCTTTCCTTTGATTCTTCTCGTATTTGCTTTTCTCTTAAATATTAGGTGAAATATCCTTGTATTTGTTGTTTTTCCTATCGAATTTTCATATTTGCGTTCTCTCTCTGCTTCGCCTTTACAATCGCAGTTGCTTTATCGTCATATTAGTCAATTTTGATTATATTTGTCTTTATTTTGTTGCTTTTCAGTTTTTTAGGTTAATCGATTTTATGTTTGCTTCAATTTTAATGAAATCCGTTCACTTCTACTTGATTTACGGTCTCCTTTCCTTTGATTATACTCGTAGTTGCTTTTCTCTTAAATATTAGGTCAAATATCCTTGTATTTGTTGATTTTCTCGTTCAAATTCGGTCAAATTTCATTATATTTGACCTCTTATCCTGTCTTGTATATTCATGTTCCCCTGTCGTATATTATTCTGCTTTGTCAATGCTTATAGGCTCGACATTACAATATCAATGTTATCGTAACACAATCACATATATTCATTTTCCATTGCACATATAACATATGTTGTACCACTTCTGGACGTCCTCTTATTCTGCTGTTACTTCAATGTACTTTAGTTTCTTGTTCTAAATTGAAGTCCATCCTCTTCGCATATTCCTGTTCTCCCGTCCATCCTTATGTCACTACATTGTCATAGTACTAGTATTCTTTGTAACAATGTTACTCTTTGTAATACCACCGTTGTATTTCAGGTCACTAATACTCGTATTTCCCTTTTTGTATTACAGACTCAAGTTCTGTCACTCAACCCCATTCTACGCCAATTGTCCAAGAGCAACCCAATCCTCAACCAAATAATCGACTTGTCTGTCTCACACGCCTAATGGAGGTGAGCGCCGGATGCGTGTGGTTGAGCACAAGTTTAGACCTACCATTGGTGCATTTTTCGCCTCCTTGAGGTGGAATCAAGTTCTACGAGGTTTATGCTCGGGCATGCGGATTTACCCCTCGGAAGCACAGTACGAAAACACTACGAGGTGGTGTTGCACACCAAAAATTCGTAGTCTGCAACCGTCAAGGGTTCAGGGAATCTAAACCGAAACAGCGTCCCAGAACCATGGATGATGAGAATATGGGTAATTGTTCGTCACAGCTAGTACGATTACACGGCGAGTTAAAATCACAAGAATTGGATGCCGAGCATACGTCAGATTTGCCCTTCTACATGGCCTTGATGGCCCAGCTATGATTGACGAGTTTTCTGAAGTCCACAATCATCGTCTCACCTCTGTCTGTAACAGAGATCTCGATAAGATTTCACGATCCTTGATATGTTCCGAAGACGCTTATCTTGGACAACTCCAAGTTGAATATTGGTATTTGGATTGACCTTTAGACAGGTTAAGGAACTTGTCAATGGGTATGAAAATATCGGTGCTACATTGATAGATTTTAAGAACTTTCAAAGAGATATCAAGTGCTACATTGGGTTAAGAGATGCTGACCTTTTCATCGATCGACTCGAGAAACTCAAAGCAACCCAACCCCAGTTCTACTTCGCCTATGATGTTGATCCGCAAAACCGTCTAACAAAGTTCTTTTGGGCTGATGCTACATGTATTAGAAACTACTCATTCTTTGGGGATCTTTGTTAGCTTCGACCCTACTTACGGAACCAACAAGTATGATATGGTTTTTACACCATTCACAGGTGTTAATCACCACAGAAAGTCGGTGTTGTTTTGCCGGTTGTCTCCTGTTACACGAGGATGACATCTCCTTCCAATGGACCTTTCAAAGCATTTCTTGACGCCATGGGACAAAAAGAGCCACGATTCATGATCACGGATCAATGCCCTGGCATAAAGAAGGTAATAGTGTGACAATGTTTCTTTGTAATGAGACTTACTTAAGATTATTGTACCCCAACTTTCGACTCCAACTACCACTTTGTTCCATCTTTTCCTCTTTTACAAGGTTATTCAATAACAATGTCACTGTAACTAAATTACTAACATATAATTTACTCACTTGCTTTTTCCCTATCACTGGTCAATATCACGTTCGACTTGTTTGTTTCATTATGCCTGGCATACAACAGGCTTTCCTTCTGTTTTCAAGACAGCTAGGCATCGTTATTGTATGTGGCATATTACACAAAAGATCACGGACAAAGTTGGTTCAAGCCTCTGCGAGACACGGACTTCCTTGCTCGCTTCAACGCTGTTGTTTGGGACCCTGATATGGAGCCGTCGGAGTTCGAAGAGAAGTGGCAGAAGGTCATTTCAGATTTCGAGCTGGAAGATAATGATTGGTTGACTACAATGTTCGACGACAGACACCATTGGATTCATGCCTACCATCGTGACCTTGCCTTGGGCTGCATATTAAGAACAACACAGCGATCAGAAAGTACAAATTCGTTTTTCAAGCGCTATGAGAATCACTTTGGTACACTGGTCGAATTTTGGATGAGGTAAACACCTCTTTTTCATTCCTTACAGTACCATTGTTTCATTGTTACATAAATAATTTGTTGCCGAATCCTTGTTGCATTAAAACCAGGTTCCAAACTGCTATGGACCAGCAGCGCTATACACGAAGGTGCGATGATTATAACAGCGACCACTCATTCCCTGAGCTTAAGACAGAATTACCTATAGAAAAGCATGGCGCTATTATATACACACATGCTGTGTTCAAGGTGTTCCAAGAAGAAGTAATGGCGGCCGATTCATGTGGTGTTGATGACTTTGAGAAGGAGGAGCATGTGCGCATAATTCATGTAATCGATGCTGAGACAGACAGAATTTTCAAGGTGAGGTTGGACCTTAGAAGCACAGATGCAGTATGCGAGTGTAAACTGTTCGAAAGAATTGGATTACTCTGCAGGCATATTTTGTGGGTGTACAAGGGCAAAGGAATTGGGCGAATACCAAGCAAGTACATTGTAGATCGTTGGCTAAATAACACACACGCAGCGAACAGGTTTGATTCGAAAACATTATTACAGTGACAGTTTTGACTTGTTACAGTAATTGTTTTACAGTAACATTGTAACCATAATTTCTTACAGTAACATTCTCACCATGATAAACAGTAACCTGCTGTTTTACTTCCAGGCTTGATTCGAATGGGAATGTCATTGAGGATTCATATATGGCTACGTCTGATAACAGTCATTTGTGCAACGTATGGTCAGAGTTCCGTCAGATAGTTGGTGTTCTCAAAACTTTACCTGTTGAACACACGGAAGAGTTAGCATCCCTCCTAGTTGAGTTCCGGCAGAAGTTATGTATTGAACCGCTTACAAAAGACCAAGAGATGGAGATCTTTGTTGGCCGCATGACTCGTCGTCTGAAGTCACTATCCACCCTCCGGAACAAGCACGCAACAAGGGCAGTGGAAAAAGATTGAAGTCAGCTAAACAACAGGCCATTGAAAAAGCAGCCAAGCCAAAGAGGCTATGTGCATACTGCAAAGAAAGAGTTACCCACGACAGGAGAACATGCCCTCTTCGCATAGCTGATGTAGCTGCTGAGAAAGCAGCTAAAAAGAAAAAAGTTTGATACTGTTATGATGTTACAGTAACATTGTGACCTTAGCAATAATTAGTAGGATTTTGTGTTGCTGTGACAATAATATGTCACAGTAAAAATAAAAAAGTAGAATTGTGTCTTGCTGTGGCAATAACATGTCACAGTAAAAAGTCATTCGATTTTCCTACATCATAGTTAACATTTTATACAGCACTTACAACATTTTATACAGCAATACATATTGTTTTAGGACCATTTTCCGTCCCGTTTTAGGAGCATATTTCCTAAGTTTTACAAAGAATGATAATATAAAATTTGTTATACGATTTCTTTTGTTTAAGGAAAAGGGTTTAGGGTTGGATTAGGCGGCTCGCGGCGAGCGCCTAATCCAACCCTAAACCCTTTTCCGTCCCGCTTTAGGAGCGTTTTTCCCCAAATTTAAATCCCGTCCACGACAGGTATCACCCGTCCTTCCCTAGGGTTTAGTTTTGGTTTTTACTGTAACAACCTTTGTTTAGGAAAGGGTTTAGGGTTGGATTAGGCGGCTCCGCGAAGCGGTGCCGCCTAATCCAACCCTAAACCCTTTTCCGTCCCGTTTTAGGAGCGTTTTTCTCCAAATTTAAATCACGTCCACGACAGGGTATCACCCGTCCTTCCCTAGGGTTTAGTTTTGGTTTTACTGTAATATTGTTGTACTACGAACAAGCTTTGTTTAAGGAAAAGGGTTTAGGGTTGGATTAGGCGGCTCCGCGGCGGCATCGCCTAATCCAACCCTAAACCCTTTTCCGTCCCGTTTTAGGAGCGTTTTTCCCCAAATTTAAATCCCGTACACGACAGGGTATCACCCGTCCTTCCCTAGGGTTTAGTTTTGGTTTTTTTTTTTTTTTTCGCACCACGATTTTTAAAGGAAAAGGGTTTAGGGTTGGATTAGGCGGCTCGCGGCGTGCCGCCTAATCCAACCCTAAACCCTTTTCCGTCCCGCTTTAGGAGCGTTTTTCCCCAAATTTAAATCCCGTCCACGACAGGGTATCACCCGTCCTTCCCTAGGGTTTAGTTTTGGTTTTTTGTAACAACCTTTGTTTAAGGAAAAGGGTTTAGGGTTGGATTAGGCGGCTCGCGAGCGTGCCGCCTAATCCAACCCTAAACCCTTTTCCGTCCCGTTTTAGGAGCGTTTTTCCCCAAATTTAAATCCCGTCCACGACAGGTATCACCCGTCCTTCCCTAGGGTTTAGTTTTGGTTTTTTCGCACCACGATTTTTAAAGGAAAAGGGTTTAGGGTTGGATTAGGCGGCTCCGCGAAGCGGTGCCGCCTAATCCAACCCTAAACCCTTTTCCGTCCCGTTTTAGGAGCGTTTTTCCCCAAATTTAAATCCCGTCCACGACAGGGTATCACCCGTCCTTCCCTAGGGTTTAGTTTTCGTTTTACTGTAACAACCTTTGTTTAAGGAAAAGGGTTTAGGGTTGGATTAGGCGGCTCCGCGGCGCGGCACCGCCTAATCCAACCCTAAACCCTTTTCCGTCCCGTTTTAGGAGCGTTTTTTCCCAAATTTAAATCCCGTCCACGACAGGGTATCACCCGTCCTTCCCTAAGGTTTAGTTTTGACTCCTAAAACTTCCCTAAGGTTTACTGTAACACTGTTGTACTACGAACAAGCTTTGTTTAAGGAAAAGGGTTTAGGGTTGGATTAGGCGGAACCGCGCGTACCGCCTAATCCAACCCTAAACCCTTTTCCGTCCCGTTTTAGGAGCGTTTTTTGACAATTTTAAACATAGTTATATAATCGTTGTTCAATTTAATATACCACAATTCAAATAGTAAATTGGACAATTAACCGAATTAAGATGTCATTCATTAAAAACAAGTGTTACAAACACTGATTACAAACGAAACACTTAGAAACGAGAATGATAGTTAACTTAAATATAGTGTCACAAAGAAGCATAAACTGTAATGTAAAGGAAATATTAAATCTTTTACTCCCTTCTTAGTCGTTTATTCACGGGAGGAGAATGAGAATGCTTTCGCCCTCTAGCAACTCCCTTTTCAGATTATTCCTGTAACCTTCCATCTCTTCAATAGCTTTGACAACAAGAGGCCACTTCCTGTTAATCGAAGGGTTGAGTTTAGCATATGACTCCCTAAGAGCTGTAACACCAAGGAGAAATTGACGGTCTAAATCGGTTTTGGTGTACTTCTTGACTTATTTTCTTCTATTTGTTTCCCAATACACTTGTTTTCCGCCATCGAAACTTGATATGAGCTTGACATTTTCCAAGTCATTTTCAAGCACTTGTAATCGTTCCACCATTTCTATTACCTTACTATCGGATGATATAACCCGCTCAAGTAATGAATCTCTATGCCTTGTCATTTCTTCCAGTTCAAACTTGGTGTCTTCTAGTTTCCTTTGAATTCGTTCCATTTTTTTCTCTGCAACAAAAAAAAAAAAAAAAAAAAAAACCTATTAAAACAGAAAAAAAAAAAACTGTTTTCCCTAAATTAGAGAAAACAAAATCTATTTATAAACAAACATAAACCGTTTTCCCTCAATTAGAGCAAGGTTTTTAATATTACAAAAGATTTAAAAAAATTAGACATGAAAAACCTTTGAATTTGTCTTGGCTTATTTTTTTGTTTAGAAAATGAAGTGTAAATGTTGAATGAAAATGAGATTATTTATAGATAAATGAAAAAAAAACAGAACAGTTTTAAAAAAAAAAAAAAAAAAAAATAATCGCCTTGAAACACGTCACTTTGAACAAAGTGCAAAACTGCATTTTAGAAAGATAACTGCTGCAGATTGTAGAATTCAAAGCGTCAAAACCGTCATTCTGATAGTAGAACATAATTGTGCTTTTTTACAATGACATTATTTATAGATAATTGTGAAAAACAAAACAGTTATTTTTAAAAAAAAAAATTAATCGCTTTAAAAACCACTTTTATTAATCGCTTTGTAAATGTTTTTAAATGATGATTGATGTTAACCACGTGCATGCTCCCCATAATTAAGTCCATTATAAATCTTTGCAGAGTGGAGAATTCTAAGCGTCAAAATCTTTTATTATAATTTTCATTTATTACTATCACAGTGTTACAGTAACATTATTTTCATTTTGTCTCGACTTTTTTTGTTTAAAAAAAAAACACTTAACATTTTAAAAACTGTTTTCAAAATTAAATGCTTTAAACAAACAGTTAATTTTTGAATTCCAACAGACAAAATCAGACATGAAACTTATCCAACCCATGTTTCGTATTCCCTATGAAGTGCAGTTATAACAGCTGCAAGAGTGAAGAATTCAAAACGTCAAATTATGTTTTCTCTTTTCACTCTTGAAATCACTTTATTTACAGAATAACATAGTTAATGAATTTCGCATATAATAAGTTTCACATTAAGTAACAAACTTATTTGTAATATATTCCAAAATATTCGAAAATATGTTCCACTTTGTCTATGATGACCACTATTACGTTGTTAAAGTAACATTGTTTTAGAGTACATCACTTGATTTTCACTTTAAAACGAAGTACAGGCATTTCGGTGTTGAGTGGCTTCGGTTCATTCTCAATCGGTGGTTCTTTGTTTGACAATTCATCTTCCGTTGCCTTCCCTTTGAGCATTCTAGCCGCTTCCCTCCTTGCAGCCTATATCCGGCCGATTGTTTTCTTTGATTTTTGAAAATTTCAACGTCCAACAATTCAGCCCGTATTTTGTTGATGTCAGCCATGAGCAAACATGCAGCAATTTGGGAAGCACATGCCCGCCGATAAAATGTGTTGTTGAGCAAAGAAGACTTGTTTGCATATCCCAAAAAATTGGAGACGGCTGTCATAGTGATACAGGCTGACTCTTCAAATACGGAAGCCCGTTTCTGCCATTTAAACTTCACATTTACCACAGGATAGCGGAGCATTTCGATTTACCCTCACGTCGCCCTTTGTGTCCAGGTAGTCACTCATGCAACCGGCCTGTCGAAAGCAGTAACATTAATTTCCTTTTACTATCAACTAAGAAATCGTGTAATCAACAATGTTACAAAGATAGGTGTAACAAGAACATCGAAACAACATAATAACGTTAGATATGACGTATCGTAACATCGAAATCGAAATCAAATCAAATCGTAAACATACAATTCGACAACTCGGGGACTTATCACGCCATTGCGATGTCGTAAGTGAATGAAGACTCCCGATTAGCATACGATTGATCGTCGATCACACTAATCTCTTTGTTGAGGAAATTAATACACACACATAAGTAGTGATAGCCATCCAAACAAGGTATAAAAATAAGTTCGGCATCAAGTCTGTAATTTGCCTTGCTCGCGTTGATGAAATTATCCCAAATTTCAAACAACTCGTTCTTTATATCGATCGTTCACTATCCTCCCGCATCACGGCCCAGAGAGCATCTTTGTAGTTTTTAAAAAAAAAAAATGTAAGGGTTAGATTTCCCTTGTAAAAGAATCATATGTTCTTGAATGTACGGACATTTAACACCGATGCAACTTACCATGTGACCTAGTCCTAAGTAAAGTATGGTTGGCTCTCACGCCCTTGTGCTCTTTTTTTGTTCTCGACATAATTCAAGAGTAGAGACCAAAGCATTCAAACACCATCCAATTTGTGTGACTCCTAGGACGTGTGAGAGTATATCAGCTCTTGTCAACCTCCTGTTGTCTCCAAACGCAGCCAGGATCTCTCATTTGCGTAACCATAAGAGTCGATTACTCAAGAGTTTTCGCAGAAAAAGTGTAACATAAACAAAGTGTTTAAAAACCAGTTTTACGAAAAAAAGTGTCACAAGAACACTTTCACAAAGAACAACAAGTATTTTACCTTTTGTGGAAGTCGATATCATCCATAAACGCATAATCAAGAACGTGCCTTCTCGGATTAGTTGTCTTTGGATGATTTCGATTTGCTCTCATAAATTCGAGAGACTAGGAATATATCACCGTCAATTTCACCGTCACCTAGAGAACATCCCATAACATCATCTTTATGAAATTTAAATATTATCTCCTCATCTTCACCAATTGCTCTAGGAGAATGCTTGTAAGCAACCGACTTCACCCTACTGTTTGGGCTCTTCCCCTTTTTGTTTTTCCCGTGGCTTCTTTGTTTTTTCCTCTTCCTTTTTTTCCTTCTTCTCTTCCAGCCTTCTTTTTTTGCAGACTTTTCCTTCACTGTTCCCTTTCATTCCGAATTTTGATATCCTCCCTTGCACCTCTTTTCGTACTTGATTCAAGTCGCTAAGAACAAGTATTGCACATATTTCAAAGACGGTACAACATTCTTTTCCGTTCATCCCCAGCTCGAGTCAAAAACCTTCCCCGTGTAGAAAGCCATGTGCATCATCATGAAAACCTCACAATCCACGTTTTTTGCGGTGCTCGCCATTTAAATTTCACATTCTTAAGTGGGAAACTTTCCACTTTGGAGCCTTTTGCAATTTGCATTTCTAACAACATTTTCCCCATGATATTTGCCTGCACAAAAAGTAATCATTCTTATCGTATCTATGTTATTCTTGTAACTATGATTGCCAAATTTATTAATGGAAATTTAAAGGTATAACATTGTCACTGTAAGTAGAGAAACTTACCGCATTTCTTGCCATTTTTGCTTTTCGGGATCTGGCATATAAGGGTTTGTTGTCTAGGTAGTCAACGGTTTTCGACATGAAATTTATGCAAGCACGGAAAAAGTGGTCCTCCGTAATGAGTGGAATGAATATCGCAATTAAGCTGAGATATATATCATTGCTAAACAGAATTTCTATACACTCTACTTATATAAGAATAAAAAAAAAAATATTAACAAGAATGTGGTTTACCATATCACAAATCGAAATTCAAAGTGGACTCTTGTTGTATTTGATCCCATTGTGTGAAGGAAAGACAAAACTTCACTTTCTAAATGTCTGCATTTTGAATGGGTTTTCCAAGAGCCATCGTTGCTAATGCGTCCTACAAAAATAAATATAAATACAAAGTCAATAAACATTATAGAAACACAAAATCAATAAGAATAAAAATTTATTTATTACAAGTAACATACTGATTGACCCAAGCCCATGAAGATCCTCAATGGTGTATCACTTGCTACCTTTCTGGAGATGAGGTCATTCAAAGAACATTGACCAACATTCAAAGTGACCATTATATAAATAAGCTCACCAGGAGCCAATGAAGTTAAATCTTCCCTTGGAATGAAGTGATACTTCCCATACGAGACAAGCCTTTCCCTGTTGGACAATGAGATGTAATAGTCAGAACACCTTTTAATAGAGTAACAGTTTAACAAGAATAACTATTCGGTTGAAACAGTATTCACTTGCAAAGTAAAACGTTTTGTTTATCACAGTGCAAGAGTAAATAAAGTACTCACGTATCCGAGAGGTTCTCGTCATCGTCGATAAAACAATAGTCAATTGTTTCTTTCCTAACTTCAAGAATAGGCGCCATTATCTCCTTGTGTTTTATCATACTCTTGGACACAAGTGTTAGATCCGCAGCTGGTAGGCCACATTCGATTGTGCAGCCGTAGCGAGGATCCATCACGCGCATCCAGTCTTGATTGTTTCGACATGTAACAAATAGTGGTCGCCGATATCTTCGTCGTAATTGTCATACAGGATCTCATCACCGCAATCATCGACAATATCAACTTCATCATCGTCGTCATCTTCTCGCTACCCGACCGACCGAGTAGTTATTGGTTCTTCGCCGCCAACTGTCTCATCATCAGCCTCACTGGGTTTTTCTCCTTCCTCGCCTTTTTCATCATTCCCATCGGCGTCTTCATTACCAGTTGCTTCATCCTCCTTCTTTGTTATCTTCGTTTTTATCGCCAAAGCATTGTCTTCATCTTTATCATCATCGTTCTCTTCATCTGGTTTTTCATTCCCATCATCCTCTTCATCTTTATCGTCATCTTCCTTTTCATTTCTCACATTTGGTTGGTTGGTCAACAACCTGGCCCGATGCATCATCATCGGCCTCTTCCTTGTTATCTGTGGCACAAGTAATTGAATTGAATATAAATTACTAATGTTTTTCGGATCAACAATGTCTCATAGTTATACTAACAAGATTATCAGTAAAATTACCTTCGAAGATCCTTCTTGTTTGCCTCGTCGTTGGGTTCTCTTGACTTGGCCCGATGCATCATCTTGGCCTCTTCGTTGTCATCTGTGTAGCGAGATAATTGAATATATATATATCATTGTAAACTTCGATAAAACTACGACATAAAGAATAAAGCGTTACTATAATGATGTTACAGAGAATGAGTGCTAACGAGTGTTACATCGCCTAATACAACGAGTGCAAATAGATTTCTCTATTACCTTCGGAGATCCTTCTTCACCGCCTCATTGGCAAGGTTGTCTTGAGCTTGCACGATTCATCAACTTCCGCCTCTTCCTCGTCATCCGTGTCACAGGTAATTGGATTCAATATATATTAACAATTTTTCTTTGAACCAAAAAAGGTACAATAGATAAATCAGTAAACTTCGTTAAAACTACGTCATAAAGAATAACATTGTTACTATAACGATTGTTAAGAATGATGCTAATAGTGTTACATCAGCTAATACAACGAGTTTAAATAGATTCCTCAATTACCTTCAGGAGATGCCTCTTCACCTGCCTCACTAGTTGGGTTATCTTGGTGGCTCGATGCATCACCTTCGGCCCTCGCCTTGTCATCGTGTAGCAGAGATAATGAATGAAAATATATTACTAAATTGTTTGTTAAAAAAGCACCCCGAATGAAAGGCTATAACAACATTACACTATTACCTTCACCAGATTCATCTTTCGGCTCGCTAGTTGTTTTGTCACCCCGCCCGGATGCATCATATTCATCAAAGCATCATCGTTTTCATCTAAAAGGAAAGTAATTGATTATTAGTAATTATTTGTAAAATGAAAACTCTATAACATCGATCATGTAACAGTGTTAGTGCAAGTGATTAGATTATTGTAGTATTGTTACTATATTACCTTCATCAGATGCATCTTCATCATCCTCGCCACTCCCCTCTTTGTCGTCTTCATTTTCTTCTTCTTTATCATCCTCCTCCTCTTCATCTCCGTCATCCTCTTGACCTTTGCCGATTCATCCTCCTCATCCGCATCATCGTCTTCATCGCATCATCCTTTTCCTCCGCATCATCCTCTTCATCCGCATCACAAGTAAGTAATTGAATATTATATTACTAACTATTAATATATATAAAATATTACGAAGAATAAAGTGTTATTGTAAAAGTATAACTAAAAGTAATAAAGAATAACATCGTTACTCGATCTATTACCTTCACGATTGGCTTTCAAAGATCCTTTACATTTTCCTCTTTGTCCTCTTGGTCTTCTTCCTCTTCATCCTCCTTTTCCTTTTCATCCTCTTCATCGTCTTCCTCCTCATCGGCACTTTCTTCATCGTTATCTATGTCCGTGCCCCCCTCTTGAAGACTCTTGTTTTTAAGACGACTCTCAACATCGCCGCCATCGTCATCCCCGTCCTCATCATCATCCTCTCGCATCATCGGTCCCGTCATCATCATTGCCATCATCGGTCCCGTCATCATCGTTGCCATCATCGGTCCCGTCCTCATCGTCACTTTCCACTCCGTCCTCCATCTCATCTTGCCTGTCCTCGTCATGAACCTCCTCATCCTCTTCATCATCTTCTTCATGATGTTGCTCACTTAAACTGCTCAATACTTCCTTTACCAGGGATTCTGACTTAACTGTCCTAGGACTTTTCTCTGTTGGAAATGGTTCCAACTTCCTACTGACTTTGGACCTTGTATATACCGGGAAGTCATTCGCCCTCCTCTTCAACGATTCAGCCTTTCGCACAACATCTTCGGCATATTTAAGGTATTCAGGCTTTAGTGGTGATTTCTGTTTTTGCTTTGATTCGAAAACCTTCAGTCGCTGAGCAAATCTCTCGTGAACAAGGTTGGAATCCCTCCTATACATCAAGCAACATCAGTCGGTCTCCTAAGTCAATAAACCAAAAAGAAAGAAATGAATTAGATACCAGATTTGGGAGTTGTAACAATTGCAGACAATTAAATTTATAAAAACAACTCACATCAACAACTTTTTCCTTCAACTCGACATCTTTTCAATGCCGGAAGCTTCTCCATCAAGATGTACTCCCTTCCCTCATTACTCTTAAGAAAACGGCTCGTCATCCTCACCTTCATCGATTACGCCCATCCTATTTACGAAACATATTAGTAATTAGTAATTAATATTAATAATTAACAATATAGTAAGGTAATGATAATATTATTACAAGTAAAGCCATTACGAGAACGATATCACGGTGACCATATTACGGTGACGATATTACACGACAAAGTGCCACATTACCTTCACTGGGATCCCTTGCCAAGGCAAATAGGATAGACAGTTTCGACATCTCATTAGCTCCTAGACAGCCAATCTTTCCTTCGTCTATGACTCTTTTTGAAAGACTTTCATCTGTCCAATGCTCTATCGAGGTAAGTCGTTGGTTGTACCTCGCCATGGAACTCAAACCGGTGAATGTAGGCCAACAATAGCACCACAATACACCCACAAAGACACTTAACCGTTTCTGTCTTCAACCCCTTGACGCCTCTACTACCTTCTCATAGACATACTTTGACCAATTAAAACCTTTTATTTTTTCAACATCGTCCACACCTTCAACATGAAATCAACAGAATAATTTGGAGTCGGCGCTAAAAAAGTGGAGAGCGCATAAAGAACGAACATCTGCTTGAACTCATCACCGCAGCCACCCTTGTTATTCTTAAACCAACTAGTCACCAAATCTAGCTTGATGTTCTCAGGTCTTTGTAGAGATGTTGAACTTCCTTCTCCATTTGTTTTTTAACTCGTGTGTCCTCAAGATGGGATCCGCGACCGGTCGCGGTCGTCACCTCACATTATTACCCTTCACCGCAAAGTAAAAATAGGTCATGAACATCATCGTGACAAAGACAAACTCCTCTGTTTTCGATTACATGAACCTTCAAACCGTCGCAATCAAAAGCCTCAACAAGCAAGTCTCATTAGCCGGAAGGGACTACGATATATTCATCTTCAATAGTCCTCCAAAACCAATTTCTTTAATGGCTTTCTTTTGCTTTACGGTAAACTTGCTCATAACATCAACCAACGACTGGGCCCGGCACTTAGTTGGGTATTTATCCGCCTTTGTATTAAGGAAGTGTAAATTAGCACCACTTTGCTTAAACAGTGTGACACTTTTTTATGCCAACAAACCAAAGAAGAAAGCAACAAAACAAGGATACAAAGAAAGTCATTATCGTAACATCGAAACTTTAAACAACTCAACACGACGAACAAATAAATCGTAGAAAGGAGAACGGTAACACACATTAATTGCTCATTTATTACAAATTATTAACCCTAATTTTGAATCGAAAAACTAGAACGCAGAAAATCAATTACTCACTTCGAGCAAAACAGTTAAGATAAATTTATTACGAATCAGTATAATCGACACAAACAACAACAATAACAAGAAGAACAAAGAACAAGCTAATTTTTTAATGGAAAATTAATTTCCTTCTAAGATCAATTAACAAACAAGTATAATCGACAATGTTAAAGACATCCATTACAAAGTAGCACTTAAACAAACATAAAAATGTTACAAAGATAGGTGTTCTTGTAACAATGAAACGAAATCGAAACTTTAAACATACAAGTTTTGGCCACTAGAAAGACACATACTTTTTAAGACCTCTTCTTTTTCAGCCTTCACCACCGTCTTGGCTGGTCTCTTCTCTGTTTTAGCCCACTTCGACATTTTGGAGCTGACGCTCGAGTCATCCGAAACCTCATAATCTCTATCACTTTCATCTTCAGATGACATGGGCTTATCTCTAGGTCTCTTTTTTTGTTACTCGATCTTTGGTTTCTTTGTTTCTCGCCACCTTTTTGGCTTGCGTTTGTCGGTTTCTTTTTTGAGACACCTTCACGCTCTCTTTCTTGCTTACTAGCTTTTCTGCTATTGGCTCTTTTATTTGAAACTTTCTTTTTTGGTACAACCTTCTCCGCCATCTTTTGTTTGGGCACCTTCTTTGCCACCTCTTCTGTCACCAACTCTGCAGATTTGGCGTTCTTTGTTTTGGTCCGACCCTTTGTTCTGATAACTTTTTGGGCACCTCTTCTTTTGTCTCCTTTGCAACCGATTTTGATTGCTTAGTATTTGCCTTTGGCGTTGGCACGATTCTTTGCGCCTTTTGAGGAGGTGCACTTGCTTGCTTCTCAATGGGCACCGATTGCTCCTTCAACAACACTGGAACATCATGCGACGGCTTTTCTGCACGCCTTCTTCCTGGTCACATTGGTTTCTTTTTTACTTTCTTTGGATCGGAACATTCGCACCTGCTCCTTTAGTCTTCTTCTTTGGTGGCTTAAGGACCTTTTCGTAGGCACCTTACTTTCCTTCACTGGCACCTTTTTGAAGGAGCAAAGCGGTGTTGCACGGCGTAGACTCTCGTAGGCACCTTCGTCGCCTTTTCGGTGTGTAGGATTTGAAAGCTTTTCGGTCGCATCTTCTTAGTCGGCTTTGGCAAGTTCTCTGTCGGCACCTTTTTGCTCGTGGCTTCTCCGATGCGGCCACTTTAGCCTTTTTAGTGGTAGCGATTTCTCGGGTACCTCTTCTTTCCCGACATTGTTATTTTCAAAAATTAAAATCGAAGTTTACAATAACAATATAAAAGACAACAATTAAATTGAAAAGGAATGATGGTAGTCAAGTCGTTGAAGAAATGACAAATGGAATACGAATAATGGCGGTCGAATAATTTTTTAAAGATCAATTGATTTGTTTTTCTTTGTAACAATGAGACAATATATCATAAACCCTAATAGTAGTGACTTGCGGTCGAGCAAAGATTTGTAGACACATACTCAGATGCATGAGATGCTTGACTTCCTTCGTGTCTTTGTTGGTTTTGATGGCTTCGTGTTGGCACCTTTTTGCTAGGTGTCTTCTCCGATCTTGCTACTTTTGCCTTCTTCGTCGCGGTGATTTCTCGGGCATCTCCGCTTTCCCGACATTGTTTTTCCAAAAATCAAAATCGAATAAGATTAAAAGTAAATCAATTACAAAGCTACTACATCGATAGGTAATGATGCTCTTTAAAAGGATAGGGGTAGTATACGTTTATTCATTCGTATCGTTGTTACAATAACATTGTTAATGTATATATGTTGAGAAATATTATAAACTTAGGGAAAAGGGACATTTCATGCAAATCACTAACAACTCAACACAACGAAGAGTTATAGGGACATACTGATCCGCATGAGATGTTTCAACGTTTTTCGTTGTTGGCATTTTGGAAGGCTTCGTGTCGGCCGCTTTTTTGCTGTTGTCTTTTCCGAAGCTTCCACTTTAGCCTTCTTCGACAATGCAGATTTCTCGATTTACTAAATGCGCTTTCGACATTGTTTATCAAAAAACCAAAACAGAATAACATTAAAACTAAAACAATTACAAACTATTAAACGAAGCGGAATGATGGTGGACGAGTCGACAAAGAATGTGGAATGGAACAAGAATGATAGTATCCTCATAGAATGAGACAAGATTACGTATTGTCAAACAATTGTTTTGTTATAAAACTACTGAGAACATCTTTATTCTGAAGCAATCACGCCCTTCAAAAGGATAGGGGATACACTTTTACTCACGATAGTGTAAAAGTAACATTGTTAATGTAGATCCGTTGAGAAATATTATTAATTTCGGGAAAGGGACATTTCATGCAAATCAGCTCAAAGACGACGAAGAGTTATAGGGACATACCGATCGCATGAGATGCTTCGACGTTTTTTCGGCCGACGGTTTGGAAGGCTTCGTGTGTCGGCGCTTTTTTGCTCATTTGTCTTTTCCGATGCTTCCACTTTAGCCTTCTACCGACGACGTCGATTTTTCAGGTACTACCTCGCTTTCCGAGATTGTTTATCAAAAAACCAAAACAGAATAACATTAAAACTAAAACAATTACGGCTATTACCTTTGAAGAGGAATGATGGTGGACGAGTCTTAGAAAGAATGTGGAATGGAATAAGAATGATAGTATCCTCACAGAATGAGACAGTGTTAAAGTATTGTCAAACAATTGTTTTAATATAAAACTACGATAACATCTTTATTCTGAGACGCAATTGCTACTCTTTAAAACGATAGGGGATACACTTTTACTATGACAGATTTTCTGATAATATTATTGTTATGAGATTTGTTCAGAAATTTTATTAACTTCAGGAAAATGAAAATTCCCTGCAAATCACAAATAACTCAACACGACGAACAAATAATTCAATCGAAAGCAGAACGGTAATACACATTAATTGCTCATTTATTACAAATCATTAACCCTAATTTTGAAGCGAAAAACTAGAACGCGAGAAAATCGATTTACTCTCTTGAGCAAAACAAACAACATTAACAACAAGAACGTAATAACCTAATTTTTTTTGAAAACTCAATTTCTTTCTTCGATCAATTAATAAACGCTTCAAATCACTATAATCGAGACTAACAACAACAACAATAACAACAACAACAACAGTAATAACCTAATTTTTTTTACTGAAAACTCAATTTCTTTCTTCGATCAATTAATAAACGCTTCAAATCACTATAATCAAGACTAACAACAACAAGAATAACAACAACAACAATAATAACTTAATTTTTCGCGGAAAAATCAATTTCCTGCTTTGAGCAAAATAAGAACCTTAAGTCGGTGTTTATTTGAAGAAAAAATAGTATAATCAACACTAAAAACAACAACAATAACAACAATAATAAAAAAGCAACAACATGAAGTGGCGAAATAAGTTTAAAAACAATATAATGAAATAGAGCGATTTTATACCTCTTCGTCATCTTCAAACGATTGTTTCCGAGTAAATATAATAATGATCTTCACTTGATTAATGCGATTTTGCTTGATGTAATAAAATTTTCGGAAAAAATTTATGGTTTAGTGAATTAACTGCCAAAGAAAAAGAACGTGAAGCGGTTTGTACGAGAGAGAGATACGGGCGTTTTAGAGAGAGAAAAGAAAGTGAATTTATGATGAATAATGAATGTGTCGTTCTTTATATATCAGCGCGCCTAGTTTTTTTTTTTTTTTTTTTTTTTTTTTTTTTTTTTTTTAAATAAGCACACGTGTCATAATCAGGACGGTTGGATCAATAAGATCCAACGGTTCTTATTGATATGCTAGACTCATCTAAGATGCTAGACTCATGGGATGCTCACTCTATATATATATATATATATATATATATATATATATATATATATATATATATATATATATATATATATATATATATATATATATATATATATATATATATATATATATATATATATATATATATATCAATTAATTAAGTTTATGCATTCCTCTCCATCATCTTCTTCTTTGTTTTATTTTATTTAATTTGTTTTACTAATAAACGCAGAAAAACTAATTAAGCGAATAATAATTAGAGAAAGAACAATAATAATCGAGAAAAACACATGCAAATAAAATAATTAGAGAAAGAACAATAATGACGGAGATGACAAAACCTAAAACCATAAAGCGATAGATATTTACCTGATAATTAGAGAAAGAAAGAGACGATGACAACAACAGTGATGGAGATGATAAAGCGCCGATGAGAAAGAGACGATGAGAAAGAGTGTGGTTGTGTGTTTGTGTGTTTGTGTTTGTGTTTGTGTTTGTGTTTGTGTTTGTGTTTGTGTTTGTGTTTGTGTTTGTGTTTATAGCTGTAGCTGATCTGTGTTTGTGTGGTATATATTGTGGAAAGTATTGACAACGGTTTTTAGACATAAACCCATTGTCATTAGAGAATATATTAACAACGGGTACTTAGAAAACCGTTGTTAAAAAGTATTAACAACGGGTTTTAATATAACCGTTGTAATTACTTTTCACTAATTTTGCGCCAAATTATTAACAACGGTTATAATGTATTACAGAGTAAACTGTTGTTATTAGTTTTTATAATTACAACGGTTGTGCAAGTTTAACCTGTTGTTAAAACCAATAACAACGGTTAACAACACATAACCGTTGTAATTAAGTTTAGTAAAATTCGCGCCATCCGTTCTACAACGACTTATGGTGATTTTCGTGAATAAGCGTTGTTAAAGGGCCGTTGTGGTTTCCTGGATTTGTAGTAGTGGATGTATTGATTTTCCGTGCCCGAATTAATATGGATTTGGATCTCGGAATCATTTATATAATTGGGTGGAGGTCATTATATAAATGCTAAAACATGCTAAAATGTTTTCATAGATTAACGATGAATGTTTCTTTTCCCACTATTTTGTTGTTTTATATTGTTCTTTTTTATCGCTCCTACTCATATACGATATCATTCGATTGTAACATGAGTCTCCGCTAAACTACTATTACTAACGACAAATAGAATCTCTTTCTAATTCCTCAAATGAACCGTTTAAATAGAGCATGGATTAGTTCCATAGGAATCGTTCTATTCCATAGAACTCCATAGGAGTTGTCCTATGTCATATAAGATTAGCATCTTAAAATTCCTAACATGCCTATGTATGATTTCTTGTGAAGATGTGTGAATAGAAGTAATGATTAGTCAGAATATGTTTTGATAATATCTTCTATGCATCCACGGTTCAAAGGTCTTATTGCTCAACCTAAACACTTGTCATCAACCACTTAAGTTTTTAAGAACATGACAATGTTAAATTGGTAAATTAATTTGTTAGAAATTTTGATTAACCAAATACCACAATAAATTTCATCATTCTGAAGGATTAACTAGGAATTTATATGAAGATAAGTCTTCATCAAGTAGAAATTCTTGAACTGAGTGGGAGCAATAAGAAGTAAGTATCTATCTTAATTGTTATGGATAGAACTAGGCTAGAAAGAGAAGGTGTTAGACACTAAAATAGAGACAAACCTCAAATAAGTAAAGATCTTGGAAGTTGGTTGTGTGACTCCAACATATTCTTTCCTGAATATCTATGATATTGACATTGCATTCTTGCCAATTATCACATCATGAGTATTTGATACAAATTTGTGAATCATGTTAGAAATTGCCACATTTCATGATTATGAAATATGGCAAAAGGATGTCAAAACCACCTTTTTTAAATGGGTATTTAGAGGAGGATGTGTTCATAACACAATCTAAGGGTTTTGTAAATCCTTAGAATCCTAACATTGAGTAATCGTACGACGACTAGCAAGAATATGTTCAGAAATTTGCATGAATGGAACTAGTGTAGTTGCCATTTCATCCATGAACATATGAATGTTGTAACGTACTCTTTTTAGTTTTGTATTTAGAAATGTACCTCAATAATTGTTATGATGTACGCCAACTCTAAATAAGAATATAATTCAAGTTTTTGTAGAAAAACGCAAAAGGGTTTCTCAATTATGGAATTAAAACAAGCGTTGTGCCCTAACATACCACGATTAAGTTTATGGTGAGACCATACAAATCAAGATAATTATATTCAAACTAAAAATAAATGTCATATAAGACTCGAGTTGGTGATCCCAAATTATTTCTCATTTGAAAGTCGCATTAAAACTAGTTTTGACTAGTATCCCACACCATTTGATTGTGAATCTCATGAAATGTGCGAATCTTGTATTCAAAGC
Organism: Silene latifolia; assembly: GCF_048544455.1. Taxonomy (NCBI): domain Eukaryota; kingdom Viridiplantae; phylum Streptophyta; class Magnoliopsida; order Caryophyllales; family Caryophyllaceae; genus Silene; species Silene latifolia. The sequence continues at coordinate 124,646,094 of NC_133537.1, forward strand.
AAGATGTTTTCGTGACTTTTCTTGAAAAGTATAGCGAATAGAATAAGTTATTTACCAATGCAAATTACACTTTAATGTGTATGGTCGAATATATTTTCAATCTGAGAAGGTCATTATTACTTCTTCTCTTTTACCGACGAACTAGGTAGATACTTGGTATCCACTTAATGAGGTAAAAAGAGAAATTCTTTGAATATATTCAATGAATGTTTAAAAGGTATCAAAACTTACAGATTATAAAACCAAAGTATTAGTACTTTGTTAAAATTGGGAACAATAAAGTGAAGACTTTGATTTACACCAAATACAGTGTGAAATGGTATCACAAGATCACTATCATAATCACACTCCATGATGATAAGGTGTGTTATAAGGATACAAATAATCCTATACGATATAATTGAATCTTTACTATAAAGTTGGAAGTAGTTTCTATCACAATTTGTCTAGTATTTATTTTTCCCACTAAAACAAAACATAGTTAAAGCAATCAAGTACAATTCATATATGATATGATTAGGCATGGTATTTAAGTTGTAGCTTGTTTCGGAAGAAAGCATGTGTCTTTGTAACCCAACTATCACGAGAACAACAAGTTTGTGGCTCGTGATGCTGTCTTTTGAGAAAATAAGTTTATTTTTTAAAGACAGAGTGGGAGAAAATGTTCAAGAGCCACAAACTGAGAATAAGACGTAGGAAGATATTTTTTCTTGGTCAAAATCAAGCCTAAAGTGTTGATTCGAAACCTAAGTGGACAGGAGTCATGTTATTTTTAAAAGTAATAAACCTGTAACTTATTAAGATGCTTTATCTAGTCTCGACTCCACAAGAGTCCGAAATAAGCATAAACATGAAAATGTTTATTTAGCTTGGTTGGTTGGTGGCAAAGGGTATTGTATTCGGATATGATTTGATATAGTTGGATTTTAAAATCATCTTGCATGATTTTTGTAAATCGCAACTATCCTAAGGTAGGATACAAACTTAAGAAGAAATCTTAAGTGGAAGTTAAGGAGTTGAATTGTATGTTTTGATCATGTGATAAAATTTTCTCGAATTGTCGAGTAGTTCTGTTTATACATGGAGTTTAGTGGGAGTACGGTAGTATTATTAGTCTTATATGTGAATGACATATTGATCACTGTGAATGATGAAAGACTTAGGAGAGGAATAATACATTTCTAAGGTATCCAGACCTATAAAGATAGTTCTAAGAGGATATTAGCGTTAAATGAATATTCTTATATTGATAAGAGTCTAGACAAGTTCAAAAGTATTGAACATGTAGAAATTGAATCCACATGCTTCCGCTGCGGGCCAAATTTATTATGCTAAGATGTATCACTAATCTTAAACCTCGTATACTTGGAGTATGATGAGATGTTACAAATCGAATTTTTGAGAGAAGTCTCTATATAGCCACAAAGTTCATTAGTTAGTACTCAGGAAGTACTAAGGATATGAAGCTAAGCATTTAGAAATGAGATGGTTTTATGTGCAAGGAGTTACACAAAAACCATATTCTAAACACATAAGGATGATTGGAGAACCATCTTGGCTATATTTTTAAGGAGGATATCTGCTAGAAACCATCCTAGGCAGTTGAACAATGAGATATATACAACGGAAATTGAATAAACTTGCAATAATTAGATATGCAAGAAGGAAGGGATGATATTAGGATTCGGTTTTATGAATTGGAGGAACTATGGTAGTTCGTTCCAATAACCGAAGGTCCTATCCCTACTCACTGTGAGGACAGTGGGAGTTATCCTAAGGCAAGAGAGCCTATGTCTAGATTGGATCTAGAGACGTACTCAAGGATTTTATAATAAAGATTATATATAACAAAGGGAAAAAGTATATAGTAAGGTTAGGAAAGTGCAAGGTGTTGCTAAAACTTGCTAACCAAGGCCTTTTCATAGGCTAAGCATGATAAGTCATACCATTTTAATTAAGTTAAGATGTATAGTATATACAATATTAAGTATGGATTATAGATTATGTAGTAATTGATATGGTATCAACTTTACATATGTGATAATGCACTCATCATTTGAGTTTTATTCAAAACTCTTTTTATAATACTTTGTTTTCCAAATAGGTTGTCGAGACAATATTGAACCCTATTAAAGTGAATTGGATTAACATAGTATTCGACCCTAGTCACTTATATGAGGTGACGTCTCCTAGTGACTAGAGTGTGAGTCGATTGATGGCAAGTTCAAGTGCCATAGGGTCATAAGAGATGACTAGTCGATCACATAGGCAGACTGTGTGAGACACTCTGTCGGGCAGTGACCGCTTATAGAGTTCTGGCAACATTTATATAGCCTGGTCGTGGCGAGAGCTACTATAGTATTCTTTTGAGTCAATTCTTTGACTTGAGACTGTTCGCCCAAGTTGGCACAATTTCCGAGTGACTTTAAATTATGCTCTACGACTTTCGTAAATGAGGTCTAATGGGCATGTTTTGGGTCATGATGAGCTGTGGCTTAACAAAGGGAATAGTGCGATAGGAATAGTGCGATAGGAATTGTCCACCCCCTTGTCAGGGTTATTTAAAAATCTCAGGGCCACTCCAGGAGTAGTGAACTGAAAATGCGTGGCCACGTTCGGAATGTATCTACGGTAGATAATTTCGGTCAGACAGTTACTCTCCAGATCGAGGAAACCACTCTAGATATGATCACTTGCAAGAATAACCTGCAAGATACCTTACATTGAGTGGGAGATTGTAATAGGACAAGAGAATTGGTGACGCACACTTGTCTCGGACAAGTGAGAGATTGTTGGAGTATGTGTCCTTAACAATGGTGCGATCACATTATTAAAACTCATAATAAGAATACATAAAGGGATGATTCATTTTTATACGTCAACTGATCAACATTGATCGGTAATGATTGGCTGACTAGAGTTTGACATTACTGTCATTTGACGGTGGTGATTAGTTGATCCCTTAAGGTCACACCTAAAGGACGGTTCCCTTAATAGATAAATTAATTAATTGTATGCTGATAAAAATTAATTAATTCCTTAAAAATTGAACAATTTACATATGTGAGTGAGAATATGAATCTTATTGTAATTCGATTAAATGAGATTCGTTTTAGTAATTAAAATGTTATATTACTAATACCTTGTTTAGGAAACAATTAAATTAAGAATGATCGGTTAATTATAATTAAAATCTGCTGTAGATTATATTAACATGAACCATTTTATTTACTTGTGATTGTGAATCACTAGTCAATTGTAGTATATAATTGAATTAATATATGTAATGATATTTAATTGTTAAATATGCATTAATATTATTAATAACATGTTATATGTCACATGTCACACATTATATGACAAAATGACAATTGAAAAAAATAAAATGGATTCTATTTTATAAAGGGGCACCGGTTTTTTAGAGGAGATTAGGGTGAATGGTTAAATTGTTTTAATAAGTGGAAAACATAATGATTGCTATTAGAACCTATACTATACCCTAATACTCTTTGAGAAGAACAACTCTACAAAAGAAAAGAGATATGCATTGGCTCTCTCCTCTCTCTAAGCCACCGGTTTTCCCCCCACTACCATAATAAGAATTGTTCTTATTTTTCTCTTGAATTCATTCTTATGTTTTGTGGTGGTTTCACAACTACTTTTCACTCATCTCTCTAAAACAAGTTTTTAAAAAATATTTGTTCAAAGATCTAATTTTATAGATTACTATAGTAGTAATAGAAATAATATTAGAACACATTTTAAGGTTAACTACTAAGATACTCTAGTTAATTAATTAGTAGTTTAAGGGGTTGTCTTGGTGCAATTGAAAGGAGGTTCTCACATTATTGAGACTAAGGGGATCATCCATTTATTTTGAGCTCAAGAACAAGTATAGAAAGGTGTTCTTACTTGTGCCCTAATTCGATTTCCGCTATGTAAGAAGTATTCTTCTTAAACTTTACCTTTTAATGTTATGCATGCATAAGATTCACATCTAATTAAAAGAGTTATTTAGATCTAAAATTAAAGGAGTTTAATTTGAGGGTTACTGAATCCTTTCAAATCTGAAATGCCTTTGTTTACTGGTTGTAATAAGTATACCAAATTGTCCGCGGTGGTAAAGTTATATAACTTGAAGGGGGCAAATGGGTGGAGTGATAAGAGTTTTACGGATCTTCTAGATTTGCTACGTGACATGCTTCATGACGGTAATTTTCTTCCGAGTCGGACATATGAGGCTAAAAAAATGATTAGAGAATTGGGCATGGAATATGAGAAAATACATGCTTGTCCCAATGACTGCATATTGTACCGTAAAGATTATGAGAAATTATCATATTGTCCGCGCTGCTCTGTATGGCGTAATAAGACTAAGGAAGGGATCCCAGCTAAGGTGTTATGGTATTTTCCGATAATACCAAGATTCATAAGGATTTATTTGAATGAAGAAGATGCAAGAATGTTGACTTGGCATAATAGTGGAAGGATTGAAGATGGAAAGTTAAGACACCCAGCAGATGGTCAACAGTGGAAAGAGTTTGACGCTAAATATCCTGACTTCGCCAAAGAAACAAGGAACTTGCGTCTAGCGCTCTCCACAGATGGAATGAACTCTCTTGGAAACATGAGTACCCAACACAGTACTTGGCCAATTGTGTTGGCCATCTATAATTTGCCCCCATGGGTTTGCATGAAACGGAAGTATCTGATGTTGTCTTTGTTGATATCTTGCTCTCGACAACCTGAAAATGACATAGATGTGTATTTGGAGCAACTTCTAGATGATCTGAAGATTCTGTGGGAAAGAGAGATACCGGTATTTGATGGTTATAAGAAAGAAAGTTTCAATCTGAGAGCTATGTTATTGTGTACAATGACTGACTTTCCGGTGTACGGCGATCTTTCTGGACATACTGTACATGGGAAAGAGACTTGCCCATTGTGGGGGGGGGGGGGGGGAGGGATGTTGAATCAAAATATTTGAATCATTCTCGCAAGCATTTGTACAAGGGAAATCGTCGATGGTTATGCCCTGATCATCATTATCGTAAGCTTCACAAGGTATTTAATGGGTGTCCTGAGCAACGTGGGAGTCCTCATATTTTGAATGGCCATGAAGTGTATGAGAAAGTGAAATATATTGAGATAACGTATGGGAAGAAGAGACCTAAGTTGTCTACTCGTGGTTATAAAAAAAAACCCATATTTTTTACCAAACTTCCGTACTGGCGTGACCTCCCGGTTATAAATTGCCTAGATTTTATGCACATTGAAAAGAACGTTTGTGATAATAGAATCAATACTCTGCTGAATGTTTCCGGTAGGACAAAAGACAATAAGGCAGCTAGGGATGATATGGTTGAGATGGGTATTAGGCCCGAGCCGGCGGCTAAAACAAAAGGAGATCGGACTTTTTTGCCGCCTGCATCTCATACTCTTTCAATAAAAGGAGAAAAAAGAGTTTTGCGAATGCTTGCATGGTATTAAGGTACCAGAGGACTATTCTTATAATATTAGAAGCCTTGTTTCGTTGTAGGACCTAAAACTTACTGGTTTAAAGTCACATGACTGTCATACATTAATGCAACAACTATTAGCTGTGGCCGTCCGTTGCATTCTACCTCCAAAGGTTCGACATGCTATAATTAGATTTTGCTATTTCTTCAAATCAATCAACAGTAAAGTCATTGGTCCCGATGAAGCGGAAACTTTGCAGGACATCCTCGTCACCAGTCTTTGTCAGTTTAAAATGTATTTTCCTCCCTCATTTTTCACTATCATGGTTCATTTGACTGTCCACCTAGTCCGGGAGGTTTTGTATCTCGGGCCAGTGTATTTGAGATATCAGTACCCATTCGAACGATTGATGAAAGTTTACAAGGATTACACATCTAATAGGTATTGTCCAGAGGGGTGTATTGCTGAGCGAGCAATTATCGATGAAGCTCTTTCGTATTGTTACGCGTACCTCTCCTCGGATGAGTTAATTGGAGCTCCTACGAATCATCATAGTGACTGGATGAATGGAAAAGGTGTAAGGGGTCGTGTTTCCAAGAATATGTCATCTGACATGCGACATAGAGCTCATACATACGTTCTTTTTAACGATGATCATGTCCAGCCTTACACTATGGAACACCAGCGTTACCTTAAGGGAAAACACCCTCATAAGAACGAAAAGTGGTATGCAAATGAGCATTATAAGTAATTTAGTGACTGGTTTAAGGATACTATTTACGATGATGACAACCCAATTGATGATTGCTCAACCAGCATACGACATCTCGCTTTCGGTCCTGATGTTCGTGCAACTTTTTATAGCGGGTATGCGATCAATGGGTACATTTTCTACAACCGCATTCAAGATGAGGCGAGCACAATGCAAAATAGTGGAGTTTGCGTAGATTCTGAGGCAATATACTTTACTAGTTCAAAGGATAAAAATCCTATTTTGGGTACAATGCAATATTATGGAGTTTCAAGGGATATTGGTTTTAGACTACATGAATTTTGAGATACCTATATTTCGGTGCAAGTGGGTTGGCAACAACAATGGTGTTAGAAAGGATGATTTAGGATTCACATTAGTAAATTTTGACTAGGGTGGAAATAAGGACGATCCTTTTATATTAGCGTCACAAGCAAAACAAGTGTTTTATGTTACCGATCCTATGGATAAGAAGTGGTAAGTTGTTCTATCTTGCCATCGCCGAATTCCAGATGATGAAGACGTCGAATTTTAAGGACTTGATCACAGTGCTATATCGCAATTTGGTAATGATGTTGAAAATGTTAACATTCCAAACATATATACACGAGATGATCATGATGAAGGTATTTGGGTTAATGAAGAGACTAGCAAATCCAAAAAATGTTCCCGACAGCCGTGAAAATATCAGCAATCCAATCAAGATATCTTACGTCATATGTAATTATTGTCTTGCTGTTATATATCAAACTGCTGTTGTAAACTTTTTCTGTGTTGCAGCGGGCGGGTTAGGGAAAAATCATACCAAATGATGCTTTATTTCTTGGCGGTAAAATCAAATAAAATGAATTATTAAATAAAACGGTTATACCTAAGCCGTTGTTCAGGACGTGTACAGTTATAACGGTTCAGGCCGTTGTTTTTTATATAAAAATGATGCTTTACTTCTTGGCGGTAAAATCAAACAAAATTAAATATAAAATAAAACGGTTATACCTAAACCGTTGTTCTGGAGATGTACAGTTATAACGGCTCAGGCCGTTGTTATGTATATAAAAATGATGCTTTATTTGTTGGCGGGAAAATCAAACAAAATGAAAATATTTAAGACAACGGTTATTTCTAACCCGTTGTAGATAGTACTAATCAATTACGGTTTCAAACAAAACCGTTGTCTGTTTGGAAACAAAATACAACAGTTTTTCTTATATCGTGTTTATTAATTTACATTAAACAAGGTCTTGCAAGTGTTGTATTATTCACACATATATACTCTGAGCTTCCCCTCCCCCACATAATATCCTCAAACACTGAGCCTACCACATGGCCGTCGCATTCATCGCCATCATCGTCATTGCCGCCGCCAGATCAATCCGGATTCTCCTCTTTAAAGAAGTAATAAAACCTCCTCTCTAGAGATTTGTTTGTTATTATAAGTATGCATTGTTATTATTTGTTTATTAATTTCTGCTTTAGATATGGTCGAAAAGCGGAAAAAAATGATGGAAATGCATCAGGCGACGACTCAGGTGATGAGAATAATTTGCAGCACACTGCGGGTTAAATGCGCCACAGGGTTTGCCTAGAAGCAATAAATTCAAAGATACCTAATCCTTTACAATTGGATGAAGATACGAGGCTGCCATATGGTGAGAATGCCGGGTATTTTGCGAGTTGGATTGGTTGTTGTGTAAGACAGTATGTGCCTCTCGGTACGCCGCGTATCAGTGAACTGAGTAAAATACGGAACGCCATGCTAATAAACAGAATAAAGCTATATATATACAATAATAAATGCTTTAGCTAAAATTAAGTTACTACTTGATATGTGTATTAGCCGAAACACTTGTACCAACTATGCTCATCATATATGCAGTTAGCTTACGTTGTCCCCGAAAAGTATGATAAGTACCTAAAAAAAAGACAGGGGAAGCCCTCAGATCTTGGAAGTTAAAGATTGCTGAGAACCACTTGTTCAACAAGGAAACCGGGGAGATGAACAAGAAACCACCAAAACAGAAGTATCCATATGTCTCAGGACCATTGGGATAGCTATATCGATTATAGGCAGTCTGACAAGTTTAAGGTAACTTAATAATAATAATAATAATAATTAAATAAGTATACTTAGTTTAGTGTTTGGTCATGCTTACGTTTCTTGATACAATTTATTTGATGAAGGCTATGAGTGAGAGGAACAAGGCGAACATTTCAAAGAAAAAGACCGTCTTTTACGGCTCCTGAGGTGGTTATAGATTGATTAAGACGAAACTTGTAAGTAAATAATTCTTATAGTATTAGACTATTAGGTGTTTTAGTCGGATGTTATATATGTTCATAGTAATCATACATATTTTGAGAGGATATCAATGTGATGAATGAATTGTAGGTAAAGCTTGAAAAATTCAGTCGTCACGACGCTTGGGTGGAAGGTCACACTCCTAAGAATGGAAAGACGAAAACTGAATATGATAAGGACATTAAAGAGAAAATTGTAAGTTTGAATAAATATGTCACTCCTACCACTGGTGGTCGGAGTTATATAATTGTAAACTGCTTAATGGTTTTATGTGTATGTAGAGGATCTGTGAGAAGGAGGTACAAGAAGGAAAATAGAAGCCTCAAGGACGTGATGACATTCTTGCTAGGGCAATCGACAAAGCAGAGCATCCAGGTCGTGTGAGAGGGGTATCGACGCATGTTGGTATCACTAAGTATTTTGGGAAAACTACTCGAAGGATGATGAGTGGTGATGATTCCAAGAAGGTAACCGTATAAATACTGTATTTGAACTAACGTAATTTATAACTATATATGCTGACATTAATTTCTACTACACAGCTACATAAAATAGCCAGGTTGATGGTGAGAATGTTGGAAACTGGGGAAAGGCCATCGGAAAAAGAGTTGGATATGGTTCAAGAAGTCATAAAGGAAGCAGAGGAGGAGGAGGAGGAGGAGGAGGAGGAAAAAGAGGTAATAATATTTATGTCTTATATACAGTGTGTTATATGATTTGGAAAATCAGTACGTGTTATATGGACAAGTGTTAATGTATAGAAGGAAGCCGAGGATGACATGGCAAGGCAGAAAGAAATGGCAAAGGGGACTGAGGTGGGAGCCGAGGATAGATATCAGGCAGTTGAAGAGGAAGAGGAAGCCAGAAAGGCCGTGACACAGGATGAGGTGGAGGTAGTTGATGATCAGATGTTCTTCTCAACACCGAAAAAGGTAATAGCTGCTAGTTTATAATTATTCATATCATACACATTTTTTACTTATGAAATTTATTAAAGGTAGTGAATGTATGTGTACTAATTGATTAAAGCTGACGTGAAGGGCGATTGCAAGGTGGCTTGTCGTTTGTTCTATTTACAGGCCAGGGGAAACAGAGAGTTGATGTTGCCAAGGGATACGTGTTCAATTACGACCGGCTTTAGCAATTTAAGGTTCATGGTATACCCCTTCGTGGCAAATGCAGGAAAGTAGAAGCGTCCCAATTATATAAAGAGGAGTATTGGGAAGTAAAAGTTCCATTTCCTAATGAGGAGGTCACTTATTTGAAAGAAGCCCTAATCTCTTATGTGCAATGGCGTAACAACCTTATCAATGTTGTCATCCCCGAGGTATCTATATGCAGACGTTAATTATTACTTGTTCTTTAAATATATTAGGGTACGAATATTAACATATCGTAAGTACTTTAATCTTTACATTTGCAGAACTTAAGCAAAGCCATGATGGCAGCTAAAGCAATTACTACTACGTCAACGAAAGTTGTTGTTGTCAAGCCTGCTTATGATTCTTTTTATGAATCGTGTGAATATAAGAAAAAAAATGAAAACTACTTCGCTGAAGGCTTTGCACAACCTGGCTGTAAATAGGTCACCTAGATGGGATGTATGTAGTCATGATTAACATTGAAGAGGAAATTATGGGCGCAGCTGATATAGCCGTACTGGACCCGAAGCAACTGATGGAATTTGTCGACCTTGACAATTTAGATGCTGTTCACATTTTGATTTGAATGAAGTAAGTTTTATTTATAAAACTATTAAGTCATTTCCATTTACGAATAATGACGTTTGCTTAAATTATCAATTACAATAACATTCTTTGTTCCATGTGGCGTAATAGGTACCTCAATAATCAGTTCGCTGAGTGGAAGGTCCTTATTCACGCCTACGGATTCTTGAGTCCTAAGGCGTTCTCTGTGCACATAATTTCATACGAAGAACAAATCAATAGTATCGCTCGTCAGTTGATTTCGACCAAGAAACTATGGCTTGCCCCCTACAATGAGAATATGTATGTATAGTGCATGATTATTGTAATGAATCACGGTTCTATAAATTTATTATTAACATGCTTAAATGTGTGTAAATGAACTAACGGTTCAATGTCCCAAATTGAATAGGAAGCATTGGGTGCTAGTGGCAGTCCAAGTGGAAACAAAAACAGTGTACTGGATTGACTCTCGCGAAGGCAGACTCTCTGACAGTTGTGTAAGGATGATAACGGAGTAAGTTTACAACCTTCAATAATGTCATTTGTTATTGTATGACATGAGCTATATATATGAAAATAATAATGTCATGTGTGTATATTTATGAATTAGTGTTTTTGAAGCAAAAAAAAATATTATGTCCACTTAGGAAATATGAAAGCAACATTGTTCCCAATTTTATCACGCCATTAGTAAGTGTATTCTTAATAATTACTCGTATCATTTAATTAATGTTTATGCGAGAGGTTGATTATCTAATTCAGCTGATTTGTTTGATTTATATAATAGTCTCCTAAAGCACCAGACGACAAACAATTTGCCTTTTACGTTTGTCAGTCCATGTGGGAGGTTATCAACCGAAAACTTTCTACCATTCCGATACGAGTTAGTGTGATTTAAAAACTATTTCAGACGTAAATTGAGTTCAATTCTGTATACTTCCATGTATTATATCTATTTTGATTATGTATATTTTGAATTGTAGTTTCCACTAATACTCAACAAAGCCCCAGAATATTCGCCAGAGGACCTCAACCAGATGAGAAATATGTGGGCCAGTTATGTTGTTTCATTAGCGGAGTCTCAATAGTTTGCTCAAGGTTTATGTACGTGTGTGTATATATAGAGCCATTGTGTATTGGCTTCTTTTGTTGTTTTGAGGAAGTTGTGTTTTGGCTTTTGATCATCCTGTTTGTACTGTTTTGAAACTGGGTTTAATTGATCACGGGGTGTAATATTTTGATGCAGGATTGAATTTTTATAGTGCACAACTGCTGGAATGCTATTTTCAGCAGCAGCTGAAAAATAGCATTCCAGCAGTTGCTACAAACGCTGCTGAAAAAAGAGCATTTCAGCAGCTGCTAGAACAAGCTAAAATCATTTTTTGTAAAAAAAAAAAAAAAAAAAAAAAAAAAACTTAAAAACGATAACGGTTAAAAATAACCCGTTGCAAACAATTATTTGACAACGGTTTTAATTAGATAAATAACCGTTTACATATTTTCCCTCCCATTCAAACAGCCAAAAATATAAGATAACGAACGATAACCGTTGTCGAGTTCAAAACATTTACAACGGTTTATTTAAGAAGAACCGTTGTCAAATTTTCATCAATAAAAATAGATAACGGTTAAATACCGTTGTCAATTGATAAATATAACAACTGTTTTGCACGCAATAAAACCGTTGTTAAATTTTGACATTTAATTAAATATGATAACGAAATGAACCGTTATCATATATAATATTTAACAACGGTTTTGGAACCACTAAACCGTTGTCAATAGTAAACTAGGACAACGGGTTTGAAACCGTTATTAATATTTAATAACGGTTTCTTAAAAGTATACCCGTTGCCATAAACATATTTAACAACAGTTTAATAACGGTTCTTGAGTTGTGATAACGGTATTATAATCCGTTATTGATGTTATATAACGGTCGCGTGTTTGTATACAACCGTGGTATATATTTAACAACAGTCGTTGCAATAACGGTTTCGTTTCTATTTAATAACGGTAATTGCATTATTTGACCGTTATTGAAGAACTTATTTGGCGTAGTGTACTAAAAGAAGCTTGGTCGACTGTTCTAGAGGAATATTATCAACATGCTACTTTAATTTATGTTTCGATGACCCGAACAGATATGCTAAGCCTATTTGAAGTTCCTGGAGCATATGCAATGAGAGTTCCCTTATTAGCCATAGCCAAATTACCTTTGTTGTTAAGGATTTGGCTGTACGAAGCCATAAGGTCAATAAGTATGGAATAAAAAGTTTATTTTTATAGATGGGATGATTATAAGGGTCTAATAGACTAGGAAAATCATAAATAAATCCGTGAATTTCAAGGGTAATAAACTTAGTGTAATTTTAATACCCCATTAAATCTATTCATTTTTATTAAATATTTAATTTAATTATGTATACAATATAATAAAAAGACATTTTAAGTATTAGGTGATTGAGTTTCATAGAATGATGTATGTATGAAAGGTTTAATCACTTAATAATATTAGGAGACATTTATTTTAGTGGGGAATATGAATCAACTCTTCAACACTCCCATCATTTCAATCCTATTCATCTTCTTAAAACTTATGGATATCCTTCCATTTAATGAACAATTACTTTGAATAACTAATATCACTTTTAGTAAGTTATATATATATATATATATATATATATATATATATATATATATATATATATATATATATATATATATAGAATTAGGATCACATGAGTCCACCCTATCTTTTTGAGTCCGTGAGTCTATGATACAATATCACACGTTATATTAAACAATATCACAGCTTATACTCCAAAAAACAATTGTGATATTATTTTGTAATATAATATCACCCGTAATGCTACACAATATCATAGCTTAAAGTATCACACGTTATACTAAACAATATCACAGCTGAAAAAAAAAGTGTTTGAAAAAAAAAATTCGAAAAAAAAATCGTGATATTGTTTTGTAATACAATATCACACATTATACTAAACAATATCACAGCTTACATAAAAAAAAAAAAAAAAAAAAAATTGGAAAAAAAAAAAAAATTTGAAAAAAAAAATTTCGAAAAAAAAAAATTTGAAAAAAAAATTTCGAAAAAAAACAAATTCGTGATATTGTGTTGTATAGTGCGTGATATTGTTTTATGGACTCATGGACTCAAATATATAAGTGGACTCATAGGATCTTGTCTCTCTCTCTCTCTCTCTCTCTATATATATATATATATATATATATATATATATATATATATATATATATATATATATAGAGAGAGAGAGAGAGAGAGAAGAGAGGGGGATCATGTAAGTCTACCTTTTTTGATTGAGTCCATAAGTCCTAATCTAAGCCTTTGGATGAGAAAGATGAAGGGCTGAGATTAGATCTAAGAAAGTGAATGAATGACTCAGATTATAACAAAATATGTGGACTAGATTAAACCTATAAAAAGAAAAACCCTAACTTTTTTCCTCATTTTTCTGCCTCCCTCTTTCTCACTCATCCTCTCTCTCTCTCTAAACCCTCACTCTACAAACCCTAAATATCTCCTCTCCCCAACTACCGCCGCCTCATCTCCGTCCTCCACTCGCCACTGCTGCCGCCTCACCAACCACACACCACCATGATTTTTTCTCCTCCGTCTTTCTTCTTCTCCACTCCCCTTCACCCACCACACACTCGCCACTGCCGCCCTCCACTCGCCACAACCGCTCTCTCCCCTTCTCCTTTCTCTTTTTTTTTTTTCAGATCTGAACAAAATAAAGGGCGGTGGTTGTTGATTGGTGAGTTGGTGCCATATTTGTGGTTGTCTTTTCAGTTTTTGATTTTTTTTTTTGATGGTGGTGCCGGGTTTGTTGCAGGTGGGTTTTTCATTTTTTTTTTATTTTATATTTGTCGTGTGTGTCGGAGGGGGATGGTGGTGGTGGTGGGTGGTGGGTCTGCCGCCTCCTTCCCCTTTGTTTGTTTTTATTTGGTGGGATTGGGTGGTGGTGCTATGGTGGGTGGTGGGATTGGGGTTTGGGGTTGTTCTTAGTGTTGGCGTCGTGGTGGAGTTTGTGGATCTGTTTTTTTTTTTTTTTAATTTACGGTTGGTGGTGGCGGTCACAAGTGGTTTCATGACGGATTGGGTGCTAGTGGTCGTTATTCATTAAAGTTACAATGCTAAATGGCTAAAGTTACGCTTATATGGACTGGAGTTACACTCGTAACACGATAAAATTACATCTATATTGACTAAACTTCCACCCCAGGCTAAAGTTACATTCTTGAAGGACCAAAGTTACACTTGAAAGGACTAAAGTTACAATAATAATGTATATTAATTCAAGTTTCTACCTACAAACCACCATATAACTAAAGTTACGACTTCAACGACTAAAATTACACTTAAAGGGGGTAAAGTTACACTCGTAAAAGTATACAAATTCAAATTTATGCATAGAAATCATCATACGACTAAAGTTACACTCAAAACGACTAAAATTACACTCAAAACGACTAAAGTTACACTTGTAGGGCAGTATAGTTACACTCCTAAAATTATATAAATTCAGATTTATTTATTTAAAATTTCATTTTTATAACATAAATTTAAATTTTTGTGAATAAAATGTCTTGAAAAGGTTAAAGTTACACTCTAAAAGTTAAAGTTACACTAAAAAGTCATTAAATGAATAAAGTTACACTCATAATGCAGTAGAGTTACACTCAGAAAATATGTGGCTGAGAATAGGACTTAGGGACTCAACCAAAATGAGGGACTTACCTGAACCTATCTCTCTCTCTCTCTCTCTCTCTCTCTCTATATATATATATATATATATATATATATATATATATATATATATATATATATATATATATATATATATATATATATATATATATATATATATATATATATAGTAATAAGATCAAATGAGTCCTCCTCTTACATGTGAGTTCATAAGTCCCATTATGGGCCATTGGATCTTGGAAATGGAGGGCTAAGATGAGAACCAAAAAATTAAGGTTAATGCTCTAATTTTGCCATCTTCCTCTAATTTTCTCATTAACTACATTAATCCTCCTCATCTTTCATTCATCATCTCATTATCACATCTCCTCATTCTCTCTCTATATCTCACTTCTCCATATTCTCTCCCAAAAACCAAGAAAAAATAACCCAAAAAACCAAATATATAAAAAACCCAAATAAATCATATACTCATCTATTCCTCATTAACCATCCACCTACCACCACCCAACGGAAACCACCACAGCCGCCAGCCGCCGCCGTCACCACCACCGCCGCCGCCACCACTGCCGCCTCCACCGCCGCCACGAGATCAATGTTTTTTCTTTTTTTTTTTAAAAAAAAAAACTTGATGTTTTAATTTTAATCTTGGTGTTGTTTTTATTTTTTTTGTTGTTTTTTTTCTCAAATATCCTCTTGCTATATAATATTGTTTCAAATTTGTGAGTTTTTTTTATTTAATCTTCTATCTACTAAAATAGATCAATTTTCATTGACCGTTTTTTTTTCAATTTTGATGTTTTGGTCTTTTTTTTTTCGTTTATTGGCATTCTTACAAATTATAGTTTGATTTTAGTACCAAATCTATTAATTATGAAATCTCATTGTTTACTTTTTTTTTTCCACTAGATCTTTGATTTGTTTTACCATTTTTCAGATTTGATTTTTCAAATCTCATTTTTTACTTTTTGTTGTTGATATCGCTTTGTTAATATCCGTCTTATTATACATATTTGCCAATTTTCGTATTTAAAATTTTGTCTTGGTATTGTGTGATTTAGGATCTATTAAAATTATTTTATCGGTTAAAATTACACTTTTTTCCGTTAAAATCACACTTTTTTCTGTTAAAATCACAGTTTTTTCCCGGTTAAAATTACACTTTTTTCCGTTAAAATTACACTTTTTTCTGTTAAAATCACAGTTTTTCCCCGTTTAAAATTACACTTTTTTCCGTTAAAATTACACTTTTCTCTCTTAAAATCACAGTTTTTTCCCGGTTAAAATTACACTTTTTACCGTTAAAATTACACTTTTTCCTGTTAAAATTACACTTTTTTCCGTTAAAATTACACTTTTCTCTCTTAAAATCACAGTTTTTTCCCGGTTAAAATTACACTTTTTACAGTTAAAATTACACTTTTTCCTGTTAAAATTACACTTTTTTCCGTTAAAATTACACTTTTCTCTCTTAAAATCATAGTTTTTTCCCGGTTAAAATTACACTTTTTCCTGTTAAAATTACACTTTTTTCCTATTAAAATTACAGTTTTTTCCCGGTTAAAATTACACTTTTTTCCGTTAAAATTACATTTATCTCTATTATTAAAGTTACACTTATCTCTATTAAGATTACCCTCTCAATGACTAAAATTACGCTTTTGGACTAAAGTTAGACCAATTTGGACTGAAGTTACACAAATTTCGACTAAAATTATACAATTTGGACTAAAGATACACAAATTTGGACTAAAGATACACAAATTTGGACTATAGTTATACAATTTGGACTAAAATTACACTTTTATGGACTAAAATTACACTCCCGTTGACTAAAATTACACTTTGTAGACTAAAATTACAAATTTGTGGATTAAAATTACATTTTTGTGGACTAAAATTATATTCATAAAATGATAAAAGATACACACTATCAATTTACTAAACACAATGATTGAAATTGCACAATCTCAATGACTCAAAATAAATGAATTGTGTAACTTTAATCCAAATTGTGTATTTTTACTCCAAATTTAGTCGTAAATAATGTATTTTTAGTTCAAATTTAGTCGTAAATAGTGTATTTTTAGTCCAAATAGTGTATTTTTAGTCCAAATTTTGTATTTTTAGTCCAAAATTGTATAATTTTAGTCCAAATTTAGTTATAAATGTTGTATTTTTAGTCCAAATTTAGTCGTAAGTAGTCAAAATTTAGTCCAAATTGTGTAATTTTAGTCAAAATTGCATAAATTTAGTCCAAATTTGTGTAACTTTAGTCTTTAGTCCAAATTTTCTAAATTACTAATAACTCCATTAGTTAGTCCAAATTAGTTTGTCCAAATTAGTTTGTCTAACTTTAGTCCAAGAGTGTAACTTTAGTCATTGAGAGGGTAACCTTAATAGAGATAAGTGTAATTTTAACAGGAAAAGGTGTAATTTTAACAAAAAAGTATAATTTTAACAGGAAAAGTGTAATTTTAACGGAAAAAAGTGTAATTTTAATCAAACAAAAGTGTAATTTTAACAAAAAAAAAGTGTAATTTTAACAAAAAAAGTGTAATTTCAAAAGAAAAAAAAATGTAATTTCAGCAGAAAAAAAGTGTAATTTTAACAGAAAAAAATGTAATTTTAATAGAAGAAAGTGTAATTTTAACAAAAAAAAAATGTAATTTTAATAGAAAAAAGTGTAATTTTAACAGAATAAAGTGTAACTTTAATGACGATAAGTGTAATTTTAACACAAAAAAGTGTAACTTTAATGTTTAATGGGTGTGCAATTTTTTTTTAAAACACAAGATCTTTAATTTTAGCACAAAATAATATGTAATTACAAAAATGAAAAAACCAAAATAAACACCAACCATACAAAAGTGAAAAAACCAAAAATGTAAGTTTAAGAGAAAAAAAATAACTTTAATAGAAAAAAGTGTAATTTTAATGGAGAAAAGTGTAATTTTAATGGGAAAAAAAGTAATTTTAAGGGGAAAAAGTGTAACTTAAATAAGTACAACATTTTAAATACCAAATCTGAAAAAAACAAACAATAACTATGACTATTTTTTAACAAAAAAAAAGAGATAATGCGAATTTTTTTAAATATACACAAAAACGAGATACTAACATCCGAAAATAAAAAGAATGCATGTAACAAGACAAAAGAACATAAACAAAATCTTAAAAAAAAAAGCATTTATTACCCGAAAAAATGTACATAATATACATACAACACAAGAAATAAATAAATTTAAAAAAAAAACTAGAGATCTGAAAATCGAAAAAAACAATAACAATAACAAAAGAAAAGAAAAAACAATAACAAAAGAAAAAACAATAACACAACACCACCACACCAGCCCAAAAAAAAAAAGAAAGAAAGAAAGAAAAAGGCGCAGATCTGGAACGAAAAAGGAGGAGAAGAAAGTGGAGAGGAAGGCCACCACGGTACGGCAGGGGAATGTGGTGGGAGTCGGGAGAGAGGCTGGTGGTGGTGGGGGTCGGGAGGAGGAGAGGTGGTGGATGTCGGGAGGAGGAGAGGTGGCGGTGGGTCAGTGGGTGTGCGGGTGGGGTGGTGGGGATCGCGAGGGAGGTCGGCTGGTGGTGGTGGTCGGGAAGGTGGGCTGGTGGTAGCAGACTAGCAGTGGTGGTCGTGGGTGGGTATTGTCTGGGGCGGTTGAGGGCGGTTGTCGGGGGCGGTTGTCGGGTGGATTATGAAGGTTTGTTTATAAATTTTTTTTTATTTCTCAGATTTGTTTTGGTTTTTGTTTTGTTTTTTTTTTGGGTTTGTTGATGAGGGGATAAGAGATGTGGTTTTGATTTTGGAATGAATGAAAGAGAGATGAGTGAGTGGATGATAAGAATAAGATTAGAATGAGGAGGAGATTAGGAATAATTAGGGAGGAAGATTAGTTGGATGCATTTCTAGCCCTCCATTGAGATGCAATCTCCTCCCTCCATCCCCTTTATCCTAAGGCCCTTAGAAGGACTAAGGGACTCAATTCATGTAAGGGACTTGGAAAAACTTCACTCTATATATATATATAGAATTAGGATCACATGAGTTCACCCTATCTTTTTGAGTCCTGTGAGTCCACTTATGTATCACACGCTCTACACAAAAATATCACGATTTTTTTTATAAATAATTTTTTTTAAGTCTAAGTTGTGATATTGTTTAGTATAACCTGTGATATTGTATTCAGTCTGTGAGTTCAGTAAAAGAGTATCACAAGTTATACAAAACAATATCACACCTTACAATAAACAATACCACTGTTTGTACTAAACAATATCACGGGTTATACTATACAATATCTCACCACTGAACCTAACTCCGCCTTTCACCATGTTCATTGTCAGTCATTTTGTCCACCATTGTAATCTGCCATTATTTGTGTCTCCTCTGTTACATAGCTCAACCCCATTAGAGAATAGAGAGAGATAAGAAGACAGGAGGATTATCATAGTATATACTAACTAATCGGACATGACACGTTGTGAGAGTGTCAGATCGGAGGGAGAAGTACACAAATACCCCCAATACTTATTAAACTAGAAAATCACCAGCAACAATATTAGTTTAGTGCTTCAAGGATTCAAAAAGAAATTGTGTTGAAATTGAATCAAACGACTGTTACTCCATAATGGCAACAAGGGTAATCAGTTTTCTCATATTCCGTAATTAAAATATGAGGTCTGCAAGTCTTTTGCTGCATTGGGATTTGGGAATAAACCCGTTTTTGTGCTCGTTCATAATTGGCTCCACATGAGCTAAATTAGTTAACTCAGCTCGATTATGCCAAATACAGAATATGAGCAATATGGCAAAGAGTAGTGTGCCTTGCTAGATTCGACTTTATCTATATGGAAAGAGGTTTCCTGCCTTTAGTGTTTCTTTTTACTTTAGAGTAACCAATGTCATTAGTCTTCTGTTGCCTCTAAGTAGATCACCGAGTATCGACTATATTAGCAGAAATTTATGTAAATATTAAGTAAACCCTTCTGATATTCTTGTGTACAGCGTGTGATATATAAGTGGACTCATGGGACTAAAAAAAAATAGGTGGATTCACCAGATCGTGCCTATATATATATATATATATATATATATATATATATATATATATAGATAGATAGATAGATAGATAGATAGAGAGAGAGAGAGAGAGAGAGAGAGAGAGAGAGAGAGAGAGAGAGAGAGAGAGAGAGAGAGAGAGAGAGAGAGAGAGAGAGAGGCGGGATCTCGTGAGTTTGGTTCTTACGGTGAGTTGTGAGTTTGTGTGCTCAAAAATCTCAGCCATTAAATAAAGGAAAATAGATGGCTAAGATTGAATCTAATAAAAATTGTAATAATAATAATAAAAAAAAAGAACGCTGAAAACAAACTTATGACTGCAAGTTCTAGACTTTTACTCTTCTTCGTCTTCAATTTCTTCGATTCAACATTCAAAATCGCAGATCTCAAAACTTAATTCTCTCTTTCTCTTCCTCTAATCTTGAATTCGTGACATTCGCCAACGAAAAATCGATGAACGATGCGATCGAAGGAATGAATGGACAAGATCTCGACGGCCGTAGCATTACCGTCAACCAAGGTCAATCCCGTGGATCCGGCATTGGAGGCGGTGGTTACCCTTGGTCATAGCGGAGGAGGAAGCCGAAGATATGGCGGTGGAGGTGGTAGTGGTGGAGGTTATGGAGATCGTCGTGAAGAAGGAGGAGGTGGTTACGGTGGTGGAGGTGGAGGATTAATGGTGGTTTTAGGGGTCTTTGAGGGAGGATTAATGGTGGTTGTAGGGTGGTTGAGGGGGTATACAATATTTTCTAGTGATTCACTGATGGCGAATGGTGGCTGGAGAGTGGGCACATGATTCCGAGTCAGGCTGTTGCTGCTTGTGGGAAGGAAGGTTGTGCTTGTGGTGGTGCGTCGACTTATGCTGTTGCTGCTTGTTTACTTGATCGACGGCTTCATATAACAGGTCCGATGTGGCGTTGTTTTGGAGGAATAGACTCTGTACTCGTGCTATTTCACAAGGCAAGTTCCTGGTACCCAATACAAATGGCCTGTTTGCTATTCATTTCGGTTTTAGAAAAAAGAGATGAGTCAGACAACCATATTACTTGCACATTTCTGATTTCTAATGCTGTGTTCATCTCTGCAGCTTCCAAAACATGACATTACAGTGGATGTAGCTTGGCCTGAATTGTATGTCGAACAGAATGGAAAATATTGGAATGTTGCGAAGTCGGCTTCAGTTGCAGGTTGCGGAGCAGGGGAGAGCTGAAGAAGAATAAGGAACAGGTGGTGCGAATTGATTCCTCTTTTTATCATCGATTTGTTTGGTGTTGGGGTTGGACCTGCTGGTTGTGGGGTTGCAGCAGGAGTCAAGTCATCAAAAGTGTCAGTCGGTGCGACGATTGCTGTTATGGGTGGCGCATCAATTAGCACCTTGTCTATTCCGTGGCACCTAACCGAAGATCAAGTGATACAAATATCAGGGCTAACAAGCTTAGCGTTATTAAGAAAGAAGCTCCTTCTTCTATTGTTGGAGACCCTAAGCATGAAGTCGGGCTCTGAAGATGGAATTATGGATCCCGTTGGGAAATTGTTGATATGGTCAAATATAAGGGGAGACGGAATGGAGTGCCTTAGCAGGAAATCAAGAACATCATTATCTGGGATTACGGCCTTTGCTAGCACCCGATTGTTGGGCATCAAATAAGTGATATTGGTTGGGATTTTATTTGAATCAACCAGGTTCAAAAGCATCACAAACGCAAAATAATTAGCTTTTTACATCTCTTGAATACCAAAGCTCAAGGTTTGGTTCATTAAAGGATTTTCATTTCCTAATATGGTTGTACAAATTAATGTAAACACTAGAAGCCAAATGACAACATAGATAAAAAATGTATTGATATATATTTGTCTGTCAAATCTTCCACCAATTTATTACTTGATCCTTTTAATACCTTTTTGTTTGTTCAGTGATATTCTGTGTTCCTACTCAAATAGATATTGAGTAGGTAATATTGAATAACATAAGAGTAACACGGAATAACAATGTGGTACATTTGAATAATGAGAAAATTAAATAAGGGTGAGAATAACAGAAGAATAACATCACAATAACAACACAATAACACTACAATAACAACACAATAACACGGAAAAAAAAAGTAAAAAAATCATAGTAGTAAAAAAAATCAAAGTGACACCGGAATAAAATCACAATAACACCAGAATAACAATACCACCAGAATAACAGCACAATAACACGTGGTAAAAAAAAGTGTAAAAAAAATCAAAGTAGTAAAAAAATCAAAGTGACACCGGAATAACATCACAATAACACCAGAATAACAACACAATAACATGTGGTAAAAAAAAGGTAAAAAAAATCAAAAGTATTAAAAAAAATCAAAGTGACACCGGAATAACATCACAATAACAGCAGAATAACAATAACACCAGAATAACAGCACAATAACATGTGGTAGAAAAAAGTAAAAAAAATCAAAAGTAGTAAAAAAAATCAAAGTGTCACTGGAATAACATCACAAAAACACCAGAATAACAATAACAGAAGAATAACAGCATAATAACACGTGGCAAAAAAAAGAGAAAAGAAAAAATCAAAGTCGTAAAACAAAATCAAAGTAAAAAAAAAAGCACAATAACACGAGGTAAAGAAAAAGAAAAAAAGGTATCATAATGAGAAAATTAGAGAAAAACATGGGAAAAAAAAATCAAAGACGTAAAAAAAAAAGCACAATAACAGCATAATAACACGAGGTAAAAAAAAATTTCTTTTAACAAAACTCTCTCTCTTTAAAAATTTTCTTTCTCTAAAATTTTTCTCTTTTTTTTCCGCAAACTTTTAACAAACTTTTTAACAAACTTTTCTTCAACTGTTTTTCTGGATTTCATGGAAACTCTGTTTCTCGCCTGATTTCTTGAGCTTTAATGGCGCGAACTAGGGGAAATCTCGCTAAATCTAGGGGAGTTTCAACTTCTATTGTGATTAAGGGTTCTCAGGATGCAATTTTGGGGAAAAATGGAGTTCAAGCTATGGTGGAATCTCCGGTGTCGCACAACCTGGGTACTGTGAATGCGCGAATCGATTCTGCCATGGCAGCGGCTGGTTAACTCCAATTTCTTCTCCTATTACTATTCTTCGTTCTCCTACAGTAATTCCATCGCCAATTGTTGATGCGTCAAACCCTAAAGTGCATCATAATCTGAATTCCGTGAATAAAACTCCACAGAATTTGGATGTTCCTGTTGTGTTTGATTCCGTAGAGGTTAATTCTGATGATCTTTCTAATCTCTCTAATGCTGCTAAATCAATTGAACAAAAAACTTGTTTGAGTCCGAAAATGGCGAAACCTTGGTCTCATGTTGTCAAAGCACCTCAAAATGTTGGCATGAGTTTGCATTACTGCCAGTCTAGTGTTGAAACTCCAGAAGTTGTGATTGAGCCTCAGGACTTTGAACGTGAGCTGAAAATTTGGGAATTCACTCTAATGGGGCATCTAATTGGAGCTAAGCCTAAACTCAAACAGGTTTAGGATTTTGTTGCTAAACATTGGGTCAACATTGCTGTTCCAATTGTTCAGTATTACAAAAAAGGGTGGTTTGCTTTTAGAGTTATCATCGCACGAAGCTATGACTAATGTTCTCAGATTAGGGCCTTGGAAAATAGGTAATAACTCCCTTATCTTGAAACAATGGACTCCTAGTTTTTCTGGAGAAATGGAAAAGGTTGCCAAAGTCCCTGTCTGGGTCCTCTTTCCTGGCTTAGACCCTTACTTATGGTCTGAAATTGTGCTAAGCAAAATTGCTAGTAAGGTGGGCAAACCCTTATTTGCTGATCCTGCAACAACCAATAAGGATAAGCTCTCTTTTGCTAGAGTTCTAGTGGAAATTGATCTATCTCAGGACTTTGTTGATTTTGTTGTCATTAATACTCCATTCTTGGGTCAAATTACTCAGCAAGTTGTGTATGAGTGGGTGCCCTTCTATTGCTCTGGCTGTGGCAAAATGGGGCATAAAATTGACACCTGTAAATGACATAACAAGTCTCAAAAGGAACCTGAGACTGCTGTTCCCTCTACTGTCTCTAAGGAAGAAACTGTTGTTGATCCACCAATAGTGGAATATGATTCCTATGATGCTGATGCTTTTCTGGATGGCACTTTTACCGAGTTCCCTGATCCCTCTGAGGGGGTAAGTATCTACTTTCCTTCAAAGGATCCTCTCTTAGAGGATTTGCCTTTGGTAAATCAATTTCAGCTCCTAGAACAAGATGAAGTTCAGCAGAATTCTCAGTAACTAGGTGATGGCTTAAGTGTGAACCAGGAGGTTGGAGGTACTACTGTGGTGGGCCTGAGCTTAGGATGCTCAAAGCTAGGCCAGGTTTCCCCCTCTGTAGTTGGTTATCCCACTGTTTCTACTCCTGAGCAACACTCAGAATGTTCCCCTGAAACAATAGTGGTTCCTATAGTGACTGTGGTTCCTCTTGATAAATTACCATGAAGATAGCTTCTTAGAATATTAGAGGTTTTAATTGCCCAATAAAACATAGTGAGGTTTGTGATTATCTCAAAGATAATAATATTGACATCTTGGCTCTTTTGGAAACTAGGGTTAAAGTGACTAAGGCTTTTAAAATCCAAAAAAAGTTTCAGAATTGGAGTATTATGTGCAACTATAATCAACACTACAACGGTAGGATTTGGGTCTTCTCAAACCCTAGCATTGTTGCCATTGTTAATAGTAGGATTGAGGATCAATTTAGTGATCTCAATGTTCATCATCATGGATCTAATCTGGATCTCCATTTAAGCATGGTTTATCGTAGTAATGATGCTCATGAAAGGCAAAGGTTATGGAGTGGGCTAGCTGATGTTTCTTCTGCTGAGCCTTGGTTAGTCCTTGGGGATTTTAATGTGGTCAGACAGCCTTCTGAAAAACTAAGCAACACCCCTCCAGTTTTGCAGGAAATGATTGAGTTCAATGACTGTCTTGCTGCTTGTAATTTGGATGATCTAACTAGCTCTGGTTGTGAAATGACCTGGAATAATAAGCAAGGTCCTAATTCTAGGGTCTGGTCCAAGCTGGATAGGGTCTTGGCTAATCCTGGTTGGCTTGCTTCCCTGCCTGATTCTTTTGCCTTATTTTAGGAAGCTGGATTATCTGACCACTCTCCTGTCCTGGTTCATGTTTCTAATGACAGTAAGAGGGTGAAGAGATTTAGTTTCTTAAACAGCTGGATTGATCATCCTGCTTATCTTGCTACTGTAGCTGCTGCTTGGACAGCTGATAAAACTGGTAGCCCCATGTTTAGTTTGTTTGAGAAATTAAAAAGTGTCAAGACTGCTCTTACTAAGTTTCACAAAGAGAATTTTAGTAATATTTCTCTTAGGGTGAAGACTGCTAAGGCTGCCCTGGTGCACTGTCAAAAGAAACTTACTACTGATCCTTTCTCTGCTGATCTCATCCATCAGGAGAAAATACTTGTGGCCTCTTACAGTCACCTTAAAGAGACTGAGCTAAAAATTTTATATCAACGAGCTAAGGTTAAGAATATTCAATACTCTGACTGTAGCTCTAAATACTTCTTTGCTAAGGTTTCTGAGAGACAGCATCAACAAGTTATTGGTGCCATCAAAGATCAGCATGGACAGCTTCATACTGACCCTCCCTCTATCAATCAGGCATTTCAGGATTATTATCAACACTTATTGGGCACTAGTTCTGATGTTGCTAATTTGGTTTGGGACTTTGTTTCTTCAGGTTCTACTGTCACCTCTGATAGGGGTAATGATTTGACCAAGGACATCACTGCTAAGGAAATTCGTGATGCAGTGTTTGGAATGGACTCCAATAGTAGTCCTAGCTTGGATGGTTTTTCAGCTGCTTCTTTAAATCAGCTTGGCCAATTTTTGCTCAGGATTTCTGTAAGGCTGTGGCTAATTTCTTTAATTATAATCACATGTCCAAACAGGCAAATTCCACCCTTATTTCTCTAATTCCTAAGAAAGCTACCCATGCTGCTGTCACTGATTACAGACCCATCTCTTGCTGTACTGTCTTCTATAAGACAGTAATCAAAATCCTGGCCAATAGGATTCAAAGTGTCCTTCCTTCCCTTGTTGGACCTGAGCAGGTAGCTTTTGTCAAATATAGAAATATTTTTGAAAACATTATGCTTTCCCAGACTTTAGTTAAAGGGTACAATAGGAGTAATATATCTCATAGGTGTTTGATTAAAGTTGATATCAGGAAAGCATTTGATTCTCTTCAATGGAATTTTATTGCTAATATGTTCAAAGGCTTTGGTTTTCCTCAGAAATTTGCTGATTGGGTCCTGGGATGCATTACTAGTCCTTGGTATTCTTTGAAATTGAATGGCCAAATTTCATGTTTCTTTCCTGGTAAAAGTGGGGTTAGACAGGGAGACCCCCTTTCTCCCTATCTTTTTGTTTTGGGGATGGAAATTCTTTCCATGTATCGTATAACTCTTTGCACCCTTCCTAATGTCTCTCATCATCCTAAGTGTAGCAGAATCAACTTGACTCATCTCATCTTTGCTGAGGATCTTATGGTCTTCACTAGAGGGGATGTCCCTTCTGTTCAAGCTGTCCAACAAATGCTCCATCAATTTACTGCTTTCTTTGGTCTCTATGCTAATTAGAAAAGACTAACATCTATTTTGGTGGAGTTCACCCTGATATCAAAACCACCATTCTTGCTGTCACTGGCTTCTCTGAAGGACAGTTCCCTTTTCGGTACTTAGGCATTCCTTTGTCTACTTCCAGGATCACTCTGAACATGTTTGATGCTCTTTTTTTGAAGATTCAGCATGCCATTCAGCACTGGTCCTCCCTTTTACTAACTTATGCTGGTAGGGTTCAACTCCTGAATTCTGTTGTGTTTGGCATTGAGATCTTCTGGTGCTCAAGTATTCTTCTCCCCAAAGAGATTATTAAGAAACTTAATCAGTCTTGCAAAAGGTATTTTTGGGGGCATTCTTCTGGAGAAAGGAAAATGGTCTTCAAAAAATGGAAGGATATTTGTAAGCCTTGGGATGCTGGTGACTTTAATGTCAAAGATTTAGAAACCTGGAATGTTGCTTTGCTTTGTAAATGGCTATTTTTGCTCTCTCATCCAAATTCAGGTGTTTGGGCCACCTGGTATCAACATTATGTTTTAACCACAGAAGATATCTGGCATGTGCAGGGCAAGGATAGTTACTCTGCAAGCTTTAAAGGTATTCTTCGGGTCAGAGATAGACTTATATCCCTGGCTGGCACTATTCAGGCTGCCACATGCCTGCTGCAGAGCTGGAAATGTGGAACTAAGTTCAGTATTGCTTCAGCTTATGGATACTTGCGAAATGTCTCTACTATTGGGGGTTTGCCTACTCATAGGATAATTTGTTCTTTTGCTGTTCAACAGCATCTAGCCACTGTTGATAAACTTTAAACTAGGGGCATTCAGATGGCAAATAGGTGTTATCTTTGTCAGAATGGGCTTGAGAGTCATGATCATCTTTTCTTCAAATGTTCTTACTCTATTGTAGTTTGGGATAAGCTGATTCAATGGATGAGCTATGTCAACTTGGGTTATAGTTTGATTACCATTTTGGAGAATTCTAGAGCTAAAGGAAAGCATTGTAGATGGGAGCACGCCTGGTTTCAAGTTACTGTTGCTGCTGCTGTCTATCAGATATGGGAAGAGCGTAATGCTAGGATTTTCTGTAACAGGCATTCTAGTATTGACGCTTGTATTGGTCGAGTTAAATATTTGGTTTGTGTCAGGATGTTTATGTGGAAGACGCATAAATCATATAGTCGTATTGTAGATAGACTAAGTACCTAGTGGCTTCTTAGTCTAGAGGATAGTTTTGCAAAATACCTTGTAATTTCATTTTTCATGAATGAAATGATACCTCTTTTGCAAAAAAAAAAAACACGAGGTAAAAAAAAGGAGATAAAAAAAATTAAAGTAAAAAAAAAGAGTAACACTAGAAATAAGAGAAAATAACTAAATGACAGTGGTTTTATATGAAAGTTAAGATTAGATCATGGCCATTCATCTCTAATATAATCTAGTGGCTGAGATTTCCAAGCACAAACTCACGACTCACCATAAGAAACAAAACTCACAAGAACCTAACTCTATATATATATATATATAAGGGATCACTTGAGTCCATCCCTTTCTCTTGAGTCCATGAGTTCTCCTAAGAACCTTTGGATGATGGAAGATGGATGAGTAAGACTGAAACAAAAAAAAAGGGATTAATGGGTCATTAGGACACTACACTCACTAATACACATTAATTAAAAACTAATTCACTATATATAATTTATTCTCCCATCTAATTCTCTCTCATCTCGCACAATTACCATCCTCTCATCTCTCTAAAACACAAATAAATCAAAAAAACCAAAAAAAAATCCCTCATCTCTTCCTCACACTCACCACCACCACCCATCCGACACCGCCTCCTACCATCACTCACCACCTCCCCCGACCTCTTACCTTCTCTTTCCAGTATCACCACACTAACCACCACCAACCATCTCCCCCACCACCGACGACATCCACCACCCCGACACAACCACCCACCACGCCACCATTCACGCACACCCACCACCATGCAACACCTAACACCACCACCACCACCACCACCACGCATCACCCACGTATCACCCACCCTCCTTTCTCGCATAAACCATCCCCACCCACGACCCAAAACCATCACCACCATCCATCACCCACGTATCACCCACCCTCCTTTCTCGCATAAACCATCCCCACCCATGACCCAAAACCACCACCACCATCCCAAAAAAAGCTAGATCTACAAAAAAAAAAAACACCCGCAAAAAACACACACAAGCTAGATCTACCACCACCGCAGCCCCACCATCGCAGCGCCACCACCACACGACGCGTTCCCTCCTCCTCCCACCATTCAACGACCGACACCACTCCACACCAAGCCCACCACGTGATACCACCATTCCCGAAACAACCACCAACACCTCCTCTTCCTATTTTTTCTGCCTCTTCTCCTTGCTTCTTCATACACCACCATTTCTGACACTAGATCTAATTAGAGGGGTTGTTGGTGGTTGCGAATTGTGGTGGAGGTTGACGATGAGTGAAGGGATGTGGGTGGTTGTGTTGTTGTGTATATCGTTGTTTTTTTTTATAATAGATATTGTTTGTTGTGTATGTACTTGTTGTTGTTGGCTCTGTCGTGGTGTTATGATTTTTTGTTTTTAATTCTTTAGATTTCTTGTGTCTTTGTTGTTGTGTTTTATTTTTTTTATTTTTATTTTTTTATTCTATAGATTTCGTTTTTTAAATATCGTCTTATTTTATATTCTTTCAAATCTCGTCTTCTTATATATTGTTTTTCTTCAAATTTCATATTTAAAATATCGTTTGTCATTTGTTTTCTCAAATTTTGTCTTACGCATTTTTTTTTCAGATTTTATTTTTCAAATCTCGTTTTTTTGTGAGATCCTTTTATGTAGATCTCAAATAATTTGTAGATTTTAATCTTTGATCTACTCACAAGGACCACAATTACACTCATAAAAGAACAAAGTTACACTTATGAAGGACCAAAGTTACACTTAACTATGAGTAAATTTTTGAAATGAAGGTGGTGGTAGTAGTGGGTGTGGTTTGGTGGTGGAGGACGGTGGTGGTGTTTGATGGTGGTTGGACTTATAAAGAACCAAAGTTACATCTATTAAGAATCAAAGTTACACTTATAAAGGACCAAAGTTACATTCAAAAGGACCAAAGTTACACTTGTAAAATGTTAAAATTGTATAAATTCAAGTTTTTATAGACAAACAGCCTTAAAAAATCAAAGTTACACTTCTTAAATACTAGAGTTACACTCGTAAAGCATCAAAGTTACACTTGTAAAATGTTAAAATTTTATAAATTCAATTTTTTATATACAAAATCGACCTTAAAAAATCAAAGTTACACTCTCAAAATACCGAGTTACACTCGTAAAGTATCAAAGTTACACTTGTAAAATGTTAAAATTGTAAAAATTCAATTTTTTATATACAAAATCGACCTTAAAAAATCAAAGTTACACTTTTACAACTCAGAGTTACACTTGTAAAATGCTAAAATTGTATAAATTCAATTTTTTTATATGAAAATCGACTTTAAAAAATCAAAGTTACACTTTTACAACTCAGAGTTACACTTGTAAAATGTTAAAATTGAATAAATTCATTTTTTATATACAAAATCGACTTAAAAAAAAAAAATAAAAGTTACACTTTTACAACTCAAAGTTCCACTTGTAAAATATTAAAATTGTATAAATTCAACTCTTTATATACAAACCGCCTTAAAAGGTCAAAGTTACACTTTACAACTCAAAGTTACATTTCTAAATCTCAGAAACTCAAAAGTCATTAATTAGGGGCTAAAAGTCATTAAATACAAACTAGATAGAGAATGCCAATTAATGAGTGGTTAGGTAATTTATTAGTGTTAAGTGTATTTTTTTGCTTTCAATCTCAACCATCCACCTCATCTCTTCTAATGGTGTAGATGAGAACTTAGGAACTCAATGAAAGAGGAGGACTCAATTGAACCTCTCTCTCTCTCTCTCTCTCTCTCTCTCTATATATATATATATATATATATATATATATATATATAGAAATAGGATCCTGTGCGAACTTACGAACTAATGTAACTAAGGTGGATTTTCAATAAAAACACGCAAAGCCCAATCCTTTTATAATCTATCTAAGCCCAACCCTTAAATAACACATCCTAATTTCAAACAACTGGAACCTCCCACATCTTATCACCACCAGCTTTCTGACCGCCGACGACGAATCCGAAGCACCGGCGATGACGCCCCGACCTCCGGTGGTATCTCAGGCCATCATCATTTTTAATCATACGATGCACCATTACCGACCCTTCATCTACGCCAGACACCCGTCTTCCCTTCGCCGTCACTTCTCCTTCGTCGACCTCTGTGTCTCAGGCTATCATCAATTTGTTTTCTAATTTTTTGGTTAGTTTATGAAAAAGTTGATTTTAATATACTAGATCTACAAGTCTACAAGCATAATTACAAAAAGGTGAGCATTTTGTGCTTCCGTGGAATATTCCGAGCCGGAGAAGTAAATTTAATGCTAGAATTCATTTGTCAGCGACGGAGAGTCCTACGTTGTTGGGTGAGGTTCCTGGTGATGTCGCCGGCATCTTCTGAGGGTGTAGTGAATGGTGGTGGACGATGGTGTGGTGTGGTGTAGTCCTAGTCGGTGGTCGTGGTGGTGTAATGTGGTGTCAACAGTGAAGTGCCGAAGTACTTTAAATTTTCAACTGACATAGAGATCTCTTGTTTAGGGCTTACACTCTCAACTAAAGTACCACACGATGGTCTGATTCATTTTCGCCCCCTATTATATAGCATTCAATATTTACACAATTGCATCACTCCTTTTCTGGTATCATCAGCCATGGGACAGAGCGTTAGGTCACTGAAAGGAAAACAAT
Source organism: Silene latifolia (assembly GCF_048544455.1). Lineage (NCBI taxonomy): Eukaryota > Viridiplantae > Streptophyta > Magnoliopsida > Caryophyllales > Caryophyllaceae > Silene > Silene latifolia. Next base: position 124,677,636 of record NC_133537.1, read on the forward strand.
TAAACTCACTCTCACAGTCTCATATTAAGAACAAGCAAACCTTAGAAATCGACAATTATATATTTGGACACCATAGGATATTTCCATCTAAGCTGAATTGAATAGTACACTCTTTTAAATTGGTAGATATGTCTTTAACTTGTTAGATACACTTCTTTAAATTGTTAGATACATGTCTTTACTTTACTAAATACACGCTACATATGCATTTATAAAAAGTTAGATACACTCCTTCAAATTGCTAGATACATGTCTTTACCTTACGAGATACACTCATTTACCTTGCTAGATACGCATCTCTGATAAGCTAGATACACTCCTTTAAATTACTAAATACATGTCTTTACTTTGCTAGATACATGTCGTTACCTTGCTTGATACATCTTACAACGCGAACCATACAAACTACTTAGATATACAAAATAGTAGTCTAGATAGGTAAAATAATAGCCCATATACTCATTTTACTAATAAATGATTTTTTTTTTTAAAATAAAACCAGAAACAAAATCAAGCAAAAGAACAATATCATAGTCTCAGTAAATGTGATCAGCGCAGGTTACTCCCAACAGTTACCAAGTGTTTCATTTCAACTTTCAAGTACTTGAATGCAATACGCTCGTTACACACTGTTAATGTACGAAGTACTCGATTGGGGATCAGAAACTACTAGATAAAACAAATTACATAAAACAAAATCATAAAGCTAGATACACATGTTTATCTTCATCGATACACATCTCTGTCAAGTTAGATACACACGTTTATCTTCATAGATACACATCTCTTAAAAGTTAGATACAGTTTTTTGCCTTGCTAGATACACTTCTTTAAATTACTAGATACAAGTCTTTTACCTTAATAGATACACATTTCTGGCAAGCTTTAGGCCTAGATTAAGTACCAGATTTAACCCATCATCACACGGCCTCGGCATGACGTTAAGCACAAAGAAGATCAGTATGATAGACAATGTGATCATGAGCACCAACCCACGATACCTGTAAAGCTTTCTTGTTGTAATTTATTTTGAGCATTTTTTTGAACACTTGGTGAGGATCTTGTATAGAATACTTAAATACTCCGTACTACAAGTATATCCAACTACTGCTACTCAAAATCATCATAATCATCCAACGCATAACGGCCAATATAATCGCAATCATGATAAATTAGCATCCCGTGGGGAAAAAAGATTGTTAAGCAAAACCAGTAGGCATCATCATCTACAAGGCCAGATGATGTTGATACTTGGCTCTTTAGACAAGGTTAACTAAAATGCAAACTACAAGAAAAGTTCTTCAAGAGTGAAGAAGATACATGAAAAAGTACAGCCTTTATGGTAACAATGTCTACATGAAATCTAACGGAAAGGTGAGTGAATGCTCGATGTCTTGTCCAGGCAATGACAAGATGAACTCCGAAAGAAATTGTGCAGACTAGAAGGGGCAAATAGAGCCAAGAATGCATATTTCCTGTAAACGAACACATCATAAGTAATGCAGCATTTACAAGTAGAACACAGAGTAATAGACTAATTACAGAATGACCAGTATACAGATGCCTAACACTCCCCACTTCAAATATATTTAGCATCCCGTGGGGAAAAAGCGACGACTTGCAATTAACAGCATACCACAATACAATTAACAGCATACCACAATACAATTGTCCCCCAAGTTCCGAAATCTATCTATCATGATATCAACCAAATAATCACCACTTTCTTGAATGTTCATGAAGCAAACTCAAGTAGACTACAATCGACTAACCTATGCTAACATGACAATATCGATATCCCAAGTATTCCTAACTAAACCAACCTTTTATCAAATTTACTAAAACAAAAATATGGTCAAATCCGAAAACTAAAAATCATTTGAAGCATCAGATATCCTAAATTCAAACAAGATTCATAAACAAAATAGTACCTAATTTGTCAATTTCAAAACCAAAATCCCATAAATCTTCAAAGAAGACTACTCGAAAATAGAGATTTCAAAACGCGGATAAATCAATCGACCAAAAATACCTCAGATTGAAGTACGACAAGCATTTTCCGAACATAGAAACTAGAAAAACTGGAATTAAGATGAATAAAAAGAACGAAAAAGAGAATTTGAACCTTGTTATTGGAATGAAGATGATAGAAGCCGTCGTGATAAAGTTTATTTAAGATTAAAATCATATGACTTTTGCATCATCGTCGTGGTCGCCGGAGATGTGGCGTCGTCATGGTGCTCGTCATCGTTGGCGGCAACAGGTCGAGGGTGAAAGTTTGAAAGGATTGGGGAAGAGGAAGATAAGGAAAGAGGTAACTCCGATATGATGTCTGTCGATGGCATGGTTGACGGAGGTGTCGCCGGGAAAGTTGTCGTCTGTTGGTGGTTGCCGGCGGCAGCTGGCGGTGGTGGGGAAGGTTAGGATTTGAAGTAGGCTGCTTGTAATTTGAAAACATGGTTGGGGTTGGGCCTTAGGTGGGTTATAAGGTTGGGCTTTTTCAGTGTAAAAATAAAAGTCAGCCTTTAATTGGTAGTTCGTACGGTTCGCACCGTACTTTAGTTCGCACCTGACCCCGACCCTATATATATATATATATATATATATATATATATATATATATATATATATATATATATATATATATATATATATATATATATATATAGGAATGGGATCATGTGAGGATACACTATCTTTTTGAGGATTGAGGATTTCGTTACAATATCAGAGGTTCTTCAATACAATATCACAGGTTATTCGATAAAATATCGGAAAAAAAAACGTCGTGCAAAAAAAAAAAAAAAAAAAAAAAATTGTAATTTTTTTTTTTTTTTAATTTTTTTTTTGGCAAAGGTCAACTTTTCCGTGATATTGTATTGAAGAACCTGTGATATTGTATTCATTAATCCTCAATCCTCAAATATTTAGGAGTTCTCACCGGATCCCGACTATATATATATATATATATATATATATATATATATATATATATATATATATATATATATATATATATATATATTCATATTCTCTATATGTCTCTAAAACTCTATATCTATAAACCATTTTTTAGATCAATCGTCAAATTTGACTAGGCTATGCGTAAATTATATAATGGTTGGAGTATTAATTAATGTCTTAACCTTTTAATATTTTACTCTATTTGATTTAGGTTATGCTATTCAATATATGTTTGCTTTTTTTTTTTAATCAAGTTGATATTTGTTTGATGTGCATTTTTATAGTAATTACTAAAGAGGTTAAGAATATTGTTTGATTTGCGATGAAGTTTTAGCTAAATGGTTCGGTCAACACCATGTGAAGCAAGTAAATGCCTTTTATTTTTATATTTTTTCTTAATTTGTAGAATTTTTTTTATATTAAGTTGTAATTAAATTTTGATTTTACTATCATTTTTATTTATGGTTGTTTGATTAGGTTTCAAGGAAACAAGCATGCGTACGAGTACATTATAATGCGAAACAGGATTAATAAATTTTTAGGAAAAGTTTTGGTAAGTAGAGTGTCCATTTTCATTGTTTATCGTTCATATTTTATTAATTTATTCATTATCTTTTACGAAAAGACGAATATTATCCTAATGTTTTTGGGTAACTTAGATTTAAAATTGCGAGTTTGATATTCTTCTTTTATTTGATTTGAAAAATAATTGCTTATGGCTTCACTTTGCAGGTACAAGAAGACTTTGTTGACAATCTAATACATATTCATATCAAATTTAAGCCAAATCATACAATGTCGGTTGCAAATTATTTATTTTGACGATAAATGTGTATTTTTGTAGTCTGATCAAATATAAGTCTAATTTCAGGGTTCCTTCTTCAGTTGAGCATTGCAATTTGGACACTTCATTAAAAATGTTGAATTTATTTGAAAAATAAATATGAAATGGAAGTAATGAAATTATCTATCGTCTTAAATCTTAATTTGCAGTTTTTGTCTTTACCGACCATATATGATTACGACTATTAAAAATCCCGCGATTTCTACGGGTCACAAAACTAGTAATTATATTAAAAGGGGAACTTAAAATGCCACATACACATCGACTAAATGCCGCCTAGCATTAACAAAAGGCTAAGTCATCACTTACTACACATGACATGACAAATTTTAATGTGGCATGGCGAGTTAATGTGACACTAATTATCAACTTATTATTACATGGCAATAATTTAAATATATTATTTTCCAAAATTTATGTAACCCTTACAAATTTAAATCAAAGTTTCATAATTTATAATTAAAATTGACATTTTAATTGAAATTTTTGTAACAAAACGTGTTACTAAATTAATTAAAACTCTTCATATTACTTAACACCCATCATTTTTATTAAATGTTTTTTCCTATTTAATTCATTTTTGTAATAAAACATGTTAATAAATTGATTAAAACTTTTCATAATACTTGACATCCACCAAATTAATTAATATTTTTTCCTATTTAATTAATTTTAATAATAAAATATGTTAATAAATTGATTAGAACTCTTCATATTACTTAACCCTCACCATTTTCATTAAAAATTTTTCTTAGTTAATTCACATCTTGAGTTCCTCGGCATTCAATTATCTTATTCAACAATACCACAAAATAAATTTAAATATTGAAATCTATGGTTGTGTAATGGCTATAAAAGTTATAATAATACCTATAATAGTTTATATTCACTTTATTTATTTACTTAGTACCTATTTTCCATTTGCCCATGAGTTTCTAAGTCGTGGGCTATATATTTTATGGTTTAATTTATTTATTTGATTATGGTGAGCTTATATATTTGTATGTTGTTGTTGTTGTTGTTGTTGTTGTTGTTGTTGGTGTTGTCCTATAAAGTATATTTTAATTTATTATGTTGTTGGTTTTTAATGAATTGTTTGCTTTATATTTGAATTCATGTTTTCCATTTGGTTTTTAAATGATTTACATGTGACAATGTTATGATTCGCTTGTCAAGTTTTTGCCATGTTAATGTTTTACCTTTTGGTCAATATAATTTATTTTTATTATATAAACTTTAAAGTATCATGAAATGTATGTGAATGTAGATAAGCAAAATATCACGTGGGTAATTTGAAGAGGGAAGAAATATAAAAGGCACAAAAATGAGGTAAAATTAAACGTAAAAAAATGTAAGTTATAAACTGATAAGTTATGTATGTATTGTTTATTAGTAGATAGACTCAAATAAAAGAGCACATATTTTGTGTCAAATGTCAATAGGTTGGAAAATTTCCGGAAAAATTTTGGATAACAATTTTGTTCAAATAACGATAATTGATTTCATAGTCTCATATTTGTTTCCGTAATTGACACAAAAAAATATTTGTCTTCGTAATTTAAATTATATATATTTTTTAATAAATACGTAATTATCTTGTACTATATATCGTAATTTGTGCAAGAATTTGTTATACATCTATACTCAAAATTAAACATTGGTGTTCAATTTTACGTTTAAAAATAAACGTCAAAATTCTAAGAAAACATACTTATATATTCCGTGCATTGCACGGGTGACAAAACTAGTTTAATCCCGATTAGGGGGAATGGGGAACAAAATCATCGAACTTTTGACATAATTAAATAAGAATGAAGAACAAAATCAAATTTATTTGGTGTACCTATTACACATTTCGAAAATTTGGGATGCTTTTAAGACAAAATTTTAAATTTAACACAATATAAGGCATTATCAACAAGGACTGGAGTACTAAGAAACAATTAAATTATGTGCTAAATACAAAATTAAAATTGGTCATGTATTCTATGGAAGTTTCGAAAAATTTCGAGTACCTTTTAAGACGAAATTTTCTATTTAAGATACTACATAGAGTTACTAATAAAATAGTAGTCTTATGGAACAATTAATCCAAGTTTTAAATATGAGAAACCAAAATTTGTGCATAAACACTAGATATTTCGAAAATTTGGAGCAAAACTGTTACGACAAAATTTCAAATGTAGGACAAGATTTAGAATTACTAACAAGTATTAGATCATTTTACCACAATTAAACTAATTATTAAACACAAAAATCCAATTTTTGTCTTAAGAACCCTAATTTTAGAAATATGCCAACTTAGGGAAAAGCTTAACACAAAATTTCATATTTGACATCATTAATGATGTAAAAAGTTGATTACTACTATAAATTAAACGAAAGCATGCTAATAAATGGCAAAACTTGAAGATGTTAGAGTAGATATAAAGAAAATCAAATTGGAGAAAAATAAGAGGAAAGAGAAAATCACTTAATTGATTAATTAGTAAATATTAATGAGAAGATTTGGAGTGGAAAACTTGAATCCAAGCGACAAAGTACAACAATGGAGTTTTTGAAATATTTTTAGGGAAATTTTGATGTTTGAAGATATGAAGAATGAAGAATAATGAAGGAGATAAGAATAGAGTATAATACGATTTTGGCGAAAATAGCTGCCCAGATTCAGCACTCGGTCGAGTGCCGAGTCCACTCGGTCGCGTGCCCTTGCACTCGGTCGAGTTGTCCTTCTCCACTCGGTCGAGTGATCCCATTTCCATAAATTTTCCAGATTCTAGAAAATGGTCCACTCGGTTGAGTGGCTAGAACTCAGCCTAGTGTTGGCTCGCACTTGGTTGGGTGCTTCTTTACGGCTTGCAAATTTCCGCCTAGAAACAAGGAGTATCGTCTTTGCAACAAAAGGGTAACGTTCAGAAGTCCATAGGCTATCGGTGACTCACCCCGAGTTAGATCACATGTCATCATACTTACCGTTCTCTGATATGCTACTTGTATACTTCTGACTACTTTAGTAGCAACCACTACTAGATTGTAATCAAACGATAACACTAGCAAGTCCCAAGCACATATACGGTATCAAAATGCCAAATAACGGGACACAGGTCCGTCACACACCCACACATAATAACCACTTCCAAAGCATGTAATCTCTTGTGGACATAGGCCACCTACACGCCAAGCCAATCTATGGACATGCAGCAGTAAGAAAGCCACGCTCGGTGGCGTAGAAATGCTTTCGATCGGATCGCTTTAGATCAGTCGGTTTCGTCTCTGTGAAGGTCTCGAAATGATGCATAGATGTTCGGAGTCGCAACCAAGCAATTATGGGATGCCTGGAAACCGTTCGAATCCACTTTGTTCCTCGGTCAAACGAAGGAAAAAGCGGTACTTAACATAGGTACTAAAGATAAGGAATCGTCCCTCTTTAGCATCCTATCGCTAGAATGACTCTCGTTCGCCCTGGATAAGGTCGTCCACTATCCAAGGTTTCTGAGTCAGAGGTGAGGGTACGTATTGGGAAGCCCTTTAATCGGACACCCAATCCCGCCCGCGGTAATGGCCTGTACTGATCGATCTTGGTCGGTTAAGTGTAAAAGTTGATAAAACGGGTTAAATCCATGAATGCGCATCCACAGTTTTAAACCTAACATGTTAGATTTTCTATGTCGGTTGTTTATCCAAATATCAAGTAATTGATGTCGAGTTGCATTTAATGTTGATTTGCATGCAAGATGGAAATTAAACATCCATTTACCGAGTTAGGTTTAAGGGTGTTTTAGAATGCAAAGTGTAAAATGCAAACTATCAATCTGATACGTCCTGTATTTGGGTTAACCGATGTCGGGATCGGCCTAAATGAGTTCTGGAAAGGAAATAAGAGCAACACCAGGCGGCCTATTGAAGCGCGAGCCATAAGGCTATACAAGGGAGCCTATCGTAGTTTGACATGTAGAACACAGAGAGCCTGTTTAGGCGCGAGTCAGACGATGGCCCAAAGGGGTGTCTCCTGGTTGTTGAAAGTGTTTGTGAAATCGCTTGTAAAAGGGTGTCAAAATCCGCTTTTGTTGAAAAGATCGTTAAGACCGTTTCTGTGCTAATATGAAGAACGGGACTGAGAATAATTATCATTGTGTTGATAATATTCGATGTCGGTTTCAGTTTTGCAAGCTTGACATGAATAGTTTTGTAAGAAAAGGTGTAAAAATGCTTGATATGTACTATTTATGTTAAGTTCATTGCTTTGAAAAAAAAAATGTGAAAAATGCTTGATATGAACTAATTATATTAAATTCTGTTTTGGTATTTTTTACTGAGTTAATTAATTAGGGTTAAAGCGGTCTAATATCACTAGTCGTACGTTGTCGTTTGTTGAATTATGTATACGTTTATACGTGAATATCGAGATATGCAAATTAAGAGATTTGACACGTGAGATTTGGTGATGCGGAAAACTGAATGTGGAAAACAACCGCGAAAAGGGGACGACACCCTTCCAAGTGTTGCACTAGCTTTTCTGTTAGGTGGGTGACGGCTACAATGGAGACTGACTCGACTATTGCTAGTACAGTGTTTAAGGTTGCGTGTGTATGGATGAATGCCTTGTCTTTCTCCTCCTAGTCTTATATAGAGTCAAACCCCATTAGAGTTTAGTTAGCTTGCCTCCCAAGTCCGCTGAGATCCACCCGACGGGCCTGTCTTCTGCTTTTCGTGGCCAACCATCAGTAATGCACGGCTCCCTCCTTTCTTGTTTAAGCGCCACTCCACGAGCCCAATTCCCCCTCTAATCCAATTAGTCCTTTGGGCCCAATATGCATAATTTAGCCCAAACAGTTTGCCCCTAATTTCTTGCGAGACACGTCTCAAAATGACGAGCGGGAAATTACTCGACAAATCGTATGCCGCTTTTTGCGTGGCTTCCCACACACTCCTAAATAACCCAACTAACCCCCTATTTAATCTCCACTTCTCCCATTTAAACCCTTCCACTTCCCTTCTCTCTCCTCAATTATTCACAAACTTAAACCCTTCCACCTCCCCAAAAACTCTTCTTCTTCACCCTTTCCTTCTGCACCGTCTTTTCCAGGAACACCATCCTTGCCGGAGCTTCAATTCTTTTATTTCTAGGTAAATCTCTCCTTTATTAGTCAAGTTTCTTTATTGCCTCCTTTAATGGGTAAAACTCGCCAAGCCTCGTCTTCCTCCAACCCCATTAGCGTAGAACCCGACGAATTTTTTCCTTCCCTTGGCCTGCTAAAACACCCCCACAACTGTGACTTCACCCTCTTTGTCGCGGATACTCCCAGGATCAAAGAGTATCTCGGTCTTGGTGGTGGCATTGAGATTCACATCCCCACCCTTGGCCAAAGGGCTGACGGCTACCAGAAGGGTTGAGTATGCATGTACCTGTATCCATTCAAGTATGGCTTGCGCTTCCCCTTCCCAGAAATAGTCAAAGAATTCCTTTGCTTGAATCACCTGTCAATGGCCCAAGTGTCCCCCAACGTGTGGAGAGTGCTTCTTTCCTGCCTGGCTATAAATCAACTGATGGGGCTTGACATCTCCCTAGGGGACCTCGCTCACAAGTTCGAGGTCAGATTCCTAGGTAGAGGTTAATAGTCTTTCAGGGCTCTGTCGGGTTCTAACGAATTCTTGAAGCCCCTCTCCAAGTCGAAGGACGACAAGTGGTTTGAGGAGTTCTTCTTCGTCAAAGTAGACTCAATCACCGTTCCTGCCGGTTGTATATATGAGATCTGGACCCAGGAGAAGAGTAAGTATCCCCCTGCTATTTCCACCTTTCCCGCCTCTCTCACCTTCTAGCTTCTTGTTCGTGTGCAGGCCCTAGGAACCCAGAGCCTTCTAAGGACAAAGCTATCTCCCTCAGCAAATTGCACTGCGTCCCCGCCAACCAAAGGAAGTTCCCTGACCTGCTACCCTGTTTCTCTTCCGTCACCCCTTCTCATACAATGTCTTCTGGTATATTGTTGTTGTCCCTCTATCCACTGATCCATGTAACGTCTGATATTTTCGATTAGCGCTTCTTGTCGTTTTCCTAATATCTGTCGTGATGGGCTTTACAGGAAGTGCCAAGGTTGATGCCTTCGAAGCCATCCTGGCAAGGAAGAGGGCTGCAGGTAGATCTTCCATCTCTGCCCCTACTAAGAGGAGGGCGCCAACAGGGGCTTACCTTACATAAGTTTTTCGTTGTTCTAGGACTACTGGAGTATTGCAGGACGTTGGTTACCCAGGCAGTCCTTGCACTCCTTTCTCGTTTGCATGCATGTTGCGGCCCTGATTAAGTCGAGTACTCGGTGTTAGTAGCTACCTTGGGGGTGTTATCCGGGGCAGCTACGTGAGCTCTGAGCTACGGCCAAGCTCCCTTTCGTGTCCACTATCTGCCGTGTGAGGGTGCCTGATTCAGGAATTAGGTTCGGCATGTTGGAGTGCCGTGTGCCTTGTTCACCCCGCATTTAGGAGTAAATCTTGTTTATACCACCCCTAATGTGCCATGGAGGTCAGAGCTTAGATTCATATTTGAAAACCAAAGACAAAACCAAAAAGAGAGCTAGAAGAGTTGCGTAGGGTACCTGGTCCTGTCTCATGGGGTTCCAGAGCAACCTTGGACCCAGGAAGCCACAGAACTCGCAACTCAGATAACAATTGTTTTCAAAAAGCAAAAAGAGTCTTAATAGAAATAAAACAAAAAGTTGTAAAATGCATGAATAGGAATGAGCAATTGGTGGTATGCCTACTACCCTTCCATTTTTTTTTGCAAACTAGCTCCGTACACTAAACTCCACGCGTTATTAAATGTGATACCTCTTCATCTGGAGTATATTCTATGGTTTGTGTATCAATTGACCTTGTATGGTCAATAATCTGTACGCACCATGGCCAACAACTCCTTCCACTTAGTATGGACCTTCCCATTTATGGGCAAATTTGCCAGCTTTGTGGTTCTTTATATTTTGGAACACCTTTCGGAGAACCAGGTCTCCTAACTCCAGGGACCTGATTTTTACGTTCTTGTTATAACTTCTGGCGAATGACTGCTTGTAGGAGGCTAGGCGTATTCGAGCACTTGTTCTCAATTCATCTATTGTATCCAGGCTTCTGATCATTTCTGTATGGTTCAGTTCCCTTGTCATGCATCCATACATATGGGTGGGAACCATAACCTCTGACTGTATCACTGCCTCTACTCCAAACACCAGGCTGAAGGGTGTTTGGCCTGTCGCCATCTTTGGTGTTGTCCTATCTGACCTTAATACAAGGGGTAATTCGTCTGCCCATTTTCCTCCCAACTCCTCCAACCTCTTCCTCAAATTTTAAACACTAATTTTATTACTTGACTCAGCTTGTCCATTGGACCGTGGGTTTCTAGGTGCTGATTTTTTCAGTGAAATGTTCCACCTAGCACAGAATCCTTCAGAGTTGTCCGACACGAACTGTAACCCGTTGTCAAATATGATTTCTGATGGGATTCCAAACCTGCAAAGTATGTTTCGTTTGATAAAAGAGATCACCTGCTTATCTTTTACCTTAGTGAATACTTCAGCTTCTATCCATTTCGAGAAGTAGTCTGTCATTACTAGCATGTACAACCTGTTCCTTGGTGCTCTGGGCAGCAGACCCACGACATCCATGCCCCATGTCATGAACGACCATGGTGAGATGATTGGGTGTAGGGGTTCTGCTCGCTGGTGTATCATTGGTGTTGATCTATGACAGGCGTCACATTTTTTCACGTATTCTACTACATCTGCATGCATCGTGGGCCAGAAGTAACCCTGTCTCAGAGCTTTATTTGATATACTCCATCCCCCTGCATGGTTTCCACATTCACCACTATGGATGGCATGCAACACACTCTGTGCCTCTTCTTTATCCAGGCATCTTAAGTAGGGTCTAGCTACCGACTTCCTGAAAAGCACGTTATCAACCAGTAAAAATCTTGAGGCTTTCATTTTGAAACCTCTTACCTCCCTTTTAGCTTATGGCAGCTTCTCATCTACTAGTCATTCCATGTAAGGTTCGCGCCAATCTGGGTCAGGCTGCTGCTGTTCTGCGCTTGCCAATATTCCTAGCCTATCTACATGATCTGCATCCTGCTGCTCTTCCAGCTCTCCTCTGTCTTCCTTTACTAGCTTTTGAATAGCTGGTTCTAGGACGTGCATAAATGGTATGCTGGATAGCTCCGTTGGTTTGAATGTTGCCCCTAGGGTTGCTAGTGCATCAGCTTCCAGGTTCTGGTCCCTGGGGATTTGGACTATTTTGAAGTCCTTGAATTTCTGTTTCAGCCCCTTGGCTACCTTGAGGTAGGCTATCATCTTGGAGTCCCTAGCTGTATAAGAGTCATGGACAAGATTTACTATAAGCAGAGAATCACAGTATACCATCAGACGCCTGACTTTCAGGTCTAACGCCATTTTTAGCCCCAATATGAGGGCTTTGTACTCTGCTTCATTATTTGTTGCTTTGAATTCGCATCAAACTGGCTGCACTATCAGGTCCCCTTTTGGAGACCGCAACACCGGACCCTCTCCTGCCCCCCGTTGATTTGAGGCTCTGTCTGTGTGCAGCGTCCATGTTTCACCTTCCTGACCTTCTTCTAAGATCATTATTTCTTTCTTAGCCAGAGTTTGGATTGCTGGGCTAAAGTCAGATACGAAGTCAGCCAATGCCTGCAATTTTATTACAGTCCACGGCTCATACCGGATATCGTATCCACTGAGATGCACAGACCATTTCGATATACACCCTAATAACTCAGGCTTCCTCATTATGGATTTTAGAGGATAGTTAGTTACCACATGTATGACATGAGACTCGAAATAGGGGTGCAGTTTATGAGATGCAGTGACAAGTGCTAGTACCAATTTTTCAAGAGATGTGTACCTGGTCTCTGCAGGTAGCAGAGACTTGCTTACGTAATAAATAGGTTGTTGCACCTTGTTCTGCTCCCTGACTAGAAATGTGCTGACTGTTACCTTTGTGACAGATAGGTAGAGGAATAGAGGTTCTCCTTGCTCTGGCTTTAACAGTAGCGGTGGGGAGCTCATGTAGCTTTTCAGGTCTTTGAATGCTTTCTCGGGTTCCTCGGTCCATTCAAATTTCTGGCTCTTTCTTAGGATATCGTAGAAGAGCCGACACCTGTCTGAAGATCTGGAGATGAATCTACTCAAAGCTGCCACGTTCCCTGCCAACAGCTGGACGCCCCTAGGCTTTTCTGGTGACTCAAGCTGGAGTACTGCTTTTATCTGCCCGTGCTCGCTTCATTGCCCCTTTGCGTTACTATATACCCCTGGAACTTTCCCAAGGAGACCATAAAGGTACATTTGGATGGATTTAGCTTAATATTGTACTCCCTTAGGGTGTTGAAAGTATCTGATAGGTGTTCCATATGCTTATCAACTTTCCTTGATTTTACCACTATGTCGTCAATGTACACCTCCATTGTCTTCCCTATTTGCTCTTTGAACATCCTATTTACCAATCTTTGGTAGGTTGATCTTGCGTTCTTCAATCCAAAGGGCATCACATTGTAACATTAGATTCCTCTTTCTGACATGAATGATGTCTTCTCATGGTCTGCTGGGTCCATCTTAATTTGATTGTAGCCACTCCAGGCGTCCAGGAATGTTATCATCTCATGTCCTGCCCTGGCGTCAACCGTGGCATTGATGTGTGGTAGTGAGAAAGAATCTTTTGGACATGCTGGTTCGTCGGTTTTGTTACTTGTCGTCAAAAGTTACCTTGACCAAAACAATATTTATTACTTCACAAACTACTCTACTCTTAGTAAAGAGGCAAGTAAAGGTCGGATCCCAAGGGACGGGTATTGAAGTAGGATTTTCGATTGCAAATGTTGTGTCTAAGGGTGTCACAATTTGGGTTGAGATAGGAGATCAACTAAACTAATCAACAATGTAAATAAAGTAATGAAAACAAGCAAAATGATTAAAATGAGATGTAAACAATTGATTAAAAGCACTAGGGTGTCATGGGTTCATAGGGGATTCATGGGATTTGATCATACAAACATATTCTCTACTAGATGCAAGCACTTATTGTTGTGATGGGATCGAGTTACTGTATATCTTACAATCCCTAAGAAGGTTTGGGTCCCGGAGCCGAATCGATTAGATTGAACAACACCTACAAGCCGACTTAATCCTCCCTATCCAACTATATGCATGGTCTAATGAGGCTCGAGTTGGTTTATGTCTTACAAGTCTCATTGAAAACGTAAATGTGATGGGTAAAAAATGTAAGGATTGATAGGCTCGCATTTCATCAAACATAACATGTGCATAAGTTGAAATCACAGCAAGCAAGCAAATTAATTATGAAAACATATTAGATTAAGCATGAATCAATCCCCATGTTGGTTTCTCCTAATTCCCCATTAACCCTAGTTAAGGAAATTACTCACTCATTATAAAGTTTAACATGCTAACAAGGTTGTCAATCATACTAGCAAGACAAAACATGATGAACAAATGAAGATGATTAACAATAATTAAAAAGGGATTAAGAGAGAATTATACCTATAAAGATGATTCCAAATAATAAAGCAAAGAATAATAGAAGTACTTGATGATTGATGGAAGGTTGTCAATCCTCCAAATAAACCCAAATAATCTTCTAATTACCCAAAATAAATTATGAACAATAGAGAAATTAAGGAAAGATTAAGAATCGAGATTTGTATTAATGCTAAATTAAGAGTTGATTATAAGATTAAGAGAGTATTAAGATGAGATAAAGGAGTATTAAGACTTGATGATAATCTAAGTAGTACAATAGAGTATTTATACTAAAGATTATATACAAGGATTAGGGTTACTAAGGGCTTAAATGACTATTAAGACCCTTAAGAAAAGTTGAGGAAGTGCTCCTCTTCAAGGAGATGCTCATCTCCGTTTGGTAGTCCCCAGAGAATATGCTCGTCCCGAGCGTCTAGGCAGTAGACACAATGGAGTCTGCAAGGGAATATGAGCGGATCAGGGGGGAGACGCTCGGATTGGTTGGCTTCAAGATGAGCGTCTTGGCATCGGGACGCTCGAATTGGTGGGCAGGGAGACGCTCGGATTGGCAGGGAGCCGCTCGGATCCTAGGTCAGGCACTTCTCTTTTCTTCTTTCCTCAACAATCCTCGGGAATCTTGTTGAGGATGCAAGGATCCTTTCATCATTGCCCAATCTACTTTATTATCTACATAGTCCTTCTAGTATCGTCTTCCCTTTGATGCTTGTTCATTGAATTCGTTCAATTTAGCTCCATTTTGCCATGAAAATGCAAGGTTTGCACTCCTCTCCTACCAAGGAAACAAAACCTCAAAGAATATACAAAATGGGAAGCTAAGGATAGTAAATGATCCAATTATGCACTAAAAAGCATAGGAACGAGGCTAATTCGGGGACTAAATATGCTCAAATATGAGTCACATCAAATATCCCCAAACCGAACCTTTGCTCGTCCCGAGTAAAGAGGTGACAAAAACTAGGACCATTATTTAAACTAACCTAATAGCATAGCCGATATGAGACAATTAGCGGGTCTCACTCCGCCCCTTCAACTCACAACAAGACAACCATGAGGTAGGATGCCTTCTTGCAAGGCAAGGTGGGGCTTGCAAAAATGGCGACATATCCAAGCATTAAAGCACACAAAACAAGTAACGGATGCATCTACAAAAATGAATAGCCACTTTCCTCATCTAAGTGGCAGAAATTATCTACAAGGGAAGCAATCTAAGGGTACACATTTAATTATAGATACAGTTTCTTCAAAATACTAAGGCTAGAAGGATACCAATAAATCACCTCCAAGTTGTGTCAAGCTAGGGTACCTTTGTCCTTAATTGTTAAATGCTTTCGTCAAGAGTAGACTCCCTATGGTGTTAGAAACACTGGAGGATCGCGGAATTCCCCTTCTTGCCTAGACAAGAAGAAGGGTCGTCCCCTCTCTACCATGCACAAAAGTGGATATGATGGAAAAGGGATCAATAGAACCTGAGTTTCATATGGGAGTTTGCTTTTTGTTGTTGTTTTCCCCCCCAAGTTGCGGCATTTGACATTTTGAGAACATTTGTTTGCCATTTCTTTTGATGTTTGGCCTTTCTCAACACTTGACAATTTTTCAACTTTTTCTTGCATTTCTTTTGAACATTTTCAAAGTCACCCCATTTGTAGTGAGGGTGCTTATTTTTGAAGCATAGGAGTTTTCATTTTTGTTACTCCTCTTTTTTTTTGATGCAATTGCAAACTTTTTTACTTTCATTTCAATTCTTGAACTCAAATTTTGAACATTTTTTGTGCCCATTCCCTTTGATGACAAAAATGTGGTAGAATGTGGATGATGGATGGTTGCATGGTTTCAAGGGTCACCTTGGAATAAACGGTAGCCAAGGAGTTATCACACCACAAGGTACTCTTGACTAGGTTTTAATCCATGGGTCAAAGGATACTAGCATGACAAATCCTAGGGTGTTTTACAAGTATTCTAACAAGCAAAGTCTTAAGAAGAAAAAGTATCTACAAGGGCCTTATATACACTTATCAAGCTTCCCAAATAGATGGTTTCACAAAATGTTTCCTAAATGCAACTATATGCCATGATGCAATTAACATTTATACAACCTAATGCATATGCTTCTACCAACTAGTATGCCAAATAATCTAAATGCAATCCTATAATCACATTGTTTATACCGCTTCAATCAAAATAAAGCCACATAGTCATTAACATAAAGAGAAAAAAGGAGATTGGAAAGATCATACCATTCGGTCTTCTATATCCTCATGTCTCGGATTAGGCGTAGTCGATTAATGTGAAAAAGGATGAACAAACATAATATATACAAGACTATACTATGAAGGAAATGAACATGTTTTTGGGTTTTTGAATTTTTCAAAATTTTATGGTTTTTATGATTTATGAAATAAAAAGACATGTTTTTGTATTTTTCAATTTTTATCATTTTTGTTTTTAAAAGTCATGTTAGAATTTCCCATCCCCACACTAGTATGGGCATTGTCCTCAATGACCAATACGATAGGAAATTATACAATTTATATGAAATGCATGATTTCTAAACTAAATGCAAACTATATGACATATAAACAAGTGATGCAACTAAACTATACTATATGATGCATGAGCTTTTGTTTTGGTTGGAGAGCATAATTTAGATTAGCTCCCAATGCATATGCATAAACTTCCCCAAACCAAAATAGACACTATTTCTAATGTCAAAAATTGGGGGGGTTCATGCATAAGGATGCTATGCATGAAACTACAATTGTCATTTTGGATTTTACATGGTGGGAACAATAAAAGAAACACCTCAATGGGACCGAGGTGTGAGTCCTCTGAATGATGCTAGTACTCAAAACCATGATCAAGATAAAATTTTTATGAAAAACAAGAGAAATAAACAAACCTTAAAGGAGGTGTAGGAGACTCACAAAGTATTATGGCATCCTCCCAAGAGCTTGCTAATCCTCAATCATTGCCCATGGCGACATCACTCCCATCTCCATCATCATCACCAACTTCTTCACTAGAAGCTTCATCAACCTCCATAGATCCGGAGGCTTCACCACTTTCACTTTAACTTCCTTCTTCTTCCTCACTACCCTCTTCTTCTTCACCTTCTTCATTCTCTTCATTTATTTCACCTTCTTTTCCACCACTCTCAACAACAACCTCTTCTTCACCTAAGCTAACACCCCTAGAAGCACTAGGAAAGAAGACTTCCCTATCCGCCCAACTAGGCAAATGACAAGATGGGTCAAGAAGTCCTTGCCTAGCTAGATGTAAGAGAGGCGGATATTATGCTCTATATGCATTGACTCGACCCTCATGGGCTTGCTTGTGCATTTCTTGCATCAAAAGAGTTAAGTAGTCATTCCCCGCCGTAACATTTTCGGGTTGAAACTCATGGTAGGTGAATGGGTAGGGTGGAGAGATAATAGAGGAGGAGGGCTCGGTAATGTCCTCCCTTTGATGTTGTATTATATAATCGGCTTCCTCGGAGAGTGGGAGAAGGTCGTGTGGCCTATGGACATTGAGTCGGCAAATTTTGTTTGGTAAAGTGAAGGACTTGGCATCTTTTGTTAACCACTCGAATTTGTTGTCAAGAGTGTCGTTCATGAGCCATTTGAATTTTTGAACTATAGTGGCTAGATCAATGATATGGCCTCCCTTAACCGGTCTATAAGTGTCATCTTTGTTGAAATTCCGGTTGAAGTGTTTTGCCAAATAAGTTACCAATCCTCCATTAACAATAAAGGCCGTACCTTCCTTGCCATGATCGATATTGAGCCACCTCTCAATTAAAAGTTGAAGAATGTTGTACTTTGTGGTGAAATCTCTACCAACATTCAAGGTTGACTCGAGATAAATAAAATCAAGTTCAGTGAAGTGGTTTGTTCCCTTTCTAGCAATCAAAGTGTGCCCAACAACCTTGTGCCACACCCTTATGCCCAGATGATGGACATAAAGGGCACGACAATCATGGTAAGACGTAAACTTTCTTCCGGTAAAAGCCTTCCATAAAGGAGCGGGATCATATTTTGTGACGGGTTTCTTCACATAGGTCGAGTCATTGCTAATGCCAAAAACTTTACCAAAGTCGCCAAAAGACATTTTCCTATCAACATTCTCAAGGCGGAATTCAATATTTGTTCGAGTCTCCACCTTCGTAACTTTCAATGAGCTTAAAAACTCCAAGGTGAGGGATGAGTAGGTCAACTCTTGCATATTAAACAAAGTAAGCAATCCCATGGACTCGAAGAAATTCTTGGTTTGTTCAAAGACACCCAATTTGGTCAAGGTCTCTTGGCATATAAACTTGGTGGGTAAAATAGATTTCTTAGCAAGGGATACAAATTTCTTCCTATGAGCATCGGATGTGAAAATTACCTCCGGATAATCATCTAGTTGTTCAACAACCGGAGTAGAAGTAGTAGTTTCCACCATAGGAGAAGTAGTCTCTTGAGTTTCCATCCTTGCACATTGAACCACCAAAGCCTTTGAAGCTTGTAGAGCTTGTTGCCTTTTTGAGAGATTCTTCTTTGGAAGTGCCTTGTTTCCACCTTTTGTCCTAGCCATCTTCTCCTTGTATGTAGTAACACCCAAAGATTTGCTTGAATTCCTCAAGTTTCAATAAGACCCAAATTGTTTTAGGATTTTTTGAATTTTGCCTTGTATCCTAGAAAATCGGTTCAAACCTTGAGGATTTTGGTGTTTTAATTGCTTGTTGTTGACAAAGGACTGATTTGTTTGAGTTTTGAGAGAGTTTGGAATTTATTTGGGTGAATTTGGTTGAGAAAATTGATTTTGGTGGATGGAGGGATTGAGGGTTTTGGAGGTTTTGGAGATGTGTTTGTGTTTTGAATGAGTAAAATGAATTGGTAAAGTTGGGTTTTAATCCCGTTATATTTGAATTGCACAGGGAAGACGAGCGGATCTGGGTCGGGACGCTCGGATTCTGTTTCAGCTTGTTTCAGAAAATAAGACCGTGCTGAGACGAGCTTCTTCTGATGAAGACGAGCGCCTTTCTGAAGGGAGACGAGTGGATTTCCTTGAGGACACTCGGATTCCTTGTCAGGGAGGAATCCCAATTTTTTCCAGCAGTAGGACGAGCGGGTCCTCTGTGAGACGAGCGTCTTGACTGAGACGTGCAGATTCTATATTGAGACGCTCGGATATTTAGTCAGACCCAAAATTTTCTTCTCCAGCTCTCCCAGGACGAGCGTCTTCTTCCCAGGACGCTCGGATTCTCTTCAGGACGAGCGGATTCTTGTCGGGCTGCTCGGATTGTCCCTGTAGCTCACGGATTAAGTTCCACCCGTGGGTATTTCATAACCCGTGTCATTTACTCTTCATTCCCTTGGTCTTCATTGTGGGGGCAAAACGAAGGCTTGGATAGCCTAGGCAATTGCTATCGCCACACTATGTCAAAACACTACACATCAATAAATATTTAAGTCCCTCCCTCACTTTCTCTCAAAATGAAAATCTTGATCAAAGCATAAAAATACAAATCCAAAATTGACAAAAATGCAATAAAATAAGTTAAATGCAAGTTAAGGGGTTAGAATATTTACAAATGGTGGCTTAGGGAGGACTCCACCAAACTCTCATCCATGTATGAGATGTCAAGGGGGCATAACCAAGATGTTATTGATGGTGCTCAACACCTTGAAGAAGTAGTCGAAAGCTTGTTCATTGTAATGATAAAGATCTTCAATAGACCTTTGCACATGTTGTTCTTCATTGTGGTCTTGGGTCATAGCATTACCAATATAAGGATTGAATATCCCTTTAAACTCATCATCCCAAAGACCGCATACTTCGTCTACTTGTTCCCCAATAGTATCATGAGTTGATGAGAACAACTCCTCTTTCTTCTTGTCATTATGGCCAATGAGGCCTTCTTCTTCTCTTGTCATGAGTGGTGGTGAGCTATTCAAGCTCTCATTCTTGTCGAAACATTCTTGCTCTTTGGATGGAGCATCTTGGAGATTACCCATTTTCTTCTCCCATATGGGTGGTGATTCTTTACCAATAGCTTGTTCTTTGTATTAAGATGCTAACTTCTTCCTATCACTTTCTCGGCTATAATGATCAACCATGAAACATGGCTCATGTAGTTGGGGAGCTGTCATTGTCTTGTCAAGATTAAAAGTGATCGTTTCATCTCCCACTTCGAGTGTGAGCTCTCCATGTTTCACGTCAATCACCGCTCCTGCGGTGTGTAAGAAAGGTCTTCCTAAAATGATAGGAATGTTGGAGTCTTCCTCCATGTCAACAATAACAAAGTCCACCGGGATGAAGAACTTGCCAATTCTTACCGGCACATCCTCTCATACCCCTAAAGGTGTCTTCGTTGATCGATTTTCCATTTGAAGTGTGATATTAGTGCACTTGAGCTCTCCCATTCCTAACCTTTTGCACACCAAATATGGCATGACACTCACACTTGCCCCAAGGTCACATAGAGCTTTGTTGATTGTAGTATCGCCAATGGTGCATGGAATAGAGAAACTTCCCGGATCCTCTAGTTTTGGAGGTGAACTTCCTTGTAGGATGGCACTACTCACCTTAGTGAAAGCAATAGTCTCAAGTTTCCGGATGGATTTCTTCTTTTTAAGAATATCTTTCATGTATTTCGCATAGGCCGGAACGTGATTGATCAATTCCGTAAATGGAATTGAGACTTCCAAGTTCTTCACAATCTCCATAAACTTCCCAAGTTGTTCATCAAACTTAGGCTTAGCTTGACGACTTGGAAATGGAAGCCGAATAACTATAGGCTCTTTCTCCTTAGCCTTCTCTTCATTCTCCTTTGAAACTTCTTGAATGATGGTGGGTTCTTCTTCTTTCTTAGAGTCTTCAACAACGCTTTCCTTGCCACTAGCATTCACAACACCTTCATCAACGGGCCTCTTCAGCTCTTCATACCTTGTACCGCTCCTCAAATGGATGGCACTCACCGACTCATGTCTTGGGGGATTACCTTGAGGTGGCAATTTCCCCTTTTGTCTTTGTGAACTAGAAGATGCTAATTGAGACATTTGGGTTTCCAACATCTTTGTGTGAGCTAGTATGTTGTTAATGGTGATGTCTTTTGCTTAGCTATCCTTTTGCATTTCAGTGAAAAATTCGTGTTGGTTCTTTTGCATTTGGAGGACCGCTTTTTGAACATCAAAACCTTGGTCATTTGTTTGATTGTATGGAGGTTGATTTTGATAACTTTGGTTTTGATTGTAAAAGGGTCTTTGAGCTTGGTTTCTCATTGGAGGTGGGGTGTATGTTGTTTGAGGGTTTTGAACATTTTAGCATTTGTATGAGAGGTTGGGATGGAATTTGGTGTTTTCATTGTAATAGTTGGAATAAGGGGTACCACTCTTGTATGCTTAGAAAGCATTCACTTGTTCCCCTACATTCACTTTGGTCATGTCCCAAAGTTCCACAACTCTCACATACTCCACTTGGAATTGATGAAGATGCCACCATGGCATTAACATGTTGCTTAGGTGATTTGGAGGCCTCTTAAAGTTTAGCCATAGCCTTCTGAAACTTCAAATTAATGGTGTCAATGTGAGCACTAAGTTGAGCACCTAATTGAGTAATAGAGTCCACTTCATGCTTTCCTCCTCTAGTAGCCTTCGGAGGTCTACTATATTGTGAGTTATGGACTGCCATTTCCTCAATCTTGTTCCATGTTTGATTATCATCAACTTCGGTAAACATACCATTTGATCCCTTATTGAGAATGTTTTGGGAGTCTTCATATAGACCATTCCAAAATTGTTGTACAAGAAACCACTCGCTAAGTCCATGGTGTGGACAAGATCGACAAGTATCCTTGAATCTCTCCCATGCTTCATACAAAGATTCCTCATCCCTTTGTTTGAACCCAGTGATTTGGGCTCTCAACATGTTAGTCTTTTCCGGAGGATAGAATGTTTTGTAGAAAGCAAGTGCCAATTTCTTCCAAGAGTCAATACCAAGAGTAGCCTTATCTAGGCCCTTCAACCATTGTTTCGCGGAACCAATCAAAGAAAAAGGAAATAAGACCCATCAAATTTGGTCTTGAGTAACTCCGGTTTGAGAAATCGCATCACAATAGTTACAAAAAGTCTCCATATGAGAATGAGGGTCTTCACTGGGCATCCCCCCAAATTGACTTCTCTCAACTAATTGTATAAATGCGGATTTTGCAATGAAATTACCGGTTAAATGTTGTGGGGGTAGGAGTACTATTTGGTAGGTTCTCCTCGGTTGATATGGAATGTGATGAAAATTTAGGCAATGTGGGTTGATTTTGTGGTTGGTTTTGTGTTGGGTTATCCTCTCCTTCTCTTGCAAAAGGGTGGGTAAACTCAATATTATTTGGTTGAATGTCCACAATCTCACCAATACCTCTCAAAGTATTTCTAGCAAGTCTTCTATTGTTGGTCAAAGTTCTTTCAATTTCAAGATCAATGGGTAACAAGTTACCTTGTGATCTCCTAGACATGCAAAATATCAGACAACTCGAAAACAATTAGAACAAACCTTGAGGAGTTTGACTTCCCCAAGGTAAAGAAAGACACAACTAAAAACAATCAAAGAAAATCAAATCTAGTTAACACCGTCCCCGGCAACGACGCCATTTTTGGTTCGTCGGTTTTGTTACTTGTCGTCAAAAGTTACCTTGACCAAAACAATATTTATAACTTCACAAACTACTCTACTCTCAGTAAAGAGGTAATTAAAGGTCGGATCCCAAGGGACGGGTATTGATGTAGGATTTTCGATTGCAAATGGTTGTGTCTAAGGGTATCACAATTTGGGTTGAGATAGGAGATCAACTAAACTAATCAACAATGTAAATAAAGTAATGAAAATAAGCAAGATGATTAAAATGAGATGTAAATAATTGATTAAAAGCACTAGAGTGTCATGAGTTCATAGGGGATTCATGGGATTTGATCATATAAACAAATTCTCTACTAGATGCAAGCACATATTGTTGTGATGGGATCGAGTTAGTGTATACCTTACAATCTCTAACAAGGCTTGGGTCCCGGAGCTGAATCGATTAGATTGTACAACACCTACAAGTCGACTTAATCCTCCCTATCCAACTATATGCATGGTCTAATGAGACTCGAGTTGGTTTATGTCTTACAAGTCTCATTGAAAACATAAGTGTGATGGGTAAAAAATGCAAGGATTCTGTTGGAGTTAGTGTCCTCCACAATAGTGCGTTTACATAATAAATCTCATTAAAGGAATATCATCAGATATTTAATTATTTGATCCTCGTCAGTTGATTAACGTAAATCGATAACGGTTGGCTGACTAGAGTTTGACGTTATTGTCGTGAGACGGCGGTGATCAACTGATCCGTTTCAATCACACCTAAAGGAACGAGCCCCAACACGAAAGCTAATTAATTGTATGAGATACAATTTAAATTAGTCCCTTGATTAAATTGACTAAGAGTTAGTCGATTAAATTGATTTGGAGAGATATCGAGTTGTGAACTCGAGGTACGGAAATTATTATTTAATTATGCGATAATTGAATAATAAATTATTTGAGACGGGAATTAATGATTAAGCAGTTAATTATTAAATTGGTACTAGTTGACTAATGTGATTAGTATTGGTACGTAAACTATATGTGTAGCGGTACACATATATTTACGGAGTGATTTAGACGAAATTAATTGGAAGCATTTAAACATGATATGATGTTTGAATAAAATTTACACATATTTGTGCGACAAATATAAGAACCAAAATGGACCCGTAAATGGGACATTGGACCGTGTAAATGGAGTGTAGTGGATGATTATAGACATAATCATTTCACTTTACTTGTTGTTTCTTCCATAAGTCATCTTATGATCACTTGCGTGTGATATAAGATTGGACAAAAATAAAAACAAGTGCACTCCCTCACTCTACTAATACCACCCGCCACTTTCCACATAAAAGACTCCAATTGTTGTTCATCCCCTATATACTAAAAGATTAACACATCCTAAAAATTCCTGCCCATGTATGTTAAAGAATACTGAAATATTGCGCTCAATGTTATATTCTGACTATCTAATTCTTATTTTCTAAAGATACTCTAACAAAATCTTTTCTAAATATACCCAATTGGCTCCACTAATTAGCTACACTAATTGGAAAATATATACCCTAAAAATACATATATACTAAAATCTTTACTTGAGATTATCTCGCAAATTCCTTACCTTATTAATAATATACTCCGGTAATTCCAAACTGCTTACATTCTCAATTTCTACATAAATACATATATACGAATTTTGTTTTTATTGGTATTCTTTACCAGGCTAATTCGAGTTTAAATTACATTTTACATCTAACTTATATGTATTATTAATGTCATAAATTATTCTTAATAGTAAAGTATAATA
Organism: Silene latifolia; assembly: GCF_048544455.1. Classification (NCBI taxonomy): domain Eukaryota; kingdom Viridiplantae; phylum Streptophyta; class Magnoliopsida; order Caryophyllales; family Caryophyllaceae; genus Silene; species Silene latifolia. Next base: position 124,702,399 of record NC_133537.1, read on the forward strand.
ATATTAATAGTTTAAGGCAAAAATAACTTTCTTTTTTACCTCTTACTAATATTATATTAGTACATTATAACATTAAATTAAAAAAATAAATAAATTATGCAAATAAATTTATTGAGACCGCTTCTTTATAAATCAAATCTAAAAAATACCGTGCTGTAGCACGGGAGCTACACTAGTTTTTACACTACTTCTTTTGGTGTGTTTGCATGTGAAAAATAATTGGTCTTTCTCTCTAAAAAATCATAAGCATCATTTTACTAAGAAGTTAGTATCAAAATTTTATTACTAAGATATTAGTAATATTTACATATTATCAAGGGTAGTCTTACTTATATCTAGTTAATATTAGTAAGGTTGTTGGGTAAGTTCTTGGGTGGATTAAGGAAGGAGACCTTCTACTTTGGAGGTTGGTTTTTGGAGGATCTTCCATATTCATATAGCTCAAGAACAAACTAGTAAGGTGAACTAGTTTGTGCCCATTTTACCATAAAATCAATGTAAGAAAATTGTCTTTCCTTAATCTTTATGTTAATATGCTTTTATATTGCATGCATGTTACATAGATCACATAAACTCAAATTATGAGATAATTTGTAATTTAATTAGAGTGTCTAATTAGGATCTATGATCTTTCAAGTGGTATCAGAGCTTAGGCTTGTAATTTGCATGTTGATTTTAAGCATATTAATGAATTATGAGATAATTTATAAAAACTCAAAAATTGTGTTAGAAGAGGTTTTAGCACGAAATTTTTTGGGACATGCATACCTACTGATCTCAAAAGGTTTGTGGTATTTTTTGGTGATTTATGAAGTTATTTTGCTATTTTTAATGTTTTTTGGTAGAAAATCGAGTCAAAATGCCGTATTTTAGTTAAAAATTGACTAAAAATAGTTAAGAGTTGATTCGGTGCATGGATTGTTTATGGTAGCTCATGCATGTTTTCTACTGATTGTATGCAAAAGGTTGAAGGTTGGTTCAAATTTTTTGCATGTTTATTGATTTTATGAGATAAAAGTCGATAAAAGTGAAATAATTTAATCATAATTTTGAAACTTTTGATACTTCCCATGTTAAATTTATGTACATTTAAAAATATTATTTAAATGTTAAAAGTGAATTTTAGTATGTGTTTTCACTGGTTTTAATGGTTAAAAACCGATAAATATCGATCTTTTTCTTCATAAAATTTATCCGGAATTTTTGGGCAATTTTTCTGACATTTTGGTGTTCTTGAGAGTGTTCCAGAATACTCAAATTTTTTGTTTCATTTTTTGGGTAATTTTTCAATTATTTTGGATTTTTACTTAAATATTATGATTTTACCATTTTAAATTAGCAAAATATCACCAAATCAAACTAATTATTCATCATAAAATTACTGAGGACTAATTTTGAGGTTCAAAACAGTTCGGATAATTATTTTGGACTTAAATGATATTTAAGAGTTGATTATTGATTTTTACATGTTAAAAATCGATTAAATCCACAAAAACCGAGATGGATACCAACGATTGATGGATAAGGCGATTTTGGCATCATTTTACAGCATTTTTAAGCATATTTATTTAAGTTGAATGAATGATTGTCATTTATTTAAAGTATTTATCTTCTTGTACCTAGTATGGCGTAGTTAATTTTAATCGTTATTACCCGAAATGAATGGGAATATCGATTTGTTTGTAATTAAATACGATCCCGTATCGTCGGTTTGTAATTAACTAATAGTTTTATTTATTTTATTAATTAATGTATAATAGGAATAGCTATGTAATTCAATTGTAATAGTTATTTTTACCGGCGTTTCCAAAAGACAAATTACATCGAGACGGGAGTCTATTTTTGGAAGGTGTTCCAAATCCCACAAGGAAGAGCCACTTTTGGAATGAAGAGGCAAGGGACCAAGGAGTTGGTATCCGAAATGTAATAGACTAGTTTTTATTAACTAGGAGGTCATACTAGGATTCATTCATATGCTTACATGTTTGTTTGTTTTATTTTCGTGCATGCCAAAATCGCCATTCACATGCATTTTATTATCGTGGATTGTCAATTCACGTCATTTACATTCACCGAATTAATTCACTTATAAGGAATTTATGACTAAATTGACAAGATCTCTCACATAACAAAAATTGAGATTAGCCTTACCAATTAGTAACACCTATGAATCTCTTGTTCATTAGAGCCACGCTCGCCCAAGCGGGGTGTTCTCTTTTTACCTTGGGTAAGTAGGGTGGTAAACTGTTATCACACGCTAAAATTGGTTGGACTCAACGGGATATAAGACGGTCTTGTGTTCCGGGGTAGTAGATGGATTTAAGGAAATTCGTCGACCAAGAGTTCTAGAGGTAGAATTAGTCAACGTGACTTACCAAATTTACACAATTATGGGATGTTTCGCCCAAGCGATGCTTATTTTTGTTTAATATTTGGGTCTTGGAATCATTTATATAATTTAGTGAGAGATCATTATATAAATGTTAAAACTTGTTGAACATGTTTTCACAAGTATTTTTAAAACGATTAATGTTAATTTTTCCTATTTTTCGTTCTTTTTATTAATGAATTTACTATGACATCGTGCACTTCATCCTCCTTTCATCCTCTATTTATTATTATACTCGTTTCGTTCTTTCATAGGAAGAGGTTTCTTTGAAGGAATTCGGTGGCAATGATTGGTAACATGATTTACAAATTCACCTATATAAGCTTACAAAATTATTGCGATTATTATACAACTTAACATCCATACATATTTAAAAGGGGTTTTCATGTTGCAAACTCATATTACGAGTTTAAAAAGAAGTCACATTTTATCCAGAGAGTCTTGATTTCGGAAGTGACGCCTCCGTCATGATGATGACATATTAGTTTTAATTACTCAAGTGTAATTCAAAAGTTTGTGAAAAGAGTTTTCAAAAACACTTATAATACTCCAATATGATACCGTCAAATGGCTCACTTTGAGAAAGGCCAAATCGATTGTTTATGCGCTAAAGAGTTTAGGCATATGATAACAATTGAACGGTTAGGTAGTCCAATTTCGCAAGAAGTCGAGATTTTGCCACATGTTACACTCACTTTATAGTAATTCACTCTTACTAAGTGTATAAAATATCCCGAATGACATGAAGAGAGGTCTTCATGAGATTCATTTTTTGCTTGATTGAAGCAAAGAGGAATGTGAAAGTGAGTGGGAGTTAAGAAGTATCAACCCTAGATGTATGCGATAGAACAAAGTTGAAAGAGACATCTACTCAATGGATAGGCTAGTTCCACTATCTTGGTATGAGATAACAAGTACGGGTCATTTCTTTGTAAAGAAGTTTACATGAATTGATAAAACGTAAGACGTCTAGCATAGGACATTTTTGTATCGAAATGGTGCTAGAGTAGCAATGATTTCGATAGGGACAAATGTACCTAAATTTGGTTTTAAAAGAATGTAATCATCTATGTTTATACATAGAAGGCATCACTCATGTGATTTAAAACAAAATGTTGTACCTACTCCTATGATAACTTGGTGGTTGGTTTAGACCACTTAAGTTAGAGTAATTTTACATTCTTCACGAAAACTAAATATTATACTATCTTATAGATTTAATGTCTCTAAATCAGTGAACCCAAATTGATCAAACCTCAAGTAAATTCATTTAAACGAATAAACGATAAGCACATCGAACAACCATTTGATTGAAAATATTATGGTGTGTGCATAAATTATGTTTTCTTTTGCTGAAAAGAAACACAATAGTGAGGTGATTGACCATATATATACGGATGTGTAAGGCCGATAGTTGGTTATAAATATACTTCGTTACTTTTACCGTAATGTTAAGTAGATATGAAAACCGCGTATCTATTTAATAAGACATAAAAGTGATTTTTGAAACGTGGAATATTTTGAAAATGAAGTAGTAAACCAAAAGCACGTCAAGATAAAGATGTTGATCGGAAGTTTCAAAGTAATGATTTTGAAGATCAAATGGGTAAATATTAAGTAATGACCTTGATAATCACTAAGAAGATTGTGAACCAGTTCACATAATACCTTCTCCTTGGGACACCATAGAGTATGGTGTAGTCAAGTATATAAACCGAACTTTATGAGATATACTTTGATGTTTTTCGCAATTTTTTGTAAGCTATTTTCTCACTAAAAGTTTAAAACCCGACTATAATAGCCTAAATGACTCCATATGAGATATGGATAGGGAGAGTCCCTAACTTGTCTTTTTATACATTTGGGATCATAATTGTTTATGTTCAGAACCAATTTGTGTATTTGTGAGGGTTATCCAAAATTGAACCACTTGGTTTTTACTCCTCCAAAACGAGAACAAAGAGTTTGTGGCTCGTAATGCTGTCTTTCCAGAAAGATTTTCATTTTCTTGAAGACAGAGTGGGAGAAATTTTGAACTTGCGGAAGTCCAAGACCCACAAACTGAGTACAATGCAAGAAGACGTTCTTTATTATGGCTCAGTGGTTATAAGGAGATAATTTTGCGATAATATTGCGTTACTTTTCAAAAGTAACGAATCTTAAACCCTCATCAAAGGCTTTTCTATAGTATGAACTCTATGTAATGACGTGTCACCATGCAATTCGAGTTGATCTCCTTGCACACGATGCGATAAGGAAGGAAACACGAGATGTTTTTGAGACTTGGTTTAAGGTGAATACTTTGGTTGGTTACCTTGATCTTGTCGTAAAGGTTACATAAGATGTTTAAAATTTGGGCTTGTTATAGAGAGTTTGTGACAACCCAAATGCCTTTATCAATTCGTATGGTCTTAGCAATATAGCTTCTCATGAGGATGAGATTCGGCAAATGAATAATGAAACTTTCTCCTTGGGAGAAGTTTTGTTGATGTTGTCAATGCTAAGAAGCCTAGCATGCTTGAAAGATCCCTTTTGTGATCTATATACATCAAAGAGTTGGAACTTTGGGTTCAATCATGTAGTCTATCAAAATGGTATTATTCGAGTGTTGAGGTACCATTATGATACATGGAGTTTAGTGGGAGCTAAAGTAAGTATCTTAGTCTAAATATGTGCTTGACATATTAGCGACTAGAAATATAGCTAAGGTGATGTTTCTTAGTCTAAATATGTGTTTGACATATTAGTGACTAGAAATATTCTCGGGTGAATACTTGAGAGTAGCATGGCACATATTAAATATCCAGATCTAATGAGATAGATCTCTATGGATATTAGCATTATAGTCAAGAGACTTATGTGATAAGATTCTTGACTCGTTCAAGTTGTTGAACAATTAATATGATCTCTTGTGCTTCCGTTGCAGGATCTATTAAATATGCTAAAAGCGTCTCTCGTCGGGACTTATCATGTTGAGAATATGAGAAGTCATTACCAATCATTTTCTAGTGAGTGTCACTAGATTATTATCAAGAGCATCCTTGAGTACTTGAGAAGCACTGAGGATTTACTCTTGTTGAATGGAGGAATTAATGAATTTCGTGTAAAAGGTTATACGATTACATTCCTATGCTTATAAGATGTTATGAGTCTCGTTAAGGAATGGTTAGCATGTAAGAGTGTTATGTGCATAAAGAATAATATGTATAAGAAGTTATACATATATGTATAAGAAGTTATATATGTATAAAGCAAATATATATGAGGAGTCATACATAAAAGATGTCATATGAAAGATGTGTATGTATAAGTGTTATACGTACAAATCATGAACGAAAAGCTAAGTACATTATAGCATCCGATGTTGTAAAAGAGATAATTGATATCCGGAATTTAATGGAACTAGAGTAGTTCCGTTAGCCGAATATCGTCTCCCGAGAGACTGTGAAAACAGTGGGAGTGTTTGACTGGCTTTAGAACCAGAGTCTAAAAACTTGTTTAGACGTGTACATAGAAATGCTCTATGTGATGGAAAGATTGCATAGAACAAAGGAAAATAGCAATGGAAATTAGAGTGATGCAGCTGTTGCTTATCCTCTAACCAAAGCCGTAGGCATAAGGTAGACATTATGGTTATGTCATCTCAATGTGAATTGAGGAGTATACCTTAATTGCTAAAGATTGTTATGTAAATATTGGATAGAGTATTGATATTTATATAAGTGATGATCGCATTCATTGTTAAAGTTTCTTTAAGAACTCAATTATTCAGTTTGACTGAAAACATTGAATACCTTGTTTATCTGAATAAGTTGTGGAGACAATGTTGAACACTATTCAAGTGAATAAGATGAACATTGTATTTTGTCTCTAGTCACTTAATGAGGTGACGTCTCGGAGTGACTAGATTGTAAGTCGATTGATGGTTGTTCAACACCATAAGGTCATGCGTGATGACTAGTCGATTACATAGGAAGAGTGTGTGACACTTTGCCGGACAGTGACCATTTAGAGAGTCCCTAAGTTCTATTATAGACGCCTGGTTATGGCGGGGATCTCTAAGATGTTCTAATGAGTCGATTCTTTTGACTGGAGACTATTATCTGAGCAAGTGCAGTTTCCGAGTGACTTTGGTTTTTGTCCTAGGTCGTGCCGTGAAAGGAGGCCAAAAGGGCATTTAGTAGGTCATGGTGATCTGTATTGTGCAATAGGATAGATTGGGCATACAGGAATTGTCCACCCATGTTGGGTAAACTATATCTCAACGCCACTCGAGGAGTTAATGACTACAAATGCGTGGCCACGCTCGGATGTAATCTGTGAGAGATTTTTCCGGTTAGGTAGTCACACTCCCGATCGAGAAAACCAGTCGTGATATGTTCGTGTACAAGTGCGACCTGAAAGACACCTTGCATTGAGTGAGAGATTAAAACGGACAAGAGAATTGGTAGCGCACACCTTGTGTCAGACAAGTGGGAGATTGTTGGAGTTAGTGTCCTCCACAATAGTGCGTTTACATAATAAATCTCATTAAAGGAATATCATCAGATATTTAATTATTTGATCCTCGTCAGTTGATTAACGTAAATCGATAACGGTTGGCTGACTAGAGTTTGACGTTATTGTCGTGAGACGGCGGTGATCAACTGATCCGTTTCGATCACACCTAAAGGAACGAGCCCCAACACGAAAGCTAATTAATTGTATGAGATACAATTTAAATTAGTCCCTTGATTAAATTGACTAAGAGTTAGTCGATTAAATTGATTTGGAGAGATATCGAGTTGTGAACTCGAGGTACGGAAATTATTATTTAATTATGCGATAATTGAATAATAAATTATTTGAGACGGGAATTAATGATTAAGCAGTTAATTATTAAATTGGTACTAGTTCACTAGTGTGATTAGTATTTGTACGTAAACTATATGTGTAGCGGTACACATATATTTACGGAGTGATTTAGACGAAATTAATTGGAAGCATTTAAACATGATAGGATGTTTGAATAAAATTTACACGTATTTGTGCGATAAATATAAGAACCAAAATGGACCCGTAAATGGGACATTGGACCGTGTAAATGGAGTGTAGTGGATGATTATAGATATAATCATTTCACTTTATTTGTTGTTTCTTCCATAAGTCATATTATGATCACTTGCATGTGATATAAGATTGGACAAAAATAAAAACAAGTGCACTCCCTCACTCTACTAATACCACCCGCCACTTTCCACATAAAAGACTCCAATTGTTGTTCATTTATACACTACTTCTTTTGGTGTGTTTGCATGTGAAAAATAATTGGTCTTTCTCTCTAAAAAATCATAAGCATCATTTTACTAAGAAGTTAGTATCAAAATTTTATTACTAAGATGTTAGTAATATTTACATATTATCAAGGGTACAACTATTTCTACATACGGCGGCAAGATTATATCTTGAGCAGTTACGCATCTAGGGCCCCTAACACAAATGGATGCTTCACAAGTTCCATATAGATTACTTCTCAATATGATTTCTTTCAAATTAATTAAAATGTCATGGACTGATTCTTTAATACCTACGATGGTAGAGTATTCATGTGGTATTTTCTCAAATTTTGCGCGTGTAATAAATGTTCCTTCCATTTCTCCAAGTAAAGCTCTTCACATTGCAATGCCGATTGTGTCTTACTTATATCTTGTTAATATTAGTAAGGTTGTTGGGTAAGTTATTGGGTAGATTAAAGAAGGAGACCTTCTACTTTGGAGGTTGGTTTTTGGAGGATCTTCCATATTCATATAGCTCAAGAACAAACTAGTAAGGTGAACTAGTTTGTGCCCATTTTACCATAAAATCAATGTAAGGAAATTGTTTTTCTTTAATCTTTATGTTAATATGCTTTTATATTGCATGCATGTTACATAGATCACATAAACTCAAATTATGAGATAATTTGTTATTTAATTAGAGTGTCTAATTAGGATCTATGATCTTTCAGATTCATAGGCTCGGATTTCATCAAACATAACATGTGCATAAGTTGAAATCACAACAAGCAAGCAAATTAATTATGAAAACATATTAGATTAAACATGAATCAATCCCCATGTTGGTTTTCCCTAATTCCCTATTAACCCTAGTTAAGGAAACTACTCACTCATTATCAAGTTTAACATGCTAACAAGGTTGTCAATCATACTAGCAAGGCAAAACATGATGAACAAATGAATATGATTAACAAAAATTAAAAAGGGATTAAGAGAGAATTATATCTATAAAGATGATTCCAAATAATAATGCAAATAATAGAAGTACTTGATGATTGATGGAAGGTTGTCAATCCTCCAAATAAACCCAAATAATCTTCTAATTACCCAAAATAAATGATGAACAATAGAGAAATTAAGGAAAGATTAAGAAATGAGATTTGTATTAATGCTAAATTAAGAGTTGATTACAAGATTAAGAGAGTATTAAGATGAGATAAAGGAGTATTAAGATTTCATGATAATCTAAGTAGTACAATGGGGTATTTATACTAAAGATTAGGTACAAGGATTAAGGTTACTTAGGGCTTAAATGACTATTAAGACCCTTAAGAAAATTTGAGGAAGTGCTCCTCTCCAAGGAGATGCTCATCTCCGTTTTGGTAGTCCCCAGAGAATATGCTCGTCCCGAGCGTCTAGGCAGTAGACACAGTGGAGTCTGTAAGGGAATATGAGCGGATCAGGGGAGAGACGCTCGGATTGGTTGGCTTCAAGACGAGTGTCTTGGCATCGGGACGCTCGGATTGGCAGGGAGCCACTCGGATCCTAGGTCAGGCAGTTCTCTTTTGTTCTTTCCTCAACAATCTTCGGGGATCTTGTTAAGGATGCAAGGATCCTTTCATCATTGCCCAATCTACTTTATTATCTACATAGGCCTTCTAGTATCGTCTTCCCTTTTGATGCTTGGTCATTGAATTCGATCAATTTAGCTCCATTTTGCCATGAAAATGCAAGGTTTGCACTCCTTTCCTACCAAGGAAACAAGATCTCAAAGAATATGCAAAATGGGAAGCTAAGGATAGTAAATGACCCAATTATGCACTAAAAAGCATAGGAACGAGGCTAATTCGGGGACTAAATATGCTCAAATATGAGTCACATCACATGCCTTATTTAAATATGTGAAGTCTACATAAACTCTCCATTTTCCATTCTTTTTGGGAACCACCACCACATTAGATAGCCACTCTGGGTACTTGACTTATCTTATCTTGTCTGCTGCAAGCAAGCTATCTACCTCCTTGTTCATAACCTGATTCCTTTCAGCCGAGAACTTTTGTCTTCTCAGCTGGACCGGCTGGTACTTCGGATCTATGCTTAGCTTGTGCATTATAATAGATGGGTCTATCCCTATCATGTCGCCGTATGACCAAGTGAAGTAGTCCATATTAGCTTTAAGGAAATCAACCAGCTGTCGACTGGCGTCACCTGTGCATCCAGCTCCTACCAGTACCGTTCTTTCTGGATGCAGCTCGTCCAGGCAAACTTTATCTAGTTCTTTCGCATGAGGCTCAATATAGTCAGCGTGGACACACTGCTGCTTTAATTGCTATGCATGGGGACTAGCTGTGCACTTCAATGCCTTTTTGTAGCATCCCCTTCCTTCCTCCTGATCTCCTCGTATTTCCTCTACTCCCCAAGGTGTGGGGAACTTCACGCACTGGTGGTATGTTGAGAGAGCTGCCTTCAATAGGTGTAACCATGGTCTTCCCAGGATGACATTGTAAGTTGAAGGGCCATCAATGACTAAGTACTTGACTTTCTTGTTGACTCCTCCGCGTAAGTTGAGATTATGATTTCTCCAAGTGAATGTGCTGTCTCCCCACTGAACCCTACCAGCGGAATAGTCTTCTTCTGCAGATCTTTCTCGGTGAATCCCATGTTTCTTATAGTTTCCAGAATGACCAAGTTGACTGAACTCCCTGTGTCCACCTGAACTTTCTTTACCGTACAGTTTGCCATAGAGAGTGTTATGATAAGTGCATTGTGATGCTCTTGACTATCATGGATGTCCACTTCGTCGAATGTAACAGCTGGAAGGCTACTGTGAGTCACCCTGCAGGAGGACTCCGGCCTGTTACCTTTGACTTCAGTAGCGTGCCTCTTCGCGAATGAATATGTCAAACCACTTAGGTTTGAGCCGCCTTTTATCACGTTTAATATTTTCGGGCAGGTGGGTGGTGCCGAAGGCCGAGTCTGACTCGTGGATCCCACTTGTCCTACTGTCTGCCCCCACGTGATAATAAGTGGCTTAGTGTCGACATGGGCCCACCCGCGGACGTGCGGCGATCGAAAAGCCAAGCTGGGTGGTGTAAAAATGCTTTCGACTAGATCGTTTTAGATCAGCCGGTTTCGTCTCGGCAAGGGTCTCGAAACGATGTTAGAGATGTTCGGAGTCGCCACCAAGAAGTCGTGGGATACTTTGAAACCGTTCGAATCCACTTTATACCAGGTCAACCAAGGCAAAAAGCGGTGATTGACATAGGTACTAAAGATAAAGAGTCGTCCCTCTTTAGCAACCTATCTCTAGAATGACTCTCGTTCGCCCTAGATAAGGTCGTCCACTATCCAAAGTTTCTGAGTAAGAAGTGAAGGTACGTATTGGGAAGCCCTTTAATCGGACACCCAATTCCGCCCGTGGTAGCGGGCTCTACTGATCGATCTTGGTTGGTTGAATGCAAAAGTTGATAAAATGGGTAAATGCACGAATACGTATCCACAAGTTTAAACCTAACATGTGAGTTTACTATGTCGGTTGTTTATCCAAATATCAAGTAATTGATGTCAAGTTGGATTTAGTGTTGATTTGCATGCAAGACGGAAATTAAACATCCATTTACCGAGTTAGGTTTATGGTGCATAACGTGATCCATTTTTCTTAGAAAGGCGTTTTGCAAACACAAAGTAAAAGGCAAACTTTGTCAATCTGATCCGTCCTGTATTCGAGTTAACCGAAGTCGAGATCGTTCTAGATAGGTGTTGGGATGGAAGGAGGACCAGCATCAGGTAGCCTATTGAGGTGCGAGCCTTAGGGCGATGCAAAGGGGCTTGTCCAGGTTTGAAAACTGGAAATCAGTAAGCATGTTTAGGCGCGAGGCAGTAGACGACCCAAAGAGGTGTCTACTGGTTGTTAAAAATGTTTGTGAAATGGTTTTATAAAAGGGTATTTGAACCCGTCTTTGTTTGAAAAGGTCGTTTAGACCGCTTTTGTGCCAATATGAAGAACGAGACTTCAATAATCATCATTGAATTGACGATATTCGATGCCAGGTTCGGTTTTGCAAGCTTGACATGAATAGTTTTGAAAAATGTTTATTATGAACTAATTGTGTTAGGTTCATTATTTTGTAATTAGTCAATGTTCATCATCGTACTCGGATTTAAACTGACATGGTATGTGGAACCAAGGATGATTATACATGTATGACTAATATGGTTGTTTTAAAAATGCAAACAAATGAATAAAAGGTTTTAAAATACCTTTTAAAATGTAATTAACCAAATATTATACCGAAACACAGATCAAACCATCATGGTATAATGAACCAAGGGTGAACATGATTTATGGTTAGAAAGATTTATCATAAAAATGATTTTAAAAAGTAAAAACCGATTGTAAAATGGAATGAAAATGGAAAGAATGAACTCAAACACGTTTGAGTTCTGACTTGGACACCTCGTTTAGGCGCGAGCCACCTAGTTGTGACTAGGGGCTTCTATTTTCGGTCAAAACTCGGTTTTGGCTCATTCGATCCATATATGGACCATGTTATGCATGTTTTAGCATGTCAAGGTCATCAAAACAGATAAAAAGACATGAAAGAAGAGGATTAATTAAACCCTCATACTTACATGCTAGGTTATAAGCGAGAACTCGACTGAAGTATAAAAACTTGTTAGGTCGAAAAACTCGGTTGAAAACCGTCTTAGCAATGTAAAGAGTATTGTTTTGTTTAGTGATTGTGTAGTTGGTCGAAATGGTCGGTCAAGTGATTTAATGCACGATGACGGTACCAAACAATGTGTATGGCTTGTATTTTCGATCGGTAGGTCGAAAACACGCGTCGGTTTGTGACTTGAGAAGTCGAGTCTAGGATTTTAAAGGAGAAACGAGGGGGCGGACACTGACGTACCTTCAAATGGTGGCATTTGAGGGGGTATTTATAGGGGATTGAGTGGTTGTGTGCATTTTGAGCGACCTGGCCGCATGGGCTACTCGAAGAGGCACGAGCCATTTCGCGGGTCTTCGAGCTGTGTTGTCACTATCACGCATTTGAAATCATGATTTGTTCTATCCTAAGTTTTGGATGGCATGATTGTTGTAATTGACCATTCAAGTATACCGAGTATACTTAACATGGAAGCTTTGTGATGTTTGTTATTTGTGTTTGACTCGGTTTGAATCGTTGTTGGAGTCGGGATTTGAATTTTTGAGTCGGTTTTTTGGTCCGGTGTCGGTTTTGACTCTAGTTAGTGTCATTGCGAACTCGTCCTCGTGCATAAAACACTCCAGGTACTTTTGAAAAGTTTTGAAAATGTTCTATTTTCGAAATCGTTTTGAGTTTTCCGACGTATAATTATATAAATTGTCGATTAAACATAGCGATTCCTAAGCATGTTGTAGTCTGATAATTATCGGGTGTTTGTTGGGGATTCAACATATACTGGGTATCTACAGAGCCCCCACTTTGACCGAGGCTTGGACAGGGCGAAAGTCATAGTATAGCCCCTAGGTTAATCGAAGATTACAACCTGGAGACCAAAGCGACGTCGAGGCGGCTCGAAAGAATTCAGGCCAAGGATTTGCCATCGGGAAAGGCGACTCCAAGGCGACTCGGGGATACGAATCAAGGACTGGCCGTCGGGAACAGTTTAGAGTATGTCGACTGTCCGTGTGGGTCGTTTAAAGTCCGTTAGACTACGTATAAAGGCTCGCCAGCCATAAGAAGAAGTCATACCTGAGGCATTTTCAGATATGTCCTTGAATTGTTTCTTGTTTACGCACAAAGGCTCGCCAGCCGTGTTGCAGATATGATGGGGCTCGCCAGCCGCGTTGAAGGTGCGTTTTGAGGCTCGCCAGCCGTGTTACGGATATGATGGTGCTCGCCCGCCGCGTTGAAGGTGCGTTTTGAGGCTCGCCAGCCGTGTTGGAGGTACGTTTTGAGGCTCGCCAGCCATGTTGAAGGCGCGTTTTGAGGCTCGCCAGCCATGTTGAAGGTACGTTTTGAGGCTTGCCAGCCATATTGCGGATATAATGGGGCTCGCCAGCCGCGTCGGAGGTCGAATGATCGACTGTGGGAAATTGCCGCGTTGGACAGGCTTATTTCAATAGATTGTTGAGCTAGTGGGCTCCGTGGGGAGATCTCCGATATCCCGCTGGGGAATTTCGGTGTTTATATTGGATGTTTGTGGTGCCAGAAAGAGATAGACTTTCGTAGTTTGAGCCTGGCTTCTCTGGACGGAGGTCTCTGTTATCGTCATTCGTAATTTTGAATTTCGAAGAGAGGTAACGGTTTTTACTGCCGTTGTTTGTAGTTTGTAGAAATAGCGGATGTGAACTCCGCCATTTGCTTTTTGTTTGGGAGATAACGATTTTTACTGCCATCATCTTGTGATTTGAAATTTGTGAGAAAAGTGAATTTGGATTTCACTATTTTATTTTTGAAAAGGTGACGACTTTTAATGCCGTCGTTTGAAATTGTGGAAATAGCGAATTTGAATTTCGCTATTTTATTTTCTTGACAGGTGGCGGTTTTTAATTCCGCCGTTTGAAATTGTGGGAAAATAACGAATTTGGAATTCACAATTTTGCTCTTTGTGAAGTGACAGTTTTTAATTCCGTCGTTTGAAATTTGTGAAAATAGCGAATTTGAATTTCACTATTTTGTTTTTGTATTTGAAAATGACGGTTTTTAATTTTGTCGTTTGAAATTTTTTGAAAATAGCGAATTTGAATTTCACAATTTCGTATTTGTATTTGAAAAAGACGGTTTTTAATTCCGTCGTTTGAAATTTTGTGAAAATAGCGAATTTGAATTTCACTATTTTATATTTGTTTGAACAATGACGGTTTCTATTTCCGTCGTTTGGAATTTGTGAAAATAGCAAATTTGGATTTCACTATTTTTTATTTGTTTGAAAAAAATGATGGTTTTTAATTCCGTCGTTTGTGTTAAAAATAACGAGAGTGTGTGGAAATTGGGCCAAAGCCCAAAATTTTGCTGTACATGCTAGGAACACCTCAAAGAGGCGCGAGCAGTTTTTCGATACAAGGGGCTTCCCCTTTTTTCTGTAAAAAGACGTGAGGAAGGGTTGTTCTTCATTCACTTCATCTTCTTCGACAAACACACGATAAACACCCAAAAATCGTCATTTTGGTCTCGTCTTCTTGCTTGTATTTGTGCTACAAACATCATGTCATCTCAAGGTATGTAAATCCTCTTGAATCCATTTGAATTTGTTTGCCTTTTTGTTGATTGAATTAGGGCGAAAACCCTAACCCCATTGAAATCGATTTGGGCATTTTTGCTCGGCCCATTTTCGAGTGAAATTGATACTTGCATTAGGTTAGGAACCTGTTTAGGAGTATAGGGGTGCTTTTAGTTTGCATTTTGGTCCCCATTTCCGCCCCCTAGGAGCAAAAAACGTGAGTAGACAAAAGATTATCTTATTTCACAATGTCGTGTTCGCTTGCTTAAGTTGTGTGCTCCACTAGGTTGCATTGTACTCGGGGAAGACCGTCTTTGCCATGTTGGACCTTCGTTGGGCGTTGTGGGACAAAATTTTGAATTTTTACCTTTATCAGACGGTCTTATGCTGGCGAAATAAGCGTCTGTTTGGGCTCAAGATGAGCCGTTTTGCTTTGAAATGGACCTTAATGGTAGTTTAGGTCATTTTGAAGCGTGATCAAATCACGTTGTTTTGTTGTGGTCGTAATTTGAATTTTTGACCTGTTTGTGCTCAAATTGGCGTAAAATTGTCTTTTTCGAGCTGTGAAAAATGCCTAGTTGTGCCAGGAATTTTTGTTGCATATTTTGATGGACCTTGTGTGGGCCCGAGGTGTTGGGTTATCTTCGTCTTTTGTCGTTTTTTTTTTACTCGTCTTTTGCTTGAAAAGAAAGGCGAGTTGTTTCTTTGTGCGTTTTTTTGTGAAATGTTTTGCTGGATGGGTTTGGGCGGGTTTGCCCTTGCTTTTGTTTTGCATTTGCAGGTGATATTGTTTTTTTGGATTTCGTCTATTTTGTGCCGTCGTAATGCCAAAATTTCGGCTGACGTTATTTTTGTTTTGACTTCAGGTGGGTGTTCCGGGGCTTCTGGGCCCACTGGGTCCATGGCTGAGGCCATGGAGGATGAGGATGATCCAGGGGGAGAGAGACGGCTATTGCCTTTTCCTTGTCCAGTTGTGTTTTCCCTGGTGGCCTTTGTCCGGCCTTTGATCACGTGTTGATCATTGGCTGTTGTCTGCAGAAATTTGGACGTCTGATGGTTGAGGGTTAACACCAACGCGTCGTTCTACGTTGCCATTTCAATCGTCGCTGAATTATGATGATTGGGGGTCAACATCGGGGTGGCACCCTATGCCGTGGCTCTTTCTTATCGCTGAATTCCGATGATTGGGGGTGAACGTCGGGGTGATGCACTGTGTCACAATTCCTGATTGTCATGTCGTCCGAAGTCTGCCAGGCATTCCTTTCTTTTTTGTCACGGAGTAGGAAAGAGGGATTACCGTCATGGTAACCACCTATGCTTCTGCTGTTGCTCCTTTCTTTTCCATGTTGTTCCCTTTATTTTCTTGTTAGAAGGATAGGGAGTGCTTAGTTCGGTAGGTGGTGGATAGCCCCAGTTCATTGTTTTAGGCCAGTGTCTGTATGATAAACACTTGTACCAGATTCTTATTGCATAGTCAGTCGTTTGTATTAAACGTGTGTTGATGTATTTTGCGTGAGGCGGTTTGTATATATGTATTTTTGGTTTGTAGCTTGTTTGTGTTTGACTTTTTTTTGTGTTGTGTTTCGGAGAAGCACGGTCAGCGGCTGATTCCCTATTTGCTTCGGCATTTTTTCATGCATCGTTAGTGTAGAAAACAGGCAACAGGTAGCACATACGCATACACGTAAACACGCAAAAGCATTTGTTGAAACAAAAATAACCACGATGATTCGAAGTTAAAATTGAAAAGAAATTTTCAAAATTCCGTGACAAGTCGTCACGTTTGGATTTTTCAAACATTAATTATTTTGAAATTTCGAGAAATTAATTCGTGTGTGAATTAAATTGCATAGAAGTTTGTCAGAATTGATTTGCAACTCAAAAGATTAAAACTTAAACCGTCAAGGAGAATTTCGAAAGAGATTTTGTGAGTGTGTTAATTTTGATTTTTTGCGAGACCAAAACTCGGATTTGCAAGAGTTTGAATTTTGAGAAAAATTGACGCCGTGTTATCAATTTTGATTTTTATGGAAAATGCGAAAAACATTTCGGAATTTTCGACTGTCATGGAAACGATCCGTAGCGGATCGGGGCGACTAGCCCTTCCCCCTTAAGAAAAAGAGAAAAACCCGTATGTTTAAAGCTGCATCATGGAAACCGTATCGGATTTCGTTAAACGTGAAATCAAGGAAATGTGAGTGTGAGAAAACACAAAATTTCCGGGTAACCCTGAAGAGGCGCGAGCCTTAAGGCGAGAAAATCAATGTGTCAGGAAGAAACACAAATTGACAGGGACAAGTCAAGGTGCAGATTCTTAGAATCAGCCTAAAGAGGCGCGAGCCCCTGGGCAATGCAAGGGAGCTTCCCCTTTTTTCGGAAAAAAAGGCGCTGATTGTTTTGTATAAATAGGGATGTTTGTGCTTCATTGTTTCATCATCCGAAACACGAAAAATAGCTCTACGAAAACCTTTCTGTTAGTTATTTAGACCAAATTAATACTCATCTTATGATATTAAAATTACAAATTAATTTAAAGTGGTCTAAATCTACATGCATGCAAATAAAAGTATAAAAGATGGTATTAAACCATCTTAAGACAAAAGTTCCTTACATTGTATAAGGCAAGTAAGGGCACTACAAAGGTCTCCTACCTTTGTAGTTATTGAGCTATATGAATGTGGATGATCCTCCAAATACACCAAAATTACCAAAATAGGTAATCTCCTAAGGTGGCACCCAAGGTAAGCCCAAAATACTACTAAAATTAATAACTAGTTAATAGTAGTAGTAACTTTGTAATATGTATATTTGATGTACTAATTAATATTATTACCTTGATAATATTATTAGTTTACTTTTATATGTGTTTATTGTAAAAGGATAAACAAAATAAGAAAAAAAATATGGTCTTTTGATGGTGTATATGAACCATCCACAACAAGCACACAAAGACCAATTTTTCTTCAAATTTCCAACCTTAGAAATGATGGAATGACTTAGGTATATATAGGCATGCAAATGTATACAATTCACATACAAATGTTAGTGGGAAATGCCTACCTTTTCCACTCACAATGAGTGTATTAGTAGTGTATAAAAATCTGTCCAAATGGTTCCTTTCGGGTCCATTTCGATTTTCGACATTGTCCCACAAATGCTTATAAGTCTTATATTTAATTATCTGACATAATTAAATATTAATTTGATTATTTAACACATAAATAATATAAATTAAATACCAATGACTACTTAACTATTAAGTAATCATAAGACCGTTTTATCAACATACAATGTGTCAATATTAACCCATTTAGCTAATTTTACAACCTCTTGTAAAATTTAATAGCTAATTAATTCCACCTCAAAACATATACACATATCGTATAAAATTAATTAATTAACAATTAATTAATAAATTCTAATAAATTTATTATTTAAATATCACATAATTAAATAACAAATCTCATTGTCCCGAGTTCGTAACCCGTCATCAAATAATACATTTACGTGACTAATTAAAAGTCAAATAATACAAGGAATTAATTATCTCGTATCTCATACAAACAATTAATTTATTTTATTTGGGCGTCATCCTATAGGTGTGACCTAAAGGGATCAGCTGATCACCGCCGTCACACGACAGTAATGTCAAACTCTAGTCAGCCAATCATTACCGATTAACGATGACCAGCTGACAAATAAATAAATAAATCCCTTATATTCCTTTTACGAGATTTATTATTTAAACGCACTTATTGTGGGGGACAATACTCCAACAATCTCCCACTTGTCCGACACAAGTGTGCGTTAGCAATTCTCTTGTCCAATAATATCTCCCACTCAATGCAAGATGTCTTTCAGGTCGTTCTTGCAAGTGATCATATCATAGAGTGGTTTCCTCGATCAGGAGAATGACTGTCTGACCGGATAATCTACTATAGATCGCATCCGAGCGTGGCCACGCATTCACAGTCATCTCTCCTCGAGTGGCCTTGAGATAAGATATGACTTAAAAGGACAATCCCGCTGACCTATTTTCTTCATTCGATACAGATCACAATGACCCAGTAAATGCTCATCGACCTCCTTTTACGGTGCGACCTAGAACAAAAACCAAAGCCACCGGAAAACCGTACCAACTCAAACAAATAGTCACCAGTCTAAAGAATTGACTCGAAGGAATAAATAGAAATCCTCGCCACGACCTAGCAACAAAAGGACTCTACAAACGGTCACTGTCTGACAAATTGTCTCACAATATGCCTATGTAATCGACCAGTCATCACTATGACCATATGACAGTCGAACCTGTCATCTATCGCCTTACAATCTAGTCACTCCGAGACTTCACCTCATTAAGTAACTAGCGACAAAATACAATGTTAATCCAGTTCACTTAATAGAGTTCGACATTGTCATTACAATCTATTTGGATAAAACAAAGTATATAAAATTCAGACATAAAACTGAATATAACGATAAATGCAACTTATCATATATGAAATAATAAATACAATATTTTGATTATTACATATAATTTACAACAGTTCTGGCATTCGTCTCAACCCCATCGAAACTACATGACTATCATGTTTAGCTTGAGACAATGGCTTGGTTAAAGGATCGCGATGTTGTCATTTGTCCCAACCTTACAAATCGTAATTTCTTTCCTTTCGATTAAATCTCTAATTACATGAAATTTCCTAAGTACATGTCTAGACTTGTTACTAGACTTGGGCTCTTTTTCTTGAAAAATAGCCCCACTGTTATCACAATACAAAGTGATAGGACCCTCGGCGGTCGGAACTACTTTCAGTCCCTCTAAAAATTGCCTAATCCAAAAGCTTCTTTTGGCCTTCAGAGGTCGCAATGTACTCAGCTTCCGTGTAGAATCAGATCACAGACTCTTTGAAACTTCTCCAAAGAAACCGCCCTCCGTTCAACAAAAAGACAAAACCAGCCTGGGATTTCAAATCATCCCTATCGGTTTAGAAACTGGCATCCGTATAACCTCTTATACGTAATTCAGATTCTCCTCCAAACATTAAGAATGAATCTTTAGTCCTTATCAAGTACTTTAGAATATTCTTGACGGCTATCCAGTGACTCTCACCTGGAGTTTTCTGAAAACGAGTCGTCATACTCAAAGCATACGAGACGTCAGGACGAGAACACATCATAACATACATGATCGATCCAACAAAGGAAGCATAGGGAATCGATTTCATGCGTTCAATATCCTTAGGCTCAGTAGGACACTGTGACTTACTCAAAGTGATCCCACTGCCTATAGGTAGAAAACCTCTCTTGGAGTTTTTCATATTGAATCGGTCAAGAATCTTATCGATATAGGCTTCTCGACTCAATGCTAATATCCTTTTGGATCTATCCCTATAGATCCGGATACCCAAGATGCGCCGAGCTTCTCCGAAATCTTTCATTTGGAAGTGATTTCCCAACCACTTCTTAACAGAAGCAAGCATATCAACATCATTCCCAATGAGTAATATGTCGTCCACATAAAGAAGTAAGAAAACAACTTTACTCCCACTAAACTTCATGTATAAACATGGTTCCTCAACACTTCGAGAAAAACCATTATGTTTAATAACATGATCGAAACGATGATTCCAACTCCTTGACGCTTGCTTAAGACCATAAATGGATCTCTTAATTTTGCATACTTTGTTAGGATTTTTAGGATCCACAAAACCCTCAGGTTGTGTCATGAACACTTCCTCTTCCAGAAACCCGTTCAGGAAAGCGATTTTGACATCCATTTGCCATATATCAAAATCATGAAATGCAGCACTCGCTAACATTATCCGAACAGATCTAAGCATAGCAACTGGTGCAAAAGTTTCATCATAGTGTAAACCATGAACCTGGGTGAAACCTTTTGCAACCAATCTAGCTTTGTAGACATCTTTATGTCCATCCATGCCGATTTTAATCTTGAATATCCACTTACACTGAAGAGGTCGAACATCTTTAGGTAGGTCAACCAGGTCCCATACCTGATTATCGTACATGGAATCCATTTCGGATTGCATGGCCTCGAGCCATAGCTTAGAGTCAGAAATCATAATAGCTGCTTTATAGGTCTTGGGTTCATCACTTTCTAAAAGTAAAACCTCATAGTCACCATCTTCCTCGATAATACCAAGGTATCTATCAGGCTGGCGACTAACCCTTTCTGACCTCCTAGGTTCAGAGGGAACAATAACTGATTCAGACGTAGAAGAAACATCTTCCTGTATTGTCATATCAGTTTGTGGCTCTTGAACTTCCTCAAGTTCAAATTTTCTCCCACTCTGTCTTCTAGAAATAAACTCTTTTTCTAGAAAGACAGCTTCACGAGCCAAAACACTTTGTTCTCGTTACTATTGTAGAAGTAATATCCACAAGTTTCCTTAGGGTAGCCTACAAAAATACACTTTTCAGAACGAGGTGCAAGCTTATCGTCAGACTTGCTCTTGACATAAGCATCACAACCCCATACTTTCATGTATCGCAAATTCGGGACTTTCCCTTCCCATATCTCATATGAGGTTTTGTCAGTTGCTTTAGTGGGACTTTTATTAAGTGATTGTACAGCAAATAAAATGGCAAAACCCCAGAATGACTTAGGTAACTCTGTTTGACTCATCATTGATCGAACCATATCTAATAAAGTTCGATTCCTCCTTTCAGCCACACCATTTAATTGTGGTGTGCCAGGAGGAGTTAACTGAGATACAATACCGCAGTTTATAAGGTGATCTTTAAAGTCATTGCTTAAATATTCCCCACCACGATCTGATCGTAATGCTTTAATCTTCTTATTTAATTGGTTTTCTACTTCATTCTGAAACTCTTTGAACTTATCAAAAGCTTCACTTTTATACCTCATTAAGTAGATATACCCATATCTACTCATGTCATCGGTAAAAGTAATGAAATGGTCATAATTACCTCTAGCAGTGACTGTCATTGGGCCACATACATCGGTATGTATTAAACCCAATAACTCACTAGCTCGAGATCCTTTTCCTAGAAAAGGTGAACGAGTCATCTTGCCAAGAAGATAAGATTCGCATGTACCAAATGATTCGAAATCAAAAGGTTTAATTACACCAGTTGACACTAGTCTTTTAATGCGCTTCTCGTTGATGTGTCCTAATCGACAATGCCATAAATAAGATAGATCAGGATCACCTGTTTTGAGTCTTTTACTATCTAAATGATAAACATCGTTGCAGGTATCTAGAATATAAATTCCATTGATTGAAATAGCTTGGCTATATACAATCCCATTAAGGGAAAAAGTACAACACTTGTCTTTAATTACAAAAGAAAACCCTTCTGTGTCTAACACAGATACGGATATTATATTTCTAGATAGCGTTGGTACAAAATAACAATTATTAAGATGTAACTCCAACCCCGAAGCTAAACTAAGTACATAAGTTCCTACTGAGACGGCAGCTACTTTAGACCCGTTTCCCATTCGGAGATCGACATCACCCTATTTTAGCTTTCTTATACTTTTTAGGCCCTGCAAATGATTGCACAAATGAGAACCACAACCAGTATCTATTACCCAAGTTGTATTTGAAGCATAATTTATGTCTATCATAAATGATTCGGTTGAGAAATTACATGTTGGCTTCACAATGCCAGCTTTTATGTCATCCAGGTACTTAGTACAACTACGCCTCCAATGTCCCTTGTTATTACAGTAATTACAAGTATCTTTAAGAGGATTACCCTTTATAGGTTTTGGCTTGGTAGAGCAATTCGCAATTGCTTTACCTTTGCCCTCCACCTAAACGGGCTCCTTACCTGCGTTCCTCTTAAACTGCTTTTTCCCCTTCACGTTAATCGCAAGCACATCTTTCCTTGTACTCCCACTCAATCTCATGTCCTTCTCTGCTTGTACAAGCAGAGAATGGAGCTCATGTAAACTCTTTCTCATGTTTGTCATATTATAGTTTACCCTAAATTGGGTAAATCCTTTGACGTGAGAGAGAGAGAGAGAGAGAGTGGAGCACTCGGTCCACCACTAGTTCGTCGGGGATTTTACATCCCAACCCCTCTAAAGTTTCCACGTACTGAATCATTTTAAGTACGTGTGAACTTACAGGTTGACCATCTTTGAGGTTAGCCTCAAACAAACGAACAGCGGTGTCATACTGAATTATTCTCGGGGCTTGAGAAAACATAGTAGAAAGCCTAGAGAATTCTTCATGTGCATCGCGAAACTTGACACATTGCCTTTGTAAAGCAGGATCCATTGAAAAAATCAAAACATTTTTTATTGCAGCGGATTCCTTTTGATAATTTGAAAAAACCTCCCGTACATCGGCAGTGGCCCTAGTACTAGGCGAAGGGGGAGAGGGATCGACAAGGTAGCGTACTTTGCCATCACCTGCGGCAGCTAATCGAAGTTGTTCCTCCCAATCTTTAAAATTACTACCGTCGGCTTTTAAAATATATTTGTCCATAAAAGAACGTAGCCATGAATCTGTAGCTATGGTGACGGTTTCACTAGTAGAAGTCATCGTGATTACTACAAAGGAAATAAAGAAAAGATTAACATTTATCGTCTAGAAATATTTAACTTGTGAAACTATTTAACAAGTTCCCATTTATATAATGATCTCCCACTGAATTATATAAATGATTCCAAGATCCAATTTTATATAAACACGGGCACGGTGGACCGATTCAACCCACATTTATATAAATTTGGTGAGTCAACAACTTTGACTGATTCTACTACTAGAACTCTTGGTTGACGGAATTTTTAAAATCTATCTTTTAGCCCCAGAATAAATATGGGCACGGTGGACCGATTCAACCCATATTTATCCCGTTGAGTCCAACCAATTTTCACGCGTAATAACTTTTATTACCCTACTTACCCAACGTAAAAAGAGTGTACCTCGGTGATCCGAACCTACCTCTAATGAAGAAGGGATTCATAGGTGCTATTATTTGGTAAGGCTTAATCTCAATTTTAAACAAATGTGAGAGATCTTATCAATTTAATTGTCTATCACTTTTAAGTGAAATAAATTGGTGAATGCTAGACAATTAAATCGATAACAACAAAAATAAAACACGTAGTGATGATTTGGCATGAATGCATAGAAGAATTAAAACAAACAAGTCCTAATATGGCCACCTAGTTAATCTAATTAACTAAAATTATTACACGTCGGAAACCAACTCCTTGGTCCCTTGAGTCTTCATAAATTGGCCTCCTTCTTTAGGATTTCGGAACGCCTCTCCGAAAACACCGTCTTCATGAAAACTCCGTCTTTAGATGCTTCATCTAATTACTAATAATTAAATTACATAACAATATCCTATTATACAATTTTTAATAAAATTAAAATAAAACTATTAATTAATTACAAATTAGGCGATGCGAAATCGCAATTAATTACAAAACAAGTCGATATTCCCTTACATTTCGGAAAATACCAACTTCTACCTATGGCCATATTAGGAAAAATTACATAATTATAATTCTAAAAACCATTCATCTAAATGAATAATAAAATGCATTATGGAAAATGACATGCCAAATCGTCTAACTTACCAACAACGATCATTTGAGCTTGCTTTGACGGAATTTTTTACCAATAAAAAAATTCATAATCAATTCTTAAAACACTTTTAAGACTTATTCATCATACTAATCTGGTCTAATATCAAAATAATTATTCTCAACAATTATCTTGAATTTATATGGGAATTAAAACATAATTGTGACAAAAATGATATAATAATTCACAATTATCATACAAAAATTCCATTTAATTTAAAAATTTATGGAAAAATAAATTTCAAAGCCATGAACATTCTGGTCTTACACCAAAAATGCCATGCAAGTGAAAATTTTTGTTTTTAAAATTTATTTAAAACGATTTCACAATTTAATCGGTAAAGCGACAATTTTTACGATTTAATTCTAAATCAAACCATAAAAATATAAATGACTTAAAATAAAATTTTATACATTTTGGAACAATTTCCAGGAGCTAAAAATTCAAAAATCTCGAGCCCAAACATTAAATCAATATTTATTTACAAAATAACCATTATTTACCCATTTTTATCAAATAAAAATCAATAAACTACCTAAATTAATCACATTAATCTAAAGTATCTACTTATCTCATAAATAGAACATGAAAGTGGTTATTTCAAAATAAATACGCATAAAATTAACATGCAACCCAATTTAATTAACTCTTAATTAACATTTTTACTCAATTTTATGACATTTTAAGTTATAAAAAGTGGAAAAATTTAACAAAAATCAAATTTTCGTCCCATATTATCTTAAGACAAGATTATTTACATGCAAGATCATATTATGTGATAAAATTAATTTTAGTAACATAATATCAATTTTATTAATTTATCTCATAAATTACTAAAATCGTCTTAAAACAACATGCATGTATTTAACAATGCTCTGATACCACTTGTTAGTTATTTAGACCAAATTAATACTCATCTTATGATATTAAAATTACAAATTAATTTAAAGTGGTCTAAATCTACATGCATGCAAATAAAAGTATAAAAGATGGTATTAAACCATCTTAAGACAAAAGTTCCTTACATTGTATAAGGCAAGTAAGGGCACTACAAAGGTCTCCTACCTTTGTAGTTCTTGAGCTATATAAATGTGGATGATCCTCCAAATACACCAAAATTACCAAAATAGGTAATCTCCTAAGGTGGCACCCAAGATAAGCCCAAAATACTACTAAAATTAATAACTAGTTAATAGTAGTAGTAACTTTGTATTATGTATATTTGATGTACTAATTAATATTATTACCTTGATAATATTATTATTTTACTTTTATATGTGTTTATTGTAAAAGGATAAACAAAATAAGAAGAAAAATATGGTCTTTTGATGGTGTATATGAACCATCCACAACAAGCACACAAAGACCAATTTTTCTTCAAATTTCCAACCTTAGAAATGATGGAATGACTTAGGTATATATAGGCATGCAAATGTATACAATTCACATACAAGCTAGTGGGAAATGCCTACCTTTTCCACTCACAATGAGTGTATTAGTAGTGTATAAAAATCTGTCCAAATGGTTCCTTTCGGGTCCATTTCGATTTTCGACATTGTCCCACAAATGCTTATAAGTCTTATATTTAATTATCTGACATAATTAAATATTAATTTGATTATTTAACACATAAATAATATAAATTAAATACCAATGACTACTTAACTATTAAGTAATCATAAGACCGTTTTATCAACATACAATGTGTCAATAATCACCCATTTAGCTAATTTTACAACCTCTTGTAAAATTTAATAGCTAAATAATTCCACCTCAAAACATATACACATATCATATAAAATTAATTAATTAACAATTAATTAATAAATTCTAATAAATTTATTATTTAAATATCACATAATTAAATAACAAATCTCATTGTCCCGAAATCGTAACCCGTCATCAAATAATACATTTACGTGACTAATTAAAAGTCAAATAATACAAGGAATTAATTATCTCGTATCTCATACAAACAATTAATTTATTCTATTTGGGCGTCATCCTTTAGGTCACATCAGCTGATCACCGCCGTCACACGACAGTAATGTCAAACTCTAGTCAGCTAATCATTACCGATTAACGATGACCAGCTGACAAATAAATAAATAAATCCCTGATATTCCTTTTACGAGATTTATTATGTAAACGCACTTATTGTGGAGGACACTACTCCAACACTTTCTTCTTCCTCCACAAAAAGAATCATGGATGCTTTCGAAAATAGGTTGCGACATTGGTGTCGGGATTTATCGCCTCCCGAGAAGTATCAACTCGTTGTAATGCGAGTTGGTCAATTGTTGGGCGTCATCAAGATAAGGTGCAATCCCCATTCCTTGAAGCATGCTCTCAGTTTTGGGATTCGAAACCTCATGTTTTCGTTTTCCCGAAAGGTGAAATTTGCCCTCTTGCCGAAGAAGTGGGTGCCATTGAAGGGTGGCTGGGTTGTACTCCGGTGCTTCCTCCGACTCAGTTGTATTACAAAGAGAAGTTTCGTTCTATGTTAGGCTTGTTGACGAGCCAAGTGAACTTTCTCCTTGCTCCTCATGGTGTGGATATGTTGGCTCTTATCGACATCTTCTCCAACCGGTTGGATGTTAATGTCTCGGAGGTGGCTAGGAGAAGGGCTCTTGCCTTTTGCCTAGTGCATGCGTACCTCCTTGTTGATGCCTTGAAGAAGGAGGGGTCAAGATGGTATGGTAGCATGACCCTTGTGTATGTGGTTGAGCAAATGGAGCACGGGTGGGATCCATCGTGGTTGGTGCTTGGCGAGATCATCCAAGCTTTGGGCAAGAAGGGCTCTTGTGGAGAAGCTCCTTCGTTTAGATCTCCGAGGATCCTTAAAGTATGGCTCATGGAGAGGCTAAGGTATGTTGAGCCTCCGGTTGATACTTCTTCTTACTCCTTCCGTAACCTTACTATGAGAAAGAAGTTGTATTCGGATAGCTTTGCGTCCACCGAGGACTATTGGACGTCAAAATTGGTGGAGGAGGTTGGTCCTCATATCCGTTGGGTGGTTCCGTGGTGGCACTTGAGGTCTTTCACGGGGTTGCCCGCTCCGGCCGCTTGTTCTTGTTCTTTGATGGTTGTGGGTTTGAAGGTTTCTTCCGTTATTTATCCCGAAAGACTTATGAGGCAAATGGGCCACCAACAAAAGGTGCTCGCTCAAGATACTCTCGTGCAAGAGATTGTTTTTCGAAAGTCCGAGCTTGTTGAGATTTTCGAGAGGTGGTGGAACACTCGGCCGACTTGGGAGGTACCAAACCCCGTTGCAACGACATGGGTAACTCCTACTTATGTCAAGTGGTCAAGAGCTCAAACCATGGAAGAAAGGTCCAAGTTCCGCAAAGACGAAGTAGTCGACTTGAAGTATAGGGAAGTTGGCAAGCGTAACCGTGCCTTGTTTGATGACTTTGTCAATGACGTTAGCCCGGATGTAGTGAGGCCGCCAAAGAGGAGGAGCTTGGGTCCCAAAGAGATGGTGGGCCATCTATGGGATCGGCTAGGTGGTCGGACTCTCGAGGAGGTTTAGTTTTCGGTACTTGTTGTTAGGAGCACCTAGACCAAAACACAATTTATAACTTCACAAACAACTCTACAATTAGTAAAGAGGCAAGTAAAGGTCGGATCCCAAGGGACGGGAATTGAGATGAGATTTTCTATTGCAACTAGTGGTGTCTAAGGGTGTCACAAATTAGGGTTTGAAGTAGAATATCACTAAACTAAATAGCAATGAAAGTAAACAAGCAAGATGAATTAAAAGGGATGTAAACAGTTGATAAAAGGCACTAGGGTGTCATGGGGTCATAGGGGATTCATGGGAATTGATCATACAAACATATTCTCAAATTATAAGCAAGCAATTATTGTTTTGATGGATCAAGTTGGTATATATCTTACAATCCTAGGAAAGTTTGGGTCCCGGAGCCGAATCGATTAGATTGTATAACACCTACAAGTCGACTTAATATTCCCTACTCAACTATATGCATGGTCTAATGAGAATCGAGTTGGTTTATGTCTTACAAGTCTCATTGAAAAGATAGGTGATGGGTAAAAAATTCAAGGATTCATAGGCTCGCATTTCATCAAACATAACATGTGCATAAGTTGAGATCACAACAAGCAAGCAACTAACCTATGAAAACATATTAATTTAAGCATGAATCATCCCCCATGTTGGTTTCCCCTAATTACCCATTAACCCTAGCTAAGGAAACTACTCACTCATTATCATGTTGAACATGCTAGCAAGGTTGTCAATCATACCAACAAAGTAAAACATGATGAATAAATGAAAGTGATTAACAATAACTAAAAAAAGGATTAAGAGAATTATACCTACTAATGATTCCAATAATAAAGCAATGAATAATAGAAGTACTTGATGATAGATTGGAAGGTTGTCAATCTCCCAATAATAACCCAAATAATCTTCAATTACCCAAAATAAAGGATGAATAAGAGAGAGATTAAGGAAATGAAACTTTTATTAAAACTTGATTAAATGTTGATTACAAGATTAAAGAGAGATTTGATTGATATTAACTACACTAGAAATTGCTAAGAAGAACATGCTAATCTAATTAGACTAATGGGGTATTTATAGTGGGGGATTAGTTGCATAAATTAGGGTTTACTAAGGGCTTAAATGACGATTAAGTCCTTGTGGAATCGCCGGTCTCTAGGGAGACTCCGATCTCCTTTTTGCCGGTCTTAGAAAAATATGCGCATCCTTCCTTGAAGCTTGTAGAAGACAAAATAGCTGTTAGAGAATCCGGGCGTCCAGGGCACGGGACGGGCGAATTTGGGTGATTCTGGACGGGCGTCCAGATGGGGAAGACGGGCGGATTGGGCGTGTTTTGGACGGGCGTCCACAGGGGGAAGACGCTCGGATTGTGGGTGCTGGACGGGCGTCTTGTGGACAATCCGCTCGGATTGTCTTACAGCTTCTTTCTTTCTTCTTTTCTTCCTTTTTCTTCATAAAATCCTTGAGGATTTCCTCGGGGATGCAAAGATATTTTATCATCATTGCCCATCTACTATACTATGTACAAAGGCCTTCTAATATTGTTTTCTCTTTGATGCTTGGTCATTGAATTCAATCAATTTAGCTTCATTTTGCCATGAAAATGCAAGGTTTGCACTCCTTTCCTACCAAGGACACAAAACCTCAAAGAATATGCAAAACAAAGGACTAAAGACAATAAATGACCCAAATATGCACTAAAAAGCATGGGAACAAGGCTAATTCGGGGACTAAATATGCTCTAATTATGGTCACATCACTAGGACCGAGTATGGGGTCTTACAAGAGACCAGATGTCGTTGCCGCCATAGAGTTGTTAAGGATCCGTTCCGAAGCGGAAGTCCATGCTAGGCAAGTTAACAAGAAGAACAAGGGGAAGATGTACCCCAAGAGAAAAGGCGAGGGTAGAATGGAAGAATGAAGACCTCCATTACCCATTTTACTATTATGTTGTAATAGTGTTTGTGTGTTTTTATTATGTTGTACTAGCTATGTATTGTGCATTTTTGTGCTATTTTTATTAATGTGATATGTCTTAGTCGACATTCTAGCTTGGCAAGTTGTGGACTTTCTTAGCTTTATTAGTTGTCAAGTTTGTAATCCTTCTCATTATTAATTAAATAAGAGGATTGTTTGTGTTAAAAGAAGTTGTGAATGCTTGTTGTTTCTTCCATCCATCTTGTAGAGGCAATTCGGTTCGAATTATCCTAAACATTGCACCTGTGAATGAGATTTTTGTGGGAAGGGAGAAAGGCTTCTTTATTTGTGGAAAAAGGGAATGCTTCCCCCTTTTTTTGGAATTTGTATAGGTGATTGTTTTTTTTTTGTTTGGGGATGGTTGTATCCTTCTTGTGTAAGAAATGACTGCCTACGTATTCACCTGAAGAGGCGAAATAAAACCACGCTCGTAGTTCGAATGTTTTGTTAATTTTGTTTGGGTGTTGTGGTTGTATCCTTCTGTGTAAGAAAGGACTGCCTACGTATCCACTTGAAGAGGTGAAATCAAACCATGCTCGTAGTTCAGGTGTTTTGTTTTGAGTGTAAATGGATGTTGTCTTTGACAGATCAAAGGCTGTTTGAAACATGGCAAGGTGCCGTAACTTAGACTCGATGAAACATGCAATTTCAAATCAGAATGTTTTGAGCAATTGACTTGAAAGGGAGATTGTGGTCACTAGTTGTGGAACTAGGATAAGGTCTGTTGGTTGCTAAGGTTCAAGAGTAGTATTTCTTGAGTTGGTCTAGGTTAATCGGGTTTATGAAATCCTCCCCGTCTAGGTCCCTCAGTCTCACTGCGCCCCCCGAAAGTATTCTCTTAACCAGGTACGGCCCGACCCAATTGGGTTTGAATTTCCCCCTCGGATCGACGGGTAATGGTGCTCGAACCGACTTGAGGACCAAGTCCCCTTCTTTGATGTTTTTGGGTTTGATTTTTTGTTGAATGCCCGTTATATACGTCGCTGGTATAGCTCGACGTTGTGCAAGGCATTGAGTCGCCGTTCGTCAAGGAGCATGAGTTGTTCGAACCTTCGACGGGTCCATTCCGCCTCAAGAACTTGACTTTCTAGTAGGATGCCTAGAGATGGGGCTTCCAACTCTACTGGTTGAACTGCCTCCATACCGTATGCTAGGTAGAAGGGCGTTGCTCCTGTTGGTGTTCGAATGGAGGTTTGGTATCCCTAGAGTACGAATGGGAGTTTGCTCGGCCAATCACGGTAATGGTCTTGCATTTTTTTGATGATGGTGAGAAGATTTTTGTTTGCTGCCTCTACCGCTCCGTTGGTTTGGGGATGATAGGGGGATGATCGATGTCATTTGATTTTGTATTTGTCCAGCAACGCTTATGTTTCCGCCCGGAAGTGGGAGCCTTGGTCGCTGATGATTTCATGGGCTACCCCATATCTGCAGATGATGTTGTCTTGGTTGAACTTGGCCACTTGTTTGGCGGTTTAGACTGCATATGATTGTGCTTCCACCCATTTGGTGAAGTAGTCGATTGCGACGAGGACAATGCAGTGCCCTTTGGTGCCAATCGGGTTGACTTCTCCGATGATGTCGATGCCCCAGGTCGAGAAAGGCCAGGGTGATGTCATGGTGTATAAAAGGGATAGTGGTATGTGTTGTATGTTGCCGAAGATTTGGAAATTATGGCAATGTTTGACATAGTTTCTACAGTCGGCTTCCATAGTGGTTCAGTATTAGCCCAACCGCATGATTTGAGGGCCGCATTTTCCGTCGTGGACCTCTCCCATGACTGATCAATGTAAAGGACAAGCATCCCTTGGGGTGTTCTTTTGCATAGTTGTTCATACTTATCACGAATTGTGATGCAAGTAAACGGATGGCCCTTTGTCCTCTTGTATAAGAGTTGGGAGGGAATTCATTTTTGGTTTTGTAGTTGAGGATGGTTTGGTACCAAGGTTCGACATGGTTTCCCTCGTCGTTGTTGATGGCGCAGATGTGAGTTGGCTCGCTCCTTCTCTCGACACATAGGGGTATCGCTGTCATGTCGTCGGGTACGAATTTCTACTAGGAAATCGACGACTGCCCTTCCCTTAATAACATTGAGGGGTACGAATTTGAGGTCAAATTCGGATAGCATGAGTGTCCACCTAGACAGCCTTCCTTTTAGCACGGGCGTTTCGAAGATGTGAACAGTGTAGCTGAGCATGTAATGCCACAGCTTCTTTGTTGACCAAACCAGGGCAAGGCATGTCTTTTTCAGTTGGGTGTATCTCGTTTCGTATTTGATGAACTTTTTGCTGATGTAGTAGATGGCTCGTTCTTCATCGTCGACTTTTTGTGCTAGCATTGCTCCCATGGCTGTGTCAGTGACAGTTAGATATAGGGATAAGGGAATTCCCTGCTGAGGTGGCATGAGGATAGAAGGATTGGATAGGATTTCCTTTATCCTGTCGAAGGCCTTTTGACAATCATAGTGAGCTTGGCTATGAAGCGACTGATGTATTGGACTTGACCGAGAAATCCCCGAATCTCCTTCTCGTTCTTAGGCCGAGGCATTTGTTGGAGAGCTTTGATTTTGGTAGGATTGATTTCGATGCCCCTTTTACTGACGACGTGTCCAAAGAGTTTTTC
Organism: Silene latifolia; assembly: GCF_048544455.1. Lineage (NCBI taxonomy): Eukaryota > Viridiplantae > Streptophyta > Magnoliopsida > Caryophyllales > Caryophyllaceae > Silene > Silene latifolia. The sequence continues at coordinate 124,734,973 of NC_133537.1, forward strand.
GGAGGTGACCCCGAATGCACAGTTCTGAGGATTTAGTCTCATGTTGTATTTTTGAAGAAGAGCGAAGAATTTTCGAAGGGCGCTGATGTGGTTGTTCTGCTCTTTTGATTTGACGATCATGTCATCGACATATACCTTCACTTCCTTGTGCATCATGTCGTGTAGGAGAGTGGTGGTGGTTCTTTGATAGGTTGCTCCGGAATTGATTAGGCCGAAAGGCAAAAATAGTGTAGCTATATGTACCCCACTGCGTAGTGAATGCAATTTTGTGCATGTCCTCCTCAGCCATTTTGATCTGGTTGTACCCAGCATACCCGTCCATAAATGATAAAAGGGCGTGCTCAGCGGTGTTATCCACCAAGATGTCAACATGTGGTAGAGGGAAGTCGTCCTTTGGACTTGCTTTGTTCAGGTCTCTAAAGTCGACGCAAACCCGAATTCTCCAGTCTTTCTTGAGCACGGGGACTATGTCGGCCACCCAGTTAGAGTATTCGGACACTTTGATGAATCCGGCTTTGAATTGTTTATCTACCTCCTCCTTGATTTGCAGGGCCCATTCAGGGCGGATACGGTGCAACTTTTGTTTCACGGGTTTAGCTCCGGGTTTGATGGGTATCCCGTGTTGTGAAATCTCTCTGTCGATACCAGGCATGTCTTTGTAGGACCATGCGAATACGTCCTTGTATTCGTGCAAGAGGTCGATGAACTGCTGTCTTTCCGAGGAGTCAAGGGTGGTCCCTATCCTAAGTTCTTGAGGTGTATTGTCGGTCCCTACGTTGATGGGTTCGGTCTCCTCAATGATGGGTGTCCTATGCTCTCGCTTGTCAAGTTCTTTGGGTAGGTGAGGTGGGTAGTCACTCAAGTCAAATTCCTCATATTCATTCAGAATTGCATTGCAGTTAAATTGAGATGACTCGTAAGCAAACTTAGCGTTCATTAAGTCGACCTGAGCGAAAAGCTCAGATAGGACAAATATCTCATAGGCAGCCAGAGGCGACACAGTAGAGGATGTGGCTCCTGGAACAAGCTCCAGGTTGCTACCTTCCGCGGAAGTGGGGGTGACCCTAGTTGACTTAGCCTCTATGGCAGCCACAAGTTTATGATAAAATAGTGGAAAAGGGACTTTGACTGGGACATCAGAAGTGTTGGGAGCTAAGACAGAGTCTGACTTAGACTTGTCATCAGACTTGGACACAGACTCAGCCTCGTCTTCACTTCCCTCTTTGAACATGGGGCCTTCCCCAGTTGTAATCTTGAGAATGCGGCCTTGACAATCGGTCCACTTTACAGTCTTTCTCCAGCCTTAGGTATCTTTCTCTAGGTCAGCATCAGAGATTAAGGCAGTGGGATCGAACTGGTTGTCTTTGAGAGCGATGTTGATGATGTCCTCATAGTCGAGGTGCTTGATGTTGTCTTCTCCGAAGAGGAGACTCACGGCTTACCCGTCTAGGCAAGGGGTAGATTCAGACTTGGTCGACGCAGCTTTGGTGTTGTCGGGGATGAAGAAGCAGTCTTGAAAGACCTCTACACCTGGGTGCTTGACCTTTGCTACGGGATCGTAGATTGGCTCAGGAAAGCCGGTTTAGAGCTCGGACTCTGAAGAGTCTATCGATCCAAAATACTCAAGAGAGGGGGGGGGGGTGAATTGAGGATTTAAAACTTTTGAAAGCATTTTCGATTATGTGTATATAATTGATTATCTAAAGTTTATTGATTAAACTTTAACTAATCAACTAATGAACGATTAAAACAAAGTAAAAGAAAGAATGAAAGAGAGGAGACACACGGTTTTTGAAGTAGTTCAGTTTCACAAATCGAAACCTACGTCCACTATTCTCGATTAATAAATTTAGTACCTTTCTACGGATTACAAATTTACTAACCCAACTCGTACAACTAACTCTAGTCAGAATCGGATGAGTACCGTTAAATACTCGAGTGACTAACTTACGCTAATAAGAAAGCACTAATGATTCTACTAAAAGTTCACGTTAATGAACGAGTAAGAAATCAATTAAGCACTATTATCTTATAACGATAACTATAAGAACGAATGCACAAGTTTATAATTCACACGACCTTTTTTCGAAAATAAACAAAACGGTTTTCTTGCTTTAAAACACGATTTTTGTTTTGTGAATATATATGAAAGTTATGCTCAAAGTTCTTAACTTTTTATGATGTAAAGTATAGAGTATTTATAGTAAAAGAGGAGCAAGGGTCTGTTTAGCAAGAACCCTAAGTGCCGTGGAAGTCTTGTAAAGCAAGAAAGAATTAGGTTAAATCTTTCCTTAATTCTTTTCCAAGACTTGCCTTAATAAATAATATTTTCCTATCTTAACAACTCACCAATATCTTGGAGATTAGGAAAGATAATGTACGGAGATAAAGAAATCTCTAACAAATATTATCCTAATACCTTAACCCTTATCCAAGTAAAGACTTATTGTGCAAAAAGGAAATTACTATTTACATTTTACTATTCATAGCACTATTCACGGCACTGTTCACGTGGCACTATTCATCCCTAATATTTTTATAATATAGAAAGGAATAAATCAAATAATAAAGAGATAATAAATCTCTAATCAAATATTATTTTAAAGATTTACTCAATCTTTTCCTTCTATCTTTGCAAAAATAATATCTTATAAGTTAGGAAAGAATAAATCAAAATAATATAAAAGAGATATTCAATCTCTAATCAAATATTATAAACATTTACACAAAACCCTAACTTGTACAAAGAGTAACCGTGTATGAGAAAGAAACGACTCATAAGCCCATTCCTCTTTCACGAAAACCCTAGGTAAGATAAATTAGGTTTAGGGTATTATAGAGTATGTAGAAACTATAAACCCTCATTAGCAAGATGCCTCAACTAATAATTTAATTCAATCATAATTACTAATTATAAGCTCATAGTAGAACCATACTCAATATTAAAATAAGCTCCCTTGTAAAATAAATACTTTTACTAAAACATTTAAAATGGTTTTCCAAAAATAATTTAAAAACTATTTTGTCGTTTGTTTTATAAACTTCACATCTCAATGTTATAGTAGAAGAGCTATAACATTGAGCTCTTATATAAGTAATGTTATAGCTGTGAGGCCATAACTTTACCAATGTAAGAAGTCCATTCTTACGTTACCATTACGAGATAATCACCTACGCTATTCTAATCTTCGTTAGGAGATCTTCGAGTGTAGGCTACTTCATTATTCAAGCTTGATCAATCTTTAATTGAGCTTCATCTTCTCATGAATGCTTGAAAAATTCTTCAATATCTTGTAATATCTTGATCCTTGATTGAGGGCTTGATCATGATATGAACGCATCATACTTCCATCACAATTCCTTAATGCTTGCGATTAGTAAGTCCAATCTAAAAGACTAAACAAACAATTACGCGGAACGAGTATATAGAATATAAAGCACTCTTGACATCATCAAAACATAAACATATATTCTATATGGTTCAACAAATTCCCCTTTTTGATGATGGCAAGTCTCCTAAAATTGTGACTACGTATGTAGTTCCCCCTCAATATAATACCGTCATCTTTATAGATAAAGATCAACACAAGATCAAACAATTATATTCAATACCAAAGCTTTAAGGACTTTAAGAGACAATCGGTCTTGACAAGGAGCAAGCTTAGGCAAATACTAAAATATGGTCATTTCTTCCCCCTCTTGACATCATCGAAAAGACGAGAACAGACATAAAATGACTAGAATGATATCAACCGAGGCAAGAAATATTAATCAAAGCACATATTATAGTATAAGAACGACTTCAACATAAGCAATCTCTAAATATAGAGTGTGCAATACAAACCAAGATGAATAGAGATTTTGTAGGAGAGAATAAAATTAGTCACTCACCTAACTACGACCTACAAAAGCATGCATGCAATCTAACATGATAGATATCACTAGCTACCGTACATATACATTCCAACCACTCGATGTCCAAAACACATGCCGAGGACTTACATATGAATGTGAGGTGAGGTAATTGGGTAAGAAGGGGCAAAATAATTTGGATATGTGGAGGAATAGGCCAAGCTAGCACCGATCACAACCAAAAGTAACCATATTCCACTTTCCAACCCAACATAACAGATGATGCACCATGCCAAGTATGGCACAAACTCACTCACATCAATAAGTTCTTCTTCTCAAGTAATATGGAATGATAAGAATAGGAGTAATAAGAGATTTTTGCCTTTCCATCTTTTATAGTATCATTTTTCTCCTTTTTTTTGTATTTTTCTCATTTCTTTTTTTTTTTTTTTGTTTCATTACATCCTTTTCTTATTCCTTCCAATATCCATCACAAAAGCAACAAAATTGACCACAACAAGACTTCCAAATATATCAATAAGACTAGCTTGACAAGGGTAGGCCATATGAAATGTAGTTGAATAAATAGGTCAAAACAAGGCAAATTTGGCTAATGTGAGGTTAGTAGGTAAAACGTAAAGGAAGGGTCGCCTCTCCACATGTGTCACCACCACAAACCCGAGTGTATACAGGTAATAAGAGACAAATTTCATGCTTATGCAATTTGATGTTACATGCCATGTAAGGAGTACTACTCACATCCTAAATGAAACCAATCATGAATGTCATTGGTTTATGAAGCTCTAAACCTTAGAATGTATATGTGATGAACAAGAGTTATGGTTTGTATACAACACAAAATATAATAGACTAGCAAACGGAATATTCTCATAAAATAATAAAATACTATATAAGAATGTACTTGCAACGGAAAATACGAACACAGTCATACAATCTCGTCAAATCTAGTCAGTCATACGGTTAGGAAATAATTATGATAGTTTAGGTGCCACCGATTAAACCAATTTCCAACCGTAAAGTCTCAAAACGTCCTCTAGCTAATGATTTTGTCAAAATGTCTGCCCATTGTTTTTCAGTACTACAAAACTCAAGTTTTATATTCCCTTTCTCAACATGGTCTCGAATAAAATGGTGTCTTATTTCAATGTGTTTAGTACGTGAATGTTGTGCGGGATTTTTAGAAATTATTATTGCACTAGTATTATCACATAAAATAGGAATACATCCTACATCAACACCATAATCACGTAATTGTTGCGTAAGCCATAATAATTGAGTATATACCAGTCCTGCAGTGATATATTCGGCTTCAGCAGTTGAGAGAGCAACCGAATTTTGTTTCTTCGAACCCCACGTAATAATACACGGTCCGACAAATGTGGCGACACCCGACGTGCTTTTTCAGTCTAGAGAACATCCTGCGTAGTCGCCATCGGAATAACCGACTAGATCGAAGGTACACTCCATCAGGTACCATAAATACAGCTTGGCCATTCCAATTAAATATCATAAAATTCGTTTTACGGCCGTCATATGCGATTCTTTTGGGGATGATTGATATCTCGCACAAACGCATACGCTAAACATAATATCGGGTCTACTTGCGGTCAAATATAACAGTGACCCAATCATCCCACGGTAAGTAGTTTCATCAACTGATTTACCGTCTTCATCTAATGTCAATTTCTTATCCGCAACCATCGGTGTAGGCATGGCATGAGAATTTTCCATTCCAAACTTACGAATCAATTCCTTGATATATTTTTGTTGATGGATTTTAATGCCTTCATCAGTTTGTTGTATTTGCAATCCTAAAAAGAATTTCAATTCTCCCATCATACTCATCTCGAATTCGGAGGTCATCAACTCAAAAAATATTTGCATAGGTTTCGGTTGGTCGATCCAAAGATAATGTCATCGACGTATATTTGAACAACCAAAAGGTCAGAACCCTCGGATTTTAGAAATAGGGTTTTATCAACAGATCCTCTACTGAATCCACTGTCAAGTAGAAACTTTGATAATCTGTCGTACCATGCCCTAGGTGCTTGTTTCAATCCATATAAAGCTTTATCTAATTGCTATTTTTAAATCCAGGGGGTTGTTCAACAAAGATTTCCTCCTGTAGATATCCATTTAGAAATGCTATCTTGACATCCATCTGGAAGAGCTTCATTCCCTTATGTGCTGCGAATGCTATCAGAAGTCTAATAGCTTCAAGACGAGCAACAGGTGCGAAAGTCTCGTCATAATCTATTCCTTCTTGTTTATTATAACCTTGGACCACCAATCTTGCTTTGTTTCTGATAATGACTCCGGCATCATCTAATTTGTTCCTAAAGATCCACCTTGTTCCAATTACAGATCGATCCTTTGGTCTAGGAACTAAATGCCAAACCTTGTTTCGTTCGAACTGTTGTAGCTCTCCTTGCATAGCTATAATCCAATCTGATTCTGCAAGAGCTTCATTGATATTTGTTAGTTCGATCATTGATAGAAAAGAGTAGAAAGAGCAGAAGTTATTCAAGGAACGTCTAGTTTGAACACCTTTCTTAATATTCCCTAAAATATTGTCCATGGGGTGTGAACTCTTGTCTTTCCACTTTGTTGAAGTACTTGGTTCTTCATCTTTATTTGAGCTTGACCCAACTTCATTTGGCTCGGAATTAGAGGAAGTTCCCCCTGAATCCAATCCGGTTGTTGTATTAGAGCCGTTTATAACATCGTACTCTACACCTTGATTTGGATCCAATGTTATAGTAACATCACCTATAACATTAGTTTGGGAGTCCTTATTTTGAGTCAATGTTGTAGTATCATCAACTATAACTTTGGTTTTCTCCTTTTTATCTTTTGTGGAACGATCAAGTTCATCACTTGTTCCCTCAATCTCATTATCCTCCAATTCTAATTCCGGGAGATCGTCTCTTGAGAGACGGAAGTCGGGTTAATCCAAGTCTTCTTCCTTATCCTATAAAGGCTTATCAAACACGTTATCTTCATCAAAAATAACATGGACACGTTCTTCAATACAAAGAGTTCTCTTATTAAAGACTTTGTAAGCCTTGCTATGATCTGAGTATCCTATGAAAATCGTCTCATCACTATGATGTGGGTGATGTCGTCGGGTCACATCCAATCAAACACATTTATAATTCTCAACAAACAACTAGTTAGCGGTAAGTCGAGGTCGATCTATGGGACGGTGTGCTTTAGGTTCTAAGTCTATCTATCTCAATTTATACTAGTGTCACAATTGATGGGGTTTGTAGTTGTGTCCTAGACTAATGCAAGCAATAAAGTAAAGCAAACAATGAACTAAGAAATGTAAACAAATGACTAAAAGTGCTTGGATGTCATGGGGTCATAGGGGATTCATGGTATTGATCATACAAACATGTTTACAATGTTTCAAGCAATTAATGTTGTGGAGGAACCGAGTTGGTTTATGTCTTACGGTTCATAGGAAGAGTTGGGTCCCGGAGCCGAATCGATTAGATTGTACAACACCTACAAGTCGACTTACTTTCCTCCTATTCAACATCTATGCATGGTCTAATAAGACTCGAGTTGGTTTATATCTTACAAGTCTAGTTGAATAGACAAGAGATGGTTGTAAATGCAAAGATTCATAGGCTTAGCATTTCATCAAACATAACATGTGCATAAAGTTGACATTACAACAAGCAAGCAAATTAATTATGTGAACATATTAGATTAAGCATGAATCATTCCCATGTTTGGTTTGCCTTAATTACCCACTAATCCTAGCTAAGAGACTACTCACTTATTATCATGGTAAACATGTCATTAATGGTGTCAATCATCACAACAAGTATAGACATGATAATAGAATGAACAATAAAGAGTAAGAGTAAATGAATTATACCAAACTTGAGATTCCAAAAATAATAAAGCAAAGAATAATAGAAGAAACTTGATTGATTGATGAAGGGTTGTCAATCCTCCAATAATAACCCAATAGTCTTCAATTACCCAAAAGTAATAAGCTTGAACAATAATTAAGGAGAAATTAATGTGTAATTTGTGGAAAGATTAAAGAGCAATCTATTCTAATCTACTCCTAATTTAATCTAAGAGGAATTTCTAATGTAGAGGCTTAACCTAATCTAAAACCCCATACCATGATTATTTACAAATGGGGTATATATAGTAGAGCTTCATTAGGTTAACTAAGGCTAAATTAGTAATTATATTTTTGAGTTTTAAGCAGGGAAATGCTAGACTTTTTGGAGGGATGAGCATCTCGGCTGAAGACGTTGCGGTCCGTCCGTCCAGGAAGGGAAGACGCTCGGATTCTAGAGGAGGTGCACGGGCATCTTTCTGCAAATCCGCTCGGATTGTAGTGGAGGAATCCGAGCGACTTTGATGCTTGGACTCTCAGATTGTCACTCTGGACGAGTGTCTTGCCTGCAAATCCGCTCGGGTTCTGCCTCAGAATCTTTTCCTTCACTTTCTTTTTATTCTCGTAGGATTGGTCTTTAGTTCTCGCTTCCTCTTCATACTAGCCCATCAAACATCGTCAAATAGCTTCCAAATATGCACGAAAGACGGGAATTTCCGCCTTATTATCTTCTTTCCTACAAATCATACGAAATGCACTAGGAAAGAAAAATAGAAAGCATTTGACGGATAAATGGTCATGGAATGATACAATAGTATGCAAAATAGGCTCAATTAGGGGACTAAATATGCTCAAATAATGGCCACATCAAATATCCCCAAACCGAACCTTTACTCGTCCCGAGTAAAGAGGTGATAAAAACTAGACCTTTATTTAAACTATCCTAATATAACCGATATGAGACAATTAGCGGGTCTCACTCCGCCCCTTCAACTCACAACAAGACAACCATGAGGTAGGATGCCTTCTTGCAAGGCAAGGTGGGTCTTGCCAAAATGGCGACACATCCAAACATTAAGTACACAAAATCAAGTAATGGATGCATCTACAAAAGAATAGCCACTTTCCTCATCTAAGTGGCGGAAATTATCTACAAGGGAAGCAATTCAAGGGTACACACTCCTTCATAGATGCAACTTCTTCAAACTACTAAGCCTAGAAGGATACCAATAAATCACCTCCAAGTTGTGTCAAGCTGAGGTACCTTTGTCCTCAATCGTTAAATGCTTTTGTCAAGAATAGACTCCCTATGGTGTTAGAAACACTGGAGGATCGCGGAATTCCCCTTCTTGCCTAGACAAGAAGAAGGGTCGTCCCCTCTCTACCATGCACAAAAAATGGATACGATGGATAAAGGGATCAATAGATATTTGAGTTTCATTTTGGGAGTTTGCTTTTGTTTTTGTTTTCCCCCCAATTTCTTGTGGCATTTGACATTTGAGAACACTTTCTTTTGCCATTTCTTTTGATTTTTGGCAATTCAATACTTGACAACTTTCAACTTTTTGCATTTTCTTTTTGAACATTTTCAAAGTCACCCCATATGTAGTGAGGGTGCCTTATATTTGAAGCTTTAGGAGTCTATTTTTTCTCCTCTTTTCTTTTGATGCAATTGCAAACTTTCTTTCACTTCTCATTTCATTTCTTTGAACTCAAATCAATTTCTTTTTGTGCCCATTCCCTTTGATGACAAAAATGTGGTAGAACATGGATGAATGATGGTTGCATGGTTTCAAGGGTCACCTTGGAATAAACCGTAGCCAAGGAGTTATCACACCACAAAGTACTCTTGACTAGGCCTTAATCCATGGGTCAAAGGATACTAGCATGACACATCCTAGGGTGTTTTACAAGTATTCTAACAAGCAAAATCTTAAGAAGAAAAAGCATCTACTTGGGCCTATATACACTTGTCAAGCTTCCCAAGTAGACGGTTTCACAAAATTTTTCTAACATGCAAACTACATGCCATGATGCAACTAACATTTCTACTTCCTAATGCATATGATTCTACCAACTAGTGTGTCATATAAACTAAATGCAACTCCTAACAACACATAGATACACAAACCGCAACAACAAAATACACCACATCCTCCTTGACATGTAAGCCCATCCTCCTCATATGAATAATGAAAAAGAAATGGAAGGGAAATAGAGATTAGAACGATCATACCAAGCGGTCTTCAATTTCCCTTGCTAATGCCTCAAATGTAGTGTTGTATCTATATGAAAAGAGAACAAAAGCACAAGTATATACAATTCTACACTACTAAATTAAAGAACATGTTTTTGGTTTTTCAAATTTTCAAATTTTTATGGATTTTTGTTTTATGAAACTAAAAGACATATTTTTGTGATTTTTCGAAATTTTTCAATTTTTATCATTTTTGGAATATAAAATCCCATCCCCCACTTTATTTTGGACATTGTCCTCAATGTACATGTAGGAGTAGGAATAAAAAGGAAATACATGTTTTTGAATTTTTGATTTTATGGAAATTGAAGTACAAATGCAATGATATGGTATGAATGAATGCATGGTCTAACTAAATGCAATTCTATATGAGATATGTAACAAATGAATGCAATCTAAACTATAGTATATGATGCATGATTAATGCTTAAGTCACCTATGATCAAACGTCCCCAAACCGATTTAAACACTATTTCTAGTGTAGAAAAGAATAGGATTGGTCATTAGTGGCTATGCATGAATTATAGTCTATATGCAACTAACTACATGAGTCATGTGAGATATTTTACAATGCAACTTATACTACATGAACTAGCTAATGCAAATGAAATATGATACAAATGCATGCGAAAGCTACACTAAATGCAATGTATATACAAAAGAGAGAGGGAGAGAGGAGTATCATACAAATAGAGGTGATGAGGTAGGCCTCTTTCACTCGTCATCCTCCTCATCTTGGGGGTAACCATACCGGTGAGAACTCCCGGCATGGTCATATCCTCCTTCTTGGCCCCAGTACCCTCCTTGGTCAAACCCTCCTTGGTCATGCCCTCCTCCTTGGCCCGAGTACCCTCCACCACCAAGATTCCAAGCTTGGTCCCCTTGATTAGGGAACAAATGTTGCGGTTGGGCCCAAGAGGGCTTAGGACCATTAGGGTCAATATACCCTTGTTGAGCCATGTTATAGTATTGGGGATAAAGGGCCAAGTAGTTGTCGACCCTCCCTTCATGTACCCCGGAGGTCCACTCTATTCATGAGTTTCATCAAATCATTAATGCCCGGGGTATTGGGGATTTCCGGTCGGAATTGGGTATAAGGAGTAGGGTATGGTGGGATAGGCACATAGGAAGGTGGGCGAGTAGGCCTTGCCGGTACCCCACGAGGTACTTGTTGTTGGCGGGGCGGCTCTTCCCTTTGAGGGGGATTGTCGAGGATTTGGATATCAAGGAGGTAGCTTGGTGGAGGCAAATATGGGCTCAATCTTGGGTCGGTGCCCAGTATATTCCAACCCTCAAGGATGATAGAGGTGCACCATTTTGTGAGCCATTCTACACGCCCTTCTTGAGTGTAGTTACACCACCGGTGGTGGGTGAAGACGGCGTGTTCATTAATTAAAGTACTCCCCTCAAGAGGAGTATAAATCCCTGGGAGTTGAACCCGGGGCAAAGGTAGTTGGCCAAAATAGTAATTAGACCTCCCATTACGAAGGTCTTGAGTTGGGTGGTCCCTTGAGCAAAATCATGAAACCTTGTAAGTATCTCAAGGGGGGTGTTGAAGTTATAGCGCCTCGTCCCCCGAACATTCAAATAGGACTCAAGAAAAGTTAAATCAATGAGAGTGCACCTATCTTGTTTGTACCTCCCATTGATGGTACCGGCCACAAAGCGCTCGGTGATCCGAATCACCGGATGTTGGATGGCGAAGGTATAGCATTACTTTAAACCGGTAAAATTCCTCCTGGAAATAGCCCTCCAAAGTAGGTCCACATCGAAATCAGCAGGTTTTTCGGTATAGTTGGTGGGCATTTCAAGACCGAAAATGAGGGCAAATTGATCAAGTGTAAGTCTATGGTCTAGGTTGCACAACCTAAACTCCATGCCCACATTTGTTCGAGTGTTCGTGACAATACGAAGGCTACTCAAAAATTCCAGGGTGAGACTAAGGTACGTCTCCTCATGGGCATGGAAAAGTTTTCCAATCCCTAAACCATCAAAGAACATCTCGGTGTGGTACCTTATCCCAAGGACTTCCAACACCTTAGTATCTATGAATTGAGTGGGTTCATAGTTCTTACCTAGCAATTTGACAAAGTTCTTGCGGTGGGCATCGGATTCGAAGAGCACCTCTTGGAAGTACTCAAGTTACTCTATTCCTCCTCTTATGATGGGACGGAAGTTCCTTGGTAGCACTACCTCTCGCGGGGTTGAATAGGATGATCCCTTGCGTTTCCTTCCGGCAGATTCAACAAACTTCTTAGCCTTGCCCTTGAGGTTCATCATCTTGAAGTTGAGGAAATGGGGTTTTTGTTGGCTTTTGATGTGAGGGGAGTGTTTTTGAGGATGAATATGAGTGTTTTAGGGTTAGATAAGGTAAGGAAATGAGGGAGAAAGGGGGTGATTTTATAGAAGAAGAGGGGAAGCCGAGCGGATAAGGGTGGGACCCAGCCGGATTGTTCGAGAAAAAGACCCCAATTCGAGTGTCTTTGTTGCGGGACGAGCGTCTTTAGCTTGTAGAAGCCGAGCGTCTTCCTCTAAATCCGCGCGGATTTTGAGATAGAACCTCAGCAAAATTTGGAGCATGCAGAAGACGAGCGTCTTCTGTTTTAGGACGGGCGTCTCACTCGGGACGGGCGTCTTCTCAAAAATCCGCTCGAATTTCCTGGCAGTTTCAAATCTTTATCTCAGGTGTCTTCCAAGACGGGCGTCCCGTGGGGAATACGAGCGTCTTGAGGGGAAGACGGGCGTCTTGTGCTGAATTCGCTCGGATTCTAAGACAGTGCTAAACAGTAATGCGATGAGGGCCCTGTACGGGCGTCCAGGCCTCGGGACGGCCGTCTTTGACTTCTTTTCTTCTTTTTATTTCTTTTCCTTGCACAATCATACCTTTTCACCGATTTGTTATTCCTCCTTATCGTTTTCTGAAATTTGCTCAATAAAAATGTAAGAAGACTCTCTCTCACTACTCTCATGCAAGAAATCAAATACAAATGCAAAAATGTACAATATTATACAAAGTAAGGAATCCATGAAATATCTTATAAATGCTGGTTTAAGATAGGACTCCACCAAACTAGTTCAAATTGTAGAAATTCTTGTCCATAGAGCTCAAAGCTCTTAATAGAAGATCAAAAGCTTGTGAACAAGCTCCAAATAAACACAAGTATGGGTTGCTCCATTTGAACATGAAATTTGGCCAAGGAAGCTTGTCATATGTTCTTTTTTTTGCTTTGTCCTCGGCACTAGAGCTTTCCTAATGTTTCAAACCAATAAGCCCATGATTCTCGTCAACACTAGGTATGAAGTGTGGTTCGTTTTCATCCGTAGACTTCCACTCACCAACTTTTTCTTCAATTTTGGTGATGATGATAGCATTTGAATTTGTCAATCCTTCAAGAGTAGAAGGAGAATTCTCATGGTATTGATGATCCTTAGAAGTTGTCATTGTGGGTGCCAAACTTCCACAAGTAGCTTCACGAGCAAGTTTATCTTTGAGCTTTTTCACCAAGTAGCTTTTGTACGATGCTTTGGCCTTTTGAAGAAGGTCCACCATATCCTCTTCAATGATCATTGTCTCCATGATAGGTGTCAAGTAGTCTTTATGAGGAATAGGGGAAGGACGTTCTTCATCATGATAGGGTATCTCAAATGTCTCAAGGATAGGCTCCTTAAGCAAGGTGATATTATAAGTCCATCCTTTAGGCTCATCATCATTGTTGCTATCTTCATACGAATCATAAATGGGGGCTTCATTCTTCTTCATTATTTCTTCCTCCAACATCTCGATACTCACTTCAAAGGACACACCCTCATACTCACAAAGGTCAAGAGTATTCGGCTTACTCAACCTCAAATCTTCCTCATCAAACACAACACTTTCATACTCACAAGAGCTCACGGAGATTGGCTCTTCCCATTCTTCATTTTTCATGTCAAAATTTACTACTTCAAATTCACATTCATGATCAATGACCAAGGATTGGTGGGGAGTGGTTGCTTGGGATTCTTTCAATTGGGTGATTTGAATCTCCAATTCCTTACCTTGGGCAACAATGCCTTGAAGAACATTGTCCCTCTTTTGGCTCTCTTCTAGCATTTGTTTGAAGAAGTTTTCTTGATCTCCCATCATTTGGAGAATCACATTTTGAACGGGTTCATCTTCTTGTTGTGGGTAGGTGTGAAAGTGGTTGTATTGTGGTAATTGAAACTCATTATGAAGTGGGTATTAGGTGGGTGGTTGTTGTGGATATTAGATGTGGTGATCTTGGTGGGAAAATTTGGGGTAGTGGTTAGGATTTCCATTGTACAAATAGTAAGGTAGGTTTGTGTTGACTTGCTCCTCAAACTCCCCATACCCATAGTCATACTCAAAAGATCCACCACATACTCCATATGTCAAGTCTTGAGCCATCATAGCGAAGACAAGGAAACAACTACAAGCATGGAAACTACACAAAAACGGTAAGAGCAATCCTTGAGGAACAAGTTCCTCAAGGTGAAAGCAAAATCAAAATAGACAAACAAGTAAGAACTTAATCACATAGCACCATCCCCGGCAACGGCGCCATTTTGATGTGGGTGATGTCGTCGGGTCACATCCAATCAAACACATTTATAATTCTCAACAAACAACTAGTTAGCGGTAAGTCAAGGTTGATCCATGGGGCGGTGTGCTTTGGGTTCTAAGTCTATCTATCTCAATTTATGATAGTGTCACAATTGATGGGGTTTGTAGTTGTGTCCTAGACTAATGCAAGCAATAAAGTAAAGCAAAAAATGAACTAAGAAATGTAAACAAATGACTAAAAGTGCTAGGATGTCATGGGGTCATAGGGAATTCATGGTATTGATCATACAAACATGTTTACAATGTTGCAATCAATTAATGTTGTGGAGGAACCGAGTTGGTTTATGTCTTACGGTTCATAGGAAGAGTTGGGTCCCGGAGCCGAATCGATTAGATTGTACAACACCTACAAGTCGACTTACTTTCCTCCTATTCAACTTCTATGCATGGTCTAACAAGACTCGAGTTGGTTTATATCTTACAAGTCTAGTTGAATAGATAAGAGATGGTTGTAAATGCAAGGATTCATAGGCTTAGCATGTCATCAAACATAACATGTGCATAAAGTTGACATCACAACAAGCAAGCAAATTAATTATGTGAACATATTAGATTAAACATGAATCATTCCCATGTTTGGTTTCCCTTAATTACCCACTAATCCTAGCTAAGAGACTACTCACTTATTATCATGGTAAACATGTTATTAATGGTGTCAATCATCACAACAAGTATAGACATGATAATAGAATGAACAATAAAGAGTAAGAGTAAAGGAATTATACCAAACTTGAGATTTCAAAAATAATAAAGCAAAGAATAATAGAAGAAACTTGATTGATTGATGAAGGGTTGTCAATCCTCCAATAATAACCCAATAGTCTTCAATTACCCAAAAGTAACAAGCTTGAACAATAATTAAGGAGAGATTAATGTGTAATTTGTGGAAAGATTAAAGAGCAATCTATTCTAATCTACTCCTAATTTAATCTAAGAGGAATTTCTAATGTAGAGGCTTAACCTAATCTAAAACCCCATACCATGATTATTTACAAATGGGGTATATATAGTAGAGCTTCATTAGGTTAACTAAGGCTAAATTAGTAATTACATTTTTGAGTTTTAAGCAGGGAAATGCTAGTCTTTTTGGAGGGATGAGCATCTCGGCTGAAGACGTTGCGGTCCGTCCGTCCAGGAAGGGAAGACGCTCGGATTCTACAGGAGGTGCACGGGCGTCTTTCTGCAAATCCGCTCGGATTGTAGTGGAGGAATCCGAGCGTCTTTGTTGCTTGGACGCTCGGATTGTCACTCTGGACGGCCGTCTTGCCTGCAAATCCGCTCGGGTTCTGCCTCAGAATCTTTTCCTTCACTTTCGTTTTATTCTCGTAGGATTGGTCTTTAGTTCTCGTTTCCTCTTCATACTAGTCCATCAAACATCGTCAAATAGCTTCCAAATATGCACGAAAGACGGGAATTTCCGCCTTATTATCTTCTTTCCTACAAAACATACGAAATGCACTAGGAAAGCAAAATAGAAAGCATTTGACGGATAAAATGGTCATGGAATGATATAATAGTATGCAAAATAGGCTCAATTAGGGGGCTAAATATGCTCAAATAATGGTCACATCACACTCCTAGGGTCGAACTTACTTAACCGGTTTTTACCGTTATTGTGAACAAAACATTTACTCCCAAAGCAACGAAGATGGGAGATATTAGGTTTTCGACCTCTAAGGAGTTTGTAGGGGGTTTTCTTAAGAATAGATCAGATCATAGCACGATTATGGATGTAGCAAGAAGTACTAATGGCTTCAGCCCAAAAGTTACGAGGTAAACCACTACACAAAAGCATTGTACGAGCCATATCTTCCAAAGTTCTATTCATACGTTCAACGACACCGTTTTGTTGAGGAGTTTTTGGTGCAGAAAAGTTATGCCCTACACCATTAACTCTATAAAATTCTATGAAGGCTTAATTGTCAAACTCGGTTCCATGATCCGTACGAATAGATACAAGATTAGTCTTATATTTGTTTTGAACACGTTTCATAAGACAATCAAATTTATCAAACGTTTCTACTTTTGAATGAAGAAAGATAGGCCATACATACCTTGAGTAATCATCTACAAGAAAGAAGACGTACCTGGATCCTCCTCTACTCCTTACCTTCATAGGTCCACATAGATCCATGTGTACTAATTCCAAGGCTTGATTTGTGCTTACTACTCTTTTAGGTTTGAATGATGATCTTACTTGTTTGCACCTGGCACACGTATCACACATCTTTTCTTCGGCGAACTTGATTTTAGGTAACCCTTCAACCAAGTCCTACTTCTTGAGTTTGTTCAAGGTTAGTGAGCTAATGTGACCAAATCGTTTATGCCATAAACAAGGATCATCAAGTGTAACTTTCATGCATGAAAAAGAGTTAGTAGGCACGACATTCAAATCTACCATATAAATATTTCTTTTCCTGTGGCCTTCAAGAATAACATTACTAGTTCCTTCGATTATAATGCGACAACTATCAGTATGGAAACCAACTTCGTTACCTTTGTCGCATAGTTGAGATATGCTTAGCAAGTTATGTTTTAGACCGTCCACGAGATAAACATCACTGATCGCGTGAGACTTAGAAATTCCGATTTTGCCAACGCCGATTACTTTTCCCTTTTTGTTGTCCCGGAACGTCACTTTTCCTCCGTTGAAGGGCTTGAGTGAAAGAAACAAATTCTTGTCTCTGGTCATGTGTCTTGAACATCCATTATCAAGATACCACTGATTGTGTTCTTTCACTACTACCTGAAGAAGGGATTAGATACAGTTTTTAGGTACCCAAGCTAAGTTGGGTCCCTTATGATTAGTCACTCTATATACTCAATCCTTTTGTACCCAACTTGTCTAATGGTCGTTTTTATAAACCTTGGGTGATTTTACTTAGGAGGTGTTCTAGGTTTAGGGTTTTCTCTGGGTCTATCTTGACTGTTTCCCTTGTGAATAGGTTTACTAGGTTTAGATTGACAAGGTTTTTGTGAAGTGCTAGGTTTCTTGGTGTAGTCAAAGGCCATGTCATAGAACCAACGAAATTTGTTATTCTTTTCTTCGTTAGGTTCATTTATAGGGGTTTCATCATCCTTGATAATTGTGTCAACAGTTTTAGCATGTTCGTCATTTTTTCGTATATCATGAGTTTTTTTGACACAGTTGTTTTGGATGTGACCCGTATGACCACAGTAATTGCAAATCAGATATTCAGGAAGATCAGCATACTTCCTTTTTTCTGAAATCAAAATCCGAAGGTGTTGATTTGCATTTAGAGTGATCTCTACGGCTGTAGCACTCATGTCCTAAACCCATCTTCATATTATTGTCAGATTGTTCGGTTAGGAAGTTTAGGACTTTTGTGCTACCTTCCCACTTATTATGAACCTTCCTAGCATGTAGAAGTAGGTCTTTTAGGGTTTTAATTTCCTCTTGACATTTCGTGTGATCAACATCATTATCTTTCTTAAAGTTATCACGAAAGTCTTGGAATCGTTTGTTAAGAAGGAATACAACATCGGAATGTTGTTTCTTAACATTGATCATTTCGGTCTTAGATTCCTTTAATTGCTTTGAAAGTGAATCTATCTCTTTCTTTTGGTCTAAGATCACTGCTTCATCAGATGTGACCTTAGTTTCCAAAAGTTCTCTGGCTTTTCTAAGTTCTAAAGTTATAGCTTCATTAGCTATAACTTTGGCTTGAAGGTGCTTGATGTTAAGCTTTAGGTCTGAAGTCATAGCTTCATTAGCTATAACTTTGGACTCTAATTCCTTCTTTTCAGCCATAGTAGAATCTAACGTTGTTGCTTTCTCAGCTATAACCTTAGATTTTAACTTCTTAGCTTTGGTCTTCTGAGTATGATTCTCTTCTGCAATTTCGAGAATCTGTTCCTTTAGATCTTTTAGCTCCAAGTCATGTTCGTGACACTTATCGAGAGATTGTTCAAAGAATTAAATTAAAGCACTTTTAGACAATTTCTTAACGCGTTTTTTAAGCTCAAGATAACTTACCTCTTCATCATCATCTTCGTCTGATTCTCCAAGAAATCAATAGTTTGAGTGTGAGTTTGTGCTTTCATCGTCGCTGTCGGAGATTAGGTCAAGACTAACACTGCTGAGACAAAGGTTGGCTACTTAGTCATCTTCATATCCCTCGTCATCTTCTGAGTTAAGGTCTCCCCAACACGAAGCCATCATAACCTGTTTGAATTCTCTCTTTGTCTTGTCCTTGATCTTCTCCCATGTTGGACAATTCTTAATCAAATTCTTCACACTTGAAGCAACCTCTGTTTGCGAAAGATGACTTTGATTCTGTAACCTTTTTGTTGGATGACTTGTTGTTGTTGTTGTAGGATGATTTTGTTTGTTTGTTTCGAAATATTTTATTTTTGAAGCGGCGTGCAAACAAAACAGTCTCATCCTCTAATTCAGAGTCAACTTCTTCGCTTTTCAAGGCCATACTCTTATTTTGGCTAGGTTCAGCGTCATCTTTGTTAAGAATAATTTCATGGGCCATGAGAGCACCGATGAGTTCTTGATAGGATAGGTTTTCAAGATCTCGTGATTCCTCCATTGCAGTGACTTTAGCACGCCACTTCTTAGTCAGGCTCCTAAGAACCTTTCTAGCAATGTCCTCAGTACTGAATTTCTTACCTAGGTTTTTCAGTTCGTTTATGATGCTTGAAAACCTTGCGGACATACTATCTAAGGACTCATTAAGCTCCATAATGAATAGCTCATATTTTTGCATAAGCAAATCTATTCGGTGCTTCCTAACAATGGAAGTACCTTCAAAAGCTAGTTCAAGCCCATCCCATATCTCCTTGGCCGTAGAGCACGAAGAAAACCTATCAAACTCTGTAGAAGTCATTCCGTTTTGTAGGAGACTTATTGCTTTGGAGTTCTTTTCGGCCTTCTTTTAGTCGGCCTCGACATAGTCCTCTTCTTTCTTTTCATAGGTAGTGCCTTCCTAGGATGCTACAAGAACTTTATGCGGACCGATTTGGATAATCCTCCAGCACTCCCAATTGTGACCTTTTACATAGTGAGTCATCATGTTTTTCCATAATCCATAATTCTTCCCATCAAAGACGGGACACTTGAGATATTTGGAATCTATTTATCACGTGATAGGCAGCGGAATATAAAATGATAAGATAAATAAAAACAAGATAGATCAGCCTCTTTGTGGCTAGGCAATCAAGAGCACGAGGCTCTGATACCAATTGAAGAGTCTATCGATCCAAACTACTCAAGAGGGGGGGGGGGGGGGGTGAATTGAGGATTTAAAACTTTTGAAAGCTTTTTCGATTATGTGTATATAATTGATTATTTAAAGTTTATTGATTAAACTTTAACTAATCAACTAATGAACGATTAAAACAAAGTAAACGAAAGAATGAAAGAGAGGAGACACACGGTTTTTGAAGTGGTTCAGTTTCACAAATCGAAACCTACGTCCACTATTCTAGATTAATAAATTTAGTACCTTTCTACGGATTACAAATTTACTAACCCAACTCGTACAACTAACTCTAGCTGTAACTCAATGAGTACCGTTAAATACTCGAGTGACTAACTTACTCTAATAAGAACGCACTAATGATTCTACTAAAAGTTCACGTTAATGAACGAGTAAGAAATCAATTAAGCACTATTATCTTATAACAATAACTATAAGAACGAATGCAAAAGTTTATAATTCACACGACCTTTTTTCGAAAATAAACAAAACGGTTTTCTTACTTTAAAACACGGTTTTTGTTTTGTGAAAATATATAAAAGTTATGCTCAAAGGTCTTAACTTTTTATGATGTAAAGTATAAAGTATTTATAGTAAAAGAGGAGCAAGGGTCGGTTTATCAAAAACCTTAAGTGCCGTGGAAGTCTTGTAAAGCAAGAAAGAATTAGGTTAAATCTTTCCTTAATTCTTTACCAAGACTTGCCTTAATAAATAATATTTTCCTATCTTAACAACTCACCAATATCTTGGAGATTAGGAAAGATAATGTAAGGAGATAAAGAAATCTCTAACAAATATTATCCTAATACCTTAACCCTTATCCAAGCAAAGACTTATTGTGCAAGAAGGAAATTACTATTCACGTTTTACTATTCACGGCACTGTTCACGCGGCACTATTCACGCGGCACTATTCACGTGGCACTATTCATCACTTGTATTTTTGTAAGATAGAAAGGAATAGATCAAATAATAAAGAGATAACAAATCTCTAATCAAATATTATTTTAAAGATTTACTCAATCTTTTCCTTCTATCTTTGCAAAAATAATATCTTATAAGTTAGGAAAGAATAAATCAAAATAATATAAAAGAGATATTAAATCTCTAATCAAATATTATAAAGATTTACACAAAACCCTTACTTGTACAAAGAGTAACCGTGTATGAGAAAGAAACGACTCATAAGCCCATTCCTCTTTCACGAAAACCCTAGGTAAGATAAATTAGGTTTAGGGTATTATAGAGTATGTAGAAACTAGAAACCCTAATTAGCAAGATGCCTCAACTCATAAGTTGATTCAATAATAATTACTAATTATAAGCTCATAGTAGAACGATACTCAATATTAAAATAAGCTCCCTTGTAAAATAAATACTTTTACTAAGACATTTAAAATGGTTTTCCAAAAACAATTTAAAAACTATTTTGTCGTGTGTTTTATAAACTTCACATCTCAATGTTATAGTATAAGAGCTATAACATTGAGCTCTTATATAAGTAATGTTATAGCTGTGAGGCCATAACTTTACCAATGTAAGAAGTCCATTCTTACGTTACCATTACGAGATAATCACCTACGCTATTCTAATCTTCGTTAGGAGATCTTCGAGTGTAGGCTACATTATTATTCAAGCTTGATCAATCTTTAATTGAGCTTCATCTTCTCATGAATTCTTGCATAATTCTTCAATATCTTGTAATATCTTGATCCTTGATTGAGGGCTTGATCATGATATAAACGCATCATACTTCCATCACAATTCCTTAATGCTTGCGATTAGTAAGTCCAATCTAAAAGACTAAACAAACAATTACGCGCAACGAGTATATAGAATATAAAGCACTCTTGACATCATCAAAACGTAAACATATATTCTATATGGTTCAACAGACTCTCTCTCGGGGATGAAGTAGCCATTGAGAGTCAAGTGGTAGGGGCGGAGGATGACTCCTTACTTTTTGCGCTTTCGTACTAGGAGACCCATTTCTTGGATGTCTTCATCGGTCGGCTCCTAGCCTAGCCCGAACGGAATGTTGGGGATCTTTGCCTGTTTCATGGGAGACAAGGTGCTCTTCATCGGGTTGAGAGGTAGGCCTCAGAAATAACCCTGGCGCAACAAGATGCGGTTGACCGTGAGGTTTGAGAATGGATCGCAGTCAAAGAGTGCTGATTCATCGGTTAGGGCATTCAAAGCTTGGAATCCCCACATTTCATTGTCGTCCTCTTCGATGACTTAAGAGGCTATTCCCTTCTTCATGATAGCCTTGATCAGGGAGGCAGGAATTGTTATTGTTTTACCGTTGAAGGGGACCTTGATTTTCTGATGAAGGGTGGAAGTGACGGCCTTGGCCGCATGAATCCAGGGGCATCCCAGAAGCATGTTGAAGGAGGCGTCGATATCGACCACCTGAAAACTGGCTTGTCTTTCTAGGGGTCCCGTTGTAATGGTCAAGGTGATGAGACCTGCGACCTTACGACGAGTGCCCTCATAGGCGCGTACTCCTTGATTAGTTTATGGGCCATCTTGAGGGGAATGACGTTGACCGCAGATCCGTTATCTACTAGGACCATAGGTATATTCTTCTTTAAGCACTGAACAGTGATGTACAGGGCTAAGTTATGGTTGGCTCCGAATGGAGGGGCATCTTCATCGGAGAAGATAATCGGGTTGTTCAGGTTAGGGACATCCCTGGTCATGTGTGCTACCACTTATTCAGGATAGGAGGTAGAGGGATCTGTCAACTTCCCCAAGGCTTATAGCAAAGCTTGCCGATGTTCGAAGGATGTAGCAATCAGTTGCCAAATGGATATTTCGGCCTTAGCCTTTTGTAGTTGCTTAAGGATCGAGTTGTTCATTTGTTGTTAAATTAGTTGTTGAATTGCTCGGATCTTGGTAGGGGCGTCCGGATCGGGTAAGGTGACCGATCTCTTTCGCCCGTTTGCCTTTTCCCGAAACAATGTTGACATCCTCTGCATCGTCTCTCCAGATACCGTTGATTTCGGGATTGTGAGGGTACCTTGGAGGGGTATTCCTCGGTGGATAGTTATTGTAGGGGAAGTTCTTATGGGGTAGTTTTTGTGGGGTTGATTATTGTGGGATTTATTATTGTGGGGTTGATTATTGTGGGGTGCATGCCAGAATGGTCGCGGGAGCAATCCTTTCTGGAACTGGAATTTTTGGGTGCATGGAGGACCCCCCCTTGGGTACGGTGTTGATGTTGGTGGGTTGAAAATCAGCCGATGGTAGGCATCCTCAAGTCGGGTGATCCTTTCTGCGAGACTGGCTATGGCTTTTTCAACCTGCTAGAACATGGTGAGCATGGTTGCGGCGCTGAATACGAACATCCTGTCTGGGGTGTCCTTTTCCAAGGCATTCACCTCGTCTTCAATAGGTAGGATGAGGTGTGAGCAATCGAGGGTTGACTCGTCATCGAAGATGGCATGGATTCCCAAGGGGTTTGTCTTGTTATTTGGTTTTGTTGGAGGAGGTAAGGGTAATTCCTCTTTCTCAATCATATCTTGAATGGTGTGCTTTAGCTTGAAGCAAGTTTCTGTGTCATCACCTTTGCCCTGGTGGTATTGGCAGTAGACGTTGGGATTCCATAAATGGGTTTTTATGGCCTCAGACAGGTCCGGTGTGGGCCCAATCGGCTGTAATTTCCCTTGGTCCATGAGTCTTTTTAGGGCGCTGGCATAGGTTGTTCCCAAGTTTGTGAATGCCCTTTTAGGACGTTCAGTTTTCTTCGTAGTTAGTTCGAGGAGGTTGACCTCATCGATTTTGTTTGTCTGACCGTAGGGACGCGATCCGGTTGATGTAGATCCCTGGTAGCCTCTACCTGTGGTTTTGGCTAGAACGCCCTTGCGTTGGCCATCTTCAATGCGGGTTCCGAGGATTTGTAGATCCTGGAAGGTTTTGATGTTTTCATACCTCAACAGATTGGCATAAACTGGATGGAGGTTGTTGACAAACTTCTCCACTAGAGTTGATTCGCTCGGCTTACTGACCAATTGGGTACTTACTCTCCTCCAACGGGTTAAGAATTATGTGAACCATTCCTTGTCATTCTGAGTCAGGACCTCAAGAGTACGGGTGTTGGCTTGGATTTCGACGTTGTCAGCGTATTGTTTAGCAAATTCAACGGCGACTTCGTCCCAAGTGGGAATGCTCTTTGGGTCGAGGGAATAGTACCATTGGCGGGGAATCGGTTCCAAGGATGATGGAAAAATCCGGGTGAAGAGTTCTTCCTTGACCCCTTTGATGGACATGTAATCCTTAAAGTCCCGAATGTGATTGAGTGGGTTCTCCACTCCCTTGAACTTGGGTACATAAGTTAGGGTAAAGTTGTCGGGTAGTTGATCCCCAGCGGGTTCGAATATTCGATTGTTCTCAAGGTTGATGTTGTTACCGTGGGTTAGGAGTTGTTCTTCCAAGAATTTGAGCCTTTTCTCAGTTTCGGTCAAAGGCGGTGTTGTGTTCTCCGTTTCCTTGTGACCTTGAGAGCTGTGTGCAGGCTGGCTAGCTGAGCCGTTGTGATATCTTTGTTGTCATCGTTGTTGGACGAAGCTGAAGATGGGGCATTTGTTCTGAGGCAGAAAATGGCTCACGTTACATCCCAATCCGACATGGTTTAACGACCAAATGCAGATAACACAAAAGACAGAAAGACACTTCGGACCTAACGAGACGAGGGCAACCGTGTATGACGCCTCGGTGCTAACTCAATTTATGGTGCGACGGTGTTGACCGGACCTTGACTCGTGTTCAACGTAAGGGCATGACGCCGTTGAATGAGTCTCGAGGTGAGACGACTCATAAATAAAGACCCATAAGTACGTTTGCTTTGACTCGATAGATACGAGGCGGAATTGGAATGGTGGATTGAAATTTTCGAAAATGGAAATTTTCAAAATGATTCATTTGTGGTTTTACGGACGGCTTTCGAACAGTAGGGATTTTCAAAAAGTCGGCCAGTTGAAAATTTGTCTTAGGTTTGTTTTCAAAAGACGGTTTGAGTTCGAGTTGCGGCGGCTCTGAAAACAATGTGTTGTTTCCGAAGACGACTTTTGAAATTCAAAATCGTGCATTTTGAAAATCAAGTTTTGAAAGGTTTGAAAAGGTCATGGTCCCGAGAACGGTGTATGGTCCTCAGGATTTCAAAATTCTCGAAAAAAGGTGTGTCATTTTCGGGTTTTGAAAGAGCCATTGTGTCGGCGCGAGAAGGTTTAAAATCCGTGTCTTGACGCGGCCATTATAACGGCATAAAAAGGTGTTTTTGAAATGGATGTAGAAAACCGGGTTTTAAAATTGTCGTTACGACGGCCTAAAAAGGTGCTTTTTTGAAATGGTTGTAGAAAACCGGGTTTGAAAGTCGTCATTATGACGGCCTAAAAAGGCGTGCAACAGTCGGCGAAAGACCGAGGTTTGAAACGGCCATCATAATGGCGCAAAAAGGTGTTTTTGAAAGGTTGGAAATGACACGGAATGACTTATGATCACATAGCACATAAGCACTCGCAGTTTATTATATTATGCATAATGCTGACACAGGTTTTGACTTAATAGGGTGGGTTACACACCAAGCAATCAATCCCCGATTTTCGAGAGGGATACCAATCCAAACAAAATGTGTAAGGAGGGTTCTCTAGCCTCGTGCACGAAGGAAATGAAAGCTCTTTGACGAAACAGAAATGTGTAACGTCAATGGTATGCTTGACTCGATCGGGATTCGAAACGCAGAGATGAGAAAACGCACACCGAGGGGCGAGCCAATTGGTCCATAAAGGTTAGGTTGTGGGCCCGGACAAGGAACCCGACTTATGACCGTAATATCAATTAAT
The DNA here is from genome assembly GCF_048544455.1 of Silene latifolia. NCBI lineage: Eukaryota > Viridiplantae > Streptophyta > Magnoliopsida > Caryophyllales > Caryophyllaceae > Silene > Silene latifolia. The sequence continues at coordinate 124,760,662 of NC_133537.1, forward strand.
GCATTTCAAGCAAGACCTCGTTCGAGTCTCCCCATCTAGGGATAACAATGACAGAAGTATCCTAGTTTTCCTCAGCAGAGTCGCCAATCTGTGGACATGGGCCCACCCACGACGCCAATCCGGCATGTGGACGTGCGGTGGTCGGAAAGCCACGCTCGGCGGCGTAAAAATGCTTTCGACCAGATCATTTTAGATCGTTTGGTTTCGTCTCGGCAAGGGTCTCGAAACGATGTTAGAGATGTTCGGAGTCGCCACCAAGCAATTGTGGGATGCTTGGAAATCGTTCGAATCCACTTTATACCTAGGTTAACTAAGGCAAAAAGCGGTGTTTGACATAGGTACTAAAGATAAGGAGTCGTCCCTCTTTAGCATCCTATCTCTAAAATGAATCTCGTTCGCTCGGGATAAGGTCATCCACTATCCAAAGTTTCTGAGTAAGAGGTGAAGGTGCGTATTGGGAAGCCCTTTAATCGGACACCCAATCCCGTCCATGGAAGCGGCCTCTACTCATCAATCTTGGTTGGTTGAATGCAAAAGTTGATAAAACGGGTAAATGCATGAATGCGCATCCACAAGTTTAAACCTAACATTTGAGTTTACTATGTCGGTTGTTTATCCAAATATCAAGTAATTTATGTCAAGTTATATTTAGTGTTGATTTGCATGCAAGACGGAAATTAAAAATCCATTTACCAAGTTAGGTTTATGGTGCATAACGTGATCCATTTGTCTTAGAAAGGCGTTTTGCAAACACAAAGTAAAAGGCGGATTTTGTCAATCTGATCCGCCCCGTATTCGGGTTAACCGAAGTCGAGATCATCCTAGACAAGTGCTCGGAAGGAAGCAGGACCTGTATCAGGCAGCCTATTGAGGCGCGAGCCTTAGGGCGATGCAAAGGAGCCTGTCCAGGTTTAAAAACTTGAAATCAGTAAGCCTTTTTAGGCGTGAGGCAGTAGACTACCCAAAGGGATGTCTCCTTGTTGTTAAAAATGTTTGTGAAATGGTTTGTAAAAGGGTATTTGAACTCGTCTTTGTTTGAAAAGGTCGTTTAGACTGCTTTTGTGCCAATATGAAAAACGAGACTTGAATAATCATCATTGAATTGACAATATTCGATGTCGGGTTCGGTTTTGCAAGCTTGACATGAATAGTTTTGAAAAATGTTTATTATGAACTAATTGTGTTAAGTTCATTGTTTTGTAATTAGTCAATGTTCATCATCGTACTCGGATTTAAACCGACATGGTAGGTGGAACCAAGCATGATTATGCCTGTATGTAATATGATTATTTTAAAAACGCAAAAAAATGAATAAAAGGTTTTAAAATACCTTTTAAAATGTAATTAACCAAATATTATCACCAAAACACGGATTAAACCGTCATGGTATAAGGAACCAAGGGTGAACATGATTTATGGTTAAAAAGATTTATCATAAAAATGATTTGAAATGGTAAAAACCGATTGTAAAATAAAATGAAAATGGAAAGAATGAACTCAAACCGATTGTAAAACACGTTTGAGTTCTGACCTGGACAGCTCGTTTAAGCGCGACCACCTAGTTGTGACTATGGGCTTCTGTTTCCGGTCAAAACTCGGCTTTGGCTCATTCGATCCGTATTTTCGACCATGTTATGCATGTTTTAGCATGTTAAGGTCATAAAAACAGATAAAAAGACATGAAAGAAAAGGATTAATTACACCCTCATACTTATATGCTAGGTTATAAACGAGAACTCGACGGAAGTGTAAAAACTTGTTAGGTCGGAAAACTCGGTTGAAAACCGTTTTAGCAATATAAAGAGTGTTGTTTTGTTTAGTGATTGTGTAGTTGGTCGAAATGGTCGGTCAAGCGATTTAATGCACGATGACGGTACCAAACAATATGTATGGCTTGTATTTTCGATCGGTAGGTCAAAAACACGTGACGGTTTGTGACTTGAGAAGTCGAGTCTAGAATTTTAAGGGAGAAATGAGGGGACGGACACTCGCGTACCTTCAAATGATGGCATATGAGGGGTATTTATAGGGGATTAAGTGGTTGTGTGCGTTTTGAGCGACGTGGCCGCATAGGCTACTCGAAGAGGCGCAAGCCGTTTCGCGGGTCTTTGAGCTGTGTTGTCACTATCACGCATTTGAAATCAAGATTTGTTCTATCCTAGGTTTTGGATGACATGATTGTTGTACTTGACCATTCAAGTATACCGGGTATACTTAACATGGAAGCTTTGTGATGTTTTTTTTTTGTGTTTGACTCGTTGTTGGAGTTGGGATTTGAATTTTTGAGTCGGTTTTTGGTCCGGTGTCGGTTTTGACTCTAGTTTGTGTCATTGGGACCCCGTCATCGTGCCTAAAACACTCCAGGTACTTTTGAAAAGATTTGAAAATTTTTTGTTTTCGAAATCGTTTTGAGTTTTCCGACATATAGTTATACAAACTGTCGATTAAACGTAGCGATTCATAAGCATGTTGTAATCCAATAATGATGTTTGTTGGGGATTCAGCAGATACTGGGTATCTACACTTAGGTTTCCTGGGTTATACTGGCGTGTGACCTCCCTCCGCAGAGTGTAGCAATCCTCTGTGGTATGCCCTATGTCGTCATGGAATTCACACTTCTTCTTGCTGTCCTTTCTCCACGCTTGACCCTCTACTGGTGGCTTAGACCATCGTACCTTGTCCCCTAATTCCCTCAGTGCTCACAAGAGCCCTGCCATTCTTGTTGTGAACCCGTACTCATTCAGCTTAGGAAGTGGTTGAGTATCCTCTCTCTCCTCTCCTTTATTTATAATCCTGCTGTAGGGCTTTGATCTTTTTCCTTCTTTTCGGGTGCAGACTTTTTGCTAGTTGTCTCCATACTTGGCAGGCTCCTTCTTGTTGCTACGTCTTCCTCTAGTCTCATTGTTGCCTCTGCCTTGGCTTCAACATCCTCGAAGGTTCGGCAGGGGTGCCTAGTCAATTCTTCGTACAAATCCGAATCTTGATGGCGCCCCTGCCTAAATGCTTCTACTGCCATTTGTATGTCGCATCCTCTTATTGCCACATTCTCTTTGTTGAATCTGGTGATGAAATCCCTGATCTTCTCACCAAACCCTTGAACTACCCTGTAAAGGTCACTAGTATGCTTCACAGGCCTCCTGCTGCTGGCAAATTGCTGGGTGAAGGCGTTTAACAAGTCAGTGAAGGTTGCTATCAACTTGTTTGGCAGACTCACAAACCATTGTAGGGCTGCGCCAGAGAGCGTTGACCCCAATCCTTTGCACATGCAGGCTTCCTTCAGGTGCCCTATCACCATTATTACCATCATCTTTTGCTTATACTGGCTGCATGGTCAAAAGAGTCTGTCGTGCCATCATAGAGTGTCATTGTGGGGGCATTGAATCCCTTTGGCACCGTGACCAGTGATATGGCGTCTATGAATGGGGAATCTATATAGCTGTTGGGAGTCGCCTTCTCTAGAGGCGCTGACATTTCTGGAATCCTGCTGAGCATGTCCCTGATTTCCAGATACTGCTTGTCCCTGATGCTTTCATAAGCTATGCAAGGGTCGTAGGCGAACTGCTGATTCTGGACGCTGCCCCCAACAAGTTCGTCAGCGGATTCTGAGGCCTGCTGACTGGGGTTGTTTCTATGAGGGACCATGGTTGCCAATCTATCTTCTCCCTGCCAACAAGGTCGACACCAGATGTCTGGTTAGTGATAGCAAAATTAATAGTTGGGGAGTCACCTGACATTGGTTCTAGGCTGCTTGTCACTGGACAGCCGTCAGGTGTCAAGCATCCTAAGCCTGATGAGATTATTGCCCCTTTCGGCGTTGTTCCTGATAAATCTAACCTAGTGACCAGGTCTGATGGGAATGATCATGCTGGTTCCCTGCTGCCTGACGCCTCATCCTAACGGCCTGCTGTTGGAGCCTGACTTCTGATTGCCACGGGTGGGGGTAACCCCTTGCTGCTGCAAAGCATCTATTTGTGCCCAGAGTGCACGGTTTTCTTCTGCTGCCTGCACCTTCGCCTTTCTGTTCTCCTCCCTCATGCTATTAATCGTTCTTTGCAGTTTGTCCATCCCACTGATTATAATTTGGGTTGGATTAGGCGTAAGAGTCTCGTGCCTAACGTGGCTTGTTGGCCAGGCATCTGGTTCTTGCTGGACAGATCTTGCCTCCTTCTCTGTCCGAATCAGGACTTCTCCCTCCCTGTATGCTTTTGGATTGCTTGTCTTAGGTGGAAGACCAGTTTTTTATGGAGGCCCCGATCCTGAAGCCTGCACTCCTGCCACCGATGGTGGTCCTGCCGTCAGATGTGGTGACTGACTTCCTTCAATCCTTGGAGCGGTGCTTTGCTTGTTTCCTGACATAGTTCCGTTGTTGCTTGTAGCACGATTTACAATGACGACCACTATGCCCCACGGTGGGCGCCAAACTGTTTTGGTATTTTTTACCTAGTTAATTAATTAGGGTTAAAGCGGTCTAATATTTCTAGTCGTACGTCGTCGTATGTTGAATTATGTATGCGTTTGTACGTGAATTGCGAGATATGCAAATTAAGAGATTTGACACGTTAGATTTGGTGACGCGGAAAACCCAATGTGGGAAACAACCGCGGGAAGGGGACGAAACCCTTCAAAGTGTTGCACTAGCTTTTCTGTAAGGTGGGTGACGGCTACAATGGAGACTGACTCGACTATTGCTAGTACAATGTTTAGGGTTGCATGTGTATGGATGGATGCCTTGTCTTTTTCTTCCTCGTCTTATATAGAGTCAAACCCCATTAGGGTTTAGTTAGTTTGCTTCCCAAGTTAGCTGAGATCCACCCGCCGCGCCTGTCGATCTTCTGCTTTCCGTAGCCCGCCATCAGTAATGTACGGCTCCTTCCTTCTTTGTCTGACCGCCACTCCATGAGCCCAATTTCCCCTCTAATCCAATTAATCCTTTCGGCCCAATATGCAAAATTTACCCCAAACAAGTTCATTGCTTTGTAATTAGCCAAAGTCTATCATCGTACTCGGGTTAAACCGACGTGGTATGTAGAACCAAGGATGATTCTTTATATATGACTAATATGGTTTTTTTGCGAATGTAAACAAATGAATAAGAGGGCTTTAAAATACCCTAAAAATGTTAGTAATTAAATATTATCACCGAGTCACGGATTAGACCGTCATGACATGAAGAGCCAAGGGTGAATATAATTCATGGTTAAAAATGCTTGTTGTAAAAATGATTTGAAATATTTCAAATGGTGAAAACCGATTACAAATAAGAAATGAAATGAAGGAAAGACGAACTCACACACATTTGAGTTTTGACCTGGGGTGCCAGAAAAGGCGCGAGGCACCTAGTTGTGACTAGGAGATTCTGCCTCAGGTCAAAACCCGATTTTGGCTCGATCAATCTGTATGTTGGATCATGTTGGATCATGTTATGCATGTTTTAGCATGTTAATGTCATAAAAACAGATAAAAAGAACATGAAAGAAAAGGATTAATTACACCCTCATACTTACATGCTAGGTTGCTTGACGAGAAATTGACAAAGTTTAAAAATCCGTGAGTCGAAAAATTCGATTTAAAATCGTTTTTGTAAAGTATGAAGTATTGCTTTGCTTTACTAATGGTGTAGTTGGTCGAAGTGGTAAGTCAAGCGATTTAATGCACGATGACGGTACCAAATAATTTGTATGGCTAGTATTTTCAATCGGTAAGTCAAAAATACCTGTTGTTTGTTGACTCAGGAAGTCGAGGTCTAGAATTTTAAGGGAGAAAAGAAGGGGCGGACTCTTGCGTACCTTCAAATGGTGGCATTTGAGGGGTATTTATAGAGGATTGTGTGCGTTTTGGGCGACGTGGCCACATGGGCTACTTGAAGAGGCGTGAGCATGTCCGTGGGTCTTCGAGTTCTCTTCTCACTATGACGCATTTGGATTTGTGGTTTGTTCTATCCTAGGTTTTATAGGACATGATTGTTGTACTTGACCATAAAGTATACCGTGTATAATTAGAATGGAAGCATTGTAGGGTTTGTTTTTTGTGTTTGACTCGGTTTGATGCGTTGTTGGAGTCGGGATTTGAATTTTGAGATGGTTTTTCGTCATGTGTCAATTTTGACTCTAGTTAGTGTCATTGCGACCCCGTCGTCGCGCATAAAACACTCCATGTAATTTTGAAATGTTTTCAAAATATTTTCGAAATCGTTTTTGAGTTTTCCGACGCGTAGTTTATATAAACTGTCGATCAAACGTAACAATTCCTAAGCAAGTTGTAGTCCGATAATCGTCGGGTGTTTGTTAGGGATTCAACAGATACCGGGTATCTAGAGAGCCACCACTTTGATTGAGGCCTGGACAGGGCAAAAGTCAATGTACAGCCCCCCCAGGTCAATCGAAGATTACAACCTGGAGACCGAGGCGACGTCGAGGTGGCTCAAAAGAATTTGGGCCAAGTACATGCCGTCGGGAAGGGCAACATTGAGGCGAATCGGGGATTCGACTTAAGGACCTGCCAGCGGGAACAGTTTAAAGTCTGTCGACTGCCAGTGCGGGTCGTTTAATGTCTGTTAGACTACGTATAAAGGCTCGCTAGCCATAGGAAGAAGTCATACATGAGGCATCTTCGGGATATGTCCTTGAATTGCTTTTTGTTCGCGTGTAGAGGATCGCCAGCCATTGAACGTGTGTCGAGGCTCGCCAGCCATTGAATGTGCGTAGAGACTCGCTAGCCATTGAGGGTGCATAGAGACTCGCCAGCTATTGAAGGTGCGTAGAGACTTGCCAGCCATGTTGATGTTGTAAGGCACGTAGAGGCTCGCCAGCCGCTGAAGGTGCGTAGAGACTTGCCAGCCATTGAAGGTGCGTAGAGACTAGCCAGCCATGTTGAGGGTGCGTAGAGACTCGCCAGCCGCCGAAGGTGCGTAGAGACTCGCCAGCCATTGAAGGATTGTAGAGACTCCCTAGCCATGTTGATGTTGTAAGGCGCGTAGAGGCTCGCCAGCAGTGTTGAGGGTGCGTAGAGACTCGCCAGCCATTGAAGGTGCATAGAGACCTGCCAGCCATATTGATGTTGTAATGCGCGTCGAGGCTCGTTAGCCGCCGAAGGTACATAGAGACTCACCAGGCATTGAAGGAGCGTAGAGACTCGCCAGCCATGTTGATGTTGTAAGGCGCGTAGAGGCTCGCCAGCCGTCGAAGGTGCGTGGAGACTTGCCAGCCATTGAAGGTGCGTAGAGACTCGCCAGCCATGTTGATGTTGTAAGGCGCCTAGCGGCTCGCCAGTCGCCGAAGGTGTGTAGAGACACGCCAGCCATTGAAGGTGCGTAGAGACTCGCTAGCCATGTTGAGGGCGTGTAGAGACTCGCCAGCCGCCGAAGGAGCATAGAGACTCACCAGCCATTAAAGGTGCGTAGAGACTTGCCAGCCATTGAAGGTCGAATGGTCGATTACGGGAAATAGCCTGATTTATCGAGTTTATTTCAATAGGTTGCTTGTTGTTAGTGGACTCCGTGGGGAGGTCTCTGATGTCCTGCTGGGGAATTTTGGTGTTTATAAGGGATAATCGCGGTGCTGGGGAAGTGATAGGCCCTTTGTAACTTGGGCTTGGCTCTTGCGGATGACGACCCTTGTTCATGCCATTTGTAATTTTGAATTCTCAAAGGGGGTAACGGTTTTTATTGCTGTTAGGCCCAAAATTATCCTGCCTGACCAGGCAAACAATCAGGCAATGACCAAGCCAAGCCTGAGCAAAATGTACTTAATACAACGCATCCATACAGGTGCTAGCTAGGAGGGAAAGACAGGGCAGGCCATCTACCAGGCCAGGCCTAAAAGGATATCTTGCCAGTCATATGCTAAGCATTACCAAAACGCGTCAGGCAACAATTAACGTCTAGAAATATAGTTCCTACTTAAACGAAAGACTTATACAACAAAACCTACTGTAATACCCGTCCATTTAGAGACCTGTTGACCATCGTTGACTAACCCTAGACACCTATCTAGACCTTCGGAAACCTTACGAACTAACATTGTGACGTTATAAACCTTTGATGTTTTGGTTACTCGATCTAGAGGAGGCTACTCGATCGAGTAGCTTAGTCACTCGATCGAGTAGAGGCCATTCAATCGAGTAAGTTGTTTACTTGATCGAGTAACGAGAGTCCAGCGGAGAATTATATATCGTGATATCGTGAAACCCAAATCATTTCTTCTCCTTCTCTCCTAAACCTAGATGCCGTCATATCACCTCTACCTCACCATGGTTCATCTCCTTGAGTCCTTTGAGAGTGGTTACACCATATGGATGGGATGCTTGAGTCGGGTAGCGGCCTTGACGCCGGATTGCTTTGTATAGGTATGTTGTCATCATCCTCATCGTCTCCCTTGTTTTCAGTTGTGGTTATGGTAGTTGTAATAGAAGGTTATGTTGGTTGTTATAGGTGGTTATTGTGGCTGCTTGTTGTCTTACGGTCATACGCAGAATCGCTGCGGTTTGATAATTGATTTATGTAATTGGTACGTGTTTGATTGTTTATTATCATGTTAATCATGTTTTTCGCATGTTTGTATATATTTTAATGTCCTAATTATATATCATATGTTGCTTATGCGTTAAATATCGGAGTCATGAGCGTAATTAGGGTTTACGAATGAAACCCTAATGGCAGCATGGTAGGCAGCCAAGAGTGCTCTCCGAAGTTATAGCTAAAGCCAGTATAACCTTGATGATGATTCGAGTGTTATAGCTGAAGTTAGTACACCTTTGGGTTGTTCCTCTAGTTATGGTTGTTTGAGTTATAACCTTGGAAATATGAATTCAAGGTTATAGCTGAATCTACTATAACATTGAAGTGCGAGTTAAGGTTATAGCTGGAACTAACGTACCCTGAGATTTATGCCTCAAGGTTACGGTTGGAACTAGTATAACTTTGAGTTTCGTGCCAAAGTTATGGCTGAGGTAAGTATAACTTCAAGTTATAAATGCTGAAGTTATAGTAGAGGTTACTATAACCTCGCATCCATAGTTCATGTTATGACTAAGGTTACTATAACCTTGGTTGTTTATGCTTGCTTCACATGTTGTGTTGTGTTCAGTTATTATATGACAATGTGCACATGTGTCGTTGGTTACTCTTGTTCATATGGTTGTAGGACAGTCAGTTAAACTGTTCTACTATGTTGAGTCATGATGTTATTCACGCATGAGTTGTACAGTTAGTTAAACTGTGCATTTACATTAGTTGGACAGTCTGTTAAACTGTTCTTCTGAGTTGAGTCGTGATGTGGTTCACGCATGTTGTGTGCAGTCAGTTAAAATGTGCATTTATTTGTTGGCTGGTCGAATAGATGACGGTAGTATCAGTTAAATACTATCGGAATGAATCAAGAGCTGCTCTTCGGAGGTTTATTGGTTTATCTTCGGGGTGGCAGATTAAATCGATTAAACGTTAAGGTCCCGAGTGTCGTTCGATGTACATTTAATGCATCGAGAGGTCTGGCCAGGTCTTAGGCATATTGGCAGTGGTGATACGCTATACATAGTACCGTGGAGTATCAGTTAAATACTTCACCACCGATGGTTCGTCAGTTAAACGTTCGATCTGCTAGTTTAGTAATTAAATGTTCTAGTGGCGTTCGCTCTATTCGCTATGCTTGTTGCTAGCTTTGTCTCTTATGTGTTGTGGATCGTGTATAGTTTGGTTTGTAGGTGTCCATGGTCTAGTGGTTGCATATGGTCTAAGTTCTTATAGTCTCATCCATCTAGTGTTATGAATGTCAGGAGTAGTAAGTCTGAGCTTGATTTTCATGAGTATAGATGATCTCACATGTTTACTGTTTATGCATTTTAATTGTTGTTGATTGTTGGTTATATTCAATTGTTGTAAACATGATTGGGAGAGCATCTAGTTACTCCCGACTAATTGTCGATCCCTATTCTTAGGTTGTTCTGATGTTGTTAACTGGTTGATGCTTGCTTGGGGAATGTGCGAAGCGAGCGTAATATTAAAATAGGAGTTTGCTTTATGTTTTGAGAACCTATGAATAATGTATTAGTTGTTTTTGGTTTTAGTAGCGAATCGGATTGGTCAGGTGTTTCTGCCACCTTGACCCTTTTTATCAGTATCGTACTCTGATATTTACTTTATATAAATTTTACCTTTGTTTTATAATCCGGGTTGTTACAAATTGTCTTGCATAATGTTTGATATAGGATGTAATGATATGTGTAATGTTCGGATGAAATAGTCGTGTTACATTTGAGTAGTAATAATGTGTCGTAATTGGATGAAATAATCAGTGACGAATTCCAAATATACTTGGGAATCGACACGAGTTATTGTTTTGCAGGGATCGTTAACCGAGCTCGTAACTTTTGACCTTGTACCTAACCTTACTCGACCGAGTACGAGTGCCTACACGACCGAGTAGACCTTACTCGATCTAGTTGTGGAGTTATTAGGTCGAAAAAGTTGGAACTGCCTGCGAAAACACGATCGAGTAGCTCTAACTCGATCGAGTAGAGGCCACTCAATCGAGTACCCTACTTACTCGATCGAGTAAGTGTTATAGTACCCATAATAACATGTGATTCTTATACCTTCCCAACCCTCTTTCTTCTCTTATTTCTTCATACTCTAAACACTAATTTTTCTATCATCACCCTTTTCTCTCAAACCTTGGTGAGGTTGTACTTGATTTCTTGGTTTCCTTCTTGCTTAATTCGTTCTATTCATTTGCTAATCACTCAAGGTAAGAATACTAATATTCCTATTTGTTTTTAATCAATTAGAACCATATAAAAGTGTTGGATTTTCGGAAAAATTCGATTTATACTCATGTATTTTTGTTTATAAGTGTTGTAATATGGTATAATTGCTCTAGATTGTTGTTTATTGATGCTAGAAGTAGAAAAATAGAATCAATATGGGAGTATATGTGGACCGAAATTTCTAGGGTTTGTGTTGCAAATTGAATTTTTGTTTGTCTTATGAGTATGGAAGGGGGAAAATTGAGTAATGTATGATGTGGGTATCATGTTTGGTGTTGATTTTGATTAGTTTTACCCAAAATTTTGTCTTAAAACTCCCTCTTAAAAGTGCCCAAACTGAAAATTCGCCCCAATTATTTATGATGATTACCTTTTTATGAAACTATTTTGAAAGGATTAATACCTTAATTTGCTAATTGATGTTGCAATTTTCATATTTTGGAAGTTATAAGACCGTCTTTTTATGAGTTGTTGGGGTAGAATGTTTGAAAATTGTTGGTTGTTTTGGTGAAAACTAGTTTGCATTGTTGTTTCTTCCTCCATGAGTGTCCTTTGAAAAGTTTATTTTCTTCAAATAAGTGTTTGCTTGAGTGCCTAAATATATGTTGAAACAAACGCCGAGACCTGCAGCTGCCACCCGTCAGAGTAAGAGGGGAAGGGCTTCCGAGCCCGAAGTTGGGGAAGGGAGTCAGGGACCCACTGTTCCACCGGTTCCCGAGTACCCTACCGTTATCTTTGCTAACTTTAAGCAAAGAGATGTCTTTGTCGAGTTACAGAAACGCCGCATGAAACCAACCCGTTGTATCGACACCACCATCTTAGAGGACCTTAGGGTAGAGACGGATGTGAGGCATATATTTGAGACCTTGGGTTTGACTGTTTTGTATGGCCTTAGAAAGCATTCCTACTCCTTCTTGACCTTGGAGTTCATGAGCTCTTTCACCTATGATGCGGCAGCTAAGACTGTACAGTTTCGTCTCATGAACACTAGTTTCCTCTTGACCATGGACATGTTTGCTACCCATCTTAGCCTTGCCGGACTGGAGAAGAGATCCCTTAAGGATATCCCGACTCATTGTAGATCTAGTAGTTACATGCCTTGTTTTACCGGCAAGAGCGCCCCCACCTCGAGTAACATGTTGATAAATGATGTTCAACATATCACTTTGAAAATATTTCTTCGTGCCTTGACTTGTCTGCTCTATGACCGTAAGGATGTGAGTAAGTTGAACTCACATGAGGTGATGTTGCTAGTTGCCTATCTCAACCCCACCCGAGCCCCTAGAGTTTCTTACAGTGCCTCGACCATAGCCTCTGCTAGCCTAGCTTTGATGGCCACCTCTGGGACCCGATACTTGAGTTGTGGAGCCATTGCCACACGGTTAGTGCAGCGGTTGACCACTTTTGAGGCCTCCTCGACCCTTACATCTATGGCTCCCTCTGTACCTACCTTGGACCGAGACTACTTCCTCAACCAAAAATAGTAGAGAACTTTGGAGGGTGGTGGGTTGGCTTGGAGAGTATGGGGTATGAGTTGGATGAGGATACGTGATCCTGAGCACCTCCCTGTGACTGAGCCCTTGACGGCGGCGGTAGTGGCAGCGGACTCCGATGAGGATGAGGAGGCCCCTTGCTCGACAGTACTACCTCATTGATGATACTATTTTAGAGGTGATGCCATAGCCAACTAAGAGGGATCAGGCTAGACCTGAGGACCGGCAACCTAGAGTGGGGAGAGGCCTGAGACGGGTGAGGGAGAGAGTTGCTGAGACCCAGCCAGAGCAGTCTATGCCCCCACAGCATCAGTTTCCCAGCTACCCTTCGTTCTTTAGTCCTGAGATGCGGGTGAGTGAGCTCACGGAGAAGGTGTCTGCCACTTTGACGCTCCAGAACCTTCACGAGAAAGCATATGTGCAGAGCATTGGGACCGCCTCGGTCCAACCGGTGTGGTGGAGAGGTGTTGGGGACGACAGTGGAGTCTTTCACTCCTTTGGTGTGGATCCGACTACATGGGGGGACCCCAGGAGTTACCCCTACGGTTGCTTGGCACCATGGCGAGTGGGAGCGGATTTTGGTACAGGTGCTACCACAGGTGTGGTTACAGCTGGAGCGGGCACATCCGGAGGAGGAGGCGGAGATGAGGATATGGAGGAGCCGGCCTTGGAGTGATGTTCTTTCTTTGTTTTATATATATACTGTCTCATGGATTTGTCGTAGTTAGTACTTGGTCGGTTGGTTGGTACTTTTGATACACTGTGGTTTGTATTTGGCCATAAGGCTGTATTTTGGATGATTTTAGGATTTGTTATGCAGGTGGTTGGTGTCGGAAATGAAATTCCGACTTATATATGTTTCCTTGGTTTTGCAACGTGCCCATTTGGAATATTTTGACATGTGGTTACTCGATCGAGTGCCCCTCACTCGATCGAGTAACTGCAGATGTGATTTAGAAATTCTCTCTGGACTCGGCGTACTCGATCGAGTAGCTGATGAACTCGATCGAGTAACGTCAACTTGATCGAGTAGCTTCTGAGCTCGATCGAGTGCCCCTGTATATCGGTTGTTTCGTTCAAAAATTATTTTGGCCTTCATGCTTGTGTACTTTGTTGATAATATGTTCCTTTATTATTGTTGGTGATCACGTTGTTGTGTTTCAAGTACAGTTTTTACGATATAAACATGGTTTTGTGCTTTCACCCTTGTTGAGGTCATAAATTAAATTGCCTAAGATAACATGTTGAATGGTGGTTATAATTCTTGTTGCATATTTTGTAAGGTCGCGTAAGACATTAATTGATGTCATGTATGATAATGGGATGACCGAATGTGTAATGGTATTGTTCACTTTTCCTATGGTTTTCATATACAAGAGTCATATCTATGTAATGTCAATGAAGTACCATGCTCATTGTGAGTCTCAACGTACAGTATAATTTGTTCGTAATGTCAATGTGGAATAAAAGTTAACACCTCGTGTAATAGTTATAATTCGTCTTGAAGGTGAACTTTGGGGACGAAGTTCCTTTTAAGAGGGGGAGAGTAATGTCGCATGGGAAAATTACACAATTATGACAATATAATAGTATTTTGAGTAGTTGTTTGAGTAATTGTTAGTGATTGTTGTATAATTGTTGGCAATTGTTGATTAAATTTATCATGTTGTTGTATTTCGTTTCCAAGTAATTGTTCACAAAGTTGTTAAATTGAGTTTTTGCTGTATGATTGAGTAATAGAAATGATTTAAAGGAAATAATTTAAAATGAATGCTATTTTGTTTATTGTGTAAATGATCGATAATTTACTACTTTTGGGAGATTGATAACTAATTATTGTTGACAAGTAATTGATCGAGGAAAAAAAGATTGTCGTGTTGGTTTATACCTGAGTAATGATATAAATATGTGGAAGTAACGGTTGTGTTGGTTGTTCCCGTGTATAATGTATGTTTGACGATTTGATAGGAAGTCGTGTTGAGTGATGTGTGCTAAGGTAGATGATGAGGATGGTTGATGAGCATTCATATCGGGGTGGTATTCATCAGCGTTTGTACTTGTCATTGTCGGAGTGGGTGGTTGTAGGTTACCTTAGTTTTTTTTTGCCTTAGGCCGTGGGGTAGGATGAGTTAAACTTCGGGGACGAAGTTCTTTTTAAGGGGGGAAGACTATAATACCCGTCCTTTTAGAGACTCGTTGACCATCGTTGACTAACCCTAGACACCTATCTAGACCTTCAGAAACCTTACGAAATAACCTTGTGACGTTATAAACCTTTGAAGTTTTGGTTACTCGATCCAGCGGAGGGTACTTGATCGAGTAGCTTATTCACTCGATCGAGTAGAGGCCACTCGATCGAGTAAGTTGTTTACTCGATCGAGTAACGGGTGTCCAGCGGGGAATTATATATCGTGAAACCCAAATCATTTCTTCTCCTTCTCTCCTAAACCTAGATGCCGTCATATCACCTCTCTCTCACCATGGTTCATCTCCTTGAGTCCTTTGAGAGTGGTTACACCATAGGGATGGGATGCTTGAGTCGGGTAGCGGTCTTGACATCGGATTGCTTGGTATAGGTATGTCGTCATCATCCTCATCGTCTACCTTGTTTTCAGTTCTGGTTATGGTAGTTGTAATAGGTGGTTACGCTGGTTGTTATAGGTGGTTATGGTGGCTGCTTGTTGTCTTCAGTCATACGCGGAATCGCTGCGGTTTGCTAAAGGTAGGTTTTCCTACTCAGTATTGTTGGTTGTCTAGTGTGTCGATTGTATTGTATAATTGGTTTTAGTATCGTTGATGGTGCTGTGAATTGGTTGTGGTTGGTCATTGTGATTGTTTGTCTGTGGTTGCGAGGTGCGTCCTCGGCTAAGTGGAGTCACTTGCGGGAGTGGCTTCATGCCCTTGATTCGCCCTCTGTGGAACCCGCCACAGAAGGGGATGTGCACATTAAGGAACATGGGTTATCGCTCGGATTAGATGAGCGGGGCTTAGGTAGGAACGGCTTTGGTCCCCCACTGGCGGTGTGTATTACTGGTTGCGATTGGTAATCTGGCAGGACTGGACCTTCGGCAAGTCAGAGATGTGTGGGTGATTGGAGGAGGTGGGGTAGGTGTGTTACTGTGTTTGTTGTGTCTGCTTTTGTATTTGTTCCTTCAGTTGCTGACCTTGTGTGGTGTTGTTGTGTTGTCTTCTTGTGTTGTGTCTGCCGTGATCCACTATGATGAGCAGTCGGTCTTAGCAGGTTGATATCTGGATCAAAGCTGGGTGCTTGGAGGGAAGAGTCTACCACGAGTCTTGGCAGAGATAGTTTCACCTAGTTGATAGTTATCACGAGTTGTATCTTTTATTCTCTTTATATCACTTGTAATTAATTATAACTGTACTTTTATCGACGTTTGATTATTACTATCCTCGGGCAACTGTGGAGATGGCCCACCTGCGCGCCCGGCTCGATCCGTCGAGCGTACATCGGTCTTTTGAAAGCCACGCTCGGCGGCATAAAAATTCTTTCGACCGGATCATTTTAGATCGGTCGATTTCGTCTTGGCAAGGGTCTCGAAACGATTAGAGATGTTCCGAGTCGCCACCAAGCATTTGTGGGATGCTTGGAACCGTTCGAAACCACTTTATACCTCGGTCAAACGAAGCACAAGGCAGTGTTTGACATAGGTACTAAAGATAAGGAATCGTTCCTGTTTAGCATCTTATCTCTAGAATGACTCTCGTACGCCTTGGATAAGGTCGTCCACTATCCAAAGGTTCTGAGTAAGAGGTGAAGGTACGTATTGGGAAGCCCTTTAATCAGACACCCATTCCCGCCCGCGGTAGCGGCCTCTACTGATCGATCTTGGTTGGTTGAATGCAAAAGTTGATAAAACGGTTTAAATGCATGAATGCGCATCCAATAGTTTAAACCTAACATGTGAGAGCTTTCTAAGTCGGTTGATTTAATCCAAGTATCAAGTATAAGATGTCGAGTTGGATTTATAGTTGATTTGCATGCAAGACAAAAACTAAACACCCATTTACCGAATTAGGTTTACGGTGCATAACGTGATCCATTTGTCTTAGTAAAGACGTTTTGAAAATACGGTATTTGAATGAGCAAATTAGTCATCTGGTCCATCCTATATCCGGGTTAGCCGGGGTCGGGATCGTCCTAGACCAGTGCTGGAAGAGGAACATACCCTGAATCAGGCAGCCAGAAGAGGCACGAGCCTATTGGCGATGCAAGAGGGTCTCTCCTGGTTTGAAAATAGAAAAGGAAATGGCCTGTTTAGGCGCGGGTCAGTCAACGGTATATGACGTGTTCTGACCATTGAAAAACGTTTGTAAAACGTGTTGAAAAATGGGTATTTGAACCCGTTTTGGTTTGAAAAGGCCGTTTAGGCCGCCTTTATGTTGATTTAAAGAACGAGACTTGAATAACCGTCATTGTTTTGGCGGTATTCGATGTCGGGTTCGAATTTGCAAGCTTGACATGAATAGTTTTGAAAATGATTATGAACTAATTGTTTTAAGTTCATTTGAATATAATAGTCGACATTCATCATCGTACTCGGGTTAAAATTCGACATGGTATGTAGAACCAAGAATGCCTGGGTCTACGCAGACAAGTGGCCTACCTGTTAAAGAAAGGTTACCTGAAAGATTTGCACTAGTGGAAAACCGTACCCCCTTATCGTGTCGCCGCTATCGTGGCGGTTCTAATAGAAAACGACATAAAAGGCAAAAAAAAAGGGCGGGAACGAATTTTTTATGCTATATTAAGTCTATTGTGGCAGTTTTGATAAAGAACCGCCACGATAAAATCAACCCTTTGTGTCGGTTCTAAGTCCGAACTGCCACCATAGATAATTTGTGTCGGTTATTCATATACCTGACATTAATAATGACACTAAAGATACTGCAAATAACAACGCTTCTGCATTAAAAACCGACACCATAAAAAAAAAATTTCGATTTTAACTACAATAGACTTTGCTATCACTTAAACCATCTTTCTATACTAATCTTTTGCGCGCGCCTCCTCACCTTCCTCACATACCCTAATCCCCAAACCCCCACGATTCCCTGGTCATTCCCGAACTCACTATCTCTCAATTCAACAACCGCCTCTCGCCGCCCTTGTTACACAATCAATAACAGGGTTTCCCCTGCCTTTGTTCACTCCTCTTTACTCACGACGCCTCTGCCGTCCGTTTCTCTGCTCTCGACGAATCGATCATAGCTATAACATCAAAGGTGTGCCTTACTACTTGTCTGACATATAGCATCTATTAGTTTTGTAAACTATCAATTTCAGTAATATGTAGTCCATTTAGATATTAATCTCATACCGACTTCCCTAATTTTAAGATACTACAGTAGAATTATTGGATTTTTGAAAATTAGGGAAGTATAATTAGCCGGAGTTCTGCCTTGTCTCGAAAATTTCAATTCAACAATTTTAACTCCGGTTAATTAAACTGTAGTATCTTAAAAAATTGCCGGAGTAGTCGAATTTAATAATAAGTTTTGAAATTTGCCACTAAAACTGTAGTATCTTAAATCCGATTTCTGCCTTGTGTCGAAAATTGCGATACAATTTCTATTAAATTTGACCACCAGGCAATCATAAGAGATGGGTTCTAGACGACGAATTAAGCCCTAAAAGATCGGTCCACATGCTTGTTATGGCTGCTCCATTCGTCAAATTCCCACCCCAGAACTGATTATTATTACTATTGCTATTATTAATATTTAGTGAAGAAGAATAGAGTGAGCTGAATGGAAGAAAAAGCATTTCATAAGGCATCATTAAAGTGAATACAATAAGTTGAAGGCTTGGTATTTTTATGAGAAATTCTAATAGATTTCTTATGTTTTGATTTACAAGGATTAACGTATTTATCTAAGTAGGTATGGTTATTAATTGATAGTCAATCATCAATACCAAGACCTCGTGTGCTCTAAAGCTTGCTTACAACAAATAGCATGTGAACACATGAAGATTTATTCTTAAGAAAATACCATCAAAAAGCTTGGAAGGCAGCAGATCAAGGAAAGATCAGGAAAGACCACAACGTGACCTGCCCCCAGCACCACCCATCTATAAAGTCAAATTCATCAATGGAGGATCTGAAATCTGCGGCCTGACTAGCTCAGCTGCAAAGAAAATAGCCAGGGAGTCAAAAATGAAATCTCCTTTCAAATCTAGAAATTTACCTCAAATTACTTTTAATGATACTGATATGCAGGGAATCTCGGATGTCCATCATGATGGCCTGGTCATTACCATGCAAATTGGGACTGCACGTGTCCTGAGAATCCTAGTAGATGGTGGCAGCTCAGTCAACCTAATTATGCTTGACTTCTTGAAATCCATGAAGATTGATGAGAACCAGATCATAAAGAAATCAAATGTCCTGGTAGGATTCAGTGGTGAAACCAAGAATACTCTTGGGAGAAATCTACCTGCCAACCTACGTTGAAGGAGTCTCATCATATGAAAGATTTGGAGTCCTGGACTGCCTTTCATCCTATAATGCAATCCTAGGCAGGCCTTAGATCTATAATGTCAGAGCTGTCCCCTCAACCTATCACCAATGCGTCAAAATACCAACAGAATGGGAAATATCAACCATCAAAGGTGAACAAAAGTCTGCCCAGTAATGTTATACTGAATCTTTAAAACCTTCCAAGGCAGGTAAGTCTCTCGCCTAGCAATTACAATACCCTGTCAGGAGCACTTATATGGTAGAAACCGAAATGGAAACAGATCAGGTAATATTAGACCCTGAGTATCCTGACAGGCGCGTACTGGTAGGATCTGATGTCCTTGATAATATCAGACCCGAACTAGTAAGTTTTCTTAAGAATAAATCTTCATGTTTTGCCTGGTCCCATTTTGATATGACTGGCATAGATGCTAATATTATTACCCATAAACTCAATATTGACACTTCTTTTAAGCATGTACAACAGAAGAAGGAGAAAGTTTGCCCCTGAACGCAACACTAATAGTAACGAAGAAGTGAACAAATTCCTAGACATGGGGATGATCAGGGAAGGGATATACCCTGAATGGCTGGCCAACGTGGTTGTGGTACAAAAGAAGAATGGGAAGTGGAGAGTTTGTGTAGACTACACAGATCTTAAAAAAGCCTGGCCAAAAGATCCATTTCCACTCCCTCACATTGATACAATGGTAGATGCTACAGCTGGGCATGAACTACTAACATTTATGGATGCCTCAAGTGGATTCAACCAGATCAAGATGCACCCAGCTGACCAGGAAAACACTGCATTCATCAAGGAAAGGGGCATATATTGCTACACCACAATGCCCTTTGGCGTGAAAAATGCAGGGGCAACCTACCAACGCCTGGTCAACATGATGTTCAAAGACCAAATTGGTGACATAATTGAGGTCTACATTGATGATATGATGGTCAAATCAAAGAAGGCAGAAGATCATATAAAGGACCTGGAAGTAGCCTTCAAAATCTTAGAGGAATTCAACATGAAACGCAACCCCTTCAAATGCCACTTTGTAGTGTCTTCATGCCAATTCCTAGGATACATGGTGACAAAAAGAGGGATTGAAGCCAGCCCAGAACAGATAAAAGCCACCCTGGAATAAGAATCTCCCAAATCAATCAAAGATATCCAGAGACTAATAGGAAGAGTTGCAGCCCTGATCAGATTCATATCCAGATCATCTGAAAGATGCAGATCCTTCTATGACCTCCTCAGAAAGAACAAATCATTCAAGTGGATGCCTGAACACGAGACAGCCTTCCAAGAATTAAAAACCTACCTGGGTACTCCTCCACTACTGGCCAAAACTAACAAAGGAGAACCCCTGACGGTTTACTTATCAGTCACTGAGACTGCAGTAAGTGGAGTCCTGACCAAGGAAGTCGAACGCCAATAACACCCTGTCTATTATGTAAGTAAAAGTCTCCTGGATGCAGAAATATGGTATGGACTACTTGAAAAATAAGTACTTGCTTTAATTGTATCCTACACAAAATTCAGACCTTACTTTGAGAGTCACCCAATAATTGTCAGGACCAACCTGCCTATCAAATCTGTCTTGAGAAAACCTGAACTTTCAGGAAGAATGGTAAAATGGTCAGTACAGCTAAGTAATTGTGACATAACCTTTGAACCCAGGATAACAATTAAATCCCAGGCCTTAGCAGACTTTGTGGCTGAATTTAGTCCTAGCCTAGAACCTGACCTCATAAAAGAGGTCAATCATATAGAGACCCAAAAACTAGGCCAGGAATGGACCTTACATGTAGACGGAGCAACAAATATGAGATGAACTGGCCTAGGATTAGTACTAAAATCACCACAGGGAGACTTAATAGCTCAGGCTATCGGCTGTGAGTTTAAAGCAACAAATAATGAAGCTGAATATGAAGCCCTGATAGCTGGACTCAAGGTATGTATAGATCTTGGCGTGCAAAATCTCAAGGTAAAAACAGATTCACTTTTAATTTCTAATCAAGTCAAAGGAACCTATGCTACAAAGGATTCCAAAATGATTCTTCATTTAGACTATGTTAAAAACCTTTGCAAAAGATTTAGTTCATTTGACATTGATCAAATACCAAGAGACTTGAACACTCAGGCTGATGCCCTGGCCAGCCTGGGATCCAATTTCAGCCCAGCTGTATTTGATAAGATACATATCGTTCATTTGCTAAAATCAACCATTACAAAGCCTGACCAAATATGTCCCATCAATGAGGACAGAACCTCCTGGACCAAACCATACTATGATTGGTTCTTACAGGGGATACTACTCAAAGACAGGCATGAAGCGAGGTCCCTTAGAATTAAAGCTTCCACCTATGCTATTATAAATAACATTTTGTTCAAAAAGTCTCAGGTTGGACCTTATCTGCGATGCTTGGAACCTCATAAAGCCGGACAGGTTATTCAGGACATACATGATGGATACTGTGGAAATCACAAAGGCGACAGAAGCCTGGCAAGCAAGGTTCTAAGGACAGGCTACTTCTGGCCAACCTTAAGGGCTGACTGCCTAGCTTACAGCTCCAAGTGTGAAGCCTGCCAACTTCATTCTCCACTCATCCATCAACCATTAGAGCTACTACACTCTATGTCAGCTCCCTGGCCATTAATGAAGTGGGGAATGGATATTGTAGGCAAACTACCCCAAGCTCCTGGACAAAAAGTCTACATGTTAGCCATGACTGACTACTTTTCAAAATGGATAGAGGCTGACTCATACAGGCAAGTCAAGAAGAAAGATGTCATATCATTCATCAAACGTAATATCATATGTAGATATGACATCCCCTCAGAAATAGTTTGTGACAATGGTCCTCACTTCGTGGGACAAAGGACAATGACTTTCTGTGCACAATGGAATATCAACCTAGTAACCTCTACACCAGGCTATCCAAAAGCCAACGACCAGGCTGAATCCAACAATAAGGTGGTAATCAGCTGGCTGAAGAAAATATTAAAAGGAAGAAAAGGCAAATGGGCTGAAGAACTTCCTTTAGTCCTCTGGGCTGACAGAACTACACCTAAAACTTCCATGTACCAACTACCAGAAGCAGCCTGAACACCATAGAGGAGAACAAGCCATTACTACATGATAGCCTAACCCTGGCAGAAAAATTAAGAGATGCAGCCAGGATCAGAATTGCCTCCTACCAGCAAACAGTAGCCAGAAGCTACAACAAAAATGTAAACATCAGGGTATTCAAGGAAGGAGACCTAGTCCTACGAAAAGTCTTCCCAAATACAAAGGACAAGAATGCTAGCAAACTAGCGCCTGCATGGGAAGGACCTTACCTGATTGATTCAATAGTAGGGCAGGGAGCCTAAAGGCTACAGACCCTGGACGGAGAAATGATCCCCAGATCCTGGAACATCTCCCACCTAAAACTATTTCATGTATAAACTTATTATTTTATACTTCAAACCAGGTAAGGCCATTTAATTGTCATTTTGCCTGAATGCTTATTTGTTATGTTCTTATTTACTCCTTATTCAATACAAGTACAAGTTTACTATATTATCATATTAAATCCTGAAAACTTGTTTTATGCCTTTTTCTATAAATTATCTAGATCATTATAATCACAGGCTTAAACAAATATTCAGGATTGAGGGCCACTCCACCCAACCTGAACAGCATCTCAGAAATGCTTCACAAACCTTGGCATTTTTACCATATCCAAAAAATACATAAAAACTGAGCTCAGTATGAAAACACAAGTATGATGGTGAAAAAAGACCAGACCACTTATCTTAAAGCCCTCCTGACAGGCTGGGGGCATAAGCCCCCTGACTGGCAACCACCCCTCTTACCCAGAAAAGCCCTCTAGACAGGCAAAAAGACATGATTTCCTAAAAAAGGATTGAGGGTCATAAGCCCTCCTGACAGGCATTATCCTAACAAAATGGCTCAAATTGTATTCTTGCAGGTACTACATAATTAGACCAAAACATAAGGAACATGAAAGTATCTTCAAATTTTGTCAAAGGAAAAGCAGAAAATTCAAAGTTTGCCCATGGAACATCCTTCCCTGGGTAGGACAAATACCAGCTTGCAATAAAAATTAAAGATAGTTTGTCCAGGGAACACCCCCCCTGGATGGGCCAAAAAGTGTTACTCTAAAAAGCTAAGTTATCAGAGCCTTCATCAGCTGCCTCCTCCTCTTCATCATCCTCTTCCTCGTCAGCCTCTCTACTTTTTTCTTTGGACGGAGGAGAATCAACCTCGTCATCAGCATGCAGCTTGCAAAGGTCATGATAGGTGGCATTAAGATCAGCCATCTCTTGCTCTGGGTTCTAGTATGGCCTGACTTCAACAGGTTCCTTCATTGCATCTACACGACCCTTGCCAAAGAAATACATGGCAGCATCCTTGTATCTACCCTGCACCACATCTCTTTCAGCAATCAGCTCCTCATTTACCTTCAACTGATCCTGCATAGCTTGCTTCTCAGCCTTCAATTCTTCCTGGACTGTAACAAGCTTAGCTTGGATGAATTTCACAACATTTTAAGGAGACCCCAACTTGGACGTCTCCACAACCAGCCTTGATTTGCTTGCCTCATTCTCTTTCTTACAAGACTCATTTCCTTTTTCAACGCTTCTAAATCCGTCTTCAACGATTCAACATCCTTTTTTAGGCATTGTACCTCCCAGTCCAGGGTCTCTTTTTTAGCATTGGAGGATTCCAGCTCACAAGCACCTCTCAACATGTCATTTAGATTCTTCAAGCAAATCATAAATTAGGAAAACTAGAAATACATAACCAAAAAAAAACCAAGGAGAAAAGAGTCATACTTTCTATAGCATGGTGACCAGGTAAGCAGCATGGTCCTTGGAACGATACATAGTAGCCACTGCCTGGGCAGACATTTCCTCAGTTGTACTTGTAGTAGGGATCATCAACTAAGAAAGAGTAAGCCCGGATCTGTTCCTTAGCAAATTGAAAGATCAGCAAGCCTAGCCCTAACCTCCCTAACCTCACTCACACCACCAACTCCCTCAGAAGCCTCATCCGACCTTTTCCTGTTTCCTGCCTGACTAGGCTCATCAACATCAACCACAACCTGAGGAGGAGACACCAATTGAGCCTAATGAGCAGTCACCTGGACTTGCAATGTGCTATCACTCTCTGTAGCCTCACTAATCCGGGATTTTTCCTCTGTAATCTGAGAAACGCCTGCCTTTACTAAAGACAAGCCAAAACTGGCAGAAGCCCTTGTGGCTACACGACGAAACCCTATATAAATAATACTAACATGTGTTCAGGCAATAAAATTTACAATGAAAAGACAAAAACTTACTGCCTGATAAAGAGGCCCCAGAAGCCTTAGCACCTCTAAGAGCCGTGTAAGTGCTCAATTTAGCTTTCTTGAAATGAGGCATGGGCTCCTGTCCAAGGCAGGCAGGCCACGCCCTCTCCTCATCCGGCAGGGGCATAAAAGCTGCAATCCGATCAGCCGACCCCTCAGCATCAAGATTATTAGCCCAATCAGCCACTACAAACACAATACAAGTAAGTCTATCTTTAAAATTTAATCTACACACTGTTATAACCTGAATTGCATGCAGGGAAAAGAACTTACATCCCTCCACAGCCGGATAATTAAGATAATCAAGATCAGGGGCAACAGAATCTGCCCTGATGAACATATAGGTTGTGGCCCAACCCTTGTCGTTGCCTGAATCAAAATTGGTAATCAGATGAGTCATATTTGCCCTGACTCGAAGATTGAAGCTTCTAGTGGTATTACTTTTTAAATGGTAGGCATTCTTGAAATCTTCAAGGGTAATCACCAAGTTATGCTTGGCATATAGGTGTTCAACAGATTGAACAATCTTCTAAACCATTGGCATACGTTAGAAAGGGGCAACTTTGATGGTCCTAATGACCTCAACCATAAATGGAGAAAAGGGAAGCCTGCAACCTCCTTTAAACGCCCATTCAAAGATTCAAAACCAACCAGGACTGCACCAATTAGACTTGGCTAGATCACTCTCAGGAACCCAGACCTCAGCACCAGAGGGGACTAGACCCCTACCTTTTAAGTAATGCCCGAAGGAAGGCTTTAATTGATTGACCTCAGGAAAAGAAGCAGAGAATGATGTTACAAGGGCAAAATTGATACCCTTGTGCGTAATAGACAGAATTTCTGCAGGGGCAGAAATCTCTATAACTTCATCTTCGGGAATAATTTCTGAAACATCTACCACTATGTGGACATGGCCACCTACATGCCAGGCTAATCCGTGGACGCATAGCGGTCTTTTAAAAGCCACGCTCGGCGGCGTAAAAGTATGCTTTCGACCGGATCGCTTTAGATCGGTCGGTTTCGTCTCGGCAAGGGTCTCGAAACGATTAGAGATGTTCAGAGTCACCACCAAGCATTTTTGGGATGCTTGGAACCCGTTCGAATCCACTTTATACCTCGGTCAAATCGAAGCACAAAGCAGCGTTTGACATAGGTACTAAAGATAAGGAATCGTCCCTCTTTAGCATCCTATCTCTAGAATGACTCTCGTACGCCCTAGATAAGGTCGTCCACTATCCAAAGTTTCTGAGTAAGAGGTGAAGGTACGTATTGGGAAGCCCTTTAATCAGACACCCAATCCCGCCCGCGGTAGCGGCCTCTACTGATCGATCTTGGTTGGTTGAATGCAAAAGTTGATAAAATGGTTTAAATGCATGAATGCGCATCCAATAGTTTAAACCTAGCATGTGAGAGCTTTCTAAGTCGGTTGATTTAATCCAAGTATCAAGTATAAGATGTCGAGTTGGATTTATGGTTGATTTGCATGCAAGACGAAAATTAAACATCCATTTACCTTGTTAGGTTTATGGTGCATAACGTGATCCATTTGTCTTAGTAAGACATTTTACAAATATGATTTTTGAATGGGCAAATTAGTCATCTGATCCGTCCTATATCCGGGTTAGCCGGAGTCGGGATCGTCCTAAACCAATGCTGGAAGGGGAACAGATCCTGCATCAGGCAGCCAGAAGAGGCGCGAGCCTATTGGCGATGTAAGGGGGTCTCCCCTGGTTTGAAAATAAGAAAAAAAGGCATGTTTAGGCGCGGGTCAGTCATCGATATATGACGTGTTCTGACCATTGAAAAACGTTTATAAAACGCGTTAAAAAATGGGTATTTGAACTCGTTTTGGCTTGAAAAGGACGTTTAGGCCGCATTTGTGTTGATTTGAAGAACGAGACTTGAATAATCGTCATTGTTTTGACGGCATTCGATGTCGGGTTCGACTTTGCAAGCTTGACATGAATAATTTTGAAAATGATTATGAACTAATTGTTTTAAGTTCATTTGAATATAATTAGTCGATACTCATCATCGTACTCGGATTAAAATCCGACATGGTATGTAGAACCGAGGATGACTTTGTGCTGGTGACTAATACATTTATTTTGAAAATGTTAAGAAATGATGAAAGGCTTTAAAATACCTTCCAAAATGTAAAGAAATTAAATAAAAGGCTTTAAAATACCTTTTAAATGTAATTAACCAAATATTATCGCTGAAACACGGATTAAACCGTCATGGTATTAAGAACCAAGGGTGAAAAATGTTTTATGGTTAAAACTTGTGAAAAATGGTTTGAAAATACTTGAAATGGTAAAAACCGATTACAAATATGAAAATAAAAAATAGAGGAAAAGAAGAGACCAAACACGGATTGGACTTAAGGCTGGGCAGGGAGCTTTAGGCGCGAGCCTATGTGCTACGTAAGTAGCCTCTGCCCCAACCAAAAAGTCCGGTTTTGGCTCATCCTTCCCATGTTTTGGACCATGTTATGTATGATTTAGCATGTTATAGTCATAAAACAAGTGAAAACATGATAAAAGAAGATTTTTATACCCTCATACTTACATGCTTGGCTAATGGCGAGAAACCGACGTAAGTGTATCAACTCGTTTGGTCGGAAAAGACTCGGTTTAAAACCGTTTTAGTAAGTAAAAAGAGTGTTTTATTAAGTTTAGTGATGGTGTAGTGGTCGAGATGGTCGGTCAAGTCATTTAATGCACGATGACGGTACCAAACAATTTGTAAGGCTCGTGTTTACGATCTGGAGGTCGTAAACACGTGTCGGATTGTGACTTAGGAAGTCGAGTCGAGAATTTTAAGGGAGAAAAGAGGGGGAGGACACTCGTGTAAGTTCTCAAATGGTGGCATTTGAGGGGTATTTATAGGAAAATGAGTGGTTGTGTGAGTTTTGAGCGACGTGGCCACCTGGGCTGCTCAAAGAGACGCGAGCCACGTCGCACGTCTTCGAGGTGTCTTGTCGCTTTCACACAAATGCAATGATGATTTGTTCTATCCTAGGATTTGTATGCACATGTTTGGTACTTGACCATTCATGATCCCGGGAAATCTTAACATGGAAGCATTTGAATGGTTTGTTTTTGTGTTTGACTCGGTTTGACTCGTTGTTGGAGTCGGGATTTAAAATTTGAGTCGGTTTTTGGTCCGGTCTCGGTTTTGACTCTAGTTAGTGTCATTGCGACCCCGTCGTCATGCATTAAACACTCCAGGTATTTTTGAAAAGTTTTGAAATGTATTATTTTTGAAATTGTTTTAAGCTTTCCGACGTAAAGTTATACACGAACTGTCGATCAAACACTGTGATTCCAAAGCATGTTGTAGTCCGAAAATCATCGAGTGTTTGTTGGAGTCTTAGCAGATACTGGGTATCTACAGAGCCCACACTTTGACTGAGGCTTGGACAGGGCAAAAGTCAAAGTAAAGCCCCCAGGTCAGTCGAAGATTACAACCTGGAGACCCAAGCGATGTCGAGGTGGCTCGAAAGGATTCAGGCCAAGGACCTGCCGTCGGGAAGGGCGACGCCAAGATGACTCGAGGGTACGAGTCAAGAACCTATCGTCGGCAACAGTTTAGAGTCAGTCGACTGTCCATGTGGGTCGTTTAAAGTCCGTTAGACTACGTATAAAAGCTCGCCAGCCATAAGAAGGAGTCATACTTGAGGCATCTTCGGATATGTCCTTGCGTGTTTGCGGACAAAGGCTCGCCAGCTTTGGTAGGGAGTCGTATTCGAGGCACCTTCGGAATACGTCCTTGGGTTGTATCTTGCTCGTGGATAAAGGCTCGCCAGCTGCAGATATGATAGGGCTCGCCCGCCACAGTGCGTTGTAAGGCTCGCCAGCCATGGTGCCTAGTAAGGCTCGCCATCCATGGTGCATATATGAGGAGGGCTCGCCAGCCATGGCACGTTGTAAGGCTCGCCAGCCATGGCACGTTCATGAGGAGGGCTCGCCAGCCACGGTGCGTTATAAGGCTCGCCAGCCATGGTGCGTACATGAGGAGGGATCGCCAGCCGCGGTGCGTTGTAAGGCTCGCTAGCCATGATGCGTATATGAGGAGGGCTCGCCAGCCATAGTGCATTGTAAGGCTCGCCAGCCATGGTGCGTATATAAGGAGGGCTCGCCAGCCGCGGTGCGTTGTAATGCTCGCCAGCCATGGTGCGTAGATTAGGAGGGCTCGCCAGCCGCTGTGCGTTGTAAGGCTCGCCAGCCATGGTGCGTACATGAGGAGGGCTCGCCAGCCGCAGTGCGTTATAAGGCTCGCCAGCCATGCTGCATATATAAGGAGGGCTCGCCAGCCGCGGTGCGTTGTTAGGCTCGCCAGCCATGGTGCGTATATGAGGAGGGCTCGCCAGCCGCGGTGTGTTGTTTGGCTCGCCAGCCATGCTGGGGTCGGTTGATCAACCGTGAGAATAGCCGCGTTGATGGGCTTGTTTTGAAATAGCGGACTCTTGATGTCGCCGTGGAAATAGTGAACTTTGAATTTCACTGTTATGTTTTTGAAGTGACGGGTTATGTTGCCGTCGTTGACATTTGAAGAAATAGTGAATTTGAATTTTCACTATTATTTTTGAAGTGACGGTTTATGTTGCCGCCGTTGACATTTGAAGGAAATAGTGAATTTTAAATTTTCACTATTATTTTTGAAGTTGAAATGGCGGTTTCCATCGCCGTTTTTTGAAATTTGAAGGAATAGTGAATTTTGAATTTTCATTATTATTGTTGAAATGACGGTTTTAATTGTCGTCTTTGAATAATGAATTTTGAATTTTCACTATTATTGTTGAAGTTGAAAGGGCGGTTTCAATCGCCCTTTTTTTTTTAATTTTGAAGGAATAGTGAATTTTTAATTTTCACTATTATTTCGAGATGACGGTTTTAATTGTCGTCGTTTAAATTTAAGGTTTGTTATAGGAAACTAGGCCAAAGCCCAAAATTTCGCTGAATAAAGCAGGGAGCACCCTATTGAGGCGCGAGCTATTTGGCGAGGTAAGGGGGCTTCCCGATTTTTCTGTAAAAGACGCGAGATTGGTTTGCTCGCCATTCTCATTTTGCCTTCTTCATCCTCTCCACAATACAAAAAAAAACCGCCGTTGTTGGTCTTCTTGCTTGTTCCAGTCCGTGCCATCGTCAACATGTCATCTCAAGGTATGTATTTCCTCTTGAATCCATTTGAATTTGTTGGTCTTTTGATTGAATTAGGGCGGAATTTGATACCCTTAAAATCGATTTGGGTGTTTTTGATTGAGCCTATTTCGAGTGAAATTGATGATTGCATTAGGTTAGAAACCTGTTTAGGAGTATAGGGGTGCTTTTAGTTTGCATTTTGGTCCCCGTTTACGTCCCTTATGCTCGAAAAACGTGAGTGAGGCGAAAAAACCGTCTCATTTCCCAATGCCAAGTTTATTTGGTTGGGTAATGGGTCCTACTAGGTTGTATTATAGCCGGGAAAGACTGTGTTTGCCATTGTGGACCTTTGTTGGGTGTTGTGGGCAAAAATTGGAATTTTCGCTTTTGAAGTGGACTCCTATCTGACGAAATAGGCGCATGTCCGGGCTTGAATTGAGTCAGTTTGTCTTGAAATGGACCTTATTGGTAGTTTAGGTCGCTTTAAGACGTGGTAAAATAACGTTGCCTTGTTGTGGTCGTATTTTGAAATTTTGACCGGCGCTCAAACTGGCGTAGAAATTGCCTTTTTGAGCTGTGGAAAAATACCTAATTGCATCGGGAACGTATTTTGGGTCGTTGGCGAACTTTGTGTGGGTCTTGAGATGCCATTTTTGTTTGTTTTTGTTTTGACTCGTCTTTTGCTTGAAAAGAAGGGCGAGTCGTTTTTTTTGTGCGTTTTTGTGAATTATTTTTGTTTGGTTGGGTTTGGGCAGGATGCCCTCTTTCTGCTTTGCAGGATTTTTTTTTGGATTTGTCCATTTTACGCCGTCGTAATGCCGAAATTTCGGCTGACGTTCTTTGATTTGCCTTTGATTGCTGGGGAGCATTCGGGGCCTACGGGGCCTGTCGTTGAGAACTTGGAGGAGGAAGATGATCCGGGAGGAGCAGAAGCAACCGAGAGGCCTGCTGGAGACGAGGTGGTGGTAGAGGATGCTTCCATAGAGAAGGGGAGGCGGCTGACGTAGCCGGCTTGTCCTTTTCATTGTGGCTCATAGACAGGATGGCTGATGATTGGGGGTCAACACCGGGGTGGTGCGCCGCATCATGGTTCTTGGCCTCCTTATTATCCGAAGTCTGCCAGACACTGTCTTATTTTTTGTCGTGGAGTAGGAGCGAGGTATTACCGTCGTGGTAACCACCTCTGCTTCCGTTGTTACTCCTCTGTTTCCTGAGTTGCTCCTTTTCTTTTCCGAGCGAAAGGATAGGGAGTGCTTAGTTCGGTAGGTGGCAGATAGCCCCCAGTTCGTTGTCTTAGGCCAGTGTCTGTATGATAGATGGTTGTTTTAGGCCAGTGTCTGTATGATAGATGTTTGTACTAGCTCCTGTTTGCATGGTCAGTCGTTTGTAGCAAACGTGTGTCGATGTATTTTGCGTGAGGCGGTTTGTAAATATGTGTTTTTGGATTATGGTTCATTTTGTGATTTTGGCTTTTTTGTTGCGTTGTGTTTCGGAGAAGTGTTGTCGGCTGTCAGTTCCCCTTTTGCTTTGCACCAGTTCCTGCATCGTTAGTGTAGAAAACAGGCGACAGGTAGCACATACGCATAAACGTGAACGCGTAAAAAGCATTTGATTGAAAACAAAATTTAACCGCGATGACACGAAGTTAAAAATTGAAATTTGAAAAATTCCGCGACGAGTTATCGTATTCGGACTTCTTAAAAAGAAATTGATTTGAAAATTTGAGCAATTAACTCGTGTCTTGAATTGAATTGCATTGAAATTGGTGAAATTGATTTGTGACTCGAAAAAATTCAAATTCAAACCGCCAGGGGTGAATTTTAGAATAGATTTTTGCGAGTGTATTTGATTTGATTTTTGTGAGATCAAGACTTGAATTTGTGAGTGCTTGAATTTTGAGGAAAATTGATGTTGTGTTATCAATTTTCGATTTTTATTCTGAAAAAAACGCGCTGATTGTTTTGTATAAATAGTGATGTTTGTGCTTCATTGTTTCATCATCCGAAACACGAAAACATCTCTACAAAACTTCTTCTTCTTCCACAAAAATATTTCATGGATGCCTTTGAGAATGCGTTGCGACAATGGTGCCGGGATTGTCGCCTCCCGAGAATTATCAACTCGTTTGCATGGGAGTTGGTCAATTGTTGGTGCTTCGTCAAGTCAAGGTGCAATCCTCATTTCTCGAAGCATGTTCTCGGTTTTGGGATTCGAAACATCACGTTTTCGTCTTCCCGAAGGGTTAAATTTGTCCTCTTGCCGAAGAAGTTGGGGCCATTGATGGGTGGCCAGGTTGTGTTCCGGTGCTTCCTCCGACTCGGTTGTGTTACAAGGAGAAATTCCGTTCAATGTTGGGTTTGTCGATAAGTCAAGTCAACTTTTTTTTTGCTCCTCATGGTGTGGATATGTTGGCTCTCATCAACATTTTCTCAAACCGATTGGATGCCAATGTTTCGGAGGTGGCTAGGAGAAGGGCTCTTGCCTTTTGCCTTGTCCATGTATACCTCTTTGTTGATGCTTTGAAGAAGGAGGTTCCAAGATGATATGGTAGCATGACCCTTGTTCATGTAGTTAAGAAAACGGAGCATGGTAGAGATCCATCATGGTTGGTACTTGGCGAGATCATCCAAGCTTTAGATAAGGAGGGCTCTTGTGGAGAAGCTCCCTCGTTTGGATCTCCAAGGATCCTCCAAGTGTGGCTATTGGAGAGGCTAAGGTATGTAGAGCCTCCGGTTGATTCTTCCTCTTATTCCTTCCGCCACCTTACCATGAGGAAAAAGTTGTACTCGGATAGATTTGCTTCCACCGAGGCTTACTGGGCCGTGAGATTGGCGGAGGAGGGTGGTCCTCACATCCGTTGGGTGGTGCCATGGTGGCACTTGAGGTCCTTCACGGGGTTTCCCGCTTTGGGTGCTAGTCCTCGTTCTTTGATGATGGTGGGTTTGAAGGTTGCCTCCTTCATTTATCCCGAAAGGCTCATGAGGCAAATGGGGCGTCAACAAAAGGTGCCCGCTCAAGATACTCTTGTCCAAGAGAACGTTTTCCGAAACTCCGAGCTTGTGGAGGTCTTCAAAAGATGGTGGGCCACCCGGCCACTTTGGGAGGTACCAAACCCCGTTGCCACGACATGGGTGACTCCCGCTTATGTCAAGTGGTCAAGAGCTTCGTCCTTGGAAGAGAGGTCCAAATACCATAAGGACGAGGTTGTCGACTTGAAGTATCGAGAGGTTGGCAAGGCCAACCGTGCCTTCTTTGAGGATTATGTTGATGGAGTTAGCCCGGATGTGGTGAGGCCACCAAAGAGGAGAAGCTCGGGTCCCAACAATGTAGTAGGCCGTACATGGGCTCGTTTTGGGCCGGACATGGGGTCTTGCAAGAGACCGGAGGCCGTTGCCGTTGTAGATCCGTTGAGGATCCGTTCCGAAGAGGAAATCCATGCTAGGCGGGCAAACAAAAAGAACAAGGGGAAGATGTACCCCGAGGGAAAAGGTAAGGGTAGAATGGAAGAGTGAAGACCTCCATTACCCATTTTATTATTATGTTGTATTATTGTTGTGAGTTTTTATTATGTTGTACTAGCTATGTTTTGTGTGTTTTGTGCTAGTTTTATTATGTGAGGTGTTTTAGTCGACACCTTAGCTTTGACAAATTGTAGACTTGTCGAGCCTTGTTTGTTGTTGAATTTGTAATCCCTCCCATTATTAATTAAATAAGAGGATTGCTCGTGTCAAAAATGTGAACGCTTGTTTCTTCCATCCATCTTGTAAAGGAAATTCGGTTTGAATCGTCCTAAACATTTGCAGTTAGGAAATGGGATTTTTTGTAGGAAGGGAGAAAGGCTTCTTTCGTATTTTGTGGAAATGGGAATGTTTTGTATGTGGGTAAACACGAGGAAATGTGTGTGCTTTTTTTTTATGGGGTTTTTTTTTTATTATGGGGATGGTTGTATCCTTCTTGTGTAAGAAAGGACTGCCTACGTATCTACCTGAAGGGGTGAAATCAAACCATGATCGTAGTTCGAAATGTTTTGTAAATTTGATTGGGTTTTGTGGTTGTATCTCTCATGTATAAGAGAGACTGCCTACGTATCCACCTAAAGAGGTGAAATCAAACCATGGTCGTAGTTCAGGGGGGTTTTTTTTTTGTTTTAGTGCAAATGGATGTTGCCTTTGACAGGTCAAAGGGCCTTCGAAACGGGCAAGGTGCCACAACTTAGACTCGATAAAACATGCAATTTCAAATCGGAATGCGTTGAGGAACTTGACTTAAAAAGGGTTAAGGTGGTTGTTAGTTGTAAAACTAGGGTTAGGTCGCTGGTTGTTACGGTTCAAGGGTAGTATTTCATGAGTTGGTCTAGGTTCGTCGGGTTTGTAAAATCCTCCCCGTCTAGGTCACTCAGTCTCACTGCGCCCCCCGAAAGTATTTTCTTGACCAGGTATGGTCCGGCCCAGTTGGGTTTGAATTTCCCCTCGAATCGACGGGTAATGGTGCTCAAACTGACTTGAGGACCAAGTCGCCCTCCTTGATGTTCCTGGATTTAACCATCTTGTTGAATGCCTGTTGTATACGTCGTTGGTATAGCTGGACGTTGTGCAAGGCGTTGGGCCACCGCTCGTCTAGAAGAGTGAGTTGCTCGTACCTTCGACGGGTCCATTCTGCCTCAAGGACTTGACTCTCAAGTAGGATGCGTAGAGAAGGGACCTCTAACTCTACCGGTTAAACCGCCTCCATACCGTATGCTAGGTAGAAGGGTGTGGCGCCTGTTGGTGTTCGGATGGAGGTTCGATATCCCCAGAGTGCGAATGGGAGTTTGCTCGGCCAATCGCGGTAGTTGTCTTGCATTTTCTTGACAATGGTGACAAGAGTTTTGTTCGCTGCCTCCACCGCTCCGTTGGTTTAGGGACGGTAGGGGGATGATCGATGTCGTTTGATCTTGTATTTGTCCAGCAAGGCCTGAGTTTCCGCCCGGAAGTGAGAGCCTTGATCGCTGATGATTTCATGGGGTACCCCATATCGGCAGATGATGTTGTTTTGGATGAACTTGGCCACTTGTTTGGCCATCAAGACTGCATATGACTGTGCTTCCACCCATTTGGTGAAATAGTCGATGGCGACGAGGACGAAGCAATGCCCCTTAGTGCCTATCGGGTTGACTTTCCCAATGATGTCGATGCCCCAGGTTGAGAAAGGCCAGGGTGATGTCATGGTGTATAAAAGGGATGGTGGTATGTGTTGTATGTTGGCGAAGATTTGGTAGCCGTTGCAATGGTTGACGTAGTTGTGGCAATCGGCTTCCATGGTGGTCCAATAGTAACCTAACCGCATGATTTTTCGGGTAAGCATCATTGCGCTCATGTGAGGGCCACATTCTCCGTCATGGACCTCTCCCATGACCTTTTTGGCTTTGTGATGGTCAATGCAAAGGAGGAGAATCCCCTAGGGTGTTGTTTTGTATAGTTGATCTTGGTTTATCACGAATTATGATGCAAGTAATCGGATGGCTCTTTGTCCTCTTGGGTCAGAGTTAGGAGGGAATTTATTTTTGGTTTTTTAGTTGAGGATGGCTTGGTATCAGGGTTCGACATGGTTTTCCTCGTCGCTGTTAATGGCGCAAATGTGAGCTAGCTCGCTCCTTCTCTCGACACATAGGGGCATCGATGTCACGTCGTCAGCTATATTGACGAGCGCGACAATCTTTGCCACGGCATCAGCAAATTGATTTTCCTCTCACAGCAGGTGGAAATAGTCGACTTGGTCGAAGAACTTAGCCTCTTGATTGATTTTTGCTCGGTTGGGAGCTAAGCTGTCACTTCGGATTTTCCATGTTCCGGACACCGGATTGATGATGAGCGAGGAGTCGCCGTGGACCCTCGGTCTCTTGATGCCATGTGTTATGGCTGCTTGTGGGCCGATGAGGCATGCTTCATATTCAGCGGCATTGTTGGTGACGACGAAGTCTAGCTTGACCGAGATCGGAACATGTTCTCCTTCCGGCGATATTAGAAGGAGTCCTACCCCGAAGCCTCTCAGATTAGATGCGCCATAGAAGTATAGGTCCCATGCGTCGGAATCGGCACAAAGGATGTCTTCGTCAGGAAGTGACCATGTGCCGGTCGCTGAATCCTCATTGACGGGATTTCCTGCCAGGAAATCGGCGACTGCCCTTCCCTTGATAATATTGAGGGGTACAAACTTGAGATCAAACTCGGACAACATGAGTGTCCATCTAGACAGCCTTCCGTTTAGTACGGGTTTCTCGAAGATGTATTTGACCGCGTCCATCTTGGAATAGATGTGGACCGTGTAGCTGAGCATGTAATGTCGCAGCTTCTTTGTTGACCATACTAGGGCAAGGCATGTCTTTTCCAGTTGGGTGTACCGTGTCTCGTACTCAATGAATTTTTTGCCGATGTAGTAGATGGCTCGTTCTTCATCGTCGACTATTTGTGCTAGCATTGCTCCCATGGCTGTGTCTGTGACAGTCTGGTATAGGGTTAAGGGAATCCCTTGTTGAGGTGGCATGAGGACAGGAGGTTTGGATAGGATTTCCTTTATCCTGTCAAAGGCCTTTTGGCAGTCGTCGTCCCAATCGGTGTGATCGGAGGCGCGAAGCTTCTTGAAGATTGGTTCACAAATCATGGTGAGCTTGGCTATGAAGCGGCAGATGTATTGAACCTGGCCGAGAAATCCCCATATCTCCTTCTCGTTCTTAGGCCGTGGAATTTGTTAAAGGGCCTTGATTTTGGTTGGATCAATCTCAATGCCTCTCTTGCTGACGACATGTCCCAAGAGTTTTCCGGAGGTGACCCCGAATGCACATTTTGAGGATTTAGTCTCATGTTGTATTTCCGCAGACGAGCGAAGAACTTCCGAAGGGCGTTGATGTGGCCGCCCCGTTATTTTGATTTGACGATCATGTAATCGACATATACCTCTACCTCCTTGTGCATCTTATCATGTAGGAGAGTGGTAGTGGTTCTTTGATAGGTTGCCCCGGCATTGATGAGGCCGAAAGGCATGACCGTGTAGCAATATGTACCCCACTGTGTAGTGAAAGCAGTCTTGTGCATGTCTTCCTCAACCATTTTGATCTGGTTGTACCCAACATACCCATCCATGAATGATAGGAGAGCATGCTCGGCGGTATTATCCACCAGAATATCAACATGTGGCAAAGGGAAGTCGTCCTTTGGACTCGCCTTGTTCAGATCCCTGAATTTGACGTAAACCCAAATCCTCCCGTCTTTCTTCGGTATAGGAACAATGTTGGCCACCCAGTCAGACTACTCAGACACTTTGATGAACCCGGCCTTGAACTGTTTATCCACTTCTTCTTTGATTTTCAAGGCCCATTCGGGACGCATCCGGCGCAGTTTTTGCTTCACGGGTTTAGCTCCGGGTTTGATGGGTATCCGGTGCTCTGCAATTTCCCTGTCAATCTCGGGCATATATTTGTAGGACCAGGCGAATACGTCCTTGTATTCGTGGAGGAGGTCAATGAACTGTTGTCTTTCCGAGGGGTCAAGGGTTGTCCCTATCCTAAGTTCTTAAGGTGTGTTGTCGGTTCCTACGTTAATAGGTTCGGTCTCCTCAATGATGGGGGTTCTGGTTTCCCGTTTGTCAAGTTCTTTGGCTAGGTGAGGTGGGTACTGGGTAGTCACTCAAGTCAAATTCCTCATAGTCATTCAGAATTGCATTGCAGTTAAATTGAGACGAGTCATAAGCAAACTTAGCGTTCATTAAGTTGACATGAGCGAAAAGGTCGGAGAGGATAGACATCTCATGGTCATTCAGAGGCGACACAACAGAGGAGGTGACCCCTGGAACAGGCTCCAGGTTGTCACCTTTCGTGGGAGTGGGGATGACCCTAGTAGACTCAGCCTCTGAAGCAGCCACAAGCTTGTGATACAACAGTGGGAAGGGGACCTCGACTTGTGCATCAGGAGTGTTAGGAGCTATGACAGACTCTGACTCCGACTCAGACTCAGATTCTTCTTCACTTCCCTCTTTGAACATAGGGCCTTCTCCAGTTGTGATCTTGAGAATGCGGCCTTGGCGATCGATCCACTTGACGGTTTTCCTCCAGCCCTGTGTAGCTTTCTCCGGGTCACTGTCGCAGATCAAGGCGGCCGAGTCAAATTGGCTGTCTTTCAGAACGATGTTGATGATGTCCTCATAGTCGAGGTGCTTGATGTTATCCTCTCCAAAGAGGAGAGTGACAGCTTGTCCGTCGAGGCATGGGGATGGCTTAGACTCGGTTGATGCAGCTTCGGTGTTGTTGGGGATGAAGTAGCAGTCCTGGAAGACTTCTACACCCGGGTGTCTGACCTTGGCCACAGAGTTATAGATCGGCTCAGGAAAGTCATGGTAGAGCTCGGACTCTCCCTCGGGGACAAAGTATCCATTGAGGGTCAAATGATAGGGACGGAGGATAACTCCGTGCTTCTTGCGCTTCCAAACTAGGAGGTTCATCTCCTGGATATCCTCATTGGTAGGTTCATAGCCCAGCCCAAAGGGGATTTTGGGGACCTTAGCCTGTTTCAAGGGAGGTAAGGCGTTCTTCAGCGGATTGAGGGGTAAACTTGGGAAATAACCCCGGCGCATCAGAATGCGGTTGACTGTGAGGTTGGCAAACGGGTCACAATCAAAGGGTGTTGATTCATCAGTTAGGGCATTCACAGCTTGAAATCCCCATATCTCGTTGTCATCCTCCTCAATTGCCTGGGAGGCTATTCCCTTTTTCATGACGGCTTTGATCGGGGAAGCAGGAATCATGATCGTTTTCCCGTTGAAAGGGACCCTGATTTTCTGATGAAGGGTAGAAGTAACCGCCTTGACGGCGTGAATCTAGGGACGTCCCAGAAGCATATTGAAAGAGGCGTCAATGTCGACTACCTTAAAACTGGTTTGCCTTTCCAGTGGTCCGGTCGCGACGGTCAGAGTGATGAGCCCTGTGACCTTACAACGAGTGCCATCATAAGCGCGTACTCCTTGATTGGTTGGGACCAAATCAGCTTCCTTAATACCTAGTTTGTGACCCGTTTTGAGGAGAATGACATTCACCGAGGATCCGTCATCCACAAGGACCATAGGCACATTCTTTTTCACGCATTGTACTGTGATGTATAGGGCCAAGTTGTGGTTAGCTCCGAAGGGAGGGATATCTTCGTCAGAGAAGATGACCGGGTTTCTCAAATCAGGGACATCCCTTGTCATGTCTGCCACCACTTCTTCCGGGGAGGAGGTAGAGGGCACTGTCAGTTTTCCCAAGGCTTGTAGTTGAGCTTGTCGATGTTCGAAGGACGTGGCAATCAGTTGCCAAATTGAAATTTCGGCTTTTGCCTTCTGCAGTTGTTTGAGGATCGAATTCTCGATAGCCATAAGTTGAGTGTCCATGTCCGGGACAACCTAATCACTCGTTGTTGGAACGACTGTTGGGTTTTGATAGGGGCGTCCGGACCGGGTAAGATGACTGATCTCTTTCGCCCGTTTTTCTTTCCCTGGGACAATATAGACATATTCAACATCATCTCTCCAGATGCCATTGATTTCTGGATCCCGAGGGTACCCTGGAGGGGTATTCCTCGGTGGGTAATTTTTGCGAGGGAAATTTTTGTGAGGGAAGTTTTTGTGAGAGTAGTTTTTGAGAGGGTAGTTTTTGTGAGGTTTATTATTGTGGGGGTGATTATTGTGAGGGTAATTATCGTGAGGTGCATGCCAGAATGGTCGCGGGAGCAATCCATCCTGGTGAGGGTAGTTTTGGGTGTTTGGGGTGTTGGGGTAAGTGTCCCCGACAATAATGCGATCACAATTGTCGATCATGATGATCACATGTTTAAATCTCATATTTAAGAATACATGAGGGAAAGTAATATTTTCCAGTCAACTGCTCCACACATATCGGTAATGATTGGCTGACTAGAGTTTGACATTACTGTCGTACGACGGTGGTGATCAGCTGATACCCTGAGGTCATACCTATAGGGTAATACTCTAATTAATTATTTAATTAATCGTATGCCGATACGAGTTAATTAAATTGCTTAAAATTGACGGATGATTTTGTGAGTAAAATTAACGTGTCTTATTGTAATTCGATTAAATAAGATAAGGTCTAAGTAATCGAATTGTTTTATTACTTAGATTGAATTATTGTTTACAAAACAATTGAAACAGAATGAATAATTCATTATAAATACAAGAAGTTGTAATTTATAATTCGATAAACCATTTTGGTACAAGTAATTAAGAATTACTAGTTAATTTTGTATGTGACATATTTTATTAATATGTTGATTTTTAATATGTTAAAAATACACTATAGTGTAACATGTCATGTAACATGTGACACATGACAAAATTGACAAAATGACAAATAAAATGGACTACCCATTTTATCTAAGTGTACCGAAATAATGGAGGGGATTAGGGTTTATATTGTGTTTTATTTTTAAATAGAAACATAATGATTAAACCTAAAAATACAGCCTTGCATGTCTAGTCTAATCTTGAGAAGAACAAAGACAATGCATTGGCCTCTATAACCCCCCCCCCCCCCCCCCCCCCCCCCCCCCCCCCTTCCACCCCACCCCACCCGGTTTTTCCCTAGAGAAAGCAAAGGGTTTTCTCTCCTTTTATACACTACATATATTGTATATACTACTAGTGTATTATTCATTCTAATATTCCATTTTTTGTTAAAAAACATAGAGAAAGAAAACCTCACAAAAACTCCCCTCTTGACCGTGACATTCAAGAGAAAAAACTCAATATTTTGTGTCAATTTTAAGTTACATTTTAATTAATACTAGATCGTATTAATTATAATTATTAAGGGTGTTGCTTTGGGTATAATTCCTTGGGAGAGATTCTCCACTTGAATCTTGTTATTCCATCTTTGGAGAGCTCATGAACTAGTAAGAAGGTGAACTTACTAGTGCCCATATTCCGAAATCATCAATGTAAGAATTGATTTTCTCCTTATACTTGTAATTGTTTTGCATGCATAAGATCCGATTTAATTTTATGACTAAATTAAACTTTCAAATATTGGATATGTAAACAAATGAGATTAATGAATCCCATCAAGTGGTATCAGAGCACAAGGTTATTGCATGCAAAATCGGTTATTGTTTTTCCGAGTTAATTAATTAACAAATAAAACTTGTAAATTTGTATTTATAAAGATAATTCACGAAACAACTTTGCATGTTAAAAGTTTCTGGTCCTAAAATATTTTTGGGATATTTGGGTTGATTTATGGATTTATTGTTCATCTTATATATAAATGGCATAAAAATGTGCTTTTGATGATTAAAAATGTCATTTTTGGACGAAAAATGTCTAAACTTCGACTTTTTCAGTGATGTTTGGATATGATTTCACATATATTATCTACTGGTTGCATGTTAAATTTCGTATACAGATGAATTATTTTGCATAAAATATGAATTTAAATCGAATTTAAAAGGTTTATTAGGTTAATATGAGTTATATTTCGAATCTGGTCATGAAATTTTAATATGTTGTCACATGCATATTTACTCAATGTGTGTAAAACTTTAGGCTGTATTGAACCATTTTTGCATGATTTATGAATTTTTGAGTAAAAATTCGATAAATAGTGACTTTAAATTAGTATATAATGCTAAAACATATTTCATGACTAATGAAAAACGTCAAATGTTGCATTTTATCCAAATTTCAG
The DNA here is from genome assembly GCF_048544455.1 of Silene latifolia. Classification (NCBI taxonomy): domain Eukaryota; kingdom Viridiplantae; phylum Streptophyta; class Magnoliopsida; order Caryophyllales; family Caryophyllaceae; genus Silene; species Silene latifolia. The sequence goes on from NC_133537.1 coordinate 124,801,607, forward strand.
ATCTAAAAGTGAAAAGTTGGTTAAAATTAATTTTCTCAAATTTTAATGGTCATATTTGATAATACCGATAAACCGCAACGATGTTTTTTCCTCGAAAAATCTTCGAAATATTTAACCTAAGTTTTGAACATTATGAGTTTCATGGTATTTTTCCAGAATGTTCATAAGTTTGAATTTCAAAATTTGAAATTATATGAAATTATTATAATTTAATTTGGAGTTTATAATATAAAATTGTATTTTTGGGTCCATAATGAACAATATTAAGAAATCAAGTTGAATTATTGTCAAAATGTTAATGAAGACTAAGTTTTGAGTCCTAATAAAGTTAGGGTAATTAACATGAATATAAATATGAATTTATGTAACATTTTGTGATTTTGACAAGTTATAATCACGCAAATCCATAAAAACCGATAAAATATACGATATTGGCTCTTAAAAGGCGATTTAGCATAAAATTAAGCATGTTCATACATATTATAATGCTGCATTTTATTTATGATTGTCATAATTTTGATTTATATAATTTTTGAATTATGTATTTTTCCTTAGTATGGCCTTAGTTTTTATCGTTATTACCCGAAATGCATGGGAATATCGATTCGGTTGTAATTATTGTGATCTCGTATCACCCTTTTGTAATTTAATAGATTTAAATTTTATTACAAATGTATAATAGGAAATTATGTAATTCATTTTGTAATTTCCCGGAGTTTCCATGAAGACGGTGTTACCTCGAGATGCGTGCCAAGACCGAAGTTCAAGGAACCAATGGAGTTGGTTTCCGAATTTGTAATAGTTAATTAAATTATATTTTCTTTTTAGGAAGTCCATACTAGGATTTTATGTTTTATGTTTTGCATTTATTTATATGTTTGCATGCATTGCTAAATCGCCATAACTAAACATGCATTTTATTTTATCGAGTGATCGACCGTGTCAATTATAATTATCGTAGTTCACTGCTTTAGTTCACTTAAAACGTGATAGATAATAAATTGACAAGACCTCTCACTAAATAATAATTGAGAATTAGCCTTACCAAATAATAGAAACCATGAATCCCAATTTCATAAGGAAGTAGGCTCGGCTCACCGGGGTGCTAAACTTTTTACGTTGGGTAAGTGGGTAGTAAAATGTTATAACATCGAAATTTGGATTGAGCTCAACGGAAGTATTTGTGATCGTAATCGCATGTGTTCCGGGCTAAAGATAAATATTAGAGTAATTTTATCGACCGAGAGTTCTAGAAGTAGAATCGATTAAAGAGTTAATCCACCGAGTTATATTGATAAGGGATGAATCGGCTCACCGTGCCCGAATTGATATGAATTTGGATCTCGGGATCATTTATAATAGTTGGGTAGAGGTCACTATATAAATGCTTAAAACTTGTTTAAAATATTTACAAGTATTATCAAAACAATAGATGTTTATTAATTCCTTCACTTTTATTTTGTAGTTAAATTTGTTTTCTCTATTGCAATGGCAACTCCAAATTCAAACGCAACCACTAGCTCAAACACTATCACCAATGTTTCGTGGCTCCGATCCTACATGGATCGTTGTAAATTAGAAAAGAATGGGTCCAATTTCGCCGATTGGGACGCGCAACTTCGCTTGGCCGCGGAGGGTGACGACAAGCTTCGTTCCCTTACCGAGGCCTCTCCCGCCGCACCTACCGCTAGGTCTACCCCCGCCGCTAGGCAAGCCTATGAGACTTACCAAAAGGAGTCGGCCGCGATCAAAAATGTGTTGATCTTCTCTATGGAGGCCGAACTCCAAAGGAGTGCTATAAAGATTAGCACCGCCTATGAGATCTATACGAAGCTTGTGACCATGTTTTCACAAGCTCCGAGGATCATTCAATATGAAGCGGCTTCCGCATTCTTTGATCTCAACATCAAGGAGGGCCAAAACGTTAGCCCTCAGTGCTCAAGTTAATGGAGCATGTTGAGACCTTGAAAATGCAAAAGGTAGAGATTCCCGAGGAACTCATCATTGATCGAATTCTTCATTCCTTGAACATGGTTAAAGCATATGTCCAATTTAGGGTGAGTTTTAATATGCAAAACTTGAAAGTGTCCCTCGATGAATTGCACAAAATGCTTGTGCAAGCCGAGAGGGACATGGGGCTAAATGCTAGCACCACCAAGGATGTGCTCAATATTAATCAAAAGAGCAAAGGGAATTTCAAGAAATGTGGTCACAAGGGAAAGAAGCAAACTCCCTACAAGAACAAAGGAAAGGCTTGTGAAGCTAGCTCCTCAAAGCCCAAGAAGGGTGCCCCCTCCGGGGACAAATGCCACTATTGTAATGGTGTTGAGCATTGGAAGAGGAATTGTCCTAAGTACCTAGGCGACATCAAATCTGGAAAGATCACTCCAGTAGGTAAATGGCTATCCCTTCTTTTATGTTTCTAATTCAACTTTTGTATTTTGATACAAGTTGGGATAAAGTATCCCCTTTTTATTGTAATTAGGGCCTCCTCCAAACAACAACAAGAGCAAGGAAAAGCAAGTTTAAGAGATCGTGAGGGAGCTAGGAGTAGCCACTCATGAAGCTTGGCTTTATTTATTGTCTTTAATTTCATGTTGTGTTTTGAATTCTAGAACTATTTTAATTTCCTTGTTTGACATGGAAATTTGTTTTAATCCTTTGAACAATGGTTGTAATTTTGGATTAATAGTGACTTGGTTTGCAACCCAAGTCACTACGCTTATCGTATTTTAATTGTTCTAAAATTCATCTTTATATGCTTGACATAGAAACATATGAATATCTACTTAAATTGATCCAATAGACAATTATAATGATAGATTCATTATATGTCCATAAACTTGGAGTTTGTGTATGATCGATTATAAAGTAATATTGAGTTAATGAACTCACTTAAGGGAAACTTAATAACCTACAAACACCCACTAAATCTTTAAAAATTGAATAAGTCTATTAATCTATGTGATATCTCTTCTTCTTCACCAAAACATCATTTGTGTCACAAAAGCTATCTTTTGAATATTTAGTGTATTTATTCTAAAGATAGAGTGGGACTAATATTAAGACACAAAGAATGATTTGTATACCGTGAGTAGATGAGATCTATATAAGAGAAAATAATTTGTATATATTACTAATTATGTATAGATGGGATCCATGTGAAGAAACCAAAAGAAGATGTTCTTAGGGTAACTACGTGAGGAGACCAAAAGAAGATGTTCTTAAGGAAACTACGTAAGGAGACCAAAAGAAAGTACTTAAAGCAACATGACTTATGAAAAGACTTAACATAAATATTCTTGTTTGATTATGATCAAACTAAACATAAAGATTCAACGTTAACGTTTACTTAAGAGCCTAATGAAACGAAATGCATCCTTGAATATAAATGAGATTTATGATTAAGAGTTGCATAGAAAGACATATCGATGTCTATAATAGCTAAGTTAATGGTTAACCATGCTAGAGTCATTGCTAAACTTCATGAAAATGGACAAGTTATACCTCTTTCTGAAATGAGTATTTTGAGAGGGACGTATGAACTCCATATTGAATTTTACATTTTAGTAATGACAATGTTTCGCTTTATTTTAAGAATGAATAAGTTAGAGATTAAAATCACTTTCCATTGTTAGAGATCGAATCCTCTTTTCAAATAGGTATTTTGAAAGGATATGTTGATAACATATGTGGTTTTATCATAACAACCTAGCAAAGCAAAAATGATTTCAATTCATGAAATGTTTCAATTGAGTGGTCAAACACGAAACATGTGGAATTGAGTGGGAGTTTGAAATTCTTATGTGTAGACATGAGATTTAGTGGGAGTAATCATCCTCCATGAATTTTACAACTTATTACTCATTAAGAATGACGAGCATATACTATCTTTGATAAAGAAAGCACTTAAGTTTTCAATTATGGATGAATATGGACTAAGATGAATCCAATTAAAACATGGGATATTGGATTGGCATTAAGATGCGCACATCAAATCAACAAGATACGTAGGTTATTCATATCGATGAAGATGGAATTACCATGAGAAGGTCATGGTCATTCATTGAACCTAAGAACTATTGACTACATGATTAAGATCACTAATGTTTCCGCCATTAGAATAATCATGCACATGTCCTAAATAAATCATATGCTTAGAGCATGATGAGTCATTGGTAAGCCATATAAGAATCGTCATGAATTCTCGAGGTGAACTAATGAGCTATTCTAGAGTTTGGAAGAACACTCAGTTGTGTGATAAGAAGTTACACATGCTGGAGTTTCCAAACACATAAGGATTTATGAAGATCCTAAGCCAATTACGCTAAGAGAGAAATAAGAATTTGGAAGGATACTTGGTTGTGGTAAGAAGTTACATGAAACTAGTATTTTCTAATATGCAAGGATTTGTGAGAAGTCCTAGACTAATCATCTTGACAATTGTTGCAGGATCCTACAAAACATATACCTAGTGCATTGTGAGTTGGTGGAACACTTGACTGGTGCAAGTTGTATCATCCACCATAATCCAAATTGTTGGTTATGTGATAACAACAAAAGGGTTTCTTACAAGATTAAAGAACCAAAGTCTAGTTCGAAGACTAGACATGTGCTTGGTAGAGTTCATGCTATGAGAGATGACATGAAAATAAGGGAAATCGCAATTCGAAAGTTTGAGCACGTGGACACATGGTTTGTTGAACTTTTATTGCATCAACAAGTGTTAACACACTTGTAAGACATTTGGTAGTAATATGGCATTGACTACTCAAATGAAATGTCTACATTTATTGTTTGAGTTATCATTAACTCATCTTGTACTTTGTTACATCCAAACGGGTTGTAGAGACAATATTGAACCCCGTTAAAGTGAACCCGGATTAACATGGTATTTGCTCATAATCACTTGTATAAGGTGACGTCTTGAAGTGACTAGAGTGTGATGCGATTGATGGCAAGTTCAAGTGCCATAGAGTCATCACTAGTCGATCACATAGGCAGACGGTTGGGAACACTCTGTCAGGCCAATGACCAATTATAGAGTTCTGGCAAATTTATATAGCCTGGTCATGGCGAGAGCTACTATAGTATTCTAATGAGTCAATTCTTTTGACTAGACTATTCTCCTAAGGTGGCTCAGTTTCAGAGTAACTTTGATTTATGTTCCTACGACCTTCCTTAATGGGGTCAAATGGGCTTGTTTTGGGTTATGATGAGTTGTGGCTAGTCGAAGGAAATAGTGCGATAGGAATTGTTCACCCCTTTGTCAGGGTTAAAACAATATCTCAGGGCCACTCGAGGAGTAATGAACTGGAAATGCGTGGCCACGCTCGGAAGGTATCTATAGTAGATAATTCCGGTCAATCAGTTATTCTCCAGATCGAGGAAACCACTCTCGATATGATCACTTGCAAGTACGACCCGAAAGACACCTTTTATTTAGTGGGTGATAGTAATAGGACAAGAGAATTGGTGACGCACACTTGTCGAGGACAAGTGGGAGATTGTTGGAGTAAGTGTCCCCGACAATAATGCGATCACAATTGTCGATCATGATGATCACATGTTTAAATCTCATATTTAAGAATTCATGAGGGAAAGTAATATTTTACAGTCAACTGGTCCACACATACCGGTAATGAGTGGCTGACTAGAGTTTGACATTACTATCGTATGACGGTGGTGATTAGTTAGTACCCTGAGGTCATACCTATAGGGTAATATTCTTAATTGAATATTTAATTAATCATATGCCGATACGAGTTAATTAAATTGCTTAAAATTGACGGATGATTTTGTGAGTAAAATTAACGTGTCTCATTGTAATTCGATTAAATAAGATACGGTCTAAGTAATCGAATTGTTTTATTACTTAGATTGAATTATTGTTTACAAAACAATTGAAACAGAATGAATAATTCATTATAAATACAAGAAGTTGTAATTTATAATTCGATAAACCATTTTGGTACAAGTAATTAAGAATTACTAGTTAACTTTGTATGTGACATATTTTATTAATATGTTGATTTTTAATATGTTAAAAATACACTATAGTGTAACATGTCATGTAACATGTGACACATGACAAAATTGACAAAATGACAAATAAAATGGACTACCCATTTTATCTAAGTGTACCGAAATAATGGAGGGGATTAGGATTTATATTGTGTTTTATTTTGAAATAGAAACATAATTAAACCTAAAAATATAGCCTTGCATGTCTAGTCTAATCTTGAGAAGAACAAAGACCATGCATTGGCCTCAATCCTCCACCCCGAGTTTTCCTAGAGAAAACAAAGGGTTTTCTCTCCTTTTATACACTACATATATTGTATATACTACTAGTGTATTATTAATTCTAATACTCCATTTTTTGTTGAAAAACTTAGAGAAAGAAAACCTCGCAAATACTCCCCTCTTGCCGTGACATTCAAGAGCAAAAACTTAATATTTTGTGTCAATTTTAAGTTAGATTTTAATTAATACTAGATCTTTTTAATTATAATTATTAAGGGTGTTTCTTTGGGTATCATTCCTTGGGAGATATTCTCCACTTGAATCTTGTTCTTCCACCTTTGGAAAGCTCAAGAACTAGTAAGAAGGTGAACTTACTAGTGCCCATATTCCGAAATCATCAATGTAAGAATTGATTTTCTCCTTATACTTGTAATTGTTTTACATGCATAAGATCCGATTTAATTTTATGACTAAATTAAACTTTCATATATTGGATATGTAAACAAATGAGATTAATGAATCCCAACATGGGGGACCCTCCCTCGGGCGTGGTGTTGGAGGATTGAAAATCAAACGGGGGTAAGCATCGTCAAGCCGGGTAATACTTTCGGAGAGACTGGCTATTGCTTCCTCAACTTGTTGGAACATAGCAAGCATGGTTGCGGCACTGAACACAAATACCCCGTCCGAGGCATCCCTCTCCAAGGCATTCACCTCGTCATCAATTGGCAGGTTGGGGTGTGAGCAGTCCAAGGTCGGCTCATCATCAGAGATAGCATGGATTCCCAAAGGGTTCGTTTTGTTATTTGGTTTAGTCGGTGGTGGCAAAGGCAATTCCCCTTTCTCGATCATGTCTTAGATGATGTGTTTGAGCTTGAAGCAGGTTTCTGTGTCATGACCTTTCCCTTGGTGGTACTGACAGTAGGCATTAGGTTTCCAGAAGCGGGATTTCTTAGCATCAGACGGATTTGGGGTGGGTCTGATTGGTTGTAACTTCCCTTGGTCCATAAGCCTTTTCAGGGGGCTTGCATAAGTTGACCCTATATTGGTGAACACTCTTTGGGGGCGCTCAGCTCTCTTGGCGGTTGGTTCGAGGAGGTTAGCCTCGTCAATCTTGTTTGTCTGACTATAAGGGCGAGATCCGGTTGATGTGGATCCCTGGTAGCCTCTACCGGTGGTTTTGGATAGGACACCCTTGCGGAGGTCGTCTTCAATGCGTGTCCCAAGGATTTGTAGATCTTGGAACGTCTTGATGTTTTGGTACCTCAGTAAGCTGGCATACAGCGGGCGGAGATTGTTGACAAACTTTTCCACCAAGGGGGACTCACTCGGTTTGCTGACCAACTGAGTGCTTACTCTCCTCCGACGGGTTAAGAACTCGGTGAATCCCTCCTTGTTATTTTGGGTTAGGACCTCAAGAGTACGGGTATTGGTTTGGATTTCGACATTGTCGGCATATTGCTTGGGAAATTCAACTGCGACCTCATCCCAGGTAGTGAGGTTCTTCGGGTCCAGGGAGTAGTACCATTGGCGAGGGATCGGTTCCAAGGATGATGGAAAGATCTGGGTGAAAAGTTCCTGTTTAACCTCTTTAATGGCCATGTAGTCTTTGAAGGCTCGAATATGATTGAGTGGGTCCTCCACTCGCTTGAATTTGGGCACATCGGTCAAGGTAAAGTGATCAGGTAGTTGGTCTCCAATAGGTTCAAACTTCGGTTGTTCTCAAGAGTGATATTGTTACCCCGGGCTAGGAGTTGTTCTTCCAAGAGCTTGAGCCTTTTCTCAGTTTCAGTCAAGGGCGGAGTGTTGTTCTCTCCAGTTTACTTGTTTTCCAGGGTGTCGATACGGGTCTCGACACGGTCCAGAGTGACCTTAAGAGCAGTGAGCAGGCTGGCTAGCTGAGTAGTTGTGATATCTCTATTGTTATCATTGTTGTTGTTGGACGAAGTTGAAGAAGGGGCCATGGTTCTGAGGCAGAGAAAATAGCTCACATTATAACTCAATCCGACAGGGTTCAAAGACTGAACACAGACAACGCAAAGGACAGAACAAAGATCAGACTCAACAAGACGATGATGACCGTGTGTGGTACCTCGGTGCAGACTCGATTTATGACGTGATGGTGTTGACCGAACTTTTGGCACGCGCCCAACGTAGTGGCGTGACGCCGTTGGACGAGTCTCGTGGTGAGACGACTCATAAGTAACGACCGATAAGTACGTTTGCTTCGACTCGATAGACACGAGGCGGAATTGGAATGTGGACTGAAGTTTTCGAAAATAGAAATTTTCAAAAAAGGTTCGTTTGTCGCTTTATGGACGGCTTCCGAAGATAGGGATCTCCGCAAGTCGGTTAGTTGAAAGGGTTGTCTTAAGTTTGTTTGCAAAAGACGGTTTTGAGTTTGAGCCGGCTCGGAAAATGATGTATTGTTTTGAAAATCGGGGTTCGAAATATTTGAAGAAGCCTCGGGGACGGTGTATGGTCCTCGGGTTCTCGAAAGTGTCTCGAGAAAAGGGTGTGTGCTTTTCCCGGGTTTTGAAAGGGCCATTGTCGGCGCGAAACGGGTTAAAGTCCGTGTCTCGACGCGGCGATTATAATGGCATAAAAAAGTGTTTTTGAAATGGTTGTAAAAACCGAGTTTTAAAATCGTCATTACGACGGTCTAGAAAGGCGTGTTTAAATGGTTATAAAAAACGGGGCTTGAAAATCGTCATTACGACGGCCAAGAAAGGTGTGTTGAAATGGTTATAAAAACCGGGTTTGAAAATCGTCATTACGACGGCCTAGAAAGGCGTGTTGAAATGGTTATAAAAACCGGGTTTGAAAATCTTTATTACGACGGCCTAGAAAGGCGTGTTGAAATGGTTACAAAAAAACCGGGTTTGAAAATCCTCAATACGACGGCCTAGAAAGGCGTGTTGAAATGGTTATAAAAACCGGGTTTGAAAATAGTCATTACGACGGCCTAGAAAGGCGTGTTGAAATGCTTATAAAACCGGGTTTGAAAATCGTCATTACGACGGCCTAGAAAGGCATGTTGAAAATCAATGGTCGGCGAAAGACCGAGGTTTGAAATGGCCATTATAACGGCACAAAAATGTGTTTTTGAAAGTTTGAAATGACACGGAAGGATTTTTGATCACATAGCACATAAGCACTCACAGTTTCATTATATTATGCATAATGCTGACATGGGTTTTGGATTAAAGGGGTGGGTTACACACCAAGCAATCAAACCCCGATTTGCGAGAGGGATACCAATCCAAACAAAATGTGTAAGGAGGGTGCCCTAGCCTCGTGCTCGAAGGTGATGAAAGCTCTTTGATGAAACAGAAATGTATAACGGCAACGGTATGCTTGACTCAATCGGGATTCGAAACGCGGGGATGAGAAAACTCATGCCGACGAGACGAGCCAATTGGTCGAAAAGGTTTAGGTTGTGGGCTCGGACAAGGAACCCGACCGTGACCGTAATATCAATTAATGCATTCCAACCAAGACCTCGTTCGAGTCTCACCATCTAGGGATCACAAAGACACAAGTGTCCTAGTTATCCCCAGCGGAGTCGCCAATCTGTGGACATGGCCACCTACGCGCCAGGCCAATCCGTGGACGCATAGCGGTCTTTTGAAAGCTACACTCGGCGGCGTAAAAGTATGCTTTCGACCGGATCATTTTAGATCGGTCGGTTTCGTCTCGACAAGGGTCTTGAAACGACTAGAGATGTTCGAAGTCGCCACCAAGAATTTGTGGGATGCTTGGAACCCGTTCGAATCCACTTTATACCTCGGTCAAACGATGCACAAAGCAGTGTTTGACATAGGTACTAAAGATAAGGAATCGTCCCTCTTTAGCATCCTATCTCTAGAATGACTCTCGTACGCCCTGGATAAGGTCGTCCACTATCCAAAGTTTCTGAGTAAGAGGTGAAGGTACGTATTGGGAAGCCCTTTAATCAGACAACCAATCCCGTCTGCGGTAGCGACCTCTACTGATCGATCTTGGTTAGTTGAATGCAAAAGTTGATAAAACGGTTTAAATGCACGAATGCACATCCAATAGTTTAAACCTAGCATGTGAGAGCTTTCTAAGTCGGTTGATTTAATCCAATATCAAGTATAAGATGTCGAGTTAGATTTATGGTTGATTTGCATGCAAGACGAAAATTAAACATCCATTTACCTAGTTAGGTTTATGGTGCATAACATGATCCATTTGTCTTAGTAAGACATTTTGCAAATATGATTTTTGAATGGGCAAGTTAGTCATTTGATCCGTCCTATATCCGGGTTAGCCGAAGTCGGGATCGTCCTAAACTAATGTTGGAAGGGGAACAGACCCTGCATCAGGCACCCAGAAGAGGCGCGAGCCTATTGGCAATGTAAGGGGGTCTCACCTGGTGTGCAAATAGGAAACGAAAAGGCCTGTTTAGGCGCGGGTCAATCAACGGTATATGACGTGTTATAACCATTGAAAAACGTTTATAAAACGCGTTGAAAATGGTTATTTGAACCCGTTTTGGCTTGAAATGGCCATTTAGGCCGCATTTGTGTTGATTTAAAGAACGAGACTTGAATAATCGTCATTGTTTTGACGGTATTCGATGTCGGGTTCGACTGTGCAAGCTTGACATGATTAATTTTGAAAATGATTATGAACTAATTGTTTTAAGTTCATTTGAATATAATTTGTCAATACTCATCATCGTACTCGGATTAAAATCCGACATGGTATGTAGAACCAAGGATGACTTTGTGTTGGTGACTAATACATTTATTTTGAAAATGTAAAGAAATGATGAAAGGCTTTAAAATACCTTCCAAAATGTAAAGAAATGAAATAAAAGGCTTTAAAATACCTTTTAAATGTAATTAACCAAATATTATCACCAAAACACAAATTAAACAGTCATGGTATTAAGAACCAAGGGTGAAAAATGTTTTATGGTTAAAACTTGTGAAAAATGGGTTGAAAATACTTGAAATGGTAAAAACCGATTACAAATATGAAAATGAAAAATAGAGGAAAAGAAGAGACCAAACACGGATTGGACTTAAGGCTGGCCAAGGTGCTTTAGGCACGAGCCTATGTGATACGTAAGTAGCCTCTGCCTCAACCAAAAAGTCCAGTTTTGGCTCATCCTTCCCATGTTTTGGACCATGTTATGCATGATTTAGCAACTTATATTCATGAAACAAGTGAAAACATGATAAAAGAAGATTTTTACACCCTCATACTTACATGCTTGGCTTATGGCGAGAAACCGACGTAAGTGTATCAAGTTATTTGGTCGAAAAAGACTCGGTTTAAAACCATTTTAGTAAGTAAAAAGTGTTTTTTATTAAGTTTAGTGATGGTGTAGTGGTCGAGATGGTCGGTCAAGTGATTTAATGCACGATGACGGTACCAAACATTGTGTAAGGCTCGTGTTTACGATCGGTAGGTCGTAAACACGTGTCGGATTGTGACTTTGGAAGTCGAGTCGAGAATTATAAGGGAGAAAAGAGGGGGCGGACACTCGCGTAAGTTCTCAAATGGTGGCATTTGAGGGGTATTTATAGAAAAATGAGTGGTTGTGTGAGTTTTGAGCGACGTGGCCACCTGGGCTGCTCAAAGAGGCGCGAGCCACGTCGCACGTCTTCGAGGTGTCTTGTTGCTTTCACACAAATGCAATCATGATTTGTTCTATCCTAGGATTTGTATGCACATGTTTGGTACTTGTGTTGGGATTCATTAATCTCATTTGATTACATATTGAATATGTGAATAATTAATTTAGTCATAAAATTAATTCAAGATCTTATGCATGCAAAACAAGTACAAGAGTAAGGAGAAAATCGGTTCCTAACATTTGATATTTCGGATATATGGGCACTAGTAAGGTCGCCTACCTTAGCTAGTTCTTGACCTTTCCTTATGGATGAACAAGATTCAAGTGTAGAATCTCTCCCCAAGGATTGTACCAAGATAATACCTTTAATAGTTTAAATTAATATAAGACTAGTATTAATAAAAACTACCTTAAAATAGACACAAAATAATTTGTATTTGCTCTTGAAAATTTTGGTCAAGAGGGAGAGGTTTTGTGATATTTTTAATTTTTTTGTTTTAACAACAAAAACTAGAGAGATTTATTTTTCTCAAGTTCTAAAAAATAACAAGAATGAATTAGTGTAAAGGAAAAATACACTACTTGAGTGTATAAGGGGGGAGGCAACCGGTTTTAGCATGGGTAGAGTGCCCAATGCTTTTGCTTGTTGCTCTTCACAAGAGTGTAGGCTTAAAAGCCTATAATTAGTAGGCAATGATAATGTTTCCCACTAATTAAAATAACCAAACACAAATTTTCCTTCCTCTCCCATTTTACACGGCACATATGTATAATATGGACCCATTTTAACTTTGTCAATTTGTTAATTTGTATTGTGTGACAAATTAGACATGTTCCTAGACATGTCATTTAAATAATGCAATTTTAACAAATTAAAAATCATTTTCTAAATGAAATAAATCACATAAAAAATTAACTTAGTAATTCACAATTACAATTACTTAAAATGGGTCATAAAATTATAAATAACAACTTCTTATATTTATAATAGGCAATTCATTCTATATTTTAATTGTTTCATAAACAATGATTTAATCTAAGCAATAAAACAATTCGATTACTTTGAACGAATCTTATTTAATCAAATTACAATAAGACACGTAATTTTACTCACAAAATCACTCGTCAACTTGAAGGAATTTAATTAACCAGTATCGGCATACGATTAATTAAATAATCAATTAAGAGCATTACCCTATAGGTATGTCTGGTCGGACTCTCGAGGAGGTTTAGTTTTCGGTACTTGTCGTTAGGAGCACCTGGACCAAAACACAATTTATAACTTCACAAACAACTCTACAATTAGTAAAGAGGCAAGTAAAGGTCGGATCCCAAGGGACGGGAATTAAAATGAGATTTTCTATTGCAACTAGTGGTGTCTAAGGGTGTCAGAAATTGGGGTTTGAAGTTGAAGATCACTAAACTAAATAGCAATGAAAGTAAACAAACAAGATGATTAAAAAGGGATGTAAACAATTGATAAAAGGCACTAGGATGTCATGGGATCATAGGGGATTCATGGGAATTGATCATACAAACATATTCTCAAGTTATAAACAAGAAATTATTGTTGTGATGGATCGAGTTGGTTTATATCTTACAATCCTAGGAAAGTTTGGGTCCTGGAGCCGAATCAATTAGATTGTACAACACCTACAAGTCGACTTAATCTTCCCTACTCAACTATAGGCATGGTCTAATGAGACTGGAGTTGGTTTATGTCTTACAAGTCTCATTGAAAAGATAGGTGATGGGTAAAAAAAATGCAAGGATTCATAGGCTCGCATTTCATCAAACATAACATGTGCATAAGTTGAGATCACAATAAGCAAGCAAATAAACTATGAAAACATATTAATTTAAGCATGAATCATCCCCTATGTTGGTTTCCCCTAATTACCCACTAACCCTAGCTAAAGAAACTACTCACTCATTATCATGTTGAACATGCTAGCAAGGTTGTCAATCATACCAACAAAGTAAAACATGATGAATAAATGAAAGTAATTAACAATAATTAAAAAGGGATTAAGAGAATTATACCTACTAATGATTCCAATAATAAAGCAAAGAATAATAGAAGTACTTGATGATTGATTGGAAGGTTGTCAATCTCCCAATAATAACATAAATAATCTTCAATTACCCCAAACAAAGGATGAACAAGAGAGAGATTAAGGAAATGAAACTTGTATTAAAACTTGATTAAATGTTGATTACAAGATTAAAGAGAGATTTGATTGATATTAACTACACTAGAGATTTCTATGAAGAACATGCTAATCTAATTAGACTAATGGGGTATTTACAGTGGGGATTCGTTACATAGATCAGTGTTTACTAAGGGCTTAAATGACGATTAAGTCCTTGAGGAATCCCCGGTCTCTAGGGAGACTCCGGTCTCCTTTTCGCCGGTCTTAGAAAAATATGCGCATCCTTCCTTGAAGCTTGTAGAAGACGAAATAGCTGTTAGAGAATCCGGGCGTCCAGGGCACGGGACGGGCGGATTCTGGTGATTCTGGACGGGCGTCCAGGTGGGCAAGACAGGCGGATTGGGCTTGTTTTGGACGGGCGTCCACAGGGGGAAGACGCTCGGATTGTGGTTGCTGGACGGGCGTCTTGTGGACAATCCGCTATCTTACAGCTTCTTTCTTTCTTCTTTTCTTCCTTTTTCTTCATAAAATCCTTGAGGATTTCCTCGGGGATGCAAGGATCTTTTCTCATCATTGCCCATCTACTATAATATGTACAAAGGCCTTCTAATATTGTCTTCTCTTTGATGCTTGGTCATTGAATTCAATCAATTTAGCTTCATTTTGCCATAAAAATGCAAGGTTTGCACTCCTTTCCTACCAAGGACACAAAACCTCAAAGCATATGCAAAACAAAGGACTAAAGACAATAAATGACCCAAATATGCACTAAAAAGCATGGGAACAAGACTAATTCGGGGACTAAATATGCTCTAATTATGGTCACATCAAATATCCCCAAACCGAACCTTTGCTCGTCCCGAGTAAAGAGGTGACAAAGACTAGGACCATTATTTAAACTAACCTAATAGCATAGCCGATATGAGACAATTAGCGGGTGTCACTCCGCCCCTTCAACTCACAACAAGACAACCATGAGGTAGGATGCCTTCTTGCAAGGCAAGGTGGGTCTTGCCAAAATGGCGACACATCCAAACATTAAGCACACAAAATCAAGTAATGGATGCATCTACAAAAGAATAGCCACTTTTCTCATCTAAGTGGCGGAAATTATCTACAGGGGAAGCAATTCAAGGGTACACACTCCTTCATAGATGCAATTTCTTCAAACTACTAAGCCTAGAAGGATACCAATAAATCACCTCCAACTTGACAACTTTTCAACTTTTCTTTGCATTTCTTTTTTTTGAACATTTTCAAAGTCACCCGATATGTAGTGAGGGTGGCTTATATTTGAGGCTTTAGGAGTCTATTTTTGCTCCTCTTTTCATTTGATGCATTTTGCAAACTTTCTTTCACATTTCATTTCTTTGAACTCAAATCAATTTCTTTTTTGTGCCCATTCCCTTTGATGACAAAAATGTGGTAGAACATGGATGATGGATGCATGGTTTCAAGGGTCACCTTGGAATAAACGGTAGCCAAGGAGTTATCACACCACAAGGTACTCTTGACTAGGCCTTAATCCATGGGTCAAAGGATACTAGCATGACACATCCTAGGGTGTTTTACAAGTATTCTAACAAGCAAAGTCTTAAGAAGAAAAAGCATCTACTAGGGCCTATATACACTTGTCAAGTTTCCCAAGTAGACGGTTTCACAAAATTTTTCTAACATGCAACTACATGCCATGATGCAACTAGCATATAAACATCCTAATGCAAATGATTCTACCAACTAATATGCCATATAAACTAAATGCAAGTCCTAAATTCACATTGTTATACCGCATCAATCAAAATAAAGCCACATAGTCACTAACATAAAGAGGAAAAAGGAGATTGAAAAGATCATACCATGCGGTCTTCAATATCCTCATGTCTCGGATGTGGCGTAGTCGATCAATGTGAACAAGGATAGAACAAATACAATATATACAACAATATATACAAGTCTACACTACAAAGGAAATGAATTTGTTTTTGGATTTTCAAATTTGTCAATTTTTTTGGTTTTTTCGAAACTTTTTGATTTTTTTTGGGGTTTTTTGAATAAAAGTTAAGTTAGAATTCCCCATCCACACGCTAATATGGGAATTGTCCTCAATGGTCAAAATGATGGGAAACTATGCAAGCATGATGCATGAATTCTACACTAAATGCAAGCTACACTAATCTACACTACATGATGCATGGGTTTTTTGTTTATGACGGAGAGCGTAATTTAGATTACCTCCCGTTACGTATGCATGTACTTCCCCAAACCGAGATAGACATTATTTCTAATGTCCTAAAGTTGGGGGTAGTTCATGCACACAAGATGCAATGCATGAAACTAAATTGTCATTTTGAATTTTCAAAAGTGGGAACAATGAAATAAGAACACCTCAATGGGGCCGAGGTGTTAGTCCTCATGTTGCTAGGACTCTCCAACTATGATCAAGATAAAAATAAATAAAACAAAGAAAGAAGTAGACAACCCTCAAGAGGGTAGGAGCCTCCAAAGCTTGCTAGTCTTCCACCATATCATCATTGTCATCATTTTCCTCAATAGAAGTGGACTCATCACCACTCCCCTCTTCACTTCCTTGCTCACGTCCTTCATCACTTTCTTCATCATCTTCATTAGCCTCTTCTTCTTCATCATCTACCTCTTCATCAATGCCCTCATCATCAACAACCTCATCACCGACAACCTCATCGTCACCCGGTCTTTCACCCCTAGATGCACTTGGAAAGAAAACTTTCCTATCCGCCCAACTAGGCAAAGGACATGAAGGATCAAGTAGTCCTTGCCTAGCTAAATGAAGGAGGGGTGGATATTGGGCCAAGTATGCATCTTCCCGATCCTTATAAGCTTTTTTGTGCATCTCTTGCATAAGTAGAGTCATGTAGTCATTGCCCACTTCAACACCTTCGGGTTTGAACTCTTGATATTTGAATGGATAGGGTGGTGTGACAATGGAGGAGGAGGGCATTTCAATTTCACCCCTTTGTTGACGGATGATGTATTCGGCTTCCTTTGAGAGTGGAAGAAGGTAGTTTGTTCTATGAACACTCAAGCGGCATATCTTGGAAGGCAAAGTAAAAGATCTAGCATCATTGGTGAGCCACCCATATTTGGTGTCAAGAGGATTATGCTTGACCCACTTGTACTTGTTAATCATGGCATCCATGTAAATGAGATGACCCCCTCTTTTCGCCACATACTTGCTATCCTTGTTGAAATTCGGTTCAAAGTATTTGGCCAAGAGAGTAACTAGACCTCCATTTACGATAAAAGCGGTGCCTTCCTTTCCACAATCTACATTGAGCCATCTTTCCACCAAAAGCCTTAGCGCATTGTAAGGCTTGGTGAATTCCCTTCCAATATTTAAGGCCGACTCAATGAGACCTCAATCGAGCTTGGTTAAGTGGTTAGTGTCTTTTCTTGCAATGATAGTATTCCCGATGACCTTGTGCCACACTCTAATACCCGGATGGTGGACTAATAGAGCGCGACAAGCATGAAAGTTATCAAATTTCTTCCCGGAAATCGCCTCCCAAAGAGGAGCGGGGTCATATTTTTCGGGCTTCTTATAGTAACGAGGTGTATCACTAAGACCTAATGCTTTACTCAAAACATCAAAGGTGATGCGCCTATTCACATTGGCAAGGCGAAACTCGATGTATTCTCTAGTCTCTACCTTAGTCACTTTCAATGAACTCAAGAATTCCAAGGTAAGGGAGGGGTATGTCAATTCTCTTGTAGTAAACAATTTTCTCAACCCCATGGCTTCAAAGAAGGCTTTTGTTTGCTCAAGGACACCCAATTTGTTCAAGGCATCTTCACATATGAATTTGGTGGGTAGAATGGATTTCTTAGCATACTTGGCAAATGTATCCCTATGGGAGTTAGAAATGAAAATTACCTCCGGATAGTTTAATAATTGAGCAATTTCCGGAGTTGTTGATGTTGTTGCTTCCAAGGGAGGATTTTGTTGTTGTTGAACTTCTAAGCTTGCACTAGCAACCACCATAGCCATTGAGGCTTTCTTTGCTTGAAGGCATTGTGCCTTTTTGAGAGTGCATTTGCCTTGAGTGCCTTTGTTGATCCTTTTGTTCTTGCCATTGATGATTATACCAAGAAAAGATTGAAAATCTTCAATTTCCAATTATACCCAAATCGATTTTAAGATGAAAGGATTTGCTTTTGTATTTCAAAAATCGACTCAAAGGTTGAAGATTTTGGTGCTTGGATTGATTATTGTTGGAAAAGTAGTGATTAATTGTTGTTGTAAGGAAGTTTGGATTTGATTTTGTTGAATTTGGTTGAGAAAATCTTGTTTTGGTGATGGAGAGGATGAGGGTTTTTGGGGTTTTGGGGTTTATGGTAGTGTTTTGAATGTATGAATGAAGGAATGGATGTGGGAGGGGTATTTAAAAACACCCGAAATTTTCGAACTGCAGGGGGAAGACGAGCGGATTCCCTTCGAGACGCTCGAATTCTGCTTGTTCTGGGTTCAGGAATTCTCGCCTAAAGACGAGCGTCTTTCAGCTGGGACGCTCGGATTCTTCAGTTGTAGGACGAGCGGATTCCAATAAAGACAGGCGGATTCTGTTACAGCGAGTTTTCTTATTTTGCACTGGCAAAAAGACGGGCGTCTTTCTGCAAAGACGAGCGGATTCTTCCAGATGAGCGTCTTCTCTGTTGGAACGCTCGGATTCATCAACAGTCCCAAATTTTCAATTTTTCAGTTCAATTGGACGGACGGATTCTGCAACAGACGCCCGGATTCCCATAAGACGAGCGGATTCCCCTTAAGGACGCTCGGGTTCCTCCTAGTCTACCCGGATTCAGTTCCATCCGTGCATTTTCATATCCCGTGTCATTTTCATTCTTCAAATCCCATGTTCTTCATTGTAGGGGCACTACTAAGGCATGAATAGCCTAGGCAATTGCTATCCCCATACTAAGCTAAAGCCCTACACATCAATTAAATTATTAGTCCCTCCCTCACTTCTCTCAAAAATGATAAATATCTTGATCAAAGCATAAAAATCCAAAAATGACAAAAATGCAATGTAAGAAAAATGCGAGTTAGGGAGTTAGAAATATTTACAATTGGTGGTTTGGAGAGGACTCCACCAAACTCTCATCCTTAGTGAGATGTCATGGGGGCATGTCCAAGGTGTTGTTGATGTTACTCAACACCTTGAAGAAGTAGTCAAAAGCTTGTTCATTGTCATGATAAAGATCTTCAATAGATCTTTGCCCTTGTTGTCCTTCATGTTGGTCTTTATTGATAGCATTACCAATGTAGGGATTGAAGATCCCTTCAAACTCATTGTCCCAAAGACCACAAACTTCATCTACTTGGTCACTAAAGATCTCTTGAGTTGATAGAGACAACTCTCCCACTTTCTTGTCTTGGCCTATGAGGCCATCCTCTTCATTGCTTGACTTTGGTGAGCTTTTCAAGCTCTCTTTGTTACAATTCACTTGCTCTTTGAATGGAGCATCATCAATTTCTTCTTCCATTGGAATTCCGACTTCTTCCTATCATCCTTCCGGCTATAATGATCAACCATAAAACATGGTTCATGCAAACGGGGAGCTCTCATGGTCTTGTCAAGATTGAAAGTTATGCTCTCATCTCCCACTTCTAGAGTGAGCTCTCCATGCTTCACATCAATCACGGCACCCGCGGTGTACAAGAAAGGTCTACCTAGAATGATTGGAATATTGGAGTCTTCTTCCATGTCAACAATGACAAAGTCCACCGGGATGAAAAATTTCCCAACTCTTACGGGAACATCTTCCCATATCCCTAATGGTGTCTTTGTTGATCTATCGGCCATTTGGAGTGTGATATTGGTGCATTTAAGCTCTCCCATCCCTAACCTTTTACTCACCGAGTACGGCATAACACTCACACTAGCCCCTAGATCACATAAGGCTTTGTTGATCGTGGTGTCGCCAATGATACACGGTATTGAGAAGCTTCCCGGATCTTTTAAGTTTTGGAGGTGAACTCCCTTGAAGTATTGCACTACTCACCTTAGTGAAGGCGATAGTCTCAAGCTTCCGGATCGACTTCTTCTTCGTAAGGATGTCTTTCATGTATTTTGCATAGGCCGGCACGTGATTGATTAATTCCGTGAAAGGAATCGAGACTTCCAAATTCTTCACAATCTCCATAAATTTTCCAAGTTGGACATAAAATTTGGGCTTGGCTTGACGACTTGGAAAAGGAAGTCTAATCACAATGGGCTCCTTCTCCTTGGCCTTATCTTCATTTTTCTTTGAAACTTCTTCTTTTGATGGTTCTCCATCCTTGGAGTTTTGCACAACTTCTTCTTTGTCACTAGCTTCCACAACTTCATCCTCAACTTGCTTCTTCGGTGCCTCATACCTTGTACCACTTCTCAAGTGAATGGCACTAACCGTTTCATGTCTTGGGGGATTACTTTGAGGTGGTAATTGCCCCTTTTGTCTTTGTGAGTTTGAAGATGCTAGTTGAGTCAATTGGGTTTCCAACATTTTGGTGTGGGCTAGGATGTTGTTGATGGTGATGTCCTTTGCTTGACTATCCTTTTGCATTTGAGTGAAAAACTCTTGTTGATTCTTTTGCATTTGGAGGACCGCATTTTGAACAACAAAACCTTGGTCATTTTGTTGATTGTATTGAGTTTGATTTTGATAGCCTTGGTTTTGGTTGTAAAAGGGTCTTTGATTTTGGTTTCTCATGGGAGGTGGGGTGTATGTTGGTTGAGGGTTTTGAACATTTTGGCTTTTGTATGAGAGATTTGGGTGGAATTTGGTGTTTTCATTGTAATAGTTTGAATAAGGGGTACCACTCTTGTATGCTTGAAAAGCATTCACTTGTTCATTTGTTCCCCTACATTCACTTTGGTCATGTCCCAAAGTTCCACAATTCTCACATATCCCACTTGGGATTGATGAAGATGCCGTCATGGCATTAACATGATGCTTTGGTGATTTTGAGGCTTCTTCAAGTCTAGCCATAGCTTTTTCAAACTTCAAATTGATGGTATCAATGTGAGCACTAAGTTGAGCACCCAATTGAGTAATAGAGTCCACTTCATGCTTTCCTCCTCTAGTAGCCTTGCGAGGCCTACTATATTGTGAATTATGAACTGCCATTTCCTCAATTTTGTTCTAAGTTTGATTGTCATCAACTTCAGTGAACATTCCATTTGATCCCATGTTGAGAATGTTTCTTGAGTCTTCATAAAGACCATTCCAAAATTGTTGTACCAAGAACCACTCGCTAAGTCCATGGTGAGGACATGAGCGACAAATTCCCTTGAATCGCTCCCAAGCTTCATACAAAGATTCTTCATCTCTTTGCTTAAAGCCCGTAATTTGAGCTCTTAGCATGTTAGTCTTTTCCGGTGGATAGAACTTTTTGTAGAAAGCTAGAGCCAATTTCTACTAAGAATCAATTCCGAGAGTAGCCTTATCAAGGCCTTTCAACCATTGTTTCGCGGTGCCAATTAGAGAAAAAGGAAATAAGACCCATCGAATTTGGTCTTGAGTTACACCGGTTTGAGATATCGCATCACAATAGTCACAAAAAGTCTCTATGTGAGAGTGAGGGTCTTCACTAGGCATCCCCCCAAATTGGCTTCTTTCGACTAATTGGATAAATGCGAACTTGGCAATGAAATTTCCGGTTAAGTGTTGTGGTGTGGGAGTACCAGTGGGTAGGTTCTCCTCGGTTGGCACGGAATGTGATGAAAATTTAGGCATTGTGGGTTGATTTTGTGTTGGATTTTGTGTTGGGTTCTCCTCACCTTCTCTTGCAAAAGGGTTGATGAACTCAATAGTGTTTGGTTGAATATCTATAACCTCACCAATACCTCTCAAAGTTCTCCTAGCAAGTCTTCTATTAGTTGTCAAAGTCCTTTCGATTTCGTGATCAAAGGGTAACAAGTTACCTTGTGATCTTCTAAACATGCAAAATATCAAACAACTCGAAAATAATTAGAACAAACCTTGAGGAGTTTTACTTCCCCAAGGCAAAGAAAGACACAACTAATAACAATATAAAAAAATCTAAATCAAGTTAACACCGTCCCCGGCTACGGCGCCATTTTTTATCAGACTCTCGAGGAGGTTTAGTTTTCGGTACTTGTCGTTAGGAGCACCTAGACCAAAACACAATTTATAACTTCACAAACAACTCTACAATTAGTAAAGAGGCAAGTAAAGGTCGGATCCCAAGGGACGGAAATTGAGATGAGATTTTCTATTGCAACTAGTGGTGTCTAAGGGTGTCACAAATTGGGGTTTGAAGTAGAAGATCACTAAACTAAATAGCAATGAAAGTAAACAAGCAAGATGATTAAAAAGGAATGTAAACAATTGATAAAAGGCACTAGGGTGTCATGGGGTCATAGGGGATTCATGGGAATTGATCATACAAACATATTCTCAAATTATAAACAAGCAATTATTATTGTGATGGATCGAGTTGGTTTATATCTTACAATCCTAGGAAAGTTTGGGTCCCGGAGCCGAATCGATTAGATTGTACAACACCTACAAGTCGACTTAATCTTCCCTACTCAACTATATGCATGGTCTAATGAGACTCGAGTTAGTTTATGTCTTACAAGTCTCATTGAAAAGATAGGTGATGGGTAAAAAAAATGCAAGGATTCATAGGCTCGCATTTCATCAAACATAACATGTGCATAAGTTGTGAACAACAAGCAAGCAAATAAACTATGAAAACATATTAATTTAAGCATGAATCATCCCCCATGTTGGTTTCCCCTAATTACCCATTAACCCTAGCTAAGAAAACTACTCACTCATTATCATGTTGAACATGCTAGCAAGGTTGTCAATCATACCAACAAAGTAAAACATGATGAATAAATGAAAGTGATTAACAATAATTAAAAAAAGATTAAGAGAATTATACCTACTAATGATTCCAATAATAAAGCAAAGAATAATAGAAGTACTTGATGATTGATTGGAAGGTTGTCAATCTCCCAATAATAACCCAAATAATCTTCAATTACCCAAAACAAAGGATGAACAAGAGAGAGATTAAGGAAATGAAACTTGTATTAAAACTTGATTAAATGTTGATACAAGATTAAAGAGAGATTTGATTGATATTAACTACACTAGAGATTTCTAAGAAGAACATGCTAATCTAATTAGACTAATGGGGTATTTATAGTGGGGATTAGTTACATAGATTAGGGTTTACTAAGGGCTTAAATGACGATTAAGTCCTTGAGGAATCGCCGGTCTCTAGGGAGACTCCGGTCTACTTTTCGCCGGTCTTAGAAAAATATGCGCATCCTTCCTTGAAGCTTGTAGAAGACGAAATAGCTGTTAGAGAATCCGGGCGTCCAGGGCACGGACGGGCGGATTCTGGTGATTCTGGACGGGCGTCCAGGTGGGGAAGACGGGCGGATTGGGCGTGTTTTAGACGGGCGTCCACAGGGGAAAGACGCTCGGATTGTGGTTGCTGGACGGTCGTCTTGTGGACAATCCGCTCGGATTGTCTTACAGCTTCTTTCTTTCTTCTTTTCTTCCTTTTTCTTCATAAAATCCTTGAGGATTTCCTCGGGGATGCAAGGATCTTTTCTCATCATTGCCCATCTACTATAATATGTACAAAGGCCTTCTAATCTTGTCTTCTCTTTGATGATTGGTCATTGAATTCAATCAATTTAGCTTCATTTTGCCATGAAAATGCAAGGTTTGCACTCCTTTCCTACCAAGGACACAAAACCTCAAAGAATATGCAAAACAAAGGACTAAAGACAGTACATGACCCAAATATGCACTAAAAAGCATGGGAACAAGGCTAATTCGGGGAGTAAATATGCTCTAATTATGGTCACATCAATGACCTTAGGGGATCAACTGGTCACCACCGTCGTATGACAGTAATGGCAAACTCTAGTCAGCCAATCATTACTGATATGTGTGGACCAGTTGACTAAGAAGTATAACTTTCCCTCATGTATTCTTAATATGAGATTTAAACATATGATCTCAATATGATCAACAATGTGATCGCATTATTTTCGGGGACACTTACTCCAACAACTTGACCATTCATGATCCCGGGAAATCTTAACATGGAAGCATTTGAATGGTTTGTTTTTGTGTTTGACTCGTTGTTGGAGTCGGGATTTGAAATTTGAGCCGCTTTTTGGTCCGGTGTCGGTTTTGACTCTAGTTAGTGTCATTGCGACCCCGTTGTCTTGCATTAAACACTTCAGGTACTTTTGAAAAATTTTGAAATGTTTTTTTTCCGAAATCGTTTTAAGCTTTCCGACGTAAAGTTGTACACGAACTGTCGATCAAATGCTGCGATTCCAAAGCATGTTGTAGTCTGATAATCATTGGGTGTTTGTTGGAGTCTCAGTAGATACTTGGTATCTACACACTACCAGAGCCTGTTCAGCCCCGTCAGCAGTCTTTGATTCAGCAGCCTTTCTCCTTCCACCAGCCATTTTATGATTGGAATATGAAATTGATTTTCAAAGAAGGGTTTGTTTTGCAAAGGAATTAAAGAGAAGAGAGAAAATTTAGAGAATTGAAGAATGCAAATATGGAAACAAGCAAACAGTTCAAAGCTTTTTATAGCCGCAAAAATCCAACGGATAAGACAAGTGGATGAATCCAATCATGACTCTCCTAGGGTTTAATGAACCTACCTCATTTACGGCCACTAGCCGTTATAGAAGTTAAAAGGAACTCAAACTCTTTACCATTAAAAACTCTTAATACTTTTTTCCTAGCCCGCATTTTTATCTCCTTATCCCTGGCCAGATCCATTGGGAATAAGAAGATAAGGGGCAATTGTTGGGCCTAGAATTATCCTACCTGACCAGATATGCAATTAGGCAATGACCAAGCCAAGCCTGAGCAAAAGGTATTTAATACAAGGCATCCCGACAGGCGCCAGCCATGAGGGAAAGACAGGTGAGGCCATCTACCAGGCCAGGCCTGAAAGGATATCTTGCCAGCCATATGCTAAGCATTACCAAAACGCGTCAGGCAATAATTAACGTCTAGAAATATAGTTCCTACTTACACGAAAGACTTATTCAACAAAACCTACGACAAATATAGAGCAGTCAACCAAGAAGAGATGAAGGCGGGCAGTTTTGAGGAGTCAAATACCTACCTCCGGGTAAATAGAGTACGAGGCCTATTACCTAGGAGTATCTTAAACAAGCATGGGAGAGCCTTTGCAAAGAGAATGAAGGTACTATAAATAGCAAGGAGAATAAAAAAGAAAGGATCACTTACTCACTCGCATTTTTACTCTCATCTTTGTAATCATAAACTACCATAGCATTATTATTAAACAGTCATACTCTATTCCTACCCTAACATACACATTCCCTGTCAGGACACCCAAAATCATTGTAACAATCCCTCCTGGCTTGGTGCCCGTGGTTTTTTCCCTTATTCCCAGGGTTTTTCCACGTATAAATCTTTGTGTCTTACTTTATTATTCATTATTTACTTTGTCAATCGTACTCGTCAGGCTAAGTTATTTTGAGTTTGATTGCCCTACAATTACATCCCTGGCAGGACTTCGTCCCTGTGAGAAATCCCACTAAAACAATTGCCATTGTTGGGTGTTTGTGAAAATAGCGAATTTTGAATTTCGCCATTTGCTATTTTGTGTTAGGAAAATTTCGTTCTGATAATAGCGAGCTTTACTTTCGCCATTTGTTTTTTGCAATATTGTTTTGAAAATAACGGTTTTTAATTCCGTTATCTTGCTATTTTGTGAGAAATAACGAGTTTGAATTTCGCCATTTGCTATTTGTGAAGAAAATGACGATTTTTAATTCCGTCGTTCGAAATTTGTGAAAATAGCGAATTTTGAAACTAGCCATTTTCTATTTGTGAAGAAAATGATGATTTTTAATTCCGTCGTTTAAAATTTGTAAAATAGCGAATTTTAAAACTCGCCATTTGCTATTTGTGCAGAAAATGACGGTTTTTAATTCCGTCGTTTGAAGTTTGTGAAAATCGCGAATTTTGAAACTCGCCATTTGCTATTTGTGAGAAAAATGACGGTTTTTAGTTCCGTCATTTGAAATTTGTGAGAAAAATGTTGTATTGCGTGTTTTGGGCCAAAGCCCACAACTTCGCTGAAAGTGATAAAATCGCCCAAAGAGGCGCGAGCTATTGTGCGATGTAAGGGGCCTCCCCTTATTTTCTGAAAAGGACGCGAGGGCAGCTTGCTCCCCAATTCCCTTCGTCTTCTTATGAAAAAAAGGCCATTTTTGATCTCGTTTTTTGCTTGGATTTGTGCCATTGCCATTATGTCATCTAAAGGTATATAAATCCTCTTGATTCCACTGGAGTTTGCTTGCCTTTTGTTGATTGAATTAGGACGAACCCTAATTCGTTTAAAATCGATTTGGGCATTTTTTATTTGCCCATTTTCGAGTAAAATTGATGCTTGCATTAGGATAGAAACTTGTTTAGGAGAAACTCTTCGGGCTCAAACTGAGCCACCTGGCTTAGAATAGACCTTAATGGTAGTTTAAGTCGTCCTGGGCGTGATCGAGTCACGTTGCATTGCCGTGACCGTAATTTGAATTTTTGACCCGTTTGCGCTTAATTTGGCGTAAAATTACCTTTTGAACTGCGTAAAATGCCCAGTTGTGACGGGATTTTTTTTGTTTATTATTTTTTGCAGACCTTGTGTTGGCCCGAGGGTGTTGGGTTGTTTTTTTTGCTGTCGTTTTGACTCGTCTTTTGCTTGAAAGAAGGGCGAGTCGTCTTTTTTGTGAGTTTTTTTGTGCTGGATAGGATTGGGCGGGTTTGCCCTTGTTGTTGTTTGCTTTTGTTTTGTATTTGCAGGTGTTTTTTGTTTTTGGGATTTTGTCCTTTTTGTGCCGTCGTAATGCCGAAATTTCGGCTGACATTATTTTTGTTCTGGTTTCAGGTGGGTGTTCGGGGGCTGCTAGGCCCGTTGTGTCCGAGGCTGAGGCCGTGGAGGAGGAGGAGGAGGAGGAGGAGGAGGAGGAGGAGGAGGAGGAGGAGGAGGAGGAGGAGGAAGATCCAGGAGGGGGAGAGACGGATGTCGCCCGTCTTCGTCCAGTTGTGTTTCTTCCTGGTGGCCTTTGATAACGTGTTGATCATCGCCCGTTGTCTGCAGAGAGTTGGACGTCTGATGATTGGAGTTCAACATCAGGGTGTCGCACTGTGTTGCGGCTTTCAATCATTACTGAATTCCGATGATTGAGGTTCAACATCGGGGTGGCATCCTATGTTGTGGCTCTCACTTACTGCTGAATTCTGATGATTGGGGTTCAACATCGGGGCGATGCACTGTGTCACGATTCATGATCGCCATGTCGTCTAAAATCTGCCAGACACTTTCTCCTTTTTTGTTTCGGAAGTAGGAAAGAGTGGTTATCGCCATGGTAACCACCTCTGCTTCCGCGGTTACTCCTTTTCTTTTCATGTTGTTCCCTTCCTTTTCTGGTTAGAAGGAGAAAGAGTGCTTAGTTCGATAGGTGGCAGATAGCCCCCGGTTCATTGTTTTAGGCCAGTGTCTATATGATAACCATTCACACCATATCCTGTTTGTATGGTCAATCGTTTGTATCAAATGTGTGTTGATGTATTTTGCGTGAGGCGGTTTGTATATATGTGTTTTTGGTTTGTAGTTTGTTTGTGGTTGGCTTTTTTGTGTTGTATTTCAGAGAAGCGCGGTCAACTGCTGATTCTCCATTTGCTTCGGTATTTGCTCCTGCATTGTTAGTGTAGAAAATAGGCAACATGTTGCACATACGTAAACATGCAAGGTATTTGTTGAAAACAAAAGTAACCACGATGACTCGAAGTTAAAATTGAAATTGCTTGTTTGAAAATCGAATATTGAAAATTCCGCGACAAGATGTCACGCTTTGGAATTGTTTTGCAATTTCGAGAAATTAAATCGTGTTTGAATTAAGTCGCATCGAATTTTGCCAAAATTGATTTGCAACTGAAAAATTAAAACTCAAACCGCCATGGATGAATTTCAAAAAGATTTTTGTGAGTGTGTTGTTTCGATTTTTGCGAGATCAGGACTTGAATTTGCAAGAGTATTTTGAGAAAGATTGATGTCATGTATAAATTTTGCATAAATTCGAAATTTGTTTCTAAATTTTCGACTGACATGGAAACAATCGATCGCGGATCAGGGCGACTAGCCCTTCCCCCTAAAAAAGAAGAGAAAAACCTGTATGTTTAAAGCTGCGTCATGAAAACCATGTCGGATTTCGTAAAACGTGAATCCAAGGAAATGTGAGTGTGAGAAAACAAAAAAAAATTATGGGTAAGCCAAAAGAGGCGCGAGCCCTAAGGCGAGAAAAGCGAGGTGTCATAAAAAAGCACAACTTGACAAGGACAAGCTAAGGTGCGGATTTTTTGAAGCAGCCCAAAGAGGCGCGAGCTCCTGGGCGATGCAAGGGGCCTCCCCCTTTTTTTTGGAAAAAGGCGCTGATTATTTTGTATAAATAAGGAGCTTTGTGCTTCATTATTTCATCATCCAAAAAACAAAACATCTATACGAAAACCTTCTCTTCTTCTTCCACAAAAAAATTCATAGATACTTTCGAAAATAGGTTGCGGCATTGGTGTCGAGATTTTTTGCCTCCCGAGAAATATCAACTCATTGTAATGGGAGTTGGTCAATTGTTGGTGCTTCGTCAAGTCAAGGTGCAATTCTCGCTCCTTGAAGCATGCTCTCGCTTTTGGGATGCGAAACATCATGTTTTCGTTTTCCCGAAAGGTGAAATTTCCCCTCTAGCCGAAGAGGTGGGTGCTATTGGAGGGTGGCCGAGTTGTATTCCGGTGCTTCCTCCTACTCGGTTGTGCTATCAGGAGAAGTTTTGTTCCATATTAGGCTTTTCGACGAGCCAAGTAAACTTCCTACTAGCTCCTCATGGTATTGATATGTTGTCTCTTGTAATTATCTTTTTCGATCGCTTGGATGCCAATATTTCGGAGGTGGCTAGGAGAAGGGCTCTTGCCTTTTGCCTATTACATGCTTACCTCCTTGTTGATGCTTTGAAAAAGGAGGATCCAAGGTGGTATGGTAGCATGATCCTTGTTCATGTTGTCGAGCAAATGGAGCATGGGTGGGATCCCTCTTGGTTAGTGCACGGTGAGGTTGTTCAAGCTTTGGACAAGAAGGGTTATTGAGGAGAAGTTCCTTCGTTCGGGTCCCCTAGGATCCTCCAAGTGTGGCTTATGGAGAGGCTAAGGTATGTCGAGCCTCCAGTGGATGCTTGTTCTTACTCCTTTCGTCATCTTACCATGAGGAAGAAGTTGTATGCGGATAGCTTTGCATGCACCGAGGCCTATTGGACCTCGAAATTGGTGGAGGAGGGTGGCCCTCACATCCGTTGGGTGGGGTCGTGGTGGCACTTGTGGTCCTTTATGGGGCTGCCCACTCCGGCCGCATCTTCTCGTTCTTTAATGGTTGTGGGCTTGAAGGTTGCTTCTTTCATTTATCCGGAAAGGGTCATGAGGCAAATGCGCCCTTAACAAAAGGTACCCGCTCAAGATACTCTCGTCCAAGAGAGTATATTCCGAAACTCCGAGCTTCTGGATGCTTTTGAGAGGTGATGGGCCACTCGGCCAATGTGGGAGGTACCTAACCCTGCTTTAACGACATGGCTGACTCCCGCTTATGTCAAATGGACAAGAGCTTCAACCTTGGAACAAAGGTCAAAGTTCCGCAAGGATGAAGTCATCGACTTGAAGTATAGGGAGGCGGCCAAGTCAAATCGCGCCTACCTTGAAGACTTTAGCGATAATGTGAGCCCGAATGTGATGAGGCCGCCGAAGAAGAGGAGCTTGGGTCCCAGGGAGGCGGTGAGGCGCGTGTGGGCTCGGCTTGGGACGAGTATAGGGTCGTGTAAGATCCCCGGCGTTGTTGGCGTTGTGGATCCGTTCCGAGGAGGAAGCCCATGCTAGGCGGGCTAGCAAGAAGAACAAGGGGAAGATGTATCCCGAAGGCAAAGGCAAGGGTAGAATGGAAGAGTGAAGACCTCCATTACCCACTTTATTATTATGTTGTATTATCATTTGTGTGTGTCTTTATTATATTGTATTAGGTATGGATTGTATGTTTGTGTGTGCTAGTTTTATTATGTGTAATGTCTTAGTCGACACCCTAGCTTGGCAAGTTGTGGACTCGCTTAGCTTTATTGTTGTCAAGTTTGTAATCCTCCCTATAATTAATTAAATAAGAGGATTGCTTGTGCTAAAAAAAATGTTGTGAACATTTGTTGTTTCTCCATCCATCTTATAAAGGTAATTCAGTTTGAATTGTCCTAAACATTTCACATGTAAAGGAGATTTTGGTGGGAAGGGATAAAGGCCTTTTTTCTTATTTTTTTTGTTTTTGTTGTTGTTAGGAAAAAGGGGATGAGTTGGGGGGTGTGGAGATGGTTGTATCCTTCTTGTGTAATATAGTGTGGACGTAGCCACCTGCAGGCCCGGTTCGATCTGTGGGCATGAAGCGGTCTTTTGAAAGCCACGTTCGGCGACGTAAAAATATTTTCGACCGGATCATTTTAGATCGGTCGATTTCATCTCGGTAAGGATCTCGAAACGATTAGAGATGTTCAGACTCTCCACCAAGAATTTGTGAGATGCTTGGAACCCGTTCGAAATCCACTTTATACCTCGGTCAAATGGAAGCACAAAGCAGCGTTTGACATAGGTACTAAAGATAAGGAAATCGTCCCTCTTTAGCATCCTATCTCTAGAATGACTCTCGCACGCCCTGGATAAGGTCGTCCACTATCCAAAGTTTCTGAGTAAGAGGTGAAGGTACATATTGGGAAGCCCTATAATCAGACACCCAATCCCGCCCACGGTAGCGGCCTCTACTGATCGATCTTGGTTGGTTGAATGCAAAAGTTGATAAAACGGTTTAAATGCATGAATGTGCATCCAATAATTTAAACCTAACATTTGAGAGCTTTCTAAGTCGGTTTATTTAATCCAAGTATCAAGTATAAGATATCGAGTTGGATTTATGGTTGATTTGCATGCAAGACGGGAATTAAACATCCATTTCCCGTATTAGGTTTATGGCGCATAACGTGATTGATGCGTGTTTAAAATATGATGTTTCGCACTCTATTCTACACGCATTTCAGAGCTCATTCTTGTAGTTTATGCTCTATTTCTCCCTATTTCCGTCTACTTCCGTATTTTGTACTTTATTGCAGGAATGTGAAGAATTCAACGGAAAATCAAGCCAAATCCGTCCCCGAGTAATCTGCATTGCAAATGACGTAAAGGAACTGCTTAAGGAACGAGCTTGGTGCGCAATCCAAGGCCCAAAAGACAAGTCCACGTGTTTTGAGAAGTCAAATAGCAGCTCAGCCAGTCGATCGACTACCACCTTCAGTCGATCGACCAACTATCGGGTTCCAGAAGCAACTGTTGCTGAGGAGCAGTCGATCGACCAGCATTATCAGTCGATCGACCAGATTTCTATTTGAGACGTGAATTGAAAGACCGTGAATCTTGAAGCCCGTGAAGTTTAGGTTTAGGAAATAAGATGTTGCGTTGATTACTATATAACGTAACATAAAACCATCAGTTTAGGCATCTAAGTTTTTACCTAAGTTTCTATCACAAATACAGTACTTTGAGTTTTATTCATTCGGGTAGTTAGGGTTTGAAACATCGGTTTGACATTGGATTTTCCTGTTCTTATTCTTAATCGTTCCGCTGAATCTCGGTATTCATCCTGCCCTAATTTTAGTTTATTGTTTTACTTTCATTATTAGTATAGAATTGATAGCTAGTGTCCCGAAAGCCAATTATCGTATTGTCATTGTTGTTATTTACCTTAAGCATGAACTCAGTAATTGTTATGAGTTTTATTGTTGTTTTCATCTTTAGCATGAGTAGCTAATTCTTTAGTGCGAGGATGTAGGCGATTTATGGCATAGGCGGCATTAGATTAGAGAGGACTATCTCGCGTGTTGGTCGATCGACTGACATTGCCAGTCGATCGACTGACCTCGTAGGGTTTTAAATTCGTTTTAATTGTTTTAATCTTGTATTTAACGAATCGAATGCATGCGACCAGTTAGATACCTATTTCGTGACTGACCCATTAGATCGAAAGGTAGGGGAAGTTATTAGACCATCAATTAATTCGACTAGACTGTGCTAAGATCGAAAGATAGGTATAGTTTAGACCGTTAGTCACTTTTCAGGACGAAAGTTAGTATTAGTGACATTAGGGACCTTTAGCGAGATCGAGAGATGCTATATGTTAAGAGTGGACCGAGAGGACCTCTTTATTTCCCGCCTTACCTGTGTTTGATTCAAACCGACTTAGTTTGCTGCCGCCGAAGCTATAATGACCCGACCATCCTAGTACCCTTCTTTTATCTGTTTAAATCGTATTTTTAGTTTATTATCTTTGTTCACTTTAGCTGTCGACCAATTCAAATCAATCCCCATAATAGTTACCTCAGACTGAATATAAATCAACTAAGGTTTACAACTGCCTCCTTGTGGTTCGACCCTGTTACCACTAGCCTAGGTTAGTCTTAATAGGAGATTATAAATTTTATCTTTGGTACTCACAACGACGGGTATCAAATTTTGGCGCCGTTGCCGGGGAGGCAATAGTCCTAATTTTAGTTGTTTTTATTTTTAGTCTTTCTTAGTTTAAGGGACATCTGTTCCTTAAACTTTTCTCATATTCTTTTTGTAGTTTCATCTTATGCGCAGGTCACAGGGTGGAGAATTAGTACCGTTGAACCCTGAGCTTGAAAGATCCTTGCGCGAGTTGAGACGAACACAAATGGTATTACCGACAGAGGAAGAGCTGAGTACTCTGTCAAGCTATCACGAGAACGATCTGTTCGAAGAAGACCTACAGTCTTCACCCGTTTCCACTTCTTCAGCCGAGACAGTTACTTCTCCGGAAATTCCAGTCATGGCCGAGGAAGCAAGTATAGCTAGTTATTCCGAGCCGACAGCCGATAACTTGTACAAGGGGTTCGAGTTACCGGGAGATGCCAGGAAATTCGAACCAAAGCCTGCTTACATTACTATGGTCGAGAGAAATCAGTTTGGGGGAGCTGCAAATGAAGATGCAGCAAGGCATATGCGGAGACCTTTATTGACTCATCGTTGCTCTATTCCCCCACCACCGGGCGTGACCAGGATCAAATCAAGGAGACCATGTTCATCTTCTCCCTTCGTGATGCTGCAAGGGAGTGGTATAGAGATTTGGACCGGACCGCTCAGGAGATCACTGATTGGAATACATTGGCATTGGCGTTCTACAAGAAGTACTTTTCTGCTTCAAGGACGATCGCTATTAGAGCTCAAATCACGGGCTTTAAACAAGGGCCAGATGAGAATTTCCACGAGGCATGGGTCCGATTCAAGAAGTTGGTGCGAACCATAACGCACCATGGGTTTGAAAAGTGGAGTTTGTGCAATCATTTCTACAATGGGTTGTACGACGATCAGAGGGCCATTTTGGATCTTTGCAGCCCAATGGAAGATTTATTTGAAAATTTGGGAGCAACCAAGGGGTGGAAGATCATTGACGATTTAGCTACCCACAAGGCCGAGTACGGGAATTCTAGAGGGAACCAGAGGAGAGCTGCTGAATCCTCCTCTGTTCTTTGCCGCACTTGAGGCTCTTCTTTGCGAGGTTTGACAAGTATGAGCTAGGAGGAGCCTCTAAGGGTGGGATGTACCAAGTCAACGCCGTGTCGACGGTCCCTTCGTCTCGTGAAAGGTGTGGAGTTGAGGGCCATGTCTCGAAAAATTGCCCTAGTCCCTTTGAATCTTGTCGCCTTTCAACACTATAGGCGGACAAACACCTACTACGAGCCAAGCCACCCAAACTTGAGTTGGAGGAGCCAAAACGTCCAAAATCCAACCCAACATCCACCGCAAAGAACAACCCTATGTGCCCCCTCATCAAAAGCAACAAAGAATATCAAAAGCCTCCTTATAAAGCCGCAGCAAAGCAACAATCACAGAATTCTGAATTTTCCGAGCTCAAGAATATGTTGCTAAAGGAGTCCCAAGCAAGAGAGGCCGGGATGAAGCTACTAGAGAGCCAAATTGCTCAATTGGCTAGTAAAAATAACACTCGAGCCCCGGACATTTACCCACTCAACCCGAACAAAAGGAGACCCTAAATGCCATCACTTTGAGGAGCGGGTCCACCCTTGATGGTCCTACCATGGTTGAGGATCTTTGTTGGAAAAGATGAGCCGGAAACAAGTCAAGAGAAAGCTTCAACGAACAAATCAAAGAAAAGAGACGTCGCTGGGGGTATTTGATCGATCGTCGACATACCTAGTCGATCGACTGAAACACGGGTTACAGGAGCTTCTGGAACTGTACATCTCAGTCGATCGACTGAGGAGAGTGGTCGATCGACTGAGATCGCTGCTGATGCTGAAGAATTTCGTCCTTTGATGCCAAATAATCTACGAGACCACTTGTTTCGGGGAACCACCGTCCCGAAAATTTTGGGCGAACCGAAAGTCTTTGATGGGTCGATCCCGGCTCAAGTTCGATCCAATGACGGTCAATGGTTCTCATTTGAGACGGTCTGAGGAGGGGTCTAGCTTCAACAAAGAGAAGGTAACAGACTTTCGGCCCTAAGTCCAAGGATACGGCACACGCGATTTAGAGGAGAGGGCTAAGGTACTCCTTACAGCCCCATATCCGGAGAGACTCGTGCCGACGAAGGAACAGGTATCTTTTAGTAAATTTGAGAAAGTTATTCGTAGCTTAAATGTTCAGGTACCCTTCCTTGAGTTAGTTAACCAAGTGCCAGCATATACTAAATTTATGAAACAGTTGTTGTCAAAGAAAAAATCGCTTGAACATGTTCACACTGTTGCGTTAACTAAAGAGTCTTGCTCCTACTTGTCTCACACTGCGCCCCATAAGTTAGAAGACCCGGGCAGTTTTTCAGTTCCTTAAAGATAGGTACCTTTTCTATCGAAAAGGCATTATGTGACTTAGGAGCTAGCATAAGTGTCATGCCCTTGAGTCTAGCTAGGAAGCTTAAGTTGACCAGGTTTGCAATAACCGAGATGACGATTCAGATGGTCGACCGATCCGCGGTCGAGCCTATAGGAGTCCTAGAGGACATACCGTCCCAGATAGGGAAGTTTTTCTTCCCTGTTGACTTTGTTGTCCTTGACATGCCTGAGGATGACCATATACCGATCATCTTAGGTAGGCCGTTTCTGCACACTGCTGGTGCAGTTATTGACGTCGGGTTAGGAACCTTGACCTTCAAGGTTGGGAAACACTCTATCATTTTTGCCCAACCTGCTAAAAAGAAGGACGCCATGTGGCCTGTTACTTGTAATACGGTCTCTGAAAAGAGATCGTACTTTGTGCTTCCTGAATCGACTGTCCCTATTACTACTGCTGTGTTAACC
This sequence comes from Silene latifolia, assembly GCF_048544455.1. Taxonomy (NCBI): domain Eukaryota; kingdom Viridiplantae; phylum Streptophyta; class Magnoliopsida; order Caryophyllales; family Caryophyllaceae; genus Silene; species Silene latifolia. The sequence continues at coordinate 124,837,084 of NC_133537.1, forward strand.
CCTCCGCCCCGGATTGGGAGCAAGAAGGAGGAAGAATCTGTTATTTTAGATAATGCAGGAGCTGGTTTGGGGAAGGAAGAGCCGTTGGATGCTCCAGCTGCGACAAAGCCTATCATTCAAAGAGGAGGACTGGGATGCCTAAGCTATGGGACCGATGAGGAAGTGGAAGGTGAGCCAGCCAAGGTGAGATGGGCTGATTTGGAGTCTGACGATCCCAAGGAAGTCCTTGATTGGAGAGGTGACGAAGTTGATCCATTGAGCTCTCCGACCGTCGAAGCTGAGAGGGGTGCAACTGATAACATGAGCACCTATGAGGCTACCTCTAGTAGCCAGAAGCCGACGAAGTGGGCCATACCGTGGTCCTTCTTGATCAACTATTAGTTGATCAAGTGCGTTATAAACTTCATTTTATTTTTGTTAAGACATTTTTATTGCTTTTTGTGTGCGCGAAAACTTCGCCTTTATTTCATTTTGTTTAGGATTTTTATGCACTTTAGACTTCTTCTGGGTTTTGCGCAATTTTAGGCGCGTACTATTGTGCGTTTGCAGGTATTTAGAGCTTGTTAGCTCAAATCATTGAGCAATTACGAAGAAATAGGACGCTGCAGCAGTGTTTTAAGTCGATCGACTGGCACCATTAGTCGATCGATCGAATTGCTGAGTTTACAGAGCTCTGTTCACACCCACCTGGCCGATCGACCGATCTCCTTAGTCGATCGACCACCGCCACATTACTACATTCGTTCACGACCTCTCCCCTGCTGTGTTTGGTCGATATGCGGACCTAAGGGAGTCTTCTACTCCACTTTATTTTCCGTCGATTATCTATTTCTTCTATTATCTCATTTGTGCACAATTTTTACGCTTCAAAATTGTTTTCTCATTCTTATGCGTGGTTTTTAATTGTCTTTTTAGGTCCTTATTGGTAGCACTGTTGGCTACTGAAACCTCCTAGCTCACGCTGGTTTGGGGAGGTTTCCTTTGCTGCGCTTAAAGTCTTGTGAGTTCCATATCTTTCCTTTGTGTCTTGCTTATTTATTTTCTCGCAAATTCCCATTTCTCTTTTCTTCATTACATGATTTTGCACAATGGGGACATTGTGCGATTTGGTTTGGGGAAGGGTTTTGCGTCGCATATCATTTGCTTGCATTCACGTTTAATTTTGTTTTGCATTGTATTTCATTTTTTTTATATACACAGAAAATTCCAAAAAAAAAAAAATTTGATAAAATTTCAAAAAAATTCAAATAAAATGCACGTTTATTTTAGCATATAGATTGAGTCGGAACGGTAGTATTTCAAGGATGATATTGCATTTTGCACCTGTTTTGCCTGAGCCTTGCTAGATTAACATGTTATTAGTAGAATCGTATAAGTGCATACCTACGAGTTTTCGTTGAATTACTTGTTGGACTTGAGACTTGACTTTGAAAATTGGCAACCTACATCATATTTCTGAGTTATTAGAGCCTATAACTGGTGACATTCATGACCAGTTTATCTAGGAATGTGAGTAGTACTCCTTATGAGACATGTTTCCTTAATTTGCATGAATATGAACTTGATCTACTTAATACCTGTATGCATTCGGTTTGTGGTTTGTTGACACATGTGGAAGAGGTTTCCTTTATTCATTTTACCCATAAGCTCCACACTGCTAAAAATAGCCTTTTTGTCCCGTCACCACATCCTACATTTAGCCTGCCCTTGTCAAGCTAGTAGTTTATGTTCTCGGGATTGTTACTACGTTTTTGGTAGCATATGCTCATTTGAGATGATGTTGGGAAGAAAAAAATAAAGAAGAAAAATAAAGGAGGAAAGAAAAGAGAAAATGAAAAGAGAGAAAAATGATTCGAAAAAGAAACAAAAAAAAAAGTGTCCTGTACTGTTCAAAGCAGTCGATCGACTGCCCCTTTTGGTCGATCGACTGAAGATTCGAAGAAAGAAATCAATTCGCATGATTCAATCCTTATCTTTTGGCGATTTTTGCTCCCATGTTTTTTAGGGAGTTAGTTGATTACTTTTATCTCTGGAAATTGTGAGATTTGTGCTTGCTATAGCACCGTTTCGTTTATTTATGAGAAAGAAGTTGGATGTTGTTCTTTGGTTCCGTTTTGGTACTAGCTTGATCACCTGTACCTCCACTCTACCATAAAATGTTTTGCCTCTTCTTACCCATACCTCACATATCCCATATATACCTCGGCATGTGTCATTGGTCATCTGTTTGGTTGGAATGCGTATGTACGGTCGTAGAGGTCATTTTCATATTTTATTGCTGGCATGTCCTCATAGGTCGTAGTTAGGTGAGAGTCAATACAAGATTAATTCTTTCTATCTTACAAATATATCACCTGTGCTTAATTGAGTGATTTGAGCGACCCGCGAGAGTCCAATTTGATAAGTCTCTATAGTCAACGGTTCAGCAGTTTTTGACGACTTTATAATTCGTTTGCATGATTCACATTACTAATTGATTGTTGGTTGTGCCTTAAATCGGTTTAGGCTTAACAGTTTGCATTTCGCTCTGAGATTGAATTCGTTCCATTAGGTCATTAGATTGAGTCTAGTTCTTGCTTGGGGACAAGCAAGGTTTGGTTTGGGGAGATTTGTTGCGTGTCTAAAATATGATGTTTCGCACTCTATTCTACACGCATTTCAGAGCTCATTCTTGTAGTTTATGCTATATTTCTCCCTATTTCCGTCTACTTCCGTATTTTGTACTTTATTGCAGGAATGTGAAGAATTCAACGGAAAATCAAGCCAAATCCGTCCCCGAGTAATCTGCATTGCAAATGACGTAAAGGAACTGCTTAAGGAACGAGCTTGGTGCGCAATCCAAGGCCCAAAAGACAAGTCCACGTGTTTTGAGAAGTCAAATAGCAGCTCAGCCAGTCGATCGACTACCACCTTCAGTCGATCGACCAACTATCGGGTTCCAGAAGCCACTGTTGCTGAGGAGCAGTCGATCGACCAGCATTATCAGTCGATCGACCAGATTTCTATTTGAGACGTGAATTGAAAGACCGTGAATCTTGAAGCCCGTGAAGTTTAGGTTTAGGAAATAAGATGTTGCGTTGATTGCTATATAACGTAACATAAAACCATCAGTTTAGGCATCTAAGTTTTTACCTAAGTTTCTATCACAAATACAGTACTTTGAGTTTTATTCATTCGGGTAGTTAGAGTTTGAAACATCGGTTTGACATTGGATTTTCCTGTTCTTATTCTTAATCGTTCCGCTGAATCTCGTTATTCATCCTGCCCTAATTTTAGTTTATTGTTTTACTTTCATTATTAGTATAGAATTGATAGCTAGTGTCCTGAAAGCCAATTATCGTATTGTCATTGTTGTTATTTACCTTAAGCATGAATTCAGTAATTGTTATGAGTTTTATTGTTGTTTTCATCTTTAGCATGAGTAGCTAATTCTTTAGTGCTAGGATGTAGGCGATTTATGGCATAGGCGGCATTAGATTAGAGAGGACTGTCTCGCGTGTTGGTCGATCGACTGACATTGCCAGTCGATCGACTGACCTCGTAGGGTTTTAAATTCGTTTTAATTGTTTTAATCTTGTATTTAACGAATCGAATGCATGCGACCAGTTAGATACCTATTTCGTGACTGACCCATTAGATCGAAAGGTAGGGGAAGTTATTAGACCATCAATTAATTCGACTAGACTGTGCTAAGATCGAAAGATAGGTATAGTTTAGACAGTTAGTCACTTTTCAGGACGAAAGTTAGTATTAGTGACATTAGGGACCTTTAGCGAGATCGAGAGATGCTATATGTTAAGAGTGGACCGAGAGGACCTCTTTATTTCCCGCCTTACCTGTGTTTGATTCAGACCGACTTAGTTTGCTGCCGTCGAAGCTATAATGACCCGACCATCCTAGTACCCTTCTTTTATCTGTTTAAATCGTATTTTTAGTTTATTATCTTTGTTCACTTTAGCTGTCGACCAATTCAAATCAATCCCCATAATAGTTACCTCAGACTGAATATAAATCAACTAAGGTTTACAACTGCCTCCTTGTGGTTCGACCCTGTTACCACTAGCCTAGGTTAGTCTTAATAGGAGATTATAAATTTTATCTTTGGTACTCACAACGACGGGTATCAGTGATCCATTTGTCTTAGTAAAGCATTTTGCAAATATGATTTTGAATAAACAAATAGTCATATGATCCGTCCTATATCCGGGCTAACCGGAGTCGGGATCGTCCTAGACTAATGCTGGAAAGGGAACAGACCCTGTACCAGACGGCTACATGAGGCGCGAGCCAGCCGGCGGTGTAAAGGGGCCTCCCCTGGTTTTGAAAATGAGAATTGAAAGGCCTGTTTTAAACGCGGGTCAACCTACGGTGATATGCCGTTTTCTGACCTTTTGAAAAACGTTTATAAAACGTATCGAAGAAGGGGCATTTGACCCGATTTGTTGATTTGAGGAACGAGACTCGAATAATCGTCATTATTTTGATAATATTCGGTGTCGGGTTCGACTTTGACAAACTTGACATGAATAGTTTTGAAAATGATTATGAACTAATTGTTTTAAGTTCATTTGAATATAATTAGTCGATATTCATCATCGTACCCGGGTTAAAATCCGGCATGGTATATAGAACCAAGGATGACTTTGTGTTGGTGACTAATATGCTTGTTTTGAACATGCAAAGAAATGATGAAAGACTTTAAAATACCTCCCAAAAATGAAATAAAAGGCTTTAAAATACCTTTTAAATGTTATTAACCAAATATTATCACCGAAACACGGATTTAACCGTCATGGTAGGAGGAACCAAGGGTGAAACATGTTTTATGGTTAAAACAAATAAAATAAAATAAAAAGGTTCGAAAATATTTGAAATAGTAAAAACCGATTATAAATATGAAAATGAATTAAAGGGAAATGACGAGACCAAACACGGTTGAGTTCTGACCTGGACGCCCCATTGAGGCGCGGGCAAGCCGGCGAACCAAGGGGCTTCTGTCTCAGGCCAAAAATCAGTTTTGGCTCGTTTATTCTATGTTTTGGTTCATGTTATGCATGTTTTAGCATGTTATAGTCATGAAGCAAATAAAAACATGATAAAAGAAGGATTTTTACACCCTCATACTTACATGTTTGGTTATGGTGAGTGACCGACGTAAGTGTAACAACTCGTTTGGTCGGAAAAAAACTCGGTTTAAAACCGCTTTGGTAAGTAAAAAAGAGTGTTTTAACATTAGTGACGGTGTAGTGGTCGAAGTCGTCGGTCAAGTGATTTAATGCACGATGACGGTACCAAACAATGTGTAAGGCTTGTATTTACAATCGGTAGGTCGTAAATACGCGTCGGATTGTGACTTAAGAAGTCGAGTCGAGAATTTTAAGGGCGAAAAGAGGGGGCGGACACTCGCGTGAGTTCTCAAATGCGGGCATTTGAGGGGTATTTATAGGGAAATGAGTGGTTGTGTGAGTTTTGAGCGACGTGGCCACCTGGTGTTGGAATATGTGTCCTCCGACAATAATGTGATCACAACTGTCGATCATGATGATCACATGTTTAAATCTCATTTTATGAATACATGTGGGATGTAATAATTTACAGTCAACTGGTCCACACATATCGGTAATGATTGGCTGACTAGAGTTTGACATTATTGTCGTGCGACGGTGGTGATCAGTTGATCCCCTTAGGTCATACCTAAAGGGTAACACTCTTAATTGATTATTTAATTGATCGTATGTCGATACGTGTTAATTAAATTGCTTAAAATTGAAGGACGATTTTGTGAGTATTATTGACGTATCTTATTGTAATTCGATTAAATAAGATACGGTCTAAGTAATCAAATTGTTTTATTACTTAGATAAAATTATTGTTTACTGAAACAATTGAGCTGAATGAATAATTTATTATAAATACAAGTCGTTGTGATTTATAATTGGTAAACTGTTTTTTACAAGTAATTATGAATTACTAAGTCGATTTTGTACATGACGTATTTTTATTAATACGTTGAGTTTTAATATGTTAAAAATACATGACAATTTCACATGACTAGTAACATGTGACAATTGACAAATGACAAATATGAAATGGACCTCCCATTTTATGTAAGTGCCGAAAATTTGAGGGAGTATTAGGTTTAAATTGTGTTAATTATTTTTAAGTGGAAAACATGATGATTGCAACCTAATATAGCCATGCATACCTATGATTTCTTGGGTAGATAAACTTGCCCATGCATTGGCTCTCCTCCACCCTCCCCACCGGTTTTCAAAGGGAATAATAGAGAGTTTTTCTCTAAAAATTATTCATTCACAATTTTACATATTATTTTCTAGTGTAAGAAATAAAAAAACTCTCTCTACATCTTATGAAAAATTAGAGAGATAAAATCTCCAAAATCCTTCCTCTTGGCCGAAATTACAAGAGACAAAAACAAATATTTTGGGTCAATTTTTAGTAAGATTAATAATGTTCTAGTTCTAATAATATTAGTCTTTTAAGAGGTTACCTTGGGTATTCACTTTTGGGAGGGATTCTTCTTTGGATCCTTTGTTCATCCATATAAGGAAAGCTCAAGAACAAGTGAGAAGGAGAACTCATTTGTGCCCAAAATCTGAAACTCCCATAGCAAGAAAGACGATTTCTTCTCTATTCGTATTCAAGTTTGCATGCATAAGATCTAGTTTTAATTTTATGACTAAATTAAAATGTCACATATATGAATATGTTAAATAATGAGAATAATGATTTCAAACAAGCGGTATCATGAACCTTAGGTTGTTTGCATGCAAATCGGTTTATAGTTTTTCCGAGTTATAGGATTAACATACAAAACTAATTAATTGGTTTTATGAAGATAAACCTTAAAATAAATTTGCATGTTAAAAATTTCTGGTCCTAAATGATTTGTAGGACATTTTGGTTTGTTTATGAATTTTATTGTTCATTTTATATAATATTGGCATTAAAATGTGATTTTTATGATAAAAATGTCATTTTTGGACGAAAAATAGCTAAACTTTGATTTTTTCTGTGGTTTTTGGATATGTTTTCACATATATTATCTACTGATGGCCTGTAAATTTTCATGATAAAATGAGTTGTTTTGCTCGAAATATGGATTTTTCAAGTTAAAATCGTATTTAAATGGGTAAATTGGTTAAGATGAGTTATATTTCGAATCTGGTCATGAAAATTTAGTATGTTGTCACATGAAATGTTACAAGATGTGTGTAAAATATTTGGCTATAATTAAGTCTTTATGCATGATTTATGAATTTTTGATGAAACATCACATAAATAGTGACTAAAATTAGTAATAATGCTAAAACATACTTCATGACTTAAGGAAAAACGTCACGTGTTGAATTTTATCATATATTTCAGATCTAAAAGTAAAAAGTTTATAAAAATAATTATTCTCATATTTTTTATGGTCATATTTGTTAAAACCGATAAACCGCAACATTGTTTTTCTCGATAAATTTTTGAAATTTTTAACCTAAGTTTTTGAACATTATGAGTGTCATGATATTTTTCCAGAATGTTCATGAGTTTAAATTTCAAATTTTGAAATTATTTGAAATTTTTATGATTTAATTTGAAGTTTATAGCATAATTTTGTATTTTAGGTCCATTTATGAACAATATTTAGAAAACAAGTTTAATTATTGTCAAAATGTTAGTGGAGACTAATTTTGAGTCCTAAGATGGTTAGGGTAATTAACTTGTACATAAATATGAATTTATGTAATTAATGTGATTTTTAAAAGGGTTAAATCACGCAAATCCGTAAAAACCGATTAATATACGATATTGGCTCTTTAAAGGCGATTTAGCATAAAATCGAGCATGTTCATACATATTATAATGCTGCATTTTATTTCTGATTGTCATATTTTAATTTTATGTAATTTTTTGAATTATGTAATTTTACTTAGTATGGCCTTAGTTTTAATTTATATTACCCGAAATGTATGGGAATATTGATTCGGTTGTAATTTATTGTGATCTCGTATCACCGTTTTGTAATTTAATAGATTTATTTTATTTTAGTTACAAATGTATAATAGGAAATTATGTAATTTATTATGTAATTTATTTATTCCGGAGTTCCTTGAAGACGGTGCCACTAGAGAAGGCGATCCATCATAGAAAGTGTTGCCTTGAAATGCGTGCTAAGACCGAAGTTCAAGGGACCAAAGGAGTTGGTTTCCGAATTTGTAATAGTTTATTAGATTTACTATTTTAGGAAGGCCATACTAGGATTTTATTTTTTTTATGCTTTGCATTTTATTTATATGTTGCATGCATCGCTAAATCGCCATAACTAAACATGCATTTTAATCGAGTTTATCGACCTTGTCAATTACAATTATCGTAGTTCACCTCTTTAGTTCGCTTAAAACGTGATAGATAATAAATTGACATGACCTCTCGCTAAAATAAACAATTGAGACTTAGCCTTACCAAAAAGTAGAAACCATGAAAACCTATTTCGTGAGGGAGTGCACTCGGCCTTATCGGGGTACAAACCTTGCTACGTAGGGGAAGTGGGTGATAAATGTCTACCCACCGAAGTTATAGAGATAAGGGTTGTATTCGGCTTTACCGATGCCCAAGTTGATGTAAATTTGGATCATGGACACATTTATTCGAAATTTGGGTTGAACTCAACGAAAGTATTCTCGACGGTTGCCGGATGTGTTTCGGGCTAAAGATAAACTATAATGTAAATTTATCGACCAAGAGTTCTAAGACTAGAATCGATTAAAGTGTTAATCCACCGAGTTATATTGATAAGAGTTGTATTCGACTTTACCGATGCCTACGTTAATATGAATTTGGATCTTGGAATCATTTATCAAGTTGGGTAGAGGTCACTAGATAAATGCAATAAAACTTGTTTAAATTAAAATTTACGAGTATTATTATTATTTTAAAAACGATAAATGTTTTATTCCTTGTATTTTGTTTTGTAGACCACTTTTATTTCTCATAACAAATGGCCGCACCAAACACCAATGTCGCACCTCTCACTAATGTTTCGTGGCTCCGATCCATCATGGATCGTTGTAAACTTGAAAAGAATGCGTCAAATTTCTCCGATTGGGATGCCCAACTCAAATTAGCCGCCCAAGGTGACGACAAGCTTCGTTACCTAACCGAGGCCTCTACACCCGAACCTAATGCTAGGTCGAGTGCCGCCCTTAGGGAAGCATATGAGGCTTACCACAAAGAGTCCGCCGCTATGAAAAATGTGTTGATTTTTGCTATGGAGGCGGATCTCCAAAGGGGAGCCTTTAAAATGGGCACCGCTTATGAAATCTATTTCAAACTTGTGACAATGTTTTCGCAAGCACCGAGGATCGTCCAATATGAGGCTGCCTCGGCATTCTTTGATATCGATTTTAAGGAGGGCCAAAAGGTTAGCCCTCACGTTCTCAAATTGTTGGAGCTAGTCGAGACATTGAAACTTCAAAAGGCTGAAATCCCCAAAGAGCTCATTGTAGATAGGATTCCACACTCCTTATCCAAAGTCAAAGCGTATGTTCAATTCCGGGTGAATTTTAACATGCAAGACAAGAACATGTCTCTTGAAGAGTTGCACAAGTTACTTGTGCAAGCCGAAAGAGACATGGGGTTAAATGTTAACCCACCTAAGGACGTGCTTAATATAAGCACTAAGAGCAAAGGGAAGTTCAAAAAGAATGGGAAAAAGGGTAAGAGGCAAGCTCCCATGTCCACCAAGGCTAAGACTTTTGAAGCTAGCATTTCCAAAACTAAGAAGGGTCCTCTTGACAAATGCCATTATTGTAATGGTGTTGGACATTGGAAGAGGAATTGTTCCAAGTACCTTGGTGACATCAAAGCTAGAAAAATCACTCCAGTAGGTAAATGACTATCCTTTCTTTTATGTTTCTAATTCAACTATGGTATTTTGATAAAAAGTTGTGATAATGTATCCCCTTTTTATTGCAAATAGGGCCTCCTCCACGCAAAGACAAAGGAAAGGCAAAGCAAGCTTGAGAAATCATCAAGGAGCTAGGAGTAGCTACCAATGAAGCTTAGCTTTTTTATTATTGTCTTATTTTAAGTTGTGTTTCGGATTTTTAGAACTATTTTGATTTCCATGCTCGACATGGAAATGGTTGATCCTTTCTAAACAATGGTTGTATTTTGGATTATGGTGGCTTGGTTTGCAACCCAAGTCACCTCTTTTATCGTATTTCTTTGTTCTAAAAATTCGTCTTTATCTGCTTGCACATAGAAACATATGATCATCTACTTAAAGTGATCCAATAGACAACTATAATGATGGGATTCATTATATGTCCACAAGCTTAAGGCTTGTGTATGATCAATTATAAAGTGATGTTGAGTTGATGAACTCTTCTAAAGAAATGTCAATTACCAAGTACACTCATCAAATTTAAAATCTATTAGTCAATCTATGAGATAGTCCTCCTTCCACTTCAAAATCATTATTTGTGTCTCATAAGCTATCTTTGAATATCTAGTGTATTTATTCTAAAGATAGAGTGGGAGAAAAATGAAGAGACACAAAGAATACAAAGAATAATTTGTATGCTTGAGCAAATGAGATCTACGAAAGAAAGAATGATTTGTATACCTAAATAGATAGTATACATGAATATATGAGATCTATGGTCTCGAATAGATGAGATCTACATGACAAAAGAGACCAAGTGAAGTAATCAAAAGAATATGTTCTTAAGATAACTACACGAGGAGACCAAAAGAAAGTTTTGAAAGGAAATGACTAAAGAAAAGTGTCAACAAGAGATTTTGTTAGTTTATGAACTACATATGAATAAGAGTTTCAATATTGATATTTACTTAAGAGCCTAAATGAAACAAAGTTGTATCCTTGAATATAAATGAGAATTATGCTTAAAAGTTGCAAAGAAAGATATGCCGATATCAACAAAAGCTGAGTTAATTGTTAACCACGCTAGTGTCATTACTTAACCTCATTATGAAAATGAAATGGTTAAACCTCCTTCCGAAAAGGGTATTTTGAGAAGGACATATATTAAATGGGATTTCACTTTTAAATAATGACATTGCTACGCATCATCATAAAAATGAATGAGTTAGAGATTAAAATCTCTTTCCATAAGTTTAAGACTAAAACCTTTTCAAAATAGGTATTTTGAAAGGATATGTTGGGAACCTATATGGTTTTAATCTTAATAACTTGGCAAAGCAAAATGTATTTCAATGTTTCGATTGTGTAGTCAATTACAAAACATGTGGAATTGAGTGGGAGTTTGAAATTATCATGTGAAGACATGAAATTTAGTGGGAGCAATCATCTTGTAAAATTTATAACTCATTACTCATTGAGAATGACGAGCTAGTACTACCTTTCACAAAGAAGTATTTGAGTTTTCAATTCTGGATGAAAATGGACTATGATGAATCCAATCACATCATGGGATGTTGGATAGGTATTGAGATATACACATCAAATCAACGAGAAACGTAGGTTATTCATGTCGATGAAAATGGAATTACCATAAGCAGTCATGGTCATTCATTGAACCTAAGAATGGTTGATCACATGATAAAAGATTACTAATGTTTCCGCCATTAGAATAATCATGCACATGTCCAATAATGAATCATATGCTTAAGAGCATGAAAAGTCATTGGTAAGCCATAGAAGAATCGTCATGAATTCTCAAGGAGAACTAATGAGCTATTCTAGTGTTTAACAGAACACTCTATTATGTGACAAGAAGTTGCACATATTGAAGTTTTCGAAAATCCATATAAGGATTTATGAAGATCCTAAGCTAATTAAACTTAATGAGAAATAAGAAGTTGGAAAGATACTTAGTTATAGTAAGAAGTTACTCAAAACTAGTATTTTCTAATATGCTAGGACTTATGAGAATTGCTAGGCTAATCATCTTGTAAATTGTTGCAAGACCCTACAAACGTATACCTAGTGCACTGCGAGTAGGTAGAACACTTGACCAGTGCAAGTTATATCATCCGCCACAATTCGTTGGTTATGTGATAAACAACAAGAAAGTTCTTTCAAGATAAAGAATCTAAACCTAGGTTGGAAACCTAGATGTGTACTTGGTAAGGTTTATGCTATGTGAGACAAACATGAAAATAAAGGAAAATCCAATTCAAGAGTTTGAACACATGGACACATGGTATGTTAAACTCATGTTGCAAACGACTAGTGTTTACACACTTACGATATACATCACAAGGTTGTAATATGGTATTGACTACCCGAATGTGATGTCGACTTTCGTCGTTTGAGTTATTATTAACTCACCCTATACTTTGTTACATCCAAACGGGTTGTAGAGACAATTGAACCCCGTTAAAGTGAACACGGATTAGCATTGTATTCGCCCATAGTCACTTACATGAGGTGACGTCTCGAAGTGACTAGAGTGTGATGCGATTGATGGCAAGTTCAAGTGTCATGGAGTCATATGAGATGACTAGTCGTTCACATAGGCAGACTGTTAGGAACACTTTGTCGGGCCTTATGACCGCTTATAGAGTTCTGGCCAATTTATATAGCCTGGTCATGGCGAGAGCTACTATATTATTCTAATGAGTCGATTCTTTTGACTAAAGACTGTTCGCCTAAGGTGGCACAGTTTCAGATTAACTTTGATTTATGTTACTACGACCTTCGTATATGGGGTCAAATGTGCATATTTTGGATTATGATGGTTGTGGCTAGTCGAAGGGAATAAGTGCGATAGGAATTGTCCACCCCTTGTCAGGGTTATAACAATATCTCAGGGCCACTCGAGGAGTAATGAACTGGAAATACGTGGCCACGCTCGGAAGGTATCTATGGTAGAAAATTCCGGTCAATCAGTTATTCTCCAGATCGAGGAAACCACTCTCGATATGATCACTTGCAAGTACGACCTGAAAGATACCATGCATTGAGTGGGAGATAGTAATAGGACAAGAGAATTGGTGACGCACACTTGTCGAGGACAAGTGGGAGATTGTTGGAATATGTGTCCTCCGACAATAATGTGATCACAACTGTCGATCATGATGATCACATGTTTAAATCTCATTTTATGAATACATGTGGGATGTAATAATTTACAGTCAACTGGTCCACACATATCGGTAATGATTGGCTGACTAGCTAGAGTTTGACATTATTGTCGTGCGACGGTGGTGATCAGTTGATCCCCTTAGGTCATACCTAAAGGGTAACACTCTTAATTGATTATTTAATTGATCATATGTCGATACGTGTTAATTAAATTGCTTAAAATTGAAGGACGATTTTGTGAGTATTATTGACGTATCTTATTGTAATTCGATTAAATAAGATACGGTCTAAGTAATCAAATTGTTTTATTACTTAGATAAAATTATTGTTTACGAAACAATTGAAACTGAATGAATAATTTATTATAAATACAAGTCGTTGTGATTTATAATTGGTAAACTGTTTTGGTACAAGTAATTATGAATTACTAAGTCGATTTTGTACATGACGTATTTTTATTAATACGTTGAGTTTTAATATGTTAAAAATACATGACAATTTCACATGACTAGTAACATGTGACAATTGACAAATGACAAATATGAAATGGACCTCCCATTTTATGTAAGTGTCGAAAATTTGAGGGAGTATTAGGTTTAAATTGTGTTAATTATTTTTAAGTGGAAAACATGATGATTGCAACCTAATATAGCCATGCATACCTATCATTTCTTGGGTAGATAAACTTGCCCATGCATTGGCTCTCCTCCACCCTCCCCACCGGTTTTCAAAGGGAATAATAGAGAGTTTTTCTCTAAAAATTATTCATTCACAATTTTACATATTATTTTCTAGTGTAAGAAATATAAAAACTCTCTCTACATCTTATGAAAAATTAGAGAGATAAAATCTCCAAAATCCTTCCTCTTGGCCGAAATTACAAGAGACAAAAACAACTATTTTGGGTCAATTTTTAGTAAGATTAATATTGTTCTAGTTCTAATAATATTAGTCTTTTAAGAGGTTACCTTGGGTATTCACTTTTGGGAGGGATTCTTCTTTGGATCCTTTGTTCATCCATATAAGGAAAGCTCAAGAACAAGTGAGAAGGAGAACTCATTTGTGCCCAAAATCCGAAACTCCCATAGTAAGAAAGACGATTTCTTCTCTATTCTTATTCAAGATTGCATGCATAAGATCTAGTTTTAATTTTATGACTAAATTAAAATGTCACATATATGAATATGTTAAATAATGAGATTAATGATTTCAAACACCTGGGCTGCTCAAAGAGGCGCGAGCCACGTCGCGGGTCTTCAAGTTGTCCTGTCACTTTCACACAAGTGCAATAATGATTTGTTCTATCCTAGGATTTGTAGTCACATGTTTCGTACTTGACCATTCATGAATTCGGGAAATCTTAGTATAGAAGGTTTTGAATGTTTTGTTTTTGGTGGTTGACTCGGTTTGACACGTTGTTGGAGTCGGGATTTGAATTTTTGAGTCGGTTTTTGGTCCGGTGTCGGTTTTGACTCTAGTTAGTGTCATTGCGACCCCGTCGTCCTGCATTAAACACTCTAGGTATTTTTGAAATCTTTTATTTTCAAAATCGTTTTAAGTTTTCCGACGTAAATTTGTACACAAACTGTCGATCAAACGCCGTGATTCCGATCCAAAACATGATATAGTCCGATAATCATCGGGTGTTTGTTGGAGTCTCAGCAGATACTGGGTATCTACAGAGCCCCCACTTTGACTGAGGCTTGGACAGGGCGAAAGTCAAAGTAGAGCCCCCAGATCAATCGAAGATTACAACCTGGAGACCCAAGCGACGTCGAGGCGGCTCGAAAGTATTCGGGCCAAGGACCTACCGTCGGGAAGGACGACGCCAAGGCGACTCGAGGGTACGAACCAAGGAACTATCGTCGGGAACAGTTTAGAGTCTGTCGACTATCCGTGCGGGTTGTTTAAAGTCCGTTAGACTACGTATTAAGGCTCGCCAGCCACAAGAAGGGGTCATACCTGAGGCATCTTCGGATACGTCCTTGCATGTTTGCGGACAAAGGCTCGCCAGCCATGGTGCGTACCTGAGGAGGGCTCGCCAGCCGCGACGCGTCGTAAGGCTCGCCAGCCATGGTGCCTATATGAGGAGGGCTTGCCAGCCGCGACGCGTTGTAATGCTCGCCAGCCATGGTGCGTATATGAGGAGGGCTCGCCAGCCGCGACGCGTTGTAAGGCTCGCCAGCCATGGTGCGTACCTGAGGAGGGCTCGCCAGCCGCGATGCGTTATAAGGGTCGTCAGCCATGGGGCGTATATGAGGTGGGCTCGCCAGCCGCGATGCGTTGTAAGGCTCGCCAGCCATGATGCGGTCGGTTAATGGACCGTGAGAATAGCCGCGTCGGATGGGCTTGTTTTGAAAGTAGCGGACTCATGATGCCGTCGTGGAAATAGTGAATTTGAATTTTCACTATTACTGTTTTTGACAAGAGCGGGTTCCGTGAGGAATCCCCCTGTTGACATTTGAAAGAATTGTGAATTTGGAATCTTCACTATTCATTGCTTTTTGAATTTGAAGTGGCGGTTTTGATCACCGTCTGTTCGAATTTTGAAGGAAATAGCAAATTTTGAGTTTTGCTATCACGTTTTGAGTGACGGTTTATGTGCCGTCGTTGACATTTGAAGGAAATAGTGAATTTTGAATCTTCACTATTATTTTTGAAGTGACGGTTTATGTGTCACCGTTGACATGTGTGGGAAATAGTGAATTTGGAATCTTCACTATTATGTTTGAAGTGACGGTTTATGTGCCGCCGTTGACATGTGTGGGAAATAGCAGAATTTAATTTCCAACTATTATTTTGAAATTGACGGTTTTAATTGTCGTCGTTTAAAATTTGGAGGAATAGCGGATTTGAATTTTCGCTATTATTTTTGAAAAAAAAAAAAATTTGAAACGAAAATAGTGAATTTTGATTTCAATGTTATTTTTTTAAATTGACGGTTTCGATTGCCGTCGTTTGAATTTTGAGGAAATAGTGAATTTTGAATCTTCACTATCATTTTGTTATTTTTTTGAAGGGCAAATGACGGTTTTGATCGCCGTTTGTTTGAAATTTTTGAAGGAAAATAGTGAATTTATATTTTCACTATTTGTTTTTTTTTGTATTTGAGAAAATGACGGTCCTTAATATCGTCATTGAAAACTTGAAGTTTATTACGGGAAATTGGGCGAAAGCCCAAAATTCGCTGAATAGAGCAAGGGGAGGCCTGGTTTAGGCGCGAGCATCCTGGCGAACCAAGGGGGCTTCCATATTTTTCTGTAAAAGACACGAGGCTTGGCTGCTCGTCATTCATCATTCATCTTCAATCCTTCGACACAAAATCCGCCATTAAAGGACCTTTGCTCACTTCCATTCGTGCTATCAACCATAATGTCATCTCAAGGTATGTATTTCCTCTTGAATCCATTTAAATTCGTTGGTCATTTGATAGATTGAATTAGGGCGAATATTTTACCCTAGAAAATTGATTTGAGCGTTTTTGATTGAGCCCATTTCGAGTGAAATTGATGATTGCATTAGGTTAGAAACTCATTTAGGAGTATAGGGGTGCTTTTAGTTTGCATTTTGGTCCCCGTTCCCGCTCCCTATGCTCAAAAAAGGTGAGTGAGGTGGAGAAACCGTCTCATCTCACAATGCCAAGTTTATTTGCTTGGGTAGTGGGTCCCACTAGGTTGCATTGTAGTCGGGAAAGACCGTATTTGCAATTGTGGACCTTTGTTGGGTATTGTGGGCAAAGTTGGAATTTTTGCCTTTTGTGACGGTCTTATGTCTGACAAAATAAGCGCCTGTTTGAGCTTGAATTGAGTCAGTTTGCCTTGAAATGGACCTTATTGGTAGTTTAGGTCACCTTGAGGCGTGATAAAATCACGTTTGCCTCTTTGCGGTCGTTTTTGAATTTTTGACCGGTTTGTGCTCAAACTGGCGTATAAATTGCCTTTTTGAGCCGTAGAAAAATTCCTCATTGCATTGGGAATGCATTTTGGTTCGTTGGCGGACCTCGTGTGGGTATTGCGGTGCCGTTTTTTTTTGTTGTGGTTGTTTTGACTCGTCTTTTGCTTGAAAAGAAGGGTGAGTTGTTTTTGTGCGCTTTTTTGTGAATTGTTTTTTGTTTTGTTTGGTTGGATTTGGGCGGGGTTGCCCTTGCTTTGCTTTGCAGGTTTTTTTTTGTTCTGGGTTTGTCCGATTTACACCGTCATAATGCCGAAATTTCGGCTGACTTTTTTTGTTTGCAGGAGAGTGTTCGGGACAGGCTGGGTCCCTTGCTGCGACTTTTGAGGAGTTGTTCGGGATGGGGCCGGTTAGCACTCCAGTAAGTGTACCCGCTGCGGTAGTGGAGGACGCTTCCGAGGAGGAGGGACCCCCTACGAAGACTGTTGGGGCCGGGAGGGCCGTTGAGGTGCGTGGGGAGCCCGTCGTTGGGGCTACCGACGCTAGGAGAGCTCAGACTGGTTCTGAGGCTGGTGCCTCCGGGAGGAGGGTTTCTACGAGGAGGCGGACTCCTTGGCCGACTAGACGGATGTTACAGAACATCGTTAGGGTCGTTGAGAGGCCTCCCGTCTGCCACGTTGAGTCTCGTGGTCAGAAGAGACGGAGGGCAGAGACAGTTGAGGACGACGCCGACGTCACGAGTTGGAGAGCTAAGCGACTCTGCCCCACGGGGCCGAACTGCGGCGGCGCGCGGGGCCGAGGGTTTTGACGGTAGCCAGTTGTTGCTTCGACTAGACATGCACATCTCCTGCCGTGCTCACGAGGGCTTGGTGAGTCGTGTCCCCCGTTTGAACTTTTGTCACTTTTGAAGTGTCAGGCCTGAATAGGGATTCTGACGTTGTTTGTTTTTGATTTCAGGAGATCGGCACCATGAGGACTTTCTCGGGCTTCACTACCTGCCTGGGCTTTTACGACGTTCTCTGAGCCGGGACGAGGGCGTTGATAGAGAGGTCGGCTTTTAGGCCGTTGGTGGCCGATTGGTGGGATATTCACAGGTCTTCGATTAGGTCGAACATGTGTCTGATCCGCGCCATGTTGGATCGGTATTGGGATCTGACGTCTTCGTTTCACATGGAGTTCGGGGAGGTCGGTGTGACCTTAGAGGATTTCGCCATGATATCCGGCCTCCCTTGTGGCGAGACGCCTGTTGAGCTTACCGAGACACCGGAGAGAGTGTCTTCTCCTGCGGTTACTCGTCTGATCGGAACTGCTTTGCCTGAGCCTTCTGACATTACCACGTACCTGATCGCGAGTTCGTATGTGAGAGACCACTTCAGTGGGAGGGTGGCAGGTGTGGTTCCGGCGCCGTTGGAGAGTCCGGAGGCAGAGGCTGAGGCTGACGCGCAGGAGGCACGGTTGTGGTTGTGGTACTTCTTGGGTGCCACGTAATTTGGTGACAAGGATGAGCGCTTGTCGACCAAAGTGCTTCCCCTCCTTGCTGACCTTGACACTTTGGGTCAGTTTGACTAGGTTACGCCGGCCTTGGCGAGTTTTACCTGGTACATGCACGCAGCAGTGCGTCCGGAGGCAGTGGGGGATGGTAGTGCCCCTGCTTTGGTTGGTCTCGGCCTCATCTTGGAGGTACGAGCATTTTTTGTAGTTTCTTTTTTTTAGTTTGATTTTGATTTTGATTTTGGCAATTTTTGAGAAATTGGCTGATTTGTGTTTGATGTGTTTGATTACAGGCTTGGTTGTACGCTTACTTCACCCCTCTGCGTCCGGGGACTACAGGCGGTGTTCCCTCAACCTACCCTGTTGTAAGGGGTTGGACGGTGGCTCGGAAGAAGTCGATTAAGTCGACTTACGAGGACTGCAGGCGCGTGTGAACAAGCTTCGGATTGCTGATGTAAGTTCTCGTTGTTTTCTCCCTCTTCTTTATAGAAGTAGATAGGGGTATGGTGACTAGGTAACTTAGGAAGCCCCAGTCGGCTGAGTAGCTTTGTCTTGAATGCAGTTTGTTGAGCGACCTTGGGAGCACTACACGAACGTGCCGGCTGCTATCAGGGAGCGTTTGCGGCCTCGCAGCTCCCTGCGTTTGTACCTGGAGACGGCAATCGAGCCGGTTTGGTACCTGGGCGAGCGTTTAGCTCGTCAGTGCTTCACTGAGACTTTCGTGGTACCGGTCGATCCGCCGAGGGTGTTGTTCCAGGAGTCGACCCCCGACGAGGTTGGGGAGCACCTTCACGGTCAGGGAGGTGAGGAGCTGTTGCTGCGGGACGTCGACTACGACACCTTCCGGTTGTCGAGGCTTGCTTGGTACCCGATCGAGGTATATTTTCCTCTGTTCTTTTGTTTTCATTGCCTCTCTTGATAGGAGGGTTTGTCATCTTTTATGTGGATCCAAATGGTAGGGAGTCGACCTGCTGTTGAGGACTCAGCCCCCAGCTTTCCCGACGGAGACTACCTTCCAGGGGCCGGGCGGCGAGGAGCTTCGCTGCGCTTAACGGAGCGCCTGCGGTTGCCGAGGTGACCGACGCCGGCATGGAGTGGAGGTTGATCATCCTGAGGATGAGTTCCTGACTTGAACATTTTTCCTCATTTTGGGCTTTGCCTTGCATTGTATTGAAGGACATTTTTGATTTGTAGGTGACGACCGTTAGTCATCAGGCTTTGTCGCGGATGGCTAACCGCTGGAGGGCGCTTGCCGGTGACCTGGCTGCGAAGGAGGCTCGGATTTCTAAGGTACTTTTTGTGTGTTGTTTTTGTGTATTTTGTGTTGCATTTCACGTTTTAAGATCTTGACGATCTGTATTGTGTTTTGTAGGGTACTGCGGATCCAGCGGAGGTTGCTCGGGTCCGCGCTGAGTTGGATGCAGCTAGGTCGATGATCGAGACCCAGGGGTTGGGGATCACTCGTCGGGACCAGGAGTTGAGGCGTCGTGAGGATGAGTTACAGAGCCGATACGCGGAGATTGCCTCTCTGAGGGCTCAGCTGGCTGCAGCGGAGGAGCTTCACGTCGAGATGGAGCGTGAGACGCTGGAGAGTTCCCCGGAGAGGGAGTCTGAGTAGGTGGTAGTATCTGCGTTGGCGGCGACTCCTCGTGAGACCGAGACTGGTCCGACGGAAGGCGCTGACTAGTTGTAGTAGCTTGTCCGTGTCTTGGACTCTTGTCTGTACATATTTACATTTTACGTGAAGCGGTTTGTATATATGTGTTTTTGGATTGTGGTTCATTTGTGATTTTTGGCCTTTTTTTGTGTTGTGTTTCGGAGGAGTGCTGTCGGTTGTCGATTCTCCTTTTTCTTTGTACCAGTTCCTGCATCGTTAGTGTAGAAAACAGGCAACAGAGAGCACATATCCAAAAATGCAAACACGTAAAAGCATTTGATTGAAAAAAAAAATTAACCAAGATGACTTGGAGTTAAAATTTGAAATTTGAAATGATATGATATTTGAAAATTCCGTGACAAGTCGTCACTTTAGATAAAAGGAATTAATTTGAAAATTGAGCAATTAACTCATGTCGTGAATTAAATTGGATCGAAATGTTGAAATTGATTTGTGACTCGAAAAATTCAAACTCAAACCGTCAGGGATAAATTTTTAAAAAATATTTTTACGAGCATATTTGATTTTTGGGGTCAAGACTCGAATTTGTGAGTGCTTGAATTTTGAGGAAAACTGATGTCGTGTTATCACTTTTCGATTTTTATTTTGATGGAAAATTGTGAAAAAGCGAAAAAATTTCGGAATTTTGATTGACATGGAAACGATCCGTTTGATTGACATGGCAACGATCCGTCGCGGATCGGGGCGACTACCCTTCCCCCTTTTAAAAAAAGAAAGAAAAATCCGTATGTTTAAAGCTGCGTCATGGAAACCGTGTCGAATTTCGTAAAACGCGAAAATAAGGAAATGTGAGTGTGAGGAAACACAAAATGTCCTGGATCATCCCGAAGAGGCGCGAGCGTCCTGGCGGGAGGTTTGAGGTGTCAGGAGAAAACACAACTTGAAAGAGACAAGTCAAAAGCGGGAATCCTGGGGAAGGCCTAAAGAGACGCGAGCTGCCTAGCGATGGAAGCCAGCTCTCCATTTTTTCTGAAAAACGCGCTGATCATTTTTGTATAAATAGTGATGTTTGCGCTTCATTGTTTCATCATCCGAAACACAAAAACATCTCTACAAAACTTCTTCTTCTTCTTCTTCCACGAAAATATTTCATGGATGCTTTTGAGAATGCATTGCGACAATGGTGCCGGGATTTGTCGCCTCCCGAAAAGTATCAACTCATTTGCATGGGAGTTGGTCAATTGTTGGTGCTCCGTCAAGTCAAGGTGCAACCTTCATTTCTCGAAGCATGGTCTCGGTTTTGGGATTCGAAACACCATGTTTTCGTTTTCCCGAAGGGTGAAATTTGTCCTCTTGCCGAAGAAGTTGGAGCCATTGGTGGGTGGCCGGGTTGTGTTCCGGTGCTTCCATCGACTCGGTTGTGCTATAAGGAGAAATTCCGTTCCATGTTGGGTTTGTCGACGAGTCAAGTCAACTTCCTTCTTGTTGTTGGGAAATGTGTCCTCAACAGTAGTGCGATCACATGATTTAAATATCATTATAAAATCTCATTTTAAGAATACATGTGGGATGTAATATTTTACAGTCAACTAGTCCATACATATCGGTAATAATTGGCTGACTAGAGTTTGACATTACTGTCGTGCGACGGTGGTGATCAGTTGATCCCCTTAGGTCATACCTATAGGGAAATACTCTTAATTGATTATTTAATTAATCGTATACCGATACGAGTTAATTAAATTGCTTAAAATTGACGGACGATTTTGTGAGTATAATTTACGTATCTTATTGTAATATGATTAAATGAGACACGGTCTAAGTAATCGAATTGTTTTATTACTTAGATGAAATTATTGTTTACAGAAACAATTAAATCGGAATGAATAAATTATTATAAATACAGAATGTTGTAGTTTATAATTCGGAAACACTTTTGGTACAAGTAATTACGAATTACTTGTCGATTTTGTAAATGACATATTTTATGAGTATGTTGATTTTTAATATGTTAAAAATACATTACATTGTGACATGTCATGTAACATGTTACATGTGACAAAATTGACAAATAACAAAAATAAAATGGACCTCCCATTTTATTGATACATACCGAAATATGGAGGGAGTTAGTGGAAATTGTGTTAATTGTTTAAGTGTTAACACAATGATGAAAGCTAACAAGTAGCCATGCAAACCTAAGCTTTTGAGAAGAGCAAAAATAAAAGGTATTGGGCAACCTACCCAAGCCATATTTTTCGGCCAAAAAGAAAAGAAAGAGGAGAGGTTCTTTTCATTTATTCATTCATTCTTTTCATCTTATTTTTCTAGTGTAAGAAAATCTATCAAAACTCTCTACAATTTATGATAATTCTAGAGAAATAAACTCACAAAAATTACTCCCTCTTGACCGAGATATTCAAGAGAAAAACACAATTTATTTTGTGTCAATTTTATAGTAAAACTAATATTATTACTAGATCTAAATAATGTTGGTTGTTATGAGTGTTCCTTGGGTATATGTCTTTGGGAGAGATTCTACCTTTGAATCTTGTTCATCCATAAGGAAAGCTCAAGAACTAAGTAAGGTAGGTGACCTTACTAGTGCCCAAATATCCGAAACATGCAATGTAAGGAACCGATTTCTTCTCTTAACTATTGATGTTTGCATGCATAAGATCCACCATTTAATTTTATGACAAATTAAAATAAAACATATATGAATATGTTAAGTAATGAGATCTACTTTTCCTTCACTTGCTCCTCATGTTGTGGATATATTGGCTCTTATCAACATCTTTTCAAACCGATTAGATGTCAATGTTTCAGAGGTGGCTAGGAGAAGGGCTCTTGCCTTTTGCCTTGTCCATATGTACCTATCTGTTGAAGTTTTGAAGAAGGAGGGGCCAAAATGTTATGGTAGCATGACCCTTATTCATGTGGTTGAGCAAATGGAGCATGGTAGAGATCCATCGTGGTTGGTGCTTGGCGAGATCATCCAAGCCTTGGACAAGGAAGGCTCTTGTGGAGAAGCTCCTTCGTTCGGATCCCCAAGGATCCTTCAAGTGTGGCTATTGGAGAGGCTAAGGTATGTAGTGTGGAAAATATCGGTATATCTCATCAAGAAAATTCGGATTATAACGAAATTATAGAATATGAAATTACGAGTCATAAACGAAATTGCATAAACAAAAGAATAGAGATTAGAATTAACCTTCGGTCCTAGTAATTTGGCCTAAGAACAAATATCGAGATCGATATTCTCCTAATCGTTGCACCCAAAATACTACAAAAAAAGCCTCTCTTTTGCTAGAATAAGAACCTTAATTTCTAATTGATTTTTAGGGTTTTGTGATGAGAGAATTAGGTCAAAAACAAGTGAGAAAAATAATCCTCTTTCCTCCTCTTTTAACCATCCAAAAGGAGAGTAAAATGGGAAGATCTTTTTCTTCTTTTTTTTCTCCCTTAAACCGATTTGACCAACCACCAAAAATAAGGAGAAAATCTTCTTATTATAGGTTATCATCAAATTGTATATAATGTGTATCTTTCTCAATTGTCAATTATGTCGACACATATTTAATAAGTCCACACACAACAGTTTGTAGTCGATTTATTAATACCGGTCTGTCAATCATTTATTATGACAGTGTCGTATAATATATACATTAACTATAAATATCGCATATTTATAATTTGCTAATTAAATATAACCGTTTACGTTTAATTACGAATTAACATCTTAATTCGTTTAAGCTAACATTATATACATTAATTAAATATAACAGTGTATATTCAAATTACGAATTAACAATTAATTCGTCTCAGCTGATATTATTTAATTGTATTAAATAATTGACTCATCATCACTTTGACTAACCTTTTAGTCAAATACATGGACTAACCTTTTAGTCATATAAGGCATCAATGTGATTATATTTTCATATAATCACATCTCAAAAACACATCCTTTAGGTGTGACTTTTAGGGACCAGTTGATCACCGCCATCAGTATGATAATAACGTCAAACTTCTAGCAAGCCAACCGTTATTAGTAAATGTTAATCAACTGATAAAATACTAAGTATACCCTGTGAACCTATAAGATATTTATACACGTTATCACACTAACTGTGGAGGACACTAGCTCCAACAATCTCCCACTTGTCCTCACAAGTGTGTGTGCGATAACCGATTCTCATATCCTTAATTTCTCTCACTCAATGTAAAACAATTTGCAAAATCCGTATTCACAAAGGCCATATTTTACAAGTGATCAATATCAAGAGTGGTTTTCCCGACTAGAGAGTAACTTAACTGATAAACGAATCATCATTCGAGCATGGCCATGCATTTTAGTTACAACTCCTCGAGTGGCCCTGAGAAATGTCTAAACCTGATAAAGGTTGGATATTTTCTTCAACTCGACTCCTGCAGATATAAGCACAGTATGAAATGACCCAGTAAAAGTCAGCTTAGCCTCCTGTTATAGTCGACTATGAGAAAGAAACCAAAGTCACCCAAAAACTGCCTTAATCTCAAGAGACAGTCGATAGTCAAAAGAATCGACTCTAGGAACACAATGGAAGTCCAATCCACGATGTGGCACCGAATGTTTTTAAACATTTAGGACTCCATTATGTTGTCACAATGTCCTATGAGGTATTGTTATAACTCGCATATGTGATCAATCGGACAACCGTTTGACTTATGGCTCGTTGAACTCACCATCAATCAACTTCACAATATAATAGACAGAGTTATCAGCTCATGTAGGCGATTACGGACCAAAACAAATATAATGTAATTCAGTTCACTTTGTGGCGTTCAAAGTTGTCGTACAATCCACATGAAAAACAAAATATGAAATAATACGATGAAGTTATAAATAGCATATGAAAAAGAAATTGTATCGAATCCATATGCAACTAGTACAACTCAGGAACACGTTTAATTCCCATGGAAATAACGTGCCCTTCATGCTTATCATATTTCAATGGTTTAGTGAGAGGATCTGCGATGTTGTCATCCGAAGCTATCTTGTCAATCACTATCTCCTCTTGCTCCACGTAATCACGGATCAGGTGAGCCTTCCGATGTACATATCTAGACTTGTTGCTAGACTTAGGCTCCTTGGCCTGGAAGATGGCACCTCTATTGTCACAATAGATGGTGATTGGGTCATTCGAACTAGGAACTATGGTTAGTCCTTGTAAGAATTGACGCATTCATATAGCTTTCTTTGCTGCTTCTGAAGCGGCATAGTACTTGATTGATGGTAGAATCTGCTACAACTTCCTGTTTGGAACTTTTCCGGTGACCGCAAAGCACCATTAAGAGTAAAAACGAATCCGATCGAGATTTGAATCATCTCGATCCGTTTGGAAGCTAGCATATGCGTAACCGATTGCACATAGCTTAGTATCTCCTCCATAAGTCAATGCCCAATCCTTAGTTCTCCGTAGGTACTTAAGGATGTTTTTAACAACCATCTAGTATGTTTCACCTGGATTGCCTTGGTACCAACTCGTCATACTCAATGCATATGCCACGTCTGGACGTGTGCATATCATGGCATACATGATTGATCCTATGGCTGATGCATAAGGAACACGACTCATGCGTTCAACCCCTTCCGGTGTCTTGGGTGACTGAGACTTGCTCAAATGCATCCCAGAAGTCATTGGAAGGTTCCCCTTCTTGGAGTTGGTCATGCTGAACCTTTCAAGAAGTTTATCTAAATACGACTCCTGACTCATTGATAACATTCATCGTGATCTATCTCGATAGATATGGATTCCCAATAATCGTTGTGCCTCACCCAGATCTTTCATCTGGAAATGGTTCTTCAACCATCCTTTTACCGAAGATAAGAGAGGAATGTCATTCCCAATCAAGAGTATGTCATCGACATACAATATCAAGAAAACAATCTTGCTCCCACTCGACTTGACATATAAGCATGGTTCCTCGACCGATCGAGTGAAACCATACTCTTTTATCACCTGGTCAAAACGATGATTCCAACTCCGAGAAGCTTGCTTAAGTCCATAAATGGAACGTTTAAGCTTGCATACTTTCTTAGGATTTTCAGGATCTATGAAACCTTCGGGTTGTACCATGTACAATTCCTCCTCCAAATAACCGTTTAAGAAGGGGGTTTTCACATCCATCTGCCAAATTTCATAGTCATGAAAAGCGGCAATCGCTAAGATTATCCGAATGGAACGCAGCATAACTACGGGTGCAAAGATTTCATTATAATGCAATCCGTGCACTTGAGTGAAACCTTTTGCCACTAGTCGTGCCTTATAGGTATATGGTTGCCCTTCTACAGAATGCTTTATTTTGAAAAGCCATTTGCACTGAAGAGGTCGTAACTTGTTTGGTAAATCAACAAGATCCCATACGTCATTCTCATACATGGAGTCCATCTCGGATCGCATGGCTTCAAGCCATAGCTTAGAGTTGGAACAGGTCATTGCACCTTTATAGGTAACGCGTTCATTACTCTCTAGGAGCAAAACGTCATTTTCCTCGACCATACCAATGTATCTGTCTGGAGGATTAGAGACTCTACCCGACCTCCTAGGTTCCTGAGGAATATTAACCGTATCATTAGTTGAAGGAACATCTTCCCCCATCTGTTCCTCGGTTGTTGGCTCTTGAATCTCCGACAGCTTGAAGGTTCTATTACTTGACTTGTTCTCGAGAAATTCTTTCTCTAAGAACTTTGCACTAGCCGCAACAAAAAACGATGTTCGGTAGGCGAATAGAAGTAATGACCAAGCATTCCTTTTGGATAACCACTAAAGTATGTCTTGACCGATCGCGGGCTAAGCTTATCCTCGTGTCTCCACTTGACATAAGCCTCGCAGCCCCAAACCCGAATAAAGGACAAGTTAGGGACCGTTCCCTTCCATATTTCATACGAAGTCTTGTCGACAGCTTTAGACGGACTTCGGTTAAGTATAAGAGCAGCTGACAAAAGAGCAAAACCCCATAATGAATCAGGTACTACCGTGTGACTCATCATGGATCGAACCATATCAAGTAGTGTTCGATTTCTCCGTTCGGAAACACCATTTAATTGAGGTGTTCCGGGTGGAGTTAACTGTAAAACAATTCCACAGTCTTTAAGGTGTTGATCAAACTCATTTGAAAGATATTCGCCACCACGATCTCAACGGAGTGCTTTAACCTTTCTTCCCAGTTGGTTCTCAACCTTATTTTGGTATTCTTTGAATTTTTCAAAAGACTCACTTTTATGCTTCATTAAGTAGACATATCCGTATCTACTCAAATCATCCGTGAAAGTGATAAAATATCTATAGCCGTCTCTTGCGGTGATTGACATAGGTCCACATACATCAGTATGTATGAGTCCTAATAGGTCATTAGCGCGCATTCCAACAACTTTGAAGGAAATTCGAGTCATTTTGCCGATAAGACATGATTCACACGTGCCAAATGATGAGAAATCAAATGTGGAGATAGTCCCACTCTCAATGAGTTTCTTTACACGTTTTTCATTTATGTGTCCCATTCGACAATGCCATAGATAAGTTTGATCTTTGTCACCAACCTTTAATTTCTTATTATTCACATGTAATATATCTGTGGTTTGATCTAAGATATAAATTCAATTCATGGAAACTGCTTTGCCATAAACCATTTCATTAAAAGAGAAAATACAGCTATTGTCCTTTATTGAAAATGAAAAACCGTCTTTATCAAGTACGGAAACGGAAATAATATTCTTAGATAAACTGGGTACATAGTAACAGTTATATAAATATAACTCAAAACCACTCGGGAGCTGGATTACGTATGTTCCCATTGAGACTGCAACAACTCTTATTCCATTCCCGACTCGCAGGTCCACATCACCCTTTGCGAGAGGTGTGATGTTTTTTAGGCCCTCCAAATGATTACACAGATGAGAACCACAACCAGTATCAAGTACCCAAGTTCCGAAACTTGCATGGTTAATCTCAATCATATGAATATAAGATGACATACCAACAGGAGTGACGCGGCCTGCTTTTATGTCCTCACGGTACACGGGACGGTTCCTCCTCCAATGCCCAGTCTTGTGACAATGGTGGCACTCAACATCACCGCCCTTTCTCTTTGCCTTGCCTTGTGAGCCACTAGTCTCACCAGGCCCACTCTTACCGTTTCCTGACTTCTTAAACTTTGGCTTTCCTACAGTTAGGTCGCCGTGAGCTTTGGCCTTACCCTTATTCTTGTTGGAAATCATGAGAACATCTTGCTTCATGCTCCCACTCAATTTCATATCCTTCTCGGTCTGTACGAGAAGTGAGTGTAGCTCATGAGGACTTTTCCTCATGTCATTCATGTAGTAATTTGCCCTGAAAAGGGCAAAACCATCATGAAGTGAATGAAGCATACGGTCAATGACTATGCTCTCACTGATTTTGCAATCAAGTGCCTCCAGTTTCTCGACATTCTCAATCATGTCAAGAATGTGTGGGCTAACCGGTTGGCCCTTCTGGAGTTTCGCCTCAAAGAAGCGACATGTATCCTCATAAGTAACGATTCTCGGTGCTTTTGAGAACTCATTAGTGAGCGTGGTGAAAATCTTGTTTGCACCTTGGGCAATGAAGCGTCTTTGCAAATTGGTTTCCATTGCAAAAATGAGTACGTTCTTTATCGCACCAGCTTCCATGACGAAGTCACTATAAGCAAGTGACTCGTTAGCTCTTGCATTGGGGCCTGGGTTTGGCGGTATTGGCTCAGTCAAGTACTTGAGCTTACCGTCAGCTATGGCAGCATTATGTAATGATGCCTCCCAGTCCGCAAAGTTGGACCCGTCATTCTTCAGTCGTGTGGACTGATTCATGTGGTCCATGAAAGTTTTGAGCCAGGACTCGCATGCAAGTGTGGCACTTGGTATAGGGATATCATTATTTCTAGCCATTTTTTGTAAGCAGTATTATCAATATAAAACGAATTATACACTGCGAAAAGAAGAAGAAAAATATAATAAGCATACTCATCGTTATGATTTAAGTCTAATGCAAAACTGTTATAATGCGAAGACTCAAGCATTTATACAATTGACCTCCCTCAAGAATTATATAAATGATCCCAAGACTCAATTATCTGTAAATTGATAAGCCACCCACTTGGCTAATTCTACTTTTAGAATTCTTGGTTGATAAATTTCTGTAAATTCTATCTATAGTCCATCATAATCACGAGAAACTCTTCGGATTATAATGTTGAGGTAAAATAAGTCAACACAAACTACTTACCCAACGTAGAAGGGGTCACATGGAGAGAAAGGTCCTATATGCCTACCGACGAAGAAGGGATTCATAGTTGTTTGGCCTATAAAGACTAATCTCAATTTTAGTTTTAGAGGAAGATCCCATCAACTTTATTTTAATTCATTTTAAGTGAAGTAATATCTAGCATGCGAGAATGAATAAACTAAGATGATGGCTTAGAATTGTGTGACATCTTTATGTCCATGATAACTAACATCCAAACTATATGAGTCAATTTTCATGTTTATAAGTAGGTGGTTTGGTTTAGGCGGAATATGATGCACTAATTATCAAGCGAAGAAAAGCAACGATAATGAAAAACGAAAACAAAAACAAAGTCCTAGTGTGGCCTATCTACCAAAATGAACATAAATACAACTTTGGAATCCTTCCTAGGACCCGAGAAGCTTGTCTTGATGTTCCATCTTGGTCCATGTAGCGGGAGTGAGCAATACAATCTCCATCTTTAGTCTTCTCAAAATTACAATAAAAAATTACAAAATAAACCTATTTACATTCTAATTTCAAAACCATAATACTAAAGAAAACCAAAGGAGATTCGAGATCTCAAAATTACATCAAGACTATGTTTCCATCATTACGAAAACATAATAATACAAAATTACAACCGATTGCAAAAATACGTAAATAAACCATTCAACAATTCATACAACTAATAAAATGCATCAACTATAAATTAACCATTCAAGACATAATTCCTTAATTATGTAGAGTAATTTATCCAAACCACCTATTTTAAAAAGATCAAAATTATGTGACAATTCCTCAATTACTCACAATAATTCCAATCTTAATACACATTAACTTGTAATATGAATTAATCTAACATTATTTTTAAACCACTTTAAAATAATTGGGTATCTTTAATTTGTGAACTTTTTCACAACAAAACAATCATACATTATAGATCTAATGTATAATAATTATTGGCCAAAACAAACATAAAAAAAACGAAATTTTTTTTTCTCGGCATTTCTTAAAAAAAAAAAGAAAAACAGTTTTTTTTTCCTCTTCTCGGCATTCTGCCCTAAAAAGTCGAAAAAAAAACAGTTTTTCTTTTTTTCTTTTTCTCGAAAATAACCTTTTTAATGTGAACAAATTTGTTTAATGTTGCTACTATAACAAGATTGGCATAATCATCAACTTTTAATTTAAACATGGATCCAAACTAGATGATTCAATTTAAGCTCTTAAAATGAATATCTAAATTATGATTAAATCGATTATCCGAATATTTGATTCATCACAATTGATTTGAACATTATTAAATTAACTTGTATGCCAAAACTATATAGCAAAAACAAATGAACATCATCAAACAAAACAATTTCCATTTACATTTGATGTGACCATAATTAGAGCATAATTAGTCCCCGAATTAGCCTTGTTCCCATGCTTTTTAGTGCATATTTGGGTCATTTATTGTCTTTAGTCCTTTGTTTGACATATTCTTTGAGGTTTTGTGTCCTTGGTAGGAAAGGAGTGCAAACCTTGCATTTTCATGGCAAAATGAAGCTAAATTGATCGAATTCAATGACCAAACATCAAAGAGAAGACAAGATTAGAAGGCCTTTGTACATACTATAGTAGATGGGAAATGATGAGAAAAGATCCTTGCATCCCCGAGGAAATCCTTAAGGATTTTATGAAGAAAAAGGAAGAAAAGAAGAAAGAAATAACCTGTAAGACAATCCGAGCGGATTGTCCACAAGACGCCCGTCCAGCAGCCACAATCCGAGAGTCTTCCCCCTGTGAACGCCCGTCCAAAACACGCCCAATCCGCCCGTCTTCCCCATCTGGACGCCCGTCCAGAATCACCAGAATCCGCCCGTCCCATGCCCTGGACGCCCGGATTCTCTAACACCTATTTCGTCTTCTACAAGCTTCAAGGAAGGATGCGCATATTTTTCTAAGACCGACGAAAAGGAAACCGGAGTCTCCCTAGAGACCGGCGATTCCTCAAGGACTTAATCGTCATTTAAGCCCTTAGTAAACCCTAATCTATGTAACTAATCCCCACTATAAATACCCCATTAGGCTAATTAGAAGAGCATGTTCTTCTTAGCAATCTCTAGTGTAGTTAATATCAATCAAATCTCTCTTTAATCTTGTAATCAACATTTAATCAAGTTTTAATACAAGTTTCATTTCCTTAATTTCTCTCTTGTTCATCCTTTGTTTTGGGTAATTGAAGATTATTTGGGTTATTATTGGGAGATTGACAACCTTCCAATCTATCATCAAGTACTTCTATTAATCTTTGCTTTATTATTGGAATCATTAGTAGTTATAATTCTCTTAATCCCTTTTTAACTATTTCTAATTATCTTCATTTATTCATCATGTTTTACTTTGTTGGTATAATTGACAACCTTGCTAGCATGTTCAACATGATAATGAGTGAGTAGTTTCCTTAGCTAGGGTTAATGGGTAATTGGGGCAACATGGGGGATGATTCATGCTTAAATTAATATGTTTTCATAGTTTATTTGCTTGCTTGTTGTGATCTCAACTTATGCACATGTTATGTTTGATGAAATGCGAGCCTATGAATCCTTGCATTTTTTTACCCATCACCTATCTTTTCAATGAGACTTGTAAGACATAAACCAACACGAGTCTCATTAGACCATGTATATAGTTGAGTGGGGAAGATTAAGTCGACTTATAATTTGAGAATAATTGCTAGGATACTTTTAAGATATAAACCAACACGAGCCTCCGGGACCCAAACTTTCCTAGGATTGTAAGATATAAACCAACTCGATCCATCACAACAATAATTGCTTGCTTATAATTTGAGAATATGTTTGTATGATCAATTTCCATGAATCCCCTATGACCCCATGACACCCTAGTGCCTTTTATCAATTGTTTACACCCCTTTTTAATCATCTTGCAAGTTTACTTTCATTGCTATTTAGTTTAGTGATCTTCTACTTCAAACCCCAAATTGTGACACCCTTAGACACCACTAGTTGCAATAGAAAATATCATCTCAATTCCCGTCCCTTGGGATCCGACCTTTACTTGCCTCTTTACTAATTGTAGAGTTGTTTGTGAAGTTATAAATTGTGTTTTGGTCTAGGTGCTCCTAACGACAAGTACCGAAAACTAAACCTCCTCGAGAGTCCGACCAAAAATGGCGCCGTTGCCGGGGACGGTGTTAACTTGATTTAGATTTTCTTATATTGTTATTAGTTGTGTCTTTTTTTTTGCCTTGAGGAAGTAAAACTCCTCAAGGTTTGTTCTAACTATTTTCAAGTTGTTCGATATTTTGCAAGATGGACCTTATAGATTGTTTTGTAGAGGACCACTTATGTATACCTTTTTTCAAAGATCCCATGCAAGCATTGGAAGCCTTGGAATCAAGTGAGGCTAAAAATATGTATTGGGAATTGGAGGTAGATCTTTTTGAGGCCGCTCTAGCTAACAAAGAACTTACTTATGCACAATTCGAATTAGTACATAACATCCTTGTGGAAGCATGTCAACCTATAGAAGATGAGCAATCCATCCTAGAAGAAATCTTACAAGCTCAAGAGCAAGAGGAATTCGTCATGGAATTCGAATGTGATGAGGTTGATGAAGAACAAGTTGAATACGCAATGAGAATGGAATGTCTAATGGAGATGGAGCAAATTCTCAATGAACTTCAAAGGAGGAAAGTGAGGTACAAACCCCTACTTTAAAACCCCTTCCCCCAAATTTGAAATATGCTTACCTTGATGAATCAAAGACCAAACCTGTGATTGTTAATGATAGACTTGATGAAAACCAATTGGGAAAATTGCTTGATGTGTTGAAACAACATGAGAAGGATATAGGTTATAGTCTAGATGACCTTAAGGGGATAAGTCCCAACTTTCGCATGCATAGAATTCATCTAGAGGAGGACCATAGACCTACCATTAAACCTCAAAGAAGATTAAACCCCCACATGCAAGAAGTTGTCAAAGGAGAGGTTATGAAATTGCTTGATGCGGGAATCATATATCCCATATCGGACTCTTTGTGGGTTAGCCCCGTTCAAGTAGTACCTAAGAAAGGAGGTACCACGGTGGTGACAAACGAAAAGAACGAGTTAATACCCACAAGGAAGATCACCGGTTGGCGTATATGTATTGACCATCGAAAATTGAATTCCGCAACAAGAAAGGATCATTTCCCCCTACCATTCATTGACCAAATGCTTGAGAGGTTAGCCTCCAACAAATTCTTTTGTTACCTTGACGGGTATTCGGGATTCTTCCAAATCCCTATACACCCGGATGACCAACATAAGACCAACTTCACATGTCCTTATGGTACTTTTGCATATAGGAGGATGCCTTTTGGCTTATGTAATGCCCCCGCCACTTTCCAAAGATGCATGATGAGTGTCTTCTCCGACTACCCAGAGACCATAATGGAAGTTTTTATGGATGATTTTAGCGTTTATGGAAAGGACTTTGACTCATGTTTGCATAATCTTTCTCTTGTATTGCAAAAATGTGAAGATGTTAGTCTTGTTTTAAATTGGGAAAAGTATCACTTCATGGTCAATGAAGGAATTGTTTTGGGTCATTTAATTTCGGAAAAGGGCATCGAGGTCGATAAAGCTAAGGTTGAGGTGATAGAGAAACTCCCACCTCTCGTGAATGTTAGAGGGGTGAGAAGTTTTCTCGGTCACGCGGGTTTCTATCGCCGTTTCATAAAAGATTTTTCAAATATAGCGAAACCCCTCACTCAACTCTTACTTAAAGATGCCCAATTCCATTTCACTGATGAGTGTGTTGAAGCCTTTAATAGAATCAAGGAAGCACTAATCTCGGCACCGATCATTCAACCTCCAAATTGGGAACTACCGTTCGAGATTATGTGTGATGCTAGTAACTACGCCGTTGGAGCGGTTCTTGGCCAACGGGTAGGAAGAGCTCTTCATGCCATCTATTATATAAGCAAGACTATTGATCCCTCCCAAGTGAACTATGATACCACCGAGAAAGAGCTTCTTGCCATTGTCTATGCTTTGGACAAATTTCGTTCATACTTACTCGGATCCAAATTGATTGTCTTTTCGGATCACCGTGCTCTCCGACATCTCTTGATAAAGAAGGAGGCAAAACCAAGGTTGTTGAGATGGATTTTGCTTCTTCAAGAATTCGACTTGGAGATAAGAGACAAGAAAGGAGCCGAAAATGTAGTGGCGGATCACTAGTCAAGGATCCGGTTTCATGATGAACAAGGAGAAACACCGATCAATGACTCATTTCCCGACGATATCTTGATGGCCATTCAAACACAACTTGAAAGGCACATCACCCCATGGTTTGCCGATTAAGCCAACTATATCGTTGGAAGAGTACTCCATCCAAATTTGAACTACAACCAAAGGAAGAGGTTATTATTTGAAGTAAAGAGGTACTTTTGGGATGACCCAAACCTCTACAAAGAGTGTAGTAATGGGCTCTACCGGAGATGCATCCCTCAATGGGAAGTCCAAGGAATCTTGTAAGGATGTCACTCATCACCCTACGGTGGGCATCATGGAGCAAGGAGAACCATTGCAAAAATTCTTCAATCGGGCTTCTATTGGCCTACAATGTTCCAAGATACAAGGGAATTCATCATTCATTGTGATGCTTGTCAAAGAACGGGGAATATCTCTTGGAGGAATGAAATGCCACAAAGGGGCATAATAGAGGTGGAGATCTTCGATGTTTGGGGGATCGACTACCAAGGTCCGTTTGTGTAACACCCCGTAATTTTGGACCGTTATTATTTTGCGAAAGTAATTTATTAATCAAGTTGAATTTAATATTAATGTATTTGAAGTAAAAATAATTCAAAGAAATATAATTTTATTATATTTTGAGGTAAAGTATTTATAGTGATAGTTTCGAAACGTTTAAAAATAGTTTAAACCGTGTAAAAACTTTTTATTTCGAAATAAGGGCATTTCGGGGGAAAATGACAACTCTTTTGAAAATTGGGCAAATGATTTTGGAAATGGGTCGTATGAGTATTCAATTTTCTTGTAATCTCGTGTTTAAGAACTTTGGTCTTGTCGGAATTTGCATTTGACAAGCGGTTGTAATTATTATCGAAACGAGCCAAAACCGACTCGTAAAATCCCGACTAAAAACCCGCTCTTTCCTTTCCTTTCTCCCTTACCCGCGGCACCCCCTTCCCCTTTCTTTTTTTCTGGTTTTCATTGTCCTTCTTCATTCTAATCTATCCCAAAAGATAAACACACCATTTTCATCTTAAAAATTCAAGCTAATTTGGCCATAACTTCCTCATTTCTTATCGGATTTTCGCATAATTTATATTTCCGGAATCCTCTCGTCGAGATCTATAACCTGGTATATTTTAATTTCAGTTTTCTTGAAGTTGTTTTAAGACGAATTTTGGCACAATTTCGGTTTTTATGCTTATTTTTGTGTTTTATTTGTTTATTTAGGTGAAGAATTGGAGGACGAGTTTGGGGACTCGTATATTGTCGAGGATAGTGGCTAGTTGCTTGTTAGGGTTTGGTTTTCAAGGTGCTAATTGCTCATTTTCTAGCTTAAGGTAACATATTTGGAGTTACTCGACGAATAATCGTCACATTCTTTGCTTTATGTATGTTTTTGTGATTTTTGTTTGAGTAGTAAATTTTCACATGATAAAATGGGTTGCATGCATGTCTTTTGTTAGTTTAAGTTAACCATTTGTATATTATTGTTTAGAACAAATTTGGATGAGTAATTATTTGTTGGGACAAATCCGCGGGTTGGCTGGAACGTGTCAGTACCGGACTGAGACATTTTCCAATGTTTCCAAAAATATGACAGATTGAACGGCGTCGAAAAATTAGGTGGTTTAGCCACTTGAATCACTCAATTCGGAGTCCGTATGAGTATTTGGCGTCGTTTTACCGAAAAATTTATAGAAAAGTTACTGTTCACAGACCCGCGGTACTGTTCACAGCAGTGAAACAGGCCCGTGACGGGCTGCGGCAGGCCCGTGCTTGGCCCGGGTTGGTCCGTCGCTTGTTTCGCGGTTTTTCATGCAATATTTGTCGTTTTAGGTTCATTAATGTTATAGTTAGAATAAGTAACATATGGTTAAACCTTTGAAATGAATAATGTTAGTAGTAAAGATAATGAGGTTGGTAAAATTATGCTTATATTGATAGTTATCACATGTTAGGATAGTTTACAAAATGAATTTTATAGTGATAATTGTAATGTTTTGATGATTGTGCCGAAAACTGAGCCTTGGTCCCTTTGACTGATTCGATGTCAGTTAATTGAGTGATTGGCCAGCCGCAATTTAACCCGTACCTGTCGCAGGGCTGGGGTTACGGGTAAAAATTCGGTTGGATGAAATTTTATATGAATTGGATAATCGGCCTTTTCTTGTTTTAGGCCACTTATCAAGTTTTTAAGTTCACATGTATAGTTGTTTGAATTTAATAGTTTCTTATATTGTAGAAATGGCCCTAGATTCCCTGAAGCCTTTAATATTGTTAATATTGCTAGAAATGGTATTGGTATTAAATACTTTCTTGCAGGTTGTTGTGTTTGTCATAGATAGGTCTTTATAGTCTCTGACGAGTATATGTTCACTGCTTAATAGCCTTTGTGTTCCTGACTAGTGGATTTATATCCAAGTTGGGGCATGACCTCGTTACTTATTTTGATAGTAAGTGGTCAGCTTAAGTACTAGCCAACCCTTTGGTGGACTCCTTAGGGTACTCACTTTGTTTTAGAAAAATTGTGGGTCTTGGGTGCGGTGGTGTGTATCCGCATGTCTAGGTCTCTTGTGATTTTAGGCTAGGGTTGTGTTGTGTCTTGGCCATGTTTTATTAATATTAACCGCTGAGCCAAGATACCGGTTCGATTACCTTCCCTACCTCGTGGTATAGACTCGAGTTACAAAGTGACTATTGACCGTACTAAGAACTTATGCCTGTCTTTGATATATTGCCCTTTCTTGTATGGTGATTTTATGAATTGTAATAGGTGAGATGTAAGCCGGTTACAATTGATAAAGTTTGGATTACTATTTGTTATATATTTCACATGTTAGTTTAAATTGGTTAGTTTAGAGTTCACATGTTAGAATACTTGATAAGTAAATGGTTTATCAAATTGTTTACATGTTACATTACATGTTACATTAATTATGACGTTTCGTGGCTGGGAGGACTCGAAGTTACTCCCCACTGAATTGTGGCTTTCGTGTTTGTATAAAATGCGATTGTGGGTTGAAGATTTAGATGGGGTCACGAGGCGAGCTAGTGAGCATAAGGAACCTTGGACCTAGTTTTGGCTATTTTTATAGTAAACCTTTAGACTTTTGGTTTTGTATATATTTTGAAGGGACATATGTCTCCCTCTTCTATTTTGGTTTGTATTACTATATTTCCGCGTCTTTAGTTATGTATGTAAATTAGTTTGTTAGAAATTGCAGGTTATGGCACTCTCTTCCGGAAATGTTTGTGAATGGTTTAGGAAATTTTTTTTGAAATTACGGGTTTTATCTAGTTGAACCAATTACAAACATATCTGTCGCTTTTTCCGTAGAATTTACGCCTTTATTTATCGCTAATTTTAAGGGTGTGTCACGGTTGGTATCGAGCTTGTTGCTCCCGACGCACGTTTGTGCACCCCACCTAAAATCACTTGACCTTTAAATAATAAACTTGAGAGATGGGTAGGATGGGTAGAGTTAGGATTTTATGTGGTAGTCTGTTTGTGATTGCTAATTGTTAGGTTTGTTGATTGTTAGTTATTAATTTTGGTGCCGTTAAAGATTGGTTATGCCAAATGAAGAATGCTTCCACTTTCTCGATATTTCTTTCCGTATTCAGTGTATCTTACCTTAATCTTCCAATCTCGTTGTTCATTCGTCTTTCAAATTCCTCTTATCTCGCCTTGGTAACTACTCTTCAATTCTTTCTCCGGATTCATCCTTGGTTCGTTTTCTCCTTATAACAAAAGTCCATGTGGACACCTTCCTTTTATTCCGCAGGATAGTCCCCTTGTTCAAGAGAACCCGGTTTTGAGAGAATGTAACTTTGGAGGGCGTGAACGAGTTGAGAAATTGATTGTTTAAGGTTTGAGTTGTATAGGAGAATATAACTTGGGATCCTTTGGTTAGTCTTGTTAGTTGTGCTTGATATGGGAGCCTAGTGAGATGTGATTTGAGGATATAGGATTGACTAAGTAGCCGAGTTTGGGTTGGGCTTCCATAATCACTTTGGATATGAGGGTTTGATAATGTATATGTTATCGTGTGGGAAATGTTAAATGTGGGATTATTTGTTGGTTTTAGTGGGTGATATTGATTACTACTTGAAGTATGTTATGAGAGTGAGAGTAAGCTACATTGTTGGGAAGTCTTAGCACTTGTTTTGGTATCTAGAAAGGGTAATGGTTTGGTTGACACCAATTGTTAGGTTAAAGAACATAGTTTCACTTATGGTTTTAGGAACTTTGAGGAGATAAAGT
The DNA here is from genome assembly GCF_048544455.1 of Silene latifolia. NCBI lineage: Eukaryota > Viridiplantae > Streptophyta > Magnoliopsida > Caryophyllales > Caryophyllaceae > Silene > Silene latifolia. The sequence goes on from NC_133537.1 coordinate 124,875,964, forward strand.
GTTGTTACAATTAAGACCTTGTTCCTTGGGAATTTGATGGTAAGTAAGTTTTAGGATGTCAAATTTGAAAGAATATTCCTTGAGATGTTGATGACCATAATGGTTTGGTGATGTGATTTGTCATTTTAGTTGACTCTTGAGAGTTCTTGAGTTGAGAGAGACTTAGTGTTGAGAAGAATTTGTTAACCCTATAGATTTATAGACCTTGAGGTCACATTGAGTACTTGAGATGATGGGATGATGTTGTAGCTGAGTGTAGATCCGCTTTTGGCAATCCTTAATAAGCAAAAGGATAGAAAACTTGAGATCCTATTGATTTTTCAGAGTTTGGGGTTGGTATGTTACTACCTTGTTTTGAAATGAGAATCTTGTGGAATATTTGAGGAACTTTCTCTTGGAGTTTATAGCTTGGTATTGGGATTCTTGAATGAAGGTTTACTTTTTGAGGAAACCATAGTTGACACTAGTTGGATACGAATATAGCTTTGTTGGAAGCTTTGACCTTAGGCTTGTGGAAGTTGTTTCTGGATGTTTGAGGATTTGGAACGATGAGATCACGCTTATAGTGGAATACCTTGTTTCAGGGAATAGATTAGGATGAGGTAACATAAGCAATTGAGGAAACCCTTGGGAGTGATGTGGTTATGAGTTTTGTTGTTAGGAAGTTTTGGAACCGTTTTGGGTGTTGTTGTAGTTTGTGATAAAAGTGTCTGGCATTTCCTTGTTGTCCGATTTTCCTTCTTCCTTGATCATGAGCGTTATCGCTCATACCTCTTTTCCTTACTTCATCATACTCCTCTCATAAGTTTGATGTTGGTAACCTATGAAACTCCGTCTTTGACACCCATTTAGGTTCGACTTCAATTCTTACCTCATGAAATTCATACAACTCTTTTGATTATTATTCTTATTATAGAACTTTAAACTAAAATTTTGAAAATGCTTTTATGATTTTTAATGGTTTTAACATTAATGAGTGTTAAATTTCGTTGTTGGAGACGTCCCAATAATGGGTTTTCTCATTTATTGGTGTAGAAATAATTTTTATATCTTGATATGAATGTGGATGTTCTTGTCTGATCAACAAGAGTATCACCGTTTCATTGAAAAGATACCTATATTTTTCTTATAATTATATTATTAAGATGTTGTATATTATAATTTTCTCCTTCTAAGTTTCGAGGACGAAACTTTTTAAAAGGAGGGGTGATTGTAACACCCCGTAATTTTGGACCGTTATTATTTTGCGAAAGTAATTTATTAATCAAGTTGAATTTAATATTAATGTATTTGAAGTAAAAATAATTCAAAGAAATATAATTTTATTATATTTTGAGGTAAAGTATTTATAGTGATAGTTTCGAAACGTTTAAAAATAGTTTAAACCGTGTAAAAACTTTTTATTTCGAAATAAGGGCATTTCGGGGGAAAATGACAACTCTTTTGAAAATTGGGCAAATGATTTTGGAAATGGGTCGTATGAGTATTCAATTTTCTTGTAATCTCGTGTTTAAGAACTTTGGTCTTGTCGGAATTTGCATTTGACAAGCGGTTGTAATTATTATCGAAACGAGCCAAAACCGACTCGTAAAATCCCGACTAAAAACCCGCTCTTTCCTTTCCTTTCTCCCTTACCCGCGGCACCCCCTTCCCCTTTCTTTTTTTCTGGTTTTCATTGTCCTTCTTCATTCTAATCTATCCCAAAAGATAAACACACCATTTTCATCTTAAAAATTCAAGCTAATTTGGCCATAACTTCCTCATTTCTTATCGGATTTTCGCATAATTTATATTTCCGGAATCCTCTCGTCGAGATCTATAACCTGGTATATTTTAATTTCAGTTTTCTTGAAGTTGTTTTAAGACGAATTTTGGCACAATTTCGGTTTTTATGCTTATTTTTGTGTTTTATTTGTTTATTTAGGTGAAGAATTGGAGGACGAGTTTGGGGACTCGTATATTGTCGAGGATAGTGGCTAGTTGCTTGTTAGGGTTTGGTTTTCAAGGTGCTAATTGCTCATTTTCTAGCTTAAGGTAACATATTTGGAGTTACTCGACGAATAATCGTCACATTCTTTGCTTTATGTATGTTTTTGTGATTTTTGTTTGAGTAGTAAATTTTCACATGATAAAATGGGTTGCATGCATGTCTTTTGTTAGTTTAAGTTAACCATTTGTATATTATTGTTTAGAACAAATTTGGATGAGTAATTATTTGTTGGGACAAATCCGCGGGTTGGCTGGAACGTGTCAGTACCGGACCGAGACATTTTCCAATGTTTCCAAAAATATGACAGATTGAACGGCGTCGAAAAATTAGGTGGTTTAGCCACTTGAATCACTCAATTCGGAGTCCGTATGAGTATTTGGCGTCGTTTTACCGAAAAATTTATAGAAAATTCTGTTCACGAGACCGCAGATTGTTCATAGCGATGAAACAGGCCCGTGACGGGGGCAGGCCCGTGCTTTGCCCGGTTGGTCCGTCGCTTGTTTCGCGGTTTTTCATGCAATATTTGTCGTTTTAGGTTCATTAATGTTATAGTTAGAATAAGTAACATATGGTTAAACCTTTGAAATGAATAATGTTAGTAGTAAAGATAATGAGGTTGGTAAAATTATGCTTATATTGATAGTTATCACATGTAAGGATAGTTTACAAAATGAATTTTATAGTGATAATTGTAATGTTTTGATGATTGTGCCGAAAACTGAGCCTTGGTCCCTTTGACTGATTCAATGTCAGTTAATTGAGTGATTGGTCAGCCGCAATTTAACCGTGCACTGTCAGTAGGTGGGGTTGCGGGTAAAAATTCGGTTGGATGAAATTTTATATGAATTGGATAATCGGCCTTTTTCTTGTTTTAGGCCACTTATCAAGTTTTTAAGTTCACATGTATAGTTGGTTGAATTTAATAGTTTCTTATATTGTAGAAATGGCCCTAGATTCCCTGAAGCCTTTAATATTGTTAATATTGCTAGAAATGGTATTGGTATTAAATACTTTCTTGCAGGTTGTTGTGTTTGTCATAGATAGGTCTTTATAGTCTCTGACGAGTATATGTTCACTGCTTAATAGCCTTTGTGTTCCTGACTAGTGGATTTATATCCAAGTTGGGGCATGACCTCGTTACTTATTTTGATAGTAAGTGGTCAGCTTAAGTACTAGCCAACCCTTTGGTGGACTCCTTAGGGTACTCACTTTGTTTTAGAAAAATTGTGGGTCTTGGGTGCGGTGGTGTGTATCCGCATGTCTAGGTCTGCGCAGATTTTAGGCTAGGGTTGTGTTGTGTCTTGGCCATGTTTTATTAATATTAACCGCTGAGCCAAGATACCGGTTCGATTACCTTCCCTACCTCGTGGTATAGACTCGAGTTACAAAGTGACTATTGACCGTACTAAGAACTTATGCCTGTCTTTGATATATTGCCCTTTCTTGTATGGTGATTTTATGAATTGTAATAGGTGAGATGTAAGCCGGTTACAATTGATAAAGTTTGGATTACTATTTGTTATATATTTCACATGTTAGTTTAAATTGGTTAGTTTAGAGTTCACATGTTAGAATACTTGATAAGTAAATGGTTTATCAAATTGTTTACATGTTACATTACATGTTACATTAATTATGACGTTTCGTGTACCGGGAGGACTCGAAGTTACTCCCCACTGAATTGTGGCTTTCGTGTTTGTATAAAATGCGATTGTGAGTTGAAGATTTAGATGGGGTCACAGACGAGCTAGTGAGCATAAGGAACCTTGGACCTAGTTTTGGCTATTTTTATAGTAAACCTTTAGACTTTTGGTTTTGTATATATTTTGAAGGGACATATGTCTCCCTCTTTTATTTTGGTTTGTATTACTATATTTCCGCGTCTTTAGTTATGTATGTAAATTAGTTTGTTAGAAATTGCAGGTTATGGCACTCTCCTTCTGGAAATGTTTGTGAATGGTTTAGGAAATTTTTTTGAAATTACAGGTTTTATCTAGTTGAACCAATTACAAACATATCCTGTCAGTTTTTACGTAGAATTTACGCCTTTATTTATCGCTAATTTTAAGGGTGTCACGGTTGGTATCGAGCTTGTTGCTCCCGACGCACGTTGTGCACCCCACCTAAAATCACTTGACCTTTAAATAATAAACTTGAGAGATGGGTAGGATGGGTAGAGTTAGGATTTTATGTGGTAGTCTGTTTGTGATTGCTAATTGTTAGGTTTGTTGATTGTTAGTTATTAATTTTGGTGCCGTTAAAGATTGGTTATGCCAAATGAAGAATGCTTCCACTTTCTCGATATTTCTTTCCGTATTCAGTGTATCTTACCTTAATCTTCCAATCTCGTTGTTCATTCGTCTTTCAAATTCCTCTTATCTCGCCTTGGTAACTACTCTTCAATTCTTTCTCCGGATTCATCCTTGGTTCGTTTTCTCCTTATAACAGAAGTCCATGTGGACACCTTCCTTTTATTCCACAGGATAGTCCCCTTGTTCAAGAGAACCCGGTTTTGAGAGAATGTAACTTTGGAGGGCGTGAACGAGTTGAGAAATTGATTGTTTAAGGTTTGAGTTGTATAGGAGAATATAACTTGGGATCCTTTGGTTAGTCTTGTTAGTTGTGCTTGATATGGGAGCCTAGTGAGATGTGATTTGAGGATATAGGATTGACTAAGTAGCCGAGTTTGGGTTGGGCTTCCATAATCACTTTGGATATGAGGGTTTGATAATGTATATGTTATCGTGTGGGAAATGTTAAATGTGGGATTATTTGTTGGTTTTAGTGGGTGATATTGATTACTACTTGAAGTATGTTATGAGAGTGAGAGTAAGCTACATTGTTGGGAAGTCTTAGCACTTGTTTTGGTATCTAGAAAGGGTAATGGTTTGGTTGACACCAATTGTTAGGTTAAAGAACATAGTTTCACTTATGGTTTTAGGAACTTTGAGGAGATAAAGTGTTGTTACAATTAAGACCTTGTTCCTTGGGAATTTGATGGTAAGTAAGTTTTAGGATGTCAAATTTGAAAGAATATTCCTTGAGATGTTGATGACCATAATGGTTTGGTGATGTGATTTGACATTTTAGTTGACTCTTGAGAGTTCTTGAGTTGAGAGAGACTTAGTGTTGAGAAGAATTTGTTAACCCTATAGATTTATAGACCTTGAGGTCACATTGAGTACTTGAGATGATGGGATGATGTTGTAGCTGAGTGTAGATCCGCTTTTGGCAATCCTTAATAAGCAAAAGGATAGAAAACTTGAGATCCTATTGATTTTTCAGAGTTTGGGGTTGGTATGTTACTACCTTGTTTTGAAATGAGAATCTTGTGGAATATTTGAGGAACTTTCTCTTGGAGTTTATAGCTTGGTATTGGGATTCTTGAATGAAGGTTTACTTTTTGAGGAAACCATAGTTGACACTAGTTGGATACGAATATAGCTTTGTTGGAAGCTTTGACCTTAGGCTTGTGGAAGTTGTTTCTGGATGTTTGAGGATTTGGAACGATGAGATCACGCTTATAGTGGAATACCTTGTTTCAGGGAATAGATTAGGATGAGGTAACATAAGCAATTGAGGAAACCCTTGGGAGTGATGTGGTTATGAGTTTTGTTGTTAGGAAGTTTTTGGAACCGTTTTGGGTGTTGTTGTAGTTTGTGATAAAAGTGTCTGGCATTTCCTTGTTGTCTGATTTTCCTTCTTCATTGATCATGAGCGTTACTGCTCATACCTCTTTTCCTTACTTCATCATACTCCTCTCATAAGTTTGATGTTGGTAACCTATGAAACTCCGTCTTTGACACCCATTTAGGTTCGACTTCAATTCTTACCTCATGAAATTCATACAGCTCTTTTGATTATTATTCTTATTATAGAACTTTAAACTAAAATTTTGAAAATGCTTTTATGATTTTTAATGGTTTTAACATTAATGAGTGTTAAATCTCGTTGTTGGAGACGTCCCAATAATGGGTTTTCTCATTTATTGGTGTAGAAATAATTTTTATATCTTGATATGAATGTGGATGTTCTTGTCTGATCAACAAGAGTATCACCGTTTCATTGAAAAGATACCTATATTTTTCTTATAATTATATTATTAAGATGTTGTATATTATAATTTTCTCCTTCTAAGTTTCGAGGACGAAACTTTTTAAAAGGAGGGGTGATTGTAACACCCGTAATTTCGGACCGTTATTATTTTGCGAAAGTAATTTATTAATCAAGTTGAATTTAATATTAATGTATTTGAAGTAAAAATAATTCAAAGAAATATAATTTTATTATATTTTGAGGTAAAGTATTTATAGTGATAGTTTCGAAACGTTTAAAAATAGTTTAAACCGTGTAAAAACTTTTTATTTCGAAATAAGGACATTTCTGGGAAAATGACAACTCTTTTGAAAATTGGGCAAATGATTTTGGAAATGGGTCGTATGAGTATTCAATTTTCTTGTAATCTCGTGTTTAAGAACTTTGGTCTTGTCGGAATTTGCATTTGACAAGCGGTTCTAATTATTATCGAAACGAGCCAAAACCGACTCGTAAAATCCCGACTAAAAACCCGCTCTTTCCTTTCCTTTCTCCCTTACCCGCGGCACCCCCTTCCCCTTTCTTTTTTTCTGGTTTTCATTGTCCTTCTTCATTCTAATCTATCCCAAAAGATAAACACACCATTTTCATCTTAAAAATTCAAGCTAATTTGGCCATAACTTCCTCATTTCTTATCGGATTTTCGCATAATTTATATTTCCGGAATCCTCTCGTCGAGATCTATAACCTGGTATATTTTAATTTCAGTTTTCTTGAAGTTGTTTTAAGACGAATTTTGGCACAATTTCGGTTTTTATGCTTATTTTTGTGTTTTATTTGTTTATTTAGGTGAAGAATTGGAGGACGAGTTTGGGGACTCGTATATTGTCGAGGATAGTGGCTAGTTGCTTGTTAGGGTTTGGTTTTCAAGGTGCTAATTGCTCATTTTCTAGCTTAAGGTAACATATTTTGAGTTACTCGACGAATAATCGTCACATTCTTTGCTTTATGTATGTTTTTGTGATTTTTGTTTGAGTAGTAAATTTTCACATGATAAAATGGGTTGCATGCATGTCTTTTGTTAGTTTAAGTTAACCATTTGTATATTATTGTTTAGAACAAATTTGGATGAGTAATTATTTGTTGGGACAAATCCATTTGGTTGGTTGGAACGTGTCGATACCGGACCGAGACATTTTCCAATGTTTCCAAAAATATGACAGATTGAACGGCGTCGAAAAATTAGGTGGTTTAGCCACTTGAATCACTCAATTTGGAGTCCGTATGAGTATTTGGCGTCGTTTTACCGAAAAATTTATAGAAAAGTTCGTTCACTGGACCGCTGATCTTGTTCATAGCGATGAAACAGGCCCCGTGAGGTCATGGCAGCCCGTGCTTTGCCCGGGTTGGTCCGTCGCTTGTTTCGCGGTTTTTCATGCAATATTTGTCGTTTTAGGTTCATTAATGTTATAGTTAGAATAAGTAACATATGGTTAAACCTTTGAAATGAATAATGTTAGTAGTAAAGATAATGAGGTTGGTAAAATTATGCTTATATTGATAGTTATCACATGTAAGGATAGTTTACAAAATGAATTTTATAGTGGTAATTGTAATGTTTTGATGATTGTGCCAAAACCGAGCCTTGGTCCCTTTGATCGATTCAATGTCGATTAATTGAGTGATTGGTCAGCCGCAATTTAACCCGTACCTGTCGCAGGGCTGGGGTTGCGGGTAAAAATTCGGTTGGATGAAATTTTATATGAATTGGATAATCGGCCTTTTTCTTGTTTTAGGCCACTTATCAAGTTTTTAAGTTCACATGTATAGTTGGTTGAATTTAATAGTTTCTTATATTGTAGAAATGGCCCTAGATTCCCGAAACCTTTAATATTGTTAATATTGCTAGAAATGGTATTGGTATTAAATACTTTCTTGCAGGTTGTTGTGTTTGTCATAGATAGGTCTTTATAGTCTCTGACGAGTATATGTTCACTGCTTAATAGCCTTTGTGTTCCTGACTAGTGGATTTATATCCAAGTTGGGGCATGACCTCGTTACTTATTTTGATAGTAAGTGGTCAGCTTAAGTACTAGCCAACCCTTTGGTGGACTCCTTAGGGTACTCACTTTGTTTTAGAAAAATTGTGGGTCTTGGGTGCGGTGGTGTGTATCCGCATGTCTAGGTCTCCTGTGATTTTAGGCTAGTGTTGTGTTGTGTCTTGGCCATGTTTTATTAATATTAACCGCTGAGCCAAGATACCGGTTCGATTACCTTCCCTACCTCGTGGTATAGACTCGAGTTACAAAGTGACTATTGACCGTACTAAGAACTTATGCATGTCTTTGATATATTGCCCTTTCTTGTATGGTGATTTTATGAATTGTAATAGGTGAGATGTAAGCCGGTTACAATTGATAAAGTTTGGATTACTATTTGTTATATATTTCACATGTTAGTTTAAATTGGTTAGTTTAGAGTTCACATGTTAGAATACTTGATAAGTAAATGGTTTATCAAATTGTTTACATGTTACATTAATTATGACGTTTCGTGGCTGGGAGGACTCGAAGTTACTCCCCACTGAATTGTGGCTTTCGTGTTTGTATAAAATGCGATTGACAGGTTGAAGATTTAGATGGGGTCACAGACGAGCTAGTGAGCATAAGGAACCTTGGACCTAGTTTTGGCTATTTTTATAGTAAACCTTTAGACTTTTGGTTTTGTATATATTTTGAAGGGACATATGTCTCCCTCTTCTATTTTGGTTTGTATTACTATATTTCCGCGTCTTTAGTTATGTATGTAAATTAGTTTGTTAGAAATTGCAGGTTATGGCACTCTCCTTCTGGAAATGTTTGTGAATGGTTTAGGAAATTTTTTTGAAATTACAGGTTTTATCTAGTTGAACCAATTACAAACATATCCTGTCAGTTTTTCCGTAGAATTTACGCCTTTATTTATCGCTAATTTTAAGGGTGTCACAGTTGGTATCAGAGCTTGTTGCTCCCGACGCACGTTTGTGCACCCCACCTAAAATCACTTGACCTTTAAATAATAAACTTGAGAGATGGGTAGGATGGGTAGAGTTAGGATTTTATGTGGTAGTCTGTTTGTGATTGCTAATTGTTAGGTTTGTTGATTGTTAGTTATTAATTTTGGTGCCGTTAAAGATTGGTTATGCCAAATGAAGAATGCTTCCACTTTCTCGATATTTCTTTCCGTATTCAGTGTATCTTACCTTAATCTTCCAATCTCGTTGTTCATTCGTCTTTCAAATTCCTCTTATCTCGCCTTGGTAACTACTCTTCAATTCTTTCTCCTGATTCATCCTTGGTTCGTTTTCTCCTTATAACAAAAGTCCATGTGGACACCTTCCTTTTATTCCGCAGGATAGTCCCCTTGTTCAAGAGAACCCGGTTTTGAGAGAATGTAACTTTGGAGGGCGTGAACGAGTTGAGAAATTGATTGTTTAAGGTTTGAGTTGTATAGGAGAATATAACTTGGGATCCTTTGGTTAGTCTTGTTAGTTGTGCTTGATATGGGAGCCTAGTGAGATGTGATTTGAGGATATAGGATTGACTAAGTAGCCGAGTTTGGGTTGGGCTTCCATAATCACTTTGGATATGAGGGTTTGATAATGTATATGTTATCGTGTGGGAAATGTTAAATGTGGGATTATTTGTTGGTTTTAGTGGGTGATATTGATTACTACTTGAAGTATGTTATGAGAGTGAGAGTAAGCTACATTGTTGGGAAGTCTTAGCACTTGTTTTGGTATCTAGAAAGGGTAATGGTTTGGTTGACACCAATTGTTAGGTTAAAGAACATAGTTTCACTTATGGTTTTAGGAACTTTGAGGAGATAAAGTGTTGTTACAATTAAGACCTTGTTCCTTGGGAATTTGATGGTAAGTAAGTTTTAGGATGTCAAATTTGAAAGAATATTCCTTGAGATGTTGATGACCATAATGGTTTGGTGATGTGATTTGTCATTTTAGTTGACTCTTGAGAGTTCTTGAGTTGAGAGAGACTTAGTGTTGAGAAGAATTTGTTAACCCTATAGATTTATAGACCTTGAGGTCACATTGAGTACTTGAGATGATGGGATGATGTTGTAGCTGAGTGTAGATCCGCTTTTGGCAATCCTTAATAAGCAAAAGGATAGAAAACTTGAGATCCTATTGATTTTTCAGAGTTTGGGGTTGGTATGTTACTACCTTGTTTTGAAATGAGAATCTTGTGGAATATTTGAGGAACTTTCTCTTGGAGTTTATAGCTTGGTATTGGGATTCTTGAATGAAGGTTTACTTTTTGAGGAAACCATAGTTGACACTAGTTGGATACGAATATAGCTTTGTTGGAAGCTTTGACCTTAGGCTTGTGGAAGTTGTTTTTGGATGTTTGAGGATTTGGAACGATGAGATCACGCTTATAGTGGAATACCTTGTTTCAGGGAATAGATTAGGATGAGGTAACATAAGCAATTGAGGAAACCCTTGGGAGTGATGTGGTTATGAGTTTTGTTGTTAGGAAGTTTTTGGAACCGTTTTGGGTGTTGTTGTAGTTTGTGATAAAAGTGTCTGGCATTTCCTTGTTGTCTGATTTTCCTTCTTCCTTGATCATGAGCGTTACTGCTCATACCTCTTTTCCTTACTTCATCATACTCCTCTCATAAGTTTGATGTTGGTAACCTATGAAACTCCGTCTTTGACACCCATTTAGGTTCGACTTCAATTCTTACCTCATGAAATTCATACAGCTCTTTTGATTATTATTCTTATTATAGAACTTTAAACTAAAATTTTGAAAATGCTTTTATGATTTTTAATGGTTTTAACATTAATGAGTGTTAAATCTCGTTGTTGGAGACGTCCCAATAATGGGTTTTCTCATTTATTGGTGTAGAAATAATTTTTATATCTTGATATGAATGTGGATGTTCTTGTCTGATCAACAAGAGTATCACCGTTTCATTGAAAAGATACCTATATTTTTCTTATAATTATATTATTAAGATGTTGTATATTATAATTTTCTCCTTCTAAGTTTCGAGGACGAAACTTTTTAAAAGGAGGGGTGATTGTAACACCCCGTAATTTTGGACCGTTATTATTTTGCGAAAGTAATTTATTAATCAAGTTGAATTTAATATTAATGTATTTGAAGTAAAAATAATTCAAAGAAATATAATTTTATTATATTTTGAGGAAAGTATTTATAGTGATAATTTCGAAACGTTTAAAAATAGTTTAAACCGTGTAAAAACTATTTATTTCGAAATAAGGGCATTTCGGGGAAAAATGACAACTCTTTTGAAAATTGGGCAAATGATTTTGGAAATGGGTCGTATGAGTATTCAATTTTCTTGTAATCTCGTGTTTAAGAACTTTGGTCTTGTCGGAATTTGCATTTGACAAGCGGTTCTAATTATTATCGAAACGAGCCAAAACCGACTCGTAAAATCCCGACTAAAAACCCGCTCTTTCCTTTCCTTTCTCCCTTACCCATGCACCCCTTCCCCTTTCTTTTTTCTGGTTTTCATTGTCCTTCTTCATTCTAATCTATCCCAAAAGATAAACACACCATTTTCATCTTAAAAATTCAAGCTAATTTGGCCATAACTTCCTCATTTCTTATCGGATTTTCGCATAATTTATATTTAGGAATCCTCTCGTCGAGATCTATAACCTGGTATATTTTAATTTCAGTTTTCTTGAAGTTGTTTTAAGACGAATTTTGGCACAATTTCGGTTTTTATGCTTATTTTTGTGTTTTATTTGTTTATTTAGGTGAAGAATTGGAGGACGAGTTTGGGGACTCGTATATTGTCGAGGATAGTGGCTAGTTGCTTGTTAGGGTTTGGTTTTCAAGGTGCTAATTGCTCATTTTCTAGCTTAAGGTAACATATTTCGAGTTACTCGACGAATAATCGTCACATTCTTTGCTTTATGTATGTTTTTGTGATTTTTGTTTGAGTAGTAAATTTTCACATGATAAAATGGGTTGGATGCATGTCTTTTGTTAGTTTAAGTTAACCATTTGTATATTATTGTTTAGAACAAATTTGGATGAGTAATTATTTGTTGGGACAAATCCGCGGGTTGGCTGGAACGTGTCGATGACGGACCGAGACATTTTCCAATGTTTCCAAAAATATGACAGATTGAACGGCGTCGAAAAATTAGGTGGTTTAGCCACTTGAATCACTCAATTCGGAGTCCGTATCAGTATTTGGCGTCGTTTTACCGAAATATTTATAGAAAAGTTACTGTTCACAGACCCGCGGTACTGTTCACAGCAGTGAAACAGGCCCGTGACGGGCCGCGGCAGGCCCGTGCTTGGCCCGGGTTGGTCCGTCGCTTGTTTCGCGGTTTTTCATGCAATATTTGTCGTTTTAGGTTCATTAATGTTATAGTTAGAATAAGTAACATATGGTTAAACCTTTGAAATGAATAATGTTAGTAGTAAAGATAATGAGGTTGGTAAAATTATGCTTATATTGATAGTTATCACATGTTAGGATAGTTTACAAAATGAATTTTATAGTGATAATTGTAATGTTTTGATGATTGTCTTAAAACCGAGCCTTGGTCCCTTTGGTGATTCGATGTCGATTAATTGAGTGATTGGTCGGCCGCAATTTAACCGCACTGTCGCAGGGCTGGGGTTGCGGGTAAAAATTCGGTTGGATGAAATTTTATATGAATTGGATAATCGGCCTTTTTCTTGTTTTAGGCCACTTATCAAGTTTTTAAGTTCACATGTATAGTTGGTTGAATTTAATAGTTTCTTATATTGTAGAAATGGCCCTAGATTCCCTGAAACCTTTAATATTGTTAATATTGCTAGAAATGGTATTGGTATTAAATACTTTCTTGCAGGTTGTTGTGTTTGTCATAGATAGGTCTTTATAGTCTCCGACGAGTATATGTTCACTGCTTAATAGCCTTTGTGTTCCAGACTAGTGGATTTATATCCAAGTTGGGGCATGACCTCGTTACTTATTTTGATAGTAAGTGGTCAGCTTAAGTACTAGCCAACCCTTTGGTGGACTCCTTAGGGTACTCACTTTGTTTTAGAAAAATTGTGGGTCTTGGGTGCGGTGGTGTGTATCCGCATGTCTAGGTCTGCGCAGATTTTAGGCTAGGGTTGTGTTGTGTCTTGGCCATGTTTTATTAATATTAACCGCTGAGCCAAGATACCGGTTCGATTACCTTCCCTACCTCGTGGTATAGACTCGAGTTACAAAGTGACTATTGACCGTACTAAGAACTTATGCATGTCTTTGATATATTGCCCTTTCTTGTATGGTGATTTTATGAATTGTAATAGGTGAGATGTAAGCCGGTTACAATTGATAAAGTTTGGATTACTATTTGTTATATATTTCACATGTTAGTTTAAATTGGTTAGTTTAGAGTTCACATGTTAGAATACTTGATAAGTAAATGGTTTATCAAATTGTTTACATGTTACATTAATTATGACGTTTCGTGGCTGGGAGGACTCGAAGTTACTCCCCACTGAATTGTGGCTTTCGTGTTTGTATAAAATGCGATTGACAGGTTGAAGATTTAGATGGGGTCACAGACGAGCTAGTGAGCATAAGGAACCTTGGACCTAGTTTTGGCTATTTTTATAGTAAACCTTTAGACTTTTGGTTTTGTATATATTTTGAAGGGACATATGTCTCCCTCTTCTATTTTGGTTTGTATTACTATATTTCCGCGTCTTTAGTTATGTATGTAAATCAGTTTGTTAGAAATTGCAGGTTATGGCACTCTCCTTCTGGAAATGTTTGTGAATGGTTTAGGAAATTTTTTTGAAATTACAGGTTTTATCTAGTTGAACCAATTACAAACATATCCTGTCAGTTTTTCCGTAGAATTTACGCCTTTATTTATCGCTAATTTTAAGGGTGTCACAGTTTGTGACATCCAATGGGAATAAGTATATCCTTGTGGCCGTAGATTACGTCTCAAAGTGGGTGGAGGCAATTTCCACTCCAAACGATGATGCAAAAACGGTCACCAAGCTCTTCAAGAAAATAATCTTCCCAAGATTTGGAGTTCCTAGAGCAATCATAAGTGATAGAGGAACGCATTTTCATGAAAAGAAACTCGCATCTCTTTTGACCAAGTATGGTGTTCAACATAGAACCGGCTTGAGATATTATCCTCAAACAAGCGGTCAAGTTGAAGTTTCGAATAGAGAGATCAAGCAAATTCTTGAGAAAGTGGTGAATAAGACCCGAAAAGATTGGAGCACAAAGCTTGATGACGCTCTTTGGGCTTATAGGACGGCCTATAAGACTCCCATAGGAGCCTCCCCTTACAAGCTTGTCTATGGAAAAGCATGTCACTTGCCAATCGAATTGGAGTACAAAGCTTTTTGGGCAATCCGAGCCCTTAACCTTGATCTCAAATTAAGTGGCCAAAAGAGGATGATTCAAATTCAAGAGTTGGAGGAATTCCGACTACAATCTTATGAGAATGCCAAGATCTACAAGGAAAGGACAAGATTGCTCCATGACAAAAGAATTAAGCAAAAGGCCTTGCACAAAGGGGATAAAGTCCTTCTATTCAATTCTCGCTACCGACTCTTTCCGGGAAAGTTGAACTCTAGATGGATGGGTCCCTATGTGATCACCGAAGTTGGAAAATATGGGGATTTTGAAATCAAGGTGGAAGATGGAAGCAAATTCAAGGTCAATGGTCAAAGATTGAAGATTGAAGCCATACTATGAGGGAGCGTTTATTGGAGAGGTCGAGGTCACCTACCTCGGGCCTCCTCATCCTTGAAAGAATCATCAAAGGGAGAGTTTGGTGGAGTCCTCCCTAAACCACCACTTGTAAATATACTAACCCTCTAACTTGTATTTATAATTTTGTTGCATTCCTTTTATCATAAACATAAATTCTTTCCATGAGAGAAAGTGAGGGAGGGTCACTAATGAATTTTGAATGAAGGAAGGAACCAATATTCAAGTGTGGCGAAGCTTTTATCGAAAGCAAGGAAATCAAAAGAAATCCGCAGCAGGAAACCCGAGCGTCCAAAGAGAGAATCCGCTCGGATTGAACAAAGACGTCCATATTTCTGAGAATCCGCTCGTCCCGCTACAATCCTAGCGTCTGAAGACGAATCCGCTCGTCTTTTTGCCAGTGCATTTTAAGAAAAGTTCCTGTCACAGAATCCGCCCGTCTTTGGGAAAAGACGCTCGTCCTGCTCCAGAAAAGACGCTCCTCTTGTGCTCGATCCGCCCATCTTATGCTGCGTCAAATTTTTGCAAAAATTAGCTGTAAGGGAATCCGAGCGTCTTCCCTGGAATCCGCCCATCCCAAAATGACATAATCTGAGCGTCGTGTGCCCGAGTCCGCTCGTCTTCCTGCGTTATTCAATCCCGATTTTCCTAATTTTAAAACACCCCACCACATAACTTGTGACACATCACCCTTCCTTCCACTTGTATTATAAAAGGCCACCTCCTTGTGACTCCAAAGCATATCCCAAACGCTCTTTCATTCCACAAAATCAAAAAGCCCCAAATTTCTAGGGTTTCAAAAGCAACATTCAATCCACAAAGAGCATCTTTATACTTTAACAAATCAAAAATTCCAGCTCAACAAATCAAAGAATGGCACCAAAGGGATCTTCCTTTAGGGATAGAAGAAGACCAAGGGTAAGAGAAAGCTCTTCTACCTCCCACATCAACACCTTAAGAAGGGAGCATGAAGAAATTGTGGATCTTACAAGGCTTGATGACTTCTCAAATGTTGAATTCGTCAATGATGTGTAAAGGCTCGTTTTTCACCGGCTTCTTCGTAAGAACATTCTCCCTACTAAGTTTTTATGTCATAGAACTTTAAGGAAACTTGGGATTTATCACCAAATGGAAGCTCTTTTTGAGTTGTTTGGTCTCTCTACCCTTTTCCACATGCACGAGGAAACTTACCGATCCCTTGTGCTTGAATTTTTAAGCTTCTTGAAAATCACAACCTTGAATAAGACGATATGCATAGAATTTAGGTTGGAGAGTGTTTCAAGAATGATGACTCTAGTGGAATTTGCTAATGTGCTTGGTCTCGATGTCTCGCCTACTCGGACATCAAAACCGAAGAGATATAGTGTTGCACCCCTATGGAGGGCCATGACCGTCCGAGATTTCATGTACATCAAGAGTGTCTAGCTTTCCACATTCAAAATCCTATTTTGAGACTTACTTACCGGTTCCTTTCCGGCACTCTACTTGCTCGCCGAGACCCGGCAATAGTGAACGAACTTGACCTTGTGTTCATGGAGTCTTATCTCAATATCCAAGGAAGGGGTGGGTACCACTTTAATGCGCCTCTTGTGCTACTCGAAAAATGGGCAAAGTTTAGGAACGGTGATGATGATGGGATGAAACACATTGTTAATGGAGGGCTCATTACAAATATTGCAAAGCATTTCAATCCGAAATTCAATGAGAATAATGAGTATGCTCCTCTTTAGGAAATACTGAGGATAAATGAAGACCTTCTTCTTATTCATCATCATTGGATAACCCTTGAGGGGGTTGATAAAAGGGTCAAGTGGATTACAAAAGGAAGTGACCCAATCTACCTACCAATGACCGGACTACCAAGAATCTCACCAAGAAGGGGACCTTTATCACCAATCCCATCCTACCTCATCCCTCCAAACCCAACCCAAGCAAGGCAAGCACCACCACCTCCAAATCCCCAACAACAACAACAACAACAACAACAACAACAACAACAACAACAACAAGAGCAACAACCACAAGATGAGAAAATTAAAGTGCCTCCCTACCCTTTCCTATATCAACCATACAACCACCCCAACCCCTTTATACTTCCCCGTGATGACTTCGTAACGGGAATTCTACAAGATTTGCACTTCCGACAATATGAAGCTACCGTGGACAATTATTATGCACTTTATCCTCATTACCACGATATGATTCAAAGGGGAAAGATTAGTGAGGAGGGAGCCTTTCCCTCTTGGGCACAATTAGATATACTCTTCCCCAATTCGGAGAGGGCAAATGAAGGGGCAAACGGGCGACAAGAGGAAGGGAGCGACAAATCTTGCGGTGGGGACACGGTGGAGCTTGGTAGCGAAGAGGATGAGTCATGGATCCGAATACAAGTGATGCATCCAAGGAAATATGGGATAGTGATCTAGAGGGAGATGACGGCAATCTATAGAGGATCTCTTCATAGCTAGATGGAGCGGACGTGAGGCACCCATCTCAAGCTTAAGTGAAGTTTCCTCATCTCCTCTCTTTATTTTCAATTTACATGAAAGAAGTTTATGTTTTGTTACCTTGTACAATATTTGACTTTGTCTTTGGTTGGAGAGTCCTAGAAACATGAGGACTAACACCTCGGCCCCATTGAGGTGTTCTTATTTCATTGTTCCCACTTTTGAAAATTCAAAATGACAATTTAGTTTCATGCATTTCATCTTGTGTGCATGAACTACCCCCAACTTTAGGACATTATAAATAATGTCTATCTCGGTTTGGGGAAGTACATGCATACGCAACGAGAGGTAATCTAAATTACGCTCTCCGTCATAAACAAAAAACCATGCATCACGTAGTGTAGATTAGTGTAGCTTGCATTTAGTGTAGAATTCATGCATCATGCTTGCATAATTTTCCATCATTTTGGCCATTGAGGACAATGCCCATATTAGTGTGGGGATGGGGAATTATAACTTAACTTTTATTCAAAAACCCAAAAAAATCAAAAAGCTTCGAAAAAATCAAAAAAATTAAAAAATTTGAAAATCCAAAAACAAGTTCATTTCCTTTGTAGTGTAGAGTTGTGTATATTGTTGTATATATTGTGTTTGCTTTATTCTTGTTCACATTGAATGACTACGCCACATCCGAGACATGAGGATATTGAAGACCGCATGGTATGATCTTTCCAATCTCCTTTTTCCTCTTTATGTTAATGACTATATGGCTTTATTTTGATTGATGCGGTATAACAATGTGAATTTAGGACTTGCATTTAGTTTGTATGACATATTAGTTGGTAGAATCATTTGAATTAGGATGTTTATATGTTAGTTGCATCATGGCATGTAGTTGCATGTTAGAAAATTTTTCGAAACCGTCTACTTGGGAAGCTTGACAAGTGTATATAGGCCCTAGTAGATGCCTTTTCTTCTTAAGACTTTGCTTGTTAGAATACTTGTAAAACACCCTAGGATGTGTCATGCTAGTATCCTTTGACCCATGGATTAAGGCCTAGTCAAGAGTACCTTGTGGTGTGATAACTCCTTGGCTACCGTTTATTCCAAGGTGACCCTTGAAACCATGCATCCATCATCCATGTTCTACCACATTTTTGTCATCAAAGGGAATGGGCACGAAAAGAAATTGATTTGAGTTCAATGAAATGAAAGGTGAAAGAAAGTTAGCAAAATGCATCAAATGAAAAGAGGAGCAAAAATAGACTCATAATGCTTCAAATTTAAGGCACCCTCACTACATATGGGGTGACTTTGAAAATGTTCAAAAAAAAATGCAAAGAAAAGCTGAAAAGTTGTCAAGTATTGAAATGCCAAACATCAAAGAAATGGCAAAAGAAAGTGTTCCCAAATGTCAAATGCCACAAGAAATTGGGGGGAAAAACAAACAACAAAGCAAACCCCCAAAATGAAACTCAGATATCTATTGATCCCTTTATCCATCGTATCCATTTTTGTGCATGGTAGAGAGGGGACGACCCTTCTTCTTGTCTAGGCAAGAGGGGGAATTCCGTGATCCTCCAGTGTTTCTAACGCCATAGGGAGTCTACTCTTGACAAAAGCATTTAACGATTGAGGACAAAGGTACCCTAGCTTAACTCAACTTGGAGGTGATTTATTGGTATCCTTCTAGGCTTAGTAGTTTGAAGAAATTGCATCTATGAAGGAGTGTGTACCCTTGAATTGCTTCTCTTGTAGATAATTTCCGCTACTTAGATGAGGAAAGTGGCTATTCTTTTGTAGATGCAGCCATTACTTGATTTTGTGTGCTTAATGTTTGGATGTGTCGCCATTTTGTCAAAACCCACCTTGCCTTGCAAGAAGGCATCCTACCTCATGGTTATCTTGTTGTGAGTTGAATGGGCGGAGTGAGACCCGCTAATTGTCTCATATCGGCTATGTTATTAGGTTAGTTTAAATAATGGTCCTAGTCTTTGTCACCTCTTTACTCGGGACGAGCAAAGGTTCGGTTTGGGGATATTTGATGTGACCATAATTAGAGCATATTTAGTCCCCGAATTAGCCTTGTTCCCATGCTTTTTAGTGCATATTTGGATCATTTATTGTCTTTAGTCCTTTGTTTTGCATATTCTTTGAGGTTTTGTGTCCTTGGTAGGAAAGGAGTGCAAACCTTGCATTTTCATGGCAAAATGAAGCTAAATTGATTGAATTCAATGACCAAGACACCCACAGTGAACCAACCGGGACAGGAATAAACCACATGTTCCTTTGAGTCCAACGCAAAGCCCGCTCACGGCAGGTCTCAGACATATGTGCCAAAGCCACCTGTGGAACAGTGTCAAGCTTCGGGATCTTCTGCTTCATACCAACTTGCCTCATTGATCTTCGAGAAGATATGGACCATGAACTCCAACCCTGGGACACGAATGGATCGAATGGGATCCGGGGATGATACTTTTGTCAACGCTCTAAGATGCCACCAAGGGATAATCCATCTGATCAGCGGACCTCCTTCATTCTTTAGTTTGTTCTCCCAGTAGTTGCAAACTCGAGTGAAATCAACCATATACAACCCCATCCTCATCACTATCGATCGTGATCGATAATCAGACACGTCAACTGGGGGCTCGATTAATCACATCCTTTCCATCAACCAAATCTGCAGGAAAGGTGATGAGTCTTAATGTCTCCATCATCAAAAATCAAACAAAAAAGGAGAATAAACGGGAGCATTTTACGTGTAAAATGATAGGACTTCCAAGATACAGGAGCTCACGATTGGACTTCCGACCTTCCAACCCTAAGATAGTCTCTCCCAACACCAGACAAGCTGGGCTCCTGCGCGGCTCCATTTGCTCGATGATATCTAAAAACCGCGGGTCACCTCTCATCTCCGCGTCAACATGGCCCTTCAAGACAAAAAAAATGAAGAAGGCAAAATCTAAGGGCTCTGCGTCTCGCAGCATAAGAAATAGAAGGGTCTTCCATGTCTATGAAACGGTCAATAAAATCGAAAATCCGGACACCTTTGGAAGTTACAAAACGGTCAACTTCAGCTTTGGTCAACCCAAGAAGATCCCTAAACTTCTTCTTATACCCTTGAGACCTATATGGTAACACTGGGAGACTTTCGGTATCCCATCCTCCAATTACTGCGAATTCTTCGGGAAAAGGACAAATTTCACCTCCAGGAAAGGCGAAAACATGATACTCCGGGTTCCAATATGCAAGACAAGCATCAAGAAAAGGTCTTACCACCTTCACATGTTTAAAACTCATAACGGATCCGAAAATACCCATATCATACTTTTCCACGCTTGAAAGCTCATAGGTCCATTCCTTGAGTCGAGATTCAAAAGCATCCATTTTTTTTTGTGAAAGATCTTTTTTTTAAGAGAAATATTATAAGATTTACGAAGTAATAGAAGGAATAATTGTGAGAATAGAAGCTAACCCGAGGCCTCTATTTATACTATTCGGCCTTTCCAAAAATCGCTCAGGAAGAGAAAACCTAGGGAGAAAACGCAGCAACTGCTGCGCCATTTAGAAGAATCGCAGCTAATGCTGCGCCTCTTTCCCAGCTCAATGTTCTTCAAATTCCGCGAAGTATCTTTCCTAAATACGGATTTGCTTGAACTTTCCTATTCTTATAAGAATACGTATTTATTTTTTTTACGGAAATTCTTATTTCCTCACATATTCCAAATTCGTTATGGAATCCTATTTCAACGCGGGTTCGCTTTTCGAGACGATATCATCAATTCACATTTCGTCAAAATGCACACTTATCCATTTTTTATTCTTTTTTTTATTTTGGGGAATCATTTCTATCATTTCCTTGTCTCAAATCTTTCAAGCTTATTTACGTTTCTTTTTTCTTTTCTTTTTTTTTTGGGGGAAGCACTCCCATTATCCGTCGCGCGTCGATTCATTTCGTTTTGCTCACTAAATGGGGCAATTTTTTTCTTTTTTTTTATTCGACTTGATCAAGTTGTATTTTTCTATTTGAAACCAAAATTTCGTGCTATATGTGCTATGCATGCTTTTTCTGTATGAATTTCGGCAGCATGACGGCGTAAACCGTCAAAATGACAAACATGTTTCCAAGCTAACCTGCAGGTACCAGCACATTTCACACCCATCATCAACTAATGGCTCGCGGGCCATGACATATATAAAACAAAACATTTATATGTACAACAAAATTCAGGCTCATGCCCAAAAGCGTAAAATGTATAAAATACAAAACTAACCGTGACGATCAGCTAGGCGACCCCTCAACTCAGCCACCATCGCCTCGAGGATGGCAACGTCAGCGTCTTGAGCCTCTAGCTCCCTCGACAAGTGAGTCGTCTCCTCACGCGACTCCTCGAGCTTGCGCTCCAGCTCACAATCCCTCTGAAAGGAAGGAAATGTATAAATGGCAAATCAAGAGAGGGAATGCTCCGAAAATGCTTTTCAAATGTTCATACATATCAAGAAAGAGAAAGGGGAGGTTCATACCTACCAACGCGGGCCACCCGAAAGAGCCTCCACGGTCGTTGCTCGCAGTCGGTTGGCCATCCGCCACTACTCCGCGTGCCTCGACGGTGTCACATGCATTTCAAAACGAGAATGAAAACCGTGTTCTTACACAATTATTTCAAAAAAAACAAGAGAAAAAGGGAACAAGCCTAAACTGGGGGCTTACCCTCCTCACGACATGCTGCTACTCGTCGAGTCCAGCCTCTGTCATCGCCTCAGTGAAAGACAGAATCTCTATCAGCACTGTCGTGCCAGCTAGCCCACGGTACTCGAGTGTCTCAGGAAAAGCTCGGGGCTCGACGCCCGCCACCTCGATCTCCTTCCAAGATATGATTATCGCTTCCAAGTTATATTCAAATATGTCATTTCGAGTTTCAAATATTCAAAATGAGTTATACTTACCACGATCGGTCAGTACACTAGGCGTCCCCGTATAAACTCCGAGTACTCAAGCTCGGGAAGAAAGAGAGCGTCACCACTCGCTCCTGCGAGGTCAGCTTGTTGGAAATCTATATCTCTTTACTTAACATATTCATATATGTGATGATTTAATTTTAGTCATAAAATTAAATGATGATCTTATGCATGCAAATAATAAAAGAATAAGAAAGAAATCATCATCTTACATTGAAGATTTCGGATTATTTGGGCACAAGTGAGTTCTCCTACTCACTTGTTCTTGAGCTTCCTTAAATGGATGAACAAGGATTCAAGTAGAGAATCCCTCCCAAGGATTTATACCCAAAGTAACAACTTAATAAAATTAATATTATTATTACTAGAACAATATTAATTTTGTATAAAATTGACTCAAAAATCTTTATTTTGGTCTCTTAATTTTCGGTTAAGAGAGGAAGAAGTTTGGAGTTTTATTTCTCTAGTTTTCTTAGAGAGCTTTCTTATTTCTTACACTAGAAATATTGTGTGAATTATGAATGAATAATAATAGAGAAAAAACTCTCTATTTTGTCCTTCAAAAAACCGGTGGGAAGGAGAGAGAGGGAGCCAATGCATGGTCAAGTTTTTCTATCCAAGAAAACATAGGCTTGCATGGCTATGGCTAGGTGCAATTATATTGTTTTCCACTCAAAAATATAACATAATTTAAACACCATACTCCCTCTTAATTTCGGTCCACTTAAAATAAAAT
Organism: Silene latifolia; assembly: GCF_048544455.1. Taxonomy (NCBI): domain Eukaryota; kingdom Viridiplantae; phylum Streptophyta; class Magnoliopsida; order Caryophyllales; family Caryophyllaceae; genus Silene; species Silene latifolia. Next base: position 124,898,894 of record NC_133537.1, read on the forward strand.
GGACTCCATTTTATCTTTGTCAATTTGTCAATTTGTCACATGTCACATGTCATGTAAAATTGTTATGCATTTTTAACATATTAAAATCAACGCATTAATAAAAATACGTCATATACAAAATCGACTTAGTAATTCATAATTACTTGAACCAAAATAATTTACCAATTATAAATCACAACATCTTGTATTTATAATAAATTATTCATTCAAATGCAATTGTTTCCTTAAACAATAATTTCATCTAAGTAATAAAACAATTCAATCACTTAGACCGTATCTTATCTAATCAAATTATAATGAGATACGTAAATATTACTTCCAAAATCGTCCGTCAATTTTAAGTAATTTAATTAACCCGTATCGTCATACGATCAATTAAATATTCAATTAAGAGTGTTACCCTTTAGGTATGACCTAAGGGGATCAATCGATCACCAGTCGCCGCACGACAAGTAATGTCAAACTATAGTCAGCCAATCATTACCGATATGTGTGGACCAGTTGACAGTAAAATATTACTTCCCAATTGTATTCTTTAAAATGAGACTTAACCATGTGATCATCATGATCGACAAGTGTGCGTCACCAATTCTCTTGTCCTATTACAATCTCCCACTCAATGCAAGGTGTCTTTCAGGTCGTACTTGCAAGTGATCATATCGAGAGTGGTTTCCTCGATCTGGAGAATAACTGATTGACCGGATTTATCTACCATAGATATCTTCCGAGCGTGGCCACGCATTTCCAGTTCATTACTCCTCGAGTGGCCCTGAGATATTGTTATAACCCTGACTAGGGGTGGACAATTCTTATCGCACTCATTCCCTTCGACTAGCCACAGCCATCACAACCTAAAATGTGCCCATTTTACCCCATTTACGAAGATCGTAGTAACACGAATCAAAGTTAATCTGAAACTGTGCCATCTTAGGCGAATAGTCTTTAGTCAAAAGAATCGACTCATTAGAATACTATAGTAGCTCTCGCCACGACCAGGCTATTTAAATTTGCCAGAACTCTATAAGCGGTCATAAGGCCCGACAAAGTGTTCCTAACAGTCTGCCTATGTGATCGACTAGTCATCTCACATGACTCTATGGCACTTAAACTTGTCATTAATCGCATCACACTCTAGTCACTTCGAGACGTCACCTCTTACAAGTGACTATGGGCAAATACTATGTTAATCCGTGTTCACTTTAACGGGGTTCAATTGTAACTACAACCCGTTTGGATGCAACAATGTATAAAGAAAAGATAAAAGACAAATGTGATTATGAACATGAACAAAAGCAACACTTTTATTTCATTTCAAAATCTAATAGAAACTTGGTACACGTTTAAGTCCCATGGACGCAACATGTCCATCATGCTTGGCCTGCGATAAAGGCTTGGTGAGCGGATCGGCTATGTTGTCATCCGTCCCAACCTTACATATCGCAATTTTCTTTCTTTCAATGAAATCTCTAATTACATGATATTTTCTAAGTACATGTCTAGATCTATTACTAGACTTAGGCTCTTTACCTTGGAAGATCGTCCCACTATTATCACAATAGAGAGTGATAAGATCATTGGCGGTAGGTACTACTCTTAGACCTTTCATGAATTGCCTGATCCATACAACTTCCTTGGCAGCTTCCGATCGCAATGTACTCGACCTCCGTTGTTGAATCCCGATCCAGACTTCCTTGAAGCTTCTCCAGCTTACGGCACCACCATTGAGCATGAAAATGAAACTAGCTTGTGATTTAATGTCATCTCTATCCGTTTGGAAATTTGAGTCCGTGTAACCATTAACATGGATCTTGGTGTCTCCTCCAAACACTAAGATAGAATCCTTAGTCCTTCTCAAGTACTTAAGGATGTTCTTGACGGCTATCCAGTGACTCTCACCTGGATTTCCTTGATATCTACTCGTCATGCTCAAGGCATACGAGACATCAGGACGTGTGCATATCATGGCGTACATGATTGATCCAACAGCGGAAGCATAAGGGATCATCTTCATGCGTTCAACATCTTGGGGTTCGGAGGGAGATTGAGACTTGCTCAATATAGTCCCAGTTACCATAGGTACCAATCCCCTTTTAGATTTGTCCATGCTGAACCGTCGAAGAATCTTATCAACATAAGACTCTTGACTCAGTGCCAATATCCTCTTGGATCTCTCTCTATGGATCCGGATACCTAATATGCGTTGTGCTTCTCCTAAATCCTTCATTTGGAAGTGGTTACCTAACCACTTCTTAACAAAAGACAACATTGGAATATCATTTCCAATGAGTAGTATGTCATCGACATACAAGATTAGGAACACAACATTGCTCCCACTGAATTTCATGTATAAACATGGTTCCTCAACACTTCAAGTGAAACCATTCTCTTTTATCACATGATCAAATCGATGATTCCAACTTCTAGATGCTTGCTTAAGACCATAAATGGATCTCTTAAGCTTGCACACTTTGTTAGGATTTTTAGAATCAACAAAACCTTCGGGTTGTATTATGTACACCTCCTCTTCTAAATGCCCATTTAGAAAAGCGGTTTTGACATCCATTTGCCATATTTCATAATCATGAAATGCGGCGATCGCTAACAAAATCCGTATGGATCTTAGCATGGCTACGGGGGCGAAGGTCTCATGATAATGGAGACCTTGGACTTGGGTAAATCCTTTTGCCACTAGCCTAGCTTTGTAGACATCATCATGTCCTTCTATGCCATTTTTGACTTTGAAAATCCATTTGCATTGAAGAGGTCTTGCCCCTTTAGGCAAATCTGCCAAGTTCCAGACTTGGTTTTCATGCATAGAATCCATTTCGGACTTCATGGCTTCAAGCCATACGGAGGAATTTGGACTAGAGATTGCGGCCTTGTAGGTGGCGGGCTCATCACTTTCTATAAGCAACACATCGAGTGTTCCATATTCTTCGATAAGTCCCACATATCGATCGAGATGGCGAATAACTCGGCCCGTTCTTCTAGGAGGAGGTGGGACAATCGCGTTAGATGACGAAGGAACATCTTCTTGCATCTCTATCTCGGTTTGTGGCTCTTGAACTTCATCAAGTTCAAAATTTCTCCCACTCTGTCTCTTAGAAATAAAATGACTTTCTAAGAAGACAGCCTCGCAAGACACAAACACTTTGTTCTCTTGAGGTTTATAGAAGTAGTATCCTCGAGAGGTCAAGGGGTAACCTACAAAGATGCATTTTTCGGACTTTGGGGCAAGCTTGTTGTCGGTCTTAGCCTTGACGTAAGCATCACATCCCCAAATTTTCATGTAGGATAGATTAGGAAGTCTTCCTTTCCACATTTCAAATGGAGTCTTTTCGGTTGCCTTTGTGGGACTACTATTCAAAGATATAATTGCCGTTTGGATTGCAAATCCCCAAAACGAGTTCGGTAACTCGGTTTGACTCATCATGAATCAAACCATATCAAGTAGGGTTCGATTTCTCCTTTCGGCAAAACACCATTAAGTTGTGGTGTTCCAGGTGGAGAAAGTTGTGATATAATACCACAACCCTTCAAGTCTGAATCGAATTCAAGGCTAAGATATTCTCCACCACGGTCGGATCGTAGTGCCTTAATCCTTTTGTTCAATTGGTTCTCTACTTCGTTTTGAAACTCCTTGAATTTCTCAAAAGCTTCACTTTTATGCTTCATTAAATAGATATACCCATATCTACTTAAGTCATCGGTGAAGGTTATGAACTAGTCATAATTTCCACGAGCGGTGATACTCATTGGTCCACACACATCGGTGTGTATGAGTCCCAATAGTTCACTAGCTCGTGTCCCTTTACCACTAAAAGGATTACGAGTCATTTTGCCAAGAAGGCAATATTCGCATGTACCATATGATTGATAATCAAATGGTGTAATCACATTACTTGAAATTAATCTTTTGATGCGATTCTCGTTTATGTGACCTAATCGACAATGCCAAATGAACGATTCATTTGGGTCACTTGATTTGAGTTTCTTTGATTGAATGTTATAGATATCATTAGTCGGATTTCGAGGTTTCTAAAATGTAAATGCCATTAATGGAAGAAGCTTGGCCTATAACCAAGTCGTTCCTTGAAATAGTACAACGATTGTTCTTAATGACAAAACAAAAACCGTCCATGTCTAACATAGCGATTGAAATAATGTTTTTAGAGAGTGTAGGCACATAAAAACAATTATGTAAATACAACTCAGATCCATTAGGCAAAGCTAATACATAAGTTCCTTTGGATTCGGCCGCTACTTGATCTCCAATTCCAAGGCGTAGATCCACATCTCCTTTGCTAAGCCTCTTCACGTCTCTTAAAACCTGTAAATGATTACAAAGGTGAGAACCACAACCGGTATCCAGTACCCATGTCGTAGTGGAAGTATAATTTATATCAATAACATAAATTTCCTTAGGAATTTTACCTTTTGGAACGATGATTCCTTCCCTTATATTTCGCAAATATACGGGACAATTCCTAAGCCAATGTCTCATGCCATAGCAATAATGGCACTCATCATCAACTTGCTTGAATTTTTTCACTTTCTTTCCCTTCTTCTTGAACCTTTTGCCCTTTGAAGCAAGAACTTGATTGCTTGAGCTCCCACTAGTTTTGGCATCTTTATCTTCCAGAGACAAAGATCCTATAGATTTTATGAGGCGGTCTTCCTGAGACCGGCTCACACGAGATCTAGTAGTAGTAGGTGGTCTAGTAGAAGTGATACAGTTAAGGTTTCCATCCGATCCTATCCCAAAATGAAGTTCTCTAGTAGTGTCGAAATCATTGTTGAAGCAAACGTCGTCAAAAACATTGTGACAAGACTCAATAGTTATCGGTGCGGTAGCGTTTGATGGATTCATTGTAATGAACTACAAGTATGGAGGAAAAGGAAATATTAACATTTGTCTTTTTAAATCATACTTGTAAATAATTTAACAAGATAAGAGCATTTATATAGTGACATCTACCCAACTATTATAAATGATTCCGAGATCCAAATTCATATTAACTTGGGCACGGGGTAGCCGATGAAACCCTTATCAATATAACTTGGTGGATTAACCTTTTAATCGATTCTACTTTTAGAACTCTCGGTCGATAAAATTACATTAACATTTATCTTTAGCCCAAAACACATTCGACAAGGGCACGGGGTGGCCGATGAAACCCTTATCAGTACTTTTGTTGAGTTCAACCCAAATTTCGAATAAATGTGTCCACGATCCAAATTCACATTAACTTGGGCACGGGGTTGCCGATGAAACCCTCATCAACATGAATTCGGTGGTTAGACATTTATCACCCACTTCCCCTATGTAACAAGGTTTGTACCCCGGGGTGGCCGAGTGCACTCCCTTGTGAAATAGGTTTTCATGGTTTCCACTATTTGGTAAAGCTATGTCTCAATTGATTATTTTAGCGAGAGGTCATGTCAATTTATTATCTATCACGTTTTAAGTGAACTAAAGCGGTGAACTACGATAATTTTAATTGACACGGTCGATAAACTCGATTAGAATGGCAATGCATGTTTTTTTTTTTTTTTTTTTTTGTTATGGCGATTTAGCGATGCATGCAACATATAAATAAAAAGCAAAGCATAAAGAAATCCTAGTATGGCCTTCCTAAAATAGAAAATCTAATTAACTATTACATATTCGGAAACCAACTCCATTGGTCCCTTGAACTTCGATTATGCACACATCTCGAGGTAACACCGTCTTTATGTATCGCCTTCTTGAGTGACACCGTCTTCAAGGAACTCCGGAATAATTAAATTACATAACAAATTACATAATTTCCTATTATACATTTGTAATTAAAATAAAATAAATCTATTAAATTACAAAACGGTGATACGAGATCACAATAAATTACAACCGAATCGATATTCCCATACATTTCGGGTAATATCAATTAAAAACTAAGGCCATACTAAGTAAAATTACATAAAATAAAATTATGACAATCATAAATAAAACGCAGCTTTATAATATGTATTAACATGCCCAATCTTATGCTAAATCGCCTTTAAGGAGCCAATATCGTATATTAAACGGTTTTTACGGATTTGCGTGATTCAACCTTTTAAAATCACAATAAATTACATAAAATCATATTTATGCACAAGTTAATTACCTTAACCAACTTAGGACTCAAAATTAGTCTCCACTAATTATTTGACTATAATTAACTTATATTTCTTAAAATTGTTCATACAATAAAGTGCTATAAACTCCAAATAAATCATAAAAATTTCAAATAAATTCAAAATTTGAAATTTAAACTCATGAACATTCTGGAAAAATACCATGACACTAATAATGTTCAAAAACTTAGGTTAAAAATTTCGAAATTTATCCGGAAAAACAATGTTGCGGTTCTGGAAAAATTTTAGATCTGAAATAGGTAATAAAATGCAATATGTGACGTTTTTCCTTAGTCATGAAGTATGTTTTAGCAATTATTCACTAATTAAGTCACTATTTATGCTATTTTTTTATCAAAAATTCATCAATCATGCATAAAGACTTCAATATAGCCTATTATTTTACACACATCTTGTAAAATTGCATGTGACAACATACTAAATTTGTATGACCAGATTCGAAATTTATCTCATATTAACCTATTTTTCATTTAAATTCGATTTTTATCATAAAAAATCCATATTTCGAGCATAAGAACTCCAACAATTATGCAAATTTACAGGTCATCTAAAAATAATATATGTGAAAACATATCCAAAAAACACCTGAAAATTCAAAGTTTAGCTAATTTTAGTCCGAAAATGACATTTTAATCATGAAATCACATTTTTAATGCCATTATTATATAAGATGAACAATAAAAATCCATATATTAACCAAAATATCCTAAATACATTTTAGGATCAGAAACTTTAACATGCATAATTTATTTCGTGATATATCATAATAAGACAAATTTACAAGTTTTATATGTTAATCGTATAACTCGGAAAAACTATAACCGATTTGCATGCAAACAACCAAGGCTCATGATACCGCTTGTTGGAAATCTATATCTCTTTACTTAACATATTCATATATGTGATGATTTAATTTTAGTCATAAAATTAAATGATGATCTTATCCATGCAAACAATAAAAGAATAAGAAAGAAATCATCATCTTACATTGAAGATTTCGGATTATTTGGGCACAAGTGAGTTCTCCTACTCACTTGTTCTTGAGCTTCCTTAAATGGATGAACAAGGATTCAATTAGAGAATCCCTCCCGAGGATTTATACCCAAAGTAACAACTTAATAAAATTAATATTGTTATTACTAGAACAATATTAATTTTGTATAAAATTGACTCAAAAATCTTTATTTTGATCTCTTAATTTTCGGTTAAGAGAGGAAGAAGTTTGGAGTTTTATTTCTCTAGTTTTCTTAGAGAGCTTTCTTATTTCTTACACTAGAAATATTGTGTGAATTATGAATGAATAATAATAGAGAAAAAACTCTCTATTTTGTCCTTCAAAAAACCGGTGGGAAGGAGAGAGAGGGAGCCAATGCATGGTCAAGTTTTTCTATCCAAGAAAACATAGACTTGCATGGCTATGGCTAGGTGCAATTATATTATTTTTCACTCAAAAATATAACATAATTTAAACACCATACTCCCTCTTAATTTCGGTCCACTTAAGATAAAATGGACTTCATTTTATCTTTGTCAATTTGTCAATTTGTCACATGTCATGTAAAATTGTTATGCATTTTTAACATATTAAAAATCAACGCATTAATAAAAATACGTCATATACAAAATCGACTTAGTAATTCATAATTACTTGAACCAAAATAATTTACCAATTATAAATCACAACATCTTGTATTTATAATAAATTATTCATTCAAATGCAATTGTTTCCTTAAACAATAATTTCATCTAAGTAATAAAACAATTCAATCACTTAGACCGTATCTTATCTAATCAAATTATAATGAGATTCGTAAATATTACTTCCAAAATCGTCCGTCAATTTTAAGTAATTTAATTAACCCGTATCGTCATACGATCAATTAAATATTCAATTAAGAGTGTTACCCTTTAGGTATGACCTAAGGGGATCAACTGATCACCACCGTCGCACGACAGTAATGTCAAACTCTAGTCAGCCAATCATTATCGATATGTGTGGACCAGTTGACAGTAAAATATTACTTCCCAATTGTATTCTTTAAAATGAGACTTAAACATGTGATCATCATGATCGACAGTTGTGATCGCATTATTGTCGGAGGACACATATTCCAACACAGCTGTCCTCTCAGCCTCTGAAGACTCCCTAAGCATCATCCATAGAGGATCGATGGGAACTACAAAAACCTCACGGAGGTACTATCGAGCCAACCGCTCACGCAGGTACCACACAGGTCCCATGGACGTCGCCAGAAGAAGCCTACTCGAACTCCTAGAACGAAGAACGTCGGCTACGAAAGCTGGAGCGCCAGTGTCGTCCTCCCAATGTCGCAGCACCCACTAAAAAGGATGCCAAGAGGTCATTCTTATGATCAATATGGTTTCAAAGACAAGTAAAGATCAAAAGCAAGAAGAATGCTTACAGTGTCAAGCTGCACGGCGTTGACACCCCTCCTACAGGTGTCGTAAGAAGACCGCTGGCTCTTCTGCCATCACATAATCCAGTCTCTGACGACAGGATACTCTCTTGCCACGTCTGCTGCCCTCTTAGGAGCGAAGAAGTATGGGTATACCCATGCCTGAAAAGCAAAAATGATACACTAATAAAAAACCAAAGATCAGTAATTTAATTTAAGATCAATCCAAATTCCCAAATTCAATTCAAACTCGATTCAAAAATTTCAAACTCAATTTAAAAAATCAAATTCAAATCAAATTCAAACATTCAAAATCAAATTCAAGTTCAAAAATTTCAAACAAATTCAAGTTCAAGTTCAAAAATTTCAATTTCAAAATCAAATTCAACTTCAACTTCAACTTCAAAAATTTCAATTTCAAAATCAAGTTCGAGTTCAAAATTTCAATTTCAAGTTCAAAACATCTCTCAAAAGATATTTTCAAGTTCAAGATGAGTTCAAATCAAAATTCATCTCAAAATTTATGCTTTCAAATGATCTTTCATTTATAAGCGGATCTATCATTTCTAAGAATCAAACGAAAAAGAAGGTTTGTACCTCCAAAATGAGACCTAGCCCGACGGTAGCAGGAGAAGTCCCCTTCTCCATCAACTCAAGACGAACCATGGCCTTCATATACGGTATGAGGACCGCAAAGCTAGGAGTAACCCACTCCCAACGACCTAGGCTGCTCAAGTCAGCAAGGAAGGGAAGAAGCTTTGCCGACAACCTCAAGCCTTTGTCTCCAAAGTAAATCAAAGACAGAAACCACCAGAGCCACAGTCGGGCTCGCTGCTCAGCTGTACATGGCGGAGGAGGCACCATCTCACCACCTACAGTCATCTGCACTCTTGCTGGAGTCTTACCGTCATAGTATTCCTTGACGTAAGAACTCGAGACTAGGCCGGGTACCCTAGCCACAGCCTTGGCCAGGTTCCTGCCGATCAAAGCTCTAGCCTCGGCTGAATCCGCTCGCATGGCCGTTGTAGGCCAAACTATCAGCTCATCTCCACAAGGTAAGCAGAGATAATACCATAGTCCTCCAAAGTGACCCCGATCTCTCCAAAAGGCATATGAAAAGTCGAGTTCCTGTCCCAGAAGCGATCTAGGAAAGCTCGAAGCAAGCACATGTTGGCCCGAATCTTCTTCCCTTTGATCTCTCGCCAACCCCTCACTAAGGATCCGAAGGCTCCACGCTCGATGATTGCCTTCTCATCCTCTGAGAGCTTCTCGTAGGCCTCCATCATGGTCGTGTACCCAGAAAAGGACCTCATGATCCTGGCCTCCTAAATTTTTACAAGGTTTCATTAGCTTCTTAGCAAAAATAAAGCAGATGAATATAATTAGTTTGATATAAAGATAAGGTCGAGGTTTACCATGCTCCTCGCCCCGCGGTATGACAAGTGACTCTTTGCTGCCCAAATGAGATGCCAACCATCCCATTTGTCTGCCCACTGAGGCGCAAGCACAAGCTGGCGCCCTCTCCTTCTCATGTTTACCCTCCGCTCTACCTCTTCCTCCTCATGAACTATCTGGGTCAAAAGAGGATCAATGTCAACATCCATGGTGTCTCGTCCCGAGGTAGAAGGTATGTCCTCTGCAAAAGGAAAGAAGAAAAGCGAAACTGAAGCATTTAGAGGCCGTTTTGAGCCATTTTCGAGCCATTTCTCAAGCTTTACCGTCAAAAAAGTTGACAAAGTGATGAAACTACGTTCCTATGTAGCTAAATTAAGCCTAGTCACGGTCACAAACCGAAAATTCGGCAACATTTCATTACTATGAACCTAAACCCATGTAAAAACTGTCCCGGAAGACCTATCACAAATCAAAATTTCGACATGATAGGAAGTTTACCCATCCTCCAAGGATTCCAAAACATCAAGTTTCATCAAAAAACGACAAGTTTAAGGCCTTAAGCACAAGGTTTAGAAAGGGATGTGTATACGGCATAAGCACAAGGTTTTAATTAACACTTAATGATTACAATGATCATTTTAATCATGTGATAATAAAATGGTTTGACTCGAGTTGTCGAGAAGCCATGTGTATACATGGAGTTGAGTGGGAGTCAAAATTGCCACGTTTAGACATGAAGTTCAGTGGGAGAAATTGTCTTCCATGTTAATGTCATTTTACTCATTGAGGATGGCGTGCTAACACTACCATCTACGAAGGAGTGTTTTGGTTTTCAATTCTTAATGAAAGAAGACATAATGCATTCTAAAATTCCAAATCTATTATGACATAGGGAATTTTAGATTGGCACTAAGATAAGTATCTTGTATTGATAAGATTCTTTATCTGTTTAATATCAACAAGGTTGAGGAGGTTATTCATATTGATGAAAGTAGAATTACTATGATAGAGTCATAGTCATTCACTAAACCTAATAAGTTGTTGATCACTTGAAATCGATTGCTGATGTTTCCGCCATTAGAACGATCATGTATGCCATTATATGCACATGCCCTGGTGAATCATATGCTTGGAGCATGATAAGTCAATAACAAGTTAATTCGAATGAAGGTCATTAGAAAGCCTTCAAGAACATCCATTAAAATTCTTGAGGAGAATTGAGGAATCGTTCTTATGATTGGATGACATACTAAGTTGTGTGTTGAAGGGTTACACAAACTCTAGTTTCCAAACCTATAAAGATATATTGAAATCCAGGCTGATTTTATTGACTTAGGAGTAAGTGACTAGAAAATGTTTTAGTTTCAACCATTGCAAGTTCTACAAACAGAATATGAGTACATTGTGGTAAGATGGTTTACATAGGGATTAAGCGTAGATCTCTCTACCAAAGACTTTATCACAAGTTATATGATAACAGTGGGAGCATCTTCCAAGTATAAGAGCCCAAGTCTAGTAACAAGCCTAGACACCTACTTAGATAAATTCATGTCATTAGAAATAACATTGAATAAAGGAAATAACAATTCATAAAGTTGGACTGTATGGATACATGATATATCCACTTACCAAACTTTTATTGCAATTTAACTAGTGTAAAATGTACACTATAGATTATAAGATATGAAGTAGTAATAACGTATTGACAATTCATATATGATAATCGCATTTATCGTTCGAGTTTATTTAAACTCATCCATTACTTTATTATATCCAAATGGGTTGTTGAGACAATATTGAACCCCATTGAAGTGAACTGGATTGACATAGTATGCGCTCCTAGTTACTTATAGGAAATGACGTCTCGAATTGACTAGAGGGTGATGCGATTGATGGCAAGTTCAAGTGCCATAGGGTCATATGGGATGACTAGTCGATCACATAGACAGACTATATGGGACACTCTGTCGGGCAGTGACCGCTTATAGAGTTCTGGAAATTCATAAAGGTTGGTCGTGGCGAGAGCTACTATACTATTCTTATGAGTCAGCTCTTTTGACTAGAGACTGTTCGCCCAAGTTGGCACAAGTTTCTGATTGGCTTTGATTTATACTCTACGACTATCGTAACTGAAGTCAAATGAGTATATTTTGGGTCATGATGAATTGTGGCTATACGAAGGGAATAGTGCGATAGGAATTGTCCACCCCTTTGTCAGGGTTGTTTGAAATCTCAGGGCCACTCGAGGAGTAGTGATCTGAAAATGCGTGGCGACGCTCGGAAGGTATCTACTGTAGATAATTCCGGTTAGACAGTTACTCTCCAGATCGAGGAAACCACTCATGATATGATCAACTGGAAGTACAACCTGTAAGACAACCTGCATTGAGTGGGAGATTATAATAGGACAAGAGAATTGGTGACGCACACTTGTCTCGGACAAGTGGGAGATTGTTGGAATAAGTGTCCTCAACAATAGTGCGATCACATGTTTAAATCTCATGATTAGAATACGCAAGGGATGATTCAATTATATAGTCAACTGATCAACATTAATCGGTAATGATTGGCTAACTAGAGTTTGCCATTCATGTCGTTTGACGGTGGTGATCAGTTGATCCCTTAAGGTCACACCTATAGGACAATTTCCTTAATAGATAAGTTAATTAATTGTATATCGATACAAGTTAATTAACTCCTTAAAATTGAACAATTTGTTTTGTGAGTGAGAATGAGTATCTTATTGTAATTTGATTAAATAAGATTCATTTTAGTAATTAAAAGATTTTATTACTAAAATTGATTATTGTTTATGACACAGTTGAGATAAGAATGAATAGTTTATTATAATTACAAAATGTTGTGAATTATATTAACTTGACCAATTTTATACACAAGTAATTATGTATTACTAGTAAAATTGTTATTTGTAATTTAATTAATTTATTTAATGATATTTAATTGTTAAATATGCATGAAATTTATTAATAACATGTTACATGCTACATGTGATATATTGTGTGACAATGTTACAATTGACAAACAAAAAATTGATGTCCATTTTATGGGGGCCGAAAATTATAGGGAATAAGGAGTTAGTGTTTTTTTTTTTATTTTAATGATAAAATAAACATAATGATTACCTACACTAACTAGCCTTCACCCTAATTTTATCAACTAAGTTCCTCTCCATTTCTTTCTCTCCATTTCCTCTCACAAACCCATTTAATAATATTTTCCCCTCCATACTCTATTAAATCTTTATTTCCTTACATAAATCTTGAACCGTTCGATATTAGCAAGATGCAATCCGATCCGTTGATAGGAAATGGCCTCTCCATTTCTTTTTAGGAAATGGAGAGGATCTTGACTCACATTTTATGGGTAAGACCAAGGCCATGCATTGGCCACTTCCACCCCCTCTCACCCGGCCTCCCTAGGACAATAAGAGCATATTTTGCTCTTATTTTTCATTCTATCATTTTTAGGGTTTTGTCATTCAAAAACCTCTCTTATTCTCTCTAAAATTAGTTTTAGATCTCACACATTGTTCAACCAAATTCTAATATCACATTATATTATTACTAGAGTAGTAATACAAATATTATTAGAATCTTTAAGGACAACTAGTATATTAATCTAGTTAATTAATATATTAGTATTAAGGGTTTTGTTTTGGGTGCAACAAGAGGAGAATCTCTAAACTTGAGATTTGTTTTGGAGGATAATCTGTAATCTTTAAGCTCAAGAACAAATAAGGAAGGTGTCCTTATTTGTGCCCAATATTTCGAACCATTCAACAATGTAAGGAACATTGTTTTCTTCTTTATCTCTTCATTTTTGTTATGCATGCACTAGATCCTAAATGACTAAAGATAAAGTGTTAATTAGTTCACTATTAGATATGTCTAATAATAGGTATATGAACCTAACAACAAATTCATTTGGGACGGAACCCCTAAAAGTTTCGGCATTTTAGGGCATTCAAACCCTAATTTTTCTATCCTATTCAAGCTACAAATACAATTTAAAGAAAAGACGAGACACATACCTGGATTTGTCATGGTTAATGGCGGATTTTGATCAAATTTTTGTAAAATTTGGTTGGGTTTTGAGTGTTTATCGAGAGGAAGAAGAAGAAGAAAGGTTTATGTTTAAATGATATGAACTCGCGCTGAGTTCAGTTTTACTCAGGCATGAATGAACCCGGAAGAAAATGCAGCTCTTGTTGCGCCCTTTCCCCAGGCCTATTCTTTGCTGCGCCTTTTCCTCAGCAAGTTTTACAGCAGCTTTCCTTTCAAGCCGTTATAAGCCCGTTAAGGTGGGCTCAAGCCCTATAATTTCTTGACTTGAAGTGTTTCCATTAAAGCGACGGGTATTTTTGCTCCGTATATTTTGCTCCGGGTGTACTCTTTTCAATCCATCCAGTCTACATTCTCCCCGGCGGTTGCAAGGTTTTGTTCCCCAGCGAGAGTTCAAATCAAGTTTTCAATCAAGTCAAGTTTTCTATTGAATCAAGTTTTCAACCAAGTCGAGTCTCCAATCAAGTCAAGTTTTCAATCAAAATCAAGTCTTTAATCAAATCAAGTTATCCTTCAAGCGATTCTTGAAGAGATCCGCCTCCTTCAAGTCAACTATCCCCGATGCCTTCAGTTGCCGAAAGAGAATTTCGCCGAAGCATTTTCAATCCCGTTTCAGCCCAGAAGCCTCTCAGGTATGATTTCTTCTTATGGCTGGCGAGCCTCCTCAAGTAGTCTAATGGACATTAAACGACCCTCCCCGATAGTCGACATACTCTAAAATGTTCCCGACGACAGGTCCCTAGTATTAAGGGTTTTGTTTTGGGTGCAACAAGAGGAGAATCTCTACACTTGAGATTTGTTTTGGAGGATCATCCATAATCTTTATGTTGGAAATATTAATCTCATTATTTTACATATTCATATATGAATTAATATATTTAGTCATAAAATAAATTGTTGATCTTATGCATGCAAACTAAATAACAAGAGATGAGAAAATCGTTTTCTCACCATCAAAATTCGGCCAAATGGGCACAAATGAAGGTCTCCTACCTTCATTTGTTCTTGAGTTAGAAAATACATTAGGATGATCATCCATGACTTCAAATAGAAGCCCTCCAATAAGTAGCACCCAAGACTATCCCAAAATCCCACAAAATAATATGTACTAGATATTTGTAATGTGGTTTACCTTAAAATTGATTACTAATACTCATATACTACTACTAGTATTATTAGTGATTGATTTGTACAAATTAGATTCATAAAAAATAATTTTTATGAAGAACAAGAGAGAGAGTGTTGTGTTTATCATAAAACATGAGAGAATGAAAAAATTGAGAAAAATCTCTCAACTGTTACATGTGATAAACCGGTGGGTATAGAGGGTTATAGGACCCTTTTTCTTTTTCCTTTTTTTTCTTCACAAGACTAGTTAGTGTAAGCCTTTGTCATAGTCAAGTCACTATCAAATGTCATAGACAAATAAATAAGACAAATGAATAAGACAAAACTTCTAAAATTGCCCACCAATTTTCGGTTATCATGTGTAATATGGAGTCCATTTTATTTTTGTCAATTGTACAATTGTATGTCATGTGACATGTGACATGTCTTATGTCATGTTTTAATTTAAAATGCATATTTAACAAAATAAATATCATTTACAAATTAAATAAATCACATTTAACAAATTGACTAGTAATTCAAAATTACTTTCACATAAAATGGTCATTTATATACTATTTAGTATAATTCACAACATCTTGTAATTATAACTAACTTATCATTCTCATCTCGCGTGTTTCGCAAACACCGATTAATTTTAGTAATATAACTTCTTAAATTACTAAATAAAATCTTATTTCATCACATTATAATAAGATGTCATTTTCTCTCTTATGATAATAATTTGTTCAATTTTAAGGAATTAATAAAGCTGTATCGACATACAATTAATTAACCTTTTTCAATTAAGGGAATCGTCTATTAGGTGTGACCTCAAGGGATCAACTGATCACCACCGTCGCACAATAGTAATGTCAAACTCTAGCCAGCCAATCATTACCGATATGTGTGGACCAGTTGACTATATATGTAATGTATCAACCCTTTCGTATTCTTGTTATGAGATTTAAATATATGATCAATATGATCGACAATTGTGATCGCATTATTGTCGGAGGACACTTAATCCAACAATCTCCCACTTGTCCTCGACAAGTGTGCGTCATCAATTCTCTTGTCCTATTACTATCTCCCACTCACTGCAAGGTGTCTTTCAGGTCGTACTTGCAAGTGATCATATCGAGAGTGGTTTCCTCGATCTGGAGAATAACTGATTTGATCGGAATTATCTACCATAGATACCTTCTGAGCGTGGCCACGCATTTCCAGTTCATTACTCCTCGAGTGGCCCTGAGATATTGTTTTAACCCTGACAAGGGGGTGGACAATTCCTATCGCACTATTCCCTTCGACTAGCCACAACCATCATAACCCAAAATATACCCATTTGACGCCATTTACGAAGGTCGTAGTAACATAAATCAAAGTTAATCTGAAATTGTGACACCTTGGGCGAACAGTCTTTAGTCAAAAGAATCGACTCATTAGAATACTATAGTAGCTCTCGCCACGACCAGGCTATATAAATTTGCCAGAACTCTATAAGCGGTCATAAGGCCCGACAAAGTGTTCCTAACAGTCTGCCTATGTGATCGACTAGTCATCTCACATGACTCTATGGCCCTTGAACTTGCCATCAATCGCATCACACTCTAGTCACTTCGAGATGTCACCTCATACAAGTGACTATGGGCGAAAACCATGTTAATCCGGGTTCACTTTAACGGGGTTCAATATTGTCTCTACAACCCGTTTGGATGTAACAAAGTATAAAAGGAGTTTTCAGATTTAAAAACTCGGAAGACAAATGTGATTATCACATATGAATAGTCAATACCTGATTACTACTTCATATTTTGATAATCCATTTTCATCTTATATGTAGTTGTTCATCTCAATGCAATTGAAATGACATATGACATGACTCATCATGTTAAGCCCATCAGAAGGCTTTGGTTAGTAGGTTTTATCAACTTCTTGGACCTTACTCAACCTTACTACATACTCGTTTTCCTTTGTAATGTATGCATTTGCATTACAAAACTTTCTGAGTACGTGTCTAGATCCAATCTAGACTTAAGCTCTCTAGCCTTAGAATAGCTCCCACTGTTTTCTATTAGAAATCTATATCTCTTTACTCAACATATTCATAATGTTATAATTTTAATTTAGTCATAAAATTAAAAGATGATCTTATGCATGCAAACTATAAGTAAAATAAGGAATAAATCTTCATTCTTACATTGAGGATTTCGGTTTATATGGGCACAAGAGAGTTCTCTTACTCTCTTGTTCTTGAGCTCTCCTTAATGGATGAACAAGGATTCAAGAAGAGAATCCCTCCCAAGGTTTTATACCCAAGATAACAACTTAATAAAATTAATATTATTATTACTAGAACAATATTAATTTTGTGTAAAATTGACCCAAAATATTATTTGGTCTCTCTATTATTTCGGTTAAGAGAGAGGGAGGAGAAGGAAGATTTTTTCTTTCTAAAATTCTAATTTTAGATGAAATGGAATGAATAATACACTAGAGATTTTGGTAGTGTATATTAGGTAAAAATAAGGAGAAAAACCAATTGTTTTCTCCTCTTGAAAAACCGGTTGGCATGGGGAGGAAGGGACCAATGCATGCACAAGGTGGTCTTCACAAGATTAAGTAGGGTTGCATGGCTAGGTTTAGAAGGAAATGATTATGTTTACCACTAACATAATCAACACAATATATTCCTAATACTCCCCTTAATTTCGGTTTACATGGATAAAATGGACTCCATTTTATCTTTGTCAATTTGTCATATGTCACATGTCACATGTCACATAAAATTGTTATGTATTTTTAACATATTAAAAATCAACGTATTAATAAAAATACGTCATATACAAAATTGACTTAGTAATTCATAATTACTTATACCAAAAATTTTACCAATTATAAATCACAACATCTTATATTTATAATAATTTTCATTCAAATGCAATTGTTTCCTTAAACAATAATTTCATCTAAGTAATAAAACGTTTCGATTACTTAGACCGTATCTTATTTAATCAAATTACAATGAGACACGTAAATATTACTTCCAAAATCGTCCGTCAATTTTAAGTAATTTAATTAACCCGTATCGTCATACGATCAATTAAATGATCAATTAAGAGTGTTACCCTTTAGGTATGACCTAAGGGGATCAACTGGTCACCACCGTCGCACGACAATAATGTTAAACTCTAGTCAGCCAATCATTACCGATATGTGTGGACCAGTTGACAGTAAAATATTACTTCCCAATTGTATTCTTTAAAATGAGACTTAAACATGTGATCATCATGATCAACAGTTGTGATCGCATTATTGTCGGAGGACACATATTCCAACAATCTCCCACTTGTCCTTGACAAGTGTGCGTCACCAATTCTCTTGTCCTATTACTATCTCCCACTCAATACAAGGTGTCGTTCAGGTCGTACTTGCAAGTGATCATATCCAGAGTGGTTTCCTCGATCTGGAGAATAACTGATTGACCGGATTTATCTACCATAGATATCTTCCGAGCGTGGCCACGCATTTCCAGTTCATTACTCCTCGAGTGGCCCTGAGATATTGTTATAACCCTGACTAGGGGTGGACAATTCCTATCGCACTCATTCCCTTCGAATAGCCACAGCCATCATAACCCAAAATATGCCCATTTGACCCCATTTACGAAGGTCGTAGTAACACAAATCAAAGTTAATCTGAAACTGTGCCATCTTAGGTGAATAGTCTTTCGTCAAAAGAATCGACTCATTAGAATACTATAGCAGCTCTCGCCACGACCAGGCTATATAAATTTGCCAGAACTCTATAAGCGGTCATAAGGCCTGACAAAATGTTCCTAACAGTCTGCCTATGTGATCGACTAGTCATTCTCATATGACTCCATGGCACTTGAACTTGCCATCAATCGCATCACATTCTAGTCAGATCACTTCGAGACGTCACCTCATGTAAGTAACTATGGGCGAATACAATGCTAATCCGTGTTCACTTAAACGGGGTTCAATTGTCTCTACAACCCATTGGATGTAACAAAGTATAAGGTGAGTTAATAATAACTCAAACGACAAATGTCGATATCACACTCGGGTAGTCAATACCATATTACAACCTTGTGATGCATATCGTAAGTGTGTAAACACTTGTTGATTGCAATAGAAGTTTAACATATCATGTGTCCATGTGTTCAAACTTCTTTTTATCGCATTTTCCTTTACGTTCATGTTATCTATCATAGCATGAACCTTACCAAGTACACATCTAGGTTCACAACCTCGGTTTCCGCTCTTTTTCTTGAAATAACTTCTTTGTTGATTATCACATAATAAAGGAATTTGTGGTGAATGATATAACTTGTACTGATCAAGTACTCCACCCACACACAATGCACTAGGTATATGTTTTGTAGAATCTTGCAACAATTGTCAAGATGATTAGCCTAGCACTTCTCACAAATCCTAGCATATTAGGAAAGATTAGTTTTGAGTAACTTCTTATTCAACTAAGTATCTTTCCAAACTTCCTATTTCTCCTTTTAGCTTGAAAAGCTTAGGATTTTCATAAATCCTTATATGTGTTCGCACTGCAATATGTGCAACCTCTTGACACACAACAGAGTCTTCTGTCAAACACTGAAATCGCTCATCGGATTCTCCTCGAGAATTCACGACGTTTCTTTTATGGCTTCCCAATGATCCATCATGCTCTTATGCATATGATTTATTTTGGACATGTGCATGATTATTCTAATGGCGGAAACATTAGTAACCTTTAATCATGTCATCAACTATTCTTAGGTTCAAGGAACGACCATGACTGCTAATGGCAATTCCATTTTCATTTACATGAATAACCTACGTTTCTCGTTGATTCGATGTGTATGTCTCAATACCTATCCAACATCTGATGATGTAATTGGATTCATCATAGTCCATTTTCATCCAGAATTGAAAACTCAAATACTTCTTTGTGAAAGAAAGTACTAGCTCGTCATTCTCAATGAGTAGTGAGTTGTAAATTTTTACAAGATGATTGCTCCCACTAAATTCCATGTCTTCACATGATAATTTCCAAACTCCCACTTAATTCCACATGTTTCGAAATTGACTACTCAATCGAAACATTCCAAGAATTGGAATATATGTTGCTTCGCAAAGTTATTAAGATGAAACCATATATGTTCCCATCATATTCTTTCAAAATACCTATTTTGAAAAGGTTTCAATCTCAACCTTATGGAAAAAGATCTTAATCTCCAACTCATTCATTTTATAATGATTCGTGGTAATGTCATTATTTAAATATGAATAATATCTAATACACGTCCTTCAAAATACCCTTTTCGGAAGGAGGTTTAACCAATTTATTTTCATAATAAGGTTAAGTAATGACATTAGCGTGGTTAAAACTTAGCTATTGAAGATATCGGTATATCAATCTTTGCAACTTCTAGTCATAAATCTCATTTATTTTCTAGGATGTAACTTTGATTCATTTAGGCTCTTAAGTAAATATCAATGTTGAAACTATTGGTCAAAATTTATCATAAACTAGTCAAAACTCTTGTTAAGACTTTACATTAATCATTTTTCTTCCAAAACTTTCTTTTGGTCTCCTCGTGTAGTTATCTTGAGAAAATATTCTTTTGATTATTTCACTTGGTCTCTTTTGTCATGTAGATCTATTCGTGTCATGTAGATCTATTCGAGACCATAGATCTCATCTATTCGTGCATACCGTATAAATAGATATACCTTTATTCAAATCATTCTCCCTTGCGTAGATCTCATTTACACAAGTACACAAATCACAAGTACACAAATTTATCTTGGTGTTGTGTCCTCATTTTTCTCCCACTCTATCTTTAGAATAAATACACTAGAGATTCAAAGATAGCATATGAGACACAAATAATGATTTTTGAAGTATAAGGAGAACTATCTCATAGTTTGACTAATAGTTTTAGATTTCGCAAGTGTACTTGGTGATTAACTTTCCTTTAAGAGAGTTCATTAACTCAATATCACTTTGTAAATGATCATACACAAGTCTTTAGCTTGTGGTCATATAATGAATCCCATCATTATAGTTGTTTATTAGATCACTTTAAGTGAATAATCATATGTTTCTATGAGCAAGCATGTATAGACGAATTTTAGAACAAGGATAAAAAATGATAAAACGGGTGACTTGGGTTGCAAACCAAGCCACCATTATCCAAAATACAACCAATTATCCAAAATACATTTCCATGTCGAACACGGAAATCAAAAGGTTCTAAAATCCAAAATATAATTAAAATAAGACAATAAAAAGCGAAGCTTCATGGAAGCTATTCCTAGCTTCTCAATGGTTTCTCAAGCTTGCTTTTCTTTTCCCTTGTCCTTGCTTGGTGGAGGCTCTATTTACAATAAAAAGGGGATACATTATCACAACTTTGTATTACAATACCATAGTTGAATTAGAAACATAAAAGAAAGGATAGTCATTTACCTACTGGAGTGATCTTTCCAGCCTTAATATCACCAAGGTATTTGGAACAATTTCTTTTCCAATGTCCAATACCATTACAATAATGGCATTTATCAAGAGGACCCTTCTTGATTTTGGAAGTGCTAGCTTCATAAGTCTTAGCTTTGGTGAAAGTGGGAGCTTGCTTCTTACCCTTCTTCCCATTCTTCTTGAATTTCTCCTTGCTTTTGGTGCTAATGTTAAGCACATCCTTGGGTGGGATGACATTTAACCCCATGTCTCTTTCGGCTTGCACAAGTAGCTTGTGCAACTCTTCAAGAGACACGTCCTTGTCTTGCATGTTAAAATTCACCCGGAATTGAACATACGCTTTGACCTTGGATAAGGAGTGTAGAATCCTATCTACAATGAGTTCTTTGGGGATTTCAACCTTTTGAATCTTCAAGGTTTCGACTAGCTCCATTAATTTGAGCACATGAGGGCTAACCTTTTGGCCCTCTTTGAAGTCGAGATCGAAGAATGCCGCGGCCGCCTCATATTGGACGATCCGCGGAGTTTTTGAAAACATTGTCACAAGCTTGGAGTAGATTTCATTAGCGGTGCCCATTTTAAAGGCTCTCCTTTGGAGATCCGCCTCAATCGCAAAGATCAACACATTTTTCATTGTGGCGGACTCCTTATGGTAAGCCTCATAAGCTTCCCTAGTGGCGGCGGTCGACCTAGTATTAGGTTCGGGTGGAGAGGCCTCGGTGAGGTAACGAAGCTTGTCGTCACCTTGTGCGGCTAATTTGAGTTGGGCATCCCAATCGGAGAAATTTGACCCATTCTTTTCAATTTTACATCGATCCATGAAGAATAGGAGCCATGAAGTATTAGCGAGAGGTGTGGCGTTTGGGTTTGGAGTAGCCATTTGTTATGAGAAATAGAAGCGGTCTACAAAACAAAATAGAAGGATTAAAACAAATGTCGTTTTCATAATAATACTCGTAAAAATAAGTTTAAACAAGTTTTATTGCATTTATCTAGTGACCTCTACCCAACTTGATAAATGATTCCAAGACCCAAATTCATATTAATGTAGGCATCGGTAAAGCCGAAAAACAACCCTTATCAATATAACTCGGTGGATTAACCTTTTAATCGATTCTACTTTTAGAACTCTTGGTCGATAAATTTACACTAAAATTTATCTTTAGCCCGAAACACATCCGGCAACCGTCGAGAATACTTTCGTTGAGTTCAACCCAAATTTCGAATAAATGTGTCCATGATCCAAACTTACATCAACTTGGGCATCGGTAAAGCCGAAAACAACCCTCATCTTTATAAATTCGGTGGGTAGACATTTATCACCCACTTCCCCTACGTAACAAGGTTTGTACCCCGGTAAAGCCGAGTGCACTCCCTCACGAAATAGGTTTTCATGGTTTCTACTTTTTGGTAAGGCTATGTCTCAATTGATTATTTTAGCGAGAGGTCATGTCAATTTATTATCTATCACGTTTTAAGTGAACTAAAGCGGTGAACTACGATAATTCTAATTGACACGGTCGATAAACTCGATTATGAAGACAATGCATGTTATAGTTATGGCGATTTAGCGATGCATGCAACATATAAATAAAATGCAAAACATAAAATAAATCCTAGTATGGCCTTCCTAAAATAGAAAATCTAATTAACTATTACATATTCGGAAACCAACTCCATTGGTCCCTTGAACTTCAGTTGGCACGCATCTCGAGGTAACACCGTCTTTATGTATCGCCTTCTTGAATGACACCGTCTTCATGGAACTCCGGAATAAATAAATAAATTACATAACAAATTACATAATTTCCTATTATACATATGTAATTAAAATAAAACAAATCTATTAAATTACAAAACGGTGATACGAGATCACAATAAATTACAACCGAATCGATATTCCCATACATTTCGGGTAATAACAATTAAAACTAAGGCCATACTAAGTAAAGATACATAATTCAAAAATTACATAAAATAAAATTATGACAATCATAAATAAAATGCAGCATTATAATATGTATGAACATGCCCAATTTTATGCTAAATCGCCTTTAAGAAGCCAATATCGTATATTACACGGTTTTTACGGATTTGCGTGATTCAACGTTTTATAATCACAAAAATTACATAAATTCATATTTATGCACAAGTTAATTACCCTAACCTCTTAGGACTGAAAATTAGTCTCCACTAACTATTTGACTATAATTAACTCATATTTCTTAAAATATTTCATTAATGGACCTAAAAATACAATAAAAATGCTATAAACTTCAAATAAATCACAAAAATTCCAAATAAATTCAAAATTTGAAATTTAAACTTATGAACATTCTGGAAAAATACCATGACACTCATAATGTTCAAAAACTTAGGTTAAAATTTCGTAAAATTATCGGAAAAACTATGTTGCGGTGGATCGGATTTATCAATAATAATCATAAAAACATGAGAAAAATATATTCATCAACTTTTCAATTTTAGATCTGAAAACGATAATAAAATGCAACATGTGACGTTTTTCCTTTGTCATGAAATATGTTTTAGCAATTATTCACTAAATAAGTCACTATTTATGCTATTTTTCATCAAAAATTCATAAATCATGCATAAAGACTTCAATATAGTCTATTATTTTACACACATCTTGTAAAATTTCATGTGACAACATACTAAATTTCTATGAGCAGATTCGAAATTTATCTCATATTAACCTATTTTTCATTTAAATTCGATGTTTATCATGAAAAATCCATATTTCGAGCATAAATACTCCAAAAATTATGAAAATTTACAAGTCATCTAAAAATAAAACATGTGATAACATATCCAAAAATCACTGAAAAATTCGAAGTTTAGCTAATTTTAGTCCGAAAATGACATTTTAATCTTAAAATCACATTTTTAATGCCATTATTATATAAGATGAACAATAAAAATCCATAAATTAACCAAAATATCCTAAAAACATTTTAGGACCAGAAAATTTAACATGCATAAAGTTATTTTGTGATATATCATAATAACACAAATTTACAAGTTTTATATGTTAATCGTATAACTCGGAAAATCTATAACCGATTTGCATGCAAACAACCAAGGCTCTTGATACCGCTTGTTAGAAATCTATATCTCTTTACTCAACATATTCATAATGTTATAATTTTAATTTAGTCATAAAATTAAAAGATGATCTTATGCATGCAAACTATAAGTAAAATAAGGAAGAAATCTTCATTCTTACATTGAGGATTTCGGTTTATATGGGCACAAGAGAGTTCTCCTACTCTCTTGTTCTTGAGCTCTCCTTAAAGGATGAACAAGGATTCAAGAAGAGAATCCCTCCCAAGGTTTTATACCCAAGATAACAACTTAATAAAATTAATATTATTATTACTAGAACAATATTAATTTTGTGTAAAATTGACCCAAAATATTATTTGGTCTCTCTATTATTTCGGTTAAGAGAGAGGGAGGAGAAGGAAGATTTTTTCTTTCTAAAATTCTAATTTTAGATGAAATGGAATGAATAATACACTAGAGATTTTGGTAGTGTATATTAGGTAAAAATAAGGAGAAAAACCAATTGTTTTCTCCTCTTGAAAAACCGGTTGGCATGGGGAGGAAGGGACCAATGCATGCACAAGGTGGTCTTCACAAGATTAAGTAGGGTTGCATGGCTAGGCTTAGAACAAAATGATTATGTTTACCACTAACATAATCAACACAATATATTCCTAATACTCCCGTTAATTTCGATTTACATGGATAAAATGGACTCCATTTTATCTTTGTCAAATTGTCAATTTGTCATATGTCACATGTCACATGTCACATAAAATTGTTATGTATTTTTAACATATTAAAAATCAACGTATTAATAAAAATACGTCATATACAAAATTGACTTAGTAATTCATAATTACTTGTACCAAAAATTTTACCAATTATAAATCACAACATCTTGTATTTATAATAATTTATTCATTCAAATGCAATTGTTTCCTTAAACAATAATTTCATCTAAGTAATAAAACAATTCGATTACTTAGACCGTATCTTATTTAATCAAATTACAATGAGACACGTAAATATTACTTCCAAAATCGTCCGTCAATTTTAAGTAATTTAATTAACCCGTATCGTCATACGATCAATTAAATGATCAATTAAGAGTGTTACCCTTTAGGTATGACCTAAGGGGATCAACTGGTCACCACCGTCGCACGACAGTAATGTCAAACTCTAGTCAGCCAATCATTACCGATATGTGTGGACCAGTTGATAGTAAAATATTACTTCCCAATTGTATTCTTTAAAATGAGACTTAAACATGTGATCATCATGATCAACAGTTGTGATCGCATTATTGTCGGAGGACACATATTCCAACATTTTCACAGTGTGCGGGATCCATCCTCTTGCACATCCCATGATTGCAAGTGTACTCAATTTCCGTTGTAAATATTTCTCATTGTTCTTTATTGCCTAGAACGATCCTAGAAAATCTATTTCTTAAATAACATAGCCACAATGGTATCTTAACCATCCTGATGTGTTTGGATTATGGTCTTGTCGGAAACCATGCGTAATCTCAATTGTCAATTGTCATTTGTGTAACACCCTTACACAAAATTGCATCAAAACACTTAACTTTACACCCTTAATGCTACTTGGTAACTATTACTTGAATTCGATTTTAAAACAATTCATCATACTCAAAGCATATGAAGTGCTATACATCATTACTTATTTAATTGATCCGGCAGCGAAAGCAATTGGAATCAATCAAATGTGTTCAACTCGATTGAACTAATCATGAATCTTATCAACATAAGACTTCTTATTTGGCGCTAATATCATGTGGATTTATCAACATAAATCAGGATATTAAAGATGTACTATATTACTCCAAGTCTTAAATCATTCCCAATGATCAATATGTCATCCATATATTACACTAATTAAAATTTTCGTAACTCCCACTAAACTTCATGTATAAACACAACTTCTCGATTTATCGAGAAAAGTTTTATAACATGATCAAAACATTGATTCTAACTCATTGATGTCCTACTTAAGACCCGCGCTTAAGTTTCACATTATCTTAGGATTGTAAGAATCTACAAAACTCAAGACATGTATTGAATACATTCCTTCTAATTGAAGAAGCGGGTTTTAGATTCACTTGCTATATGTATATCATCATAATGAAACACAATCCCTATAAAGTTCCAAATAGACTTAAGCATTTCAACTAGTGCAAAACCCTTTGCCACCAATCAAGCTTTGATATCTCTCTTTGATATCCAACAATTCCACTTGGAATTTATTTCGAATTTTTATGGCTCTAAGCCTTGTATTGAGTTGTGACTTAAACACTCTCATGTAAGTCATATATTCATTACTTTCCAGAAGTAACTTGAATCAAACATTTCTTTGTTAAGTTGTAAGCTCTTTACTTTCTTAAAAGTAACATGAATTCATCATCTTCAACAAGTGATGAATTTAACCTCCTAGGTTTCGATGAAACAACGTCATGTAGCCAAGAAAATACAGTTTCTTAGTTTCTTGCGACATACAATTTTTGACACAATTCGTTTGTGGCTCTTGAATATTTTCTTCCACTCTGTCTTCTAGAAATAAACTTGTATTCTAGAAAGATAGCTTCACGAGCCACAAACCCGTTGTACTCGTGATTATTGTAAGGAAAAATGAGTATTTTTTTCTTGTGTAAACTTACAAACATGGTACCCTACCATTTCATATCTCATATGATTCGTTTTAGATTTTAGTGGAAAAATAATTTAGACAAAAAGATAAAATCCCCAAAAGGATCAAGTAACTCAAAGTAACTTGATTGAAGTCCAAACCATATCGAATAGCGTTTGATTTCTTTATCCAACCACACATTATCCCATAATGCGTGCTAAGAGAGGTTAATTTGTGATACTATATCACATTTCCTTTGGCTTATATCAAAGTCTTCACTTTGATAATCCCATCACGACTAAATCGTGATTCTTTGAACTCTTTGAACTTCTTCAAAGATTTCTCTATTTTTCTTATTA
This sequence comes from Silene latifolia, assembly GCF_048544455.1. Lineage (NCBI taxonomy): Eukaryota > Viridiplantae > Streptophyta > Magnoliopsida > Caryophyllales > Caryophyllaceae > Silene > Silene latifolia. The sequence goes on from NC_133537.1 coordinate 124,926,653, forward strand.
AGTGAACACATTAGCGTCAACTTAAATCGTTGGTAAAAGAAAATGATCAACCTATTTTGGATCAATGATTTACAACCTCAATCTCCTTTTCAACCAAAAGGCACGAGACATCTTGCTTTGAATACAAAATACGCATATACCATAAGATCTAATGGTTTCAAGAGTACTCGATAACTCTTTGCGTTCATCATTCCAGAATATAAGGTTTAATCTTGGGTTACCAATTTGAGTCTTGCATCATCTTCATGATATATCATTCTAGTTTTGTTTAGAATATAATCACCTTGATAATGGGCTAGCCATACATCAAATCATGGTGTATAGGGTCACAAAAGTGAAACCTCTTTTGTATCTTAACAAGTTTATATTCTTATTTAGAGTTTATGCACTTAATAGTCATAATTAAATACAACTTTAAACCCAAAAGCTAGATTGAGTACACAATGACTCTATCTCTCAACATCATTGTTGCTAGTCGTCATATTCTAATCATCCTATGTATCAAATACAATGATGAAAACCACCACCGGTTTCTAATATTGACGAAGTAGTACTAGCAAAATTTATGTCAATCAAATAAACTTTTAAAGAAGAAGGTCCCATTAGATGTCCCACAACTAACTTGTTGATTCTTCAATAATTTGGGGTAGTTTCCTTTCTAGTGTCCAACAATTAAGACAATGGAAATTTTATCGGTCCGGATTGATAGGTTTAGTATCGTTATTCTCAATAACTTTACTTTTAACATTACCTTGTATCAATTCCATTCTAATTTTACTTCTTTAAAACCTTATCCTTTTCTTAACGGTTTAAGAGAATGCTCCCACTCATTTCAACGAGTCTTTGCTAAGAGAAGAAAAATTGAAATTCATGAAGACTACTCTTCATTCGTTTGTTTAGTCTTAAAACTTTCATTGAAGTGGTTGCGGTATTTTGGTCAATTTTGATTTCAAACAAATCTAGTTACCAAAATGATGTAACGTTTCAAAGTACTTAATTCAATTAAGCATATGAGAAACAATTTATTGTAAGTAGATATGTTAGTCAAGAATCAAAAACCCTTTTGATCACGAATAACTTTTTATCTATACTCTTCATAAGAGATCCTTATAATGGATAATACAAGGTTTTTAGAAGAAAAATTCAAATTTTGTCTTTAGTTACGATGTTTTAAATGGAGATTTGAACTAAAATCGAAATGATATCGTATATAAATTGTGGTAAAGAAATAGAAAAATATGATAACGGAATAGTGGAAAAATTAACATTCATCGTTTTATTAATACTTGTAAATAACAAGTAAAGCATTTACATAGTGACCTCTACCCAACTATGATAAATGATTCCAAGATCCAAATTCATATTAACTTGGGCACGGTAGGGCCGATTCATCCCTTATCAATATAATTCGGTGGATTAACTCTTTAATCGATTCTACTTTTAGAACTCTTGGTCGATAAAATTACATTAATATTTATCTTTAGCCCGAAACACATCCGGCAACCGTCGAGAATACTTTCGCTGAGTTCAACCCAAATTTCGAATAAATGTGTCCATGATCCAAATCCACATCAACTTGGGCACGGTAGGGCCGATTCATCCCTTATCAACATGAATTCGGTGGATAGACATTCATCATCCACTTCCCCTACGTAACAAGGTTTGTACCCCGGTAGGGCCGAGTGCACTCCCTCATGAAATAGGTTTTCATGGTTTCAACTTTTTGGTAAGGCTAAGTCTATATTGTTTATTTTAGCGAGAGGTCATGTCAATTTATTATCTATCACGTTTTAAGTGAACTAAAGCGGTGAACTACGATAATTGTAATTGACACGGTCGATAAACTCGATTTAAAATGCATGTTTAGTTATGGCGATTTAGCGATGCATGCAACATATAAATAAAATGCAAAGCATAAAATAAAATCCTAGTATGGCCTTCCTAAAATAGTAAGTATAATAAACTATTAAAAATTCGGAAACCAACTCCTTTGGTCCCTTGAGCTTCGGTCTTGGCACGCATTTCAAGGCAACACTTTCTTTGATGGACCGCCTTCTCGAATGACACCGTCTTCAAGGAACTCCAGAATAAATAAATTACAAAATGAATTACATAATTTCCTATTATACATTTGTAATAAAATAAAAATAAATCTATTAAATTACAAAACGGTGATACGAGATCACAATAATTACAACCGAATCGGTATTCCCATACATTACGGGTAATATCAATTAAAACTAAGGCCATACTAAGTAAAATTACATAATTCAAAAATTACATAAAATTAAAATATGACAATCATAAATAAAATGCAGCATTATAATATGTATGAGCATGCCAAATTTTATGCTAAATCGCCTTTAAGAGCCAATATCGTATATTAATCGGTTTTTACGGATTTGCGTGATTTAACTTATTAAAATCACAATAATTACATAAATTCATATTATGTACAAGTTAATTACCCTAACCATCTTAGGACTCAAAATTAGTCTCCACTAACATTTGACAATAATTAAACTTGATTTCTTAAAATATTGTTCATAAATAGACCCAAAAATACAAAATTTATGCTATAAACCTCAAATTAAATTATAAAAATTTCAAATAAAATCGAAATTTGAAATTTAAACTCATGAACATTCTGGAAAAATACCATGACACTCATAATGTTCAAAACTTAGGTTAAAAATTTCGAAAATTTATCGAGAAAAACAATGTTGCGGTTTATCGGTTTTAACAATTATGACCATAAAAATATGAGAAAAATTATTTTCATCAACTTTTCACTTTTAGATCTGAAATATATGATAAAATGCAACATGTGACATTTTTCCTTTAGTCATGAAGTATGTTTTAGCATTATTACTAATTATAGTCACTATTTATGTGATTTTTCATCAAACAATTCATAAATCATGCATAAAGACTTGATTATAGTCAAATATTTTACACACATCTTTTAAGATTGCATGTGACAACATACAAAATTTTCATGACCAGATTCGAAATATAACTCATATTAACCTATTTACCCATTTAAATACGATTTTAACTTTAAAAATCCATATTTCGAGCAAAACAACTCATTTTATCATGACAATTTACATGCCATTAGTAGATAATATATGTGAAAACATATCCAAAAACCACTGAAAAATTCAAAGTTTAGCTATTTTTCGTCCAAAAATGACATTTTTATCATAAAAATCACATTTTAATGCCAATATTATATAAAATGAACAATAAAATCCATAAATAAACCAAAATGTCCTAAAAATCACTTAGGACCAGAAACTTTTAACATGCAAGGTTATTTTTAGGTTTATCTTCATAAAACCAAATTAATTAGTTTTGTATGTTAATCATATAACTCGGAAAAACTATAAACCGATTTGCATGCAAACAACCTAAGGCTCATGATACAGCTTGTTGGAAATATTAATCTCATTATTTTACATATTCATATATGAATTAATATATTTAGTCATAAAATAAATTGTTGATCTTATGCATGCAAACTAAATAACAAGAGATGAGAAAATCGTTTTCTCACCATCAAAATTCGGCCAAATGGGCACAAATGAAGGTCTCCTACCTTCATTTGTTCTTGAGCTATAAAATACATTAGGATGATGATCCATGACTTCAAATAGAAGCCCTCCAATAAGTAGCACCCAAGACTATCCCAAAATCCCACAAAATAATATGTACTAGATATTTGTAATGTGGTTTACCTTAAAATCGATTATTAATACTCATATACTACTACTAGTATTATTAGTGATTGAGTTGTACAAAATAGATTCATAAAAATAATTTTTATGAAGAACAAGAGAGAGAGAGAGAGTGTTGTGTTTATCATAAAACATGAGAGAATGAAAAATTTGAGAAAAATCTCTCAATTGTTACATGTGAAAAACCGGTGGGTATGGAGGGTTATAGGACCCTTTTTCTTTTTCCTTTTTTTTTTTCACAAGACTAGTTAGTGTAAGCCTTTGTCATAGTCAAGTCACTATCAAATGTCATTGACAAATGAATAAGACAAAACTTCTAAAATTGCCCACCAATTTTCGGTTATCATGTGTAATATGGAGTCCATTTTATTTTTGTCAATTGTACAATTGTATGTCATGTGACATGTGACATGTCTTATGTCATGTTTTAATTTAAAATGCATATTTAACAAACTAAATATCATTTACAAATTAAATAAATCACATTTAACAAATTGACTAGTAATTCAAAATTACTTTCATATAAAATGGTTATTTATATACTAGTTAGTATAATTCAGAACATCTTGTAATTATAACTAACTTATCATTCTCATCTCGCGTGTTTCGCAAACACCGATTAATTTTAGTAATATAACTTCTTAAATTACTAAATTAAATCTTATTTAATCACATTATAATAAGATGTCATTTTCTCTCTTATGATAATAATTTGTTCAATTTTAAGGAATTAATTAATCTGTATCGACATACAATTAATTAACCTTTTTCAATTAAGGGAATCGTCCTTTAGGTGTGATCTCAAGGGATCAACTGATCACCACCGTCGCACGACAGTAATGTCAAACTCTAGCCAGCCAATCATTACCGATATGTGTGGACCAGTTGACTATATATGTAATGTATCATCCCTTTCGTATTCTTAATATGAGATTTAAATATGTGATCAATATGATCGACAATTGTGATCGCATTATTGTCGGAGGATACTTAATCCAACACTTTAAGCTCAAGAACAAATAAAAAAGGTGTCATTATTTGTGCCCAATATTTTGAACCATTCGACAATGTAAGGAACATTGTTTTCTTCTTTATCTCTTCATTTTTGTTATGCATGCACTAGATCCTAAATGACTAAAGTTAAAGTGTTAATTAGTTCACTATAAGATATGTCTAATAATAGGTATATGAACCTAACAATTGGTATCAGAGCATAGGATGTTGCAAGCATAATCGATTTATAGTTTTTTTCGAGTTATAAGTAACTTAAATAAAACTAATAATTTGTTATTTATTAGATAATGTCACGAAATCATATTGTATATTGTATTCTGGTCCTAAAATATATTTAGGTCATTTTGATGATTTATGGTATTTTATTGCTTATTTTAATGTTTTTCAGTGATTTTATTACATTTTAATGGGTAAAATGGTATTTAAAATACTAAAAGTAGTTAGACTTAGTTTCTGACCTTCAAATTTTTATATGACCTCACATGCATATTTTACTTGTTGTATTTAAAATTTTGTATAAATTTTATTTATTTTGCATGATTTATGATTTTTATGAGATAGAAATGGAATAAATAGAGGTTAAATGGTTAAAAATAGTTAAACTTCGTAACATGCCATGAAATTTTAATATATTGTCACATGCACATTTTACTCACTGTGTGTAAAATCTAAGACGAATTTGATTCATTTTGCATGATTTATGAATTTTTAGTGTAAAAATGACATAAATAGTGACTATTTTAGAAAAAATAGCTAAAACGAATTACATGGCATAAGAAACTTATTTTAGGTTGCATTTATATCCCAATTATCAGATCTAAAGTTGAAACATTGATTAGATTAATTTTCATATGCTTTAAATGTTTTATTTGATAAAACCGATAAATCGCAACTACATTTTTCTCGAAATAAATTCGAAATTTTTAACCTTAATTTTTGACATTATGAGTGTCATGGATATATTCCAGAATGTTCAAAAATTTAAAATTAAAATTTTGAAATTATTGTAATTTCATTTGGATTTATTTCATAAAAGTTATGTTTTTAGGGTCAAAATGGGCATAAATATGATATCAAGTTGAATTATTGTCAAAAATTGAGTAATGACTACGTTTTGAGTCCTAAGAGAGTTAGTATAATTAACTTGGGCTAAAATTAGATTTTAGTATTATTTTGCGATTTTAATCAGTTAAAAATCGTGAATTTCCATAAAACCGGGTAATGTGTACGATATAAGTTTAAATAGGGCGATTTAGCAAATAACTTGGCATGTTAGATACATGTTATAATGTTGCATATTTCATTGATGAATGTCATATTTTATTTATGTAATTTTGAATTATGTAATTTTATCTTAGTATAGTTTTAATCAATATTTCCTGTAATGTAAGGGGATATTGATTCGGTTGTAATTTAATGTGATCTCGTGTCACTTTTATTTTTACTAGTTTTTCATATTACAAATTTATAATAGGAATAGCTATGTATTTTATTATTATTTGTAATTCCGGAGTTCCTTCAAGACGGTGTCATTCGGAAAGGCGTTCCGACAAAGACGGTGTTCTTGGGAGGCGTGTCACTTGAAGATTCAGGGGACCAATGGAGTTGGTTTCTGAATTTGTAACAGATTATTTGATTTTCTATTTTAGGAAGGTCATACTAGGAATTTATTATTTGCTCCATTTCTTTTAATATGTTCCATGCATTGCCAAATCGCCATAACAACACTTGCATATTATATCGAGTCTTCGACCGTGTCAATTATAATTATCGATAATTCGACTTTTAGCTCACTTAAAAATTGATAGATAATAAATTGACAAGACCTTCACTTTTAAAAGATTGAGACTTAGCTTTACCAAATTGTAGGAGCCCATGAATCTCAATTTCATAAGGGGTACAATTTGATTTTTCGGGGTACTTCAATTGACGTTGGGTAAGTGGGGTAATAAATAGTTATTACACTTCGAAAATTTGGTTGATCTCAACAAAAGTATTTGCGACCGTAGCCGCAATAGGTTCGGGCTAAAGATGAACTTAACGTAAATTCATCGACCGAGAGTTCTAATTGTAGAATCAGTTAAGAGGGTTAACCCACCAAGTTATATTAGTAAAGGTGTAGAAGGCCCGTTGGCTCACATCCAAGTTAATATGAATTTTGGGTCTCAGAATCATTTATTATAGTTGGGTAAAGGTCACTATATAAATGCTAAGACTTGTGTAAAATGTTTGCAGGTTTTATTAAAACAATAAATGTTTATAATTCCTTTATTTTCTATTTTGTAGTCAATTTGATTAATTAGAAATGACAACTCCTAATTCATCCGCATCAACTAGCGCAAACGCTCCACCACTCACCAATGCTTCTTGGCTCCGATCCTTTATGGATCGATGTAAATTTGAAAATAATGGATCCAACTTCGCCGATTGGGACGCGCAACTCCGTTTGGCCGCGGAAGGTGACGACAAGCTTCGTTACCTTATCGAAGCCGCTCCCGCTACACCTACTACTAGGTCAACATCCGCCGTAAGGGAAGCCTATGAGGCTTACCTAAAACAATTGGCCGCAATCAAGAACGTCTTGATTTTCTCTATGGAAGCCGATCTCCAAAGGAGTGCTATTAAGATAAGCACGGCCTATGAGATGTACACCAAGCTTGTGACCATATTTTCGCAAGCTCCAAGGATCATCTAATATGAGGCGGCCTCCGCATTTTTCGAAATCAACATCAAAGAGGGCCAAAAGGTAAGCCCTAATGTGCTCAAGTTGATTGAGCTTGTTGAGACCCTTAAAATTCAAGGGTTTGACATTCCCGGACAACTCGTTATAGACCGAGTTCTACATTCCTTGAACAAAGTCAAAGCATGCGTACAGTTTAGGGTAAACTACAATATGCAAAATATGAAGACATCTCTCCATGAATTGCACAAAATGCTTGTGCAAGCTGAAAGAGACATGGATCTAAATGTTAGCTCAACCAAGGATGTGATCCTTAACAATAAGAGAAAAGGGAAGTTTAAAAGGAGTGCTAGCAAGAGCAAGAAACCCACTCCCTTCAAGGGAAAAGGAAAAGCTATTGAGAAAAGCTCTTCTAAAAAGGGTGCTACTTCCGAGGAAAAATGTCATTATTGTAATGGCGTAGGACATTGGAAGAGGAATTGCCCGAAGTATCTTGGAGATATCAAAACTGGAAAGATTGTTCCAGTAGGTAATATATTTTTCTCCCTATCATTCATGTTTTGATTTCAATCTCAACTTTGGTATTTAGATACAAGTTGTGATTCTTACTCCTTTCTTAATTTGTATTGAAGGGCATCCGAGCAAAGACAAAGGCAAAGACAAGCACGCTGATGTGACCATAATTTGAGCATATTTAGTCCCCGAATTAGCCCCGTTCCCATGCTTTTTAGTGCCTATTTGGGTCATTTATTATCTTTAGTCCTTTGTTTTCCATATTCTTTGAGGTTTTGATCCCTTGGTGGGAAAGGAGTGCAAACCTTGCATTTTCATGGCAAAATGGAGCTAAATTGATTGAATTCAATGACCAAGCATCAAAGAGAAGACAAGACTAGAAGGCCTTTGTACATACTATAGTAGATGGGCAATGATGAGAAAATATCCTTGCATCCCCGAGGAAATCCTCAAGGATTTTATGAAAAGAAAGGAAGAAAAGAAGAAAGGAAGAAGCTGACAGGGAATCCGAGCGGATTGACCACAATCCGCCCGTCCAGCACATGCAATCCGAGCGTCTTCCTCAGCTGAACGCCCGTCCAGAACCACCACAATTCCTCCGTCCACCCCAAGAATCCGCTCGTCCAAAACACCCACAATCCGCCCGTCCCGTGCCCCGGACGCTCGGATTGTGTGACAGCTAAATCCGTCTTCTACTTGTTCAATGAAGGATGCGCATATGTTTCAAAGACCGGCGAAAAGGAGACCGGAGTCTCTCTTGAGACCGGCGATTCCTCAAGGACTTAATCGTCATTTAAGCCCTTAGTAAACCCTAATTTATGTACCTAATCCCCACTATAAATACCCCATTAGTCTAATTAAATTAGCATGTTCTTTTTAGCAATCTCTAGTGTAGTTTATATCAATCAAATCTCTCTTTAATCTTGTAATCAATATTTAATCAAGTCTTAATACAAATCTCATTTCCTTAATCTCTTTTTTGTTCATCTTTCTTTTTGGGTAATTGAAGATTATTTGGGTCATTATTGGGAGATTGGCCTTCCAATCAATCATCAAGTACTTCTATTATTCTTAGCTTTATTATTGGAATCATTAGTAGGTATAATTCTCTTAATCCCTTTTTAATTATTGTTAATTACCTTCATTTATTACTCATGTTTTACTTTGTTGGTATGATTGACAACCTTGCTAGCATGTTCAACAAGATAATGAGTGAGTAGTTTCCTTAGCTAGGGTTAATGGGTAATTAGGGGAAACCAACTTGGGGGATGATTCGTGCTTAAATTAATATGTTTTCATAGTTTATTTGCTTGCTTGTTGTGATCTCAACTTATGCACATGTTATGTTTGATGAAATGCGGGCCTATGAATCCTTGCATTTTTTACCCATCACCTATCTTTTCAATGAGACTTGTAAGACATAAACCAACTCGAGTCTCATTAGACCATGCATATAGTTGAGTTGGGAAGATTAAGTCAACTTTTAGGTGTTGTACAATCTAATCGATTCGGCTCCGGGACCCAAAATTTCCTAGGATTGTAAGATATAAACGAACTCGATCCATCATAACAATAATTGCTTGCTTATAATTTGAGAATATGTTCGTATGATCAATTTCCGTAAATCCCCTATGACCCCATGACACCCTAGTGCCTTTTATCAATTGTTTACATCCCTTAACAATCATCTTGCTTGTTTAATTTTATTGCTATTTAGTTTAGTGATCTTCTACTTCAAACCCCAAATTGTGACACCCCTAGACACCACTAGTTGCAATTGAAAATCTCATCTCAATTCCCGTCCCTTGGGATCCGACCTTTACTTGCCTCTTTACTAATTGTAGAGTTGTTTGTGGAGTTATAAATTGTGTTTTGGTCTAGGTGCTCCTAACGACAAGTACCGAAAACTAAACCTCTCAAGAGGGATCGACCAAAAAATGGCGCCGTTGCCGGGGACGGTGTTAACTTGATTTAGATTTTCTTAAATTGTTATTAGTTGTGTCTTTCTTTGCCTTGGGGAAGTAAAACTCCTCAAGGTTTGTTCTAACTATTTTCAAGTTGTTCGATATTTTGCAAGATGGACCTTATAGATTTTTTTGTAGAGGACCACTTAAGTATACCTTTCTTCAAAGACCCCATGCAAGCATTGGAAGCCTTAGAAGCAAGTGAGGCTAAAAATATGTATTGGGAATTGGAGGTAGATCTTTTTGAGGCTGCTCTAGCCTACAAAGAACTTACTCATGAGCAATCTGAATTAGTACATAACATCCTTGTAGAAGCATACCAACCTATAGAAAATGAGCAATCCATCCTAGAAGACATCTTACAAGCTCAAGAACAAGAAGAATTCATCATGGAATTCGAGTGTGATGAGATTGATGAGAACGAAGAACAAGTTGAATATGCCATGAGAATGGAATGTCTAATGGAAATGGAGCAAATTCTTAATGAACCTTCAAAGGAGGAAAGTGAGGTACAAACCCCTACTTTAAAACCCCTTCCCCCAAATTTGAAATATGCTTACCTTGATGAATCAAAGACCAAACCCGTGATTGTTAATGATAGACTTGATGAAAACCAATTAGGAAAATTGCTTGATGTGTTAAAACAACATGAAAAGAGTCTAGATGACCTTAAGGGGATAAGTCCCAACTTTTGTATGCATAGAATTCATCTAGAAGAGGACCATAGACCTACCATCCAATCTCAAAGGAGATTAAACCCCCACATGCAAGAAGTTGTTAAGGGAGAGGTTATGAAATTACTTGATGTGGGAATCATATATCCCATATCGGACTCTTTGTGGGTTAGCCCCGTTCAAGTGGTACCTAAGAAAGGAGGTACCACGGTGGTGACAAACGAAAAGAATGAGCTAATACCCACAAGGAAGATCACCGGTTGGCGTATGTGCATTGACTATCGAAAATTGGATTCCGCAACGAGAAAGGATCATTTCCCCCTACCATTCATTGACCAAATGCTTGAGAGGTTAGCCTCCAACAAATTCTTTTTTTACCTTGACGGGTATTCGGGATTCTTCCAAATCCCTATACACCCGGATGACCAACATAAGACCCCCTTCACATGCCCTTATGGTACTTTTGCATATAGGAGGATGCCGTTTGGCTTATGCAATGCCCCCGCCACTTTCCAAAGATGCATGATGAGTGTCTTCTCTAACTACCTAGAGACCATAATGGAAGTTTTTATGGATGATTTTAGCATTTATGGAAAAGACTTTGACTCATGTTTGCATAATCTTTCTCTTGTATTGCAAAAATGTGAAGATATTAGTCTTGTTTTAAATTGGGAAAAGTGTCACTTCATGGTCAATGAAGAAATTGTTTTGGGTCATTTAATCTCGGAAAAGGGCATCGAGGTCAATAAAGCTAAGGTTGAGGTAATAGAGAAACTCCCACCTCCCGTGAATGTTAGAGGGGTGAGAAGTTTTCTCAGTCACGCGGGTTTCTATCGCCGTTTCATAAAAGATTTTTAAAAATAGCGAAACCCCTCACTCAACTCTTACTTAAAGATGCCCAATTTCATTTCACTGATGAGTGTGTTGAAGCCTTTAATAGAATCAAGGAAGCACTAATCTCGGCACCGATCATTCAACCTCCAAATTGGGAACTACCGTTCGAGACTATGTGTGATGCTAGTAACTACGCCGTTGGAGCGGTTCTTGGCCAACGGGTAGGAAGAGCTCTTCATGCCATCTACTATATAAGCAAGACTCTTAATCCCTCCTAAGTGAACTATGATACCACCGAGAAAGAGCTTCTTGCCATTGTCTATGCTTTGGACAAATTTCGTTCCTACTTACTTGGATCCAAAGTGATTGTCTTTTCGGATCACCATGCTCTCCGACACCTCTTGATAAAGAAGGAGGCAAAACCATGGTTGTTGAGATGGATTTTGCTTCTTCAAGAATTCGACTTGGAGATAAGAGACAAGAAAGGAGCCGAAAATGTAGTGGCGGATCACTTGTCAAGGATCCGGTTTCATGATGAACAAGGAGAAACGCCGATCAATGACTCATTTCCCGACGATATCTTGATGGCCATTCAAATACAACTTGAAAGGCACATCACCCCATGGTTTGCCGATTATGCCAACTATATCGTTGGAAGAGTACTCCCTCCAAATTTGAACTACAACCAAAGGAAGAGGTTCTTATTCGAAGTAAAAAGGTACTTTTGGGATGACCCACATCTCTACAAAGAGTGTAGTGATGGGCTCTATCGGAGGTGCATCCCTCAATGGGAAGTCCAAGGAATCTTGGAAGGATGCCACTCATCACCCTACGGTGGGCACCATGGAGCAAGGAGAACCATTGAAAAAATTCTTCAATCGGGCTTTTATTGGCCTACAATGTTCCAAGACACAAGGGAATTCATCATTCATTGTGATGCTTGTCAAAGGACGGGGAATATCTCTTGGAGGAATGAAATGCCACAAAGGGGCATACTAGAGGTGGAGATCTTCGATGTTTGGGGGATCGACTACCGAGGGCCGTTTGTGACATCCAATTGGAATAAGTATATCCTTGTGCCGTAGACTACGTCTCAAAGTGGGTGGAGGCAATTGCCACCCCAAACGATGATGCAAAGACAGTCACCAAGCTCTTCAAGAAAATAATCTTCCCAAGATTCGGAGTTCCTAGAGCAATCATAAGTGATGGAGGAACGCATTTCCATGAAAAGAAACTCGCATCCCTTTTGACCAAGTATGGTGTTCAACATAGAACCGGTTTAGGATATCATCCTCAAACAAGCGGTCAAGTTGAAGTTTCGAATAGAGAGATCAAGCAAATTCTTGAGAAAGTTGTAAACAAAACCCGAAAAGATTGGAGCACAAAGCTTGATGACGCTTTTTGGGCTTATAGGACGGCCTATAAGACTCGCATAGGAGCCTCCCCTTACGAGCTTGTCTATGGAAAAGCATGCCACTTGCCAATCGAATTGGAGTACAAAGCTTTTTGGGCAATCCGAGCCCTTAACCTTGATCTCAAATTAAGTGGTCAAAAGAGGATGATACAAATTCAAGAGTTGGAGGAATTCCGACTACAATCTTATGAGAATGCCAAGATCAAATTAAGTGGTTAAAAGAGGATGATACAAAGTCCTTCTATTCAATTCCCGCTATCGATGGGGATTTTGAAATCAAGGCAGAAGATGGAAGCAAATTCAAGGTAAATGGTCAAAGATTGAAGCCATATTATGAGGGAGCATTTGTTGGAGAGGTCGAGTTCACCTACCTCGGGCCTCCTCATCCTTGAAGGAATCATCAAAGGGATAGTTTGGTGGAGTGCTCTCCAAACCACCATTTGTAAATATTTCTAACTCCCTAACTAGCATTTTAATTCTTACATTGCATTTTGTCATTTTTGGATTTTTATGCCTTGATCAAGATATTTATCATTTTTTTTAGAGAAGTGAGGGAGGGACTAATGATTTTATTGATGTGTAGTGCTTTAACTTAGTGTGGGGATAGCAATTTCCTAGGCTATCCATGCCTTCGTAGTGCCCCTACAAAGAAGAACACGAGATTTGAAGAATGAAAATGACACGGGATATGCAAGTGCACGGATGGAACTGAATCCGGGTAGATCAGGTGGAATCCGAGCGTCCCTATGGGTAATCCGCTCGTCTTATGGGAATCCGAGCGTCTGTGGAAGAATCCGTCCGTCCAAATGAGCTGCAAAATTGAAAATTTTGGTCTGTTAGAGAATCCGAGCGTCCCAGCTGAGAAGACGCTCGTCTGAAAGAATCCGCTCGTCTTTGCAAGAAGACGCTCGTCTTTTTGCCAGTGCAGATTAAGAAAATTCGCTGTAACAGAATCCGCTCGTCTTTAAGGGAATCCGCTCGTCCTGAATTGCAGAAATCCGCTTGTCTTCTCTAAAAGACGCTCGTCTTTAGGCGAGATTTCCTGAAGCCAAATTGAGCAGAATCCGAGCGTCCCGACTGGAATCCGCTCGTCTTCCCCCTGCAGTTTTGAAATTTTCGGGTGTTTTAAATACCCCTTCCCACATTCATTCATTCATTCAAACATTCAAACACTACCCATAAACCCCAAAACCCTCATCCTCTCCATCACCAAAAACAAAATTTCCTCAACCAAATGCAACAAAATCAAATCCAAACTTCCTTACAACAACAATTAATCACTCCTTTTGCAACAATAATCAATCCAAGCACCAAAATCTTCAACCTTTGAGTCGATTTTTGAAATACAAAGGCAAATCCTTTCATCTTAAATACGATTTGGGTATAATTGGAAATTGAAGATTTTCAATCTTTTCTTGGTATAATCATCAATGGCAAGAACAAAAGGAGCAACAAAGGCACTCAAGGCAAAGGCACTCTCAAAAAGGCAACAATGCCTTCAAGCAAAGAAAGCTTCAATGGCTATGGTGGTTGCTAGTGCAAACTTGGAAGTTCAACAACAACAAGATCCTCTCTTGGAAGCATCAACATCAACAACTCTGGAAATTACTCAATTATCAAACTATCCGGAGGTAATTTTCATTTCTAACTCCCATAGGGATACATTTGCCAAGTATGCTAAGAAAGCCATTCTACCCACCAAATTCATATGTGAAGATGCCTTGAACAAATTGGGTGTCCTTGAACAAAAAAAGCCTTCTTCGAAGCCATGGGGTAGGGAAAATTGTTTACTACAAGAGAATTGACATACCCCTCCCTTACCTTGGAATTCTTAAGTTCATTGAAAGTGACTAAGGTAGAGACTAGAACATACATCGAGTTTCGCCTTGCCAATGTGAATAGGCGCATCACCTTTGATGTTTTGAGTAAAGCATTAGGTCTTAGTGATACACCTTATTATCACAAGATGCCCGAGAAGTATGACCCCGCTCCTCTTTGGGAGGCAATTTCCGGGATGAAATTTGTGCGCTTTCATGCTTGTCGCGCTCTATTAGTCCACCATCCGGGCATTAGATTGTGGCACAAGGTCATCGGGAATACTATAATTGCAAGAAAAGACACTAATCACTTTACAAAGCTCGATTGTGTTCTACTTGAGTCGGCCGTAAATGTTGGAAGGGAATTCACTAAGCCTTACAATGCTCTAAGGCTTTTGGTGGAAAGATGGCTCAATGTTGATTGTGATAAGGAAGGCACCGCTTTTATCGTAAATGGAGGTCTAGTTACTCTCTTGGCCAAGCACTTTGACGCAAATTTCAACAAGGATAACACCTATGTGGCGATCAAAGGGGGTTATCTCATTGACATGGACGCGATGATTCACAAGTACAAGTGGGTCAAGCATAACTCTCTTGAAACCAACTATGGGTGGCTAACCAATGATGCTAGATCTTTCACTTTGCCTTCCAAGATATGCTGCTTGAGTGCTCATCGAACAAACTACCTACTTCCACTCTCCAAGGGTACCGAATACATCATCCGTCAACAAAGGGGCGAGATTGAAGAGCCCTCCTCCTCCATTGTCACACCACCCTATCCATTCAAATATCAAGAGTTCAAACCCAAAGATGTTGAAGTGAGCAATGACTACATGACTCTACTTATGCAAGAGATGCATAAACAAGCTTACAATGATCGAGTAGATGCATACTTGGCCCAATATCCACCCCTCCTTCATTTAGCTAGGCAAGGACTACTTGATCCTTCATGTCCTTTGCCTAGTTGGGCAGATAGGGAAGTCTTCTTTCCAAGCACATCTAGGGGTGAAAGACCGGGTGAAGATGAGAATGTCGATGATGAGGTTGATGATGATGAGGGTGTTGATGAAGAGGTAGATGATGAAGAAGAAGAGGCTAATGAAGATGATGAAGGACGTGAGCAGAGAAGTGAAGAGGGAAGTGGTGATGAGTCCGCTTCTATGGAGGAAAATGATGACAATGATGATATGGTGGAGGACTAGCAATCTTTGGAGGCTCCTACCCTCTTGAGGTTTGTCTACTTCTTTCTTTGTTTTATTTATTTTTATCTTGATCATAGTTGGAGAGTCCTAGCAACATGAGGAAAAATCCAAAATGACAACATTTAGTTTCATGCATTGCATCTTGTGTGCATGAACTACCCCATAATTCAAGACATTAGAAATAATGTCTATCTCGGTTTGGGAAAGTAAATGCATACGCAACGGGAGGTAATCTAAATTACGCTCTCAGTCATAAACAAAAACCCATGCATCATGTAGTGTAGATTAGTATAGCTTGCATTTAGTATAGAATTCATGCATCATACTTGCATAATTTCCTATCATATTGGCCATTGAGGACAATGCCCATATTAGTGTGGGCATGGGAAATTCTAACTTAACTTTTATTCAAAAATTTCTAAAAAATCAAAAAAATTTGAAAAATTTGAAAATCCAAAAACAAGTTCATTTCCTTTGTAGTGTAGACTTGTATATATTATTGTATATATTGTGTTTGTTCTATCCTTGTTCACATTGACGACTACGCCACATCCGAGACATGAGGATATTGAAGACCGCATGGTATGATCTTTCCAATCTCCTTTGTCCTCTTTATGTTAATGACTATGTGGCTTTATTTTGATTGATGCGGTATAAACAATGTGAATTTAGGACTTGCATATTAGTTGGTAGAATCATTTGCATTAGGATGTATATATGTTAGTTGCATCATGGCATATAGTTGCATGTTAGAAAAATTTTGCGAAACCGTCTACTTGGGAAGCTCGACAAGTGGATATAGGCCCTAGTAGATGATTTTTCTTCTTAAGACTTTGCTTGTTAGAATACTTGTAAAACACCCTAGGATGTGTCATGCTAGTATCCTTTGACCAATGGATTAAGAACTAGTCAAGAGTACCTTGTGGTGTGATAACTCCTTGGCTACCGTTTATTCCAAGGTGACCCTTGAAACCATGCATCCATCATCCATGTTCTACCACATTTTTATCATCAAAGGGAATGGGCACAAAAATAAATTATTCAAATTTGAGTTCAATGAAATGAAAAGTGAAAGAAAGTTTGCAAAATGCATCAAATGAAAAGAGGAGCAAAAATAGACTCCTAAAGCTTCAAACATAAGGCATCCTCACTACATATGAGGTGACTTTGAAAATGTTCTAAAAGAAATGCAAAAAGTTGAAAAGTTGTCAAGTATTGAAATGTCAAAAATCAAAATAAATGGCAAAAAAAAGTGTTCTCAAATGTTATATGCCACAAGAAATTGGGGGGAAAAACAACAACAAAAGCAAACTCCCAAAATGAAACTCAAATACTATCGATCCCTTTATCCATCGTATCCATTTTTGTGCATGGTAGAGAGGGGACGACCCTTCTTCTTGTCTAGGCAAGAAGGGGAATTCCGCGATCCTCCAGTGTTTCTAACACCATAGGGAGTCTACTCTTGACAAAAGCATTTAACGATTGAGGACAAAGGTACCGTAGCTTGACACAACTTGGAGGTGATTTATTGGTATCCTTCTAGGCTTAGTAGTTTGAAGAAACTGCATCTATGAAGGAGTGTGTACCCTTGAATTGCTTCCCCTTTAGATAATTTCCGCCACTTAGATGAGGAAAGTGGCTATTCTTTTGTAGATGCATCCATTACTTGATTTTATGAGCTTTAATGTTTGGATGTGTCGCCATTTTGGCAAGACCCACCTTGCTTTGCAAGAAGGCATCCTACCTCATGGTTGTCTTGTTGTGAGTTGAAGGGGCGGAGTGAGACCCGTTAATTGTCTCATATCGGCTATGCTATTAGGTTAGTTTAAATAACGGTCCTAGTCTTTGTCACCTCTTTACTCGGGACGAGTAAAGGTTCGGTTTGGGGATATTTGATGTGACCATAATTTGAGCATATTTAGTCCCCGAATTAGCCCCGTTCCCATGCTTTTTAGTGCCTATTTGGGTCATTTATTATCTTTAGTCCTTTGTTTTGCATATTCTTTGAGGTTTTGATCCATTGGTAGGAAAGGAGTGCAAACCTTGCATTTTCATGGCAAAATGGAGCTAAATTGATTGAATTCAATGACCAAGCATCAAAGAGAAGACAAGACTAGAAGGCCTTTGTACATACTATAGTAGATGGGCAATGATGAGAAAAGATCCTTGCATCCCCGAGGAAATCTTCAAGGAATTTATGAAGAGAAAGGAAGAAAAGAAGAAAGGAAGAAGCTGACAGGGAATCCGAGCGGATTGACCACAATCCGCCCGTCCAGCACATGCAATCCGAGCGTCTTCCTCAGCTGGACGCCCGTCCAGAACCACCACAATCAGCCCGTCCACCCCAAGAATCCGCTCGTCCAAAACACCCACAATCCGCCCGTCCCGTGCCCCGGACGCTCGGATTGTGTGACAGCTAAATCCGTCTTCTACTTGTTCAATGAAGGATGCACATATTTTTCAAAGACCGGAGAAAAGGAGACCGGAGTCTCTCTTGAGACCGGCGATTCCTCAAGGACTTAATCGTCATTTAAGCCCTTAGTAAACCCTAATTTATGTACCTAATCTCCACTATAAATACCCCATTAGTCTAATTAGATTAGCATGTTCTTTTTAGCAATCTCTAGTGTAGTTTATATCAATCAAATCTCTCTTTAATCTTGTAATCAATATTTAATCAAGTCTTAATACAAATCTCATTTCCTTAATCTCTCTTTTGTTCATCTTTCATTTTGGGTAATTGAAGATTATTTGGGTCATTATTGGGAGATTGACAACCTTCCAATCAATCATCAAGTACTTCTATTATTCTTAGCTTTATTATTGGAATCATTAGTAGGTATAATTCTCTTATTCCATTTTTAATTATTGTTAATTATCTTCATTTATTCATCATGTTTTACTTTGTTGGTATGATTGACAACCTTGCTAGCATGTTCAACATGATAATGAGTGAGTAGTTTCCTTAGCTAAGGTTAATGGGTAATTAGGGGAAACCAACATGGGGGATGATTCATGCTTAAATTAATATGTTTTCATAGTTTATTTGCTTGCTTGTTGTGATCTCAACTTATGCACATGTTATGTTTGATGAAATGCGGGCCTATGAATCCTTGCATTTTTTACCCATCACCTATCTTTTCAATGAGACTTGTAAGACATAAACCAACTCGAGTATCATTAGACCATGCATATAGTTGAGTAGGGAAGATTAAGTCGACTTGTAGGTGTTGTACAATCTAATCAATTCGACTCCGGGACCCAAACTTTCCTAGGATTGTAAGATATAAACCAACTCGATCCATCACAACAATAATTGCTTACTTATAATTTGAGAATATGTTTGTATGATCAATTCCCATGAATCCCCTATGACCCCATGACACCCTAGTGCCTTTTATCAATTGTTTACATCTCTTAACAATCATCTTGCTTGTTTACTTTTATTGCTATTTAGTTTAGTGATCTTCTACTTCAAACCCCAAATTGTGACACCCCTAGACACCACTAGTTGCAATTGAAAATCTCATCTCAATTCCCGTCCCTTGGGATCCGACCTTTACTTGCCTCTTTACTAATTGTAGAGTTGTTTGTGGAGTTATAAATTGTGTTTTGGTCTAGGTGCTCCTTACGACAAGTACCGAAAACAAAACCTCTCAAGAGGGATCGACCACAAGCCTAAGGAAGCTCTTCAAGGGAAGCTAGAGTAGCTGCCCATAGTAGAGGACCTATGGAAGCTTGGCCTTTATTTTGATAGTCTTCCTTTTATTGTTGTATTTTGAAGTTGTTGTTTTAGAACTCTTCTTAATTTCCTAGTTGGACATGGAAATTAGTTTATTTCCTTTTATCTTCATGGACAAGTGGTTGTATTTGAATTTTAGTGGCTTGGTTTTCAACCCAAGTCACTCGGTTTATGGAAATTTTTCGTTCTAAAACTTGTCATTGTACACTTTTTACATCAAAACATAAATTATATTGACTTAAATTAATCATAAAAGAAAAACAACGATTGGATCATTGTACTAAGTTCATAAGCCATGAATTTGATTCTCACTTATGCTTTTATGACTTAATATCACATCTTATTTGATATAAGAAAGAACGATTGTAAAGTCAAATAGAGTTATTTGAACTCAAAATAGGGAATTTTATAAACCAATTGGCTACACCACTGATAACTAAGACTTGTAACCACTTATAAGACTCCATACGAGCTATGGGAGGGCTTAAGACCCTAAAATTGTATAAGACATGGATATGAGTCCAATCCTTTAATTTATAAGGATTAGTCTGTAGATACCTCGTTTCTGCACCTCCTGCCAAACACCCATTGATGATTGGGCCGCATGTTTAGCATATGTCGCGATATTATGACGTTTCGTAAATCGGTTAATAAAAGGTAACTCATACACTTGTGTCTACCTCATGGTTGTCGTCTAGGTGTCATTACGGTCGTTTTCGCAGTAATTAGAGTACATCTGGAGTCCGGGTCAGAAACCGTCTTTATTTCCTAAAAACCGTCAAATCCTGAGTCAAAAAGCAATGTGCTTGTCTACCTAAGGTTAGGATGTCATAAAATGTTATGGGTATATCTCATTTTGAGTCCCATGTCACTTCTTTGCGCTAAACTTAAAGTTTACATTACAAAATGTGCATTTCATTTATCTAAAATGATAATCCGACCTTTAGGCCCGTTTTACGAGGTGATAACGACTTTTTGGGTCACCTATTTCACATAAAGTTCTAGATCTTTCTCTTAGCTTTTCAACGCCACCGAAATCACATTATTCCGAGTCTTGTAGAGAAAGTTATGCCTAAAATACGACATGCTGTCAAACGCGTTTTCTCGAGCAGAAGAATCCTACTCTAGAAAGGACGGAGCAAATGCTGCGCCACTTCTAAGGGACGCAACACCTGCTGTGCCTTTTCACAGGGCTTTCTTTTTGTCCAAGTTTCCGTGTTTCAACTAAGTCGGTTGTTTCCGGATCTTTCCATCCGTATCCTATTCTTACCATAATTCCTCCGTGTGATTAGTATAAATAGAGGCCTTTGCCTCACATATTTTTCACGCGAGTGTCCGCCCTTCTCTTCTCCCTTTGCATTCTAAGACCGCGCTCTTTGCTTATTGACGTCTACATGCTTAAACTTTCGACCACGTAAGGTCGGATCCTTCTGAGTACCAGTCTCGTTTTGCATGACCGACCAATTTGACCAACTCCACTTCAATTAATTAATCAATTTGTTTTTAAATCCTTTTTCAAGGGCACTTTCATATTTGCATAGATCGAGTCGAGTTACCACTAAAAACCGATTTAGTTAAATATCGCGACGCTAACATGTAAGTCTGAGGGTGTAAATCCCATCTTTTTATTGTATTTTATTTATTGTACTAATTAATGTAAGATTTACGTCAAAAGCATGCTTGAAACCGATTTCTAAAACCCTTTTGTTAAATTGTTTTACGGATTAACAGAAGACAGACGTCGAGAAGAAACGCAGCAACTGCTGCGCCTCTTCGAAGAGTCGCAGCATCTGCTGCGCCTCTTCCTGAGGCTGCCGCAGTTCCTGCCTTTCTTCTTCTTCCTTTGTTCTCTGTTAATTCGTCTCGTTTGTTTCGTTTTTCCGTCTTTTCCTCTTATTTCATTCGTATAATAATTTTAATACATAGTTCTTAAATAATTTACCATTCAAATCCGACTTAAATCCCTTATAATCAATATTTGCGGGTTTTCGTCATCAAATCAAACCCGGATTTTAGAGATTCGATTTGTTCATATCAAGTCTCTGGAATTCGACTTTCGTATATTCTTCCGTTAGTTTATCACGTTTGTCTAATCTGTTTTCACTTCCATTAATAACCTTAATTAATTTGTAATTAATTCAACCTAATTAATTTTAATTCGTTTTAACTTATGTTTTATCGCTTTTATGACAAACTCATATGTAAATAACCTGTTAAATCACTTTCATCAGAGTCAGATATCGATAATCAATCCTTAAAGACACCAATGAACATTAACAATTCGCAGTTCTGACTTCACAGCCAGAACTCACTTGAGGAACAGACGCAGCAACCACTGCGCCTCATCCAAGAGACGCAGCAGATGCTGCGCCTGTTCCGAGTTGGTTTCTGCCTCTGAACTCTTCTCGTTTTGACGTAGGGTTTCTAATTAGGATTTTAATTAACTATTATTTTTATTATCACCATAATTCTACATATTTTCCGTATAATTCATATTTTTTCCATATTCTTTATTTTATTTCCTATTTTCTTCAAATTTTCCTTATTTTCCAAATTTCCTTATTTTCCAAATTTTCCTATTTTCCAAATTTTCCTTATTTTCCAAATTTTCCTTATTTTCCGATTTTCCTTAATTTCCAATTTCCAATTTCCTTATTTTCTAATTTTCCTTATTTCATTTATTCTTTTATTTTATTTCTAAAACTCTTTTGAACATGTTTATGACGTAAATTCAAATATCATTATAATCTATTTATTTATTTACTTATTTTATTTTATCATGGATGTTTACTTGTTTTCACATGTAATTAATCCTAAACCCTATTTCGAACTAATGCATGCTAAATGACATGTTCACCGACTTAGTTTAATTCACATGCTAGGATTAAAACGTTGGATGTTGCATTGCATGCATATAATCGACAGCATATCAAGTACAAACGATTTCCCTAATCATTAGTAGAGGCCGCTATCGAGGCGGGCGGGATTAGGTGTTCAGTAAAAGGACTTCTTAATACGTACCCTCACCACTTACTCCAGATCTCTGTGAACATCCATGTTCATTGGCATCCACGAGAGTCATTCTAGACATAGAATGCTAAGGGTAACGAGTTCTTATTGTTCATGTCACTACTTTGTGTCTTGACATGACACGAGGTATTCGAACGGTTCCAATTTCCCATAAAAATTGGTGGCGACTCCACAAATGCAAACGCTTGTTTTCCCAAGTGGCCCCGCGGGTCCCCCGTGTCCACAGTTTGGCGACTCCGCTGGTTAATATACACCTACGTGTTGCCAAGGGTGAAACTTGAACAAGGTTAGGGAATAGTTTATATGAGACAGTTGTCGGTTTTCATTACTCGACCTTCTTAGGTCGTTTTATTCGGCCTTCCTAGGCCCAACCCAACCCATTCTACCAATCGTCCCGTCTGGATGGTCCAAATTCTTATCTGGTCCTAAGGATGGATATCGATTGACGTCAGCCATACCATGATGCTTACTCATGTTTGTATCAAGGGCTTTCACTACTCGAGGAAATGGACTAGGAACCGGCCTTACTCTTGTTTGGCACGGACCTCTCCACAGACCAGGGTTTGGTTGCTCGGTATGGCAACCCACCTTTTAAACCAAAACCCTTTAAATGCACTCAGCATACCGTTATAATGTCTGTATAAATGTTTGTATCATGTACGTGATCACCATTTTTGTAAACGAAACCATGACGAAATTTTGTAAAATAAAATCATTTTCAAAATGTAAACATTTTCAAAATAGCGCAAAATAAGTCAAACTTCGGGCCTAATACCCATTTCAAAACCAGTACAAAAAATAACAAAATAAAAGCCAAAATAAAAAAAAAACGTAAAAAAAAAAACGTTTTAATGAAAATATTTTCAAACCATGTAAATGTAAATATGTAAATTCAATTGGGCTAAGTTAGAGTCAAAGTTCAAACCGACTATATCCTAGTCAAGACTCTATCGAATCATAAACCCGTCTTCCTTTACACTTTGGGTCTTTTCAAATTCAAATCAAATCCTAAGGCGTCACGTCGTCATTTTGGACCCCCTACCCCAATTCAGTTAGGATCTAAACATTTTTGACACCTCGAGTCACACGTTCCGAGGCTCAACACACGAGTCTCAATGGGCCTCATATTTGAGTCTAAACTACAGCAGTCTTCTTAACACCTATAAGCAAACCTCGAGTCTAGAATCAACATGTGTCATCAATCCCGTCAATAAGGTCAATCATATGAGGGTCACTCCGTCAAAGTTAACACTCGAGTCTAAAATTACAGTCAAGCACCGTGAATTCAAACACGAGAAGTTGCTCACGACATTTCACGAATTCAAAAGTCAAGTCTAGATTTGTCATCTTGTCCCTTCCTTTGTTTGTTGCCTTAGTATGCGTGATCCCATGTCAAATCGAGTTGTAATGCGCGTCATTTCTATCGAGTAGGAATCCAGTAAGTTCCGTCAGTCAGCAAAATCACGAACTAGTTCAAGCCACAATCACCGTGTCTCTCCAAGACGTTTATGCCATGGTCCTACGAGTTCAAGCTACATTGAAAAATTTGATCATTCGCGTCCTCACCTTTGAAAATGGGATGGTGGAAAAGAACACGCCACCTAGAGAAACCTCTAGTCTAGGTCGTCCAAAGCTTACCTCTTGCAATAACAATCGTCCTAGAAAGTGGAAAACAGTTGAAAGGAAACCTGGGAGGCATCAAAGGGTGCTTACCGATTTAGGCATGTCTTATGCCGATGCTTTGAAGAGACTCTCTGCCCAAGGCAAGCTACATCCAATAGGGCCGACTCCGTGTCCACCTTTAGAGAAACAGGTGAACCTCTGGAAGGGCAACAAATACTGCTTATATCACCAAGGTAGAGGCCATGATATTGAAGAGTGCTTTTCTTGAAACACACCATCCAAGATATGATCGAAGTGGGCAAGCTTCCTAAGCCACCTTCTGTCGGGAAATCCGAGAAAATTGACCCTCTTGGGCCTAATATCATTAAACATGACGAAGAATCATCTCTAGACTGTTCTCATCTCCTCGATCCTTATGACGACGGAGATATCAACGTGCTTGAAGACGACGATATCCAAAGTGGAATGCTCATACTTTTCATTGCCTTCAAAAATAAATTTTCCAAAATAGAAGTTGCCATTGATAACCTAAACTCTCGACTTTCCAACATGGAGAACCCGTTTGCTGAAATGGGTAAGAAGCTTGATGCCCAACCTCTCAAGATGAAAAGTTTCCAGACAAACCCTCAACCTAATAGTCCTAAAGTAAAAAGTGAGCAATGTATCTCTAGTTCTTCTCATCCAAGAATCAAAATCAACAAAGGCAACTTCATGAAGCCTTCGTCAAAGAAACCTAACAATCCTCGCAGGTCATTCACAAATCTAGGCATACCTTATGCCTTAGCCTTGAACAAATTATCCTCTTGCCAATATAGGACCTACACCAGATCCAGAAAAGAAGTCTAGGTTCTGTGATGAGAATGCCTATTGCCAATATCACAGGGGCAGGGGACATGATACTGAGGTGTGCCATAAGTTCAAGCACGTGATCCAAGATATGATCGAAACCGGGAAATTATCCCTCTCAACTTTTAACCCACGTGGCAAGTTAGGCAATCCTCAAGGATATATCACTTATCAAGAAACTCTTCTTGACTATTATCCTTTCGGTGTTCCGAATGATGAGGACGAGGTGCTCAAATGGGTGAATGCTCAATGCCAGATCCCGAGGCCAATTGCTGGAAGAGAAAATGCTCAAGCGTGGGCCGATGATTACGAGTCTGGATCTAAGATCGCGTCAAAGTCCGAGTCCGAGTTCGAGTCTTAGGCTTTCTATCTCATATTTGTTCTAGTATCTTTCTTGGTGTCAATTTCCATTTCTAGTGACAAACTGGGGGCTATCCCACGAGTCACGTATCTTCTCGAGTCTATGTTAAATACATTTATTACTCATTTGAATAAAAGTACACTATTCAATCCACATATTCTATCATGCTATCTCTTCGCATCCTTTATCCTTTTCCTGTGATAACAAGAATTGATATGAGACATTGTTTTTAAAAAAAAAAAAACAAAAACGAATAACAACATGATACTGTCGTTTCTGTACCAAAAATAAATACCTAAATATACTAACAGAAGCTACTGATAAGTAGGGTCGATCTCCACAGGGAGGCAAGGTATCTATCTGTAATTCAGTCTATCTAAGTCAAAATGGGGGTTTTGAATTTGGTTTTCTAAACTACTAAAGGTTTAAGGGTAAGAGAAATAAAGTAAGAGTAGTAAAGCGAGAAAAAGTGATAAAAGTGATCAGATAAAAGAGGTATGTCAGGATTTCGGTTCACTATGGTAGTCTATCGACTCAGCTACAAACAGCCTAGACAATCTTCTGTGAGAAAGATACATGAAAGGTCCTTCCCGTCCACTTTCTATCCTTGATTTCCGCTAACTTAACTTCCGTCCTCATTAGGGTAGTCTACTGTTCATTGCAGGCCTGTTCATTCCAATCTTCCGATCCAGGAACGAAATTAACCAGATTAATGTAATTTAGAAGCATGCATTCGACTAAATTGGTGATACAATTATATTGCTATGGGGACAGATTCTCACACGTAAACCGTCTAGTCTATTCGCTACATCGTCACAATCCTACCATAGATCCCCTAATCCCTACATGAAAGATTTTAGTTACTCATATTACTAATGTTGTCAATATTAATAACAATGAATGAACTAATAATAGAAAGTATAATGAAATAATAATGATTAAGCATAAAACAAATTAGGGCAGAAATTAATTAAGGTAAGAACAAGTAATTAAAGTAACAAATAACGAGATTAAGATTAAAATGAGAAGAGGTATTACAATCTCAAGCAATTCCGGCGTAGAGAACAAACCAAAATCCAAGCAAGAGATCAAGAGAGAAAAGTTACAGTGAAGAGAGATTAAGAGAGAAAAGTTGATTAAGAGAAGTATTAAAAGGTAAAATAAGAAGTCCCTCTTAACCTAGTTACGACTCCCTTATATAGGGAAGTGAAAATTAACAAAACTAAACCTATCACGGGATAAAAATCCCGAGTATAATAGCTAAATACTCGATCGAGGACTTTTATATCACTCGATCGAGCAAATCCAAGCTAAAACCTCTCGATCGAGTACTTTAGGTACTCGATCGAACACTTATTAAATATAGGCACTACTCGATCGAGTAGAAAAAGGAGTCGATCGAACACAATTGTACTCGATCGAGTACTTTCCAATAAGACAATTCCTCGCTTCACAGCGACTGAACTTCAAACGGCTGCCACTTCTTCGTCACTTGGGCAAACAGGGCGATTCTGGTGGTGTTGGAAAGCTAAGAGGACAAAATTTCATCTCCAATCGGATTCAGCTAAAAATCAGGTGTAGAACTAGAGATATGGCGCTTTAAAGTAGGCACTATCAATTTGAAGTTCTTCCTTTGCTCGCCTAGCTAACTTACTTCTTTGCGCATCACAATTAGTAGTTTCCAAGCTCCGACTCAACTCATCTCCTAAATGCATGCATAGGGACCTGTTTTAGGCTTCATTATGGTCCTTTCCGGTTCATACCTGTAAATAATACAAGAGAAACCAAAGTAGACAATTCGGGGGACATTTGTAGCTAAACACTACACAAAATGCATAGAAATGCGTGCAAATGAAGTACAAAATACTTATATAAAATACACGCATCAAATCTCCCCAAACCAAGCCTTTGCTTGTCCCCAAGCAAACTATATGCAAAACTAATGGAACAGAAAAGAAAACTCAGAGCTAGCTACAAATTGTCCACTTAAACCAATTTAATGAAACAAACTAACACTTATAGCAAAAATGTCAAATGCGAAAGAGTTGTAGGATGTTTATAATAAAGCTGAACTATTGACCTTGCAAGACCATCAAAATAGGACTCTCACGGGTCACTCTTTTCTCATGAAGCAAAGGGTGAAAGTATATGTGTAAGAGAAGAAAAGAAAAACAGTCACTCACCTAAACTGCGACCTACATAACATGCATGCAACAAAAATGATAGACGATTCTAGTACCATACATACATTCCAACCAACAATGTCGGTCACAGCCGAGGGCTTACAAAAGATATGGGAAAGTGAGGCTACAGGCGAGAATAGGCAAAATAAATTATGGAAATGTGGAGGTAAAGCGTCAAGCTAGCTCCTAAACAAGACCATATAAAGACCATCCAAAACTCAACTGTCTAGAAAATAAAGCTCAAGTGCCCTTCATTGGAACTCATCTCAGTACCCAATACAAAAAGATATGAATAAAATAGAGGATTAAGACCGCCACAAGATAGAAATAAGCGCATACGATCTTCTATTTCTCAAACTAACTCAACATCTTTTTTTCATTTTTTCATTTTTTTTCTTTTCTTTCCCCTGTTCACGTTTTCTTTCTTTTTTTTCTTTTCTTTTTTTTTTCTTTTTGATGTCTCTTCTTTTCCTCATTCTTTCTTTTTCTACCAACTCCGCACAATGAAAATGAGCCAAACTCGCAACGATGAATAATATACCACAATAGTCACACTAAACTAGCTTGACTGGCAGGCTAAATTTTGGGTGTAGCAAATGGGTCAAAAAGGTTATATTTGGCTAAAGTGGAGCTAAATGGGTGAAAATGAAAGAAAGGGAAATTGTAAGCACCTCCCTGCATGTGACACCGACCACAAACCCGAATATATGCGATTGACAAGAAATCGAATTTCATAAATGTGCAAAAATGATAAACATGTTATGCAAGGAGTACTACTCTCAATTCCTATGTAAACTGGTCATGAATGTCACCAGTTTATACGGCTCTAAATCTTAGAAATTATAAGTAGCTTGCCAAAATTTTCAGGTCAAGTCTATTCGTTCAGCTTAATTTTAACATTAACTCGTAGATATGCAAAATGACAAAGCTAAAAAGATAATTAGTTTAATGCAAGGTTTAAGCAAAAAGACAATTGCAGTGCAATTTCATCATTGAAATCTACTGTTCCGACTCAACCTATATGCTAAAATAAACGTGAAATTTTTTTTTTTTTCGAATTTTTTTGTTTTTTATGAGATTTTTGAATTTTATGAAAATGAACAACAATGCATACAGAAATTAAATATGATAACAGAAATGCAATAAAAACATAAATGCAGACACAGATATGGATGCATAACCTCCCCAAACCAAATCGTACAATGCCCTCATTGTACCCAAAAATAAGGAAAGGAAATGCAAACTAAAAAGAGAGAGTGGAGATGCGGAAAACTCACAAGAATACGCGAATAAGGGACCTCCCCAAACCAGCCAGCAACATGGGAGGTCACAAACAGCTTCACAGTGCCGTCACAGGAAGCGAATCAAAACAGAAGTCCTCGATCGAAAGGACACAATGATCAATCGAGTGAACTGGGCATCTAAGTAGTTCGATCGAGGAAAGAGGGCTCTCGATCGAAAGACCCTCTTTTGCAGGCACTCGATCGAGGAGAATATATGTTCGATCGAGTGAAATCAGCAGCAAAAGGGTACGATCGAGTATAAAAAATACTCGATCGAGCCATCCATGTTAGATTCCTGCAAAGATGCAATAAACAGCCCGCGAAACTAACAAAACAAGTTAACTATTCCAGTCTATGGTTTAAAAACCAATTATTACAAACGCAATAGAAACTTAAAAGAAAATAAACTAAAAATTTAAACTTCGGGTTGCCTCCCGGACAGCGTAAGTTTCAGACAGGTCCCAGCTCGACCTTCTTTTCTTTCAGCCAGCTACTCCGATTGAGCCCAGTCAAAACAGCTCAAAGCACGCAGCAATCGATCAAATAACTGCGCATGTGCTACACAAAAATGTAAGTAGCACCATAAAATAGCAATAGCATAGGAAATTAAAATGAAATAGCATTTAAGTCTAACAAATTTTCTATGACAGCTCCTAAAAACATCCACAAAATTATTCCTCCCTCCAGCTAAGGGCGGAATATAGAAGCTTAAATTAACCGCGAGTGGAAAATAAGAGAGCTCATGAGCATTTGACTCAAAAATAACGCGAATATAATCCAGATGCACTGACGGGTTTATATTGTGAGGTGGAGGAATCTGGTCTTCTAAAGGAGAAGGTGGGTATTTATCCCAAATGCAAGGGACAGTAAAGTCAATTGGGTCAATTGGGTCCTCAACAATAGGTTCATCCATAATATCGTCATAACTATTCCATTTAACCTCAAGACTGACAAAAATTTTCTCCTCACTCTCCTTAGGGCCGGACTCGTCAGTAGGGAAGTTCTCAAAGAGACCTTCCCAGTCGTCCTCACTATCTGTGCAAGAATCATAGAGGGGTTCTAAATTATCCTTATAAAAGGGATTATCCACCACGCTAATGGTCTCCTCTATTTTTCCGTCAGTATTTCCTAAAACGGTTTCTAAGGTCTCACCCACCCCCTTATCTGAGTCAACATGAAGAGAGAAATTGGGTTTAAGAGTTTCAGTAGCAAACCATTCAAAAAATTCTAATCTTTCTTTTACGGGGATTCCTTCGAAATCCCACTTACCATTAGCCTCGAGGTATGCTCGCGTAGGGGTATTAATTCCCCGGATGATAGATTGGCATATTTAGAGTCCTGAAAGCATTCCTCGTCTTAGTTCGAGCCACTCCTCCCACCTGTCTATATAAGAACCGAAACTTTCGTTCTCTCTCTGCGGAAAGTCAAGAACGAAAGACATGAGAACGGTCTGAAGGAACAGAGGTTCCTTGAGACAAGAAATAGACTAAATAAAAACAGATAAAACTACGCTGCCTCCCCGGCAACGGCGCCAAAATTTGATACTGTCGTTTCTGTATCAAAAATAAATACCTAAATATACTAACAGAAGCTAGTGATAAGTAGGGTCGATCTCCACAGGGAGGCAAGGTATCTATCTGTAATTCCGTCTGTCTGTCACAATGGGGGTTTTGAATTTGGTTTTCTAAACTACTAAAGGTTTAAGGGTAAGAGAAATAAAGTAAGAGTAGTAAAGCGAGAAAAAGTGATAAAAGTGATCAGATAAAAGAGGTATGTCAGGATTTCGGTTCACCATGGTAGTCTATCGACTCAGCTACAAATAGCCTAGACAATCTACTGTGAGAAGGATACATGAAAGTTCCTTCCGGTCCACTTTCTATCGTAGATTTCCGCTAACTTAACTTCCGTCCTCATTAGGGTAGTCTACTGTTCATAGCAGGCCTATTCATTCCAATCTTCCGATCCAGGAACGAAATTAACCAGATTAATGTAATTTAGAAGTATGCATTCGACTAAATTGGTGATACAATTATATTGCTATAGGGACAGATTCTCACACGTAAACCGTCTAGTCTATTCGCTACATCGTCACAATCCTACCATAGATCCCCTAATCCCGACATGAAAGAGTTTAGTTGTCAATATTAATAACAATGAATGGACTAATAATAGAAAGCATGATGAAATAATAATGATTAAGCATAAAACAAATTAGGGTAGAAATTAATTAAGGGAAGAACAAGTAATTAAAGTAACAAATAACGATATTAAGATTAAAAGGAGAAGAGGGATTACAATCTCAAGCAATTCCGGCGTAGAGAACAAACCAAAATCCAAGCAAGAGATCAAGAGAGAAAAGTTACAGTGAAGAGAGATTAAGAGAGAAAATTTTATTAAGAGAAGTATTAAAAGGTAAAAGAAGAAGTCCCTCTTAACCTAGTTACGAATCCCTTATATAGGGAAGTGAAAATTAACAAAACTAAACCTATCATGGGATAAAAATCCCGAGTATAATAGCTAAATACTCGATCGAGGACTTTTATATCACTCGATCGAGCAAATCCAAGCTAAAACCTCTCGATCGAGTACTTTAGGTACTCGATCGAACACGTATTAAATAGGCACTACTCGATCGAGTAGAAAGAGGAGTCGATCTAACACAATTGTACTCGATCGAGTACTTTTCAGCACACAATTCCTGCTTCGCGTACTAAACTTCAAACGGCTGCCACTTCTTCGTTACTTGGACAATCAGGGCGATTCCAGTGGCGTTGGAAAGATAAGAGGACAAACTTTCATCTCCAATTGGAATCACCTAAAAATATGTTGTAGAACTCGTGATATGGCTCTTCAAAGTAGGCACTAGCAATTTGAAGTTCTTCCTTTGCTCGCCTAGCTAACTTACTACTTTGCGCATCACAATTAGTAGTTTCCAAGATCCGACTCAACTCATCTCCTAAATGCTTGCATAGGGACGTGTTTTAGGCTTGATTATGGTCCTTTCCGGTTCATACCTGTAAATAATACAAGAGAAACCAAAGTAGACAATTCGGGGGACATTTGTAGCTAAACACTACACAAAATGCATAGAAATGTGTGCAAATGAAGTACAAAATACTTATCTAAAATACACGCATCACAACACATGAAAGTAGATGTGAGTGAACTTAGACGATGTTCCGTTCTATGTTGTAGAGGACCTGAAACTCAGTGTTCTTTTCTTACCTATTCCATGTTTGGCAATAGAAACCCTCACTATACCCCAGTTTAGAACGAGCATATCTCAAGAGATTCTAGGACGAATTAGTCGGATCCCTTGGGAGGTTTAGTTTTTGGTACTTGTCATTAGGAGCACCTAGACCAAAATACAATTTATAACTCCACAAACAACTCTACAATTAGTAAAGAGGCAAGTAAAGGTCGGATCCCAAGGGATGGGAATTGAGATGAGATTTTCAATTGCAACTAGTGGTGTCTAAGGGTGTCACAATTTGGGGTTTGAAGTAGAAGATCACTAAAGTAAATAGCAATAAAAGTAAACAAGCAAGATGATTAAAAAGGGATGTAAACAATTGATAAAAGGCACTAGGGTGTCATGGGGTCATAGGGGATTCATGGGAATTGATCATACAAACATATTCTCAAATTATAAGCAAGCAATTATTGTTGTGATGGATCGAGTTGGTTTATATCTTACAATCCTAGGAAAGTTTGGGTCCCGGAGCCGAATCGATTAGATTGTACAACACCTACAAGTCGACTTAATCTTCCCTACTCAACTATATGCATGGTCTAATGAGACTCGAGTTGGTTTATGTCTTACAAGTCTCATTGAAAAGATAGGTGATGGGTAAAAAATGCAATGATTCATAGGCTCGCATTTCATCAAACATAACATGTGCATAAGTTGAGATCACAACAAGCAAGCAAATAAACTATGAAAACATATTAATTTAAGCATGAATCATCCCCCATGTTGGTTTCCCCTAATTACCCATTAACCCTAGCTAAGGAAACTACTCACTCATTATCATGTTGAACATGCTAGCAAGGTTGTCAATCATACCAACAAAGTAAAACATGATGAATAAATGAAGATAATTAACAATAATTAAAAAGGGATTAAGAGAATTATACCTACTAATGATTCCAATAATAAAGCAAAGAATAATAGAAGTACTTGATGATTGATTGGAAGGTTGTCAATCTCCCAATAATAACCCAAATAATCTTCAATTACCCAAAATGAAAGATGAACAAAAGAGAGATTAAGGAAATGAGATTTGTATTAAGACTTGATTAAAAGTTGATTACAAGATTAAAGAGAGATTTGATTGATATAAACTACCCTAGAGATTGCTAAGAAGAACATGATAACCTAATTAGACTAATGGGGTATTTATAGTGGGGATTAGGTACATAAGTTAGGGTTTACTAAGGGCTTAAATGATGATTAAGTCCTTGAGGAATCGCCGGTCTCAAGAGAGACTCCAGTCTCCTTTTCGCCGGTCTTTAAAAAATATGCGCATCCTTCATTGAACAAGTAGAAGACGAATTAGCGGTCACACAATCCGAGCGTCCAGGGCACGGGACGGGCAGATTGTGGGTCTTTTGGACGAGCGGATTCTTGGGGTGGACGGGCGGATTGTGGTGGTTCTGGACGAGCGTCCAGCTGAGGAAGACGCTCGGATTGCTTGTGCTGGACGGGCGGATTGTGGGCAATCCGCTCGGATTCTCTGTCAGCTTCTTCCTTTCTTCTTTTCTTCCTTTCTCTTCATAAAATCCTTGAGGATTTCCTCGGGGATGCAAGGATCTTTTCTCATCATTGCCCATCTACTATAGTTTGTACAAAGGCCTTCTAGTCTTATCTTCTCTTTGATGCTTGGTCATTGAATTCAATCAATTTAGCTCCATTTTGCCATGAAAATGCAAGGTTTGCACTCCTTTCCTACCAAGGGATCAAAACCTCAAAGAATATGCAAAACAAAGGACTAAAGACAATAAATGACCCAAATATGCACTAAAAAGCATGGGAACAAGGCTAATTCGGGGGGCTAAATATGCTCAAATTATGGTCACATCAAATATCCCCAAACCGAACCTTTGCTCGTCCCGAGTAAAGAGGTGACAAAGAATAGGACCGTTACTTAAACTAACCTAATAGCATAGCCGATATGAGATAATTAGCGGGTCTCACTCCGCCGCTTCAACTCATAACAAGACGACCATGAGGTAGGATGCCTTCTTGCAAAGCAAGGTGGGTCTTGCCAAAATTGCGACACATCCAAACATTAAAGCTCATAAAATCAAGTAATGGATGCATCTACAAAAGAATAGCCACTTTCCTCATCTAAGTGGCGGAAATTATCTAAAGGGGAAGCAATTCAAGGGTACACACTCCTTCATAGATGCAATTTCTTCAAACTACTAAGCCTATAAGGATACCAATAAATCACCACCAAGTTGTGTCAAGCTAGGGTACCTTTGTCCTCAATCGTTAAATGCTTTTGTCAAGAATACTCCCTATGGTGTTAGAAACACTGGAGGATCACGGAATTCCTCTTCTTGCCTAGACAAGAAGAAGGGTCGTCCCCTCTCTACCATGCACAAATATGGATACGATGGATGAAGGGATCAATAGTATTTGAGTTTCATTTGGGAGTTTGCTTTTGTTGTTGTTTTTCCCCCCAATTTCTTGTGGCATATAACTTTTGAGAACACTTTTATTTGCCATTTCTTTTGATGTTTGGCATTTCAATACTTGACAACTTTTTCAACGTTTTGCATTTCTTTTGAACATTTTCAAACTCACCCCATATGTAGTGAGGGTGCCTTATATTTGAAGCTTTAGGAGTCTATTTTTTTGCTCCTCTTTTCATTTGATGCATTTTGCAAACTTTCTTTCACTTTTCATTTCATTGAACTCAAATAAATTTCTTTTTGTGCCCATTCCCTTTGATGACAAAAATGTATGGTAGAACATGGATGATGAAGGCATGGTTTCAAGGGTCACCTTGGAATAAACGGTAGCCAATGAGTTATCACACCACAAGGTACTCTTGACTAGGCCTTAATCCATGAGTCAAAGGATACTAGCATGACACATCCTAGGGTGTTTTACAAGTATTCTAACAAGCAAAGTCTTAAGAAGAAAAAGCATCTACTAGGGCCTATATACACTTGTCAAGCTTCCCAAGTAGACGGTTTCGCAAAATTTTTCGAAAATGCAAACTACATGCCATGATGCAACTAACATATATACATCCTAATGCAAATGATTCTACCAACTAATATGCCATATAATCTAAATGCAAGCCCTAAATTCACATTGTTTATACCGCATCAATCAAAATAAAGCCACATAGTCATTAACATAAAGAGGAAAAAAGAGATTGGAAAGATCATACCATGCGGTCTTCAATATCCTCATGTCTCGGATGTGGCGTAGTCAATCAATATGAACAAGGATAGAACAATCACAATATATACAAGTCTACACTACAAAGGAAATGAACTTGTTTTTGGATTTTCAATTTTTTCAATTTTTTTTTTGATTTTTTCGAAATTTTTGATTTTTTTGGATTTTTGAATAAAAGTTAAGTTAGAATTTCCCATCCCCACACTAATATGAGCATTGTCCTCAATGGCCAAAATGATAGGAAATTATGCAAGTATGATGCATGAATTCTATACTAAATGCAAGCTATACTAAACTACACTACATGATGCATGGGTTTTTGTTTATGACAGAGAGCTTAATTTAGATTACCTCCCGTTGCGTATGCATGTACTTCCCCAAACCGAGATAGACATTATTTCTAATGTCTTAAATTATGGGGTAGTTCATGCACTCAAGATGCAATGCATGAAACTAATTGTTGTCATTTTGGATTTTCCAAACGGGAACAATAAAAGAACACCTCAATGTGGCCGAGGTGTTAGTCCTCTATGTTGCTAGGACTCTCCAAACTATGATCAAGATAAAATAAATAAAACAAAGAAAGAAAGAAGTAGACAAACCTCAAGAGGGTAGGAGCCTCCAAAGCTTGCTAGTCCTCCACCATATCATCATTGTCATCATTTTCCTCCATAGAAGCGGACTCATCTCCACTTCCCTCTTCACTTCCTTGCTCACTTCCTTCATCATCTTCATTAGCCTCTTCTTCCTCATCATCTACCTCTTCATCAATACCCTCATCATCATCAACCTCATCATCGACATTCTCATCTTCACCCGGTCTTTCACCCTTAGATGTGCTTGGAAAGAAGACTTCCCTATCCGCCCAAATAGGCAAAGGACATCAAAGATCAAGTAGTCCTTGCTTAGCTAAATGAAGGAGGGGTGGATATTAGGCCAAGTATGCATCTACTCGATCATTATAAGCTTGTTTATGCATCTCTTGCATAAGTAGAGTCATGCAGTCATTGCCCACTTCAACATCTTTGGGTTTGAACTCTTGATATTTGAATGGATAGGGTGGTGTGACAATGGAGGAGGAGGGCTCTTCAATCTCGCCCCTTTGTTGACGGATGATGTATTCGGTGCCCTTGGAGAGTGGAAGTAGGTAGTTTGTTCGATGAGCACTCAAGCAACATATCTTGGAAGGCAAAGTGAAAGATCTAGCATCATTGGTTAGCCACCCATAGTTGGTTTCAAGAGAGTTATGCTTGACCCACTTGTACTTGTGAATCATGGCGTCCATGTCAATGAGATGACCCCCTTTGATCGCCACATACGTGTTATCCTTGTTGAAATTTGCGTCAAAGTGCTTGGCCAAGAGAGTAAATAGACCTCCATTTATGATAAAAGCGGTGCCTTCCTTACCACAATCAACATTGAGCCATCTTTCCACCAAAAGCCTTAGAGCATTATAAGGCTTAGTGAATTCCCTTCCAACATTTAAGGCCGACTCAAGTAGAACACAATCGAGTTTGGTAAAATGATTAGTGTCTTTTCTCGCAATTATAGTATTCCCGATGACCTTGTGCCACACTCTAATGCCCGGATGGTGGACTAATAGAGCGCGACAAGCATGAAAGCTCACAAATTTCTTCCCGGAAATTGCCTCCCAAAGAGGAGCGGGGTCATACTTTTCGGGCATCTTATGATAATATGGTGTATCACAAAGGCCTAATGCTTTACTCGAAACATCAAAGGTGATGCGCCTATTCACATTGGTAATGCGAAACTCGATGTATGTTCTAGTCTCTACCTTAGTCACTTTCAATGAACTTAAGAATTCAAAGGTAAGGGAGGGGTATGTCAATTCTCTTGTAGTAAACAATTTTCCCAACCTCATGGCTTCGAAGAAGGATTTTGTTTGTTCAAGGACACCCAATTTGTTCAAGGCATCTTCACATATGAATTTGGTGGGTAGAATGGCTTTCTTAGCATACTTGGCAAATGTATCCCTATGGGAGTTAGAAATGAAAATTACCTCAGGATAGTTTGATAATTGAGAGGTTTCCGGAGTTGTTAATGTTGTTGATTCCAAGGGAGGATCTTGTTGTTGTTGAACTTCCAAGTTTGCACTAGCAACCACCATAGCCATTGAAGCTTTCTTTGCTTGAAGGCATTGTTGCCTTTTTTAGAGTGCCTTTGCCTTGAGTGCCTTTGTTGCTCCTTTTGTTCTTGCCATTGATGATTATACCAAGAAAAAATTAAAAATCTTCAATTTCCAATTATACCCAAATCGATTTTAAGATGAAAGAATTTGCCTTTGTATTTCAAAAATCGACTCAAAGGTTGAAGATTTTGGTGCTTGGATTGATTATTATTGTAAAATGAGTGATTAATTGTTGTTGTAAGGAAGTTTGAATTTGATTTTGTTGAATTTGGTTGAGGAAATCTTGTTTTTGGTGATGGAGAGGATGAGGGTTTTGGGGTTTTTGGGGTTTTTGGGTAGTGTTTGAATGAATGAATGAATGAATGAAATGAATGTGGGAAGGGGTATTTAAAACACCCGAAATTTTTAAAACTGCAGGGGGAAGACGAGCGGATTCCTGTCGGGACGCTCGGATTCTGCTCAATTTGACTTCAGGAAATCTCGCCTAAAGACGAGCGTCTTTTAGTGAAGACGAGCGGATTCTGCAAGTAAGACGAGCGGATTCCCTTGAAGACGAGCAGATTCTGTTACACCGAATTTTCTTAATCTGCACGGTGATCGGTCCGTTTCGTGTTCACAATTTAAGGTGTGGTCGTTGGGTCACGTCCAAATCAAAACAAAATTTATAGCTTCACAAACAACTCTACAATTAGTAAAGAGGCAAGTAAAGGTCGGATCCCAAGGGACGGGTATTGAAACGAGATTTCTATTGCAACTAGTGGTGTCTTAGGGGTGTCGCAAATTGGGTTGATGTAGAAGGTCACTAAACTAAAATATCAATGGAAATAAACAAGCAAGATGAATTAAAGGGTTGTAAACAATTGATTAAAAAGCACTAGGGTGTCATGGGGTCATAGGGGAATCATGGGAATTGATCATACAAACATGTTCTCAAATTATACGCAAGCAATTATTGTTGTGATGGATTGAGTTGGGTTATATCTTACAATCCTAGGAAAGTTTTGGTCCCGGAGCCGAATCGATTAGATTGTACAACACCTACAAGTCGACTTAGTCTTCCCTACTCAACAACATGCATGGTCTAATAAGACTCGAGTTGGGTTATGTCTTACAAGTCTCATTGAAAAGATAGGAGATGGTGGTAAATGCAAGGATTCATAGGCTTAACATTTCATCAAATATAACATGTGCATGAGTTGAGATCAAAACAAGCAAGCAAATAAAACATGAAAGCATATTAATTTAAGCATGAATCATTCCCCATGTTGGTTTCCCCTAATCACCCATTAACCCTAGCTAAGAGACTACTCACTCATTATCATGTTGATCATGCTAGCAAGGTTGTCAATCATGCTAGCAAGGTTGTCAATCATACCAACAAAATGAAACATGATGAATAAATGAAAGTAATTAACAATAATTAAAAAGGGATTAAGAGAATTATACCTACTAATGATTCCAATAATAAAGCAAAGATAAAAGAAGTACTTGATGCTTGATTGAGAGGTTGTCAATCTCCCAATAATAACCCAAATAATCTTCATTTACCCAAAATAAAGGATGAACAAAAGATAGATTAAGGAAATAAAACTTGTATTAGAACTTGATTAATTGTTGATTACAAAATTAAAGAGAGATTTGATTGGTATTAACTACTCTAAGAATTGATAAGAAGAACATGCTCTTCTAATTAGACTAATGGGGTATTTATAGTGGAGATTAGGGGGATGCATTAGGGTTAACTAAGGGCTAAACTAGTAATTACACTTTTTAGATTGAGCAGGGAGGAGCCGGTATTTTTCGAAGGAAGGGCTTCTTTCTTTGTAGCTTGGAGAAGCGAAATTGCGCTGTAGAGGAATCCGAGCGGATTAGTGTCGGGACGGGCGGATTCTGGCGGTGGAACACGAGCGGCTTTGGATGAATCCGGGCGGATTGTGGCAGAGCTAACCCGAGCGTCTTGTGATGAAACCGCATGGATTGTGCAGGTGGAGGATGGCCGGATTGTAGTCAATCCGCACGGATTGTTCTTCAGCAAGATTTCTTCTTCTTTTCTTCCTTTTTCTTCATAAATTCCTTGGGGATTTCCTTGGGGACTCAAGGATCCTTTCTCAACATTGCTCATCTACTATAATATGTACAAAGGCCTTCTAATCTTGTCTCTCCTTGATGCTTGGTTATTGGATTCGATCAATTTAGTCTCGTTTTGCCATGAAAATGCAAGATTCTTACTCCTTTCCTACCAAGGGATCAAAATCTCAAAGAATATGCAAAACAAAGAACTAAAGATAAGAAATGACCCAAATATGCACTAAAAAGCATGGGAACAAGGCTAATTCGGGGGCTAAATATGCGCTAATTATGGTCACATCAAATATCCCCAAACCGAACCTTTGCTCGTCCCGAGTAAAGAGGTGACAAAGACTAGGACCATTATTTAAACTAACCTAATAACATAGCCGATATGAGACAGTTAGCGGGTCTCACTCCGCCCCTTCAACTCACAACAAGACAACCATGAGGTAGGATGCCTTCTTGCAAGGCAAGGTGGGTCTTGCCAAAATGGCGACACATCCAAACATTAAGCACACAAAATCACATAATGGATGTATCTACAAAAGAATATCCACTTCCTCATCAAGCGGCGGAGGCACTAAAGAGGAACAAATTTAAGAGCATGTAATCCTTCACAAATACTAGTTCAACAAATTACTAAGGCTAAGAGGATGGCACTAAATCACCTCCAAATGGTGTTAAACTAGACTACTTTCGTCCTCAATTTCCAAATGCTTTCGTCAAGAGCGATCGGATGGTTGTGGAATGATGATCCCTATGGTGCTAGTAGCATATGACATGACAAGTCTCGAATTCTCTACAAAAGTAAAGGTCATGGATCGTCCCAAGCTCGACAAAGTGGCTTGACAAAAAGGCTTTTTGGGAATGAAATGCTCAAATCTTTATACACAACGGGTGGATATGACTAGTATTCAAAATTCTCCTCATTTCACTTTCACATTTCAAAAATTTTAGATGGGGTTTGTCCCTTCCGGGCTAGTGTCCTTTGCTTTCGCCAATCGCTTATTAGGCAACCGGTTAACCTCTAGACAATAGCTTTTCGGGGTGATAGTCACTCTGTCTCTGGATGGCCGAATTCACAACCGTGTGGGGGCCCAATTCAATGGATCCCGCTCCAAAGCACATCGAAGTGGTACGCCTCCATCAAAACAATTTAAATTTCTCAACATTCAACAATTCATAACTTTTGAGGTTTCCTTGGCATTAAATTACTTCCACATGACAAAATTCTTTGAAATGAGCACTTCAAGCTTATTGATAGAATATATTTTTGGGTTGCCTTACCACAAGGTCAATCAAGGTCACCTAGACAAGTTAACCAAGTCCACATCGCATCACGGGGTTGGATAGGTGACTCACATGCAAACCCTTGACTAGGCTTTGGGTCATGGGTCAAAAGACACTAGTATGACACTATCTAGGGTGTTTTACAACCATTCTAGTAGGCAAAGTCTTAAGTTGAACAAGTATTTGTAATGGCTTAGTTGCTCTTGTCAAAGTTCCTAATTAGGCATTTTTCAAAACTTTTATCTAAATGCAACTATATGCTATGATGCAACTAATATAAACATCCTAATGCAAGTGATTCTATCAACTAATATGACATATAAACTAAATGCAAGTCCTAAGTTCACATTGTAATACCGCATCAAACAAAATAAAGCCACATAGTCATTAACATAAAGAGGAAAAAGGAGACTGGAAAGATCATACCATGCGGTCTTCATGATCCTCATGTCTCGGATGTGGCGTAGTCAATCAATGTGAACAAGGATAGAACAAACACAATATATACAATAATATAAACAAGACTACACTACAAAAGGAAATAAACATGTTTTTGGCTTTTTTATTTTTTTTCAATTTTTATGATTTTCAAAAAATTTCAATTTTTATCATTTTGGAATTTAAAGTTAAGTTAGAATTCCCCATCCTCACACTAATATGGGTATTGTCCTCAATGGCCAAAATGATGGGAAATTATGCAAAGATGATGCATGATTTCTATACTAAATGCAATCTACACTAGTCTACACTACATGATGCATGGTTTTTGTTATGACGGAGAGGATAATTTAGATTACCTCCCGTTGTGTATGCATTAACTTCCCCAAACCGAGTTAGACACTATTGCTAATGTCCAAGGATGGGTGTAGTTCATGTACACACTATGCAATGCATGAAACTAATTTGTCATTTTTGATTTTGAAAGTGGGAACAATAAAATGAGAACACCTCAATGGTACCGAGGTGTGAGTCCTCTATGGTGCTAGAACTACTCCAACAATGATCAATAAAATAATTAAAACAAAGAGAGAAGACACGAACTTCTTTTCATGAAACTTTGAAAAATAAAGAGGAGAGATGAGAAAACTTCACTTAAACTTAGGTGGGTGCCTCTCGCCCACTCCACCTAGTGATGAAGTAGTCTTCTAGATATCGGCATCATCTCCCTCTACATCGCTATCCCAAATCTCCTTTGAAGCATCACTCAAACTTGGGTCCATGAATTCGTCTTCTTCACTCTCATGCTCCACCGTGTCTCCTCCACAAGAATTATTGCTTCCCTCCTCTTGTCTACCGTTCGCTCCTTCATTAGCTCTCTCCGAATTGGGGAAGAGCAAATCCAATTGAGCCCATGAAGGGAATGCTCCTTCCTCACTAATCCGTCCTCTTCGAACCATCTCGTGATATTGGGGGTAGAGAGCGTAGTAAGTGTCCACGGAGGTTTCGTATTGACGGTAGTGTAAATCTTGTAAGATTCCCGTGACAAAGTCGTCACGGGGGAGGATGAAGGGGTTTGGATGGTTATACGGTTGGTAGGGAAAGGGGTAGGGAGGCACTTTTATCTTATCATCTTGAGTTTGTTGTTCT
This sequence comes from Silene latifolia, assembly GCF_048544455.1. Classification (NCBI taxonomy): domain Eukaryota; kingdom Viridiplantae; phylum Streptophyta; class Magnoliopsida; order Caryophyllales; family Caryophyllaceae; genus Silene; species Silene latifolia. The sequence goes on from NC_133537.1 coordinate 124,969,087, forward strand.
TGTTGTTGTGGTGGTGGTGCTTGCCTTGGTTGGGTTGGATTTGGAGGGATGAGGTAGGATGGGATTGGAGACAAATGTCCTCTTCTCGGAGAAACTCGTGGTAAGCCATTCATTGGAAGAAAAATCGGATCACATCCTTTCGTTATCCACTTGATGCGCTTGTCAACCCCCTCAAGGGTTATCCAATGATGTTGAATGAGAAGAAGATCTTCATTTATCCTCGTGTTTCCCAAGAGAGGAGTATACTCATTATTCTCATTGAATCTTGGGTTGAAATGCTTTGCAAGCCTAGTAATGAGTCCTCCATTCACTATGTGTTTCATTCCATCATCGTCACCATTCCTAAACTTTGCCCATTTCTCGACTAGCACTAGAGGTGCATTGAGGTGGTACACACTTCTTCCTTGAATATTGAGGTAGGATTCCATAAACACAAGGTCTAATTGGTTCACGATCGCCGGATCTCGGCGAGCAAAGAGAGTGCCCGAGAGGAATCGATAAGTAAGTCTCAAGATCCGATTTTGAATATGAAAAGCGAGACATTCCTTGTTGTGTACGAAATCCCGGCCGGTCATGGCCCTCCACAAAGGCTCAACACTGTATTTCTTTGGCTTCGATGTTCGGGTAGGCGAAACATCGAGTCCGAACACATTTGCGAATTCTACAAGGGTCATCATCCTTGAAACATTTTCTAGCCTAAACTCTATGTAGATTGTTTTATTCAAGGTTGTAATCTTCAAAAGCTCGAAACTCAAGCACAAGAGATCGATAAGTTGGTTCATGCATGTGAAAAAGGGTAGAGAGACCAAATACTTCAAAGAGAGCTTCTACTTGGTGATAAATTCCAAGTTTCCTCAAGGTATCATGACATAAAAACTTAGTGGGAAGAATGTTCTTACTTAGAAGCCGGTGGAAGACTAGTCTTTGCACATCATTGACAAATTCCACATTGGAGAAGTCATCAAGCCTTGTGAGATCTACAATCTCTTCATGCTCCCTTCTTAAAGTGTTGACATGGGAGGTGGAAGAACTTCCCCTCATCCTTGGTCTTCTCCCACTCCTAAAAGAGGATCTTCTTGGTGCCATTCCTTGATTACAGGGTTGAATTCCTTTGATTTGTGAAGGAAGAAAGATGCTCCTTGTTGATTGAGTGTTGCCTTTGGAAACCCTAGAAAATTGGGGCTTTTTGATTTTGTGGGTTAAGAAAGTGATTTGGATATGTATGGGAGTCATAAGGAGGTGGGTTTTATAATGCAAGTGGAAGGAGTAGTGATGTGTCACTATATGTGTGGTGGGGTGTAATTTAATTATGGAAAAGTCGGGTCAAAACACCGTGGGAGGACGAGCGGATTCGAGCTGAAGACGCTCAGATTCGTTCTCCTCGGGACGGACGGATTCTGGGCAATACGCCCGGATTCTGTCACAGCGAAAATCTTCAAAATTTGACACCTCAAAGACGGGCGTCCCGAGCATAAGACGTTCGGATTCTTTTTCAACGGGACGGGCGTCTTCTTCTGAAGACGGACGGATTCCTTTACAGCGATTTTCCTTGAAATGCACAGGTAGAAAGACGAGCGTCTTTCTTCAAATCCGGCCGGATTCTTCAAGACGGGCGTTTCTTCTTACGAGGACGCTCGGATTCAACCTCGGTCCAAAAATCTTCAATTTCTCAACAGAGCGGGACGGACGGATTGTCCTCGAATGCTCGGATTCGGTAAGACGGGATTAGGGAACACGCACGTGTTCAGCCAGTGAATTCATCCTTTGACTTTCTCTCCTCTCTTAGATGCGTCCCCACATTCGAAAATTGGTTCCTTCCTTCATTCAAAATTCATTAGTAACCCTCCCTCACTTACGCTCATGAAAAAGAGTTCATGCTAATTATTGAAAGAAATGCAATAAATACAATAAATACAAGTTAGAGGGTTAGTATATTTACAAGTGGTGGTTTAGGGAGGACTCCACCAAACTCTCCCTTCGATAGTTCTTTCAAGGATTAGAAGGCCCGAGGTAGGTGACCTCGACCTCTCCAATAAACGCTCCCTCATAGTATGGCTTCAACCTTTGACCATTTACCTTGAACTTGCTTCCATCTTCCGCCTTGAGTTCAAAATCTCCATATTTTCCAACTTCGGTTATCACATAGGGACCCATCCATCTAGAGTTCAATTTTCCCGGAAAGAGTCGGTAGCGGGAATTGAATAGAAGGACTTTGTCTCCTTTGTGCAAGGCCTTTTGTCTAATTCTCTTATCATGAAGCAATTTCGTCCTTTCTTTGTAAATCATTGCATTCTCATAGGATTGTAGTCGGAATTCCTCCAACTCTTGGATTTGAATCATCCTCCTTTGACCGCTTAATTTGAGATCAAGATTAAGTGCTCGGATTGCCCAATAAGCTTTGTACTCCAATTCGATTGGCAAATGACATGCTTTTCCATAGACAAGCTTGTAAGGGGAGGCTCCTATGGGAGTCTTATAGGCCGTCCTATAAGCCCAAAGAGCATCATCAAGCTTTGTGCTCCAATCTTTCTGAGTCTTGTTCACAACTTTCTCAAGGATTTGCTTGATCTCTCTATTTGAAATCTCAACTTGACCGCTTGTTTGAGGATGATATCCCAAGCTGGTTCTATGTTGAACACCATATTTGGTCAAAAGAGATGCAAGTTTCTTCTCATGGAAATGCGTTCCTCCATCACTAATGATTGCTCTAGGAACTCCAAATCTTGGGAAGATTATCTTCTTGAAGAGCTTGGTGACTGTTTTTGCATCATCATTTGGGGTGGCAATTGCCTCCACCGACTTTGAGATGTAGTATACGGCCACAAGGATGTACTTATTCCCATTTGATGTCACAAAGGGTCCTTGGTAGTCGATTCCCCAAACATCGAAGATCTCCACCTCTAGAATGCCCCTTTGTGGCATTTCGTTCCTCCAAGAGATATTCCCCATTCTTTGACAAGCATCGCAATGAATGATGAATTCCCTTGTACCTTGAAACATTATAGGCCAATAGAAGCCCGATTGAAGAATTTTTTCAACGGTTCTCCTTGCTCCATGGTACCCACCGTAGGGTGATGAATGACATCCTTCCAAGATTCCTTGGATTTAACATTGAGGGATGCATCTCCGGTAGAGCCCATCACTACACTCCTTGTAGAGGTTTGGGTCATCCCAAAGGTGCCTCTTCACTTCGAATAGGAATCTCTTCCTTTGGTTGTGGTTCAAATTGGGAGGGAGTACCTTTCCAACAATATAATTGGCATAATCGGCAAACCATGGGGTGATGTGCCTTTCAAGTTGTGTTTGAATGGCCATTAAAATATCGTCGGGGAATGAGTCATTGATCGGGGTTTCTCCATTTTCATCATGAAACCGGATCCTTGACAAATGATCCGCCACTACATTCTCGGCTCCTTTCTCGTCTCTTATTTCCAAGTCAAATTCTTGAAGGAGCAAAATCCATCTCAACAATCTTGGTTTTGCCTCCTTCTTTATCAAGAGATGTCGGAGAGCGTGATGATCCGAAAATACTATCACCTTGGATCCAAGCAAGTAGGAACGGAATTTATCCAAAGCATAGACAATGGCGAGAAGCTCCTTTTCGGTTGTGTCATAATTCACTTGGGAAGGGTCGAGGGTCTTGCTTATGTAATAGATGGCGTGAAGAGCTCTCCCTACCCGTTGGCCAAGAACCGCTCCAACGGCGTAGTTGCTAGCGTCACACATAATCTCGAAAGGTAACTCCCAATTCGGGGTTGGATGATTGTGCCGAGATTAATGCTTCCTTGATTCTATTAAAAGCTTCAACACACTCATCAGTGAATTGGAATTGGGCATCTTTAAGCAAAAGTTGAGTGAGGGGTTTTGCTATTTTTGAAAAATCCTTTATGAAACGACGATAAAAACCCGCGTGACCGAGGAAACTTCTTACCCCTCTAACATTCACGGGAGGTGGGAGTTTCTCTATCACCTCAACTTTAGCTTTATCGACCTCGATGCCCTTTTCCGAAATCAAATGACCCAAAACAATTCCTTCATTGACCATGAAGTGACACTTTTCCCAATTTAAAACAAGACTAACATCTTCGCATTTTTGCAATACAAGAGAAAGATTGTGCAAACATGAGTCAAAGTCCTTTCCATAAACACTAAAATCATCCATAAAAACTTCCATTATGGTCTCTAAGTAATCGAAAAAGACACTCATCATGCATCTTTGGAAAGTGGCGGGGGCATTACATAAACCAAAAGGCATCCTCCTATATGCAAAAGTACCATAGGGGCATGTGAAGGTGGTCTTATGTTGGTCATCCGAGTGTATAGGGATTTGGAAGAATCCCGAATACCCGTCAAGGTAACAAAAGAATTTGTTGGAGGCTAACCTCTCAAGCATTTGGTCAATGAATGGTAGGGGAAAATGATCCTTTCTTGTTGCGGAGTTTAATTTTCGATAGTCAATACACATACGCCAACCGGTGATCATTCTTGTGGGTATTAGTTCATTCTTTTCATTTGTCACTACCGTGGTGCCTCCTTTCTTAGGTACCACTTGGACGGGGCTAACCCACAAAGAATCCGATATGGGATATATGATTCCCGCATCAAGTAATTTCATGACTTCTCCTTTGACAACTTCTTGCATGTGGGGGTTCAATCTTCTTTGGGGTTGAATGGTAGGTCTATGGTCTTCCTCTAGATGAATTCTATGCATGCAAAAGTTGGGACTTATCCCCTTAAGGTCATCTAGACTATAACCTATAGCCTTCTCATGTTGTTTCAACACATCAAGCAATTTTCCCAATTGGTCATCATCAACTCTATCATTAACAATCACGAGTTTGGTCTTTGATTCATCAAGGTAAGCATATTTCAAATTTGGGGGAAGGGGTTTTAAAGTAGGAGTTTGTACCTCACTTTCCTCCTTTGGAGTTTCATTGAGAATTTGCTCCATCTCCATTAGACATTCCATTCTCATAGCATACTCAACTTCATTTTCATCAACCTCATCATATTCAAATTCCATGATGGGTTCCTCTTGCTCTTGAGCTTGTAAAATATCTTCTAGGATGGATTGCTCATCTTCTATGGGTTGACATGCTTCCACAAGGATGTTATGCACTAATTCGGATTGTGCATGAGTAAGTTCTTTGTTAGCTAGAGCGGCCCCAATACATATTTTTAGCCTCACTTGCTTCCAAGGCTTCCAATGCTTGCATGGGATCTTTGAAGAAAGGTATACTTAAGTGGTCCTCTACAAAACAATCTATAAGATCCATCTCGCAAAATATCGAACAACTTGAAAACGATTAGAACAAACCTTGAGGAGTTTTACTTCCCCAAGGCAAAGAAAAGACACAACTAATAACAATAAAAGGAAATCTAAATCAAGTAAACACCGTCCCCGGAAACGGCGCCATTTTTGATCGGTCCGTTTCGTGTTCACAATTTAAGGTGTGGTCGTTGGGTCACGTCCGAATCAAAACACAATTTATAGCTTCACAAACAACTCTACAATTAGTAAAGAGGCAAGTAAAGGTCGGATCCCAAGGGACGGGTATTGAAACGAGATTTCTATTGCAACTAGTGGTGTCTTAGGGGTGTCACAAATTGGGTTGATGTAGAAGGTCACTAAACTAAAATATAAATGGAAATAAACAAGCAAGATGAATTAAAGGGTTGTAAACAATTGATTAAAAAGCACTAGGGTGTCATGGGGTCATAGGGGAATCATGGGAATTGATCATACAAACATGTTCTCAAATTATAAGCAAGCAATTATTGTTGTGATGGATTGAGTTGGGTTATATCTTACAATCCTAGGAAAGTTTGGGTCCCGGAGCCGAATCGATTAGATTGTACAACACCTACAAGTCGACTTAGTCTTCCCTACTCAACAACATGCATGGTCTAATGAGACTCGAGTTGGGTTATGTCTTACAAGTCTCATTGAAAAGATAGGAGATGGTGGTAAATGCAAGGATTCATAGGCTTAGCATTTCATCAAATATAACATGTGCATGAGTTGAGATCAAAACAAGCAAGCAAATAAAACATGAAAGCATATTAATTTAAGCATGAATCATTCCCCATGTTGGTTTCCCCTAATCACCCATTAACCCTAGCTAAGAGACTACTCACTCATTATCATGTTGATCATGCTAGCAAGGTTGTCAATCATACCAACAAAATGAAACATGATAAATAAATGAAAGTAATTAACAATAATTAAAAAGGGATTAAGAGAATTATACCTATTAATGATTCCAATAATAAAGCAAAGATAAAAGAAGTACTTGATGCTTGATTGAGAGGTTGTCAATCTCCCAATAATAACCCAAATAATCTTCAATTACCCAAAATAAAGGATGAACAAAAGAGAGATTAAGGAAATAAAACTTGTATTAGAACTTGATTAATTGTTGATTACAAAATTAAAGAGAGATTTGATTGGTATTAACTACTCTAAGAATTGATAAGAAGAACATGCTCTTCTAATTAGACTAATGGGGTATTTATAGTGGAGATTAGGGGGATGCATTAGGGTTAACTAAGGGCTAAACTAGTAATTACACTTTTTAGATTGAGCAGGGAGGAGCCGGTATTTTTCGAAGGAAGGGCTTCTTTCTTTGTAGCTTGGAGAAGACGAAATTCTTGCCAGAGAGGAATCCGAGCGGATTAGTGTCGGGACGGGCGGATTATGGCGGTGGAACACGAGCGGCTTTGGATGAATCCGGGCGGATTGTGGCAGAGCTAACCCGAGCGTCTTGTGATGAAACCGCACGGATTGTGCTGGTGGAGGACGGCCGGATTGTAGTCAATCCGCACGGATTGTTCTTCAGCAAGATTTCTTCTTCTTTTCTTCCCTTTTCTTCATAAATTCCTTGGGGATTTCCTTGGGGACTCAAGGATCCTTTCTCAACATTGCTCATCTACTATAATATGTACAAAGGCCTTCTAATCTTGTCTCTCCTTGATGCTTGGTCATTGGATTCGATCAATTTAGTCTCGTTTTGCCATGAAAATGCAAGATTCTTACTCCTTTCCTACCAAGAGATCAAAATCTCAAAGAATATGCAAAACAAAGAACTAAAGATAAGAAATGACCCAAATATGCACTAAAAAGCATGGGAACAAGGCTAATTCTGGGGCTAAATATGCGCTAATTATGGTCACATCACACTGGCAAAAAGACGAGCGTCTTCTTGCAAAGACGAGCGGATTCTTTCAGACGAGCGTCTTCTCAGCTGGGACGCTCGGATTCTCTAACAGACCAAAATTTTCAATTTTCCAGCTCATTTGGACGGACAGATTCTTCCACAGATGCTCGGACTCCCATAAGACGAGCGGATTACCCATAAGGACGCTCGGATTCCACCTGATCTACCCGGATTCAGTACCATCCGTGCACTTGCATATTCCGTGTCATTTTCATTCTTCAAATCCCGTGTTCTTCATTGTAGGGGCACTATGAAGGCATGAATGGCCTAGGCAATTGCTATCCCCACACTAAGTTAAAGCACTACACATCAATAAAATCATAAGTCCCTCCCTCACTTCTCTCAAAAAAATGATAAATATCTTTGATCAAGGCATAAAAATCCAAAAATGACAAAAATGCAATGTAAGAATTAAAATGCAAGTTAGGGAGTTAGAAATATTTACAAATGGTGGTTTGGAAAGGACTCCACCAAACTCTCATCCTTAGTGAGATGTCATGGGGGCATGTCCAAGGTGTTGTTGATGTTACTCAACACCTTGAAGAAGTAGTCAAAAGCTTGTTCATTGTCATGATAAAGTTCCTCAATAGATCTTTGCACTTGTTGTCCTTCATGTTGCTCTTGATAGATAGCATTACCAATATAGGGATTGAAAATCCCTTCAAACTCATCGTCCCATAAACCACAAACTTCGTCTACTTGGTCACTAAAGATCTCTTGAGTTGATAGAGACAACTCTCCCACTTTCTTGTTTTGGCCAATGAGGCCCTCCTCTTCACTTGTCATGGGTGAGCTTTTCAAGCTCTCTTTGTTACAATTTCCTTGCTCTTTTGATGGAGCATCATCGACTTTCTTCTTCCATTGTAATTCCGACTTCTTCCTATCATCCTTCCGGCTATAATGATCAACCATAAAACATGGTTCATGCAAACGGGGAGCTCTCATGGTTTTGTCAAGATTGAAAGTTATTCTTTCATCTCCCACTTCTAGAGTGAGCTCTCCATGCTTCATATCTATCACCGCACCCGTGGTGTGCAAGAAAGGTCTACCTAGAATGATTGGAATATTGGAATCTTCTTCCATGTCAACAATGACAAAGTCCACCGGGATGAAAAATTTCCCAACACTTACGGGAACATCTTCCCATATCCCTAATGGTGTCTTCGTCGATCTATCAGCCATTTGGAGTGTGATATTGGTGCATTTAAGCTCTCCCATCCCTAACCTTTTACTCACCGAGTACGGCATAACACTCACACTAGCCCCTAGATCACATAGGGCTTTGTTGATCGTGGTGTCGCCAATGGTACACGGTATTGAGATGCTTCCCGGATCTTTAAGTTTTGGAGGTGAACTCCCTTGAAGTATAGCACTACTCACCTTAGTGAAGGTGATAGTCTCAAGCTTCCGGATTGACATCTTTTTCGTAAGGATGTCTTTCATGTACTTTGCATAGGCCGGCACGTGATTGATTAATTCCGTGAAAGGAATCGAGATTTCCAAATTCTTCACAATCTCCATAAATTTTCCAAGTTGGTCATCAAATTTGGGCTTGGCTTGACGACTTGGAAAAGGAATTCTAATCACAATGGGTTCCTTCTCCTTGGCCTTGTCTTCATTTTTCTTTGAAACTTCTTCTTTTGATGGTTCTCCATCCTTGGAGTTTTGCACAACTTCTTCTTTATCACTAGCTTCCACAACTTCATCCTCAACTTGCTTCTTCGGTACTTCATACCTCGTACCACTCCTCAAGTGAATGGCACTAACCGTTTCATGTCTTGGGGGATTACTTTGAGGTGGTAATTGCCCCTTTTGTCTTTGTGAGCTTGAAGATGCTAGTTGAGTCAATTGGGTTTCCAACATTTTGGTGTGGGCTAGGATGTTGTTGATGGTGATTTTCTTTGCTTGACTATCCTTTTGCATTTGAGTGAAAAACTCTTGTTGATTCTTTTGCATTTGGAGGACCGCTTTTTGAACATCTAAACCTTGGTCATTTTGTTGATTGTATGGAGTTTGATTTTGGTAACCTTGGTTTTGGTTGTAAAAGGGTCTTTGATTTTGGTTTCTCATGGGAGGTGGGGTGTATGTTGGTTGAGGGTTTTGAACATTTTGGCTTTTGTATGAGAGATTTGGATGGAATTTGGTGTTTTCATTGTAATAATTTGAATAAGGGGTACCACTCTTGTATGCTTGAAAAGCATTCACTTGTTCATTTGTTCCCCTACATTCACTTTGGTCATGTCCCAAAGTTCCACAATTCTCACATATCCCACTTGGGATTGATGAAGATGCCGTCATGGCACTAACATGGTGCTTTGGTGATTTTGAGGCTTCTTCAAGTCTAGCCATAGCTTTTTCGAACTATAAATTGATGGTATCAATGTGAGCACTAAGTTGAGAACCCAATTGAGTAATAGAGTCCACTTCATGCTTTTTTCCTCTAGTAGCCTTGCGAGGTCTACTATATTGTGAGTTACGGACCGCCATTTCCTCAATCTTGTTCCAAGTTTGATTGTCATCAACTTGGTGAACATTCCATTTGATCCCATGTTGAGAATGTTTCTTGAGTCTTCATAAAGACCGTTCCAAAATTGTTGTACCAAGAACCACTCGCTAAGTCCATGATGAGGACATGAGCGACAAATTCCTTTGAATCGCTCCCAAGCTTCATACAAAGATTCTTCATCTCTTTGCTTAAAGCCCGTAATTTGAGCTCTTAGCGTGTTAGTCTTTTCTGGTGGATAGAACTTTTTGTAGAAAGCTAGGGCCCATTTCTTTCAAGAGTCAATTCCGAGAGTAGCCTTATCAAGGCCTTTCAACCATTGTTTTGCGGTGCCAATTAGAGAAAAAGGAAATAAGACCCATCGAATTTGGTCTTGAGTTACACCGGTTTGAGAAATCGCATCACAATAGTCACAAAAAGTCTCCATGTGAGTGTGAGGGTCTTCACTAGGCATCCCCCCAAATTGGCTTCTTTCGACTAATTGGATAAATGCGGATTTGGTAATGAAATTTCCGGTTAAGTGTTGTGGTGTGGGAGTACCATTGGGTAGGTTATCCTCGGTTGGTACGGAATGTGATGAAAATTTAGGCATTGTGGGTTGATTTTGTGTTGGATTTTGTGTTGGGTTCTCCTCACCTTCTCTTACAAAAGGGTTGACGAACTCAATAGCGTTTGGTTGAATATCTACAACCTCACCAATACCTCTCAAAATTCTCCTAGCAAGGAGTCCTTTCAATTTCGTGATCAAAGGGTAACAAGTTACCTTGTGATCTTCTAGACATGCAAAATATCAAACAACTCGAAAATAATTAGAACAAACCTTGAGGAGTTTTACTTCCCCAAGGCAAAGAAAGACACAACTAATAACAATTTAAGAAAATCTAAATCAAGTTAACACCGTCCCCGGCAACGGCGCCATTTTCGGTCAGACTCCCTTGGGAGGTTTAGTTTTCGGTACTTGTCGTTAGGATCACCTAGACCAAAACACAATTTATAACTCCACAAACAACTCTACAATTAGTAAAGAGGCAAGTAAAGGTCGGATCCCAAGGGACGGGAATTGAGATGAGATTTTCAATTGCAACTAGTGGTGTCTAGGGGTGTCACAATTTGGGGTTTGAAGTAGAAGATCACTAAACTAAATAGCAATAAAAGTAAACAAGCAAGATGATTAAAAAGGGATGTAAACAATTGATAAAAGGCACTAAGGTGTCATGGGGTCATAGGGGATTCATGGGAATTGATCATTCAAACATATTCTCAAATTATAAACAAGCAATTATTGTTGTGATGGATCGAGTCGGTTTATATTTTACAATCCTAGGAAAGTTTTAGTCCCGGAGCCGAATCGATTAGATTGTACAACACCTACAAGTCGACTTAATCTTCCTTACTCAACTATATGCATGGTCTAATGAGACTCGAGTTGGTTTATGTCTTACAAGTCTCATTGAAAAGATAGGTGATGGGTAAAAAATGCAAGGATTCATAGGCTCGCATTTCATCAAACATAACATGTGCATAAGTTGAGATCACAACAAGCAAGCAAATAAACTATGAAAACATATTAATTTAAGCCTGAATCATCCCCCATGTTGGTTTCCCCTAATTACCCATTAACCCTAGCTAAGGAAACTACTCACTCATTATCATGTTGAACATGCTAGCAAGGTTGTCAATCATACCAACAAAGTAAAACATGATGAATAAATGAAGATAATTAACAATAATTAAAAAGGGATTAAGAGAATTATACCTACTAATGATTCCAATAATAAAGCAAAGAATAATAGAAGTACTTGATGATTGATTGGAAGGTTGTCAATCTCCCAATAATAACCCAAATAATCTTCAATTACCCAAAATGAAAGATGAACAAAAGAGAGGTTAAGGAAGTGAGATTTGTATTAAGACTTGATTAAAAGTTAATTACAAGATTAAAGAGAGATTTGATTGATATAAACTACCCTAGAGATTGCTAAGAAGAACATGATAACCTAATTAGACTAATGGGGTATTTATAGTGGGGATTAGGTACATAAATTAGGGTTTACTAAGGGCTTAAATGACGATTAAGTCCTTGAGGAATCGCCGGTCTCAAGAGAGACTCCGGTCTCTTTTTCGCTGGTCTTTGAAAAATATGCGCATCCTTCATTGAACAAGTAGAAGACGGATTAGCTATCACACAATCCGAGCGTCCCGGGCACGGGACGGGCGAATTGTGGGTCTTTTGGACGAGCGGATTCTTGGGGTGGACGGGAGGATTGTGGTGGTTCTGGACGAGCGTCCAGCTGAGGAAGACGCTCGGATTGCTTGTCTTCGACGTGCGTCCAGAGGGCAATCCGCTCGGATTCTCTGTCAGCTTCTTCCTTTCTTCTTTTCTTCCTTCTTCTTCATAAAATCCTTGAGGATTTCCTCGGGGTTGCAAGGATTTGTTCTCATCATTGCCCATCTACTATAGTATGTACAAAGGCCTTCTAGTCTTGTCTTGTCTTTGATGTTTGGTCATTGAATTCAATCAATTTAGCTCCATTTTGCCATGAAAATGCAAGGTTTGCACTCCTTTCCTACCAAGGGATCAAAACCTCAAAAGAATATGCAAAACAAAGGACTAAAGACAATAAATGACCCAAATATGCACTAAAAAGCATGGGAACAAGGCTAATTCGGGCGCTAAATATGCTCAAATTATGGTCACATCACGAATCTAGACCATTTCCCTTGTTGATGATCCATGACGGAAGGCAAGCCCATTCCCCACAATAAACAACCTGTTTACTAAAAAATCAACCCCTTTCACACCAAAGGTGCTAGTCTGACCCAAATCCATTGTAGCAAGAAAAACGAAGATGATACGAGCCATGAAAAAAAAGGCTCAATCAAGAGAAATGAGCAAGATAAATATCCAAGACAAAAGAGTCAAAAGAAAAAGGCTCAATCAAGCAAGCCAATGTCGATATCCAAAGTCAAAGTTATCTAAAAAAAACCTGAATCAAGAATCTGAGCAAAAGGCTGAGATATATTCTAGACCAAGAATTTGTGTCTGAATCAAGAACTAGCCTGAAATCAAATGCTGGACAGAATACTACTGAAGTCTAGGTAGAATCAAGACGTCGATGAAGATGGTCGGCTAGCACCCTCACATAGCCTTTCACACACCCTAAGTCCTTCTCAAGACCGTTACGGGGAGACAGTTGGGAATTTTGAGAATCCTCTCAAGCTCGTCAAGTATACCCATCCTTTAGGGCCAAGACATGGAAACTTGATCCCGCATCAATTAACTTACCTTTATGTGCTCAGGCTACATCAAGCCAAGAGACTCCATTTCCAAGCCACATTACAAGCCATAATCCCATCAAGCCTTAACTCCACAAAATCAAGCTCCAGAGATTTGTTCATCAAAGCCTCTTATTACCGAGCTACACATTCCAAATATCCAATCCAGTTTCACCTTGACCCAGACACGGAGTCTTCAGATACTTTGCTACCTAGAACGTGACATACCCATATCATCCTTAGGCTCCACTAGGTGTGCTCATGTTAGAAATATATATCTCATTATACAACATATTCTTATATGTTTCAAATTTATTTAGTCATAAAATAAATTCTAGATCTTATGCATGCAAACTAAAATAAATAAGTGAAGAAATCATTTTCTCACCATATGAATTTCGGTCAAATGGGCACCAACAAGATCTCCTACTTGTTAGTTCTTGAGCTTTCCATATTGGATGAACATATATGACCTCAAAATAGAAGCCCTCCAATTAGTTGCACCCAAGACTATCCCTCAAACCAACAAACTAATATGTACTAGATATTTATATTGTGGTTTACCTTAAAATTGATTACTAACACTCATATATTACATTAATAATTTTAGTAATCTTTCATGAACAATTTGGATTAAAATCTCATCTTTTTGATGAAGATTAAAGAGAGAGAAGAGAGAAAATGCATGAACCTTTTGCATGTATTATGGAATGAATTATATGTGAATTAAAAGAAATAAAATTCTCTATCATCCACCCACAAAACCGGTGGCCTTTTAGACATTATAGACCATAATTATTTTTCTTTTTGTCTTCACAAGACAAATAGGTGTAAGTCTTTTGCATTGTCATGTCACTATCATGCAATTTGGACAAATGAATAAGACAAATGGAAAAAGACAAAACATCTCACAATGCCCACCAATATTTCGGTTTGTATGTTGTAATATGGAGTCCATTTTATTTTTGTCAATTGTGCAATTGTATGTCATGTGACATGTGACATGTCTTATGTCATGTTTTAATTTAAAATGCATATTTAACAAATTAAATATCATTTAAAAATTAAATAAATCATATTTAACAAATTGACTAGTAATTTAAAATTACTTTCTCATAAAATGGTCATTTAATTACTAGTTAGTATAATTCACAATATCTTGTAATTATAACTAACTTATCATTCTCATCTCGCGTGTTTCGCAAACACCGATTAATTTTAGTAATATAACTTCTTAAATTACTAAATAAAATCTCATCTAATCACATTATAATAAGATGTCATTTTCTCTCTTAAGATAATAATTTGTTCAATTTTTAAGGAATTAATTAATCCGTATCGGCATACAATTAATTTACCTTTTCAATTAAGGGAATCGTCCTTTAGGTGTGACCTCAAGGGATCAATCGATCACCACCGCACGACGACGTAATGTCAAACTCTAGCCACCAATCATTACCGATATGTGTGGACGATTGACTATATATGTAATGTATCATCCCTTTCGTATTCTTGGTATGAGATTTAATAATGATATTTAAATCATGTGATCGCACTATTGTTGAGGACACATTTCCCAACAATCTCCCACTTGTCCTCGACAAGTGTGCGTCACCAATTCTCTTGTCCTATTACTATCTCCCACTCAATGCAAGGTGTCTTTCGGGTCGTACTTGCAAGTGATCATATCGAGAGTGGTTTCCTCGATCTGGAGAATAACTTATTGACCGGAATTTATCCACCATGGATACCTTCCAAGCGTGGCCACGCATTTCCAGTTCATTACTCCTCGAGTGGCCTTGAGATATTGTTTTAACCCTGACAAGGGGGTGGACAATTCCTATCGCACTTATTCCCTTCGACTAGCCACAGCCATCATAACCCAAAATATGCCCATTTGACCCCATTTACGAAGGTCGTAGTAACACAAATCAAAGTTAATCTGAAACTTTGCCATCTTAGGCGAACAGTCTTTAGTCAAAAGAATCGACTCATTAGAATACTATAGTAGCTCTCGCCACGACCAGGCTATATAAATTTGCCAGAACTCTATAAGCGGTCACTGCCCGACAAAGTGTTCCTAACTTGAGTCGCCTATGTGATCGACTAGTCATCTCACATGACTCTATGGCACTTGAACTTGCCATCAATCGCATCACACTCTAGTCACTTCGAGACGTCACCTCATACAAGTGACTATGGGCGAATACAATGTTAATCCGTGTTCACTTTAACGGGGTTCAATGTTGTCTCTACAACCCTTTTGGATGTAACAAAGTATAAAAGGAGTTTTTAAAGTAAAAACTCGAACGACAAATGTGATTATCACATATGAATAGTCAATGCCTGATTACTATTTCATGTTCTATAATCTAATTTGATCTTGTATGTAGTTGTTCATTTCAGTTCAATTGAAATGACATGACTCATCATGTTAAGCCTATGAGAAGGCTTTGGTTAGTAGGTTTTATCAACTTCTTGTACCTTACTCAACCTTACTACATACTCGTTTTCTTTGTAATGTATACATCTGCATTACAAAACTTTCTGAGTACGTGTCGAGATCCAATCAAGACATAGTCCCTCTAGTCTTAGAATAGCTCCCACTGTTTTCACAGTGTACGGGACCCATCCCTCTTGCACATCCCATGATTGCAAGTGTACTCAATTTCCGTTATAAATATCTCTCATTGTTCTTTATTGCCTAGAACGATTCTAGAAAATCTACTTCTTAATTAACATAGCCACAATGGTATCTTAACCATCCTAATGTGTTTTGATTATGGTTTTGTCGAAAACCATGCGCAATCTCAATTGTCAATTGTCACTTGTGTAACACCCTTACACAAAATTGCATCATAAACACTTTGCTTTACTTCCTTAATGCCTCTGCAAGCACTTAAGGGTAATCTTTATTGCTTACTTGGTAAAGATTACTTAAATTCGATTTTGAAAACAATTCATCATACTCAAGGTATATGAAGTGTTATACATCATTACTTATTTAATTGATCCGGCAACGGAAGCAAATGGAATCAATCAAATATGTTCAATTTAATTGAACAAGTCATGAATCTTATCAACGTAAGACTTCTTATTGACGCCAATATCATGTGGATTTATCTTCATAAATCCGGATATTAAAGATTTATTATAATACTCCAAAAGTCTTAAATCATTCGCAATGATCAATATGTCATCCACATATAAGACTAATTAAAATTACCGTAACTCCCACTAAACTTCATGTATAAAAACTTCTCGACTTATCGAGAAAAGTTTTACAACATGATCAAATCATTGATTCCAACTCATTGATGTCCTACTTAAGATCCTCTCTTAAGTTTCACATTATTTTAGGATTGTAAGAATCTATAAAACTCATGACATGTATTGAATACATTCCTTCTTTTGAAGAAGTGGGTTTTAGATTCACTTGATGTGTGCATATCCTCATAATGAAACACAATCCCTAAGAAGATTCAAATAGACTTAAGCATTTCAATTAGTGCAAAACCATTTGCAACCAATCTTGCTTTGAAATCTCTCTTTATTAGTGCAAAACCCTTTGTCACTAATCAAGCCTTTTATTTCGGATTTTCATGGCTCTAAGCCTTGTATTGAGTTGTGACTTAAACACTCTTATGTAAGTCATATGTTCATTACTTTCTAGAAGTAATAAACTTTGAATCAAACGATTTCTTTTGTAAGTTATAAGCTCTTTACTTTCTTAAAAGTAGCATGAATTCATCATCTTTAACAAGTGACGAATTTAACATCCTAGGTTTTGAAGAAACAATGTTTTACACAAAACGTCTCATGTAGCCAAGAAAGACCAGTTTCTTGAGATATAACATTCTCTGTGGCATTCTTTGTGGCTCTTGAATAATTTCTCCCACTCTGTCTTCTAGAAATAAACTTGTATTTTAGAAAGACAGCTTCACGAGCCGCAAACCCGTCGTACTCGTGATAATTGAAAAGGGAAAAATGAGCATTTGTTTCTTGTGAAAACTTACAAACATGGTACCCTTACCATTTCATATCTCATATGATTCGATTTAGTGGAAAAATAATTTAGACAAAAATGATAAAATCCCCAAAAGGATCAAGTAACTCAAAGTAACTTGATTGAAGTTCAAACCATATCGAATAGCGTTTGAATTCTTATCCAATCACACATTATTCCATAATGCGTGCTATGAGAGATTAAATTGTGATACTATATCACATTTCCTTTGGCTTATATCAAAGTCTTCACTTTGATAATCCCATTACGACTAAATCGTGCTTCTTTGAACTTTTGAACTTCTTCAAAGATTTCTCTATTTACCTTATTAAGTGAACACATTAGTGTCAACCTAAATCGTTGGTAAAAGAAAATGATCAACCTATTTTGGATCAATGATTTACAACCTCGATCTCCTTTTCAACCAAAAGGCACGAGACATCTTGCTTTGAATACAAGATGCGCATATACCATTAACAATCTAATGGTTTCAAGAGTACTCGATAACTCTTTGCGTTCATCATTCCAAAATTTAAGGTTTAATCTTGGGTTACCAATTAGAGTCTTGCATCATCTTTATGATATATCATTCTAGTTTGGTTTAGAATATAATCACCTTGATAATGGGCTAGCCATACATCAAATCGTGGTGTATAGGGTCACAAAACTGAAACCTCTTTTGTATCTTAACAAGTTTGTATTCTTATTTAGAGTTTATGTACTTAATAGTCACAATTAAGTACAACTCCAAACCCTAAAACTAGATATAGTACACAATGACTCTATCTCTCGACTTCGTTGTTGCTAGTCGTCATATTCTAATCATCCTATGTATCAAACATAATGATGAAAACCTCCACTGGTTTCTAATATTTACGAAGTGGTTCTAGCAAAATTTATGTTTAATCAAATAAACATTTAAAGAAGAAGGTCCCATTAGATGTCCCACAACTAACTTGTTGATTCTTCAATAATTTGGGGTAGTTTCCTTTCTAGTGTCCAACATTTAAGACAATGGAAACTTTATCGGTCGGGATTGATAGGTTTAGTATCGTCATTCTCAACAACTTTACCTTTAACATTACCTTGTATCAATTCCATTATAATCCTTACTTCTTGAACCTCGTCCTCATCTTAACAGTTTAAGAGAATGCTCCCACTCATTTCAATGAGTCTTTGCTTTGAGAAGCAAAATTGAATTCATGAAGATTACTCTTCATTTGTTCGTTTTAGTCTTAAAACTTTCATTGAAGTGGTTGCGTTATTTTGGTCAATTACGAATTCTGACATATCTAATTACCAAAATAATTTGTCGCTTCAAGGTACTTAATTCAATTAAGTATATGAATAACAATCCATTGTAAGTAGATATGTTAGTCAAGAATCAAAAACCTGTTTGATAATGAATAACTTTTACCTATACTCTTTACAAGAGATCCTTAGCAATGGTTCATTTGAGGTTTTAGAAACAAAATTCAAATTTGTCTTTAGATACGATGTTTTAATGGAGATTTGAAAAAACGAAATGATATCGTATATGATTGTGGTAAAGAAATAGAACAATATAATAACGGAATAGTGAAAAACTTAACATTTATCGTTTTATTAATACTTGTAAATAACAAGTAAAGCATTTACATAGTGACCTCTACCCAACTATGATAAATGATTCCGAGATCCAAATTCATATTAACTTGGGCACGGGGTAGCCGATGAAACCCTTATCAATATAACTCGGTGGATTAACTCTTTAATCGATTCTACTTTTAGAACTCTCGGTCGATAAAATTACATTAACATTTATCTTTAGCCCAAAACACATCCGACAAAGGCACGGGGTAGCCGATGAAACCCTTATCAATTACTTTTGTTGAGTTCAACCCAAATTTCGAATAAATGTGTCCATGATCCAAATCCACATTAACTTGGGCACAGGGTAGCCGATGAAACCCTCATCAACATGAATTCGGTGGATAGACATTTATCACCCACTTCACCAACGTAACAAGGTTTGTCTTACGGTAAAGCCGACTCAACTCCCAATAAACCGGTACTTCATGGTTTCTACTATTTGGTAAGGCTAAGTCTCAATTGTTTATTTTTAGCGAGAGGTCATGTCAATTTATTATCTATCACGTTTTAAGTGAACTAAAGCGGTTAACTACGATAATTGTAATTGACACGGTCGAAATACTCGATTAAATGATAATGCATGTTTTAGTTATGGCGATTTAGCGATGCATGCAACATATAAATAAAATGCAAAGCATAAAAATTAAATCCTAGTATGGCCTTCCTAAAATAGAAAATCTAATTAACTATTACATATTCGGAAACCAACTCCATTGGTCCCTAGAACTTCGGTTGAGGCACGCATCTCGAGGTAACACCGTCTTTATGTATCGCCTTCTTGAAGAAATCCGTCTTTATGGAACTAGGAATAAATAAATTACATAACAAATTACATAATTTCCTATTATACATTTGTAATTAAAATAAAAGAATCTATTAAATTACAAGACGGTGATACGAGATTACAATAAATTACAACCGAATCGATATTCCCATACATTTCGGGTAATACCAATTAAAAAAAAAACTAAGGCCATACTAAGTAAAAATTACATAATTCAAAATTACATAAAATAAAAATTATGACAATCATAAATAAAATGCAGCATTATAATATGTATGAACATGCCCAATTTTATGCTAAATCGCCTTTAAGGAGCCAATATCGTATATTAATCGGTTTTTACAGATTTGCGTGATTTAACCTTTTATAATCACAAAAATTACATTATTTCATATTTATGCATAAGTTAATTACCCTAACCTCTTAGGACTCAAAATTAGTCTTCACTAACTATTTGACCATAATTAACTCATATTTCTAAAATTGTTCATTAATGGACCTAAAATTATCAAAAATGCTATAAACTTCAAATAAATCACAAAAATTTCAAATAAATTTGAAATTTGAAATTTAAAACTTGTGAACATTCTGAAAAAATACCATGACACTCATAATGTTCAAAAACTTAGGTTAAAATTTCTTAATATTATCGGAAAAACTATGTTGCGGTTTATCGGATTTATCAATAAAAATCATAAAAACATGAGAAAATTATATTCATCAATTTTTCAATTTTATACCTGAAAAAGATAATAAAATGCAACATGTGACGTTTTTCCTTAGTCATGAAGTATGTTTTAGCAATTTTTCACTAATTAAGTCACTATTTATGCTATTTTTCATCAAAAATCCATAAATCATGCATGAAGACTTCATTATAGCCTATTATTTTACACACATCTTGTAAAATTGCATGTGACAACATACTAAATTTCTATGACCAGATTCGAAATATTTCTCATATTAACCTATTTTTCATTTAAATTCGATTTTTATCATGAAAAATCCATTTTTCGAGCATAAAAACTCCAAAAATTATGAAAATTTGCAGATCAACTAAAAATAAAATATATTTGAAAAAATATCCAAAAACCACTGGAAAATTCGAAGTTTAGCTAATTTTCGTCCAAAAATGACATTTTTATCATAAAAATCACATTTTAATGCCAATATTATATAAAATGAAGAATAAAAATCCATAAATTAACCAAAATATCCTAAATACATTTTAGGATCAGAAACTTTAATATGCATAAATTATTTTCGTGATATATCATAATAACACAAATTTATAAGTTTTGTTTGTTAATCATATAACTCGGAAAAACAATAACCGATTTGCATGTAAACAACCTTGTGCTCATGATACCGCTTGTTAGAAATCTATATCTCATTATACAACATATTCTTATATGTTTCAAATTTATTTAGTCATAAAATAAATTCTAGATCTTATGCATGCAAACTAAAATAAATAAGTGAAGAAATCATTTTCTCACCATATGAATTTCGGTCAAATGGGCACCAACAAGATCTCCTACTTGTTAGTTCTTGAGCTTTCCATATTGGATGAACATACATGACCTCAAAATAGAAGCCCTCCAATTAGTTGCACCCAAGACTATCCCTCAAACCCACAAACTAATATGTACTAGATATTTATATTGTGGTTTACCTTAAAATTGATTACTAACACTCATATATTACATTAATAATTTTAGTAATCTTTCATGAACAATTTGGATTAAAATCTCATCTTTTTGATGAAGATTAAAGAGAGAGAAGAGAGAAAATGCATGAACCTTTTGCATGTATTATGGAATGAATTATATGTGAATTAAAAGAAATAAAATTCTCTATCATCCACCCACAAAACCGGTGGCCTTTTAGACATTATAGACCATAATTATTTTTCTTTTTGTCTTCACAAGACAAATAGGTGTAAGTCTTTTGCATTGTCATGTCACTATCATGCAATTTGGACAAATGAATAAGACAAATGGAAAAAGACAAAACATCTCACAATGCCCACCAATATTTCGGTTTTTATGTTGTAATATGGAGTCCATTTTATTTTTGTCAATTGTACAATTGTATGTCATGTGACATGTGACATGTCTTATGTCATGTTTTAATTTAAAATTCATATTTAACAAATTAAATATCATTTACAAATTAAATAAATCATATTTAACAAATTGACTAGTAATTTAAAATTACTTTCTCATAAAATGGTCATTTAATTACTAGTTAGTATAATTCACAATATCTTGTAATTATAACTAACTTATCATTCTCATCTCGCGTGTTTCGCAAACACCGATTAATTTTAGTAATATAACTTCTTAAATTACTAAATAAAATCTCATTTAATCACATTATAATAAGATGTCATTTTCTCTCTTAAGATAATAATTTGTTCAATTTTTAAGGAATTAATTAATCCGTATCGGCATACAATTAATTTACCTTTTCAATTAAGGGAATCGTCCTTTAGGTGTGACCTCAAGGGATCAACTGATCACCACCGTCACACGACAGTAATGTCAAACTCTAGCCAGCCAATCATTACCGATATGTGTGGACCAGTTGACTATATATGTAATGTATCATCCCTTTCGTATTCTTGGTATGAGATTTAATAATGATATTTAAATCATGTGATCGCACTATTGTTGAGGACACATTTCCCAACAATCTCCCACTTGTCCTCGACAAGTGTGCGTCACCAATTCTCTTGTCCTATTACTATCTCCCACTCAATGCAAGGTGTCTTTCGGGTCGTACTTGCAAGTGATCATATCGAGAGTGGTTTCCTCGATCTGGAGAATAACTGATTGACCATAATTTATCCACCATGGATACCTTCCAAGCGTGGCCACGCATTTCCAGTTCATTACTCCTCGAGTGGCCCTGAGATATTGTTTTAACCCTGACAAGGGGGTGGACAATTCCTATCGCACTTATTCCCTTCGACTAGCCACAGCCATCATAACCCAAAATATGCCCATTTGACCCCATTTACGAAGGTCGTAGTAACACAAATCAAAGTTAATCTGAAACTGTGCCATCTTAGGCGAACAGTCTTTAGTCAAAAGAATCGACTCATTAGAATACTATAGTAGCTCTCGCCACGACCAGGCTATATAAATTTGCCAGAACTCTATAAGCGGTCACTGCCCGACAAAGTGTTCCTAACAGTCTGCCTATGTGATCGACTAGTCATCTCACATGACTCTATGGCACTTGAACTTGTCATCAATCGCATCACACTCTAGTCACTTCGAGACGTCACCTCATACAAGTGACTATGGGCGAATACAATGTTAATCCGTGTTCACTTTAACGGGGTTCAATGTTGTCTCTACAACCCTTTTGGATGTAACAAAGTATAAAAGGAGTTTTTAAAGTAAAAACTCGAACGACAAATGTGATTATCACATATGAATAGTCAATGCCTGATTACTATTTCATGTTCTTTAATCTAATTTGATCTTGTATGTAGTTGTCCATTTCAGTTCAATTGAAATGACATGACTCATCATGTTAAGCCTATGAGAAGGCTTTGGTTAGTAGGTTTTATCAACTTCTTGTACCTTACTCAACCTTACTACATACTCGTTTTCTTTGTAATGTATACATCTGCATTACAAAACTTTCTGAGTACGTGTCGAGATCCAATCAAGACATAGTCCCTCTAGTCTTAGAATAGCTCCCACTGTTTTCACAGTGTACGGGACCCATCCCTCTTGCACATCCCATGATTGCAAGTGTACTCAATTTCCGTTATAAATATCTCTCATTGTTCTTTATTGCCTAGAATGATTCTAGAAAATCTACTTTTTAATTAACATAGCCACAATGGTATCTTAACCATCCTAATGTGTTTTGCTTATGGTTTTGTCGAAAACCATGCGCAATCTCAATTGTCAATTGTCACTTGTGTAACACCCTTACACAAAATTGCATCATAAACACTTTGCTTTACTTCCTTAATGCTTCTGCAAGCACTTAAGGGTAATCTTTATTGCTTACATGGTAAAGATTACTTAAATTCGATTTTGAAAACAATTCATCATACTCAAGGTATATGAAGTGTTATACATCATTACTTATTTAATTGATCCGGCAACGGAAGCAAATGGAATCAATCAAATATGTTCAATTTAATTGAACTAGTCATGAATCTTATCAACGTAAGACTTCTTATTGACGCCAATATCATGTGGATTTATCTTCATAAATCCGGATATTAAAGATTTATTATAATACTCCAAAAGTCTTAAATCATTCGCAATGATCAATATGTCATCCACATATAAGACTAATTAAAATTACCGTAACTCCCACTAAACTTCATGTATAAAAACTTCTCGACTTATCGAGAAAAGTTTTACAACATGATCAAATCATTGATTCCAACTCATTGATGTTCTACTTAAGATCCTCTCTTAAGTTTCACATTATTTTAGGATTGTAAGAATCTATAAAACTCATGACATGTATTGAATACATTCCTTCTTTTGAAGAAGTGGGTTTTAGATTCACTTGATGTGTGCATATCCTCATAATGAAACACAATCCCTAAGAAGATTCAAATAGACTTAAGCATTTCAATTAGTGCAAAACCCTTTGCAACCAATCTTGCTTTGAAATCTCTCTTTATTAGTGCAAAACCCTTTGTCACTAATCAAGCCTTTTATTTCGGATTTTCATGGCTCTAAGCCTTATATTGAGTTGTGACTTAAACACTCTTATGTAAGTCATATGTTCATTACTTTCTAGAAGTAATAAACTTTGAATCAAACGATTTCTTTTGTAAGTTATAAGCTCTTTACTTTCTTAAAAGTAGCATGAATTCGTCATCTTTAACAAGTGACGAATTTAACCTCCTAGGTTTTGAAGAAACAATGTTTTACACAAAACGTCTCATGTAGCCAAGAAAGACCAGTTTCTTGCGATATAACATTCTCTGTGGCATTCTTTGTGGCTCTTGAATAATTTCTCTCACTCTGTCTTCTAGAAATAAACTTGTATTTTAGAAAGACAGCTTCACGAGCCGCAAACCCGTCGTACTCGTGATAATTGAAAAGGGAAAAATGAGCATTTGTTTCTTGTGAAAACTTACAAACATGGTACCCTTACCATTTCATATCTTATATGATTCGATTTAGTGGAAAAATAATTTAGACAAAAATGATAAAATCCCCAAAAGGATCAAGTAACTCAAAGTAACTTGATTGAAGTTCAAACCATATCGAATAGCGTTTGAATTCTTATCCAATCACACATTATTCCATAATGCGTGCTAAGAGAGATTAACTTGTGATACTATATCACATTTCCTTTGGCTTATATCAAAGTCTTCACTTTGATAATCCCATTACGACTAAATCGTGCTTCTTTGAACTTTTGAACTTCTTCAAAGATTTCTCTATTTACCTTATTAAGTGAACACATTAGTGTCAACCTAAATCGTTGGTAAAAGAAAATGATCAACCTATTTTGGATCAATGATTTACAACCTCGATCTCCTTTTCAACCAAAAGGCACGAGACATCTTGCTTTGAATACAAGATACGCATATACCATTAACAATCTAATGGTTTCAAGAGTACTCGATAACTCTTTGCGTTCATCATTCCAAAATTTAAGGTTTAATCTTGGGTTACCAATTAGAGTCTTGCATCATCTTTATGATATATCATTCTAGTTTGGTTTAGAATATAATCACCTTGATAATGGGCTAGCCATACATCAAATCGTGGTGTATAGGGTCACAAAAGTGAAACCTCTTTTGTATCTTAACAAGTTTGTATTCTTATTTAGAGTTTATGTACTTAATAGTCACAATTAAGTACAACTCCAAACCCTAAAACTAGATATAGTACACAATGACTCTATCTCTCGACTTCGTTGTTGCTAGTCGTCATATTCTAATCATCCTATGTATCAAACATAATGATGAAAACCTCCACTGGTTTCTAATATTTACGAAGTGGTTCTAGCAAAATTTATTTTTAATCAAATAAACATTTAAAGAAGAAGGTCCCATTAGATGTCCCACAACTAACTTGTTGATTCTTCAATAATTTGGGGTAGTTTCCTTTCTAGTGTCCAACATTTAAGACAATGGAAACTTTATCGGTCGGGATTGATAGGTTTAGTATCGTCATTCTCAACAACTTTACCTTTAACATTACCTTGTATCAATTCCATTATAATCCTTACTTCTTGAACCTCGTCCTCATCTTAACGGTTTAAGAGAATGCTCCCACTCATTTCAATGAGTCTTTGCTTTGAGAAGCAAAATTGAATTCATGAAGATTACTCTTCATTTGTTCGTTTTAGTCTTAAAACTTTCATTGAAGTGGTTGCGTTATTTTGGTCAATTACGAATTCTGACATATCTAATTACCAAAATAATTTGTCGCTTCAAGGTACTTAATTCAATTAAGTATATGAATAACAATCCATTGTAAGTAGATATGTTAGTCAAGAATCAAAAACCTGTTTGATAATTAATAACTTTTACCTATACTCTTTACAAGAGATCCTTAGCAATGGTTCATTTGAGGTTTTAGAAGCAAAATTCAAATTTGTCTTTAGATACGATGTTTTAATGGAGATTTGAAAAAACGAAATGATATCGTATATGATTGTGGTAAAAAAATAGAACAATATAATAACGGAATAGTGGAAAACTTAACATTTATCGTTTTATTAATACTTGTAAATAACAAGTAAAGCATTTACATAGTGACCTCTACCCAACTATGATAAATGATTCCGAGATCCAAATTCATATTAACTTGGGCACGGGGTAGCCGATGAAACCCTTATCAATATAACTCGGTGGATTAACTCTTTAATCGATTCTACTTTTAGAACTCTCGGTCGATAAAATTACATTAACATTTATCTTTAGCCTAAAACACATCCGACAAAGGCACGGGGTAGCCGATGAAACCCTTATCAATTACTTTTGTTGAGTTCAACCCAAATTTCGAATAAATGTGTCCATGATCCAAATCCACATTAACTTGGGCACAGGGTAGCCGATGAAACCCTCACCAACATGAATTCGGTGGATAGACATTTATCACCCACTTCACCAACGTAACAAGGTTTGTCTTACGGTAAAGCCGGCTCAACTCCCTTTCGAAACAGGTACTTCATGGTTTCTACTATTTGGTAAGGCTAAGTCTCAATTGTTTATTTTTAGCGAGAGGTCATGTCAATTTATTATCTATCACGTTTTAAGTGAACTAAAGCGGTGAACTACGATAATTGTAATTGACACGGTCGAAATACTCGATTAAATGATAATGCATGTTTTAGTTATGGCGACTTAGCGATGCATGCAACATATAAATAAAATGCAAAGCATAAAAATTAAATCCTAGTATGGCCTTCCTAAAATAGAAAATCTAATTAACTATTACATATTCAGAAACCAACTCCATTGGTCCCTAGAACATCGGTTGAGGCACGCATCTCGAGGTAACACCGTCTTTATGTATCGCCTTCTTGAAGAAATCCGTCTTTATGGAACTCCGGAATAAATAAATTACATAACAAATTACATAATTTCCTATTATACATTTGTAATTAAAATAAAAGAATCTATTAAATTACAAGACGGTGATACGAGATTACAATAAATTACAACCGAATCGATATTCCCATACATTTCGGGTAATACCAATTAAAAAAAAAACTAAGGCCATACTAAGTAAAAATTACATAATTCAAAATTACATAAAATAAAAATTATGACAATCATAAATAAAATGCAGCATTATAATATGTATGAACATGCCCAATTTTATGCTAAATCGCCTTTAAGGAGCCAATATCGTATATTAATCGGTTTTTACGGATTTGCGTGATTTAACCTTTTATAATCACAAAAATTACATAAATTCATATTTATGCATAAGTTAATTACCCTAACCTCTTAGGACTCAAAATTAGTCTTCACTAACTATTTGACCATAATTAACCCATATTTCTAAAATTGTTCATTAATGGACCTAAAATTACCAAAAATGCTATAAACTTCAAATAAATCACAAAAATTTCAAATAAATTTGAAATTTGAAATTTAAAACTTGTGAACATTCTGAAAAAAATACCATGACACTCATAATGTTCAAAAACTTAGGTTAAAATTTCTTAATATTATCGGAAAAACTATGTTGCGGTTTATCGGATTTATCAATAAAAATCATAAAAACATGAGAAAAATTATATTCATCAATTTTTCAATTTTATACCTGAAAAAGATACTAAAATGCAACATGTGACGTTTTTCCTTAGTCATGAAGTATGTTTTAGCAATTTTTCACTAATTAAGTCACTATTTATGCTATTTTTCATCAAAAATCCATAAATCATGCATGAAGACTTCATTATAGCCTATTATTTTACACACATCTTGTAAAATTGCATGTGACAACATACTAAATTTCTATGACCAGATTCGAAATATTTCTCATATTAACCTATTTTTCATTTAAATTCGATTTTTATCATGAAAAATCCATTTTTCGAGCATAAAAACTCCAAAAATTATGAAAATTTGCAGATCAACTAAAAATAATATATTTGAAAACATATCCAAAAACCACTGGAAAATTCGAAGTTTAGCTAATTTTCGTCCAAAAATGACATTTTTATCATAAAAATCACATTTTAATGCCAATATTATATAAAATGAAGAATAAAAATCCATAAATTAACCAAAATATGCTAAATATATTTTAGGATCAGAAACTTTAATATGCATAAATTATTTTCGTGATATATCATAATAACACAAATTTATAAGTTTTGTTTGTTAATCATATAACTCGGAAAAACAATAACCGATTTGCATGCAAACAACCTTGTGCTCATGATACCGCTTGTTAGAAATCTATATCTCATTATACAACATATTCTTATATGTTTCAAATTTATTTAGTCATAAAATAAATTCTAGATCTTATGCATGCAAACTAAAATAAATAAGTGAAGAAATCATTTTCTCACCATATGAATTTCGGTCAAATGGGCACCAACAAGATCTCCTACTTGTTAGTTCTTGAGCTTTCCATATTGGATGAACATACATGACCTCAAAATAGAAGCCCTCCAATTAGTTGCACCCAAGACTATCCCTCAAACCCACAAACTAATATGTACTAGATATTTATATTGTGGTTTACCTTAAAATTGATTACTAACACTCATATATTACATTAATAATTTTAGTAATCTTTCATGAACAATTTGGATTAAAATCTCATCTTTTTTATGAAGATTAAAGAGAGAGAAGAGAGAAAATGCATGAACCTTTTGCATGTATTATGGAATGAATTATATGTGAATTAAAAGAAATAAAATTCTCTATCATCCACCCACAAAACCGGTGGCCTTTTAAACATTATAGACCATAATTATTTTTCTTTTTGTCTTCACAAGACAAATAGGTGTAAGTCTTTTGCATTGTCATGTCACTATCATGCAATTTGGACAAATGAATAAGACAAATGGAAAAAGACAAAACATCTCACAATGCCCACCAATATTTCGGTTTTTATGTTGTAATATGGAGTCCATTTTATTTTTTTCAATTGTACAATTGTATGTCATGTGACATGTGACATGTCTTATGTCATGTTTTAATTTAAAATGCATATTTAACAAGTTAAATATCATTTACAAATTAAATAAATCATATTTAACAAATTGACTAGTACTTTAAAATTACTTTCTCATAAAATGGTCATTTAATTACTAGTTAGTATAATTCACAATATCTTGTAATTATAACTAACTTATCATTCTCATCTCGCGTGTTTCGCAAACACCGATTAATTTTAGTAATATAACTTCTTAAATTACTAAATAAAATCTCATTTAATCACATTATAATAAGATGTCATTTTCTCTCTTAAGATAATAATTTGTTCAATTTTTAAGGAATTAATTAATCCGTATCGGCATACAATTAATTTACCTTTTCAATTAAGGGAATCGTCCTTTAGGTGTGACCTCAAGGATCAATCGATCACCACCGTCGCACGACACGAAGTAATGTCAAACTCTAGCCACCAATCATTACCGATATGTGTGGACCATTGACTATATATGTAATGTATCATCCCTTTCGTATTCTTGGTATGAGATTTAATAATGATATTTAAATCATGTGATCGCACTATTGTTGAGGACACATTTCCCAACAATCTCCCACTTGTCCTCGACAAGTGTGCGTCACCAATTCTCTTGTCCTATTACTATCTCCCACTCAATGCAAGGTGTCTTTCGGGTCGTACTTGCAAGTGATCATATCGAGAGTGGTTTCCTCGATCTGGAGAATAACTGATTGACCAGAATTTATCCACCATGGATACCTTCCAAGCGTGGCCACACATTTCCAGTTCATTACTCCTCGAGTAGCCCTGAGATATTGTTTTAACCCTGACAAGGGGGTGGACAATTCCTATCGCACTTATTCCCTTCGACTAGCCACAGCCATCATAACCCAAAATATGCCCATTTGACCCCATTTACGAAGGTCGTAGTAACACAAATCAAAGTTAATCTGAAACTGTGTCATCTTAGGCGAACAGTCTTTAGTCAAAAGAATCGACTCATTAGAATACTATAGTAGCTCTCGCCACGACCAGGCTATATAAATTTGCCAGAACTCTATAAGCGGTCACTGCCCGACAAAGTGTTCCTAACAGTCTGCCTATGTGATCGACTAGTCATCTCACATGACTCTATGGCACTTGAACTTGTCATCAATCGCATCACACTCTAGTCACTTCGAGACGTCACCTCATACAAGTGACTATGGGTGAATACAATGTTAATCCGTGTTCACTTTAACGGGGTTCAATGTTGTCTCTACAACCCTTTTGGATGTAACAAAGTATAAAAGGAGTTTTTAAAGTAAAAACTCGAACGACAAATGTGATTATCACATATGAATAGTCAATGCCTGATTACTATTTCATGTTCTTTAATCTAATTTGATCTTGTATGTAGTTGTTCATTTCAGTTCAATTGAAATGACATGACTCATCATGTTAAGCCTATGAGAAGGCTTTGGTTAGTAGGTTTTATCAACTTCTTGTACCTTACTCAACCTTACTACATACTCGTTTTCTTTGTAATGTATACATCTGCATTACAAAACTTTCTGAGTACGTGTCGAGATCCAATCAAGACATAGTCCCTCTAGTCTTAGAATAGCTCCCACTGTTTTCACAGTGTACGGGACCCATCCCTCTTGCACATCCCATGATTGCAAGTGTACTCAATTTCCGTTATAAATATCTCTCATTGTTCTTTATTGCCTAGAATGATTCTAGAAAATCTACTTCTTAATTAACATAGCCACAATGGTATCTTAACCATCCTAATGTGTTTTGATTATGGTTTTGTCGAAAACCATGCGCAATCTCAATTGTCAATTGTCACTTGTGTAACACCCTTACACAAAATTGCATCATAAACACTTTGCTTTACTTCCTTAATGCTTCTGCAAGCACTTAAGGGTAATCTTTATTGCTTACTTGGTAAAGATTACTTAAATTCGATTTTGAAAACAATTCATCATACTCAAGGTATATGAAGTGTTATACATCATTACTTATTTAATTGATCCGGCAACGGAAGCAAATGGAATCAATCAAATATGTTCAATTTAATTGAACTAGTCATGAATCTTATCAACGTAAGACTTCTTATTGACGCCAATATCATGTGGATTTATCTTCATAAATCCGGATATTAAAGATTTATTATAATACTCCAAAAGTCTTAAATCATTCGCAATGATCAATATGTCATCCACATATAAGACTAATTAAAATTACCGTAACTCCCACTAAACTTCATGTATAAAAACTTCTCGACTTATCGAGAAAAGTTTTACAACATGATCAAATCATTGATTCCAACTCATTGATGTTCTACTTAAGATCCTCTCTTAAGTTTCACATTATTTTAGGATTGTAAGAATCTATAAAACTCATGACATGTATTGAATACATTCCTTCTTTTGAAGAAGTGGGTTTTAGATTCACTTGATG
Organism: Silene latifolia; assembly: GCF_048544455.1. Lineage (NCBI taxonomy): Eukaryota > Viridiplantae > Streptophyta > Magnoliopsida > Caryophyllales > Caryophyllaceae > Silene > Silene latifolia. The sequence goes on from NC_133537.1 coordinate 125,000,597, forward strand.
TGTGCATATCCTCATAATGAAACACAATCCCTAAGAAGATTCAAATAGACTTAAGCATTTCAATTAGTGCAAAACCCTTTGCAACCAATCTTGCTTTGAAATCTCTCTTTATTAGTGCAAAACCCTTTGTCACTAATCAAGCCTTTATTTCGGATTTTCATGGCTCTAAGCCTTATATTGAGTTGTGACTTAAACACTCTTATGTAAGTCATATGTTCATTACTTTCTAGAAGTAATAAACTTTGAATCAAACGATTTCTTTTGTAAGTTATAAGCTCTTTACTTTCTTAAAAGTAGCATGAATTCGTCATCTTTAACAAGTGACGAATTTAACCTCCTAGGTTTTGAAGAAACAATGTTTTACACAAAACGTCTCATGTAGCCAAGAAAGACCAGTTTCTTGCGATATAACATTCTCTGTGGCATTCTTTGTGGCTCTTGAATAATTTCTCTCACTCTGTCTTCTAGAAATAAACTTGTATTTTAGAAAGACAGCTTCACGAGCCGCAAACCCGTCGTACTCGTGATAATTGAAAAGGGAAAAATGAGCATTTGTTTCTTGTGAAAACTTACAAACATGGTACCCTTACCATTTCATATCTTATATGATTCGATTTAGTGGAAAAATAATTTAGACAAAAATGATAAAATCCCCAAAAGGATCAAGTAACTCAAAGTAACTTGATTGAAGTTCAAACCATATCGAATAGCGTTTGAATTCTTATCCAATCACACATTATTCCATAATGCGTGCTAAGAGAGATTAACTTGTGATACTATATCACATTTCCTTTGGCTTATATCAAAGTCTTCACTTTGATAATCCCATTACGACTAAATCGTGCTTCTTTGAACTTTTGAACTTCTTCAAAGATTTCTCTATTTACCTTATTAAGTGAACACATTAGTGTCAACCTAAATCGTTGGTAAAAGAAAATGATCAACCTATTTTGGATCAATGATTTACAACCTCGATCTCCTTTTCAACCAAAAGGCACGAGACATCTTGCTTTGAATACAAGATACGCATATACCATTAACAATCTAATGGTTTCAAGAGTACTCGATAACTCTTTGCGTTCATCATTCCAAAATTTAAGGTTTAATCTTGGGTTACCAATTAGAGTCTTGCATCATCTTTATGATATATCATTCTAGTTTGGTTTAGAATATAATCACCTTGATAATGGGCTAGCCATACATCAAATCGTGGTGTATAGGGTCACAAAAGTGAAACCTCTTTTGTATCTTAACAAGTTTGTATTCTTATTTAGAGTTTATGTACTTAATAGTCACAATTAAGTACAACTCCAAACCCTAAAACTAGATATAGTACACAATGACTCTATCTCTCGACTTCGTTGTTGCTAGTCGTCATATTCTAATCATCCTATGTATCAAACATAATGATGAAAACCTCCACTGGTTTCTAATATTTACGAAGTGGTTCTAGCAAAATTTATGTTTAATCAAATAAACATTTAAAGAAGAAGGTCCCATTAGATGTCCCACAACTAACTTGTTGATTCTTCAATAATTTGGGGTAGTTTCCTTTCTAGTGTCCAACATTTAAGACAATGGAAACTTTATCGGTCGGGATTGATAGGTTTAGTATCGTCATTCTCAACAACTTTACCTTTAACATTACCTTGTATCAATTCCATTATAATCCTTACTTCTTGAACCTCGTCCTCATCTTAACGGTTTAAGAGAATGCTCCCACTCATTTCAATGAGTCTTTGCTTTGAGAAGCAAAATTGAATTCATGAAGATTACTCTTCATTTGTTCGTTTTAGTCTTAAAACTTTCATTGAAGTGGTTGCGTTATTTTGGTCAATTACGAATTCTGACATATCTAATTACCAAAATAATTTGTCGCTTCAAGGTACTTAATTCAATTAAGTATATGAATAACAATCCATTGTAAGTAGATATGTTAGTCAAGAATCAAAAACCTGTTTGATAATTAATAACTTTTACCTATACTCTTTACAAGAGATCCTTAGCAATGGTTCATTTGAGGTTTTAGAAGCAAAATTCAAATTTGTCTTTAGATACGATGTTTTAATGGAGATTTGAAAAAACGAAATGATATCGTATATGATTGTGGTAAAGAAATAGAACAATATAATAACGGAATAGTGGAAAACTTAACATTTATCGTTTTATTAATACTTGTAAATAACAAGTAAAGCATTTACATAGTGACCTCTACCCAACTATGATAAATGATTCCGAGATCCAAATTCATATTAACTTGGGCACGGGGTAGCCGATGAAACCCTTATCAATATAACTCGGTGGATTAACTCTTTAATCGATTCTACTTTTAGAACTCTCGGTCGATAAAATTACATTAACATTTATATTTAGCCCATAACACATCCGACAAAGGCACGGGGTAGCCGATGAAACCCTTATCAATTACTTTTGTTGAGTTCAACCCAAATTTCGAATAAATGTGTCCATGATCCAAATCCACATTAACTTGGGCACAGGGTAGCCGATGAAACCCTCATCAACATGAATTCGGTGGATAGACATTTATCACCCACTTCACCAACGTAACAAGGTTTGTCTTACGGTAAAGCCGACTCAACTCCTTAAACCGGTACTTCATGGTTTCTACTATTTGGTAAGGCTAAGTCTCAATTGTTTATTTTTAGCGAGAGGTCATGTCAATTTATTATCTATCACGTTTTAAGTGAACTAAAGCGGTGAACTACGATAATTGTAATTGACACGGTCGAAATACTCGATTAAATGATAATGCATGTTTTAGTTATGGCGATTTAGCGATTCATGCAACATATAAATAAAATGCAAAGCATAAAAATTAAATCCTAGTATGGTCTTCCTAAAATAGAAAATCTAATTAACTATTACATATTCGGAAACCAACTCCATTGGTCCCTAGAACTTCGGTTGAGGCACGCATCTCGAGGTAACACCGTCTTTATGTATCGCCTTCTTGAAGAAATCCGTCTTTATGGAACTCCGGAATAAATAAATTACATAACAAATTACATAATTTCCTATTATACATTTGTAATTAAAATAAAAGAATCTATTAAATTACAAGACGGTGATACGAGATTACAATAAATTACAACCGAATCGATATTCCCATACATTTCGGGTAATACCAATTAAAAAAAAACTAAGGCCATACTAAGTAAAAATTACATAATTCAAAATTACATAAAATAAAAATTATGACAATCATAAATAAAATGCAGCATTATAATATGTATGAACATGCCCAATTTTATGCTAAATCGCCTATAAGGAGCCAATATCGTATATTAATCGGTTTTTACAGATTTGCGTGATTTAACCTTTTATAATCACAAAAATTACATAAATTCATATTTATGCATAAGTTAATTACCCTAACCTCTTAGGACTCAAAATTAGTCTTCACTAACTATTTGACCATAATTAACTCATATTTCTAAAATTGTTCATTAATGGACCTAAAATTACCAAAAAATGCTATAAACTTCAAATAAATCACAAAAATTTCAAATAAACTCAAAATTTGAAATTTAAAACTTGTGAACATTCTGGAAAAAATACCATGACACTCATAATGTTCAAAAACTTAGGTTAAAATTTCGTAATATTATCGGAAAAACTATGTTGCGGTTTATCGGATTTATCAATAAAAATCATAAAAACATGAGAAAAATTATATTCATCAATTTTTCAATTTTAGACCTGAAAAAGATAATAAAATGCAACATGTGACGTTTTTCCTTAGTCATGAAGTATGTTTTAGCAATTTTTCACTAATTAAGTCACTATTTATGCTATTTTTCATCAAAAATCCATAAATCATGCATGAAGACTTCATTATAGCCTATTATTTTACACACATCTTGTAAAATTGCATGTGACAACATACTAAATTTCTATGACCAGATTCGAAATATTTCTCATATTAACCTATTTTTCATTTAAATTCGATTTTTATCATGAAAAATCCATTTTTAAAGCATAAAAACTCCAAAAATTATGAAAATTTGCAGATCAACTAAAAATAATATATTTGAAAACATATCCAAAAACCACTGGAAAATTCGAAGTTTAGCTAATTTTCGTCCAAAAATGACATTTTTATCATAAAAATCACATTTTAATGCCAATATTATATAAAATGAAGAATAAAAATCCATAAATTAACCAAAATATCCTAAATACATTTTAGGATCAGAAACTTTAATATGCATAAATTATTTTCGTGATATATCATAATAACACAAATTTATAAGTTTTGTTTGTTAATCATATAACTCGGAAAAACAATAACCGATTTGCATGCAAACAACCTTGTGCTCATGATACCGCTTGTTAGAAATCTATATCTCATTATACAACATATTCTTATATGTTTCAAATTTATTTAGTCATAAAATAAATTCTAGATCTTATGCATGCAAACTAAAATAAATAAGTGAAGAAATCATTTTCTCACCATATGAATTTCGGTCAAATGGGCACCAACAAGATCTCCTACTTGTTAGTTCTTGAGCTTTCCATATTGGATGAACATACATGACCTCAAAATAGAAGCCCTCCAATTAGTTGCACCCAAGACTATCCCTCAAACCAACAAACTAATATGTACTAGATATTTATATTGTGGTTTACCTTAAAATTGATTACTAACACTCATATATTACATTAATAATTTTAGTAATCTTTCATGAACAATTTGGATTAAAATCTCATCTTTTTGATGAAGATTAAAGAGAGAGAAGAGAGAAAATGCATGAACCTTTTGCATGTATTATGGAATGAATTATATGTGAATTAAAAGAAATAAAATTCTCTATCATCCACCCACAAAACCGGTGGCCTTTTAGACATTATAGACCATAATTATTTTTCTTTTTGTCTTCACAAGACAAATAGGTGTAAGTCTTTTGCATTGTCATGTCACTATCATGCAATTTGGACAAATGAATAAGACAAATGGAAAAAGACAAAACATCTCACAATGCCCACCAATATTTCGGTTTGTATGTTGTAATATGGAGTCCATTTTATTTTTGTCAATTGTGCAATTGTATGTCATGTGACATGTGACATGTCTTATGTCTTATGTCATGTTTTAATTTAAAATGCATATTTAACAAATTAAATATCATTTAAAAATTAAATAAATCATATTTAACAAATTGACTAGTAATTTAAAATTACTTTCTCACAAAATGGTCATTTAATTACTAGTTAGTATAATTCACAATATCTTGTAATTATAACTAACTTATCATTCTCATCTCGCGTGTTTCACAAACACCGATTAATTTTAGTAATATAACTTCTTAAATTACTAAATAAAATCTCATTTAATCACATTATAATAAGATGTCATTTTCTCTCTTAAGATAATAATTTGTTCAATTTTTAAGGAATTAATTAATCCGTATCGGCATACAATTAATTAACCTTTTCAATTAAGGGAATCGTCCTTTAGGTGTGACCTCAAGGGATCAACTGATCACCACCGTCGCACGACGTAATGTCAAACTCTAGCTTGACCAATCATTACCGATATGTGTGGACCAGTTGACTATATATGTAATGTATCATTCCTTTCGTATTCTTGGTATGAGATTTAATAATGATATTTAAATCATGTGATCGCACTATTGTTGAGGACACATTTCTCAACAGCTCACACGACAAGGAAATTTTTACAAACTTGATTACACCTCTTTGGTCTATAGTCAGAGGGAGTTATCTCAAATTGGTTCTTCGAGTCACCAAGGAATATACTCTCCTTACCCATGCACTTTAAGGCCCTGACAACATAGCTTAGGCAAACACATGAACTACAGCATGGTTTGATTTCACCTCTTCAGGTGGATACATAGGCAGTCCTTTCTTACACAAGAAGGATACAACCACAACACCCAAACAAAATTAACCAAACGTCATAACTACGATCTGGTTTGATTTCACTTCACGTGAATACGTAGGCAGTCCTCATGGACACAACCATCCCAACCATCAACACATAACCCCATCCTAACCATCAACTTTCAACCTCAATTACCATCCCTTTCCATTTCTACCTCTTTACTGGGGGCTCCTTCTTGTCGTCCAGTCTCTCTTTTTACCAAATTCCAGAGTCATCTTCTCTTCCTGGGGGCTTCTCTTTCGAGATGCCACCCTTCCTTTAGTCTCATTCAAGTCGGACTAGTGCTCAGTCCGGATAACGACAAGGTCTTATATCAATTCACCAAGTTATCGTGCCTTAAGAGAGGTCTCTTTTACAGCAAACGGTGTCAAAAGGCATCCAAGTAGACAGCTGATCCAATGCTCATGCCTTGCCTTTTTATGTCCCCATCATTCTTGCAATTCTTCTACTTTTGGAACTGATAAGCATTGTCACCCACACTTGGCTAGGGGTTGTGCATACTTAAGCAAAGTCTGTCAAATCCATCCTTGTGTCGCATCAAACCCATGTCAGTGTTGCGTCAGTCTATCATCTTGCATCCTAGTGAGTCGATGTCACATCAAGTCCTGCATCTAAAGCCCATTGAATATGCATAACACATTACAAACAACAAATTTCTTTTGAGCAAGTTTTAAACTACTTTTATAAAGAAACAACTTTTGCAGAACCTATGTGCTTCCTCATTTGAGGTCCATGTGCTGCTTGCTTACGTGTGTTTCCTCGTGTGTTTATGTGCTATTTGCCTATTTGATTGCGTTCTTGTGTGGCTACTAACCATGCAGGTGAGTATCAGAAGCAGTGCTCGCCCCAACTGGAGGCTTCGCTCAAGTCTTGATTCTCCCCAGCGACGATCAAGATGTTCCTAATCGTCGATATATTGACCAGCAGTATTTGCAGTATCACTCAAGATTTCTTCCATGACAATCAAGATGTTCCTAATCGTCAATATATTCCCCCGCGAGAGTTCGCTTGAGACCGACACATGCAGATTCCCCAGCAGTTTCTACCGACGTCCTGCTACCCTCAATATTATTGTTTCCTCACGGAGTTCAGCAAAGGCGTCGTTCTCCAGAAGTTCCCAAACCAGAGCCTCCTTCCTTAGGTTTGTAAACCCAAAGTTAGGATTCATACCCTTAGATTCTTAGATCCCAAAATAGCTTCCCTTAGGTTCGTAAACCTACAAGCTCTCATACCAAATGTCCGTAGGTTCATAAACCCATAAATCCTTTTTAAGTTCTCATACCTTTTCCTTTTTTCCTTGGAAAGCCTAGACGCATGCTTTAAAAATAAGAATTAGTAACCCCGTAAGTTCCTAAACTTAACCTTAGGATCCCAATTCCTCTTAGGTTCACAAGTCTTTAAGTTCCCATACCAGCCTACCCTTTTAGGTTCGTATACCCAGGTTCATACACTTAGCTCTTTAGGTTCCCAAACTCCCCTAGAGTTCGTACAATCCTACCCTTAGGATCATAATCCTTTAGGATCGCCTTTTCTTAGGGTTCCTAAACCCAAACCTTGGTTACCCCTTAGGTTGAACTTATATTTGACCTCCTTCTCGTCGATGTTTTCCTTTAGGGCCCCACACCCTAGCACAACCCTTATATATTTTTAGGTCTTACCCTCAGCTCCTACGCACTTCCGAAAACATCTCGGGAAAGAAGTATCAGGTATGATTTCTTCTTATGGCTGGCGAGCTTCCTTACGTAGTCTAATGGACTTTAAATGACTCTCCCTGATAGTCGACAGACTCTAAAATGTTCCCGGCGACAGGTCCTTAGCTCAGACCCCTTGAGCCACCTCGCGTCGCCATAGTCTTCAGGTTGTGATCTTCGATTGACCTGATGGCTATACTTTGACTTTCGCCTTGTCCAAGCCTCAGTCAAAGTGGGGGCTCTGTAGATACCTCATTTCCGCACCTCCCGCCAAACACCCAGTGATGATTTGGCCGCATGTTTAGCATATGTCGCGATTTTATGACGCTCCGTAAATCGGTTAATAAAAGGTAACTCATACACTTGTGTCTACCTCATGGTTGTCGTCTAGGTGTCATTACGGTCGTTTTGGCAGTAATTAGAGTACATCTGGAGTTCGGGTCAAAAACCGTCTTCATTTCCTAAAACCGTCAAATCCCGAGTCAAAAAGCAATGTGCTTGTCTACCTAAGGTTAGGATGTCATAAAATGTTATGGGTATATCTCATTTTGAGTCCCATGTCACTTCTTTGAGCTAAACTTAAAGTTTACATTACAAAATGTGCATTTCATTTATCTAAAATGATAACCCGACATTTAGGCCCGTTTTACGAGGTGATAACGACTTCTTTTGGTCAGGCCTATTTCGAAGAAAGTTCTAGATATTTCTCTTAGCTTTTCAACGCCACGGAAATCACCTTATTCCGAGTATTGTAGAGAAAGTTATGCCTAAAATACAAAAGGCTGTCAAACGTGTTTTCTCGCGCAGAAAAATCCTACCCGAGAAAGGACACAACAAATGCTGCGCCTCTTCTAAGGGACGCAGCACCTGCTGCGCCTTTTCACAGGGCTTTCTTTTTGTCCAAGTTTCCGTGTTTCAACTAAGTCGGTTGTTTCCGGATCTTTCCATCAGTATCCTATTCTTACCATAATTCCTCCGTGTGATTAGTATAAATAGAGGCCTTTGCCTCACATATTTTTCACGCGAGTGTCCGCTCTTCTCTTCTCCCTTTGCATTCTAAGACCGCGCTCTTTGCTTATTGACATCTACGTGCTTGAACATTCGACCACGTAAGCTCGGATCCTTCTGAGTACCAGTCTCGTTTTGCATGACCGACCAATTTGACCAACTCCACTTCAATTAATAAATCAATTTGTTTTTAAATCCTTTTTCAAGGGCACTTTCATATTTGCATAGATCGAGTCGAGTTACCACTAAAAACCGATTTAGTTAAATCTCGCGACGCTAACATGTAAGTCTGAGGGTGTAAATCCTATCTTTTTATTGTATTTTATTTATTGTACTAATTAATGTAAGATTTACGTCAAAAGCAAGCTTGAAACCGATTTCTAAAACTCTTTTGTTAAATTGTTTTACGGATTAACAGAAGACAGACGTCGAGAAGAAACACAACAACTGCTGTGCCTCTTCGAAGAGTAGCAGCATCTGCTGCGCCTCTTCCTGAGGCTGCCGCAGTTCCTGCCTTTCTTCTTCTTCCTTTGTTCTCTGTTAATTCGTCTCGTTTGTTTCGTCTTTCCGTCTTTTCCTCTTATTTCATTCGTATAATAATTTTAATACATAGTTCTTAAATAATTTACCATTCAAATCCGACTTAAATCCCTTATAATCAATATTTGCGGGTTTTCGTCATCAAATCAAACCCGGATTTTAGAGATTCGATTTGTTCATATTAAGTCTCTGGAATTCGACTTTCGTATATGCTTCCGTCAGTTTATCACGTTTGTCTAATCTGTTTTCACTTCCATTAATAACCTTAATTAATTTGTAATTAATTCAACCTAATTAGTTTTAATTCGTTTTAACCTATGTTTTATCGCTTTTATGACAAACTCATATGTAAATAACCTGTTAAATCACTTTCATCAGAGTCAGATATCGATAATCAATCCTTAAACACAACAATGAACATTAACAATTCGCAGTTCTGACTTCACAGCCAGAACTCACCTCAGGAACAAACGAAGTAACCACTGCGCCTCTTCCAAGAGACGCGGCAGATGCTGCGCCTGTTCCGAGTTGGTTTCTGCCTCTGAACTCTTCTCGTTTTGACGTAGGGTTTCTAATTAGGATTTTAATTAACTATTATTTTTATTATCACCATAATTCGACATATTTTCCGTATAATTCATATCTTTTCCATAATCTTTATTTTATTTCCTATTTTCTCCAAATTTTCCTTATTTTCCAAATTTCCTTATTTTCCTATTTTCGAAATTTTCCTTATTTTCCGATTTTCCTTAATTTCCAATTTCCTTATTTTCTAATTTTCCTTATTTCATTTATTCTTTTATTTTATTTCTAAAACTCTTTTGAACATGTTTATGACGTAAATTCAAATATCATTGTAATTTAATTCTTTAATTACTTATTGTATTTTATCATGGATGTTTACTTGTTTTCACATGTAATTAATCCTAAACCCTACTTCGACCTAATGCATGCTAAATTACATGTTCACCGACTTAGTTTAATTCACATGCTAGGGTTAAAACGTTGGATGTTGCATTGCATGCATATAATCGACAGCATATCAAGTGCAAACGATTTCCCTAATCATTAGTATAGGCCGGTATCGAGGCGGGCGGGATTAGGTGTTCAGTAAAAGGACTTCCTAATACGTACCCACACCCCTTACTCAAGATCTCTGTGAACATCCGTGTTCATTAGCATCCACGAGAGTCATTCTAGACATAGAATGCTAAGGGTAACGAGTTCTTAGTGTTCATGTCACTACTTTGTGTCTTGACATGACACGAGGTATTCAAACGGTTCCAATTTCCCATAAAAATTGGTGGCGACTCCACAAATGCAAACGCTTGTTCCCAAGCGCCCCCGTGGGCCCATGTCCACATAGTCTATCTTGAAGCTAGATTATAATGTCTTTACAAAAGGGTCATCAATTAAGGTTATCATATGCGATATTTTATTCCTTCACAATCATAAGTCTGAAATTGTTTGTTGCTTATAAGGCTATCTTTCGAGAAAAATAGATGTATTTTTCAAACGATAGAGTGGGAGAAAATTAGCAACAAATATACAAGTAGTTAGGAACTAGTGAGGAGACCAAAAGAAAGCGTTCTTATGTGAAACTCATAACATGTGAGGAGACCAAAAGTAAGCTTTCTTAGGTAAATATTCAGACTAGTGAGGAGTCTAAAAGAAAATGTTCTTCATTAATAAGATTATGAAGTGGTTGTATCAAGTAATTTCAATACTATTTTACATAAGAGTCGTATGAACCAAAGTGAAATCTGTGGAAAAGGATAAATTTATTTAGAGTTGCATAGATAGACATAAAAGATGTCTACAAAGCTACGTTAACATGTAACTATGCTAAGATCAATGTTATCATTGCTACACCTCATAGTGTGTATGAACAAGTTAGATGTTAAAACCAATTTCTAAATAGGTATGTAGAAAGGGGTGTGTATACGACATAAGCACAAGGTTTTAATTAACACTTAATGATTATAATGATCATTTCAATCGTGTGATAAGAAAATGGTTTGATTCGAGTTGTCGAGAAGCCATGTGTATACATGGATTTGAGTGGGAGTCAAAATTGTCACGTATAGACATGAAGTTCAGTGGGAGAAATTGTCTTCCATGTTAATGTGATTTTACTCATTGAGGATGACGTGCTAACACTACCATCTACGAAGGAGTGTTTTGGTTTTCAATTCTCAATGAAAGAAGACATAATGCATTCTAAAATTCCAAATCTATTATGACATAGGGAATTTTAGATTGGCAGTTAGATAAGTATCTTATATTGATAAGATTCTTTATCTGTTTAATATCAACAAGGTTGAAGAGGTTATTCATATTGATGAAAGTAGAATTACTATGATAGAGTCATAGTCATTCACTAAACCTAATAAGTTTTTGATCACATGAAATCGATTGCTGATGTTTCCGCCATTAGAACGATCATGTATGCCATTATATGCACATACCCTGATGAATCATATGCTTGGAGCATGATAAGTCAATAACAAGTTAATTCGAATGAAGGTCATTAGAAATCCTTCAAGAACATCCATTAAAATTCTTGAGGAGAATTGAGGATTCGTTCTTATGATTGGATGACATACTAAGTTGTGTGTTGAAGGGTTACACAAACTCTAGTTTCCAAACCTATAAGGATTTATTGAAATCCTAAGCTGATTTATTGACTTAGGAGTAAGTGACTAGAAAAAGTTTTAGTTTCAACCATTGCAAGTTCTACAAACAGAATCTGAGTACAATGTGGTAAGATGGTTTACATAGGGACTAAGAGTAGATCTCTCTACCAAAGACTTTATCACAAGTTATATGATAACAGTGGGAGCATCTTCCAAGTATAAGAGCCCAAGTCTAGTAACAACGCTAGACACCTACTTAGATAAATTCATGTCATTAGAAATAACATTGAATAAAGGAAATATCAATTCATAAAGTTGGATTTTATGGATACATGATATATCCACTTACCAAGCTTTTATTACAATTTAACTAGTGTAAAATGTACACTATAGATTATTAGATATGAAGTAGTAATAAGGTATTGACTATTCATATATGATAATCACATTTATCGTTCGAGTTTCTTTAAACTCATCCATTACTTTGTTATATCCAAATGGGTTGTTGAGACAATATTGAACCCCATTGAAGTGAACTGTATTGACATAGTATGCGCCCCTAGTTACTTATAGGAGGTGACGTCTCGAAGTGACTAGAGTGTGATGCGATTGATGGCAAGTTCAAGTGTCATAGGGTCGTATGGGATGACTAGTCGATCACATAGACACACTGTATGGGACACTCTGTCGGGCAGTGACCGCTTATAGAGTTCTGGAAATTCATAAAGCCTGGTCGTGGCGAGAGCTACTATAGTATTCTTATGAGTCAGTTCTTTTGACTAGAGACTGTTCGCCCAAGTTGGCACAAGTTTCTGATTGGCTTTGATTTATACTCTACGACTATCGTAACTGAAGTCAAATGAGTATATTTTGGGTCATGATGAACTGTGGCTATACGAAGGGAATAGTGCGATAGGATTGTCCACCTCTTTGTCGGGGTTGTTTGAAATCTCAGGGCCACTCGAGGAGTAGTGAACAGAAAATGTGTGGCCACGCTCGGAAGGTGTCTACGGTAGATAATTCCGATCAGACAGTTACTCTCCAGATCGAGGAAGCCACTCGAGATATGATTAAATGCAAGTATGACATGTAAGACACCTTGCATTGAGTGGGATATAGTAATAGGACAAGAGAATTGGTGACGCACACTTGTCTTGGACAAGTGGGAGATTGTTGGAATAAGTGTCCTCAACAATAGTGCGATCACATGTTTAAATCTCATGATAAGAATACACAAGGGATGATTCCATTATATAGTCAACTGATCAACATTAATCGGTAATGATTAGCTAACTAGAGTTTGACATTACTGTCGTTTGACGGTGGTGGTCAGTTGATCCCTTAAGGTCACACCTATAGGACAATTCCCTTAATAGATAAGTTAATTAATTGTATATCGATACAAGTTAATTAACTCCTTAAAATTGAACAATTTGTTTTATGAGTGAGAATGAGTATCTTATTATAATTTGATTAAATAAGATTCATTTTAGTAATTAAAAGATTTTATTACTAAAATTGATTATTGTTTATGAAACAGTTGAGATAAGAATGAATTATTATAATTACAAAATATTTTGAATTATATTAACTTGACCAATTTTATACACAAGTAATTATGTATTACTAGTAAAATTGTTATTTGTAATTTACTTAATTTATTTAATGATATTTAATTGTTAAATATGCATTAAATTGATTAATAACATGTTACATGCTACATGTGACATATTGTGTGACAATGTTACAATTGACAAACAAAAAATGGATGTCCATTTTATGGGGGCCAAAAATTATAGGGAATAAGGAGTTAGTGTTTTTTTTATTTTAATGATAAAATAAACATAATAATTACCTACACTAACTAGCCTTCACCCTACATTTTATCAACTAAGTTCCTCTCCATTTCTTTCTCTCCATTTCCTCTCACAAACCCATTTAATAATATTTTCCCCTCCACACTCTATTAAATCTTTATTTCCTTACATAAATCTTGAACCGTTCGATATTAGCAAGATGCAATCCGATCCGTTGATAGGAAATGGCCTCTCCATTTCTTTTTAGGAAATGGAGAGGATCTTGACTCACATTTTATGGGTAAGACCAAGGCCATGCATTGGCCACTTCCACCCCTTCTCACCCGGCCTCCCTAGGACAATAAGAGCATCTTTTGCTCTTATTTTTCATTCTATCATTTTTAGGGTTTTGTCATTCAAAAACCTCTCTTATTCTCTCTAAAATTAGTTTTAGATCTCACACATTGTTCAACCAAATTCTAATATCACATTATATTATTACTAGAGTAGTAATACAAATATTATTAGAATCTTTAAGGATAGCTAGTATATTAATCTAGTTAATTAATATATTAGTATTAAGGGTTTTGTTTTGGGTGCAACAAGAGGAGAATCTCTAAACTTGAGATTTGTTTTGGAGGATCATCTGTAATCTTTAAGCTCAAGAAAAAATAAGGAAGGTGTCCTTATTTGTGCCCAATATTTCGAACCATTCAACAATGTAAGGAACATTGTTTTCTTCTTTATCTCTTCATTTTTTTTATACATGCACTAGATCCTAAATGACTAAAGATAAAGTGTTAATTAGTTCACTATTAGATATGTCTAATAATAGGTATATGAACCTAACAACAAATTCATTTGGGACGGAACCCCCAAAAGTTTCGACATTTTAGGGCATTCAAACCCTAATTTTTCTATCCTATTCAAGCTACAAATACAATTTAAAGAAAAGACGAGACACATACCTGGATTTGTCATGGTTAATGGCGGATTTTGATCAATTTTTTGTAAAATTTGGTTGGGTTTTGAGTGTTTATCGAGAGGAAGAAGAAGAAGAAAGGTTTATGTTTAAATGATATGAACTCGCGCTGAGTTCTGTTTTACTCAGGCACGAATGAACCCGGAAGAAAATGCAGCTCTTGCTGCGCCCCCAGCTTATTCTTTGATGCGTCTTTTCCTCAGCAAGTTTTACAGCAGCTTTCCTTTCAAGCCGTTATAAGCCCGTTAAGGTGGGCCCAAGCCCTATACTTTCTTGCCTTGAGGTGTTTCCATTAAAGCGACGGGTATTTTTGCTTCGTATATTTTGCTCTAGGTGTAGTCTTTTCAATCCATCCAGTCTACATTCTCCCCGGCAGTTGCAAGGTTTTGTTCCCCCAACGAGAGTTCAAATCAAGTTTTCAATCAAGTCAAGTTTTCGATTGAATCAAGTTTTCAACCAAGTCGAGTCTCTAATCAAGTCAAGTTTTCAATCAAAATCAAATCTTTAATCAAACCAAGTTATCCTTCAAGCGATTCTTGAAGAGATTCGCCTCTTTCAAGTCAAATTTCCCCGATGCCTTCAGTTGTCGAAAGAGAATTTCGCCGAAGCATTTTCAATCCCGTTTCAGCCCAGAAGCCTCTCAGGTATGATTTCTTCTTATGGCTGGCGAGCCTCCTCACATAGTCTAATGGACATTAAACGACCCTCCCCGATAGTCGACAGACTCTAAAATGTTCCCGACGACAGGTCCCTAGCTCAGACCCCTTGAGCCGCCTCGCGTCGCCATAGTCTTCAGGTTATAATCTTCGATTGACCTGAGGGCTATACTTTGACTTTTGCCTTGTCCAAGCCTCGATCAAAGTGGGGGCTCTGTAGACACCTCATTTCTGCACCTCCCGCCAACCACCCAGTGATGATTAGGGCCGCATGTTTGATTATGTAGAGCGATTTATGACATTTCGTAAGTTCGTCGAAACGTGATAGCTCAAACAGTCGAGTCAGCCTCATGGTCATCATCTAAGTATCATTACGGTCGTTTTGACAGTAATTAGAGTACATTTGGAGTCCGGGTCGAAAACCGTTTCCATTTTCTAAAACCATCTAAAACCCGAGTCGGAATGTTCTGGAAATTTTCGGAGTGATATTCCTAAATTTTAACTTTTATCACGGAAATATTTACCTTGCGGAATAAGGAAGCTCACATCTTCCCTAATTCCTAAAATCAAACGCGGTAATCTTTCTTGCTGAGGAGGAACTGCCCAAGAGAGAACGCAACAGGTACTGCGCCTCTTGGAAAGGTCGAAGTTCCTGCTGCGCCTCTTCCTGGGCTGTTTTTTCTCCAGTTTTCGGATTTCCTCCGGATTCTTTTCCTAATTTTACCCTTACCCTAATTCCTCCGTGTGATTAGTATAAATAGAGGCCTCCGCCTTACATATTTCTCACGCGAGTGTCCGCCTTTCTCTTCTCCCTTTGTATTCTAAGACCGCGCTCTTGCTTTTCGATGCCTACATGCTTGATCAATCGACAACGTAAGCTCAGATCCTTCTAAGTAACAGTCACGTTTGCATGATCGACCAATTTAACCACTATACTTCAATCGATTTAATCAACGTTTTCTAAATTCCTCTTTAGAGGGCACTGTCATTCTGCATCGAGCACTATACCAAATCTGGCAATCAATAAGGAGCGTAACACAACGGTTTAATGCATTTAATAACGACACTTAGAGTACCATTTTCTAAATATTGGCAGAAACCTAGACCGCGCTAATTGGAATAACGGTTTCCCTCGAAAACCGTTGTTATTATAATTTGACAACGGCTGCTTAACAAACCGTTGTCAAAAATGTTTAACGGTTTCCAAAAACTCGTTATAGAATCACACTTATCAACAGTTGTTAGAAAACCGTTACCAGTTTAAGATATCAGCAACGGTTTTTGTTACCCGTTGTTATGTTATAGCTACGGATTTTTCGTAACCGTTATTATTTTCTGTTATGAAATAACGGTTTTCCAATTCAACCGTTGTCAGTATTTGATTAGATTTTTCAGTTTGACTACTGCATTCAAAACTTTATCAGAACTTTAATAAATACTCAATTTGACCAATAATATTTAATTTGACCAAAATAATTCTATAAATATGTCTTCATAATGTTTTAGGTCAAATTCTAAATTATCAAACATTTACTCTTTAATTTCTCTAAAAAAAATATGGTTGGTGTATCGGAGCTACAATCACATTCTCGTTATGCACAGCCTTTTACTTGCATTCTCTATAATCTTCCGGTTCATTATGGTGTGAATGAAAAGGGTTTAAACCCTAATTTTGGGTGGTTGACGCAAATGCTTCATGACTGGTTTCACCGCGTTTAAAAAAGTGTACCCTGTGTCTACAAACAAGCAAGGTTTTGTAGGCTTCGCTTTTATCGTGTTTGACGAAGCCAACTGCCATGATAGTTTTCGTCAAGCAAGAAAATTAGGGGCTAGATTTGTGGGGGAAGATGCGGGGAAAGAGGACTTCTATTCTGATGATAAACAACAAGGCCCTTATCTATGGGTTGCGACCCATCTTGATCATCATCTGCTTAAACATTGCAGGAAGCATCTCATTCTTGCCACCGTGCCTATGTCATGGGAGAAAGAGGCTATTCCACCTGCGCTTCCCGGTGATAATGAAGGGTCGATCTACGACTTGCTCTATACCAAAATTCATGATGAGTATCCTAATACTTCATCAGATTCTAATAATTAAGTCTTTAATTATTATCTGGCATTGTAAGTTGTATTTGGATTATGGTGGTGGTTTGAATTAAAGTTTAATTATTTATGTTTTTTGTTACGTTTTTTGTTACCTCATCCTCTGGAATTCAGAGACAATATCACCAGAAAAATATCTAACTTTTATTATAATGACTTAGGTTTTTAGGAGTACATTAAAATATCAAGCTAAAGATATTTATCGCGAAAACAAGCGTTGACAAACGTGAAAGAAAAAAATGTGTAGTGTGGAGTTGAATGGAGGGAGTATGTTTTTTGTTACCCTATCCTCTGCAATTCAGAGACAGTATCACCATATATCTCTCTTTCACTTTCAACCCAATCCACACAGTCGTTTTCCCATTGCAACGGCATTGTCCACTGCTCGGCAATGCGACTTGGCGGTGCAGAATCGGAAGTAGTAGGAGACGGTCAAATTCATTCGCAACCCATAAATATGGGCCTACCCGTTGATCATCGTGATCAAACCAAAGTCTCGAAGAGTCATTGTTATAGAATGTCCGCTCAAGTTTGCGAGCCTGACGAAAGCATTCCCACTCCTCAACCCCGCCAAACTCGATGAGGGCGCACCGCCCGAAGCCATCATGCGCATCATTGTCCGGCTAGATAGTTTGAACCAAATTCAATCCGGCTAACCGAATTAAACCTATTAACTAGTCAAGGCTATACGAGAGTATAGCCTTTCCATGCTCGTCCTCTGTATACGGAAGATTGTGAATGATGCACGTAAAGTGTTTAGCGTACATAAATCTACTTGGGGGTCCTGCAAGAGGTTCATATGATGCTTCATCATCATCATCATCATCAGCGGATGAATAATATGAACCACTATAAGTTGATGAACTTGACGACATAATCGATGTGGAAAATTAATGGAGGACTTAACAAGTTAAGAATTGGAAAGTGCAAACGGTACAAATTAAGATTGTGAAAATTATAATTCTACTTATAATTTGGAAACGGTATAATAAGATAGTAAGAATTGGAACCGGTATAATAATAATATAAGAATTTGAAACTTAACAAGTTAAGAATTGGAAAGTGGAAAGGGTACAAGTTAAATAAGAATCGGTCAACTTTACCGTGTTAAAACATATAAGCCGTTGTCCAATGAGTAAGAACACAACGGTTATCAAAAAACCGTTGTCCAATTAGAAAAACAAAACGGTTATCGAATAATCGTTGTCCAATGACTAAAAACACAACGGTATTGATTTGACTAATGCATGTCTTGTAATTTTTACTTTTTCTGATTCAAAGTTGCAGTATTGCGTGTTTGACCATATGTATAACACAAAATGATAACGGTTCTTCGTTAAGCCGTTATCATATTACATATATCAACAACGGTTGGACAGAACCCGTTTTAAAAAAAATGTTTAATTATTTGTGATTTTCTAGTGTTTGTGATTTGACTAATGCATGCCCTGTAATTTTTACTTTTTCTGATTCAAAGTTGCAGTATTGATTGTTTGACCGTATGTATAACACAAAATGATAACAGTTCTTTGTTAAGCCATTATCATATTTCATATATCAACAACGGTGATTGTAAATCTGTTGTCATATTACGCCAATAAACAACGGTTTTTCTTATAACCGTTGTAAATACAAATCCACTATAAAAACTGAAAAGTTTACCAATGCATGCCCTATTATTATTGGTTGTCTAACCATTATTCACCTCATGCATGCATACACAATTAATAGAAGTTTGAATGTAACGTATGGATGAAATTAATCTAATTAATTATAGTTTTAATATACTATAAATAGCATCACATTTGCAGTAACAATAAGAATCACTTTATTATTACTAACCTTTACTTCACTTTTTAAATAATATACATATACATACATATCATAATTAAAATGTCGTCGTCTTCATCATCCGCAGTCGCACCTCCTCAGCAATCGGTAACTCGCTATATTTACGTGCATCATTCACAATCTCCCAGTCATACGCGATGCTGCTGGGAAGCCAGCTTCTAAGTCTCTTAACCATTGAGGGACATCCTCATTGAGAATGGGTTTTTAAATGTTAAGACAATCCACCCGGCTTGGATGGCTGGTCTTGGGTTTCTTGGATATGCTCTGATCGAGTTTCGAGGGGATGGTCTTGACGATTTTCGCCAAGCAAAACAACTCGCTTAAAGGTATGCATCACGTGACCATCAAAGGGGCAAAAGTGACTTTTATGCCGACGACCCTAAGGATCATTATGTACACGCTGGGCCTTACTTATGGGTTGCCACCGATGAGGACGCTCATCTGATTAGAAGGTTCATTACGTAGAGGTTTATTAATGTACCGAAATCATGGGAAGATGAAGAAGTGCCTCGTTTTGATCACCGTCTTGATTCCGATGTAGTAAGCTTGATTTATAATCAAGTTTATCCTCAGTACCCACCTCCTAGTCAAACTCCTGTTAGGGTGTTTAATTAATTTACTTAGTTAGCTGTTTGTTTTTGTGGTTTTTTATTTTTTTATTGTGTTTCCTTTTTTTCCCTTGTTGTACTTTTTTTCTTTGCGCCATTGTATAATATGCTCGTTTTAATATATAGTTCTACTCCTTATTACATGCAAATGCTTATTATCATAGATTTTAAATAACTTGCGAACAGACAAATAAATGAAACAATAACATATAATATAATGACAACGGTAGTGCATAAGAATCGTGTTAGAATATAAACACCTCTAAAAATAAATGGAAATTGGAAGATATTAATAAGATAATTACAATGGTTCTTATAAGAACCGTGTTAGATTATGCAATTGCTGAATAACATATATTTTAAATAACCTTCTTTCTTTCTTTCTTTATTCCTTTCTTTCTCTCTCTCTTATTACTCAAATTATGTCAAGTGGTAGTTCTTCCTCTTCCTCTATTTCAACATAGACATGTAATTGCTCAGTTCCGGCAGCATTGCAGACTTCTTGGACTTTTCAAAATCCGAGAAGAAAGTTTCCTACTTGCAAATTCTATAATCCCGAGACTAAAATGCATGGATGCAATTATTTCAAGTGGGTTGATGTACCAATGGCTGAGTGGCGGAGGAAGGTTATAAACCGATTAGTGAATGAGAAAAAGAGCATGGATATCGAAATTACTCAAGTGAGAAGTATACTACATCAACTTGAAAAATTGAAGCGGGGAAATAACAGTGAAATATTGAAGGCAAAAGAAGAATGCAAGAAGTTAACCATGGATATCGTAGAACTAAAAAATAATGAGGTATGGCTTAAGTTAATTGTCAAATTTCTTCTTCTAATTGTTATTTACCTAGTTTATTATGTATGGTGGTAGTTTGTACCCTTTATGTGTAAACTTATAATCCTTTAAATTAATGGAAATAAGCAAGATTTTCAGAGAAATTAGCTGGCATATACCAAATGATGCTTTATTTCTTGGCGGTAAAATCAAACACAATGAAATATAAAATAAAACGGTTATACCTAAACTGTTGTTCAGGACGTATACGATTATAACGGTTCAGGCCATTGTTATGTATATAAAAATGATGCTTTATTTCTTGGCGAGAAAATCAAACAAAAAGAAAATATTACAGACAACGGTTATTTCTAACCCGTTGTAGATAGTACTAATCAATTACGGTTTCAAACAAAACTGTTGTCTTTTTGGAAACAAAATACAACGGTTTTTCGTATACCGTGTTTATTACTTTCCAATAAATAAGGTCTTGCAAGTGTTGTATTATTCACACATATATAATTTGAGCTTTCCCTCCCCCACATAATATCCTCAAACATTAAGCTTCCCCTCAACCACCAGCCTACCCCATCGCCATCGCAGTCATCGTCATCATCGCCATTGCCGCCGCCAGATCAATCCGGATTCTCCTCTTTAAAGAAATAATAATCCCTCCTCTCTAGAGATTTGTTTGTTTTTATAAGTATGCATTGTTATTATTTGTTTATTAATTTCTGCTTTAGATATGGTCAAAAAGCGGAAAACAAACGATGGAAATGTGTGAGGCGACGACTCAGGTGATGAGAATAATTTGCAACACACTGCGGGTCGAAAGCACCACGGGGTTTCCCTAGAAGCAATAAATTCAAAGATACCTAATCCTTTACAGTGGGATAAAGATACGGGGCTGCCATATGGTGAGAATGTCGGGTATTTTGCGAGTTGGATTGGTTGCTGTGTAAGAGAGTATGTGCCTCTCGGTACGCCGCGTATCAGTGAACTGAGTAAAATACGAACACCATGTTAATAAACAGAATAAAGGTATGTATATACAATAATAAATGTTTTACCTAAAATTAAGTTACTACCTGATATGTGTATTAGCCGAAACACTTGTACCAACTATGCTCATCATATATGCACTTAGCTTACGTTGTCCCCGAAAAGTATGATAAGTACCTAAAAAAAAGACAGGGGAAGCCCTCAGTTCTTGGAAGTTAAAGATTGCTGAAAAGCACTTGTTCAACAAGGAAACCGGGGAGATGAACAAGAAACCACCAACAAAGAAGTATCCGTATGTCAGTTAAGACCATTGGGATAGCTATATCGCTTATAGGCAGTCTGACAAGTTTAAGGTAACTTAATAATAATAAGTAAAGAAGTATACTTAGTTTAGTGTTTGGTCATGCTTACGTTTCTTGATACAATTTATTTGATGAAGGCTATGAGTGAGAGGAACAAGGCGAACATTTCAAAGAAAAAGACCGTCTTTTACGGCTCCCGAGGTGGTTATAGATTTATTAAGAAGAAACTTGTAAGTACATAATTCTTATAGTATTAGACTATTAGGTGTTTTAGTCGGATGTTATCTATGTTCATAGTAATCATACATATTTTGAGAGGATATCAATGTGATGAATGAATTGTAGGCAAAGTTTAGAAAATTCAGTCGTCACGACGCTTGGGTGGAAGGTCACACTCCTAAGAATGGAAAGACGGAAACTGAATATGATAAGGACATCAAAGAGAAAATTGTAAGTTTGAATAAATATGTCAATCCTACCACTGGTGGTCGGAGTTATATAATTGTGAGTTGCTTAATGGTTTTATGTGTATGTGGAGGATCTGTGAGAAGGAGGTACAGGAAGGAAAATGGAAGCCTGGAGAACGTGATGACATTCTTGCTAGGGCAATCGACAAAGCAGAGCATCCAGGTCGTGTGAGAGGGGTATCGACGCGTGTTGGTATCACTAAGTATTTTGGGAAAACTACTCGAAGTGATGATGATTCCAAGAAGGTAATCTATAAATACTGTATTTGAACCAACGTAATTTATAACTATATATGTTGACATTAATTTCTACTACACAGCTACAGAAAATAGCCAGGTTGATGGTGAGAATGTTGGAAACTGGGAAAACGCCATCAGAAAAAGAGTTGAATATGGTTCAAGAAGTGGTAAAGGAAGTAGAGGCAGAGGAGGAGGAGGAGGAGGAGGAGGAGGAGGAGGAGGAGGAGGAGGAGAAAGAGGTAATAATATTTATGTCTTATATATACACAATGTGTTATATGATTTGGAAAATCAGTACGTGTTATATGGACAAGTGTTAATGTACAGAAGGAAGCCGAGGAGGACATGGCAAGGGAGAAGGAAATGGCAAAGCAGACTGAGGTGGGAGCCGAGGATTGATATCAGGCAGTTGAAGAGGAAGAGGAAGCCAGGAAGGCCGTAACACAGGATGAGATTGAGGTAGTTGATGATCAGACGTTCTTCTCTACACCGAAAAAGGTAATAGCTGCTAGTTTATAATGATTCATCTGAGTACACGTTTTTTACTTATGAAATTTATTAAAGGTAGTGAATGTATGTGTACTAATTTATTAAAGCTTTCGTGAAGGGCGATTGCAAGATGGCTTGTCGTCTATTCTATTTACAAGGGAAACAGAAAGTTGTTGTTACTAGGGGATATGTGTTCGCTTACGACCGGCTTCAACAAGTTAAGGTTCATGGTATACCCCTTCGTCACAATTGCAGGAAAGTGGAAGTGTCCCAATTATATAAAGACGAGTATGGGGAAGTAAAAGTACCATTTTCTAATGAGGAGATCACTTATTTGAAAGAAGCTCTAAGCTCTTATGTGCAATGGCCTAACAACCTCATGAATGTTGTCATCCCCGAGGTACCTATACGCAGACGTTAATTATTACTTTTTCTCTAAATATATTAGGGTACGAATATTAACACATCGTAAGTACTTTAATCTTTATATTTGCAGAAGTTAAGCAAAGCCATGGCGGCAGCTAAAGCAATTACTACTACGTCAACGAAAGTTGTTGCAGTCAAGCCTGCTCATGATTCTTATTATGAATCGTGTGAATATAAGAAAAAAATAAAAACTGCTTCGCTGAAGGCTTTGCACAACCTGGCTGTAAAGAAGTCACCTAGAGGGGATGTAGTCATGATTAACATTGAAGAGGAAATTATGGGCGCAGCTGATATAGCCGTACTGGACCTGAAGTAACTGATGGAATTTGTCGACCATGACAATTTAGATGTTCACATTTTGAGTTGGATGAAGTAAGTTTTATTAATAAAAATATTTAGTCATTTCCATTTACGAATAATGATGGTTTAAATTATCAATTACAATAACATTCTTCGTTCCATGTGGCGTAATAGTTACCTCAATAATCAGTTCGCTGAGTGGAAGGTCCTAATTCACACCTATAGATTCTTGAGTCCTAAGGCGTTCTCTGTGCACAGAATTTCATACGAAGAACAAATCAACAGTATCGCTCGTCGGTTGATGTCGACCAAAAAACTATGGCTTGCCCCCTACAATGAGAATGTGTATGTATAGTACGTGATTATTGTAATGAGTCATGGTTCTATAAATTTATTATTAACATGCTTAAATGCGTGTAAATGAACTAACAGTTCAATGTCCCAAATTGAATAAGAAGCATTGGGTGCTACTGGCAATCCAAGTGGAAACAAAAACAGTGTATTGGATTGACTCTCGCAAAGGCAAACCCTCTGACAGTTGTGTAAGGATGATAACTGAGTAAGTTTACAACCTTCAATAATGTCATTTGTTATTGTATGACTTGAGCCATATATATATGCAAATAATAATGGTATCTGTGTATATTTATGAATTAGTGTTTTTGAAGCAAAAAAAAGATTATGCCCACTTGGGAAATATGAAAGTAATGTTGTTCCCAATTTTATCACGCCAGTAGTAAGTATATTCTTAATAATTACTCGTATCATTTAATTTATGTTTTTGCGAGAGGTTGATTATCTAATTCAGCTGATTTGTGTGTGATTTAGATAATAGTCTCCTAAAGCACCAGACGACAAACAATGCGCCTTTTACGTTTGTCAGTCCATGTGGGAGGTTATCAACAGAAAACTATCTACCATTCCGATACGGGTTAGTGTGATTTTAAAACTATTTCAGACGTAAATTATGTTCAATTCTGTATACTTCCATGTATTATATCTATTTTGATTATGTACATTTTGAATTGTAGTTTCCACTAATACTCAACAAAGCCCCAGAAAATTCGCTAGAGGACATCAACCAGATGAGAAATATGTGGGTCAGTTATGTTGTTTCATTAGCGGAGTCTCAATAGTTTTCTCATGCTTTATTTACGAGTGTGTATATATAGAGCCATTTTGTATTGGCTTCTTTTGTTTTTCTGAGGAAGTTGTGTTTTGGCTTTTGATCATCCTATTTGTACTATTTTTAAACTGGGTTTAATTGATCACGAGGTGTAATATTTTGATGCAGGATTGAATTTTTGCACTGCATAGCTGCTGAAACGCTATTTTTCAGCAGCAGCTTAAAAAATAGCATTTCAGCAGTTGCTACACACGCTGCTGAAAAAATAGCATTTCAGCAGCTGCTAGAACAAGCTAAAATCATTTTTAAAATAAAAAAATTAAAAACGATAACGGTTAAAAACAACCTATTGCAAACAATTATTTGACAACGGTTTTATTTAGATAAATAACCGTTGACATATTTTCCCTCCCATTCAAACCGCCAAAAATATAAGATAACGAAGGATTACCATTGTCGAGTTCAAAGCTTTTACAACGGTTTATTTAAGCATAACCGTTGTCAAAATTTCATCAATAAAAATAGAAAACGATTACATACCGTTATCAACAGATGAATATAACAACGATTTTGCACGCAATAAAGTCGTTGTTAAATTTTGACATTCAATTAAATAAGATAACGAAATGAACCGTTATCATATATAATATTTAACAACGGTTTTGGAACGATAAGACGTAGTCAATAGTAAACTATGACAATGGATTTGAAACCGTTCTTAAGATTTAATAACGGTTTCTTAAAAGATTTTATAAAGGTTCTTGATGTTATGTAACGCTCGCGTGTTATTTTTACAACCGTGGTATATATTTAACAACCGTCGTTGCAATAACGGTCCCGTGTTTCTATTTAAAAACGATAATTGCATTATTTGACCGTTATTGAAGGTCTTATTTGGCGTAGTGGAGTCGAGCAATCACTAATACGACATTTTAGTTAATCTCGCTTCGTCAAACATGTAAGTCTGAGGGTGTAAAACCCAATTTATTTATTGTATTTTATTTTATATCAACTAATGTACGAGTCTATATCACGAGTATGTTTAAAACCGTTTTCATAATCATATTTTAAAACCTTTTGACGGAACAACAGAGAGTCGCCGTCGAGAAGAAACGCAATAGTAGTTGCACCTTCTGGAACAGTCGCAACACTTGCTGCACCTCTTCTAGAGGCTCGATTTTTTTCTTCCGGTTTCTTTTATTCCATTCGAAGGCTCGATTTTTTTCTTCCGGTTTCTTCTTTATTTCCTTCCAAGTCTTCTTTTGCTCATTCACAAATTGTTTTGCAAAATTCCTTTTAATAAATCCGACCTAAATCCCTTATAATTCGATATTTGCGGGTTTTCGTCATTAAATTCGAACCCGGATTCAAGAGGCTCGATCTGTTCATATCAAGTCCCTCGAATTCGTCTTTGATACATGTTTTTGATTCTGTTCTTTTATTTACCTTTTCAAATCCCATCACTATTCCGAAGTTTGTATGTAAACCCGTTCTCTAACATTAATTTATAATCAACTCGTAATAATTCGTTTCCATTCGTTTTTCTTGCTTTACGACGATCTCATATGCATATAACACTGTTAAATCACTTCTACTCGAGATATGTTTCCATAATTAACCTTAATCAACCAACGAACTATAACGATTAACGAGTCTGACTTTCACCGTCAGAACCCAACTCAAGAATAGCCGCATGAACTGATGCGCCTCTTCTAAGAGACGCGGAAGATGTTGCACCTGTTCTGAGGTGGTTTCTACCTCTGAACTCGTCTTGTTTTGATGTAAGTCTTTTAATTAGGTTTTAATCAACTATTAACCTTATTATCGCTGTTAATTCGACCTATTCGGCATATTTTCGTATTTTCATATTCTTTTTAATTCTTTCTATTTCAAATCCCTTTTTTTAAGCGTACTCATGACGTAGATTCAATTTTTCCTTGTAATTCGATTGTAATTTATTTCTTGTAATTAATCTATTGCAATTTATCATTCTTACAAGATTTTACTTACTTGGCAATCAATCTAATTCCCACTTCGACCCTTCAACTAAATGCTAAATTCCTTGTTCACCGACATACTTAATTCTCACATGTTAAGATTAATCTATTGTTTGTTGCATTGCATGCATGCATATAAAATGACGACATATCAAATACAAACGACTTCCCTTATCATTAGTAGAGGCCGCTATCAAGGCAGGCGGGATTAGGTGTTCAAATAAACGAGCTTCCTAATATTTACCCACACCCCTTACTCAAGATCTCTGTGAACATCCGTGTTCATTGGCATCACGAGAGTCATTATAGACATAGAATGCTAAGGGTAACGAATTTCTTAGTGTTTATGTCACTACTTTGTGTCTTGACATGACGCGAAATATTCCAACGGTTCTAATTTTCCATAAAAAGAAAATTGGTGGCGACTCCACAAATGCAGGCTTGTCAAACCTTTCACCGGTTTTAATGCCTTTCAAATCGGTAACGGCCCATGACGTGCCTCGGCCTCGCGCCGGAGTATCGTGGGAGAAGTGTCGCCGCCTCGAAACCAACGTGCGGGTGCGCGCGGTGCGGGTGGATGTGTCCACACCCCTTGTCACTTAATCGATCGACCTCACTAACCCAGTCAATCGACAGCCATCCATACACGGTGTTAATAGTCACCTCGTTAGACTATCGATATTTCGCCTCTTCTTTCATCAATACACACACATAACAATTACGACATAAACTTATAAAATAGCAAAGATGAGTAGGGTATCCATACCTTAATAGAAACTCCACAATCAAAGAAATAAGCAAGGATCTAGAATTGCTCCTCTATGAATCTGTGCCATAATTATGCAATAACCATAACATATAATCAATTATGGCACAATACAATGACGAATCGAACAAATGAATACTACCACGATTAGAGTTTGGTCTTAATTACTAGTTACTATTCGTCCCACAATAACGATTGATTAAGCAATGATTGGAATGGATACGAATACGGAGGTATGAATTGTCGATCTAAATCCCGAAACCCACGCTCCCTTTCTTCTCCTTCCACTCGGTTTTCAACGTAGGGTGTGTATGTGTGTGTTTGTGTTTTTGAACTGACAAAAAGTTATACTAATGTTGAGGGTTGGGTATATATAGGTGTAGGTGTGATAGGGTTTACGTAGAAGCAAAAGACTACTACTGTTGGCTTAGTCGATATACACTACACCATGTTGATCGACCAAGCACAAGTTCTCCCAATACTCACGCAATGTGTCTACGCAATCACCCTCTGTCGATCGACACATGCCCACGTCCATAGACACACTCCCTTAGTCTGTAGACAACCAGTATAAACTAACTAGACAAGGCTAATAGACGTCACTTCTTACTTATTTGACGATATCGCAAGACTCGAAATACAAATTACTCATTAAATTAACCAAACATATAATCTTATAAATTACGGTGTATTATAATACCAAAGTTAAATATCTAATTAAGGCCATCGATGAGCAGTTTGCAACTTCTGATAAAACTCCTTCTAATACCTTAATAATGCAGTTTTCATCTTTGAGGCCCACTGAAACTAAAGGAGTGCGTGATTATATCATGGGCATGAGGGATATTGCAGGTAGCTCAACTTAAGATTTTGGAAGTTACCATATTTGACTCTTTACTTGTACTTCAATACACTCTTCCTCCAATATATGCTTATTTTAAGATCTCTTACAACACATATAAGGATAAATGGTCAATTAATGAACTTATGGCCTTTTTTTCAAGAGGAGGGTAGATTGTTGATGGAGGAGGGTGAAAAGGTGAACCTTACTGCTGCTTCTCCTTCAAAGAGGCAAAAGGGTCACACTAAAGATCAAGGAAAGGGAAAGATTTCAGTTGAGTTGGTCATTAAGAAGGAGTCTACGTGTGTCTTTTGTAAAAAGAAGGGACACCTGAAGATAGATTGTATTAAGTTTAAGACTTGGCTAAAGAAGAAAGGAAATTTTCATGCGTTT
This sequence comes from Silene latifolia, assembly GCF_048544455.1. Classification (NCBI taxonomy): domain Eukaryota; kingdom Viridiplantae; phylum Streptophyta; class Magnoliopsida; order Caryophyllales; family Caryophyllaceae; genus Silene; species Silene latifolia. The sequence continues at coordinate 125,029,522 of NC_133537.1, forward strand.
GTTTGTTAGGAGTCTAATATGGTTAATGTTAATCATAATACATGGTGGATTAATTTTGAAACTACAATCCATGTTTCGAATACCTTACAAGGTATGACAAACATAAAGAAACGAATGGGCAGTGAACTTTCAATCTATTCAGGAAACCAGATTAGTTCACAGGTGAAGGTCATTGGGACATGCAGCTTAATATTAAGTAGTGGTTTTATTTTGCATTTGGAAAAGACATTTTATGCTCCAAATTTCTTTAAAAATTTAACTTCGGTATCAAGACTTATACCTTTGGGTTTTGCTTTTAATTTTTCATACTCTGAATTTAGTATTCTTAGAAATTTTGAAATTATTGGTTATGTTATTTTGTTTGATAATTTATATTGTCTTGAATTGCAAAATGATATAACTCAAAATTCTATGCATGTCAACGCTGGTTTAAAACGTTGCATGTTGAATGAGAATTCCTCTATTTTGTGGCACCGAAGATTGGGACATATCTCCATTGAGAAGGTAAAAAGATTAGTAAAGGATAGAGTACTTGATACTGGATACTTTACTGAATTTGATACTTGTGTTAGTTTCATTAAGGGTAAGCAAACTAATATGTCTAAGAAAGGTGTAAAAAGGAGTTCTAGCCTATTAGAAATCATACATATGGATATTTGTTGTCCGGACATGAAGGTTAATGATCCAAAATATTTTATCACTTTTACTGTTGATTACTCACGAAATATGTATCTTTACTTACGTCGTTCTAAGGACGGAGCTTTTAATGCCTTTAAATTGTTTAAGGTTGTAGTAGAGAATCTATATATGCGGTAAGTGCATTAAGATTCTGAGATCTGATAGAGGTGGTGAATACTATGGTAGATACACTGAGAACAAACAGGCACCTGGTCCATTTGCTAAATTTCTTCAAGAGCATGGGATTGTTACCCAATACACTATGTCTGGTTCTCCAGACTAGAATGGTGTAGCAGAAAGAAGAAATAGGACACTAATTGAGATGGTGCGTTGTATGAGAAGTAATGTTAAACTTCCTTCATTTTTGTGGGTTGATGCTCTTAAGACGACATCGTATATATTAAATCGAGTTCCTTCCAAGGCTGTGTCTAAGACATCTTTTGAGTTATTTAAAGGATCGAAATCGAGTTTGAGACATATATGTATTTTGGGATGCCAGTCGGAGGTAAAAGTTTAAAATTCACAAGAAAAGAAACTTGATCCTAGTACTATTAGTGGGTATTTTATTGGATATGCCGAAAAGTCTAAGGGCTATAGATTCTATTGTCCATCTCATAGTACACGGATTGTAGATCTTGAGAATGACTTGATCAGTGGGAGTGACCTAATTCGGGACATTGTCCTAGAAAGGGATCGTCATGAAGTTCCACCCTCTAATTCATGTAATACTCCGTAATTTTAATAAATATAATTTATATTTTATAAGATGTGAATAAATAATATTGTTGTCGTAAAAAGAAAAATAAAAGAAAAAAAATAAAAATAAAACCGGGTTCATTAACCACGGTTGACCGAGTGGTAGAGGAAGGGGGAGGTGTATGTGGTTTGGGTGTTATCTATACTACCTAGATATTTGATTAGTTTATTAATTAAGGCAATTACCTAGAACATTCCTACCACCTACCAAGTTTATATAAATGCTCAACTCATGCCTCTCCATCACTTTTATTCCACATCAAAAACTCAACATAAAACTTGTGAGGAAGAGTAATTTTGTGAGACAACTTTAAGACGGAGTTTTCACCTCGCACTAATTAATTGTGGTAAGTTATATAACCACCTAACATCATTTTTTTACGTTTGACCATAGACCGATGTTGAACTGCAACCGTTGACCTGCCGGGGGACCGTTGACCGACGGATTGACCACCATCGGGTGTGACCGTGTGTGGGGTGTTGTTTGGGACGGTTTTTGGGGGATCATTTTGGGTAATTTACATCTTAAATTCATTAATAAGGTTAGTTTATAATTATACATAATTTAATTGTTTGATTAGGTGGTGGATTTGTGAAAGAAGCTTTTTGATTTATTTTGATTGATTGTGAAGAATTGCTAAAGGTAGGTTAACTACTCAACTATGTTGTCTTGAGCATATCGTCATAATTGTTGTGTTGAGCATATTGATATAATTGTTGTCTTGCGTATCTCATAATCATATTATTATCATTGTTGGTTAGTTCTCTATTGTTGGTTGGTATTGTGAAAGAGGATTGGCAATGCTTTGAGATTACACTACAACAAATCATCACTTGCGCCACGAATTATGCCACGGGAACTCATAATTCGTGGCTAAATTTTGCTTAGCCACGGGAAAAACTTATTCATTATTTTGGAAAAAAATTTATGCCACGGGATAACTTTTCCCGTGGCAAAAAGTCACTTCCGCCACGAATTAGGCTACACCCGTGGCAAATAATCATTTTAGCCACGACCTATGTCACACCCATGGCGAAATTTTATTTAGTCACGAATTGTTCCGTGGCAAATATTTTTTTAGCCACGAACAACAAACACTCGAGGCGAGTATCTTTTCCGACTTAAATCTGAATGAAATTTAATCAAATATAATAATATGAAAATACATTTGAATATAAAAATTTAGAAACACTTTGATTAATTTAATTAATATTTTTTATTGTTTTATTTAATTTAATAAGAAATTTTAAAATTTTATAAACTTATATGCAAGCAAAGAAAAGTTTATCGTCTAATTTTTTGATTTTTTACAGATCACATTTATGTTTTGTAGGTTTTACAAAATATTGATAATTTAAAAAAAATTGTTTTAATATATACTCTATTTATTAAAGTCGTTAATTTCTTTTACTTTTTTAAATTAAACTTTATAATCTTGAATAACAATCTTAAATGATCGTATCACATTTAAAGATTTAGCATATCAAATTGAATAAAAAAGTTATTTACCATCTATCTTTGAAAATCAAAAATTAATATATTGTTAAACTATTTCATTCAAAATTTTATTTCCAACTTTATTTATAGGATATTTATAGAAAAATTTGAATTTGATATAAAATTTACGGAAATTTCCATGGTACCCTCGAACTTTGCCAGATTACGCATGGTACCCCTTATTTTAAGTTTCTACATATGTTGCCCTTGTGTTTACCTTTTTAATTCCCAGAATACTCTTTGGGGTCGGGAAATTTCGTCATAACGTCTTTACTCCTATAAGTAATTTGATGAGTAATTGTGCATGTTATGTTGTTATTGTTATATTATTTAGGTATTAAATGTTAGTTTATTAGACAAAATAAGGATTTAGGTATTATTGGATGATGAATAGCGGCGTTATGACGAAAGTTTGTCAAAGGGTATTACGAGATCGAAAAACGTAAATACAGAGGTAGCATATGTAAAAACTTTAAAAAAGGGTACCATATGTAATCTGTCAAAATTCGAGGGTACCGTGAAAAATTTACGTAAAATTTAACTTGTTGAGAAAAAAATTGGGAAATTTTTTTCATTGAAAATGAGCGCATCACACGGAAAAATATATATAAATTATAATAATTTAAAGTCACTTGTGCAAATAATGTGAAAATTTTAAGAAAAAAAACAATAAATCATAACAAAGAGAAATCAGTTTAGGAAAATAAGCGATTCTTTTGTATAATAATCTTTTCGTGGTTTTGGGTAAGAAAGTGACTATTTTTTGGTTAATAGTGATCACTTTGGGAAAAAAAGACCTTTAATTATAAAAAGCGGTCATTATTTTACCAAAAAATGGTCTCATTTTTCATATCGCAGGTACAACGGTTATACAATAGAATTTGCGAAGAAAAATATACGAAAAAATGAGTACATGAGAAATGAAAATAAGTATGTCGATAAACAAAAGAAATAAAAAAATGTTAGGGAAACACAATTAATTTTACTTTTTGGAGAAAATGGTTTACTGACTTGGGCAAAAAAATGATGTCAAAATCATTAATCAGGAGGTTAATGTCGAAAATTTAATTGTTTCGGCCAAAATATTGTTTTTCCATAAAAATTGTAAAATATTTAACATTTATTTAATTAAATAGTACTAAAGGTAAGATTTGAAAGAAAAAAATAAACTTAAAAGGATTCAAAGTGCTAATTATATCAACAAAGGTAACATTCAATTTCGGTGGCACATCAAAATAACTCTACGGTTAAGCGTGCTCAGGTGAGAGTAGTGTTGGGATGGGTGACCTCCTGGGAAGCCTCTCCGATGCTCACAAATGCATGACTCGTGAAACGAAATAACGTTCAAATGAATCAAGTTAACTAGCGAAACAATTACCTAGATTGTCACGGTTCCGTATATGATAAAATACCCATTGTGAAAAATAAAAAAATTATTTTACGTTTTATTTATTTAATTTTCATATATATTGTTTGCCACGGGAATTATTTTTTCGCCACGGGAAATTTCTTTGGCCACGGGAGTTATTAGCCACGAGAGAATCCGTGGCCAAAAATTCAATAATAGCCACGTTCTTGTTTTTCCCGTGGCTATCCCTTTGCCACGGCCACTTGCGCCATGGAAGGTATTCCCGTGGCAAAATGATTTAGCCACGGAAATTTAGTACTTGCGCCACGAATTTAGCCGTGGCCCAAGTGCTCATTTGTAGTAGTGTTATTTGATCGGTCAGGCACGGGGATGTGGAAGAGTAGTGGTCCTGTACGGTTTTGGTCGTCAGGCACGGCGGTGTTCGAAGGTTGTCGTGGACCTGAGCAGTACACCGTGTGGTGTCGGTTGATGTGGTTAGGTGTGGCGTGTGTATGGCACACGGTTTGGCCGTGTGATTGAGACGGTCTTGGCTTATGTTTCTTTATCATATCTTATTGCAGGATTATCGTATTATTATTGTTGTTTAGTTATCCTACTCAACCTCATGGTTGACTGTGTATTCGTGAACACCTGTGATGAACCAAATATTGGGGAGCAGATTGATTTCAGGTTAGCTTGTGTGAAGTGCTGGATGCTTAAAGGGGGAGCTTGGGACGAGATCATCACTTGAGTCTAGAGATCACCTTAAATTATTCAGACACTATTTATTTAATTTCCGCTGCAATTGTTTTAAATATACTTTGTGCTATTTATTTATCTCATTGGAATTATGTAATAAAACCTTTTGAGGCACTTTAATTCATATCGTCTTAAAGTACTTGGTAATTGTTTGTCTTTACACTTACTACCTCAGGCAACTGAGATGGTAACACCTTTATTTACTTAAGAATGTCTTGCTAAAGGCTCTTAAATAAATGGGGGTGTTATAATTCAAGTGACAGATTGGTTGTCATTCACAGTTTCACACTCCTCAAGTTCAATCGAGTGTTAAACAACCAGTGATAGAAATTCCACAAAATGTCGATCAAAATATGGTAGATCATAATGAGGAAGAAGTTTGCCGTGAGGATAAACAATCCCCCTACTACTAAGAGAATAAAAATTCTCTTAGTTTTCCCTCCAAAAAGCATCTAGCTAAATAAGGTAATAAATAAAATTTTCTTTCATTACATTATTATCTTTTCAATGAATATATTCTTATAAATAAACTCTAATATTTTAAATAAATTCATAATTATGATTTTTTTCATTAAAATAAAATAAAATTGATATTAAATTATAAAGTATAAGTTGCTAAATTTTTCAGTAATACAATAATTATTACTGTAGAGAATAACTTGACACATGCTTACTATTAGCTTCGTGACAAAAAAACATTTACTAAAAAAAATTACAACTTAAATAAATTTTTTTATTAGTTTTCCATTTCAATTTTTCTGTTTCATATCAAAATACAATGGAGTGAGTTATGAACTGATAAATATTAATGAGGTGTAAATTTTAAAAGTATAAATCCTCCTATATATTAAGAGAATACAACTTCTCTATAGTTTTCCCTCCAAAGTGCTCAAACTTATATATGGAAACAAATTAGATTTTCATTTATTAAACTAATTTTCCATTTAAAATAATCTATACATAAAAACTGTATCTCCTATTATTAACTTCGTGATGAAAAAAGTTTTTTTTAAAAAACTTTGACGTAGTTAAAATATTTTCATAAAAAACATAATTCATGGAATTATTCAATTCTTTTGATTAATTTTAATATTAGTTATTTTTTATAAAAATTCGCGAGATATAAAATAACTAATACACTAAAAATTAAAAGGCTTATATATACCGCGCATTTGCGCGGGATCTACACTAGTTTACATTAAGAAGATCTACTCGTGAAAGGAGATCGGCTATTCCTGATAACTATGAAGTATATCTACAAGAATTGGATTATAATATTGGAGCTGATAATGATCCTATATCGTTTTTACAAGCCGTAAGTTCTACAGATTCTAACTTATGGATGAACGCTATGAAAGATGCGATGACTATGACATCTAATCGGGTTTGGGATCTCGTTATATTGCCTGATAGTATAAAACCTACTGGGTGCAAGTGGGTCTATAAGACTAAAAGAAATTCACTTGGGAACATCGAGAGACATAACGCAAGACTCGTTGCTAAAGGATTCACTCAAAGGGAAGGAACCGATTATACATAGACTTTTTCTCCTCTGTTAAAGAAAGATTATCTTCGAATTGTTATGGCATTAGTAACTCATTTTGATTTTTAGTTACATCAGATGAATCTGAAAACAACATTTCTCAATGGTGATTTAGAGGAAGTGGTTTATATGAAACAACCTGAAGGATTTTTCTCTAAATATGGTGAGCATTTGGTTTGTAAGCTAAATAAGTTCATATACAGTTTAAAACAAGCTTTCCGCCAATGGTATAAGAAATTCCATGAAGTTCTTTCTTCATTCGGTTTTGAAGAAAATATAATAGATCAATGTTTGTTTATAGTGTTATATGTGGATGATTTTTTGCTAGCAACCAATGATAAAGTGTTGCTACGTGAGGTGAAACAATTACTTTCAAATAGTTTTGATATGAAGGATATGGGCGAGACATCTTTTGTTATTAGCATTACGATCCATAGAGATAGATCTCGAGGCATTTTGGAATTGTCTCAAGAGGCCTATATCAATAAAGTACTTGAAAGATTCAGGATGAAAGATTGTTCGGCAAGTATAGTACCAATTGTTAAAGGTGACCGGTTCTGCTTGGACCAGTGCCCTAGGAATGACATTGAAAGACAACAAATGAAGAATATTCCATATGCTTCAGCTGTTGGTAGCATTATGTATGCTCAGGTATGTACCTGACCCGACATTGCATGTTTAGTTGGAGTGTTAGGAAGATATCAGAGTAACCCAGGTCTTGATCAATGGAAAGCTGCAAAGAAGGTATTGAGATATCTTCAAGCTACTAAGGATTACATGCTTATGTATAGACGATCTGAGAATCTTTAAGTAGTAGGTTACTCCGACTCTGACTATGCTGATTGCATAGATTCACGTAAATCCATATCAGGATATGTGTTTATGTTAGCTAATGGAGCTGTGTCATGGAGGATTGTGGAGCAAACCTTGATGGCTATTTCTACTATGGAGGCTGAGTTTGTATCTTATTTTGAGGCTACCTCATATGGTGTTTGGTTGAAAAGTTTCATATCTGGACTCAGATTTGTTGACTCTATTTGTAGGCCGCTAAGAATGTATTGTGATAATTCAACTGCTGTATTTATGGCTAAGAATAATAAAAGTGAAAGTCGAAGCAAACCCATCGACATAAAGTATCTAGCCATAAAAGAGCGTGTTCGGGAAAAGAAAGTGATCATTGAACACATTAGCACAGAGTTGATGATTGTAGATCCCTTGACTAAAGGCATGCCAATTAAGACTTTCAAGGATCATGAAGTGAGAATGGTACTTGGTTCCATTATGTAGTACATTCATTAAGTTTTTGTAAGAAACTTTTATTATGTTGGAAATTTTCGCTTTTGGATTTATGCGCATATTTATTAGAGTTATGTTGATGGTCCCATGTTTACTCGAGGTTCAAACAAAAATGATATTTACTCATTAAGTTAAATGTGTGTGGTGTGAGTGACTTGATATATTATACATGGAAGATTAATTCTCGCTCTAAGAGAATTCGTCACCATGAACTATATGTTGTGTATCTTGTTAAATGGACCAACTGGGAGAATCTAACATATTTTATAAAATAAATAATTATTATAATAATATTTAATTAAATTATTTTATGGAAATTAAGTTGGTCTATTATGTGGTGGGATTTACCTAGTAATATGTTCCCACTATTATCTCCCATAACTTGTTACTCACAATTTAGGAAACTGTTCAGTTGACTCTTTGATGGCAAGGGTCTATATAAATAGGACATATTTATTCTGATTAAGGTTCGCCAAGCTTACCTCATTATGAAAATACACCATCTAAATTGTGAGGCTGAGGGTTTGAAAATCAAGTCAGATCTGGGGTTAAGAATTAGAGTTATTCATTAGGGAGGATCAATTATTTCAAGCAACGGCTGAAGATAAGTAATCGATCTCTTTTATCACTTCCGCATTCAGTTTATACATGTTCATTATGAGACTAAAACATGTTAATTTACATTATAGAACTTACATCTATTTAAAAATTTAAGCTTAATGAAATATTATTTTAAAACTCTTAAACACTTTTGACAACACTTAGATGAAAGGAGAGGTTAATACTTAAAACTATGAAATTAAAAGTATGCAACGACAATTCAGCAAGTATAAGTCACAGTGTAATCAACAGTGGATTTTGAAATAAGATCGAGAGTTAGAGTGCAGCGGAAATAAAATGTTAATAGACAAAACAAACGATGTTTTTTAAACTGGTTCGGTCACTACTCCGCGCCCTACATCCGGCGTTATTTTATTGAACGTTTAAGAAAGTAAACTCATACAAACTCAGGGTTTTAGTTTGTATGAATTTACAAATAACAGTTCTCAAAAAGTGAATTATACTCGTGGTAGTAGTTATTAAAAAACCCTTGCAAATATAATAATAACATAACCAACGTGCTAACATATTTTAGACTCACCACAAATTCTTATTTTAGACGAAGGTATCCATCCGAAACGTTAAGACGGGTCAAATAAACTTGTTTTGTGCAAAAAAGATCCGCCCAACTAGCAAGTGGGTAAAGTTTGCATTTATTGCTATCTAACCTATCTATTTTTTTATTAATAAAGTACCCTCATTAATCACTGCCATCTATACCATAGGATCCTAGCAAATCAACAAAAAATTTCTATCAGAATTCATACTCAATTATCTCTCATACATATTCAAAGCATTCAAAAATACAAATTCATCTTCCATCCTTATTCGAAGCATCCCAAATTCATCTTCCATCAATTACTTACACATTCCCAGTTTCTAGTCTATATCTAACTTACTCAATATAACTTATAACCCTAACTTAGGCCTTTTGAGGCCAGATCTAAATCAGTAAAAACTGAAGCTTCAAAATTGTTTCTTTTTCTGGGTAATCAACTATTTTAATTTATTTATTGTTCTTGCACAAGAGAGATTAATTGCTATATTAAAGATAACCATTATGTTTTGAAAATTAGAAACTTGTTAATCCTTATGTATAGATCTACGTTTTCATGGGTTGTATTGGATTTGCATAAAAAGATTTTCGTTGTAAAAATATATTTTAAATTATTTTATTTGCATAAATTTCGATTTTTTTTATTGATATTTAAGTTTTTATTTTGCAAGATTTGTTATGGAATTGATTTTGTAGGGTTTTTCACATGAATAAATTTATTTACTTTTATTTTTTAATCTACTATAAATCATCTTAAAGCAGACATATTTGTTGATAATTATTTTTATTACAATTATCTAACATGTGTATCAATACGGTTTAATATTTTTTTTTCTGATTAAGAATGTTCATATGATTAAGAGGTTGTGACAGATGGAAGAAAGGAGTTCAACAATCTCACATTTTATAGCAATGTTAAATGTTTTTATTTTTGCTTAAAATGTAACCATTTTATCAATATATAAGTTGTAGTGACTCAATATTATGATGTAAAACGGTTGTATTTGCATTATTTACGTGCTTCATTAAATGGCGTAAAAATCTATTTGTGACGAGTACAATCTATTTTGTGACCATTACAATGAGTTAGATCGGAAATTGATGTTTCAGAAATTGCGTCTACCGGTACATCTTCGACAACGGCCTTCAATACTCTATATCATCCGCCTCAGTCAATCGTGTCACCATTAATGTCCAGTAATAAAATGACTATAAATTATGGAAACATGCAAACAAACACCCGGATTCAAATCAAATCAAACATAATGTAAAATGGTTATATATTCGACTAACATGGTAACATGTCACCATTTGTATTCTTACATGTTACCAATTTAAGATTCTTTCAATTCTAATCAAACATATTATACAATTGCTAACACTCATTAATGTGGTAACATTCTGACTTATATTGTTACATATTGTAAAACATTTTGTAAAATGGTTACATCTTTTGACTTGGATGGTAACATCTTAAACACATACTCCCATAGTCCCGTGTCAGCATTTGTATTCATATATGTCATTATTTTAAAATTCTTTTCGATCAAATCAAACATATTGTAAAATGATTACATATCTTGACTAAATTAGTAATATTTTATATAAATACGGCCATGTTACCATTTGTATTCTTATATGTTACCATATATACCATTTCGTATTTGTTACCCATTTCGTTAGCATAAGTCGAAATTTAAAATTACTAATAAATAACGATTCAACTAGACTACATGAAGTACTATTAATAAACAAACAATCTTATAATGGTAACATATTATGTTTTTGTACTCGTTGACAGAATTGTTCACTATGTAACCATTTAAGCAACATAATCAATAACATTACTCAAGTAACACGCAGTCCACAAATGGTTACATATATACACTCATTAAATGTATATATACATTCATTAAATGTATGTATAGTTGTCAAATATGTTACCATTTAAACAAAATTGGTATCATTATTACAATCAATAAAACAGTAACAAATTACACTTTTAAACTTGTTGGAAGAATTGTTCAATATGTAACCCTTTAACTATTTTAAGCAACATATATAATGAATAAAATCATTCAAGCAACATGTACTACACAAATGGTTACATATATAAATAATAATTAAAATGTATGCATAGTTATCGTATGTCACCATTTAAACAACATTGGTATAAATTTTACAATCATTAAAATGGCGACATATTACACTTTTATACATGTTGACAGAATTGTTAAATATGTAAACATTTTTACACTTTAAATCAAAATCGCTTTCATCTGATTATTTACAACCTCAAATTGGTCTTCATGGACATCATCTTCACCTTCAAACTGTTCGTCGACGGAATAGTCATCATCTGATTCCTCCACTTCATAACCACTTTCATCTGATTATTTACAAAGAAATCAACAAACCCAGAAAAATAAAACAACAACCCAAGAAAATCAAACAACAAACCCAGAAAATAACCCATAAAATCAAACAATAAACACAAATTGACCCAAAACCAGAAATTTAACTCCAAACAAAAGGATCCCAACTTATAAACAAATATTTCTCAACTGAAATTGTAAACATAAAAAACAAAGTGACTCCATACAAAAATGCATATAATAATATCATGGTGATTTCAAACATAAGAAAATAATCAAATCAAATTGATACATAAGGGACATGGGTATAAGTTCAAAACGCAAGTTCAAGTCACTCTTGTCTTTCAAATTCGTTCACTTGATTTAAAAGCTCAATATCTCCAACAATATGGCTATTTTTGGTGTGATTTTTGTTGGAGATGAAAGTATTTGATGTTAGCTTTCCAATGAGTGGTCATACGCCTTATTTGGTTAAGTAACGAAGGAGATAGGATCGTTTTAAGTTGAGCTGTCCAACTTCTACGCGGGTGACGAACTGACTCAAGTTTACTTCCCTAAATCGAGTCTTATTTTTAGTTTCCTTATTTTATTTTGCCTAATAAGTTTAAGGTAGTGTTGTTTATTTCCTTGTTGTTTCTTTCTTAATTTTAGCAAGTTGTAATAAGGCAATTTTGCCAATTCTCTAAGGGTTGAGTTTAGGAAAGTTGTTTTTAGGCAGTTTTAGGAGTCCTCTTAGTCGGCCTACTCTACTATAAATAGAGGGCTTTGTATTCAGTTTTATTCATTGAATGATAGAGTTTAATTCAAGTTTTATACCTGTGTGTTTTATAGCTTGCGAGTTATAAGATTTTTATTTCATTCTTGCGAGGGTGAGATAGTTACCATTCTTCCTTGCGAGGTTGAGTGTTAGTCGTGGCCAGATTCGAGTTCCTTACGAGGGAGGAGAGCTTGTGCACGTCATATCCTAGTTTTAGTTGAGGGGTCTCGTGAGATTTTCACAACTAATTCATATCTTTTTTAATTTTCATTTTAATATACCTAGAAAAACACCAAAAACACATTAATTCCGCTGCGTATATTATTAATCTAAAACGAACAGTCCAACGAACTGTTCTATTCCTTAAAGCCGAGTAGTTTTACATCAATTTAGTAAAACTTGTGCTTATTTTATATCACAAATGCATGTTCTAAAATTACCTTTGATCGTAATCTCCCTTTCTTCATTGTTGTTTGTATTCCTTTTAGGTAGTGTTTTTCTTATTACTATTTTTTTGTATTTTAATGATGGACGAAGATGAATATGTTCTTAGTTTTTGGCGTTTTGATGTGGAAGAAGATGAAAGGAGATGAATGGGGAGTGGTTTTTAATTTTAAAAGAAAATTGTGATCTATTAGACTGATATCACAATGGAAAATGGGCTAGTAACGCAATTGCACATGCTCCATTTCTATACCATTTCACCTAATATGGTACAAATCGACCCGTCTTAAACTTAAGACGGATACCATCCGTCTTAAGCAAGACTTATTGTGTAGACTCAAACATCCTCTATTTTTTTCTCCATTTCCTCTCTTTATTTCCTAATCATCAGCCAATTTTAATCTTAGTCAAATACTCAAATCTATTCCTTCTTCATTATTCATTTTGGCCCATTTCGCTAAAGATAGAGTTCCTCGAAGTACATGTATCGAAACAATTTCAAGACAAAAATAACATGCACGTTTGTTAAAAATATACTATTCCCGAGTCCCCATGTGAATGCCAATCATGATCACATAATCTCAATCAACCTGCCCTGAATACAGTGGTTCAGCCGTAATACGGCAGGTATCCCATTAACATTCAAACACAGTAACAATCAAAAACCTCTGCACAACCTGCAACACAGTGTTACAACTCGACCGAAATTTAATACCAGAAGTCTATAATGCCAATAGTGTAATTTAGGAGTTGATCATATCTGCGCTGTGTATAAAGAAAGAGGTGAGGTGAATACCATCACACAACTGCAACCATATGTACAATGGTGAAAAGCAAAATACATAAGCGTCGTCATTTTACAGTTGTAAATAACTTTACTACATAATTTCTACAAAACAGATTGCAACGACAAACCTCCTAAAAACTAAAAGGACACTTTGTTATACCGAAACCTATTCAGTAAGCTTCAGTTAAGTGAAAGTGATTTCCAAACACCAAAGCCGTAAACTGCTTTCAACATTCCCAACTGATGCATCAAATGTGATTCTTTATAGCTTCCTGTCAAGTGAAAAGGGACCATCTTCAATCTTCAATGTCATGTGTTGGTTAACTTCTCAGGAGACACAAACCTCCCCTGCAATCAGGAGATGCAGATTACTTAATAAAACAACAGCAAAGCCTTAGTCCCAAAACAATTTGGGGTCGGCTAAAAGAAACATGGAAATCCATTTCAAACCTTAAATACCATATTGCCTTTTGATGAGCAAAATAGTAACAACATTATTACCCTGTTGCCTCTAAGGCGGAGCCTACAACATAGTAAGGCTATCGGTTTAGATTTACAAACACAGACTATTTCAAATTACTCAAATGGTGTTGTCATGGGTGTAATAGTCATAGCATATCTTCTCGGTGTGTGATTAATGTGGATTTTCAAAGAGCTTTTAACTATGTTTCATGGACCTTCCTTGAATCCGTTTTCATTGGCTATGGGTTCCATGCTCAATTTAATAAATAGATCATGTGTCGCGTTACTAGCCCCTACTACTCCTATTGCATTAATGGTAATATCTATGGCTTCCTTAAAGGTGAAAAGACTCGGGCAATGGAATTCATCTCCCCATACTTGTTTGTTTATGCATGGAGGTGCAATCTAGAAGGCGCAGGAAGTTGACTTCTTGTTATGTGTCCTCCTCTCGTCCCAAATGTGCCCCATTAAAGTTCAACCACTTGATTTTTGCTATAATTTACTGATTTTTACAAGGGGGCATCTCTCTTCTACGGAGAATATCGGGATAACAACATATCGGATCTGGAACGCGTCCAGTTGATCCAGATCTAGATCCACGTTGCCCACACTAGACCCGGATCCAACCAGGTGAAAGAGGTAGAAAAGCAGCAATGAGCAGTGGGTGGGTATGTGACTCTCTCATGTGTAAATGTGAATAATGGTAATCATAGAAAATAAAAACTTGGGTAACGAGGCTGACAATTTTTTAACTTTTTTTTGAAAAAACTAATTTTTTATTATGAAAACGGGTCTCTGAGTCCGATTTGGGTTTGAGTTACTGGAGCTGAACTTGAACCCAGCCCAGATCAAACGGAACTGAAAATTAAGACCCCTCATCCGGTCCAACCGGGTCAGGTTCGCGATATACAATTTGGTGGAATTCACCAATGCGCTAACGATGCAATTGTTAGAGCTAGTGAGTTCTCTGAGAGAACCTTCCCCTTTCGCTACCTTGGGATCCCAGTCATCCCACTGAATTCTGCAAGATTTTCTTCTGATGTAGTGATATGTATCATGTCTTTTGGAGAAGATCAGGAGTAAATTAATCACTAGGCTAATTTTGACCTCTCTTGCATAGGGTAATGCTAGCTCATCACTTCCATCATTTTGCATTCGCAATAAAATCTGTGAAGACCTCTTTTATGGAATTGCTCCTGACCAACGAAGAATTGTCTTCAAAAAGTGGCCTAGTTTATGTACCGCATATGCAGCAGGAGGATTAACTTCAAGGAATTACTGAGCTGGAACACACGGCTTATTCGTAAAAGGGTTTGTCAGCTCCATTGTGATAATGAAGATGTTTGGAGTACTTGGCTGAAGAAATATTAGATTGTGAATAGAAATATTTGGACTTTACTCCTAAAACTGGTAGCTCGGTTACGTGGAAATCAATGACTCCTGTGGGGGATGAATTTATTATTAGGATTGGAAGTATCCCTGCAGCTCAGGCTGGATGGTCAATCCGAAGATACATGTCCCCTTCTTATGAGCTGACCTATTCAGGTTCGGTAAGAAGATTTGGAACTGTCTTTTGCCCTGCTCTTCCTATTCTCTGCTACTGTCCCCGCAAAATACTCTGTAGGCTGCCAACCTTAGTTTTAAAAAGTGTGCTTAGGCACAAGCTAGGCGGGCGGGAGGTGCACTGGAGGCACACCAAGGCACAACTAAGCTGAATAAGACAAACCCAAGGTGTCATGCTAGTGAGGCGCACTCGGTGCAGATTACTAAGCGATTCCACTTTGTTTTCCAAATGTTTTACTTCTTTTCTCCCCTTTATCTTTAAATTTCAGTTATTTACAAGTTAGCCCTCTATAAGGCGCATGCCTTTGCCTTATCTTCGTCGCCTTAGGACCTCATCGCCTCAGCTCGCCTTGCGCCTTCTCAAACTAAGGTGCCAACTATGGACAACTTCCTTATGCAAGGGTTCCAGTCGATAACTAAATGCATCCTATGTATATCATGACGATTGACGAGTCATCTTCATATTTATTCTTTAAATATTGTTCTCCACTGAAGCTTGGGAACCCTTTTAGGTTTGAACGCACCTTCATAGATCTCGTGGTAATCGGAGAGGCGGGCTTAAGCATTGGAGAGCGAAGTGGTCCCCTTGTTCCCTTGGAGCTACTGTAACTAAGCTGGGGAACTCTGGAAGGAAGGCAATTTCCGGATCTTTAAAGATTAGGATTATTCCCTAGCGGTCGTTATTTCCCGTATAAGGATTTAGGTTGCATACGATTGTATAAGGGTTGTACTCATCTGGAAGAGCAGTATGTTGATCATTAATTAGCTGACTAATAAGGTTATGGTTTTGCCTTCAAGGAAAGAACTCGAAAGGAACTAAAATGAATCTACTACTATCCCCTTCAAAAAAAAAAAAAATTAATCTTTCAAAAAAAAAACATCTACTGCTCACTAAGGAAACAGTATCTGATGTAGTTTTGAGATTGTTGGTTCTTTGGAGCAGCCACCCAAGAATCATCGTTAAGCAAGAAAAGAAAACAAACAAGATGTCGTTGTCAATCAATGAGCCAGACATGTTCTACACTAATCTAAGCAAAATACAAAATGTTTTTGCTGGCTGCATAATGCTCCTTCACAAGTTTCTATAGAGGTAAAACAAGTAACTTTTGACCAAATGAAATGCATTGAACAATTCCGCAGCAAGGATCAAACACAGAGACATTACAAGACTCTTTTACGGAGTTATTATCTGAATGTATGTTAAGAAAAGGAAGAAATCAATGATTAGTATCTTGAAGACTTAGCATTAAATTTTAAAACTCTCGGCCGCCTAATTTTGCATCCAATAAATGCATTTTTTTTTTGTAAAAGCCTTTTTTTCCTTTTGTACAGTCTCAGACTTACTCAACGATGGTCACAGTTCAAAAGCTATAGTTTCCTGATATAAAGCCTCACAGGACGGGATAAAGTAATAAACATTAATGACAGATGAAGTATCTACATTTTTAGAGGTGTGTGAAACTGTAAATTCTCGTAACAAAGAATATGAATGTCATACTGACATCAAATAATGTGAATTAGATGCCAAAGACAGTGACTTCTTACCATAAGGTAGATGCTTACTACCAAATATAGATTAGCGTTAAGCAACATAATTATCAAGAGACACAAATTGTGCAACAACAAAAGAATTTCATATTCCATAATGCTAGTAGAATCCAAATTCATTGGAGTCAATTTTCCATCCCACCTACGGAGTACTTTCTTTTCATACGACTTTGAATTAATATGTAACAAGTGTTGGGAAACAGGCAAAGAATTTCATATTCCATTATGCTAGCAAGTTCTACTGAAACTTTGCAAAATAAGGTTTGCCTACAAAACCTAACATCAAATAAAGGAACTTTTAAAGAACAAGATTCCTCCATTTTAGCGGGATGAGGCGCAAAAGACAATTACCTTTATTAACGATAGAATCAGCAGGAACAGCCAAAGAAGGAAACTTTTCCAACCGGTCACTATTTTGGCATAATTGTTGATCTTCTTCTTTTTCAAGGAAATTTTTAGTTCTCTCTTGCATGTTGACCAATACATTATGCCAACTATTCACCCTGGAGCGGACCGGAAGTCCCACATTCATATCCGTCAAGTCCTCCGCTTTCACCTTCAAACAACAAACACCACATATACATCATGATGTTGCATTGCTTCACCATTCAATTGTGCAAATGTAAAGATGCTTGTCTACCATAGTCATATTATCAACAACATGATTTGTTTGCCAATACACAACCTCAACTTGCCCACTTTTTTTAATCCCATATATTGGTGTGAAAATCTAGACTCCTGCTTTACTATGTTGCCACTTGAGTATTCATCATACCAAAAAAATCAACCAACAAAAAAGAAAGAATAAAGTATAAAAAATCGAATTTGGCCATTTCCTAAAAGAAATTGAGAGTCCATTTCCTGTCACAAGTTAATATAAGGAAATACTATACTTCTCTTTCTTTTGCCTTTTTCCTTTATTTTTCGGTACAAAATTTAGACCGTTAGATCGCCGTTAGACAAATTGGAAAGAAATGGAGAGGATCCTAATTGAAAAAGATCAGTGTCACAGTGGCTGGTTCAGAGACATGATTAACAATGACAGAGAGTTTTATTAGAATAATTAAGATAAAGATACTCCATGATTCTTCTTCATTAATCACCAAACACACCAAGATTACAAAAAATAAAAAAAGCATGCCTTTTAAACACCAGGTCAATTGGGGCAGACTAGTTAATCTTGTGTGGAACCATTGTTATACTCCGTAATAAACATGTTTACTTATATGAGTTTTGGATAAGCCGAAAGCAAGGACCTAAATGTACATAATGAATAAAAAACACAATTGAATACCTTTAAAATGTCTTGAGGATAGGCACCATCAAGCAAAAAGATCAAACAAGAACAAAAGCCTTTAGTAATTTCAGAATCACTATCTGCACCAAACCTCATCCTACCCATTTCATCCTTCACCACCTCCAACCACACCTGGGCTGCGCACCCCCTAACTCGGTTCTCCGGGGACCGAGTCGATTCACCGAGTTGGGGAAGAACCGTGGCATAACCCAGCAGCCTTTTCACCCTGTCAATTGGCTCTGAAAGCGCCCGAAACTCCGATACCAATCTCTTTAGCCTCAAAGAAACAAGCTCAGATGACGAAATGTGGGGAATTTCATCATCTGGGTATGAAATTACTTGAGAAAACGAGTTGGATTCACATTTTGGGATAGGGTTTTTCACGCAATTGGTAACTTTGAGGGGTAAAGATTGAAAATTTAAGGGTTTAAGGTTGAAAAGATTGGATTTTTGAGGTGGGTTATTGAAGTTATATAAGTTTGTGCAAGAACAAGGGCAATATGATGAGGGTAAACCTGAAATTCTGGTGGTGAAACTCATTGTTGTTAATTAATTGTTAATGTTAAAATGACGAAAATGGTGAAAATGAAGATGATTCTACAGAGAGAAAGAAGGGGGAAGAGAGAGAGAAAGAAGGGATTTGTGAAAGTTTAAACGGTGTAAAAATGACATTTTATATTAGCAGGAAGAAGAAGAGGAAGAGCACAAATGTTATTCATTGAAGGCGCCAAAAGATTGGACAAAATTTATTCGCTGCTTTCATTTGTCTTACGTTTTCTGTTTTGACAAAGTAGATAATACATTCGACTGTTAACAATCATAATCCTAGATACCTGGATTATACTGATTCAAGATGTCTAATTATTTTGAGAAAATTGACTAATCAACTTAAAAAAAGACATTTAAAGTTTAAACCAATGAGTTTTAAGTTGAATAGTTAAATTCTCAGTTTTAAGTTGAATAGTTCAAATTCAGTTGTTGAATTTAGGGGTGTGAATGAGACGAGATAGTTCGCGAGCAACTCGAGTTCAGCTCATGTGAGCTTGGCTTGAGAGCTTAATGAGTCAAACCGAGTTAACGTTGGCTCGGCTCGACTCGAACTTATGTAATTAGATAAGATATTACTTATCTTTTATAAAAATATTTTGTCATGATTATATATTTGTATCATACATATCCTCATCGATTTTCCAATATTTGTACATAAAACCTTCGAGCCTTATTATTAAAAATATCGAGAGAGAAAAAAATGAAAATTAAACAATTATATATAGGCTCTAGTTGAGCTCGAGTTTGGCACGAACTCGCGTTAACGCTCGCAAGCTTGATAACGAGCTCGAGCTTTAATTTATGAGCACAAGCCGAGTAAGGTCAAGTTCAAACTCGGCTCGACTCGTTAACATCCCTAATTAAATTACAGAGTAGATATTTGGATATGGTTAAGATCATTTGTACGTTGGAATCCGTTTGAGCGTTTGTATTGGTTTTACACTTCATACTATGCTAAAAACGTAGGCAATATGAATCAGAGGTAATTTGATTGTGTAGATTGGATTGGATGATCTATAAAGCTCGTTACCTGGTTGTTTATACTTTATTTTTATGCGCGTAGTGACTTGATGAAAACGTTTAAAACTTTTTGACTTTTTAGTTTTGTTACCCGTGAAAATCATGGGTTATTTCTAGGAAATTAAAAATTTAGATAGTTGATTTTTTTTGTGAATATTAAATGAAATCAGAATTTATTTCATCATTGATACATATTCATATTCTTTAATTTTGATCATCATCTAATAAAAATTCATAAATTTTGGAATTTGATTATGTACGAATTAGAAAACTTTAAAACCAAATTGAAATACAATTAGTCTTGCTGAAGACGGGTCGGAGCAAGTGACGGATAATGCCACTCACAAAACGGATAGGGGGGACAAGATGGGGGCACCCCCATGTGCTTCCCTCTCTCCTCTATTTGGTCATTTGTGAGGGAAAATGGTATCCGTCACTCCAAAGTGACGGATACGTGCCGTCACAAATGAGATTTTGTGATTGAAATATTGAAGTTGTTAGTTGTATAAAAAGTGAATTTACCCGTGGGGTGTACATGGCATCAAGAGTAATTCGTCATTCCAAAACAAAAGTACAACAAAAAATAATACACAAATTAGTAATTCGTCATTCCAAATTCAAGTTAAAGAAAATACTGCAAATTTTTACCACCCCAAATGATTGTTTTGGAGGAAAACAAATGAGACGATCTTAAAAAGGAGAGGCTAAATAATGTTAATTTGGATGTTAAATGATGTACACTAAAATTAGTGTTCACAAACTTTAAATGACATAAATATTAATTAGGAAAAAACAAAAGCATTCAAAGGGTTGTATATAAATGGGTTTCTTTATATAATCTTTATGATGGTAGGAATTATTGCAAAATTAGTATGAGAGTTAAATTGAGTAACTGTTAGGCTAGGGTAGGGAATTAGAAGAGACTTGTGAGAAAATTCGACGATGCCTTAAGAAAATCATTGGATTTATGTGAAAATTATCGTGGGTTGAACTTAAATAATGGTTGAATATAAAATGCCATAATTTTACGTTTAAGAATATTATTAAGCTACTCATGTGTTTTTCTTTTCAAGTTTGTGTAGTTTTAAATAAATAAATAAATGTATAACTTTTATAAGCTATATTACTATGAAAAATGTTAATCAATTCACTAACTTTATTTTTATTGTAAAATGGGAATTTTAATTGTAAATTAAGAAATTTTGATGAGAATTTTGGTAAGTTACATCTTTTTTTTTTTTTTGAATTTTTTAATTCAACCATGAAATAAAGTTTGTAATTTGGATGTTCAGGAGTAATAGTTATTAAATGGAGGATTAGTGAATGGAAACTATTGTAGGTTTAATAGCCATTATAAACTATCGATTCCCATCTTTTAATTTGCCTTTTCATTTATTTTTGAGTTATGAGTATTATTAAATAAGATAATTCATTAGTGAAGAGCTGAAGAGGTAAAACAAATAGGAAAAAATGTTAATGAAAATTACTATTATTAATATTATTATTGATCTTAAATAGTGGTTGAAATAAAATGTCATACCTTTACTTTTAAGAATATTATTAAATTTCACAATTATTTTATTTTTAATTAAAATGGTTTGTATAACGATCTTAAATAAATAGATGTAGGTGCAAATTTTAAGTGGTACAATTTCAGGAAAGTTAAGTTGAATTTTTTACCAAAAAAAATATACCACATTTTCAACCAATATTTCATCATATGAAAATATATTAAAAAAAAACAATGAAAAACTTTAATCAATTCATTAACATGTTTTATTACAAAACATTCAATTAAAATGTTAATTTTATAAGTTAATGTTATGTTGTCAATTGTCATTAATCAAGTAAGCAATATAAATTAAAATTAACCAATCTAAAAATGACATGTGGAATAAAATTAAATGGTATAAGTAGCCTTTTAACTATATAGTAGAAATGTCTGTGTGGAGAATGGTTGGGTAGGCGTGTGTCAATCTTAATCAAGGTGGCAATGTAAATGTCTATGTGGCTTTTCCACATCCTACGTGGCTTTGTCTAGTTGGCATTTTTTAGGATGTCTTTTAATAGTATTTTATAGATTCACAAATAATTTACCTCTTTAATTTTGGTTGTGTAAATTGCGTGATCAATAAGCTCATCCAACCCATTTGTTATCGGTGAAACTTATCATCCGCCATCCATTCTTCCATCCCTTCGTCATCCGCCAATGAAACGGGTGTGAATCGGTTGATAAATGGGAGATTATATAAATATATAACTCGTTATGTAACGCCCCCTTCTTGCCCGGCCAAGGTAATTAGGAGATGTTACCATCTCGGTTTCCCGAGGCGGTGAAATTGAAGTTGCAATTAAGAAACAATTAATATAAGTAAGGCATTTAGTGAATTACATAACTATAAATGAATAAATGAAATAATTAATACAACTCATGACTACTATGCTAATCTAATCAACTATGCTCGACTCGACTGTCATCACGGCTCGTCCCTTCTCCCGCATGCTACCAAGGCTAACCTGTAAACAACTACTCCCCATATGATCGGAAATATCATATGGATCGACACAGGCCACCTCGGAAATAGGTGACATTTACACGGATACAACAAACGCCAGTTTCAATACATAAACATAAGACATGACTTGGTAAGTAGAGATGCGACATAATAATTATGTGAATGAGACTTGAATATGCAATCATCATACCGGTATCGGGACACGCCCAGACGTACCCACAAGGCCACAACCACCGGTGCCAGGGACACCACACAAAGGTACCGGGATACGCCCAGACGTACCGGGTCCGGAAGCCAACCGGATCCCCTGCCAGACGTCGCGGCTCAACCACACGAGTCCCTCCGTGACTCAAGCCATTAATGTGCACATCCCCTTTGGAGTGGGAAGCTTCAAGGGGCGACCCGAACGCAAGACGGTTTCCCAACCGTCTTACGTCTCCTCAACAGTCAAGTACCACCACCAAAGACCTCCAACACAATACAACCACAACCATACATGACCAAAGGAAGAACAACATTTAACATATATCCAATTCATGAATTCAATCCCACATACATACTAACCGACTCATACTAGCAAGGAAAGACACCCAAATATGCATACCAAATATTGAAACCGAGTAGGATAACCTTCCTTTTCGCATTCTTCATAAGCTACTTGATTCCGACTCGACTCCGTCTCATAAAACCGTCTCATGAGACCGTCTCACCCTAAACAAATCATACAACACTATCACAATGCGTTCTACACTACAATAATATGAAACCATTTATTAATAGTCACTAATTACTCCTATTACATAAGCTATATACTAATTAATCTCTCTTAGTAAACCCTAACTCGAGATTAACATAAGACAAAGAGGAAAAGGTGGGATTTTGACTTACAAAGGTAGATCGGGGATTAGGAGAGGTGTTCCATCATTAATCCAAGCTTGAAGGCCAAGGGAAGGTTTAGAGAGCATTTAGAGAGAGGGGATAGTGTTTTAGAGTAAGAAGGAAGAAGAAGAAGAATGAAGAGGATGAGGGTTTGGATAAGATAAAATCCCGAAATATCATTTCTCGGGTACAGCACAGTGCCACTCGACCGAGTGACCGGTTCACTCGACCGAGTGACACCCACTCGGTCGGGTATACTTTTTACTCGACCGAGTGCCACTCACTTAGTCCTCATTTCTGCACCTCCCGCAAGCCAACCGGTGATGATTGATCCGCATGTTTGGTACACAGAACGATTTATGACAACTCGTAAGTTTATCATCAAGTGATAGCTCAAATACTTGTGTCTACCCCTTGGTCGTCATCTACGCGCCATTACGGTCGTTTTGACAGTAATTAAAGTACATTTGGAGTCCGGGTCAAAAATCGTCTTCATTTTCTAATAACCGTTTAAAATGCCGAGTCAGAATATTCTGGAATGTTCCGGATATTTATATTCCATATTTTCAATCTTTTAATCTTTTGGTAAATTATATCCCGAAATTATAATTTATATAATAAGGAAATTAAGATCAACTGGTCCATGCCATATATATCAAAAATGCTGATTGGAGGTCTTATAAGCCTAAACCTGATTCTAGTTGGTCTTGGCGCAAAATCTGTAGTGTCAGGGATTCTCTTAAAGCTGGTTATCAGGGGGCATGGTGGTTGAAGAATGATAACTGTTACTCCATTCAGCAGGGGTATCAGTGGTTGGGTGCTGCAGAATGCCCTCAGGAATGGGCCAAGTTTGTTTGGAACAATCTTAGTGTACCTAAACACTGCTTCATTGGGTGGTTAATTGCATATAAGAGACTTCTCACTAAAGATAGGCTTTGTAGCATGCAAATTTGTGCTGATAAACTCTGTGGTCTTTCTGGTGTTGCTGATGAAGACCATAATCATCTGTTTTTTCGGTGTGATTTGTAAGAGATGTTTGCAGTTGGTTGATCAGAATCTGGGCATTAAGGTTCCTACTGCTGATGTTGTTACCTGGTGGCTGCATCTTCGAATCAAAAGTTTGTTAAGGAAAAAGATAGTTGCAGCTGTGATTCAAGGGTTACATTATAAGATTTGGGAAGCAAGGAACAAATGTAGGCTTGATAATGCTGTAGCCAATCCTGCTTTCATTGTCAGGCAGATTAGAGAGGAGATTAGTACTCGTGTTCTTCGTTGTTGTACTGCTAAGAATGGGGATAAGGCTAGACATTGGCTGAATATGTAGCTTTGTCTCCTGCCCCTTATGAGTTGATGTAATTTGCAAGTTAATTTGGTTATAATATACTTACATTTTTACCAAAAAAAAAAGAAATTAAGATCAACCGCAATTCCATAATAGAAACGCGGAAAGTCTTTCTTCCGCAGGAGGAAACTCTTGGGGAAAGGACGCGGCCCAGTCTTTGCGCCTCTTCAAGAGACGCGATGGTTCTTCGCGCCTCTTCCCCAAAGACCTTTCTGCGTATTTTAAGATCTTTTCGAGATTTACTTCCAAAGTTTTACCGAAATCCTAATTCCTTCGTGTGATTAGTATAAATAGGGACCTTCGTTCCTCATATTTCTCACGCGAGTGTTCTCCCTTCTCTTCTCCCTTTGCATTCTAAGACCATGCTTTTTGGCGTCTACGTGCCTGAACTTTCGACCACGTAAGCTCGGATCCTTCTGAGTACCAGCCTCGTTTTGCATGACCGACCAATTTGACCAACTCCACATCAATCAACTTAATCAACTTTGTTTAATTTCCTCTTAGAGGGCAGTTTCGTCGTACATTCGAGTCGAGCATCACTAAACGTTAACTTAGTTAATCTTGTTTGGTCAATCATGTAAGTCTGAGGGTGTAAATCCCATCTTTTATTATTGTACTTTATTTTTGTAATCATTATTGTAAGATTTACGTCGAAAGTATATTCAAAACCGATTTACAAAACCTTTATTCAAACCCTTCTTAACGGATTAACGGGAGACAGATGTCGAGAAGGAACGTAGCAACTGCTGCGCCTCTTTGAAGGGACGCATCACCTGCTGCGCCTCTTCCTGAGGCTGCCACAGTTCCTACTTTCCTTCTTCTTCCTTCGTCTTTTGTTTAATTCATCTGTTTATCTTGTTTCGTCTTTGCTTGTTCTTATTTTGTTAGCATGATAATTTTGACATATGAATCATTATTAATTTATCATCTTTTAATTCCCGACTTAAATCCCAAGTAACTCATATTTGCGGGTTTTCGTCATTAAAATCAAATCCGGGTTTTAGAGATTCGATTCATCAATATCAAGTCTCTGAAATTCATCTTTTGTATATTTTCATCTGTTAATTATCGTCATCATCATCAATAGTTTAGCATTAATAACCTAACTAGTTTGTTAATTTGTAATTAACCTTGTAATTAATCTTGTAATTAATTTGTCCTAATTAGTTTTATCCCGTCTTTTATTGTTTTTATGACCAATTCACATGTAAATAATATATTAATCCACTTCTATCCGAGTCAAATATCGATAATCAAGCATTAAATTCACCAATGAACATTAACGATATGCAATTCTGGCTTCACAGCCAGAATTCACCTCAGGAACAGACGCAGTGAGCACTGCGCCTCTTCAAAGGACGCAGATCACTGCTTTGCGCCTGTTCCGGTTGAATTCGCCTCACGAACTTCCGTTGTTGCTTTGACTTAGTTATTAGCTTACGTATTAATTAACTATTACTCGTATTATCACCTAATAATCTGTTCGTTAATTTATTTTCCCTTTCTTTTCTACAACCATCCGTTTTAAATGTATCTTCAACGTAGATCAATTAACCCGTTGTAATTATTGCAATTTTCAATTATTGTATTTATTTCTTTATCATATTGTTTGTATGCTCTCACATGCAATCAACCTAAATTTCTACCTCGACATTAATGCATGTTAAATTACGTGTCTACCGACTTAGTTAATTTTCACATGTTAGGATTAAGTTATTGGATGTTGCATTGCATGCATATAATCGACAACATATCGAGTATGAATAACTTCCATAATCATTTGTAGAGGCCGCTATTGAGGCGGGCGGGGTTAGGTGTTTGTGGACATGGCCCACCTGCATGCCCACTTCGATCTGTGGACATACAGCGGTGTTTTGAATGCCACGCTCGGCGGCGTAAAAATGCTTTCGACAGGATCGTTTTAGATCGGTCGGTTTCGTCTCGGTAAGGGTCTCGAAACGATTAGAGATGTTCGGAGTCGCCACCAAGCATTTGTGGGATGCTTGGAACCCGTTTGAAATCCACTTTATACCTCGGTCAAATCGAAGCACAAAGCAGCGTTTGACATAGGTACTAAAGATAAGGAAATCGTCCCTCTTTAGCATCCTATCTCTAGAATGACTCTCGTACGCCCTGGATAAGGTCGTCCACTATCCAAAGTTTCTGAGTAAGAGGTGAAGGTACGTATTGGGAAGCCCTTTAATCAGACACCCAATCCCGCCCGCGGTAGCGGCCTCTACTGATCGATCTTGGTTGGTTGAATGCAAAAGTTGATAAAACGGTTTAAATGCATGAATGCGCATCCAATAATTTAAACCTAACATGTGAGAGCTTTCTAAGTCGGTTGATTTAATCCAAGTATCAAGTATAAGATGTCAAGTTGGATTAATGATTGATTTGCATGCAAGACGGAAATTAAACATCCATTTACCGTATTAGGTTTAGGGTGCATAACGTGATCCATTTGTCTTAGTAAAGCATTTTTCAAATATGATTTTGAATAAATAAATAGTCATCTGATCCGTCCTATATCCGGGCTAACCGGAGCCGGGATCGTCCTAGACTAATCTTTGGAAAGAGAACAGCCCATACTGCAGGCGACGGCTACATGAGGCGCGAGCCGCCGGCGGTGTAAAGGGGCCTCCCCTGGTTCTGAAAATGAGAAAGAAAAGGCCTGCTTGAGGCGCGGGTCAGCCTACGGTTATATGCCGTGTTCTGACCTTTTGAAAACGTTATAAAACGTGTTGAGAAATGGGTATTTGAACCCGATTTGGTTTGAAAAGGTCGTTTAGACCGCATTTGTTGATTTGAAGAACTACACTCGAATAATCATCATTATTTTGATAATATTCGGTGCCGGGTTCGACTTGACAAGCTTGACATGAATAGTTTTGAAAATAATTATGAACTAATTGTTTTAAGTTCATTTGAATGTAATTAGTCGATACTCGTCATCGTACCCGGGTTAAAATCCGGCATGGTATGTAGAACCAAGGATGACTTTGTGTTGGTGACTAATATGCTTGTTTCGAAAATGTAAAGAAAATGATGAAAGACTTTAAAATACCTCCCAAAAATAAACTAAAAGGCTTTAAAATACCTTTTAAATGTTATTAACCAAATATTATCACCGAAACACGGATTTAACCGTCATGGAAAGAGGAACCAAGGGTGAAAATTGTTTTATGGTTAAAACAAATAAAATAAAATAAAAAGGTTCGAAAATATTTGAAATAGTAAAAACCGATTGTAAATATGAAAATGAATTAAAGGGAAATGACGAGAACAAACTCGGTTGAGTTCTGACCTGGACGCCCCATTGAGGCGCGGGCAAGCCGGCGAACCAAGGGGCTTCTGTCTCAGGCCAAAAATCAGTTTTGGCTCGTTTATCCCATGTTTTGGTTCATGTTATGCACGTTTTAGCATGTTATAGTCATGAAACAAATGAAAACATGATAAAAAGAGGATTTTTACACCCTCATACTTACATGTTTGGTTATGGCGAGTGACCTACGTAAATGTAACAACTCGTTTGGTCGGAAAAAACTCTGTTTAAAACCGTTTTGGTACGTAAAAAAGAGTGTTTTAAGATTAATGACGGTGTAGTGGTCGAAGTGGTCGGTCAAGTGATTTAAATGCACGATGATGGTACCAAACAATGTGTAAGGCTTGTATTTACGATCGGTAGGTCGTAAATACGCGTCGGATTGTGACTTAAGAAGTCGAGTCGAGAATTTTAAGGGAGAAAAGAGAGGGCGGACACTCGCGTAAGTCTCAAATGGGGGGCATTTGAGGGGTATTTATAAGAAAATAAGTGGTTGTGTGAGTTTTGAGCGACGTGGCCACCTGGGCTGCTCAAAGAGGCGCGAGCCACGTCGCGGGTCTTCGAGGTGTGTTGTTGCTTTCACACAAAAACAATCATGATTTGTTCTATCCTAGGTTTTGTAGTCATATGTTTGGTACTTGACCAAACATAAATTCGGAAAAACTTAAGGTAGAAGGTTTGAAATGTTTTGTTTTTGGTGGTTGACTCGGTTTGACTCGTTGTTGGAGTCGGGATTTGAATTTTTGAGTTGGTTTTTGGTCCGGTGTCGGTTTTGACTCTAGTTAGTGTCATTGCGACCCCTTCGTCGTGCATTAAATACTCCAGGTATTTTTGAAATGTTTTGAAATGTCTTATTTTCGAAATCATTTTAAGTTTTCCGACGTAAAGTTGTACACAAACTGTCGATCAAACACCGCGATTCCAAAACATGTTATAGTCCGATAATCATCGGGTGTTTGTTGGAGTCTCAGCAGATCGGGTATCTCTGAGCCCCACTTTGACTGAGGCTTGGACAGGGCGAAAGTCAAAGTAGAGCCCCTAGGTCAATCGAAGATTATTACCTGGAGACCCAAGCGACGTCGAGGCGGCTCGAAAGGATTCAGGCCAAGGACCTGCCGTCGGGAAGGGCGACGCCAAGGCGACTCGAGGTTACGAGCCAAGGACCTGTCGTCGGGAACAGTTTAGAGTCTGTCGACTATCCGTGCGGGTCGTTTAAAGTCCGTTAGACTACGTATAAAGGCTCGCCAGCCATAAGAAGGAGTCATACCTGAGGCATCTTCGGATATGTCCTTGCGTGTTTGCGGACAAAGGCTCGCCAGCTGTGAGAAGGAGTTGTACCCGAGGCATATTCGGGATTTGTCCTTGGGTGTATGCGGACAAAGGCTCGCCAGCTATGAGGCGTAGTAAGGCTCGTCAACCATTGCGCGTAGTAAGGCTCGCCAGCCATGGCGCGTAGTAAGGCTCGCCAGCCATGGCGCGTAGTAAGGCTCGCCAGCCATGGCGCGTAGTGAGGCACGCCAGCCATGGCGCGTAGTAAGGCTCGCCAGCCATGGCGCGTAGTGAGGCTCGCCAGCTATGGCGCGTAGTTAGGCTCGCCAGCCATAGCGCGTAGTGAGGCTCGCCAGCCATGATGCGTAGTAAGGCTCGCCAGCCATGGCGGGTAGTAAGTCTCGCCAGCCATGAAACGTAGTAAGGCTCGCCAACCATGATGCGTAGTAAGGCTCGCCAGCCATGAGGCGTAATAAGGCTCGCCAGCCATGGTGCGTAGTAAGGCTCGCCAGCCATGGTGCGTAGTAAGGCTCACCAGCCATGGCGTGGTCGGTTAATGGACCGTGAGAATAGCCACGTCAAATGGGCTAGTTTTGAAAGTAGCGAACTCGTGATGCCGCCGTGAAAATAGTGAATTTTGAATTTCACTATCAATGTTGTTGAAATAAGCGGGTTCCGCGAGGAAGCCCCCCTGTTGACATTTGAAGGAATAGCGAATTTTCACTTCCACTACTCGTTTGTTTTAATTTGCAGTGGTGGTTTTAATCGCTGTTTGTTTGAATTTTGAAGGAAATAACAACTTTTAAATTTTGCTATCACGTTTGGAGTGACGGTTTATGTGCCGCCGTTGACATGTGATGTAAATAGTGAATTTGTAATCTTCACTATTGATTGAAGTGACGGTTTATGTGCCGCCGTTGACATTTGACGGAAGCAGTGAATTTGGAATCTTCACTATTGATTGAAGTGACGGTTTATGTGTCGCCGTTGACATTTGATGGAAATAGTGAATTTGGAATCTTCACTATTATTTTTGAAGTGACGGTTCATGTGCCGTCGTTGACATTTGATGGAAATAGTGAATTTGGAATCTTCACTATTGATTGAAAATAGTGAATTTTGAATTTTCACTATTATTTTTGAAATTGGCGAAAATAGCGAATTTTGAATTTTCACTATTATTTTTGAAATTGGCGGTTTTGATCGCCGTTTGTTTGAAATTTTCGAAAATGGCGAAGTTAAATTTTCACTATTTGTTTTTGTCTTTGAGAGAATGACGATCTTTGATATCGTCAATGAAAATTTGAAGTTTGTTATGTGAAAATTGGACTAAAGCCCAAAATTCGCTGAAAGAGTAAGGGACGCCTGATTGAGGCGCGAGCCACCTGGCGAACCAAAGGGGCTTCCCTTTTTTTTGTAAAAAGACGCGAGGTTTGGCTGCATTTCATTCCTCATTCATCTTCAACCTTCGACATAAAAACCCGCAAAGAATCGCTATTGTTGGACTCTTGCTAGCTTCTATTCATGCCATCAACAATAATGTCGTCTCAAGGTATGCATTTCCTCTCGAATCCATTTGTTTTTCTTGGTCTTTAGCTTAATTGAATTAGGGTGAACCTTTACCCTAGAAAATCGATTTGGGCGTTTTTGCTTGAGCCCATTTCGAGTGAAATTGATGATTGCATTAGGTTAGAAGCCTGTTTAGGAGTATAGGGGTGCTTTTAGTTTGCATTTTGGTCCCCGTTCCCGCTCCCCATGCTCGAAAATCGTGAATGAGGTGAGAAACCGTCTCATTTCACAATGCCAAGTTTATTTGCTTAGATAATGGGTCCCACTAGGTTGCATTGTAGTCGGGAAATATCATTTTTGCCATTGTGGACCTTTGTTGGGTATTGTGGGCGAAATTGGAATTTTTGCCTTTTGTGACGGTCTTATGTCTGACAAAATAAGCGTCTGTTTGAGCTTGATTTGAGTCAGTTTGCCTTAAAATGGACCTTATTGGTAGTTTAGGTCACCTTGAGGTGTGATAAAATCACGTATGCCCTTTTTGCGGTCGTTTTTGAATTTTGACCGGCTTGTGCTCAAATTGGCGTATGAATTGCCTTTTCGAGCCGTAGAAAAATTTTCCATTGCCTTGGGAATGTATTTTTGGTTCGTTGGCGAACCTTGTATGGGTCTTGAAATGCCGTTTTTTTTGTGGTGGTTTTGACTCGTCTTTTGCTTGAAAAGATGGGCGAGTCATTTTTTTGTGCGTTTTTTTGTGAATGGTTTTGTTTGATTGGATTTTGGGCGGGATTGCCCTTAATTTGCTTTGCAGGTTGTTTGTTTGTTCCGGGTTTGTCCGATTTACGCCGTCATAGCGCCGAAATTTTGGCCGACGTTTTTTGTTTATTCTTTTGATCGCAGGGTACCATTTGGGACCTATGGGGTCCGTTGTTGAGGTACTGGAGGAGGAGGATGATCCCGGAGGAGCTGCAGTGACCGAGGAGGCTACCGGATTTGAGGCGATGGTGGAGGATGCTTCCGTAGAGGAGGAGAGGCGACTGATATGGCCGGTTTGTCCTTTTCATTGTGGCTCATAGACAGGATTGGTGATGATTGGGGGTCAGCACCGGGGTGGTGCATCGCATCATGGTTCTTGGCCTCCTTATCATCCGAAGTCTGCAAGACACTGTCTTTATTTTTGTCGTGGAGCAGGAACGAGGTATTACCATAATCGTTAGTGTAGAAAACAGGCAACAGGTAGCACATATGCATAAACATAAACACGTAAATGCATTTGAACAAAAATTAACCAAGATGACTTGGAGTTAAAATTTAAAATTTGAAAAATGAATTTTGAGGATTTTCGCGACAAGTCGTCACGTTTGGATAAAAGGAATTAATTTGAAAATTGAGTAATTAACTCGTGTCTTGAATTAAATTGCATCGGAAATTATTGAAATTGATTCGAAAAATTTCAAACTCAAACCGTCACGGATGATTTTTAGAAGAGATTTTCACGAGTGTATTTGATTTTTGAGGTCAAGACTCGAATTTGTGAGTGCTTGAAATTTGAGGAAATTGACGTCGTGTTATCAATTTTCGATTTATATTTGGATGGGAAACTGCGAAAAAAGCGAAAAATTTTTGGAATTTCAACAGACATGGAAACGATCCGTCGCGGATCGAGGCGACTAGCCCTTCCCCCCCTAAAAAAGAAAGAAAAATCCG
The DNA here is from genome assembly GCF_048544455.1 of Silene latifolia. Lineage (NCBI taxonomy): Eukaryota > Viridiplantae > Streptophyta > Magnoliopsida > Caryophyllales > Caryophyllaceae > Silene > Silene latifolia. The sequence continues at coordinate 125,061,902 of NC_133537.1, forward strand.
TATGTCTAAAGCTGCGTCATGGAAACCGTGTCGGATTTCGTAAAACGTGAAAACAAGGAAATGTGAGTGTGAGGAAACACAAAAAAGTCCTGGATCATCCCGAGGAGGCGCGAGCGTCCTGGCGGGAGGTTTGAGGTGTCAGGAGAAAACACAAGTTGAAAGAGACAGGTCAACAGCGGGAATCCTGGGGAAGCTCCAAAGAGGCGCGAGTAGCCTGGCGATGGAAGCCGACTCTCCCCTTTTTCTGAAAAACGCGCTGGTTATTTTTGTATAAATAGTGATGTTTTTGCTTCATTGTTTCATCATCCGAAACACAAAACATCTCTACAAGACTTCTTCTTCTTCTTCCACAAAAATATTTCATGGATGCTTTTGAGAATGTATTGCGACAATGGTGCCGGGATTTGCCGCCTCCTGAAAAGTATCAACTTGTTTGCATGGGAGTTGGTCAATTGTTGGTGCTCCATCAAGTCAAGGTGCAACCTTCATTTCTTGAAGCATGTTCTCGGTTTTGGGATTCGAAACACCATGTTTTTGTTTTCCCGAAGGGTGAGATTTGTCCTCTTGCCGAAGAAGTTGGAGCCATTGGTGGGTGGCCGGGTTGTGTTCCGGTGCTTCCTCCGACTCGTTTGTGCTATAAGGAGAAATTCCATTCCATGTTGGGTTTGTCGACAAGTCAAGTCAACTTTATTCTTGCTCCACATGGTGTGGATATGTTGGCTCTTATCAACATCTTTTCAAACCGATTAGATGTCAATGTCTTGGAAGTGGCTAGGAGAAGGGCTCTTGCTTTTTGCCTTGTCCATGTGTACCTCTTTGTTGATGTCTTGAAGAAGGAGGGGCCAAAATGCTATGGTAGCATGACCCTTATTCATGTGATTGAGCAAATGGAGCATGGTAGAGATCCATCATGGTTGGTGCTTGGAGAGATCATCCAAGCCTTGGACAAAGAAGGCTCTTGTGGAGAAGCTCCCTCATTTGGGTCCCCAAGGATCCTTCAAGTGTGGCTCTTGGAGAGGCTAAGGTATGTAGAGCCTCCGGTTGATTCTTCTTTTTATTCCTTCCGTCACCTTACCACGAGGAAGAAGTTGTACCCGGATAGTTTTGCTTCTACCGAGGCTTATTGGGCCGCAAGATTGGCGGAGGAGGGTGGTCCTCATATCCGTTGGGTGGTGCCATGGTGGCACTTGAGGTCTTTCACGGGGTTGCCCGCTTCGGGTGCTAGTCCTCGTTCTTTGATGGTGGTGGGTTTGAAGGTTTCTTCCTTCATTTATCCCGAAAGGCTCATGAGGCAAATGGGGCGTCAACAAAAGGTGCCCGCTCAATATACTCTTGTCCAAGAGAATGTTTTCCGGAACTCCGAGCTTGTGGAGGTCTTCGAAAGATGGTGGGCCACTCGGCCGCTTTGGGAGGTACCAAACCCCGTTGCCACGACATGGGTGACTCCCGCTTATGTCAAGTGGTCACGTGCTCCGTCCTTGGAAGAGAGATCCAAATTTCGTAAGGACGAGGTTGTCGACTTGAAGTACTAAGAGGTTGGCAAGGCCAACCGCACCTTCTTCGAGGAGTATGTTGATGGGGCTAGCCCCGATGTAATGAGACCACCGAAGAGGAGGAGTTCCGGCCCCAAGAATATGGTGGGCCGTGCATTTGCTCTTTTGGGTCGAACATGGGGTCTTGTGCTAGACTGGAGGCCGTCGCCGTCTTAGATCCGTTGAGGATCTGTTCCGAGGAATAAATCCATGCTAGGCGGGCCAACAAGAAGAACAAGGGGAAGATGTACCCCGAGGGAAAAGGCAAGGGTAAAATGGAAGAGTGAAGACCTCCATTACCCGTTTTATTATTATGTCGTATTATTCTCGTGAGTTTTTTATTATGTTGTATTAGCTAGGTGTTGTGTGTTTTGTGCTAGTTTTATTATGTGAGGTGTTTTAATTGACACCTTAGCTTCGATAAGTTCTAGACTCGTCGAGCTTTATTTGGAATTGAAATTGTAATCCCTCCCATTATTAATTAAATAAGGGGATTGCCCGTGTCGAAAATTGTGAACGCTTGTTTCTTCCATCCATTTGGTGAAGGCAATTCAATTTGAATTATCCTTAACATTTGCACTTGGGAAAGTGGTATTTTGTGAGGAAGGGAGAAAGGCTTATTTTTGTATTTTGTTGTGAAGGGAATGGATTTCCTTTTCTCTTTTTTTGATGGGGATTTTTTTTGTATGTGGGGGTTTTTGTCGTATGGGGATGGTTGTTTTTGATTGTGGGGATGGTTGTATCCTTCTTGTGTAAGAAAGGACTGCCTACGTATTCATCTGAAGAGGTGAAATCAAACCATGATCGTAGTTGGAAATGCTTTGTAAATTTGATTGGGTTTTGTGGTTGTATCCCTCAGGTATAAGAGGGACCGCCTACGTATCCACCTGAAGAGGTGAAACCAAACCATGCTCGTAATTCATGGGTTTTTGTTTTGGTGCAAATGGATGTTGCCTTTGACAGATCAAAGGACATTCGAAACGGGCAAGGTGCCGCAGCTTAGACTCGATAAAACATGCAATTTCAAATCAGAACATGTCGAGGAACTTGACTTAAAAAGGGGTTGAGGTGGTTGCTAGTCGTAAGACTAGGCTAGGTTGTTGGTTGATATGGTTCAAGGGTAGTATTTCTTGCGTTGGTCTAGATTGGTCGGGTTTGTAAAGTCCTCCCCATCTAGGTCACTCAGTCTCACTGCACCCCCCGAAAGTATTTTCTTGACCAGGTATGGCCCGACCCAGTTGGGTTTGAATGTCCCCCTCGGATCGACGGGTAATGATGCTCGAACTAACTTGAGGACCAAATCGCCCTCCTGGATGTTCCCGAGTTTAAACTTCTTGTTGAATGCCCGTTGTATACGTCGTTGGTATAGCTGGACGTTTTGCAAGGCGTTGAGTCGCCGTTCGTCTAGAAGAGTGAGTTGCTCGTACCTTTCACGGGTCCATTTCGCCTCAGGGACTTGACTCTCCAGTATGATGCGTAGAGAAGGGACCTCTAACTCTACCGGTTGAACCGCCTCCATACCGCATGCTAGGTAGAAGGGTGTGGCGCTTGTCGGTGTTCGAATGGAGGTTCGGTATCCCTAGAGTGCGAATGGGAGTTTGCTCGGCCAATCGCGGTAATTGTCTTGCATTTTCTTGATAATGGTGACAAGAGTTTTGTTCGCTGCCTCCACCGCTCCGTTGGTTTGGGGACGGTAGGGGGATGATCAATGTCGTTTGATCTTGTATTTGTCCAGCAAAGCTTGAGTTTCCGCCCGGAAGTGAGAGCCTTGATCGCTGATGATTTCATGGGGTACCCCATACCGGCAGATGATATTGTTTTGAATGAACTTGGCCACTTGTTTGGTGGTCAAGACTGCATATGACTGTGCTTCCACCCATTTGGTGAAGTAGTCGATGGCGACAAGGACGAAGCAATGCCCCTTGGTGCCTACCAGGTTGACTTTCCCGAAGATGTCGATGCCCCAGGTTGAGAAAGGCCAGGGTGACGTCATGGTGTGTAAAAGAGATGGTGGTATGTGTTGTATGTTGGCGAAGATTTGGCAATTGTGGCAATGTTTGGCGTAGTTACAGCAATCGGCTTCCATGGTGGTCCAGTAGTAGCCTAGCCGTGTGATTTTTTGAGTAAGCATCATTGCGCTCATGTGAGGGCCACATTCTCCGTCGTGGACCTCTCCCATGACTTTTTTGGCTTTGTGATGGTCAATGCAAAGGAGGATAATTTCTTGGGGTGTTCTTTTGTATAGTTGATCTTGGTTTATCACGAATTGTGATACAAGTAAACGGATGGCTCTTTGTCCTCTTTGATCAGAGTTGGGAGGGAATTCGTTTTTGGTTTTGTAGTTGAGGATGGCTTGGTACCAAGGTTCATCATGACTTTCCTCATCGTCGATGATGGCACAAACGTGAGCTGGCTCGCTCCTTCTCTCGACACATAGGGGCATCGATGTCATGTCGTCAGGTATGTTGACGAGTGCGGCAAGCTTTGCCAGGGCATCAGCAAATTGATTTTCCTCTCGTGGCAGATAGAAGTAGTCAACTTGGTCGAAGAACTCGGCCTCTTGATTGATCTTTGCTCGGTAGGGAGCTAAGCTGTCAGATCGGATTTTCCATGATTCGGACACCTGATTGATGATGAGTGAGGAATCGCCGTGGACCCTCAGCCTCTTGATGCCAAGTGTGATGGCTGCTTGTAGGCCGGTGAGGCATGCTTCATATTCAGCGGCATTGTTGGTGACGGCAAAGTCTAGCTTTACCGAGATCGGAACATGTTCTCCCTCCGGTGATATTAGAAGGATTCCCACCCCGAAGCCTCTCAGATTAGATGCACCGTCGAAGTATAAGTCCCATGCAACGGAATCGGCACAAAGGATGTCTTCGTCAGGAAGTGACCACGTGTCAGTCGTTGGATCCTCGTTGACGGGATTTTCAGCTAGGAAATCGACAACTGCTCTTCCCTTGATAACCTTGAGGGGTACAAGCTTGAGATCAAACTCAGACAGCATGAGCGTCCACCTAGACAGCCTTCCGTTTAGTACGGATTTTTCGAAGATGTATTTGACCGGGTCCATCTTGGAGTAGATGTGGATCGTGTAGCTGAGCATGTAATGCCGCAGCTTCTTTGTTGACTATACTAGGGCAAGGCATGTCTTCTCCAATTAGGTATACCTCGTCTCGTACTCAATGAACTTTTCGCTGATGTAATAGATGGCTCGTTCTTCGCCGTCGACTGTTTGTGCTAACATTGCTCCCATGGCTGTGTTGGTAACAGTCAGGTATAGGGATAAAGGAATCCCCGGTTTAGGTGGCATGAGGACAGGAGGTTTGGATAGAATTTCCTTTATCCTGTCGAAGGCCTTTTGACAGTCGTCGTCCCAATCGGTGTGATCGGAGACGCGAAGCTTCTTGAATATTGGTTCACAAATCATGGTGAGCTTGGCAATGAAGCGGCTGATGTATTGGACCTGGCCGAGAAATCCCCGAATCTCCTTCTCGTTCCTAGTCCGAGGCATTTGTTGAAGGGCTTTGATTTTGGTTGGATCAATCTCAATGCCTCTTTTGCTGACGACATATCCCAAGAGTTTTCCGGAGGTGACCCCGAATGCACACTTCTGAGGATTTAGTCTCATGTTATATTTCCGCAGACGAGCGAAGAATTTTCGAAGAGCGTTGATGTGCCTGTCCCATTATTTTGATTTGACAATCATGTCATCGACATACACCTCTACCTCCTTGTGCATCATATCATGTAGGAGAGTGGTAGCGGTTCTTTGATAAGTAGCCCCGGCGTTGATAAGACCGAAGGGCATGACCGTGTAGCAATATGTACCCCACTGTGTAGTGAATGCTGTCTTGTGCATGTCTTCCTCAGCCATTTTAATCTGGTTGTACCTGGCATACCCGTCCATGAATGATAGGAGGGCATGTTCGGCGGTGTTGTCTACCAGAATGTCAACATGTGGCAAAGGGAAGTCATCCTTTGGACTAGCCTTGTTCAGATCCCTGAAGTCGACGCAAACCCGAATTCTTCCGTCTTTCTTTGGTACGGGCACAATGTTGGCCACCCAATCAGAGTATTCAGACACTTTGATGAAATTAGCCTTGAACTGTTTATCCACTTCTTCCTTGATTTTCAAGGCCCATTCAAGACGCATCCAGCGTAGCTTCTGCTTCACAGGTTTAGCTCTGGGTTTAATGGGTATCCAGTACTCTGGAATTTCCCTGTCAATCCCAGGCATATCTCTGTAGGACCAGGCGAACACATCCTTGTATTCGTGGAGGAGGTCAATGAACTGTTGTCTTTCCGAGGGGTCTAGGGTTGTCCCTATCCTAAGTTCTTGAGGTGTATTGTCGGTCCCTACGTTAATAGGTTCGGTCTCCTCAATGATGGGGGTTCTGGTTTCCCGTTTGTCAAGTTCTTTGGCTAGGTGAGGTGGGTAGTCACTCAAGTCAAATTCCTCATAGTCATTTAGAATTGCATTGCAGTTAAATTGAGACGAGTCATAAGCAAACTTAGCGTTCATTAAGTTGACACGAGCGAAAAGCTCGGAGAGGACAAACATCTCGTGGCCAGTCAGAGGCGACACAGCAGAGGAGGTGGCCCCTGGAACAGGCTCCAGGTTGTCACCTTTCATGGGAGTGGGGGTGACCCTAGTAGACTCGACCACCGAATCCCCACGACTTTGTGATAGAACAGTGGGAAGGGGACCTTGACTGGGACATCAGGAGTGTTAGGAGCTATGACAGACTCTGACTCCGATTCAGACTCAGATTGTTCTTCGCTTCCCTTCTTGAACATAGGGCCTTCTCCAGTTGTGATCTTGAGAATGCGGCCTTGGCGATCGGTCCACTTGATGGTCTTCCTCCAGCCCTGTGTAGCTTTCTCTGGGTCAGTGTCAGAGATCAGGGCGGTTGGGTCAAATTGATTGTCCTTCAGGGCGATGTTGATAATGTCCTCATAGTCGAGGTGCTTAATGTTATCTTCCCCAAAGAAGAGAGTGACAGCTTGTCCATCGAGGCATGATGACGGCTTAGACTCGGTTGAAGCAGCTTCGGTGTTGTTGGGGATGAAGAAGCAGTCCTAGAAGACTTCCACACCCGGGTACCTAGCCTTGGCCACAGAGTCATAGATCATCTTTGGAAAGCCATGGTAGAGCTCTGATTCTCCCTTGGGGACAAAGTATCCATTGAGGGTCAAATGATAGGGACGGAGGATAACCCCGTGCTTCTTGGGTTTTCAGACTTGGAGGTTCATCTCCTGGATATCTTCATCGGTAGGTTCATATCCCAGCCCAAAGGGAATGTTGGGGACCTTAGCCTGTTTCAAGGGAGGCAAGGTGCCTTTCAGTGGATTGAGGGGCAAACCCGGGAAGTAACCCTGAAGCATCATGATACGGTTGATTGTGAGGTTGGCAAACGGGTCACAATCAAAGGGCATCGATTCATCAGTTACGGCATTCACAGCTTGGAATCCCCACATTTCATTATCATCTTCCTCAATGGTGTGGGAGGCTATTCCCTTTCTCATGACAGCTTTGATCGGGGAAGCAGGAATTGTGATTATTTACCCGTTGAAGGGGACCCTGATCTTCTGGTGGAGAATCAAGGTAACCGCTTTGACGACGTGGATCCAGGGACGTCCCAGGAGCATATTGAAGGAGGCGTCGATGTCGACCACCTGAAAACTGGTTTGTCTTTCCAGCGGTCCGGTTGCGACAGTCAGAGTGACGAGCCCCGTGACCTTGCGACGAGTGCCGTCGTAGGCGCGTACTCCTTGGTTCGTTGGGATCAAATCAGCTTCCTTAATACCCAGCTTGTGAGCAGTCTTGAGAGGAATGACATTCACCGCGGATCCGTCATCTACAAGGTCCATGGGCACATTCTTCTTGAGGCATTGTACGGTGATGTACAGGGCAAGGTTATGATTGGCTCCGAAGGGAGGGATATCTTCGTCAGAAAAGATGACTGGGTTGGTCAAATCAGGGGCGTCCCTTGTCATATGCGCCACTATTTTTTCAGGGGAAGAGGTGGAGGGCACGGTTAGTTTTCCCAAGGCCTGTAGCAAAGCCTGTCGATGTTCAAAGGACGTTGCGATCAGTTGCCAGATTGAGATCTCGGCTTTTGCCTTCTGAAGCTGTTTGAGGATTGAATTCTCAGGAGCCCTCGGTTGAGTGTCTACTTCTGGGATGACTTGGTCATTCGTCGTTGGGACGACCGTTGGATTGTTCGGATTCTGATAGGGGCGTCCGGACCGGGTAAGGTGGCCGATCCCTTTCGCCCGTTTCTCTTTCTCTGGGACAAGGTAGACATCTTCAACATCATCTCTCCAGATGCCATTGATTTCAGGATCTCGAAGGCACCTTGGAGGGGTATTCCTCGGTGTGTAGTTTTTGTGAGGGATATTTTTGTGAGGGTAATTTTTGTGGGGTTGATTATTGTGAGGATGATTATTGTGAGGTTGATGCCAGACTGGTCGCAGAGCAATCCGTCCTGGTGTAGGTAGTTTTGGGCGCTCGGGGGACTTTTCCTCGGGCGCGGCGTTGAAGGATTGAAGATAAGTCGACGGTAGGCATTGTCAAGTCGGGTGATCCTTTCGGAAAGACTGGATATGGCTTCCTCAACCTGTTGGAACATAGTGAGCATAGTGGCAGCACTGAACACAAACACCCCATCCGAGGGATCTTTCTCTAAGGCATGCTCCTCGTCATCAACTAGCAGGATGAGGTGTAAGCAGTCCAGAGTTGGCTCATCGTTGGAGATAGTGTGGATTCCGAGAGGATTTGTTTTGTTGTTTGGCTTAGTCGGTGGGGGTAAAGGCAAATCTCTTTTCTCAATCATGTCTTGGATGATGTGTTTGAGTTTGAAGCAGGTTTCAGTATCATGTCCCTTCCCTTGATGGTACTGATAGTAGGCATTGGGGTTCCAGAACTAGGACTTCTTAGCATCGGTCGGATCCGGGGTGGGTCTGATTGGTTGTAACTTTCCCTGGTCCACGAGCCTCTTCAGAGCACTTGCGTAAGTTAACCCTATATTAGTGAACGCTCTCTGGGGGCGCTTAGCTCTCTTAGAAGATGGTTCAACGAGGTTGACCTCATCGATCTTGTTCGTTTGGCCGTAAGGGCAAGATCCGGTTGAGGTGGATCCTTGGTAGCCTCTGCCAGTAGTCTTGGCCAAGACACCCTTCCGGAGGTCATCTTCAATGCGTGTCCCCAGAATTTGCAGATCCTGGAAGGTCTTGATATTTTGATACCTTAGTAAGTTGGCATACACTGGGCAGAGATTGTTGACGAACTTTTCCACCAAAGTTGATTCACTCGGTTTACTGACCAATTGAGTACTCACCCTCCTCCAACGGGTTAAGAACTCGGTGAACCCTTCCTTATCTGTCTGGGTTAGAACCTCAAGAGTACGGGTATTGGCTTGGATTTCAACATTGTCAGCGTATTGTTTAGCGAATTCAACTGCGACCTCATCCCAAGTGGTAAGGTTTTTCGGATCGAGGGAGTAATACCACTGGCGAGGGATCGGTTCCAAAGAGGACGGAAAGATCCGGGTGAAAAGTTCCTGTTTGACCCCTTTAATGGTCATGTAGTCTTTGAAGGCATGGATATGATTGAGCGGGTCCTCCACTCCTTTGAACTTAGGCACATCAGTTAGGGTAAAGTTGTCAGGTAATTGATCCCCAACAGGTTCGAACCTTCGGTTGTTCTCAAGATGGATATTGTTACCCCAGGCTAGGAGCTGCTCTTCCAAGAGCTTTAACCTCTTCTCAGTTTCAGTCAGAGGTGGAGCATCGATACGGGTCTCGATGCGATCCAGGGTGACCTTAAGGGCGGTGAGCAGGCTGACTAGTTGATCAGTCGTGATATCTCTGTTGTTATCGTTGTTGTTGGACGAGGCTGAAGATAAGGCCATGGCTCTGAGGCAGAAAAACGGCTCACATTACAACCCAATCCGACACGGTTCAATGATTGAACGCAGACAACACAAAGGACGAGACAAAGATCAGACTCAACAAGACGAGGGTGACCGTGTATGGTTCCTCAGTGCTGACTCGATTTATGACGTGACGGTGTTGACCGAATTTTTGACACGAGTCCAACATAACGGCGCGACGCCATTGGACGGGTCTCGCGGTGAGGCGACCCATAAGTAAAGACCCATAAGTACGTTTGCTTCGACTCGATAGACACGAGGCGGAATTGGAGTGGTGGACTGAAGTCTTCGAAAATAGAAATTTTCAAAAAGATTCATTCGTCGCTTTAATGGGCGGCTTCCGAAGATATAGATATCCGCAAGTCGATGAGTTGAAAGGGTTGTCTTAAGTTTATTTGCAAAAGACGGCTTTGAGTTCGAATCGGCTCGGAAAACAGTATATTGTTTCCCAAGACGGTTTTGAAATTCAAATGTATGTTTTGAAAATCGAGTTTGAAATGTTTGAAGAGGTCTCGGGGACGGTGCATGGTCCTCGGGATCTCGAAAGTGTCTCGAGAAAGGGGTGTGTGCTTTTCTCGGGTTTTGAAGGAGCCATTGTCAGCGCGAAACGGGTTAAAATCCGTGTCTAGACGCGGCGATTATAACGGCGTAAAAAGGTGATTTGAAATGGTTGTAAAAAACCAAGTTTGAAAATCGGCATTACGACGGCCTAGAAAGGCGTGTTTGAAGTGGTTATAAAAACCGGGTTTGAAAATTGTCATTACGACGGCCTAGAAAGGCGTGTTGAAATGGTTGTAAAAACCGGGTTTGAAAATCATCATTACGACGGCCTAGAAAGGTGTGTTGAAATGGTTATAAAAACCGGGTTTGAAAATCGTCATTACGACGGCCTAGAAAGGCGTGTTGAAATGGTTATAAAAACCGGGTTTGAAAATCGTCATTACGACGGCCTAGAAAGGCGTGTTGAAATGGTTATAAAAACCGGGTTTGAAAATCGTCATTATGACGGCCTAGAAAGGCATGTTTGAAATGGTTATAAAAACCGGGTTTGAAAATCGACATTACGACGGCCTAGAAAGGCGTGTTGAAATGGTTATAAAAACCGGGTCTGAAAATCGTCATTACGACGGCCTAGAAAGGCGTGCAACGGTTGGCGAAAGACCGAGGTTTTGAAACGGCCATTATAACGGCGCAAAAGGGTGTTTTTTGAAAGTTTTGAAAATGACACGGAAGGACTTATGATCAAGTAGCACATAAGCACTCACAGTTCATTATATTATGCATTATGCTGACACGAGTTTTGGCTTAAGAGGGTGGGTTACACACCAAGCAATCAAACCCCGATTTGCGAGAGGGATACCAATTCAAACAAAATGTGTAAGGAGGGTGCCCTAGCCTTGTGCTCGAAAGTGATGAAAGCTCTTTGACGAAACAGAAATGTGTAACGTCGATGGTATGCTTGACTCATTCGGGATTCGAAACGCGGGGATGAGAAAACTTACGCCGACGAGACGCGCCAATTGGTCGAAAAGGGTTAGGTTGTGGGCCCGGACAAGGAACCCGACCGTGACCGTAATATCAATTAATGCATTCCAACCAAGACCTCGTTCGAGTCTCACCATCTAGGGATCACAAAGACGTAAGTGTCCTAGTTTTCCCTAGCAGAGTCGCCAAATCTGTGGACATGGCCCACCAGCGAGCCCACTTCGATCTGTGGACATACATCGGTCTTTTGAAAGCCACGCTCGGCGGCGTAAAAATGCTTTCGACCGGATCGTTTTAGATCGGTCGTTTTCGTCTCGATAAGGGTCTCAAAACGATTAGAGATGATCGGAGTCGCCACCAAGCATTTGTGGGATGCTTGAAACCCGTTCGAAATCAACTTTATACCTCGGTCAAATCGAAGCACAAAGCAGCATTTGACATAGGTACTAAAGATAAGGAAATCGTCCCTCTTTAGCATCCTATCTCTAGAATGACTCTCGTACGCCCTAGATAAGGTCGTCCACTATCCAAAGTTTATGAGTAAGAGGTGAAGCTACGTATTGGGAAGCCCTTTAATCAGACACCTAATCCCGCCCGCGGTAGCGGCCTCTACTGATCGATCTTGGTTGGTTGAATGCAAAAGTTGATAAAACGGTTTAAATGCATGAATGCGCATCCAATAATTTAAACCTAACATGTGAGAGCTTTATAAGTCGGTTGATTTAATCCAAGTATCAAGTATAAGATGTCGAGTTGGATTAATTATTGATTTGCATGCAAGACGGAAATTAAACATCCATTTACCGTATTAGGTTTAGGGTGCATAACGTGATCCATTTGTCTTAGTAAAGCATTTTGCAAATATAATTTTGAATAAACAAGTAGTCATCTGATCCGTCCAATATCCGGGCTAACCGGAGTCGGGATCGTCCTAGACTAATGCTGGAAAGGGAACAGGCCTTGTACCAGACGGCTACATGAGGCGCGAGCCAGCCGGCGGTGTAAAGGGGCCTCCCCTGGTTCTGATGAGAAAGAAAAGGCCTGCTTGAGGTGCGGGTCAGCCTACGGTTATATGCCGTGTTCTGACCTTTTGAAAACGTTATAAAACGTGTTGAGAAATAGGTATTTGAACCCGATTTGGTTTGAAAAGGTCGTTTAGACCGCATTTGTTGATTTGAAGAACTAGACTCGAATAATCATCATTATTTTGATAATATTCGGTGTCGGGTTCGACTTGACAAGCTTGACATGAATAGTTTTGAAAATAATTATGAACTAATTGTTTTAAGTTCATTTGAATGTAATTAGTCGATACTCATCATCGTACCCGGGTTAAAATCCGGCATGGTATGTAGAACCAAGGATGACTTTGTGTTGGTGACTAATATGCTTGTTTCGAAAATGTAAAGAAAATAATGAAAGGCTTTAAAATACCTCCCAAAAATAAACTAAAAGGCTTTAAAATACCTTTTAAATGTTATTAACCAAATATTATCACCGAAACACGGATTTAACCGTCATGGTATGAGGAACCAAGGGTGAAAAATGTTTTATGGTTAAAACAAATATAATGAAATAAAAAGGGGTTTGAAAATATTTGAAATGGTAAATACCGATTACAAATATGAAAATGAATTAAAGGGGAAAGACGAGAACAAACACGGTTGATCTCTGACCTGAAAATCGCATTTAGGCGCGGGAAAGCCGGCGAACTAAGGGGCTTCTGTCTCAGGCCAAATATCAGTTTTGGCTCGTTTATCCCATGTTTTGGTTCATGTTATGCACGTTTTAGTATGTTATAGTCATGAAACAAATGAAAACATGATAAAAAGAGGATTTTTACACCCTCATACTTACATGTTTGGTTATGGCGAGTGACCGACGTAAGTGTAACAACTCGTTTGGTCGGAAAAAACTCGGTTTAAAACCGTTTTGGTAAGTAAAAAAGAGTGTTTTAAGATTAGTGACGGTGTAGTGGTCGAAGTGGTCGGTCAAGTGATTTAATGCACGATGACGGTACCAAACGATGTGTAAGGCTTGTATTTACGATCTGTAGGTCGTAAATACGTGTCGGATTGTGACTTAAGAAATCGAGTCGAGAATTTTAAGGGAGAAAAGAGGGGGCGGACACTCGCGTAAGTCTCAAATGGGGGGCATTTGAGAGGTATTTATAGGGAAATGAGTGGTTGTGTGAGTTTTGAGCGACGTGGCCACCTGGGCTGCTCAAAGAGGCGCGAGCCACGTCACAGGTCTTCGAGGTGTGTTGTCGCTTTCACACAAAAACAATCATGATTTGTTCTATCCTAGGTTTTGTAGTCATATGTTTGGTACTTGATCAAACATAAATCCGGGAAAACTTAAGGTAGAAGGTTTGAAATGTTTTGTTTTTGATGGTTGACTCGGTTTGACTCGTTGTTGGAGACGGGATTTGAAATTTTGAGTCGGTTTTTGGTCCGGTGTCGGTTTTAACTCTAGTTAGTGTCATTGCGACCCCGTCGTCGTGCATTAAACACTCCAGGTATTTTTGAAATTTTTTGAAATGTCTTATTTTCGAAATCGTTTTAAGTTTTCCGACGTAAAGTTGTACACAAACTGTCGATCAAACGCCGCGATTCCAAAACATGTTATAGTCCGATAATCATCGGGTGTTTGTTGGAGTCTCAGCAGATACTGGGTATCTACAGTGTTCGATCAAAAGAGCTTCCTAATACGTACCCTCACCTCTTACTCCAGATCTCTGTGAACATCCGTGTTCATTGGCATCCACGAGAGTCATTCTTGACATAGAATGCTAAGGGTAATGAGTTCTTGGTGTTCATGTCACTACTTTGTGTCTTAACATGGCATGAGGTATTCGAACGGTTTCCAATTTTCCACAATAAATTGGTGGCGACTCCATAAATGCAAAGCTTGCTCGTTTTCCCGAGTGATCCCCGTGGGACCGCGTCCACAGTTTGGCGACTCCACTGGGGATAATACACTTACGTGTTGCCAAGGGTGAAACTTGAACAAGGTTAGGAAATAGTTTGTACGAGACTGTTATCGGTTTTCATAACTCGGTCTTCCTAGATCGTTTATTCGGGCTTCCTAGGCCCAACCCAACCCATTCGACCAATCGTCCCGCCTAGACGGTCCAAATTCTTATTTGGGCCTAAGGATGAATAGCGATTGACGTCAACCATACCATGATGCTTACTCCTGTTTGTATCAAGGACTTTAACTACTTGAGGAAATGGACTAGGAATCGGCCTTACTCCTGTTTGGTACGAGTCTCTCCACAGACCCCGGGTTTGATTGTTCGGTATGGCAACCCACCCTTTAAACCAAAACCCTCTTAAATGCACTCAGCATCCCGTTATAATGCCTGTATAAATACTTATATTATATGTGATCACCATTTTCTAAACAAAACCATGACGAATTTTGCAAAATCAAAACCTCTTTTAAAAATGTAAAATTTTCGAAAAAAGGCCAAATTTAGCGCAAAACAGTCGAAACTCTGTCCGGTTATCGAGTCCAAATTCGGGCCTCAAAGCCCATTTCAAAACCTCACTTCGAGTCCACTCCTACAACTACACTATAGTTGACTAGGACCAACATTTCTAAACTTTGTCGTTTCTTCAAACCTCACTTGACACAAGTGGCACACTTCCACTTCACGAGTAAAACCTTTTCTTTAAGTAAGTGTGCTAGAATGGTCGATCGTGTTTTGATTCATCGTCGATCTCTTATCCTGTTTCCAAGATGCCCGGAACTAGTCACGCAAATGTCAATGGACAACCACCGAATGGTAATGATCTAATCTTAGCCGTGCTAACTCGTCTCCAAGCTAGCCAAGACCAAGTGTATGATCGCCTCAACACAATCGAAGGCCGAATCGTTGCTGTAGAAACTAGGTTGCCTCCTGCAGAAAATGAAGTGCCTCATGAATTTGCGAATGATTTCGTGAATGACAACCCTTCACCTTATGTGGGAGCACAAGAAGTCAACCCCCCCCGTAGGTCTGACCGAAGCTGAAAAACGACTCCAATACTTGGAGGAACAATTGATGTACCTCAAAGGGGATGATATCTATAGGGAAAACAATCGCAAGTATGAGGCCGTGAGTTCCAAATTGCCAACTAACTTCAACATGATGGATATCCCAAAATTCAAGGGGCATGAAAACCCTTTGAACCATATCCGTGCTTTCAAGGATTACATGTCTATCAAAGGCATTAAACCCGAGATGTTCTTAAGGATCTTTCCTTCATCTCTTGATACCATCCCGAAGCAATCGTTCTATTCCCTAGAACACAAGAATATCGCCACTTGGGATGACACCACAATTGAGTTCGCTAAACAATATGCGGATAATGCTGAAATCTAAGTCAATTTGCGCAATTTAGAGGTTCTTACCCAAAATGAGAAAGAAGGTTTCACCGACTTCCTATGTAGGTGGAGGAAAACTAGGACCCAACTTGTCGAGCGTCCAGATGAAGCTACCCTCGTGGAAAAATTCGTGGACAATTTGAAGCCCATTTATGCAAGTCATTTGAGGTACCAAAACATTAAAACCTTCAAGGACTTAACTGTAGTAGGGACAAGGATCGAAGATGACATCCGTAAATGGCTCTTGTCCAAAACGGTAGGTCGTGGATATCAAGGCTCAACAAGTCGTTCTTACGGCTCTACTAGCAAGACTGATGAGGTTAACCTTCTCGAACCATCAAAGAAGAGTAACCCACAAAGAAAGTTCACAAACATTGGGGATACGTACTCCAACGCTCTGAAGAGATTGATAAAACAGGGAAAGCTCCAACCCATAGGGCCTACACCTGAATCAGAAAAGAAGTCCAAGTCCTAGGACGAGAATTCGTACTGCGAATATCATAGAGGTAAGGGACACGATACAGAAAAATGTTACAAGTTAAAGCACGTCCTTCAGGACATGATCGAAGACGGCCGCCTACCAATACCGCCTGGAGGCAAGCCTAACAATACTCAGAATCCTCTTGGAATTCTGATGATTACAAGTGAAGAATCTACCCTAGATTGTTCACACCTCATTTCTCCAGTCGAAGAAGGTATCCATGCAATAGAAGATGAAGGGAACTACTCCACCATTTCCCCTACTATCACCGACTTTATTGCATGGGCAAAGAGCGTGAATAGACAAGTCTCAGAACTAGAAAGTGTAGTGGCCACCCTACGTAACCCAAGTACAACACCTAAAGAATGTGTGCCACTAAATCTCTATCAAAGTGCTACAATGCAAGAAGTAGTAGCCGTGGTTGATGAGCTAATCGACCAAATCATCCACTTAGAAGCCGAAATCATAAGGTTGAGAGAACTCGCTACTATCAATGGAGTGTGGGCCGATGATGAAGATGAATACCTCACTGAACACTACCTAGTCAAAATCAGTGAGGAAATAGTTCAAAACAGTGAGGACCAAGATATAGACCACCTTACTCGTTCGGGGCGTCCATATCAAAATGTTTCTCAAAATGGTCCCATTGCAAATGGTCCAATTACCAATACCAACGTTGTCACACCAAATGATAGCGAGGATACCTCCACTGACCACTTACTAAAGCAACTACAGAAAACAAAGGCTGATCTTTCAGTTTGGCAACTAGTTGCAAGCTCATTCCCACATCGCCAAGCTTTACTGCAGGCCTTGGCCAAATTAAATGTGGCACATAACTCCACACCTGATGACGTAGTCAACTTGGTCTTCCAAGATTCAACTAAGCTAAGTAACCCAATTACTTTCTCGGATGAAGATTTGCCACCTTTCGGCGCTAGTCACAACTTGGCTCTATACATTACTGTCATTTGCTTAAAGAAGAATGTGCTAATGACTTTGGTGGATGATGGCTCGGCAGTCAAGGTCATACCATTGAAAACAGCATACAAATTAGGCATGAAAGAGTCGGATTGGACCCCTACCAATCAAGGTGTTCATGCATATGATGGTACACGACGAAAAGTGGTAGGACTAGTTAACCTTACCATAGCCACAGGGCCGATCGAGCGAAAGGTTAACTTCTAAATAGTGGACATCGAAGCATCCTTCAACATACTTCTGGGGAAACCTTGGATTCACGCTTCCAAAGCAGTAACATCCACCCTCCACCAGAAAATCAAGATCCCACTAGATGGAAAAGTGGTGACGATCACTTCGTTACCCATCAAAGCGGTAATAGAAAAGAGGTCAAGCAACCAAGTACTTCAGGTCCAGTATATGAACTCGGGGGCTTCTATAGCATAAACCTTGTAGAGAGTGAGTTGGCACCTTTGTACTTCGATCACTACTTTAACTTAGTGGTCAAACACATGCTTAAATCTCAGGAATACTTCCCGGGAATGCCATTGAATCCTGTCCAAAGAAATACCTTTGCACCTTACAAAGAAGGTAACTCACAAAGGATACCACTAGGATTAGGATACAAACCCACCAAGGAAGAAGCTATAGAGATGCTCACTCAATTCCAAAACCGCAGGCACGTAGAGATCCAAATGCGACCCTATCTCACTACCCTAAATGGATACTTTGTTAGAGAAGGGAGCCAAGAACGCTTTCACGGGTTTCCCGAGCCTTGGCATTACATAGGAAAGCAACTAGCTGGAATCAAGATCTTTCACGATTGCTACTTTATTCCTACGGAAACGGTTCCTACCGTCAAGACCCGTCAAGCACCTTGCTTAGACGAACAAGCTGTTAGCTTACTGTTTGGAGAAGATTGATTTGTTAGAGCCTCGCAGGATGAGATCATTACTATGATACTTCAAGACGATCACTTCAACCCTACCGCATTGATCACAGAAACCAGTTCGAATCAGCGAAAAGGATGCAGAAAGTCGATCAAGTGGACGAACAACCAAGGAAGACTCTTCAAGCTCACCACTGGAGAATGAGAGATGTTCAAAGGAGAACCAGAAGACGATGAATTCGAGTCAGAGTCAGAGTCGGAATCAGAGTCGGAGTCTAGAGAAGTCCCTAGAGAGTTTACTCCTGTCGTCACTCCCACTCCCCTTGTTTCTCCTAGCTTAACATCAAGTAGTAACAGTAGGTCCGGAAATGTCCCAACAGCTGTCCCTTTACCGCCACTGACTACCGAATATATGGCTTCTTTGTTTCAACTCTTTTCAAATTTTAATACGAATAAATCAGGTTCTGCTTACTCTTTGTGTTATTCTGAATGCAATTCCGTTTACGATGATAATGAGGATGACCCAGACCCAGACTCAATCGAAATACCTCCCTACATAGCTAAAGAAATACTACAAGAGGGGGAAGGGGGACCAGTCATAGAAAACACCAAACCCATCAACGTGAGAACCGAACTAGAACCCCAAGAACTTAGGATAGGGACAACCTTGAGCCCCGCTGAAAGGGCCGGCTTTATAGACCTCTTACACGAGTTCAAAGACGTTTTTGCTTGGTCCTACAAAGACATGCCAGGGATTGACAGGGATATCACAGAGCACAGAATCCCAATCAAACCAGGTTTCAAACCCGTAAAACAGAAGCTTCGTCGAATGAGGACAGAATGGGCTATTAAGATCAAATAAGAAGTTGATAAGCAATTCAAAGCCGGGTTCATCAAAGTTTCCGAGTATTCAGACTGGGTAGCCAACATAGTACCCGTGCCTAAAAAGGATGGGAGAATCTGTGTTTGTGTTTATTTCAGAGACTTAAACAAAGCGAGTCCCAAGGACGACTTTCCTCTACCACATATCGACATATTGGTGGATAATACAGCAGATCACGCGTTGTTGTCCTTCATAGATGGATACGTGAGATATAACCAGATCAAGACGGCCATAGAAGACATGCATAAGACCGCCTTCATCACTCAATGGGGGCACCTATTGCTACACGGTTATGCCGTTTGGGTTAATCAATGCTGGAGCCACATATCAACGCACCGCGACTACGCTACTACATGACATGATGCATAAAGAAGTCGAGGTGTATGTAGACGATATGATTGTCAAGTCCAAGGATAGAGAGGGGCATATTGATAACCTTCGAAAGTTCTTCTCAAGACTAAGAAAATACAACATGAGGCTCAACCCTCAGAAATGTGCATTTGAGGTAACATCCGGCAAACTTCTGGGGTATGTTGTCAGCCAACGAGGAATAAAATCGACCCTTCCAAAATCAAAGCTCTAATAGAAATGCCGCAACCTCAAACAGAGAAGGAAGTTAGAGGATTCTTGGGCAAGGTGCAATACATAAGTCGATTCATATCGAAACTCACCATGATCTGTGAACCTATCTTCAAAAAGCTAAAGAAAACAGATCACACCATGTGGGATGACGACTGTCAAAAGGCGTTCGACCGAATCAAGGAGATACTAGCCAAACCACCAGTGCTCATGCCACCCCAACGAGATCAACCTCTTGGTTTATATCTCACAGTAACTGAAACAGCCATGAGAGCTATGCTAGCACAAACCATGGGAAAAGAAGAAAGAGCTATCTACTACCTTAGTAAGAAGTTCTTGGAGTATGAGTGCAAGTACACACCACTCGAAAAGACGTGCCTCGCTCTTGTGTGGGCAACGAAGAAGTTACGCCATTACATGCTTAGTTATTCCATCAAAATATACTCCAAAATGGATCCTGTCAAATACCTCTTCGAAAAACCCGTTCTCAATGGACGCCTAGCGAGATGGACTTTGATGCTCTCAGAGTTCGATCTCAAATATGTACCTCTGAAAGTTATAAAAGGACGCGCTGTCGCCGAGTTCTTCGCAGAAAATCCCATCAATGATACACAAACAATAGACACTTGGTCGTTTCCGGATGAGGATATACTCCAAACCGATGTAGACTCCTGGGACCCTTATTTTGATGGAGCATCGAACTTAAGAGGATTTGGAATAGGAGTGTTGCTCATTTCTCCTGAAGGTGGGCATACACCACTCTCTGTAAAACTCAGCTTCGAGGTGACAAATAATGTAGCAGAATACGAGGCTTGTCTCATTGGGCTACAAGCAGCAGTAGCTTTAGGCATCAAGAACCTTCGCGTGCATGGAGATTCATCCTTGATCATCAACCAAATTACGGGATCTTGGAAAATTCGGAGTGAAAGCCTAGCACCCTATCAAGCCATAATAGACCAAGTTGCCCAATTCTTCGATCAAGTAACTTACCTACACCTACCTCAAGAAGAGAATCAATTTGCAGATGCTCTTGCAAAACTCGTATCCTTGATTAACATGCCGGATAATATGGTAGAAATGCCTTTATGCATCGAACGACGGTCAGAACCATCTTATGTGAACCAAATTACAATTGAGGAAGAAAACCCAGAGGAACCTTGGTTCCAAGCAATTCTGAACTTTAAACTCAACGACACCTATCCACCAGATATGGATAAGAGGGGACAACGTGCTATACGCTTCCAGTACGTCCTCATGCAAGGAGAATTGTATAAAAGAACACCTCTTGGTGTAGTCTTCCGCTGCCTTGATCATTCACAGGCACGGAAAGTGATGGAAGAAGTCCATGATGGAGAATGTGGCCCTCACATGAGTGGACCAATGATGGCAAAGAAAATCACGCGTTTGGGGTATTACTGGACCACGATGGAATCCGATTGCATCAAATATGTCAGACATTGCCACAACTGCCAAATCTTCGGGAATGTGCAACATGTCCCTCCTTCGTTACTGTACACCATGACGTCTCCTTGGCCATTTTCTGATTGGGGAATCGACATCATCGGGAAGATCATCCCAGCTGGAACAGGAGGTCACTATTTCATTCTGGTGGCAATCGATTATTTCACCCAATGGGTAGAAGCGGCTTCTTACACTTGTCTCACAGCCAGGAACGTGGCAAAATTCATACAAACCAATATCATCTGTCGATACGGCTGCCCACACGAGATCATCAGTGACAATGGGTCACATTTCCAGGCTGAGACTGAGCAATTGCTAGCCAAGTACAAGATCCAACACCACCATTCCTCACCATATAGACCACAAACTAATGGCGCAGTAGAGGTAGCAAACAAAAATGTTGTCACAATCCTCAAGAAAATGATTGACAATTATAGAGATTGGCCAAGTAAGATACCATTTGCCTTATGGGGATATCGCACATCTGTTAGGATGCCCACTGGGGCCACTCCTTTCTATTTGACTTACGGCATGGAAGCCATGCAACCAGTTGAGCTAGAAATACCGTCCTTGCGCATTCTACTCGAAAGTCAAATCCCAGAAGCCGATTGGAAGAAGGATAGATATGAAGAACTCATCCTCCTGGATGAACGAAGATTGCACGCATTACACAATGTGCAAACATATCAGGCACGTATCAAACGAGCCTTCAACAAAAGGGTTAAGCCAAGAAACATCAAATAGGGAGACTTAGTCCTCAAATCAGTTAGAGCTCTTTTACCTGTCGATCCACGAGGAAAGTTCAAACCCAACTAGGCCGGACCATTCCTGGTCAAGTCCATACTCCCAGGGGGTGCGGTTAGAATTACAGACCTAGATGGGAATGAATTTGCCAACCCAATTAACCTCGATCAACTGACACAATATTATGCCTAGAATAGGAACAAAAACGCGCCTCGCGTAACCTCACGTGTCGCTCATGTGGCACGAAATAAAAACGGCCCCTGGCCAGCTGAAATAAAGCCTATATCACTTTGCTCTTGCATTTTGACAAATCATCATCCTCATATCATCAAATAAACTGAATTGTGCTTTAGGAGTAAGTAAAACTCATGCTTATTTTCTAGTTCATTACAAGCTTTGCTTAGAACAATTATTCTTTTACATTTAATTAAACTACGCGCAAGGGGTTGATTTCATTTTAAAATGAATACGTAGGCAGTCCTTCACAGGATACAACCCATTATTTTCTAAATGTAAATAGAAGGACATATGCATTTGGAATTCGACAATAATAATAAAAGAAAATCACAACGGTTTCATAACCAATCAATCTTATATTCATTTCCTTTCATAATAATAATAATATGCCACATAATAAAAAATAATGCTAAAGATAAATAGGCTAGGATTCTAAAAAACCCCCCATTTTATTACAAGTAATAATAATAATAAATAATACTAAGACTTAGGCTATTCTTCCATTTTTCCTTTGCCTTTGTCATTCTTGTCACATTTCTTATCTCGACCACGAGCCGGGCGCTCCTGCGCTATCTCTGACCTAATCACCAGTGGTCTCTCTCGTGGTCTAGCCTTCCCATTCTTATCAACCACCTTTTCAACGACAGGAGAGGTCTTCAATTTTTTCGACGGATGAACAACTCGGATTCCGGCTTCTTCCTCTCCCTCGGTGTGACACCCCCATACTCCAAGTGCCTTACCAGGACCACTTAAGGTATAAGAACGTCACCATCTCGATTACCCGAGGCAATGATAATCAAATGACAATGAAGAAACATAATTTAAATAATAATATAGTTTAAAGTGATTACATGATCAAACGAAAACTGTTAAACTGAAATACAAGGTTCTCAGACGGTCTACTGATACAACTGTCAAAACTATAAAACATCGTCTGACACAGCGGAAGACTTCTAACTGCCACGTGATAACTCAGCCCAGCCTATCCCATACGCGTCATATTATACGCTCAATAATCGCTCACCATCCCGAATGGATCACCACGATTTTTAAAAAATTTAAACGGGTCAAGTACTAATCACACAACACAATCACAAAAAGACAAGAATCAAAACAACTCAATTGTCACATCAACCCGAACTCCTTCACCAACTCCTCATCGACTACACACTAAAGTGTGTAGCCCCGCTGAGTACCCATCGCAACAGTTACTCCTCGCCACCGAGTGGGGGACCGCAGCCGTTCCCACCTAAGCCCCGCTCATCTCCGTCGAGCGATAAACCCAAATCCATTAATGTGCACATCCCTTCTGTGGCGGGTTCCACAGAAGGCGAATCATGGGCGTGGAGCCACTCCCGCAAGTGACTCCACTCAGCCAGGGACGCACCCCGAAGAACACAGACAGGTACAATCACAACAATCAACAACAACCAAATCCAACAACCGTCACAATACGAATATGATACTTTACAACAATCACAATAAAAAACAACCACATTATGTGACTAATATTGAGTAGGGAAAACCCTACCTGGAATGCAAACACAAACAGACGATCTTATCAGCTGTCTCAGAACCTTTCCTCTATGAATCCTCCTCCTATCACATAATCACATAATTACTAACAATACAACTAATCACAAAAACCCCCAATCCCATAAATTAGGGTTTAAACAAAGACACTCAAATGCTATAAAATTGGTTTGTAGATCTTACTCTTGACGCAAGGATCACTACGACGCAAAGAATAATGAAATCCGACCTCTCAAGCTCCGGGATTTGCCAACAACGCGGATGAAGAGAACAACGTAGTTTTAAATCTACCTTGAGTGAATTAGATTTATAAAAAGTGTTTAGGGTAGAAGACGATATAAAATATATACTAATCCGCGTCATTAACAAAACCCGTCAAAATATTACCCGTTAACCGACCTACTCAATCGAGTAACTAACATACTCGATCGAGTGCCACTTACTTGATCGAGTACCAAGACTACTCGATCGAGTACCCTACAGACAGAATATTGTTTCGTAACTTAAAACACCCTTACTCGACAGAGTAAGGCCCACTCGATAGAGTACCCAGAGACTCATAAAACCGTAGTATTACACTCGGTCAAATGCTTCTCTTTCTCTTTCTCTACATCACCAACCTTGTAATCAACAGGCTCGCGCTTCCTTAACCTCTCGCGCTCCTCAAGAGTAGTAGCCTTCCTCCATTGCAAGTAGGAATCTGATACCCATAATGCGCTAACAGAAGAGTTTAGGAACCACATATTTCTCTGAGCTCATTTGATGGCCCACTCTCTTCGACTCTCAGTAGTAAGCGCCATGGCAGTCTGAGGTACAGTATCAAGCTTCGGAATCATCTGTTTCAAGCCAACCTGCCTCATCAGTCTCTCGGGGAAGATGCATATCATAAACTCCAAGCCAGGAATGCGCACTGATCGAGTAGGATCCAAAGACGATACTCCAGTAACAGACTTGAGATGCCACCATGGTACAATCCATCTAATCAGGGGACCATCCTCGTTCTTCAACTTGTTCTCCCAATAGTTGCAAACCCGAGTGAAGTCCACCATGTAAAGCCTGGTCCTCATTGCAATTGAGTGAGGATGATAAGCAGGAACATTAACTGGGGGCTCGATCAACCGCAAACGTTCCATAAGCCAAACCTACCAAAGCAGGCATTAGTATCCAAAAAAAAAAAGAAAAACAAAAAAAGAAGAACGAAAAAAAAACGAAAAAAAAAACGAAAAACGAAAAGAAAAAAGAAGAAAAAAAAGTTGTATTCTTTTACCTGCAAAATGATGAGACTTCCTAAATAAGGAAGGTCGCGGTTGGCTTTCCTGTTATCCAACCCCAATAGGATCTCTTCTAAACATAGGCAAGCTGGGCTCCTGCGCATCTCCATTTGCTCAACTAAGCTCAAATAGCGAGGATCGCCTCTCATATCCTCATCAACATGCCCTTGGAGGACATAACCATGCAATAGGAAAAACCCAAATGCCCTACGTCTCGCGACATGGGAGATGGAAGGGTCTGCCCTATTTATGAACCGATCGTGTTTCTCCACATTTGAGAATTCGTTTGTCCATTCTTTGAGACGGATTTCTAAAGTATTCATGTTGTATGATTAATTAGAGAGTTTTATGTAATAGACGGAAGAAAGACGGAAGAATTATGTGAATAAAACCTCCATCGACGTCTATATTTATACTAAAAGCTGTTTCCTAAAATCGTCGGACGAGACACACTGGGAAAGGGCAAAGACGTCTCGCACCTCTTCCAAGGGACGCAACTCGTGTTGCGCCTCTTCCTCAGAGTTTTTTTTTTATTTTCCGCGTTGGATCTTTCCTAATTCCTTAAGCGTAATTTCCTATTCATATGGGTTATTATTTTTGGTAATTCCGTTGAGCTACCATATTTCGAGTTTCCTAATCTTACGAGCACTCTTTTCGAGGCAAAATCGGCATTTTCGTCATACAAGCACACTTACCCATTTCTTTTTTGTTTTTCTTTTTTGGGAATCATTTCACCAATTTAACTATTTATTTTCAAACTTACCCATTTCTTTTATTTTTTCTTTTAGGGGAATCATTTCACTCCCGTTTCATATTACATTTCAAACTTATACGTTTCAATTTTCATTTTTTTTAGGGGGTAACCCTCCCTGCCGTCCGGTCATTTTCGGCAAATTTTTTGCGAGTCTTTGTCTTGCGCTAATCTAGGCCATGTGTACAAATATGTGTTTTATGTGCGCTTTCTATGTAAATTTCGGCAACATGACGGCATAAACCGTCATCTACCAAACCTGTTCAAAGCTAACCTGCAGGTACAAACAAGGCAACCCAGCAGCAAAGGCACTCAGGCCGCCATATATACAACCAAAAGAAAATATGTACACCAAACTGGGGGCTCGTGCCCGAAACAAAGTTCAAAAGTCCAAAATGAAAGTCCTAAGATGTACAAAAGTGTGTGCGGTACAGCCAACAACAAAAAACAACAAAACAAACAAACTATTGATGGTCGCCGCCTAGCTCAGTAACTCTCGCCTCGAGAGCAACGATCTCGGCATCGCGGACCTCCAACTCCCTCAGCAGGCGAGCTGTCTCCTCCCGGGACTGCGCTAGCTCTCACTCCAAGTCGCGCTCCCTCTGCAAATGACAAAAATTGGCTCATGTCAATCATTTCAAACATAAAGAAAGTTAGAAAATTCAAAAACGAAGTAAACAGAAGGTTCATACCTGACGTCCTCGACCGCCAGCAAGTGCCTCGACGGCAGTAGCCCGTAACCGGTTGGCTACCCTCCACAAAGCCACAAACGGAGATGGCGCTACCTGCATTTCAATAAACAAGGATTCTCAATGATTGGACAAGAATTAAACAAATGTATTCTTATACAAAAGCTAATCAAGTTGGGGAACTTACCCTCCGAATCAGATGCTGCCACTCGTCCAGGCCAGCATCTGTCACCGCCTCGCCGAAGTCGCGAAGCTCGGAGACCGTCGTCATCCCCGCCGCGTCAGTTTACTCGAGGGTCTCGGGGTACGCTGGGGGCTCGACGCCCGCCGCCTTAACCTCCTGCAAAAATTCAAATGGTTTCCATTAATCGATGATCATTCATCTTGTTTTCAAGTCAATCGAAAGAAAAGCACTCACCACAACCGGCATGTACGCCAACCTCCGGTAGAGGAACGCGGAGTAATCCTCGTCAGGAAGAAGGAGAGCGTCACCGCCGACGTCTTCCAGGTCAGCCTCCCTCTCAGCATCGGAAGGCTCCCTAAACATCGTCCGAGGAGGATCGATGGGGACCGTGAAGACATCTTGAGAGCACTGGCGAGTCAAACGCTCGCCCCAAGTACCACAAGGGACCCATCGACGTCCTCAGCAGCAACCAGTTAGAGCTCCTAGGTCGAAGGACCTCAGCCATAAAAGGAGGAGCGCCAGTGTAGTCCGCCCAAGGCCTGGGCACCCACTAAGATAAGCAAACAAGAGGTCATCCTTATGATCAGTTTTAAAAGAAAGCGATGAGAAAGCAAATAAAGGAAAGTCATACTCACGCCACTCAGCTGCAGGGCGTTCACGTCCCGTCGACAGACATCGTGAGAAGAACTCTGACTCTTCTTGCGACATATCACCCAATCCCTCACAATAGGATAGGCTCTCTCCCCTGGCTTCGTCCTCTTAGGCGCGAAACTCGGAAATTAGGAGTACACCCACGCCTGTAAAGCAAGGTAATCAATAAAGATCTTTCGTGAGTTAATAAGGAAAAGAAATGATCTTTCATGATACGAAATAAAGGTTCATACCTCCAGCAGCAGTCCAGGACCAATAGTGGCAGGAGAAGTCCCCTTCTTCACCAACTCAGGACGAACCATGACCCTCATGTAGCGAGTGAGGACCGCAAAGCCGGGAGTTACCCAGTCCCAATGACCTAGGCCACTCAAGTCAGAAAGGAATGGAAGAAGCTTCGTCGACAGCCTATCCCCCTTGTCTCCAAGGTAGAGTGAAGACAAGAACCACCAGACCCACAAACGAGCTCTCTGCTCTGCAGTACAAGGAGGTGGAGTCGTCTCCCTCCCATCGATCGTTACCATCGTCGGGATCTTCTCAGCAAAGTAATCCCGGACGTAGGAACTTGGCACCAACCCGGGAACCGCAGCAGCTTTCGCCGCCAGGTTCCAACCGATCAAGCTCCTAGCCTCAGCCGAGTCCATCTCATGGCCGTCTCTGGCCACACCACAGCCTCGGTCCCACATAGCAAGCCAGAAATCATGCCATAATCCTCCAATGTGACCCCAACCTCGCTAAAAGTTGACTACGTCCCAGCGGAGTCGCCAAACTCTGGACGCGGGCCCACGGGGGTCGTTCGGGAAAACGGGCAAGCTTTGCATTTGTGGAGTCGCCACCAATTTATTGTGGAAAATTGGAAACCGTTTGAATACCTCATGCCATGTCAAGACACAAAGTAGTGACATGAACACCAAGAACTCGTTACCCTTAGCATTCTATGTCTAGAATGACTTTCGTGGATGCCAATGAACACGGATGTTCACAGAGATATGGAGTAAGGGGTGAGGGTACGTATTAGGAAGCTCTTTTGATCGAACACCTAATCCCGCCCGCCTCGATAGCGGCCTCTACCAATGATTAAGGGAAGTTATTCATACTCGATATGTTGTCAATTATATGCATGCAATGCAACATCCAATAAATTAATCCTAACATGTGAGAATTAACTAAGTCGGTAGACACGTAATTTAACATGCATTAATGTCGAGGTAGAAATTTAGGTTGATTGCATGTGAGAGCATACAAACAATATGATAAAGAAATAAATACAATAATTGAAAATTGCAATAATTACAACGGGTTAATTGATCTACGTCGAATATACACTTAAAACGGATGGTTTTAGAAAATAAAGGGAAAATAAATTAACGAACAGATTATTAGGTGATAATACGAGTAATAGTTAATTAATACGTAAGCTAATAACTAAGTCAAAGGAACAACGGAAGTTCAGGGGCAGAATTCAACCCGGAACAGGCGCAGGAGTGCTGCGTCCTTTGGAAAAGGTGCAGTGCTCACTGCGTCTGTTCCTGAGGTGAATTATGGATGTGAAGCCGGAATTGCATATCGTTAATGTTCATTGGTGAATTTAATGCTTGATTATCGATATTTGACTCGGATAGAAGTGGATTAATATATTATTTACATGTGAATTGGTCATAAAAACAATAAAAGACGGGATAAAAATAATTAGGACAAATTAATTACAAGAGTAATTACAAGGTTAATTACAAATTAACAAACTAGTTAGGTTATTAATGCTAAACTATTGATGATGATGACGATAATTAACAGATGAAAATATACAAAAGATGAATTTCAGAGACTTGATATTGAGGAATCGAATCTCTAAAGCCCGGATTTGATTTTAATGACGAAAACCCGCAAATATGAGTTATGAGGGATTTAAGTCGGGAATTAAAAGATGATAAATTAATAATGATTCATATGTCAAAATTATCATGCTAACAAAATAAGAACAAGCAAACACGAAACAAGATAAATAGACAAATTAAACAAAAGACGAAGGAAGAAGAAGGAAAGCAGGAATTGCGGCAGCCTCAAGAAGAGGCACATCAGGTGCTGCGTCCCTTCGAAGAGGCGCAACAGTTGCTCCGTTCCTTCTCGACATCTGTCTCCCGTTAATCCGTTAAGAAGGGTTTGAATAAAGGTTTTGTAAATCGGGTTTGAATATATTTTCGACGTAAATCTTACAATAATGATTACAAAAATAAAGTACAATAATAAAAGATGGGATTTACATCCTCAGACTTACATGTTTGACGAAACGAGATTAACTAAGTTAACGTTTAGTGATACTCGACTCAAATGTACGACGAAAGTGCCCTCTAAGAGGAAATTAAACAAAGTTGATTAAGTTGATTGATGTAGAGTTGGTCAAATTGGTCGGTCATGCAAAACGAGGCTGGTACTCAGAAGGATCCGAGCTTACGTGGTCGAAAATTCAAGCACGTAGACGGCAAAAAGCAAGAGCGTGGTCTTAGAATGCAAAGGGAGAAGAGAAGGGCGGACACTCGCGTGAGAAATATGAGGAACAAAGGTCTCTATTTATACTAATCACACGAAGGAATTAGGGTTTCGGTAAAACTTTGGAAGTAAATCTCGAAAAGATCTTAAAATACGCAGAAAGGAGCTGGGGAAGAGGCGCGACAACCACTGCGTCTCTTGGAAGAGGCGCAGCACCTGCTGCGTCCTTTCCTCAAGAGTTTCCTCCTGCGGAAGAAAGATTTTCCGCGTTTCTATTATGGAATTGCGGTTGATCTTAATTTCCTTATTATATAAAATATAATTTCGGGATATAATTTACCAAAAGATTAAAAGATTGAAAATATGGAATAGAAATATCCGGAACATTTCAGAATATTCTGACTCGGCATTTTAAACGGTTATTAAAAAATGAAGACGGTTTTTGACTCGGACTCCAAATGTACTCTAATTACTGTCAAAACGACCGTAATGGCGCGTAGATGACGACCAAGGAGTAGACACAAGTATTTGAGCTATCACTTGACGATAAACTTACTAATTGTCATAAATCGTTCCGTGTATCAAACATGCGGCCCAATCATCACCGGGTGGCTTGCGGGAGGTGCAGGAACGACGTGTATATATATATATATATATATATATATATATATATATATATATATATATATATATATATATATATATATATATATATATATATATATATATATATATATATATATATATAGTTAAGATCAAGTAAGTCCACCCCTAAATGTGAGTCCATAAGTCCTCTTTAGGGCCATTGGATGAGGAAGATGGAGGGCTGAGATTGGAAGCTAAAAAGGGTGATTATTAGCCTAACTAACCCACTATCTATCTACTCATCTTAATTAATTACTAACCCACTTAATCATCACTAATTTAATATATATAGTTTTTTTACAAACATTTCTCTCACTATCTCCCACAATTTCATTTTTCCTCTCCTCTCACTAAAACTTAAAACCCAAAAAAAAGACTCACCTCTCTTCCTTTCCAACACCACCGAGCACTACCCCTAACTACCTGTGGGTTAATATCCGTATACTACCCCTTTAATTGTAGGACTATAACGTAAAATTTACATGTGAAAATTGTCATAAAACATAAAAACGATAAGGAACAAGAAATCAACCTCGGGTCCTTGATGAACGGCGAAAGAAAGTAAATCAAACCAGATTTCCTCCTAATCGTTGCACCCAAGACCTTGTCCGAGATATGCCCTTGTGCTAGAAGATGTTCTCCGATTGCCTTGCAATATAGGGAGAACTGATGTGAGTTTTGTCGAGATGAGAGATCTCAGGTTTTTCAGAGAAGAATACTCTTCAAAACCCTAGTTTTTCTGTAAATGAAATTGTCTCGGTCAAAAGGAGAGGGAGTCTCTCCTTTTGTTTGGTTCGGCCGGACCGAGTGCATGCATGGGGAAGTGGGCTTCCACTTCCTCTTAATTTTAGCTCGAGGTCCAGTTCGCCAAATGCTAAAATGTATATGACGGGTTTATATTATAAATTGTTATCGGTTATCGGAAATTAAGGCATCGCCTAATAATACGGGTTAGTGAATTATTAATTCGTGTCCGACAAAAAAGATTGTATAATTATATTCAATATACATTTAATTAAATATAAATCGTTTATATTTAATTTTACGAATTAATTGGTTAATTCGCCTTAGCCCATGATATTTAATCCGTATTAAATATAATATCTCAACATCACATATTTGACTAATTACTAGTCAAATAACTCGGACTAACGGGTTAGTCAATTTTGGCATCTACATGACAAGATTTCCATCGTCACGTCTCTCGAACGTATCCTATAGGTGTGACTTTTAGGGACCGGTTGATCACCGCCATCCGTATGACAATAACGTCAAACTTATCTAGCAAGCCAACCGTTATTGATAAACGTGGATCAACCGATAATAATACCAAAAGTATGCCCTTTGATCCTTTTAGAGGTTTATAAGTCCTTGCACTAACCGTTAAGGACACTAACCCCAACAAGCTCCCACTTGTCCGTACAAGTGCATGTGCAATGACGTTATCCGCACTAACCGGAGGACACAAGCTCCAACAAACTCCCACTTGTCCGTACAAGTGTATGTGCGATAACCGATTCTCATATTCATTTAAAAATTTCTCCCACTCAATGTAAAACAATTTGCAGATCCGGATCCGCAAAGGTCGTATTTTACAATCGATCCGTATCATGAGTGGTTTCCCGACTAGAGAGTAACTTAACCGATAAAACGAATCCGTATCCGAGCATGGCCATGCATTTCGATTCTGACTCCTCGAGTGGCCCCGAGAAATATCGAGTACTGATAAAGGTGAATATTTCCTTCAACTCGACTCCTTCCGATCTAAGCACAAAGCATGAAATGACGAGAAAAAAATCTACTTGGCCCCCACGTTACGGATGACCGTGAGAAAGAAACCAAAGTCACCCAAAATCGGCCGTAGTCTCAAGAGACAGTCGATAGTCAAGAGATTCGACTCTAAGGATCACCATGGAAGTCCTATCCACGACGGGCAAGCGAATGTTATGAAACATTTAGGACTCCACGTCGATGTCACAATAGTGTCCTACGAAATATCCGTATAAATCGCCTCTGTGATTGGTCAGTCAACCGGTTGACTTATGGCTCGTTGAACCCACCATCAACCAACGTCACAAAATAATTGCCAGAGTTATCAGCTCATGTGGGCAATTAAGGACTGAAAAAGATATGATGTTTGTTCAGTTCACTTTGTGGTGTTCAAAATTGTCGTACAATTCCACATGAAAAACAAAATATATATAAAAATATCAAAACGATGATGTCGTATAGAGTACAAGAGAGTATGAATCTGATCCATAAAAGAGTACTACAACTTAGGAACACGTTTAATTCCCATGGAATTAACGTGCCCTTCATGCTTATCTTGTCGTAATGCTTTAGTGAGAGGATCTGCTATGTTATCATCAGTAGCAATCTTTTCTATCACTACTTCCTTTTGCTCCACGTAATCCCGGATTAGATGAGCTTTCCGTTGTACATGTCTAGATTTGTTGCTAGACTTTGGCTCCTTAGCCTGGAAGATGGCACCACTATTGTCGCAATAGATGGTGATCGGGTCATTCGAACTAGGCACTACAGATAGTCCATGTAAGAATTGACGCATCCATATCGCTTCCTTTGTTGCTTCAGACGCGGCATAGTACTCGGACTCGGTCGTAGAATCTGCATCAGAATAGATTTGTTTCGAACTCTTCCAGTGATGCAGCGCCATTAAGAGTAAAAACGAATCCAGACCGAGATTTCGAGTCATCTCGATCCGTTTGGAAGCTAGCATCTCACAGAATCTTAGGTTGCGCATAGCGTTTGAGAGCCTCCATAAGTCAATGCCCAATCTTTAGTCCTCCGTAGGTACTTAAGAATGTTCTTGATGCCACCAATGTGGTTCACCGGATCTTTGTTGGAATCGACTTGTCATACTCAATGCATATGCCACGTCCGGACGTGTGCATATCATGGCATACATGATTGATCCTATAGCCGAAGCATAAGGAATCCGTGTCATGCGCTCTTTCTCTTCCGGTGTCTCTCGGTGCCGAGATCGGCTCAAATGCACCCCGGAGCCATAGGAAGGAACCCTTCTTGGAGTTAGTCATGCTGAATCTCTCTAGGACTTTGTCTATGTAAGACTCCTGGCTGAGAGATAACATCCGTCGTGATCTATCTCGATAGATATGGATGCCTAGAATTCTCTGTGCCTCTCCCAGATCTTTCATCTGGAAATGGTTTTTCAACCATACTTTCACCGAAGTTAAGAGAGGTATGTCATTCCCAATCAGGAGTATGTCGTCAACATACAATATTAGGAAGACAATCTTGCTCCCACTCGACTTGATATATAGACATGGTTCCTCGACCGATCGAGTAAATCCATTGTCTTTTATCACTTGGTCGAAGCGATGATTCCAACTCCTTGATGCTTGCTTAAGTCCATAAATGGAACGCTTAAGCTTGCACACTTTCTTAGGATGTACTGGATCGATGAAACCTTCGGGTTGTACCATGTACAACTCTTCCTCCAAAAAGCCGTTTAAGAAGGCGGTTTTCACGTCCATTTGCCAAATTTCATTGTCATGAAAAGCGGCGATCGCTAAGATAATCCGAATGGAACGCAGCATGACTACGGGTGCAAAAATCTCATCGTAGTGCAAACCTGGCACTTGGGTGAAACCTTTAGCAACTAGTCGTGCTTTGTAGATATCTTGTTGACCTTCCACAGAATGCTTTATCTTGTAAAGCCATTTGCATTGAAGGGGACGAACCTTAGCAGGTAAGTCAACAAGATCCCATACGTTGTTCTCATACATAGAGTCCATCTCGGATTGCATGGCCTCAAGCCATAGTTTTGAGTCAGAACTAGTCATGGCACCTTTATAGGTTGCGGGTTCACTACTCGTTAAGAGTAGAACGTCATCTATGTCATGTTCCTCGACCATACCAATGTATCTGTCTGGAGGAATAGAGACTCTTCCCGACCTCCTAGGTTCCTCAGGAATGTTCACCGCAGCCGGGATTGAAGGAATAGGTTCCTCCAATGGTTGCTCGGTGTTTGGTTCTGGAATCTCCGACAGGTCGAAGGTTCTATCACTCTTTGCATTCTCGAGAAATTCCTTCTCTAAGAATGTCGCACTAGCCGCAACAAAAACACGTTGTTCGGTTGGCGAATAGAAGTAATGACCACGTGTTCCTTTAGGATAACCTATAAAGTATGTCTTGACCGATCGCGGGCCGAGCTTATCTTCGTGTCTCCACTTGACATAAGCCTCGCAGCCCCAAACCCGTATAAAGGACAAGTTAGGGACCGTTCCCTTCCATAGTTCATATGGAGTCTTGTCAACAGCTTTAGACGGACTTGGTTAAGTATTAGAGCGGTGACAAAAGAGCATAACCCCATAACGAATCAGGTAAAACCGTGTGACTCATCATGGATCGAACCATATCAAGTAGTGTTCGATTTCTCCGTTCGGACACACCATTCAACCGAGGTGTTCGGTGGAGTTAATCGTAGGGCAATCCCACAGTCCTTTAGGTGTTGATCAAACTCGTGAGAAAGATACTCGCCACCACGATCCGAACGCAGTGTTTTTATCTTTCTACCCAATAGGTTCTGTACCCTATTCTGGTATTCTTTGAATTTCTCAAAGGATTCACTTTTGTGCTTCATTAAGTAGACATAGCCATATCTACTTAAATCGTCCGTGAAAGTGATGAAATACCTATAGCCTTCTCGTGCGGTGATTGACATAGGACCACATACATCCGTGTGTATGAGCCCTAATAGGTCAGCAGCGCGCATTCCAACACCTTTGAAGGAAATCCGAGTCATCTTACCGATGAGACATGATTCACACGTGCCAAATGATTGAAAATCAAAAGCCGAGATAGCTCCATGTTTGATGAGCTGTTTTACGCGTTTCTCATTAATATGTCCCATACGGCAGTGCCATAGATACGTTTGATCTTTGTCACCAACCTTTAACTTTTTATTCATTACGTGTAATATTTCCGAGGTCTGATCTAAAACATAAATTCCGTTCATGGAGACCGCCTTTTCAGAATCATATCGTGTAATGAGAAAATGCAAGAATTATTTTCTATTACAAATGAAAAACCAAGTTTATCAAGCGCTTAAACCGAAATAATGTTTTTCGAAAGACTAGGAACATAATAGCAGTCAAATAAAGACAACTCAAATCCGCTAGGAAGCTGGATCACATATGTCCCCTTGGAGATGGCAGCTACTCTTGCTCCATTTCCAACACGCAGGTCCACCTCACCCTTTACGAGGGGTTCGATGTTTCGGAGCCCCTGCACATGATTACACAGATGAGAACCACAACCAGTATCAAGTACCCAAGTTCCGTAACTTGCGTGGTTAATCTCAATCATATGAATAAAAGTAGAAGAGAGAGAAGACATACCAACAGGTTTAACACGACCTGCCTTTAAGTCCTCATGATAAACAGGACATGTGCGTCTCCAATGCCCAGTCTTGTGGCAATGATGGCATTCCATGTTTTCACTCTTGCTCTTTGTCATGCCTGATGAGTTGCTCGCCTCACCAGGACCACTCTTACCTGAACCCGACTTCTTGAACTTCGCCTTGCCTACTGTTAGGTTTGCCGGAGCTTTGCCCTTACCTTTCCCTTTGTTTGACACAACAAGAACATCCTGTTTCGAGCTCCCACTGAACTTCATGTCCTTCGGTCGGTGCATACGAGGAGGGAGTGCAATTCATGGGGAGTTTTCTTCAAATCATTCATATAGTAATTCGCTCTGAATTGCGAATAATCATCGTGGAGTGAGTGAAGAATACGGTCGATAACAATGTTCTCGCTGATGTTGCAGTTAAAGGTCTCCAGTTTCTCGACATTCTCAATCATGCTGAGAATGTGTGGGCTAACCGGTTGGCCCTTCTGGAGTCTCGCATCAAAGAAGCGAGTGGTATGCTCATAGGTCACGATTCTCGGTGCTTTCGAGAATTCCTTGGTGAGCGTGGTGAAAATCTTGTTTGCACCATGGGCTATGAAGCGTTTCTGCAAATTGGGTTCCATTGCAAAAATGAGTACGTTTTTAATCGCACCCGCTTCCATACAGAAGTCATTAAACTTGGTGACTTCTGCAGCTCTAGCCGTGGGACCTGGGTTTGCCGGGATGGGCTCCAAGAGATATTTGAGCTTCCCGTCAGCAGCGGCAGCATTCCGTAATGCCGCCTCCCAGTCCGCGAAGTTGGATACATCATTCTTTAGTCGAGTAGACTGATTCATCTGATTCATGAAGATCCTAAGCCAGGACTCACGGTCCAATGTGGCACTTGGCATTGGGTTATCACTTGAACCAGCCATTTGATGTTTAGCAGTTTAAAATCGTGATCTACACTGAAAAAGAAAGAAAAACAAAACGAAATAAGCAACTCATCGAGGTGATTTAAGTCTATTTTAAAATTCATTTTAAACATGTAGACTCTCGCACTTGCATAATTGATCTCCCTCAAGAATGATACAAGTGATCCCAAGACTCAATTTCTGTAAATTGATAAGCCAACTGTTTAGCTAATTCTTCCGGAAGAACTCTTGGTCGATAGATTTCTGTAAATCCTATCTATAGTCCACCATGATCACAGGATCGTACGAGTGACCATAGTGTTGAGATAAAATAGGTCAATCGGTTCCAACTTACCCGACGTAGAAGGGGTCATAGTATGCCTACCGACGAAGAAGGGACTCATTGGAGTTTGACCTATAAAGACCGTTCTCAATTTTAGTTTATACGAGGAAGATCCCATCAACAAAATTATAATTCATTTTAAGTGAACGAATAACTAGCGTCTGTCGTGAATGAATTTATTTGGATGATGGCTTAAAACGTGTGACATGAGAATGTCAATGAAAACTAACTCGTGACCTCTATATGTGTCAGTTTTCATGCAATAAATTATAGGTGGTTTGGTTTTTAGGCGGAATATGATGCAAATAATCGTTGCGAAAAATAAATAAAGGAATGCAATACGTAAATAAAAATTCCTAGTGTGGCCTATCCTAGTATAAGAACAAAATACAACTTTGGAATCCACCGTTGGACCCGAAAAGCTTGTCTTGATGTTCCATCTTGATCCAAGTAGCGGGAGTGAGCATCTGGTCTCCATCTTTGGTCTTCTCAAAAATTACAATTTAAAATTACAAATATAAACCTATTTACATTCTAATTAAAACTGTAATTACAAGTGAAAAAAAAAAACCAAAACGGAGATGCGAGATCTCAAAATACAACCAAGACCGTGTTCCATCATTACGGTAACACGTTCTACTAAGGCCACACTAAGTTACAATTAATTGTAAAAATTAAATACGTAATAAAAAGGCATTCACGGCATTCATAATTTACGATAAATAAAATGCATCAACTAAAAACAAATTCATTCGTGACATAATTCCGTAATTATGTTAAAATTATCCAAACCACCTTTTAATGATTAAAATTCATGTGATAAAACCGCTTCTATCATTTAATTTTAATCCATTACAATCCGTCATTTTAAAGACGCTTTAAAACAACTATATGGTACGTGAGTGAACTGATTCACTATTAAGCGAGTGTACTATATCCGTATAAAGTACATATAGAAGCCAAAAGAAAATTTAAATCAAAAGAAACAAATTTTCAAAGCTGTTAAAGACGAAATCCTTCGATCCTGGGACATAAGTGCTCGATCGAGGGACAAAAGGGCTCGATCGACTGAACGCAAGTCGATCGAGAGGTATAACTAACCAGAGGTGCTCGATCGACAACACCGGTGGTCGATCAGTACCTATATCAAGAAATCTGCTCGATCGAGTACGAGGACAACTCGATCGAGCGCAGGGGTTTTGAAAGCGTGTCGATCGAGTACAAATGAAGGACTCGATCGAGCAAAAGGTTTTGAACAGGTCGATCGAAGTACAACAGGGACTCGATCGAGCAAAAACAAGACAGAAACAGCACTCGATCGAGTAGAAATACGCTCGATCGAATGCTTATATGGCTGAAACTTCAAAACCCTCGTGAAAACAGTTTGTCGAGACAAAATCAATAGCAATTTTGATCGAAAACGCATCAAAACAAATTTAACAATTGACAAAAACTTGACATGTTGCTATAATCTCCGTATAAAATAACAACATGTAAAAACAACATGAAAATTGAAACAAAACAGCCGTGTAAAACATGAAACGGCATGGATTTCGAGACAAAACAACAACTAGAGCAACCGTGTAAACAGGACACGGTTCCCAAAGCAACCAAAGACGCAGTAATTAAAAAAAAATTTCTGCCGAGTAAAAAAAATATGGCTGCCGAGTAAAAAAAAAATGTGAGCCGTGACAATTTTTTTAACCATAATTCATCGTTTCAACAATCGTTTGATGAAAAACACATATAAAATTTTACGTGGCCTCGCTCTGATACCACTTGTGGGTTAATATCCGTATACTACCCCTTTAATTGTAGGACTATAACGTAAAATTTACATGTGAAAATTGTCATAAAACATAAAAACGATAAGGAACAAGAAATCAACCTCGGGTCCTTGATGAACGGCGTAAAGAACAGAAATCAAACCAGATTTCCTCCTAATCGTTGCACCCAAGACCTTGTCCGAGATATGCCCTTGTGCTAGAAGATGTTCTCCGATTGCCTTGCAATATAGGGAGAACTGATGTGAGTTTTGTCGAGATGAGAGATCTCAGGTTTTTCAGAGAAGAATACTCTTCAAAACCCTAGTTTTTCTGTAAATGAAATTGTCTCGGTCAAAAGGAGAGGGAGTCTCTCCTTTTGTTTGGTTCGGCCGGACCGAGTGCATGCATGGGGAAGTGGGCTTCCACTTCCTCTTAATTTTAGCTCGAGGTCCAGTTCGCCAAATGCTAAAATGTATATGACGGGTTTATATTATAAACTGTTATCGGTTATCGGAAATTAAGGCATCAGCTAATAATACGGGTTAGCTGAATTATTAATTCGTGTCCGACAAAGCAGTATTGTATAATTATATTCAATATACATTTAATTAAATATAAATCGTTTATATTTAATTTTACGAATTAACTGGTTAATTCGCCTTAGCCCATGATATTTAATCCGTATTAAATATAATATCTCAACATCACATATTTGACTAATTACTAGTCAAATAACTCGGACTAACTGGTTAGTCAATTTTGGCATCTACATGACAAGTATTTCCATCTTGTCACGTCTCTCGAACGTATCCTATAGGTGTGACTTTTAGGGACCAGTTGATCACCGCCATCTGTATGACAATAACGTCAAACTTATCTAGCAAGCCAACCGTTATTGATAAACGTGGATCAACTGATAATAATACCAAAGTATGCCCTTTGATCCTTTTAGAGGTTTATAAGTCCTTGCACTAACTGTTAAGGACACCAACCCCAACACTACCACCACGGCCACCACTCCCTGCCCACACCCTCACACCACACCGAAACCGACCTTCCCTACCCCCAACCACCACCGCGGCCACCACTCACGACCCACCACCCTTCCTCACCCCAAATCTGTTGCCGCCTTCTGCCACCCTCCCTTAACCAGCCCTCCACCATCACCGTCACTTTCTGCCACCAGATCTGCCACCACCTACCACTGCCGCAGCACCCACCGCACACATCCGCCACCACAATAGCCCCACAACCACCTCAACCCCCGACCTCGACTCCCTCCTTTCTCGCCGCCTCCCTCCTTCACGCCGACTGCCGCCACCTCCTTCCACTTTCATTTTTTTTCTTTGATTTTTTTTCTTTTGTTTTGCTTTTTTCTAGATCTACTTTTCAATATTTGTTTTCTGGGTTGTGGCAGATTTCGTTTTCTCGTTTTTTTTTCATTTTTTTTTTTTTTTTGAGATCTCCTTATTTTTGAAGGATTTTGAGATGTTAATGGTTGTGTTTTGGTAGTAGTGTGAGACGTGTGTTGGTCTTTTTTTTTGAGATCTCCTTTAATTGTTAAACAAATTCGTTTTTTGGATCTAGTTATGAAAAAAGAAATTTTGATTTTTGTTTTAATAGTTCATTTACTTTTTAAATTTTTTAAATTGTGATATGTTTTACCATTTTTCAGATTTGTTTATTTCAAATCTCATTTTTCACCCTTTTTTTGTTGATTTTTAATTTTCTAGTAAAATTAAAGTTACACTTATCTTTAATAAAGTTACACTTTTTACTATTAAAGTTACACTTTTCTCTATTAAAATTACACTTATCAAAATTACAGTTTTCTTTATTAAAATTACAGTTTCTCTATTAAAGTTACATTTTTCTCTATTAAAGTTACATTTTTCTCTATTAAAGTTATACTTTTCTCTATAAAAGTTCCACTTATCAAAATTACAGTTTTCTTTATTAAAGTTATATTTTTCTCTATTAAAGTTACACTTATCTCTATTAAAGTTACACTTTTTCTGTTAAAGTTACATTTTTCTCTATTATTAAAGTTACACTTTTCTCCATTAAAATTACACTTTTATCTATTAAAATTACACTTATCTCCATTAAATTTACACTTATCTCTATTAAGGTTACCCTCTCAATGACTAAACTTATCTCTTCTATGATATCCGTCCTCTCCTCCTTAGCTATTTGGAGGTTCCGTTCAACAGTTGCTATATCGTCATATAGCTGCAACAACTGCTGCTCTGTCAAGCCATCTTTTTTGGCGTCCTTGAGTACGGATAGAGCATCCACAAGGTAGCTCCTGAAACTGTCCTCAATGTGGAGCAACCGGCGGATGAAACTGTTGTTGTTCTCGATCATAGTAAGAGTCTTAAGGATGATATCATTCATTTTGTTGATGAAGTTTGGAGTTTATTTGAAAGATTAATTAGGGTTTGGAGTTTGTTTTAGCAGTTAGGGTTTGGAGATAGTGAGATAATGGAATAGTAGTTGAGATAATGCATGTATTTATACTAAGTAATGTGTGGTTTGAGTTGTTTTTTAATTAATATATGTTAGGAAGTTGTGCCATAATCATCATCATATCTCTCTCTGCTGTTTCAAATCTTATTATAACCCTTCTCATTCCATATTGTCCATTCATATGCACAGGGATGGCGGTAATAATGCATGCATCGGAATTATAACGGGCCGTAATTATTCATGCATCTAGTAATATTTAATTTAATTTTTTTTATTTTTTAAAAACAAACAACAACGGTTATTGAGAAACAACCCGTTGTCTTTAGTTATAACAACGGTTTTGTATATTACAACCCGTTGTTATAACTTTTCCCCCAAAATTGAGTCACACTTTCCACAACGGGTTTTTAAACTTAAAACCGTTGTTAATAGTTTTAACAACGGGTTCCTAAGAAAACCAACTGTTGTTAAAACCTTTTACAACGGACGCTTTAACAACGTCCGCTTTTTTATATAACAACGGTTTTTAACCGTTGTTATAGCCTGTATCTGTAGTAGTGTACACTCTCAATGGACTAAAATTACAATTTAATGGACTAAAATTACACTTTAATGTACTAAAGTTACACTTCTGGACTAAAATTACAATTTAATAGATTAAAATTACACTTTAATGGACTAAAATTACACTTATAAAAGACTAAAGTTACACTTATAAATCACTCAGTTTATAATGAGTTGTGTTAAAATTTGAAAAATACAAAATA
Source organism: Silene latifolia (assembly GCF_048544455.1). Lineage (NCBI taxonomy): Eukaryota > Viridiplantae > Streptophyta > Magnoliopsida > Caryophyllales > Caryophyllaceae > Silene > Silene latifolia. The sequence goes on from NC_133537.1 coordinate 125,103,292, forward strand.
ATATTTCTCAAAATTTGTCGTAAAATTTGAAAAATCCGTCAAAACTGCTTTCTTTTTGTTAAAGCTACACTTTTGTTTTTGTTAAAATTACACTTTTAAAATAGTTAAAGGGTCATAAAATTTGTATAAACTTACAAATTTCAAAATAATATACGTCACAACCGCTTCGTAGTTTAAAATTACACTTTTTTCTGTTAAAGTTACACTCTAAAAATACTAAAATATCGTAAACTCGTCTCAAACATTAAAAAAAAAAAAAAATTACGTCAAAACCGCTTTTTTTTTTTAAAGTTACACTTTTTCCTATTAGAATTACACTCGTAAAATTTGTATAAACTTTGAAGCATAAGAAGACTTTTTTTTGTTAAGTGTATGATAATGAATTAGTGAATGTATAATTAAAGCTAGAGAGAGAAAGTGGATTAATTAGTGTATATGAAACTAATTAGTGTTAAGTGTGTTTTGTTGCTTTCAATCTCAACCATCCTTAGTGGAAGATCTAAGGGATATAGAGAAGATTTAGGGACTCAAATATTTAGGTGTACTCATAAGAACTTGACTCGATATATATATATATATATATATATATATATATATATATATATATATATATATATATATATAGATAGATAGATAGATAGATATATAGATAGATAGATAGATAGATAGATAGATAGATAGATAGATAGATAGATAGATAGATAGATAGATAGATAGATAGAGAGAGAGAGAGAGAGATAGATAGATAGATAGATAGATAGATAGAGAGAGAGAGAGAGAGAGAGAGAGAGAGAGAGAGAGAGAGAGAGAGAGAGAGAGAGAGAGAGAGAGAGAGAGAGAGAGAGAGAGGGGGTTGTCATGAGTCCTTCATATCATTTAAGTCCTCATAAGGGCTCTTGGATGAAGGGAATAGAGGGTTGAGATTACATCTCAATGAAGGGCCATAAATCTCCCTTCTTAATCCTCCATAACTTCTTCCTAATCCTCCATAACTTCTTCCCCATTCTAATCTCCCTACTCACTTCCTCTTTATTCATTCTCTCACATTTCTCTCATTCCCTTTCTCTCTCTTTCTTCACTCCCATATTTCTGTAAAAAAAACCCAAAACAAAATATTCCTCATCTACTCTCTTTTCCTCCATTTAGCGCCACCCACCACCACCAACTTCCAGCCCCACGACGTCACCCACCACCGCGCACAACCGCATATCAGGCCCCCGACACCGGATCTGCCATTGCCTAGCACCACTGACCACCGTCCTCCCGCCACAAGCCACCTGTCTCCCCGACCACCCCGACACTCCTACCACGACGACAACAAGCACACGCAACCGTCCTCCCCAACACCTATTCTGACCACCGTCCTCCCTCCTTTACTCCACATTCACCAAAACCGCCCACCTCCGACCCCACCGACAGCAACCACCACAACACCACCCAACCAACACGACCTCCCACCATTCTGACCCACCACAACAAACACCACCACCCCCACGACATCACCGCCCGACCCCACAATTTCCTCGTCTTAGATCTACCAAGAAAACGACGGCCTGCAACCCACACTCCTCACGCCGACGGCCTCACACCGACTGTCCTCCACCCACGAAACCGACAGCAACCATCCACACTCCTCACGCCGCCCACGCTCCTCACCACCGAAATAAGTTTGGTGATTTGACGAATTGTTGTGGTGTTTTTTCGATTTTTCAAATCTTTCGATGTTTGTTGTCTTTGTGGTTTGTTGATTTGTCGATGTTTTATTTGCTTTTGTCGATGTTTTATTTTTCTCATTTTTTATTTTTTTTTGTTTTTATTTTTCACTTCCCTTTTACCGATCTCGTTTTTTGTATGGGTCTTTGTTCTATTTTTAATGTTCATTTTTTTATTTTTCAGATTTACTTTGGTTTATTTTATTTTTTCAGGTTTAATTTTGTGAGGAAAGTTACACTATTTGTGATGAAAGTTACACTATTTACGGCGTTGCACTATTTACAACTAAAGTTATACTATTTAGGACTGAAGTTATACTATTTGCGACTAAGTTACAGTACCCTTGAAAAATTAGAGTTACATAGACTTTGTACTAAAATTACATAAGCTCAACATAATAAATAAAATGGAGTATATTTACGACTAAAGTTATACCCTTGTCATATTAAAGTTATACTATTTACGACTAAAGTTATACGCATAAAATACAAAAGTTATAGATCTATTTTATATAACTCAATTTGTATATTTTTTTTTTAGTATTTGTGTGTTGGTGTTGTTGTGAGACGGTTTTTTTAATTTTTAGTAATAAATTAAATTTTTATTTTTCATTGTTAAGTTTTTTTTTATGAATCATGATTTTGTTATTTGGTTTTTTTTGTTATTGTTATTTGGTTTTTTCTTAGATTAACGGGTTTTTTGTTAGATTAACGGGTTTTTGTTATTATGGATTAAAGTTATTTTCGATTCTTTTTTCGTTTCTTTTTTGTTTTTGTTATTGTTGGTTTTTTTTTTAAATTCTAATCTTAAAGTTCAGATGGTTTTTTTTTTTGCAATATTATTGTTGGTTTTTTTTTGAAATTTTCAGTGTTACTACTTTCAGATCTAGAATTGATTTTTAGTATTTTGGTTTTTTATTTCTCTTTTTTTAAAGTTCCATATTTTGTGCTAAAGTTATACAATAATCAAAATAAAGTTATACTATTAACCTCTAAAGTTATACTATTTACGACTAAAGTTACACCCTTGAAAAATTAAAGTTACATATACTTTGTACTAAAATTACATAAATTCAACATAATAAATAAAATGGAGTCTACTTTTTTTACTTATTGGTTAATTTTTGTTCACAATTTATAATGTGTAACTTTAGTGTTCATTATGTGCAACTTTAATGTTCATTATGCGCAACTTCAATGGCATTATGTGCAACTTCACTGACAATATGTGTAACTTCAATCTCATCTTCTTATTGTGTTGCTTTCAAATCTGGATTTATATTTGTACTAAAGTTATACAATTTTGGACTAAAGTTACACAAATTTGGACTAAAGTTATACAAAAAATGACTGAAGTTATACTATTATGGATTAAAGTTACACAATTTTGGATTAAAGTTACACAAATTTGGACTAAAGTTATACAAAAAATGACTGAAGTTATACTATTATGGACTAAAGTTGCACTATTTACGACTAAAGTTATACCCTTTAAACATTAAAGTTACAATATTTAGGACAAAAGTTATATCATTATGGATTAAAGTTATAAATTTATAATACTAAATCTCTTATTCTTCTCATTTCTCCTTTTTTTGGACTAAAGTTGCACAATTTTTGACTAAAGCTACATAATTTTGTACTAAAGTTACACAAAAAAAACTAAAATTACAGTATGACAATTTATATAAACTTGTCCTGTAAATTTACCTATAGTATAACTTTAATCCTTTTCTGAATAACTTTTGTCCAAAATTGTATAACTTTAGTCCATAATCGTATAACTTTAGTCCTTTTTTGTATAACTTTAGTCCAAAATTGTGTTAGTCCATAATAGTATAACTTTAGTCCTTTTTTGTATAACTTTAGTCCAAAATTGTATAACTTTAGTTCATAAGAGTATAACTTTAGTCCTTTTTTGTATAATATGCAATGAAGTTGTACATAATGGCATTGAAGTTATACATATTGTGGATTGAAGTTATACATAATGTTAGTAAAGTTATACACGTTGAAGTTTAAATACTAAAACTGAAAATTTTATAAAACAAGACGAAATTTAACAAGACGAGATTTTAAATAATTTATAAAACAAGAGGTACTTTGTTATAAACATTGAAATTTGAGAAAATAAATAAATATACATTTAAATTTAAATACTAAAACTGAAAAATTTATTTGACAAGACGAATTTTAAAGAACGAGAATTGAAAAAACAATAAACAAGACGATATTTGAAATGTCAAAATATGAATTTTAATAACTTTAGTATGTCTAAAATTAATACTAACAAATAGAAAAAAAACAACTCCAAACAACAAATTTAACACAAAACCGGAAAAAAAAAACAACGATAAAAAAGACACATTCAGAAAGAAAAAGAAAAAGAAAAAAACATTAACTGAGAGTGAAACGAGATCGGGTGGTGAGACGGTGGGCGGTAGGTGGGTGGTGTTGGGTGAGGTAGTGGTGTATGAGGAAGAGAGATTTTGATTTAATTGGATTTATTTGGATTTTTTGGGTTTTTTGATTTTTTTGGATTTTTTGGATTTTGGATTTATTTGGATTTTTATTTATTTATATGGGTTTTTTATTTATTTGGATTTTTTGGGTTTTTTATTTTTCGGAGTTTGAGAGAGGGAGTGGGTGAAATGTGTGAGATGAGAGAGAAATGGGTGAGTGAATACAAATATATAGTAAATTAGTGATTAATTAGGGTGGATTAGTAAGGTGTGTTAATTAGCCATTTAATGACTTTGGGTGGGTTCATCTCATCCCTTCATCTCCCTCCATCTAATGGCCTCTAAGAGGACTTATGGACTCATATATAGTAAGAGGACTCATATATATATATATATATATATAGAGAGAGAGAGAGAGAGAGAGAGAGAGAGAGAGAGAGAGAGAGAGAGAGAGAGAGAGAGAGAGAGAGAGAGAGAGGGGAGGAGGAGTTCTAATGAGTCCACCTCTTCCATTGAGTCACTAAGTCCCTCTAAGGGCCATTGGATAGACTCAATAGATGGTTTAGATGGATGGAGAGGAAAATGATTAAGGACTATTAAAAATAAAAGGGAAAAAAAATGGATGGTTGGATTGAAATGGATGGTTGAGATTGAAAATAACAAAAAAATATTCTCACTAATCAATTTATATCATATAATTAATTGTTTTTTCACTCTTTAATCACTAATTTAATCACTTTTGAGTTTGAGTGATTAATGAGTGTAAATGTGATATTGTAAGAGTTTTACGAGTGTAACTGTAACTTGTAGAAGTGTAAATGTGATATTTTAAGGCGGTTTTTTGTAACTCTGATATTGTAGGAGTTTTATGAGTGTAAATGTAAGTTGTAGGAGTGTAAATGTAATCTTTTAAGGCGGTTTTTGTATATAAAATTTTTGAATTGATACAAATTTAAAATTTTACAAGTGTAACTCTAACATTTTACGAGTGTAAATTTGAAGTTTTTCGAGTGTAATTTTAACTTTGTTGTGACGGAAATTTTGAATTTATATAATTTTAACATTTTACAAGGGTAACTTTGATGTTTTATGAGTGTAATTTTGATTTTTTTATGATGGAAAATTTGAATTTATATAATTTTAACATTTTACGAGTGTAACTTTGATGTTTTACGAGTGTAAATGTAATATTTTAAGAGTGTAAATTTGATTTTTTAGGCAATTTTCTATATGAAAATTGAAATTTATATAATCTTAACATGGTACGAGTGTAAATTTGATGCTTTACGAGTGTAAATGTAGGATTTTAAGTGTAAATTTGAAGATATACGAGTGTAAATTTGAAGTTTTACGAGTGTAAATTTAATGTTTTACAAGTGTAACTTTCGTCCTTTGATTTTAACTTTGGTCCTTTAAGAGTGTAACTTTGGTCCTTTATGAGTGTAACTGTAGTCCGACCGCCAACAAACACCACCACCGTCCGACACCGCACAGTCCTCCACCACCAACCCACTCTCATAAAAAAGTAGACCTTTTGAAAAAAAATAAGTGAAAAATAAAGCAAAAAAACTAGATCTGAAACCAAAAAAATAGAATACAAGTGTAATGAAATACGAGTGTAAATCTTAAAAAAATATATATAACAAGACGAATTTAAACAAGCCAAGATTAAAAAATATATAAAACAAAAAGAGATTTGCAAAAAAATATATAACTAGTGTAACTTTAAGGAAATACGAGTGTAAATGTGAGGAAATAAAAGTGTAAATTTAAAGTAATACGAGTGTAAATGTGAAGAAATACAAGTGTAAATTTAAAGAAATACGAGTGTAACTGTAAAAGAACAAAAAGAATAAAAAAGATTTGAAACCACCACAGTGTAATTTTATAGATCTGAAAAAAAAAGACGAGTGTAAATGTGAGGAAATACAAGTGTAAATTTAAAGAAATACAGGTGTAACTGTAAAAGAACACAAAAAAAACAAACAGATCTGAAACCACCACAGTGTAACTTTATAGATCTAAAAAAAAGGCGAGATCTGAAAGTGATAACAATAACAAATGGAAAAAAAAAGTGATGACAACACCACCAAATATCGACAACTATTTTTGAAAAAAAAAGGAAATAGAAAAAAAGAAAAGAAAAATACAACAACCCATCAACAACAACATATCAACAAGCAGATGAAATAGAAAAAAAAAAGAACAACACACACCATCGACAACAAGAACACCAAACTATTTTGAAAAAAAAAGACCAACAACATCGACAGCACACAATACCATCGACAACAACAACCCATACATCACCAGCCACCATGGCCTCCACACGACCACCACACCACCGCACCATACATCGACAACAACCTCATCGACAACAACAACCCCTTTCGTTTTAAATTAATAGATCTGAGTTTTTTTTTATTTTAAAAACGGTGGAAGGTGGTGGTTGTTTGCAGTATTGATGGAGAGGTGGCAGTCGTGGTGTGTTGTGGTGGTAGTGAAGGTGTCGATGGTGGTGAAGGTGTCGATGGTGGTAGTGTATTGGCCCTCAGTTGTTGATGTCGAGTGAAGGGAGGTGGCGGTGGGGCGTGCTGGGTTGTGACGGTGTGGGTGAGGTGGTCAGATCTGGCGGAGGCTGGTGAGGAAGGAGGCGATGGTGTGGTTGCTGCATGGTGCGTAGTGGTGGTGTGTGGGATGGTGTCGGGTACGTGGGAGGGTGTGGTGGTGTGGTGGTGGTGGTGGTGGTGGTGGGAAAAAAGAGGGGTGAAGGGAGGATATGTTGTTGTGGTGGTGGTCGGATTGTGGTGAGGAGGATGTGTTGTTGCGGGTGGTAGAGTGGTATGGTGGTGTGTTGTGGCGGTGGTGTGTTGTGGTAGATCTGGGGTGAGTGAGGGAGAGTGGAGGGTATTTTTTAGGATTTTTTTTTGGAATGAGAGAGAAGTAGATATGTGAGATGTGAGAGAAGTGAGTTAGAAAAGAAATTATATATAGTAAATTAGTGAAAGATTAGTGATTAATTGTGAGATTATGAGAAAGAGTGTTAAAAACCTTACTAATGACCATGAGTGTAAATGTAACCTTAGCCCTCCATCAACACCGCAAACCATGAGTGTAAATGTAACCTTACCTATGGAGTAAACCATGAATGTAACCTTAGACCATGAGTTAGATTATGAAAAAGAGTGTTAAAAACCTTACTAATGACCATGAGTGTAAATGCAACCTTACCTGTGGAGTGTGCATGGCATCAAGAGTAATTCGTCATTCCAAGACAAAAGTACAACAAAAAACAATACACAAATTAGTAATTCGTCATTCCAAATTCAAGTTAAAGAAAATACTGCAAATTTTTACCACCCCAAATGATTGTTTTGGAGGAAAACAAATGAGACGATCTTAAATAGGAGAGGCTAAATAATGCTAATTTGGAAGTTAAATGATGTACACTAAAATTAGTGTTCACAAACTTTAAATGAAATAAATATTAATTGAAAAAAACAAAAGCATTCAAAGGATTGTATATAAATGAGTTTCTTTATATAATCTTTATGATGGTAAAAATTATTGCAAAATTAGTATGAGAGTTAAATGGAGTAACTGTTAGGCTAGGGTAGGGAATTGGAAGAGACTTGTGAAAAATTCGACGATGCCTTTAAGAAAATCATTGGACTTATGTGAAAATTATCGTGGGTTGAACTTAAATAATGGTTGAATATAAAATGCCATAATTTTACGTTTAAGAATATTATTAAGCTATTCATGTGTTTTTCTTTTCAAGTTTGTGTAGTTTTAAATAAATAAATAATTGTATAACTTTTATAAGCTATATTACTATGAAAAATGTTAATCAATTCACTAAATTTTTTTTTATTGTAAAATGGGAATTTTAATTGTAAATTAAGAAATTTTGATGTGAATTTTGGTAAGTTACATCTTTTTTTTTATATTTTTTTTATTCAACCATGAAATAAAGTTTGTAATTTGGAAGTTCAGGAGTAACAATTATTAAATGGAGGATTAGTGAATGGAAACTATTGTAGGTTTAATAGCCATTATAAACTATCGATTCCCATCTTTTAATTTGCCTTTTCATTTATTTTTGAGTTATGAGTATTATTAAATAAGATAATTCATTAGTGAGGAGCTGAAGAGGTAAAACAAATAGGAAAAAATGTTAATGAAAATTATTATTATTATTATTATTGATCTTAAATAGTGGTTGAAATAAAATGTCATACCTTTACTTTTAAGAATATTATTAAACTTCTCAATTATTTTATTTTTAATTAAAAGGGTTTGTATAACGATCTTAAATAAATAGATGTAGGTGTAAATTTTAAGTGGTACAATTTCAGGAAAGTTAAGTTTAATTTTTTACCAAAAATAAAAAATATACCACATTTTCAACCAATATTTCATCATATGAAAATAAATTAAAAAAAACAATGAAAAACTTTAATCAATTCATTAACATGTTTTATTACAAAACATTCGATTAAAATGTTAATTTTATAAGTTAATGTTATGTTGTCAATTGTCATTAATCAAGTAAGCAATGTAAATTAAAATTAATTAATATTAACCAATCTAAAAATGACATGTGGAATAAAATTAAATGGTATAAGTAGCCTTTTAACTATATAGTAGAAATGTTTGCGTGGAGAATGGTTGGGTAGGCGTATGTCAATCTTAACCAAGGTGGCAATGTGAATGTCTATGTGGCTTTTCCACATCCTACGTGGCTTTGTCTAGTTGGCATTTTTTAGGATGTCTTTTAATAGTATTTTATAGATTCACAAATAATTTGCCTCTTTAATTTTGGTTGTGTAAATTGTGTGATCAATAAGCTCATCCAACCCATTTGTTATCGGTGAAACTTATCATCCGCCATCCATTCTTCCATCCCTTTATCATCCGCCAATGAAACGGGCGTGAATCGGTTGATAAATGGGAGATTATATAAATATATAACTCGTTATGTAACACCCCCTTCTTACACGGCCAAGGTAATTGGGAGATGTTACCATCTCGGTTTCCCGAGGCGGTGAAATCGAAGTTGCAATTAAGAAACAATTAATATAAGTAAGGCATTTAGTGAATTACATAACTATAAATGAATAAATGAAATAATTAATACAACTCATGACTACTATGGTAATCTAATTAACTATGCTCGACTCGACTATCATCACGACTCGTCCCTTCTCCCGCATGCTACCAAGGCTAACCTGTAAACAACTACTCCCCATATGATCGTAAATATCATATGGATCGACACAGGCCACCCTGGAAATAGGTGACATTTACAAGGACACAACAAACGCCAGTTTCAATACATAAACATAAGACATGACTTGGTAAGTAGAGATGCGACATAATAATTATGTGAATGAGACTTGAATATGCAATCATCATGCCGGTATCGGGACACGCCCAGACGTATCCACAAAGCCACAACCACCGATGCCAGGGACACGCCCACGACACCACACCTCACACAAAGGTATCGGGACACGCCCAGACGTACCGGGCCCGGAAGCCAACCGGATCCGCTGCCAGATATCGCGCCTCAACCACACGAGTCCCTCCGTGACTCAAGCCATTAATGTGCACATCCCCCTTGGAGTGGGAAGCTCCAAGGGGCGACCCAAGCGGAAGACGGTTTCCCAACCGTCTTACGTCTCCTCAACAATCAAGTACCACCACCAAAGACCTCCAACACAATACAACCACAACCATACATGACCAAAGGAAGAACAACATTTAACATATATCCAATTCATGAATTCAATCCCACATACATACTAACCGACTCATACTAGCAAGGAAAGACACCCAAATATGCATACCAAATATTGAAACCGAGTAGGATAATCTACCTTTTCGCATTCTTCATAAGCTACTTGATTCCGACTCGACTCCGTCTCATAAAACCGTCTCTGAGACCGTCTCACCCTAAATAAATCATATAACATTATCACAATGCGTTCTACACTACAATAATATGAAACCCTTTATTAATAGTCACTAATTACTCCTATTACATAAGCTATATACTAATTAATCTCTCTTTGTAAACCCTAACTCGAGATTAACATAAGACTAAGAGGAAAAGGTGGGATTTTGACTTACAAAGGTAGATCGGGGATTAGGAGAGGTGTTCCATCATTAATCCAAGCTTGAAGGCCAAGGGGAAGGTTTAGAGAGCATTTAGAGAGAAGGGATAGTGTTTTAGAGTAAGAAGGAAGAAGAAGAAGAAAGAAGAGGATAAGGGTTTGGATAAGATAAAATCCCGAAATATCATTTCTCGGGTACAGCACAGTGCCACTCGACCGAGTGAGCGGTTCACTCGACCAAGTGACACCCACTCGGTTGGGTATACTTTTTACTCGACCGAGTACCACTCACTTGGTCCGCTAGAGGTTCTACTCGGTCCACTGGAATTCTACTAGGTCTAGTTTATGTCTTACATGGTCTCGTGGGAGGGGACATTCTTTACTTCCGAGTATACGTGGGTTCCCTCACGTGTCCTTAGGTCGTTTGTGGGTCCCAAATTATCCGAGTATTACAATCTTCCCTCCTTAAAAATGAAATTCGTCCCCGAAGTTCGCCACTCACACTCCTTCCCAATTATTCCTCGGTCTCCTCTCAAGCCTCATTCTCGATTCACGTGTGTTCTCTTGCCATTATAATTTATCGTAAGGTCCGTCGAAGTTCTAGATGTCATTATCACTCTTATTAACTACACACGTATATAATACTTATCTTCAGTTTCTTGTTTAATTCTCATTGCCTTCTCCCGTATCGTGCTCTTTGTTTCCTAAATTTCCGAGTTCTTACATTCACTCCCTCTAAAGAGAACTTCGTCCCGAAGTTCGCTATAAGTCTCACATGACACTCTCCCGGTAATCTGCTATTATGTCAATTGTTGTGTTCCCAAAGTATCCCGACGCGCTTCACTATATCTGTATGTCATTCGTGGCCAAAGTCTATATCTAATTGATGAGGTTTTTGGTATGTATGTGATATATATATATATATATATATATATATATATATATATATATATATATATATATATATATATATATGTATAGTTAAGATCAAGTAAGTCCACCCCCTAAGTGTGAGTTCATAAGTCCTCTTTAGGGTCATTGGATGAGGAAGATGGAGGGCTGAGATTGGAAGCTAAAAAGGGTGATTATTAGCCTAACTAACCCACTATCTCTCTACTCATCTTAATTAATTACTAACCCACTTAATCATCACTAATTTAATATATATATAGTTTTTTTTACAACCATTTCTCTCTCTATCTCCCACAATTTCATTTTTCCTCTCCTCTCTCTAAAACTTAAAACCCAAAAAAAAGACTCATCTCTCTTTCCAACACCACCGAGCACTACCCCCAACTACCACCACGGCCACCACTCGCTGCCCACACCCTCACACCACACCGAAACCACCCTTCCCTACCCCCAACCACCACCGCGGCCACCACTCACGACCCACCACCCTTCCTCACCCCAAATCTGTTGCCGCCTTCTGCCACACTCACTACTACAAATCCAGGCAACTACAACGGCCCTTTAACAACGATTATTCACGAAAATCACAATAGACGTTGTAGAATGTATGGCGCGAATTTTACTAAAATAAATTACAACGGGTATGGTTATAAAAACCATTGTTATTAGTTTTAACAACGGGTCACACATGCACAACCGTTGTTAATAATTTGGCGCAAAATTGGCGCAAAGTTAGTGAAAAGTAATCACAACGGTTATTTTTGAAACCCGTTGTTAAAACTTATTTAACAACGGGTGTTTTTTACAACCGTTGTTAAAACATATTTCACAACGGTTGTTGTTTAATAACCGTTGTCAATACCTTCCATACTATAAACCACACAAAAAGTCTCTGTCATGACCCACAAAACACAACCCTTAATACACAAACACAAACACAGCAGACAAACAAGCACAAAACACACACTCTCTTTCTCTCTTTCTCTCTTTCTCTCGTTCTCTCTTTCTCATCGTCGCTTTATCTTCTCGCCGTCACTGTTGATTTCATCGTCTATTACGTTCAGTATTTATCAGGTAAATCTCGCCACATCCTTTGTTAGTTTAATCGTCATTATTTTCTTTTTCTATTTATTTCTTTTGCATGTATGTGTTTTTATCGACCATTATGTTATTTGTTTAAGTATTGTTCGCATAATTAGTTAGTAAAACAATGAAGAAGCAAGATGAAGAAGTAAGATAAACATACTTAATATATATATATATATATATATATATATATATATATATATATATATATATATATTTATTTATAAATACATAAATTAAAAAAAAAAATTACATATATAAAAATGCAATTCTTATATTTTCATAGAGGATCTTATTCTGCTCTCTCGTATCCGTCCTCTCCTCCTTGGCTATTTGGAGGTTCCGTTCAGCCATTCTTGCTATATCGTCATATAGCCGCAATCGTTGTTGCTCCGTCAAGCCATCTTCTTTGGCGTGCTTGGTGCGGATCGAGCATCCGCAAGGTAGCTCTGAAACTTTCCTCAATATGGAGGAACCGGCGGATGAAGTTGTTGTTGTTCTCGATCATGGTAAGAGTCTTAAGGATGAAATCATTCATTTTGTTGGAGTTTTTTGAGTTTGTTTTGAAAGATTAAGTAGAGTTTGTTTTAGCAGTTAGGGTTTGGAGATGAATATATTGAGATAGTGGAAATGTTAGTTGAGATAATGCAATGTATTTATACTAAGCAATGTATGGGTTGAGTTGCTTTTTAATTAATATATATGTTAGGAAGTTGTGCCATAATAATCATCATCATATCTCTCAATAATGCTGCTTCAAATCTTATTACTAACCCTTCTCATTCCATATTATCCGTTCATATGTACAGTGATGTCAGTAATAATGCATGCATCGGAATTCTAACGGGCCGTAATTATGCATGCATCTAGTAATATTTAATTTAATTTTTTTTATTTTTTAAGAACAAACAACAATGGTTATTTACAAACAACCCGTTGTCTTTAGTTATAACAACGGTTTTGTATATTAAAACCCGTTGTTATAACTTTCCCCCCAAAATTGAGTCACACTTTCCACAACGGGTTTTTATACATAAAACCGTTGTTAATAGTTTTAACAACGGTTTCCTTAAGAAAACCAACCGTTGTTAAAACCTTCTACAACGGACGCTTTAACAACGTCCGCTTTTTTATATAACAACGGTTTTTGACCGTTGTTATAGCCTGAATCTGTAGTAGTGACTCCCTTAACCAGCCCTCCACCATCACCGTCACTTTCTACCACCAGATCTGCCACCACCTACCACTGCCGCAGCACCCACCGCACACATCCGCCACCACAATAGCCCCACAACCACCTCAACCCCCGACCTCTACTCCCTCCTTTCTCGCCGCCTCCCTCCTTCACGTTGACTGCCGCCACCTCCCCGCCACCTCCTTTTACTTTTCATTTTTTTCTCTGATTTTTTTGATTTTGTTTTGTTTTTTCTAGATCTACTTTTCAATATTTGTTTTGTGGGTTGTGGCAGATTTCGTTTTCTCGTTTTTTTCTTTTTTTTTTTAAAATTTTTGAAATCTCCTTCTTTTTGATGGATTTTGATATGTTAGTGGTTTTGTTTTGGTAGTAGTGTGAGACGTGTGTTGGTCTTTTTTTTCTTTTCTTTTTTTTTTTTTTTGAGATCTCCTTTTTTTGAAGGATTTTGAGATCTCCTTTATTTGTTAAATAAATTCGTTTTTTTGGATCTAGTTATGAAAAAAGAAATTGTGATTTTTGTTTTAATAGTTCATTTACTTTTTAAAATTTTTAAATTGTGATATGTTTTACCATTTTTCAGATTTGTTTATTTCAAATCTCATTTTTCACCTTTTTTTGTTGATTTTTAATTTTCTAGTAAAATTAAAGTTACACTTATCTTTAATAAAGTTACACTTTTTACTATTAAAATTACACTTATCAAAATTACAGTTTTCTTTATTAAAATTACAGTTTCTCAATTAAAGGTACATTTTTCTCTGTTAAAGTTACATTTTTCTCTATTAAAGTTATACTTTTCTCGATAAAAGTTCCACTTATCAAAATTACAGTTTTCTCTATTAAAGTTATATTTTTCTCTATTAAAGTTACACCGATCTCTATTAAAGTTACACTTTTTCTGTTAAAGTTACATTTTTCTCTATTATTAAAATTACACTTTTCTCCATTAAAATTACACTTTTATCTATTAAAATTACACTTATCTCCATTAAACTTACACTTATCTCTATTAAGGTTACCCTCTCAATGACTAAAGTTATACTCTCAATGTACTAAAGTTACACTCTCAAAGGACTAAAGTTACACTCTCAATGCATTAAAGTTACAATTTTAATATGGACTAGAGATACACTCTCAATGGACTAAAATTACAATTCAATTGACTAAAATTACACTTTAATGGACTAAAGTTACACTTCTGTACTAAAATTACAATTTAATGGACTAAAATTATACTTTAATGGACTAAAATTACACTTCTAAAAGACTAAAGTTACACTTACAAATCACTCAGTTTACAATGAGTTGTGTTAAAATTTAAAAAATTTCAAAATAATATTTCTCAAAATTTGTCGTAAAATTTGAAAAATCCGTCAAAACCGCTTTCTTTTTGTTAAAGTTACACTTTTTTTGTTAAAATTACACTTTTAAAATAGTAAAAGGGTCATAAAATTTGTATAAACTTTCTCTCGAAAAAAAAAATTTGTATAAAATTACAAATTTCAAAATAACATATGTCAAAACCGCTTCGTAGTTTAAAATTACACTTTTTTCTGTTAAAGTTACACTCTAAAAATACTAAAATGTCGTAAACTCGTCTCAAAATTACAAAAAACAAAATAAATTAAGTCAAAACCGCTTTTTTTTGTTAAAGTTACACTTTTTCCCGTTAGAATTACACTCGTAAAATTTGTATAAACTTTAAAGCATAAGAAGACTTTTTTTGTTAAGTGTATGATAATGAATTGGTGAATGTATAATTAAAGCTAGAGAGAGAAAGTGGATTAATTAGTGTATAGGAAACTAATTAGTGCTAAGTGTGTTTTGTTGCTTTCACTCTCAACCATCCTTAGTGGAAGATCTAAGGGATGTAGAGAGGACTTAAGGACTCAAATATTTAGGTGGACTCATAAGAACTTGACTCGATATATATATATATATATATATATATATATATATATATATATATATATATATATATATATATATATATATATATATATATATATATATATATATATATAGAGAGAGAGAGAGAGAGAGAGAGAGAGAGAGAGAGAGAGAGAGAGAGAGGGGGTTGTCATGAGTCCTTCATATCATATAAGTCCTCATAAGGGCTTTTGGATGAAGGGAATGGAGGGTTGAGATTACATCTCAATGAAGGGCCATAAATCTCCCTTCTTAATCCTCCATAACTTCTTCCTAATCCTCCATAACTTCTTCCCCATTCTAATCTCCCTACTCACTTCCTCTTTATTCATTCTCTCACATTTCTCTCATTCCCTTTCTCTCTCTTTCTCTCTCTATATATATATTGTTTTGTATAGTGCGTGATATTGTTTTATGGACTCATGGACTCAAATATATAGGTGGACTCACCGGATCTTGCCTCTCTCCCTCTCTCTCTCTCTCTATATATATATATATATATATATATATATTAATAAGATCAACTAAGTCCTCCTCTTACATGTGAGTCTATAAGTTCCATTGTCTACCCTTAGATCATGTGTTTGAATGACTTAGATTAAAAGTTAAAAGCAACTATTAATATTATTCTAATGGCTAAAACAATTACCTCTCTCATCCTACCTCTCATAGGTTATGAGCATGCATGCAGGTTGTCAATCAAACATCATACACGTTCCACTGCCTTCTCCCCATTTCTCATTTGACTCAGTTATTCAAAATTAAATTTCCGCCAAAATATTTCCCCCAAATTAATCCCCAATAATATCAACCGTCTAAGAAAGAAACTGCTCTCAAAATCTCCCAATTCTATTGCTTTTTTGTTACCTTATTATCGGTTTCTTCTCCATTTTCTTCACTCACTTGCAACCTGCCATTTTCGTCCATTTTCTTCACTCACTTGTAGGTTATAAAGGTAATTTGTTTTGGTTTTTAGAGTTTTATTATTTTTTCTCTTCATTTATTTTGATTAGACGTTTTTTTTTAATTTATTGGGCATTGTTATGTAATTGCCATTCACCATTGTTGTTGTACTGTTCTATTTGATCACTGTATTGGCTTACTTCATTTTGATTATCCAGTTATTTTTAGCACATTTAGGATATTTACTTATCTATTTTAGCACATACATTCAGTGTGTTATGTTGTACTATTCCATTGAAGCACAAGCATTCAGATTTTTAACCTTTCATGTTAATTGAGATTACCCAGATATTTTAGCACTTTTTGATTGTTATGTTCATATTCATTCAGATTACCCAGCGTTTTTTGAAAAATCACACTTTTGTTGCTTACAATTACTCTATCTCTGTTAAAATTACAGTTTTGTCGCTCAAAATCACATTTTTTTTGTCAAAATTATACTTTTGATGATTAAAATTACACTTTTGTCTGTTAAAATTACACTTTTAACCGTTAAAATTACACTTGTATCTGTTAAAATTATACTTTTGTTGCTTAAAATTTCAACTTTCTGTTAAAATAACACTTTATTTTGTTAGAATTACACTTTTGTCTGCTAAAATAACACTTTATTTTGTTAGAATTACACTTTTGTCTACTAAAATTACACTTTCTTTTGTTAGAATTACACTTTTGTCTGTTAAAATTACACTTTATTTTGTTAGAATTACACTTTTGTCTGCTAAAATTACACTTTATGCTGCTAGAATTACACTTTTTTTTTGTTAAAATTACACTTTTGTCTTTTAAAATTACAATTTATATTTTATGTTATGTAAGGTCTATCTGTCACATTGTTAATTAATTTTTGTAATTTTAACAGATGTCAGATCATGATGAGGCTAAAGCAGGCAAGACCAAAAAAGCAAAGGTGCATGTCAAGTGCCGACCGAAGCAGCTTGTTGAGCAGGTTGAAAAGCTTAAAATTACAGTTTTCTTTTTTGTTGTGTTATGTAAGGTCTATATGTCACATTGTTAATTAATTTTGGTTTCTTAAGCAGATGTCAGATCACGATGAGGCTAAAGCAGCCAAGACCAAAAAACCAAAGGTGTCTGTTAAGTGCCGACCGTAGCAGCTTGTTGAGCTGGTTGAAAAGCTTAATGATGCCCAGCGAGACGCGGTACGGAGGATTGGTTTTGGTGGTATTTTGGAGCTTAAGCTCAAAACATATCCAATGGGTCATGTTAAAGATTTTCTCAAAGCATTCAACGACGAGTCGTATATTTTTCGGGCCTCTAAAGATAAGGAGTTCATGGTCACCAAGCATGACGTGTATGACTGTTTTATGTTACCACTTGGTCCTAAAACAGTTGATCTTGTACCTACGGGCCGCCAAAAGGATTCTCAAGCGCCGGAGAACAAGCAATTGAAATACAAATGGCGGAAAGCGTACAACATAAAAGGGGTTAACGAAGGGGTTAATTTAGGAATTGTCTTCCAAGATATCTTTAAAAAAAATACAAAAATGGAGGTCCTCAATTCTGCAGGCTGTTTGTTCTGCTCACCATGTCATCATTCCTAACCCCAACTTCATACAGTGGGATTGACTTCAAGCTTTTGAGAGCCGTTGAAGATGTGAAGGCTATTACGCAGTACGATTGGTGTAGTTATGTCCTGGAAAATTTGGTGAAGGCCGCGGCAGCTATTGGTGAAAATAAACAGACCTTGCTCGGTTGTATCCCCTTCTTAATGATTACGTACTTTCAACGTTTCGATTTCCGTGGTAAGAGTTGTCGACACAGCCTCCCTCTCATTAAGCACTGGGATTGGCAGACGCTTTCTGAAAGATTACATGGTGAGCTTGACAAGAACCGTTTCGGTCGGCAAACTTGGTCCTTGGTCAAGTATCCTCGGTGCCTTCAAAAGGAAGTGTTAAGCATTGGTGGTGTGCCTAATGATAGAAAAGTGTTGGCCATTGGCAATGTGGTTCTTCGATGCAAAGATTACAACTGCCTTCAACTTCAGACAGGAAGAAGTTCATCGAGATTGAACTCCCATCTGGTGTTGATGATGACGAGGAGTTGAAAGCTCGGGCTGTAGATGTAAATGTTATTTGTTCATTTGTCAAATCTAATTTAACATGTTTTAAAGTTACTCTTTCTTTCACTACAATTACACTACAATTGTAATAGCGATATTAATCAGTAGTTGCTGAAATTACACGGTTGTCAGTTAAAATTACACTTTTATCAGTTAAAATTACACTTTTATCAGTTAAAATTACACTTTTTAAAGTTAAAATTATACGTTTGTCCGTTAAAATTACACTTTTTAATGTTAAAATTATACTTTTGTATGTTACAATTACACTTTTGTCCGTTAAAATTATACTTTTTAAAGTTAAAATTATACTTTTGTATGTTACAATTACACTTTTGTCCGTTAAAATTATACTTTTGTCCGTTAGAATTACACTTTGTAAAGTTAAAATTATACTTTTTAAAGTACACTGTTGTTCTTTTTTTGAGTGTAGGATGTGCATGAGCTTTATTTGAAGATGCAAAGGAATGCTACTGTCTTCTATTCATGGTATGCAATGCAGCCATGATGCTCAAAAGGTTAACATGAGGTCTGAACTATTCTAGTGACCCTATCGCTACACAATGCACACAATCATTCTTTCAAAGCCAAAGGATGAAGGATGATGCTGTGGAAATGCAGGAGATAGCTGAAGAAATAAATGATTCCGTGAAATCAGCGCCTGTGCTACAACAAAGTTCAGGTGTTCAGGAGCAGAATGAGGAGGTAGATGATGAGGGATACGAGCAGCAGGGTGGTGATGATGATGAAGAGGAGGATGGTGGTGATGAGGATGAGGGAGAGGAGGAGGATGGTGATGATGTGGAGGATGAGGAGGATGGTGAGTTTGTGAAGGATGATGGATACGAGCATGAGAAAGAGGTTAGTGTAGATGTTGGTAGAGACCTCGATGGCGGGGTAGCTGCCTCCCTTGATTGTGATGAACTAGCCAATGATAAAGCACGTGAGGTGTCTACAAAACAGATAATGGAGGCGGTGCAATTTTACAACACGGCTGAATATAAGGAAGTTGGTAACAGAGAGGATGACAGTAACGATACCCATGTGGACTTTGGTAATGCTCAGAAAATTTCCGTCATTTACAAAAGGAGGAGGGTAGTGGAGAAGGAGGTGGTCGTTGGCGAACCACATATATTTGACCGGGAAATTCTTGAAGAGTATTATTCAAAAGAAGAGGTTGATGATGCTGAGAAGAAGTTCTATGCGCGGAAGGCTGCTGCAAAGGAACAAGAGCAGACTATGGAAATGGAGGTGCCTGTTGTTGGGGAACTTCAGATAGTTGATAAGAAAATTGAGGAGGATGAGCCCACCGACGCTGATCCAACTGTAACTCAGTTCCTAATTTCGACTGCTGAAATTAGTGAAGCAGAGCGCCGAGCTGAAATGCCGGCCAGAGAACCTTAAGGAATTGGAGAGGTACTTGAATGTTCGAACATGTCCGCTGATGTTACGGGAACGGTTGTCCATGTGACTGAAGTTGTGAATGCCGAGACGGACAAGGATGATGACCAGAGTGGGAAGGGTAATGCTGAGCTTGGCCTCCAATACGCAAGTACAACATTGTGTACTGCAAAATTAGACGATGCTGTACAAGTGGAGACTAAATCTTTTGAATTTATAGGGCCTGATGCTGGGGAGTCTAAAAAGGCGGAAAATGCGTTGGTGGAAGCTCAGAACAAAGAATTTACCCCCTGTCACTCAGTTCCTTTTCACGACTGCTGAGTTTAGTGAAGCAGAGCGCGCAGCCGAATAGGTCTCAGCAGAAACTCAACGTTCTCTAGAGGGGCCCGGAAATGGCGCATGTGCCATGACTGATGAGCGGTCGTTAAAATGTAACGAGGTGCCGGAATGTGTATATGCATTGCAGGCAAAGGATTTTATGGACGTAGAATGGACAAGTATCGTCTTTTCTAGTGCGGAAGTAAACGCTCTATTCGAGGAGGCCCCAACATCTATGGATGCTGAAAAACAGCCAGGGTGGAAGAATGGTGAGCCAAATGTGGATGCAAGTTCTCAGAAAGTGGTGGAGAAGGTTTTGGATGGGGCTGCACTGAAGGATCACGGAGTTAATCCATTTACCTTTAGAGTTTTGAAGTGCCATGGATGAAGTTATATTTTTTTCTGTCAAAATTAAAATTTTGATGATTAAAATTACACTTTTGATGATTAAAATTACACGTTTGTGTTAAAATTACACCTGTATCTGTTAAAATTTCACTTTATTTTGTTAGAATTTTACTTATCTGTTAAAATAACACTTTATTTTGTTAAAATTACACTTTTGTATGATAAAATTACACTTTATTTTGTTAGAATTACACTTTTTTTGGTTAAAATTACACTTTTGTCTGTTAAAATTTTACTTTTGTATTTGTTAAAATTACACTTTTGTTGATTAAAATTACACTTTTTTTTTTGTTAAAATTACACTTTTGTCTGTTAAAATTTTACTTTTGTATTTGTTAAAATTACATTTTTGTTGATTAAAATTACACTTTTGTTGATTAAAATTACACTTTTTATCATTACTTTCTAATGATGAAATTACACTATTTTTATTACAGATGCGGTAGTGGAGGATGGTGCCGTGAAATCTTTGGAAGGTACAAGCACAATCTATTCTGCTACAGAACTACATGAGGCGTGCGATGGGGTTGCTGTAAATAAGAAAGGGACTATCGACCATGGAGAGGTAACATCCGCCGTAGTACGCAGGCAGAGAACGCCGACATTCCTATCCTAAGCACCGTACGTCCCTCACAGTGATCTGAGCTACCATCCTTTTTTACTTCACTCGAGCGAGCCCTTACCGTGCATGAATCACGTCATTGAGAACCTTGGGTGTTCTATTGATTTTGGGGCACCTGCTCCTGAATTGTGCTTTGCGACGAGAAACCTAGCAGTCAGTCAGGAGCTCCTAGCGCCAATGTTTAGTGACAGGAAATACTTGATTGACTATGCGTTCAATCAGTCAGACGCGTTTTCCCAGTTGTAAGTGTATTATTTTTTACAAGAGGCCCTTATCATTCCTAATTATATATATTTTGTTGACTAAGTAAATGTTTTTGTTGTAGTGAACGATTGGTCCAATTTAGCGAGTTTTATTTCATTACCCGGGAAGACATTGGAACTTTGAACCCTGGGGAGCAAATCATGACAAGTATTATTGATGGTTGGTGCTTTCTACTCAACCACATCATGAAACCTTCGGACATATCCCGTTGTTTCTTTGGCCTAAGTCACACTGTAAGTGATTCTTGATTTTGTCTGAGATCACTATGAGTCCAGTAATAGCGATATTAATCAGTAGTTGCTGAAATTACACGGATGTCAGTTAAAATTACACTTTTGTCCATTAAAATTACACTTTAAAGTTAAAATTATAATTTTGTATGTTACAATTACACTTTTGTCCGTTAAAAGTGTACTTTTGTCCGTTAGAATTACACTTTTTAAAGTTAAAATTATACTTTTGTATGTTACAATTACACTTTTGTCCGTTAAAATTATACTTTGGTCCGCTAGAATTACACTTTTTAAAGTTAAAATTATACTTTTGACATTACACTTGTGCGTTAAAAATACACTGTTGCCTATTACCATTACACTTTCTTTTTATAAAATAACTCTTTCAATTATCTGATTACGCATTTTACACTTTTCAAATTAAAGGACCCCGCAAGGTATATTTGGAAGGCTTAAAAGCTTGGGAAAGTATTGAACAAAGATGAAGACATTTTTGGTGGCTGGGATGCTTGGGCTGAAACCTGTCGTACACCATTCCAGCTTGACACGGACATGGTATGTAACAAAACATATAATCTAAATCATTTTTGAAAGGATTCCTTTTATTGATCTTAGCGACACACGATGCAGATCTTTCTGCCCGTGTTATCTGGTGACGGTGATCATTACAGCTGCGCCTGCATCAACTTTCTCACCGAGCAGATTGACTACCTTGACAACCGCAAATACGAAGACCCATTAGAAACGCTGCCTTACGGAGGGATAGCCCGTATCTTGGTAAGTATGCGAACTCCAAAAGTCCGCCAATTTCTATGGGTCATATTACTTTAACACACTGACGCGTACTCACATTCAGGCAAATATAATAGGGAAGTATTTGGTGTCTAAAGAGATGTCTAAGGGTTCAAAGGTCAGCAGGTTTAAGATCGTAAACATTGAGTTCAGTTGGCAAGGTCAACGGTATTCGAGAAATGACTGTGGTGTTTTCATGATGCTACATATGATGTTTTACCGTGGAAACCCTTTTCAATGTGACCTCGGGAAAGAGGATGCTATGAGTTTATACCGTGCTGAGATTGCTGCAACACTCGTCCTCTGTGACATTAACAGTATTAGAGAAGACATCTTGATGCGGGTTGGTTATTTCAAAGAAACTGCTGGACATCCGTTGACAAGAAAGTTGAACGTTGGTAAGAGGAAAACAGATGGTGACATAGGACCGCAACCCACAAAACGTGCCCGCGTAACTGAATCTGAAGAGCCCGTTATGAAGGCGACACCTGTTACCATGCGCATTCCGTCTGGTAAAGCCCTCTCCTCTTGTTAAGAGCCAGCCTCGTGGAAAGGGGGACGGGTTGGGCTGCTCTCTCAACTGTGGTAGAGGTGGTTTCAGTACAAATGTGGTGTCGAAGATGCTCCGGAGCAACCAAGAGTTAATCAAGGATATTAAACAAAGGAGAAAGCATGTTGCCGACTATTGCTTGTTAGATGACCACAATTTTGAGGAACGGTCGGTTAATCTGAATTAATAATACTCATACTCACGTTACTTTCACATTGATTGTATTTTAATTAACGAGTTCTTTAATATTATGGAGTGCAGTGAACAACTGGTCTGGTACACCCGGCACGCAACGCTGCGGAGAGCTGCCATTATGTCCTTGGCGCCTGAAAACCTTATGTCGTTGAATGTCGTCGAGTGCTGGTCGATATTGATGAACCATTTCGAAAAGGAGGAATATGGCGACCATGCAAGGATGTCATTCTTCGGTATACGCCACATGGTACTGCTATTAACCATTGCATAATATTTATATCCACTTCTATTACACCTTTGTTAGTTAGAATGACACTTTTCTAACTTGTAGTTATACTATGTGAATGTTTCACTTTAGTTCTTTTAAGCAACAAAAGTGTCATTTTAACCGCCAGAAGTGTAATTTTAAGGAACAACAGTGTAATTTTAGCTGAGAAAGTAATCACATTAATCATGTTCCCTATTACCTTTAAAAGGATATACTGTTGGAATTGCTTGGAACGTTTGAACAGCTAGGCACACAATCAGACAGCAGCTATGACAAGTTGTACCTGCTCAGGGACACCTTCATCATCGACAGTGAGCAAACCGTCAATTCGAAAACAAACTTACTCTTTGTCTCGTTCTGCATTGATGACCATTTCGCATGCGTATGTATCAATCACAAATCAAATTCAATCGACCTGCTGGACGGGCAGCGACATTCTGATTTGCAAAAGTCGCAGTTTGGAAAAGCATTGCGTTTAATTGGAAGTTATCGTCCATCCGTTTCTCCCAAATGCTTTTTTTTATTCTCAATCAGATTTTTGAGGTAATTTTGTACATATGCAGGCTAGCGCAGTCAGTGATTATTTGGAGTCACAGGATAAGGAAAAAGTGAACACTAGAGCACGGGAAATTCCTAATTATGCGTTACACCATATACCTTTTAGCGGGAATTCACCTACTTTCAACAAACCAGAGTCGGGGCTGTTCACCATGATGGTAATGCTCTTATATGAGGGTCTTCCTTTTCAGCATGGCGACCTCGAGAAGAAGAAATCAAGGCGCTATTTGGTGATCCAGCTAATTGCTACCCTCGTTCTAGCAGACATGAACGTCTTACGCGAAGGTGTCCTCGAGAAGGTCAAAGCTTTTGTTAGCAACAAGGACAAATTGTGGAAGGAATTACAACAGAAGCGTAAATTGCCCCATGCCAATGTGAAAAAATAACAATCCTATGCTAGTGGTTAACTTTTTGTGGGAGTATTGCCTTCCTATGTAAACATCTATTTCATACTTGGTATCATTATCAGTAGACAGGTAGTTTCTGTGTAAACAATATTCGCAGATCCTTATTGGTAGCTTTCAACATTCTGTCAGACAAGGTGTTTTAAGAAAAAATATATATGTTGTTAATATATGGTGCAATAATATTTATGTTATTTTCCTAAACTATGTTATAAGGCTTTACTATAGATGAAGTGTAACTTTAATCGCATAATCTGTAATTATAATGAGATAAAGTGTAATTCTGATAATAACAATCATACCCTATGCAGATTCTACTTGGATAAAGTGTAACTTCAAAATAGACCATTGTAATTATAATCCTAGATAACTGGAATTCTAAGAAGATAAATTGTAATAATAGTGAAGAGTGAACAATTTCTGGCACTGATGTTGCACTTTATAATTGTTTCGTCCAATTGAAAATACTTCAACAAAATACACTGTAATACCAACGGCGACCAGTTGGCTTCCTGGCAGTTTGATGTCTAAACACAATACGAAACATCATGTTGTACCTCGTATTTTGCGTAGACATCCCCAAAAGAATCTACTGATTATTAGGTATTATACTGATTATTCTAAGATGTCATCATCATCATCATCTTCTTCTTCTTCTTCTTCTTCTTCTTCTTCTTCTTCTTCTTCTTCTTCTTCTTCTTCTTCTTCTTCTTCTTCTTCTTCTTCTTCTTCTTCTTCTTCTTCTTCTTCTTCTTCTTCTTCTTCTTCTTCTTCTTCTTCTTCTTCCGACGATGACTCTGACGATGGCGACAGCGGTGGGTGCTCTGCGAAAGGATTAGCGCAGTTCCTCGTGTCATGTTTAGCTAATCGCTTGCAATTTTTACACATACGTTTTGGCTTCCTTGCCAAGGCAACTGCTTTTGCCTTCATCGACAACATTCTCTTTCCGCTTCCTTTGTTTTTGGATTGCTTAGGCGGCAAAATGGTTATCTCCTGACTAGCAGAACAGCCAAGAATTTTCTCCAACTGTTGTTGTTTATTCAATGGTGATCTTAAGGGTTATAGTTTCTCCTTAAACTGTCTAATTAGACTAGAAAAGTTGTCGACATCATCCTTCAATTTGCCCATGAGCATACCAACTGTCGGATGAATCTCTGACCACATTACTGACATCGCAATCTGTTTTCCATCTATTATATCAACGTCCTCAATTGCTTCACCATTACAATCGAACATTTTAGACAACATTGCATCTTTACACCATCTTTTAACAACACATTGTTCTGGAATAATCTTCACTCCGTTCGATGAGTAAATCCATATGACATGCCGGAAAAGAATGCCTTTCCTCTCAAACATTCTGCAGCTACAAGTGGCTTTTAATGTATCTAGATCGTTAATATAGAGTAATATGTTAGTTAAATCAGTCAGGAAAAAGTGTGACTGTAATACACTAAAGTGTAATTCTAACAGGCATAAGTGGAATTCTAACCTAAGATAGCAAATGATGAGATAGACCTTACATAACACAAAATATAAATTATAATTTTAAAAGACAAAAGTGTAATTGTAGCAGCATAAAGTGTAATTTTAACACACAAGTGTAATTTTAACAACCCAAAGTGTAATTCTAACAAAATAAAGTGTTATTTTAACAGACAAGTGAAATTCTAAGCAAACAAAGTATAATTTTAACAGATATAAGTGTAATTTTAACAGAGAAAAGTATAATTTTAACGGATAAAAGTATAATTTCAACAAACAAATCTTACAGAATGATACCTGGGCAGTATGTGACCTCATAATTTCTGTCCCTGTTTGTATCTCTTACAGTGGTCACCTCTAAAGAGTCACACTCAGAAAAACCTCTGATTTTACAAGTATCGATTGAGTACTTGACCTCTTCTTGAAATTCCTCGAATACTCTATGAATGTACACTTGCGCCCCGTGTACTTCGATAGCTAGATGCGTTGATATTATAGGGAAAGTGTGTCTGTTACGGTTGTCAATCTTTTTCTGTGTGTGTCTTTGCTGGTCCATCGCGCTGTCAAAACGCATCGAAAACTCAACTAATGTTCCCGACTTGCTCTCAAATCTCTTAAAAAAACTATTATCGCTCTCTGACCTTTGGGTTGTTCTCATAACACCCCCCATATATAGGTCCCTACAATGTGCCATAACCCACTGCTTCCTTTTAGCGTACATTTCTTTAAACCAGTCAATGTTATTAACCATGTGTTCTCTGCCAATTTCTTCCCATTTTGCATCGAACTCTGCCGCTTCAATGTCTTCATCCCATATTAAGACATTCAATTTCTTTACAAAGACAGAATAATCCTCTCTCGTCACTCCATACTTGCTTGGCACTTTGTTCATGATATAACACATAAAATTGTAGGGAAATATCCGTAAAATTCCCTTAATTTTAAGGATTATAACGTAAATATAACATGCGATTTATGGTCATAAATGAAATACAATAGAAAACGATAAAGTTTAAGAATCAACCTCGGGTCCTTTGATGTGCGGCGTAAAGAAGTAAAATGTAAATCAACAGAGATTTCCTCCTAATCGTTGCACCCAAGACCGTCTGAGACTATGCCCTTGTGCTAGAAATGCTCTCTAATTGACTTGCAATATCGAGAGAGCTATTGTGAGGTTATTCGATGTGAGATCTAGGTTTTTCAGAGAAAAATACTCCTCAAAACCCTAATTTTTATGTAAAAATGAATCCTTAGGTCAAAAGGAGAGGGAGCCTCTCCTTTTGTTGTCTCGGTCCGCGGGTCATGATAGGAGGGAGTGGGCTTTCCACTTTCTCCTCATTTTTAACTTGTGGTCCGATCAATTCCGCTAAAATGTATATGACGGGTTTTATTATAAACTATCATCGGTTATCGGTTATTAATACATCGACTAATAACACGGATTAGTTGAAATATTAATACATGTCCGACAAAGACAATATTGTATAATTAATTCAATATACATTAATCAAATATAAATCGTTTATATTCAATTTACGAATAAACTGCTTAATTCGTCTTAGCCATTATTATTTAATCCGTATTAAATAATTGTCTCAACATCGCGTTTGACTAATTACTAGTCAATAACTCCGACTAACTGGTTAGTCAAATTTGGCATCAACATGATCGTATTTTTCATCTTTTGTCACATCTCTCAAACGTATCCTATAGGTGTGACTTTTAGGGACCAGTTGATCACCGCCATCTGTATGACAATAACGTCAAACTTATCTAGCAAGCCAACCGTTATTGATAAACGTGGATCAACTGATAATCATACAAAAGTATACCCTTTGATCCTTTTAGAGATTTATAAGTCCTTGCACTAACTGTAAAGGACACCAGCCCCAACAAGCTCCCACTTGTCCGTACAAGTGTATGTGCAATGACGTTATCCGCACTAACTGGAGGACACAGCTCCAACAAACTCCCACTTGTCCGTACAAGTGTATGTGCGATAACCGATTCTCATATTCATTTAAAATTTCTCCCACTCAATGTAAAACAATTTGCAGATCCGGATCCGCAAAGGTCGTATTTTTACAATCGACCAGTATCAAGAGTGGTTTCCCGACTAGAGAGTAACTTAACCGATAAAACGAATCCGTATCCGAGCATGGCCATGCATTTCGATTCTGACTCCTCGAGTGGCCCCGAGAAATATCGAGTACTGATAAAGGCTGAATATTTCCTTCAACTCAACTCCTTCCGATCTAAGCACAGCATGGAATGACCCAGAAAAAATCTAGTTGCCCCCCTGTTACGGATGACCGTGAGAAAGAAACCAAAGTGACCCAAAATCTGCCTTGGTCTCAAGAGACAGTCGATAGTCAAAAGAATCGACTCTTAGGATCACCATGGAGGTCCTATCCACGACCGGGCACCGAATGTTATAAAACATTTAGGACTCCACGTCGATGTCACAATTGTGTCCTACGAAATATCCGTATAAATCGCCCGTGATTGGTCACCAACCTTTTGACTTATGGCTCGTTGAACCCACCATCAACCAACGTCACAAAATAATTACCTTGAGTTATCAGCTCACGTGGGCAATTAAGGACCAAAAATATAATGTTTGTCCAGTTCACTTTGTGGTGTTCAAAATTTGTTGTACAAATCCACATGAAAAACAAAATATATAAATATCAAAACGATGATGTTGTATAGAGTACAAAAGAGAATGAATCTAATCCATAAAAGAGTACTACAACTTAGGGACACGTTTAATTCCCATGGAATTAACGTGCCCTTCATGCTTATCTTGTCGTAATGGTTTAGTGAGAGGATCTGCTATGTTATCATCTGTAGCAATCTTTTCTATCACTACTTCCTTTTGCTCCACGTAATCTCGGATTAGATGAGCTTTCTGTTGTACATGTCTAGACTTGTTGCTAGACTTTGGCTCCTTAGCTTGGAAGATGGCACCACTATTGTCACAATAGATGGTGATCGGGTCATTCGAACTAGGCACTACAGATAGTCCATGTAAGAATTGACGCATCCATATCGCTTCCTTTGCAGCCTTCGACGCGGCATAGTACTCGGACTCGGTCGTAGAATCATTGAACAGATTTGTTTGGAACTCTTCCAAATGATCGTTAGCGCCATTAAGAGTAAAAACGAATCCAGACCGAGATTTCGAGTCATCTCGATCCGTTTGGAAGCTAGCATCTCTGCAGAATCGGTTGCGCATAGCTTTTGAGCGCTCCATAAGTCAATGCCCAATCTTTAGTCCTCCGTAGGTACTTAAGAATGTTCTTGACAGACATCCAATGTGATTCACCCGGATGTGTTGGAATCGACTTGTCATACTCAATGCATATGCCACGTCCGGGCGTGTGCATATCATGGCATACATGATTGATCCTATAGCCAAGGCATAAGGAATCCGTGTCATGCGCTCTTTCTCTTCCGGTGTCTCTGGTGCCTGAGACTTGCTCAAATGCACCCCGGGAGCCATAGGAAGAAACCCCTTTTTGGAGTTAGTCATCTTTGAATCTCTCCAGGATTTTGTCTATGTAAGACTCCCGGACCGAGAGATAACATCCGACGTGATCTATCTCGATAGATACGGATGCCCAGAATTCTTTGTGCCTCACCCAGATCTTTCATCTGGAAATGGTTTTTCAACCATACTTTCACCGAAGTTAAGAGAGGTATGTCATTCCCAATCAAGAGTATGTCGTCAACATACAATATTAGGAAGACAATCTTGCTCCCACTCGACTTGATATATAGACATGGTTCCTCGACCGATCGAGTAAATCCATTGTCTTTTATCACTTGGTCGAAGCGATGATTCCAACTCCGAGATGCTTGCTTAAGTCCATAAATGGAACGCTTAAGCTTGCACACTTTCTTAGGATGTTGTGGATCGATGAAACCTTCGGGTTGTACCATGTACAACTCTTCCTCCAAAAATCCGTTTAAGAAGGCGGTTTTCACGTCCATTTGCCAAATTTCATAGTCATGAAAAGCGGCAATCGCTAAGATAATCCGAATGGAACGCAAAGATGACTACGGGTGCAAAAATTTCATCGTAGTGCAAACCTGGCACTTGGGTGAAACCTTTAGCAACTAGTCGTGCTTTATAGATATCTTGTTGACCTTCCACAGAATGCTTTATCTTGTAAAGCCATTTGCATTGAAGGGGACGAACCTTAGCAGGTAAGTCAACAAGATCCCATACGTTGTTCTCATACATAGAGTCCATCTCGGATTGCATGATCTCAAGCCATAGCTTTGAGTCAGAACTGGTCATGGCACCTTTATAGGTTGCGGGTTCACTACTCGTTAAGAGTAGTATGTCATCTATGTCATGTTCCTCGACCATACCAATGTATCTGTCCGGAGGAATAGAGACTCTTCCCGACCTCCTAGGTTCCTCAGAAATATTCACCGTAGCCGGGATTGAAGGAATTGGTTCCTCCAATGGTTGCTCGGTGTTTGGTTCTGGAATCTCCGACAGGTCGAAGGTTCTATCACTCTTTGCATTCTCGAGAAATTCCTTCTCTAAGAATGTCGCACTAGCCGCAACAAAAACACGTTGTTCGGTTGGCGAATAGAAGTAATGACCAAGTGTTCCTTTAGGATAACCTATAAAGTATGTCTTGACCGATCGCGGGCCGAGCTTATCCTCGTGTCTCCACTTGACATAAGCCTCGCAGCCCCAAACCCGTATAAAGGACAAGTTAGGGACCGTTCCTTTCCATAGTTCGTATGGAGTCTTGTCATGACTTTAGATGGACTTCGGTTAAGTATTAGAGCGGGTGAAAAAGAGCATAACCCCACAATGAGTCAGGCAACACGGTGTGACTCATCATGGATCGAACCATATCAAGTAGAGTTCGATTTCTCCTTTCGGACACACCATTCAACCGAGGTGTTCAGGTGGAGTTAATCGTAAGGCAATCCCACGTCTTTGAGTTGTTGATCAAACTCGTGAGAAAGATACTCGCCACCACGATCTGAACGTAATGTTTTAATCTTTCTACCCAGTAGGTTCTGTACCCTATTCTGGTATTCTTTAAATTTCTCAAATGATTCACTTTTGTGCTTCATTAAGTAGACATAGCCATATCTACTTAAATCGTCCGTGAAAGTGATGAAATACCTATAGCCTTCTCGTGCGGTGATTGACATAGGTCCACATACATCCGTGTGTATGAGTCCTAATAGGTCAGCAGCGCGCATTCCAACACCTTTGAAGGAAATACGAGTCATCTTACCGATGAGACATGATTCACACGTGCCAAATGATTGAAAATCAAAGGCCGAGATAGCTCCATTTTTGATGAGCTGTTTTACGCGTTTCTCATTAATGTGTCCCATACGGCGATTGCACGTATACGTTTGATCTTTGTCACCAACCTTTAACTTTTTATTCATTACGTGTAATATTTCGGTGTCTGATCTAAAACATAAATTCCGTTCATGGAGACCGCCTTGCCATAAATCATATCGTGTAATGAGAAAATGCAAGAATTATTCTCTATTACAAATGAAAAACCAAGTTTGTCAAGTGCGTAAACCGAAATAATGTTTTTAGAAAGACTGGTACATAATAGCAGATTATATAAAGATAACTCAAATCCTCTAGGAAGTGGATCACATATGTTCCCTCGAGACGGCAGCCCACTCGTGCTCCATTCCCGACACGCAGTCCACCTCACCCTTTACGAGGGGTTCGATGTTTCGGAGCCCCTGCACATGATTACACAGATGAGAACCACAACCAGTATCAAGTACCCAAGTTCCGTAACTTGCGTGGTTAATCTCAATCATATGAATAAAAGTAGAAGAGGAAGAAAACATACCAACAGGTTTAACGCGACCTGCCTTTATGTCCTCATGGTATACGGGACATGTACGCCTCCAATGCCCAGTCTTGTGGCAATGGTGACACTCCATGTTACCATCCTTGCTCTTTGTCGCGCCTGATGAGTTGCTCGACTCACCAGGACCACTCTTACCTGAACCCGACTTCTTGAACTTCGCCTTACCTACTGCTAGGTCTGCTTTAGCTTTGCCCTTACCCTTGCCCTTGTTTGACACAACGAGAACATCCTATTTCATGCTCCCACTGAACTTCATGTCCTTCTTGGTCTGTACGAGAAGGGAGTGCAGTTCATGGGGACTTTTCTTCAAATCATTCATATAGTAATTCGCTCTAAAGAGCGCAAAACCATCGTGGAGTGAATGAAGCATGCGGTCAATAACAATGTTCTCGCTGATCTTACAATCAAGCGTCTCCAGCTTCTCGACATTCTCAATCATGCTGAGAATGTGTGGGCTAACTGGTTGGCCCTTCTGGAGTCTCGCATCAAAGAAGCGAGTGGTATGCTCATAGGTCACGAATCTCGGTGCTTTCGAGAATTCCTTAGTGAGCGTGGTGAAAATCTTGTTTGCACCATGGGCTATGAAGCGTTTCTGCAAATTGGGTTCCATTGCAAAAATGAGTACGTTTTTAATCGCACCCGCTTCCATACAGAAATCGTTAAACTTGGCGATCTCATTAGCTCTAGCCGTGGGACCTGGGTTTGGCGGGATGGGCTCTATTAGATATTTGAGCTTCCGTCACTGCGGCAAAGCATTCCGTAATGCCGCCTCCCAGTCCGCGAAGTTTGATCCATCATTCTTCAGTCGAGTAGACTGATTCATCTGATTCATGAAGATCCGAAGCCAGGACTCACGGTCCAATGTGGCACTTGGCATTGGGTCGTTAGTAGGACCAACCATTTCGTTATAGCAGTTTAATAGATCGTGTTCTACACTGAAAAAGAAAGAAAAACAAAAACGAAATAAGCAACTCATCGAGGTGATTTAAGTCTATTTAAAATTCATTTTAACGTGTAGACTCATTGCACTTGCATAATTGATCTCCCTCAAGAATAATACAAGTGATCCCAAGACTCAATTTCTGTAAATTGATAAGCCAACTGTTTAGCTAATTCTTCCGTAAGAACTCTTGGTCGATAGATTTCCGTAAATCCTATCTATAGTCCACCATGATCACAGGATCGTACGAGTGACCATAGTGTTGAGATAAAATAGGTCAATCAGTTCCAACTTACCTGACGTAGAAGGGGTCATATTATGCCTACCGACGAAGAAGGGACTCATTGGAGTTTGACCTATAAAGACTATTCTCAATTTTTGTTTATACGAGGAAGATCCCATCAACTTAATTTTAATTCATATTAAGTGAACGAATAACTAGCGTCTGCGTGAATGAATTAATTTAGGTGATGGCTTGGAATTGATCGTGTGACATGAGAATGTCAAAGAAAACTAACTCGTGACCTCTATATGTGTCAGTTTTCATGCAATAATTAGGTGGTTTGGTTTTTAGGCGGAATATGATGCATATTATCGTTACGAAAAATAAATAAAAGAATGCAATACGTAAATAAAATTCCTAGTGTGGCCTATCCTAATAAAAAGAACATAAAACAACTTTGGAATCCACCGTTGGACCCGAGAAGCTTGTCTTGATGTTCCATGTTTGTCCATGCAGTGGGAGTGAGCATCCGGTTCTCCATCTTTGGTCTTCTCAAAAATTACAATTTAAAATTTACAAATATAAACCTATTTACATTCTAAATACAAAAAAACTGTAATTACAAGTGAAAAATCCAAAACGGAGATACGAGATCTCAAAATACAACCAAGACCGTGTTCCATCATTACGGTAACACGTTCTACTAAGGCCACACTAAGTTACAAACGTTTGTAAAATAAATAAATACGTAATAAAAGCATTCAAAAACATTCAAAATTAACGATAAATAAAATGCATCAACTAAAACAAATTTATTCGTGACATAATTCCGTAATTATGTTAAATTTATCCAAACCACCTTTTTAATGATTAAAATTTATGTGATAAAACCGCTTCTATCAGTTTATTTTAATCTATTACAATCCGTTACTTTAAATACGCTTTAAAATAACTCAATGGTACGTGTGTGAACCGTTTCACAATCATAGCGAGTGTACAATATCCGTATAAAGTACATATTATGGCCAAAAGAAAATTTTAAAACAAAAAGTTAAAGATTTACACGCTGCCAAAACGAATTCCCTCGATCCAGGGACAAAAGTTCTCGATCGAGGAAGAAAAGGGCTCGATCGAATAAAGCTGCCATTCGATCGAGGGGTTTGCCAATCAGAAAGTGCTCGATCGACTAAACACGAGGTCGATCGAGGACCTTTATCAGCAAAACTGTTCGATCGAGTACGAGGAGGTCTCGATCGAGCAGTCAGGGTTTTAAAAGTGGTCGATCGAGAATAGCAAGGACTCGATCGAATAAAAACAAGACAGAAAACCTCTCGATCGAGTAAGAACATGCTCGATCGAGAACAAAAGTTTCTGGAAAAACAAAACCCTCGTGAAAACAGTTTTGTCGAAACAAAACAATTGCAATTTTGATTAAAATCGAGTAAAATTAAATCAACAAATTGCAAAACATGAACATATTGCTATAATGATCGATTAAAATAACAATATGCAAAAAGAAATCATCCGTGTATCACATGGCACGGTTTACAAAACATATAAAAACAGCCGTGTAAAAAAAAAATTACCAGCCGTGAAGTTTTTATACAAAAACAAAATCGTTTCAAATTCGATTTATGAAAAATCACAATGAAAATTTACGTGGCCTCGCTCTGATACCACTTGTAGGGAAATATCCGTAAAATTCCCTTAATTTTAAGGATTATAACGTAAATATAACATGCGATTTATGGTCATAAACGAAATACAATAGAAAACGATAAAGTTTAAGAATCAACCTCGGGTCCTTTGATGTGCGGCGTAAAGAACAGAAATCAACAGAGATGTCCTCCTAATCGTTGCACCCAAGACCGTCTGAGACTATGCCCTTGTGATAGAAATGCTCTCTAATTGACTTGCAATATCGAGAGAGCTATTGTGAGGTTATTCGATGTGAGATCTAGGTTTTTCAGAGAAAAATACTCCTCAAAACCCTAATTTTTATGTAAAAATGAATCCTTAGGTCAAAAGGAGAGGGAGCCTCTCCTTTTGTTGTCTCGTCATGGTCATGAGAGGAGGGAGTGGGCTTTCCACTTTCTCCTCATTTTTAACTTGTGGTCCGATCAATTCCGCTAAAATGTATATGACGGGTTTTATTATAAACTGTCATCGGTTATTAATACATCGACTAATAACACGGATTAGTTGAAATATTAATACATGTCCGACAAAGACAATATTGTATAATTAATTCAATATACATTAATCAAATATAAATCGTTTATATTCAATTTACGAATAAACTGCTTAATTCGTCTTAGCCATTATTATTTAATCCGTATTAAATAATTGTCTCAACATCGCGTTTGACTAATTACTAGTCAATAACTCCGACTAATCGGTTAGTCAAATTTGGCATCAACATGATTTGTATTTTCATACTTTGTCACATCTCTCAAACGTATCCTATAGGTGTGACTTTTAGGGACCAGTTGATCACCGCCATCTGTATGACAATAACGTCAAACTTATCTAGCAAGCCAACCGTTATTGATAAACGTGGATCAACTGATAATCATACAAAAGTATACCTTTTGATCCTTTTAGAGATTTATAAGTCCTTGCACTAACTGTAAAGGACACCAGCCCCAACAACAATATCGGTGGCGCGCTGTCTTGAACACCAAGGGCACCGCTTTAAGAATACCAGGATTCTGATCGGTGATAATACAATTAGGCTCTTTCCCACCATCGCAGCCAAAAAACGGGTGAAAACCCATTTAAACGAGAATGCATCTTCATGAGCAACCAACGCTCCACAGAAAGTGACTGATCGTTTATGGTGATCAACCCCGGTGAAAGGTGTGAAGGCCATGTCATACTTATTAGTGGAATACGTCGGATCGAACGACACTGCATCCCCAAAAACTGAGTAGTTCCTTCTAGCGATTCCGTCGGCCCATATAGCTTTACTAAGGCTACCGTCATAATCAACATCATAGTCAAAGAAGAACCCTGGCCTATTAACAACCAATTCCTTAAAGTGGTCCATGAACATCTGACCGTCCCGTTCATGAATGTAGCATTTCACATCTCTGTGAAAGTTCTTAAAATCATTTAAACTAGCTCCGATGTTTTCAAACCCATTAACATGTTCCCTCAACTTTTTGTAAGTCTTCGTTGCTCCTATCTTCAGCTGTTAATTATTGACAATCTTTTAGATGTATGTATTTTAATCAACAAAAGCGTAATTTTAACAAATACAAAAGTATATTTTAAATGACAAAAGTGTTGTTTTAACAAGAAAAAGTGTAATTGTAGCAGCATAATGTGTAATTTTACACACACACTCTCTCTCTCTCTCTCTCTATATATATATATATATATATATATATATATATATAGTAATAAGATCAACTAAGTCCATGTCTTACATGTGAGTCCATGAGTTCCATTGTCTACCCTTAGATCATGTGTTTGAATGGCTTAGATTAAAAGTAAAAAGCAACTAATAATATTATTCTAATGGCTAAAACAATTACCTCTCTCATCCTACCTCTCATAGGTTATTAGCATGCATGCACGTTGTCAAACAAACATCACACACGTCCTACTGGCTTCCCCCCATTTATCATTTCTCTCAATTATTCTAAATTAAATTTCCCCCAAAATATTTCCCCCAAATTAAACCCCAATAATTTCAACCGCCTAAAAACGAAACTGCTCACAAAATCTCCCAATTTTATCGCTTTTTTGTTACCTTGTTATCGATTTCTTCTCCATTTTCTTCACTCACTTGCAACCTGCCATTTTCGTCCATTCAGATTAGTTTGTGTAGGTTATCAAGGTAATTTGTTTTTTGGTTTTTAGAGTTTTATGATTTTTTCTCTTCATTTATTTAGACGTTTATTTTAATTTATTGGGCATTGTTATGTAATTGCCATTCGCCATTGTTGTTGTACTATTCTATTTGATCACTGTATTTGCTTACTTCATTTTGATTACCCAGTTATTTTTAGCACATTTAGGACAATTACTTATCTATTTTAGCACATACATTTTGATTACCCAGTGTGTTATGTTTTACTATTCCATTGAAGCACATGCATTCAGATTTTTAACCTTTCGTGTTAATTGAGATTATCCAGATATGTTATGTCTTTTTTATTGTTATGTTCATATTCATTCAGATTACCCAGAGTTTTTTGAAAAATCCCACTTTTGTTGCTTACAATTACTCTTTCTCTGTTAAAATTACAGTTTTGTCGCTCAAAATCTCATTTTTGTCAAAACTACACTTTTGAAGATTAAAATTACACTTTTAACCGTTAAAATTACACTTTTAACCGTTAAAATTACCCTTTTGTTAGAATTACACTTTTGTCTGCTAAAATAACACTTTATGCTGCTACAATTACACTTTTTTTTGCTAAAATGACACTGTTGCCTGTTAAAATAACACTTTATTTTGTTAGAATTACACTTTTGTTTCCTAAAATTACATTTTTTTTTGTTAAAATTACACTTTTGTCTGTTAAAATAACACTTTATTTTGTTAGAATTACAATTTTGTCTGCTAAAATTACACTTTAAGCTGCTACAATTACACTTTTTTGTTAAAATTGTACTTTTGTCTGTTAAAATTACACTTTATATTGTTAGAATTACACTTTTGTCTGCTAAATAACACTTAATGCTGCTACAATTACACTTTTTTTTTGTTAAAATTACACTGCTGCCTGTTAAAATAACACCTTATTTTGTTAGAATTACACTTTTGTCTGCTAAGATTACACTTTAAGCTGCTACAATTACACTTTTTTGTTAAAATTTTACTTTTGTCTGTTTAAATTACACTTTATATTGTTAGAATTACACTTGTGTCTGCTAAAATTACACTTTATGCTGCTACAATTACACTTTTTTTTGTTAGAATTTTACTTTTGTCTGCTACAATTAATTTTTTATAATGTTAACAAATGTCAGATGGAAATGAGGCTAAATCAGGCAACACCAAAAAAGCAAAGGTGTCTGTCAAGTTGAAGAAGCAGCTTGTTGAGCAGGTTGAAAAACTTAAAATTACAGTTTTTTGTATTTTGTGGTTTCTTCTATATGTCACATTGTTAATTAATTCTGGTTTCTTCAGCAGATGTCAGATCACGTTGAGGCTAAACCAGCCAAGACCAAAATAACAAAGGTGTCTGTCAAGTGCCGGCCGAAGCAGCTTGTTGAGCTCGTTGAAAAGCTTAATGATGCCCAGCGAGACGTGGTACGGAGGATCGGTTTCGGTGGTATTTTGGAGCTTAAGCTCAAAACATATCCAATGGGTCATGCTAAAGATTTTCTCAAAGCATTCAGCGACGAATCGTATAATTTTCGGACAGCTAAAGATAAGGAGTTCATGGTCACCAAGCATGACGTGTATGACTGTTTTATGTTACCACATGGTCCTAAAGCAGTCGATCTAGTACCTACTGGCCGCCAAAAGGATTCTCAAGCGCCAGAGAACAAGCAATTGAAAGATAAATGGCGGAAAGCGTATAACATAAAAGGGGTTAACGAAGGCATTAATTTAGGAATTGTCTTCCAAGATATCTTAAGAAAAAAAATACAAAAAAGGAAGTCCTCAATTCTGCAGGCTGTTTGTTCTGCTTGCCATGTCATCATTCCTAACTCCAACTTCATACAGCGGGATTGACTTCAAGCTTTTGAGAGCCGTTGAAGATGTGAAGGTTATTATGCAGTACGATTGGTGTAGTTATGTCCTAGAAAATTTGGTGAAGGCCGCGGCAGCTACTGGTGAAAATAAACAGACCCTTCTCGGTTGTATCCCCTTCTTAATGATTACGTACTTTCAACGTTTCGATTTCCGTGGTACGAGTTGTCGCCACAGCCTCCCTCTCATTAAGCACTGGGACCGGCAGACGCTTTCTGAAAGATTACATGGTGAGCTTGACAAGAACCGTTTGGGTCGGCAAACTTGGTCCTTGGTCAAGTATCCTCGGTGCCTTCAAAAGAAAGTGTTAAGCATTGGCGGGGTGCCTAATGATAGCAAAGTGTTGGCCATTGGCAATGTGGTTAGTGATGCGGCATCACAAGTGACTTCAAGTTCAGACAGGAAGAAGTTCATCGAGATTGAACTCCCATCTGGTGTTGATGATGACGAGGAGTTGAAAGCTCGGGCTGTAGATGTAAGTGTTATTTGTTCATTTGTCAAAGCTAATTTACATGTTTTAAATTTACTCTTTCTTTCACTACAATTACACTACAATTGTAATTGCGATATTAATCAGTAGTTGCTTAAATTACAAGGTTGTCAGTTAAAATTACACTTTTATCAGATATAAGTACACTTATTAAAGTTAAAATTACAATTTTGACTGTTAAATTTATACTTTTGTTTGTTAAAATTACACTTTTGTCCGTTAAAATTATACTTTTTAAAGTTAAAATTATACTTTTGTATGTTACAATTACAATTTTGTCCGTTAAAATTATACTTTTGGCCGTTAGAATTACACTTGTCAACGTTAAAATTATACTTTTGAATGAACACTTTTGACTGAACACTTGTCAAATTATCTTTTTTTGAGTGTAGGATGTGCATGAGCTTTACTTGAAGATG
Organism: Silene latifolia; assembly: GCF_048544455.1. Taxonomy (NCBI): domain Eukaryota; kingdom Viridiplantae; phylum Streptophyta; class Magnoliopsida; order Caryophyllales; family Caryophyllaceae; genus Silene; species Silene latifolia. The sequence continues at coordinate 125,142,915 of NC_133537.1, forward strand.
CAAAGGAATGCCACTGTCTTCTATTCATGGTATGCAGATGCAGCCATGACGCTCAAAAGGTTAAAAGGAGGTCTCAACTATTCTAGTGACCCTGTCGCTACACAATGCACGCAATCATTCTTTCAAAGCCAAAGGATGAAGGATTATGCTGTGGAAATGCAGGAGATAGTTGAACGAATAAATAATTCCGTGAAATCAGCGCCTGTGCTGCAACAAAGTCCAGGTGTTCAGTATCAGAATCAGGAGGTAGTGATGACGGATACGAGCAGCAGGGTGGTGATGATGATGAAGAGGAGGACAATGGTGATGAGGATGAGGGAGATGACGAGGATGGTGATGATGTGGAGGATGAGGAGGATGGTGATGATATGGATACAATAATGAGAAAGAGGTGACTGTAGATGTTGGTACAGACCTCGAAGGCGGGGTAGCCGCCTCAATTGATTGTGATGAACTAGCCAGTGACAAAGCACGGGAGGCGTCTACAAAACAGATAATGGAGGCGGTGCAATTTTACAACACGGCTGAATTTAAGGACGTTGATAACAGAGAAGATGACAGTAACGACACCAACGTGGGCATTGGTAATACTCGGGAAATTTCCGTTATTTACAAAAGGAGGAAGGTAGTGGAGAGGGAGGTGGTCGTTGACGAACCACGTAAATTTGACCGGGAAATTCTTGAAGAGTATTATTCAAAAGAAGATGTTGATGATGCTGAGGAGAAGTTCTATATCTTTAGTCTGCTTTGCAAAGGAACAAGAGCAAACTATGGAAATGGAGGTGCCTGTTGCTGGGGAACCTCAGATAGCTGATAAGAAAAATGAGGAGGATGAGCCCACCGACGCTGATCCAACTGTCACTTAGTTGCTATTTTCGACTGCGGAGATTAATGAAGCAGAGCGCCGAGCTGAAATGCCGGCCAAAGAAGCCCAAGGAATTGGAGAGGTACTAGAACTGTCGAAAGTGGCCCCTGATGCTACGGGAACGGTTGTGCATGTGAGTGAAGTTGTGAATGCCGAGACGGACAAGAATGATGACCAGATTGGGAAGGGTAATGCTGAGCTTGGTCTCCAATGTGCAAGTACAATGTGGTTCCGCAACATTAGAAGATCTCAGACAAGTGGAGACTAAATCTTTGGAATTTAGTGGGCCCGATCTTTGTGGAGTCCGAGAAGGCGGAAAATGCGTTGGTGGAAGCTCGAACAAAGAAGTTGCCCCCACTGTCCTCGGTTCTGTTCTCATTCTTTGAGATATGTGAAGCAGAGCGCGCAGCCGAACAAGCCTCAGCAGAAACTCAACATTATGAAGAGGGGCCCGGAGACGGCGTATGCGCCACAACTGATGAGCGGTCGTTAAAGGGTAATGAGCTGCCGGAATATGTATATGCGTTGCAGGCAAAAGAATTTATGGACATAGAATGGACAAGTACCGTCTATTCTAGTGCAGAAGTAAACGCGCTGTTCCAGGAGGACCCAACATATGTGCATGCTGAAAAACAGCAAGGGTGGAAGAATGGTGAGCCAAATTTGGATGCAAGTCCTTAGACAGTGGTGGAGAAGGTGGTGGATGGGGCTGCACTGAAGGATCACGGAGGTAATCCATTGACCTTTAGAGTTTAGAAGTGCCATGGATGAAGTTATATTTTTTTTCACTAAAATTACTACTTTGACCGTTAAAATTACACTTTTTATAGTTAAAGTGACACTTTATTGAAATAACACTTTATTGAAATAACACTTTATTTTGTTAGAATTACACTTTTGTCTGCTAAAATTACACTTTTTTTTGTGTTAAAATAACACTTTATTTTGTTAGAATTACACTTTTGTCTGCTAAAATTACATTTTTTAGTTAAAATTACACTTATTTATTAAAATAATACTTTATTTTGTTAGAATTATACTTTTGTCTGCTAAAATTACACTTTAAGCTGCTACAGCTACACTTACTTTTTGATGATGAAATTACACTATTTTTATTACAGATGCGGCAGTGGAGGATGATGTCGTGAAGGCTTTGGAACGGACTATCGACCATGGAGAGATAACAGCTGATGTAGTACAAGAGGCAGAGAATGCTGACATTCCTATCCCGGTACCGTACGTCCCTCACAATGATCTGAGCTACCATCCTTTTTTACTTCACTCGAGCGAGCCCTTACCGTGCATGAATCACGTCATTGAGAACCTTGGGTGTTCTATTGATTGTGGGGCACCTGCTCCTGAATTGTGCTTTGCGACGAGAAACCTAGCATTCAGTCAGGAGCTCCTAGTGCCAATGTTTAGTGACAGGAAATACTTGATTGACTATGCGTTCAATCAGTCAGACGCGTTTTCCCAGTTGTAAGTGAATGTTTTTGTTGTAGTGAACGATTGGTCCAATTTAGCGAGTTTTATTTCATTACCCGGGAAGACATTGGAACTTTGAACCCTGGGCAGCAAATCATGACTAGTGTTATTGATGGTTGGTGCTTGCTACTCAACCACATCATGAAACCTTCGGACATATCCCGTTGTTTCTTTGGCCTAAGTCACACTGTAAGTTAAAATTACACATTTGTCCGTTAAAATTACACTTTTTAAAGTTAAAATGTTACTTTTGTATGTTAACATTACACATTTGTCCGTTAAAATGATACTTTTGGCCGTTAGAATTACACTTTTTATTGTTAAAATTATACTTTTAACATTACTCTTCTGTGTTAACAGTACACTGTTGCGTGTTACAATTACACTTTTTTTGGTTAAAGTTACACTTTGTTTTTATAAAATAACTCTTTTAATTCACTACTACATTGTGATCCTGTAGCAACACTTCGCTATTGTTGCATAATGTCGTATAAATGTTGCTTTAGAGTTTATGCAACACTTAATGAAGTGCTACATAAAGTCTTGTTGCATTAGCTCATTGCAACACTTAATGCAACACTTTTCAAACTAAAGCAACACTTTTATAAAGTGTTGCATATGTTATGCTAATGCAACGCTTTTTTCAATTTCAAAGGCAACATTTTTATTTGCTAATGCAACACTTCTTGTGAAAAAATAGCAACACTTCCTGAACTAATGCAATACTTTTCATGTTGAAAAGCAACACTTATAACAAACAAATGCAACCACTACTACAAAAACATCAATGGACATCGGAGTTTTTTACTAATAGACATCAGACTTAGCCTCCAATGTAGAGTTGAGTGATGTCCATTATAAGACAATAGACATCGGACTAAAGTCTGATGTCTATTTGATCAATGGACATCGGATTTTTAGGAAACCCGATGTCTATATATCTCTTTTAGACATCGGTTTTTCAAAAAAGTCTGATGTCTATTTCAGAAATAGACATCAGATATCTTAAAAAGCTGTTGTCTATTATAAAAGATAGACATCAGATTTTTGCAAAAATCCAATGTCTATAATTATTATTTTTTATAAAAAAAAAATATATTACGCTATTACCCATATTAGTCGTACACGTGATGACTATGCAAAATGATTCCATAATCAATAAAAAATATCTGTATACAATCAATCGAGATCCAAAGCCAATTACAACAAGATCTACCATGAATAACGTGTCAAACTACTTTAGAAAACTAACTTGTAAAAAAATAGAAACCAATATACTGTATAAATTTACTAGATGTCTAAGACGGCACCATGTGGACGGACAATATGCACATTCAACCATCAACTTCTGCCTCTACCTCTCACTTCATTTTGCCATATTCAAACTTCGTTCAATGGCACTTCTTGACCTGAAAGTTGACACAAAAACATGAGGCAACAATAAGTACACAAACTTAAGAAAGAAGATACAAGTTAAGATGGATATAAGGAATTTAGATTTACGAATGATAGATGCACACACTATGCTCAGTTCTCGGATCCAACATAAGTATAATTTCAGCTACTGTCTACGCTCAGAAGGGGGCTAGCTAGGATGCAACTGTCTAGGCTCAGCAGCTGTTGTTGACCTCAGTCTCCTAAATAGGTAGCCATAAGAAGATTGTGGTTCTAAGAAAGAGGCATGATTGTTGATTTTATTAGGAACCAATCAGTCTCCTAAATTGGTAGCCTCATTCTCACAAAGCCACATATCACCACTAGTCTATAGTCGACAAATGACATCGACTAAGGTATACACTAAGAAGAATATATAACATGTATGAAGTTAAATGAAAGCTCAAGATTAGGTACATGTTGAGTATTTGCACTTTGTACTCCATATCATTAAGTTCTGTGCCAAAGACCTAGACAAATTTACAAAACAGAGTATAATTAATAAGTTATCAGCAATAGCATCAAAATGGAAAAAACTAGTCTATAATCGACAAATGACATCGACTAAGGTAGACACTAAGACCATCACCAACCATGCTTTACTCTCTCCCTCATCCCACTCTCTCATATCATATCTCACTCATTCACCTCATCATTCCTCAACTTTTCAATTTATAACAAAAACACTCTTCCATCCATAATTTATACTTACTACTCATCCCACTATATTTTATAATTTCTCTATCTTATTTTACATACCTATAAATATTAAAGAAAGCATATTGATATTTATCCTTGTATAAGGCTGCCAAAATAAGAAAATTTGTCATAGAAAATTAATAAAAAACTGAATGATGGCCCATATGCATTACTCGTCCTCTTTCGCGATATGTTAAGGAGTTTCACATTCCTCAACTACTTGAGTATTAATCTTCATGATTGAAGCCTACTTTTGCTCCTCATCTTCTCTTCCTCAATATTTTGAGCAGCCTCATCCTCATGGTTGAGGATGGTCTAAGAAGAATATATAACAAGTATGAAGTTAAATGAAAGCTCCAAATTAGGTACCTGTTGAGTAGTTGCACTTTGTACTCCATATCACTAAGTCCTGTACCAAAGACCTAGACAAATTTACAAAAGAGAGTATAATTAATAACTTGTCAGCAATAGCAGCAAAATGCAAAATACTAGAGTCCTGAAATTGGCCTTTTTAGAAATTAAAACTTAGGCAACTCTTTCAGTAAGAAATATTGATTTATTTAACCTCTCCCAACAAGAATTCTTGATACTGAAAATGAAGATCAGTCAGGATTCATTTATGGAAGTGAGGCCCGTATTCAGTTTAGTAGTTAAAAACCACACATTGACAAAGAAAGACAAAAAAAAGAGGTTTCAAATCGTTCAATACCTGTGCTCTACAGCAAAGACCACAAAAAAAAGAAAGCGAGTGGAGCAAAATGCGACAACAATACTAACAAACAAAGATAGCAAATAGATTGGCATTATTTGTAACCGCTATACTAATTCTAACCCCATGTTATCCATGAATTAATTGTAATTTCATGTCAATCAATGCCTCTATGGGTGATTTGGTTAAACAACTTCTACACCAAATGAAAAAAAAAAAGACTGTCAGAGCGCAAAGAGAGCACATACAACAGCAGAAACAGGGCGTGTGCGTGTAACTTCCATGTCAATCAAGAATCTACAACAATTTAACTTACCAACATAAGTGCTCAAGACTAACTACCTGGATACTAAAGTTGATTGATACAATACAATGATACCTTAATCGATAAAATTCGATCGTAAACAAACAAAGTATCACGCATACTCCACTTACAGTAATTGCTTCGACAACTTTTGCATAAACCCCAACTTTTAGCAGTGAGTATCTTATCTAGGTTCACCTCATAAGGTTACCTTAGCCGAAGGATACTTCCACGAGTACAAGATAACTAAAAAATGAACTTAAGATTGAAGAAGCTTCGTCATATTACCTTTGGACAATAAACTTGCTCCTCGCAAGTACAAGATAACTGAAAAATCTTCAGAAATAATACAGGTGAACTTCCTCCTCCATCTGGAATAATCGTTCTGTAATAATACAAATCTAATTCAGGTGAACTCTTAGAGTATCACAGTACAAAATAGATCGAAAAAGGTAAATAAGACAAATCAAGTAACTGATTCGCAGTTCACAAGCAGATGGGATACCATATAATGTTCACCCCAAGCCAAACCCAAATTCATCAAAATTAGGGTTTCACCATCCCCAAATTTCAGCAATTTCTTCAAATCACAATCAAATAATAAAGCACAAGATACTATTAATGTACTAATAAATAAAATCAGTAACCAAAATGAACAAGCAAGTAAGCAAACAACAAGCAACAACAATAAATAAAGCAAATATTTAAGGAAAGTAAAGAAAACTTAGACGATAAAAGGGAAAAAAGGGACCAGAAGTTTTCAATGGGGAAAGGACCGTGTTGAACATCGTCGGGACATCAGCTTTTTCCGCCATCGTCGATGGGAGTAGAAAACCCTGGATCTGAAAAAAGAGGGGAAATAATGAAACCTATCGTGTTAAGGGTAATAGCGGATGGAAGATAAGAAAACCGGTGAATAATAGAAGTGGGCAATGACGACGAGGACGAGCTGTCCCCTTCTGTATGGAGTGTTGGTGGTGGTGGAGTAGAATAACGGTGAAAGAGGGGTTATAGGTTAGAGTGGGGAGGGAAATGAGTGATAAAGAATGTGTGAGATATAAAGTATAAGCAGGTGTTGGGTGTATAAGAATATCCGATGTAATTTTAGAGGAAATATATACTTATGTGACATAAGTGTTGCTCAAGTGTTGCGACAAAATGCAACACTTGTATAAGAACGTTGCACTTATAGTAATACATTGCAACACTTAATTTAAAGTGATGCCCTATGTAAGTAAACGCAACATTTTTAAATAAAGCGTTGCTTAATTAACTAAAACTTGCAACACAAACCGTAAGTGTTGCACACGAAATGTTGCATTATGTCTACTTTTGTAGTAGTGATTATCTGATCACGCATTTTACACTTTTCAAATTAAAGGACCCCGCAAGGTATATTTGGAAGGCTCAAAAGCTTGGGAAAGTATTGAACAAAGACGAAGAAATTTTTGGTGGCTGAGATGCCTGGGCTGAAATGTGTCGTACACCATTCCAGCTTGACTTGGACATGGTATGTAACAAAACATGTAATCTAAATCATTTTTTTAAGGATTCCTTTTACTTATCTCAGCGACACACGATGCAGATCTTTCTGCCCGTGTTATCTGGTGACGGTGTTCATTATAGCTGCGTGTGCATCAACTTTCTCACCGAGCAGATTGACTGCCTTGACAACCGCATATACGATGACCCATTAGAAATGCTCCCTTACGGAGGGATAGGACGTATTTCGGTAAGTGTCCGATATCCAAAAGTCAACCAATTTATATGGGTCATACTACGTTAACACACTGACGCGTATTCATGTTCAGGCAAATATAATGGGGAAGTATTTGGTGTCTAAAGGGCTGCCTAAGGGGGAAAGGTCAGCGGGTTTACGATCGTGAACATTGAGTTCAGTTGGCAAGGTCAAGGGTATTCGAGAAATGACTGTGGTGTTTTCATGATGCTACATATGATGTTTTACCGCGGAAACCCTTTTCAATGTGACCTCGGGAAAGAGGATGCTATGAGTTTATACCGTGCTGAGATTGCTGCAACACTCGTCCTCTGTGACATTAACAGTATCAGAGAAGACATCTTGATGCGGGTTGGGTATTTCAAAGAAACTGCTGGACATCCGTTGACAAGAAAGTTGAACGTTGGTAAGAGGAAAATAGATGGTGACATAGGACCACAACCCACAAAATGTGCCCACGTAACTGAATCTGAAGAGCCCGTTATGAAGGCAACACCTGTTACCATGTGCATTCTGTCTGGTAAAGCCCCCTCCTCTGTTAAGAGCCAGCCTCGTGGAAAGGGGGACGGGTTGGGCTGCTCTCTCGACTGTGGTAGAGGTGGTTTCAGTATAAATGTGGTTTTGAAGATGCTCCGGAACAACCAAGCGTTAATCAAGGATATTAAACAAAGGAGAAAGCATGTTGCCGACTATTGCTTGTTAGATGGCTGATCGAGTCCATTTCGTTTCACAAATTAAGCATATGTGGTCGTTGGTCAATGGTCGATGCAAAACACAATTTATACTTCACAAACAACTCTACAATTAGTAAAGAGGCAAGTAAAGGTCGGATCCCAAGGGACGGGTATTGAAATGAAGATTCTATTGTAACTAGTGGTGTCTAGGGGTGTCACAAATTGGGTTGATGTAGAAGGTTACTAAACTAAAATAGCAATGAAAATAAACTAACAAGGTAAATAAAATAAGGGGTGTAAACAATTGATTAAAGGCACTAGGGTGTCATGGGTTCATAGGGGAATCATGGGATATGATCATACAAACATGTTCTCAAATTATAAGCAAGCAATTATTGTTGTGATGGATTGAGTTGGGTTATGTCTTACAATCCTAGGAAAGTTTGGGTCCCGGAGCCGAATCGATTAGATTGTACAACACCTACAAGTCGACTTAATCTTTCCTACTCAACACATGCATGGTCTAACGAGACTCGAGTTGGGTTATGTCTTACAAGTCAAGTTGAAAGGATAGAAGATGATAGTAAATGCAAGGATTCATAGGCTTAGCATTTCATCAAATATAACATGTGCATGTATTAAGATCAAAACAAGCAAGCAAATAAGATATGAAAGCATATTAATTTAAGCATGAATCATTCCCCATGTTGGTTTCCCCTAATCACCCATTAAACCCTAGCTAAGAGACTACTCACTCATTATCATATTGATCATGCTAGAAAGGTTGTCAATCATACTAACATAATAAAACATGATGAATAAATGAAAGTAATTAGCAATAATTAAAAAGGGATTAAGAGATTATACCTACTAATGATTCCAATAATAAAGCAAGAATAATAGAAGTACTTGAATCCTAGATTGAGAGGTTGTCAATCTCCCAATAATAACCCAAATAATCTTCAATTACCCAAAATAAAGTAAGAACAAGAGAGAGATTAAAGAACTAAAACTTGGATTAAAACTTGATTAATATTTGATTACAATATTGAAGAGAGATTTGATTGATATTAACTACACTAATTATTGATAAGAGGAACATGCTCCTCTAATTAGACTAATGGGGTATTTATAGTGAAAATTAGGGTGGATGCATTAGGGTTAACTAAGGGCTAAACTAGTAATTACACTTTTTAAGTTGAGCAAGGAGACTCGGGATTCTCCGAGAGAAGGGCTTCTCTTATCGTTCTTTGGAAGAATGAAAACGTCTTTGTCTTTGAAATCCGTGCGGATGGGAGTCGGGACGGCCGGATCTGGGCTGAGGAATCCGAGCGGATTCTTGGGCAAGACGCTCGGATTGGCGAGGGGGAATCCGAGCGGATTCCTTTGAGGGACGCTCGGATTGGGCTTGGACGGACGGACTGTGTACAATCCGTTCGGATTGTCTAGCAAAGATCTTTTCTTCTTCTTTTCTTCCCTTTTCTTCATGAATTCCTTGGGGATTTCCTTGGGGACTCAAGGATCCTTTTCTCAACATTGCTCTTCTACTATGCTATGTACAAAGGCCTTCTAGTCTTGTCTCTCCTTGATGCTTGGTCATTGAATATGATCAATTTAGCCTTGTTTTGCCATGAAAATGCAAGATTCTTACTCCTTTCCTACCAAGGGATCAAAATCTCAAAGAATATGCAAAACAAAGAACTAAAGATAAGAAATGACCCAAATAGGCACTAAAAAGCATGAAAACAATGGTAATTCGGGGGCTAAATATGCGCCAATTATGGTCACATCAAATATCCCCAAACCGAACCTTTGCTCGTCCCGAGTAAAGAGGTGACAAAGACTAGGACCAATACTAACCTAACCTAATAATAATAGCCGATATGAGACAATTAGCGGGTCTCACTCCGCCCCTTCAACTCACAACAAGACAACCATGAGGTAGGATGCCTTCTTGCAAGGCAAGGTGGGTCTTGCCAAAATGGCGACACATCCAAACTTTAAGCACACAAAATCACATAATGGATGCATCTACAAAAGAATAGCCACTTTCCTCATCTAAGTGGCGGAAATTATCTACAAGGGAAGCAATTCAAGGGTACACAATCCTTCATAGATACAATTTGTTCAAACTACTAAGCCTAGAAGGATACCAATAAATCACCTCCAAAATGTGTCAAGCTAGGGTACCTTTGTCCTCAATCGTTAAATGCTTTTGTCAAGAGTAGACTCCCTATGGTGTTAGAAACACTGGAGGATCGCGGAATTCCCCCTCTTGCCTAGACAAGAAGAAGGGTCGTCCCCTCTCTACCATGCACAAAAATGGATACGATGGATAAAGGGATCGATAGATATTTGAGTTTCACTTTGGGAGTTTGCTTTCATTTTTGTTTTCCCCCCAATTTCATTGGCATTTGACCTTTGAGAACACTTTCTTTGCCATTTCTTTTGATTTTTGGCATTTCAATACTTGACAACTTTTTGCCTTTTTTTTTTTAACATTTTCAAAGTCACCCCAATTAGTAACGAGGGTGCCTTGTATTTGAAGCTTTAGGAGTCTATTTTTGCTCCTCTTTTCATTTGATGCATTTTTGCAAACTTTCTTTCACTTTTCATTTCTTTGAACTCAAATTGATTTCTTTTTGTTTTGTGCCCATTCCCTTTGATGACAAAAATGTGGTAGAACATGGATGAATGATAGAAGTATGCATGGTTTCAAGGGTCACCTTGGAATAAACGGTAGCCAAGGAGTTATCACACCACAAGGTACTCTTGACTCGGCCTTAAACCATGGGTCAAAGGATACTAGCATGACACATCCTAGGGTGTTTTACAAGTATTCTAACAAGCAAAGTCTTAAGAATAAAAAGCATCTACTAGGGCCTATATACACTTGTCAAGCTTCCCAAATAGACGGTTTCGCAAAATTTTCTAACATGCAAACTACATGCCATGATGCAACTAGCATATAAACATCCTAATGCATATGATTCTACCAACTAATATGCCAAATAAACTAAATGTAAGTCCTAAGTTCACATTGTTATACCGCATCAATCAAAATAAAGCCACATAGTCATTAACATAAAGAGGAAAAAGGAGATTGGAAAGATCATACCATGCGGTCTTCAATATCCTCATGTCTCGGATGTGGCGTAGTCATTCAAAGTGAACAAGGATAAACAAACACAATATATACAAGACAATATATACAAAGGAAATGAACTTGTTTTTGGATTTTCCAATTTTTCAAATTTTTATGATTTTTGAAATTTTTCAATTTTTATGGTTTTTGAATAAAAGTTAAGTGTTAGAATTCCCATCCCCACACTAATATGGGCATTGTCCTCAATGGCCAAAATGATGGAAATTATGCAAAAATGATGCATGATTTCTATACTAAATGCAATTCTACACTAAGCTATACTACATGATGCATGGTTTTTGTTATGACGGAGAGGATAATTTAGATTACCTCCCGTTGTGTATGCATTAACTTCCCCAAACCAAATAAGACACTATTGCTAATGTCAAAGCATAGGGGAGTTCATGCACACACTATGCTATGCATGAAACTAGATTGTCATTTTGGATTTTCAAAAATGGGAACAATAAAGAACACCTCAATGGTACCGAGGTGTGAGTCCTTTGGTGTTGCTAGGACTAAAACCAACAATGATCAAAATGAGATAAAATACAAAGAGATATAGACAAACCATGGGAGTGTAGGAGTCTCCAAGGCTAGTCTTCCATCATGCTATTATCATCACCACTTCCCTCATGAGAAGTGGTCACATTGCCACTTTCCTTATCACTTTCTTCCTTGCTTTCTTCACCATCATCTTCCTCATCATTATCTTCACCATCTCTTTCTTCATCTCCACTTGCTTCTTCCTCAATATTATCATCAAATTCCTCATCATTTCCAACAACCTCATTGTCTTCTACCACGTCCCTTGATGCACCCGGAAATAAGGCTTCTCTATCCGCCCAACTAGGCAAAGGACAAGATGGATCAAGGAGTCCTTGCCTAGCTAGATGTAGGAGGGGAGGATATTGAGCCAAATATGCATTCTTCCGATCTTCATAAGCTTGCTTGTGCATGGCTTACATAAGAAGAGTGACATAGTCTTTTCCAATTTCAACTCCTTGCGGTTTGAACTCTTCATACACAAAGGGGTAAGGCGGTATAACAATGGAAGAGGAGGGAGTTTCATGATCACCCTTTTGTTGTTGAATGATGTACTCGGCTTCTTCGGATAGGGGAAGTAAATAGTTGGTCCGGTGGACACTAAGACGGCAAATCTTTGCGGGTAAAGTGAATGATCGAGCCTCACTAGTAAGCCACCCATACTTGGTGTCAAGGGGATTGTGAGCAACCCACTTAAACTTGTTAATCAAGATGGACATATCAATAAGATGGCCACCATCCTTAGCCTTGTACTTGCTATCCTTATTGAAATTAGGATCAAAGTGCTTGGCTAGGACCGTGACAAGGCCGCCATTAACAATAACGGTTTGACCCTTCTTCCCACTATCTACATGGAGCCATCTATCAACCAATAGCCTCAAAGAATTGTAAGGCTTGGTGTGAATTCTTCCAATATTCAAAGTTGATTCAAGGAGAATAAAATCGAGTCCCGTGAAATGATTGGTGTCTTTCCTAGCAATTATGGTATTTCCCACAACTTTGTGCCATATTCTTATGCCCGGATGATGGACCAAAAGAGCACGACAAGCTTTAAAATCTTCAAATTTCTTCCCGGAGATTGCCTCCCAAAGAGGCTCGGGATCATACTTCCCATATTGCTTATAAAATTTATGTTCATCGCTAAGACCCAAAATTTCACCCAATTCCGGAAAGGTAATGCGTCTACTAGTGTTAGCTAGACGAAACTAATTATTTTCCCTATTCTCAACTTTTGTCACTTTTAAAGAACTTAAGAATTCCAAGACAAGGGAGGGGTATGTTACTTCCTTCATTTCAAACAATTTCTTCAAACCCATGGCATTGAAAAAGACTCTTGTTTGTTCAAGAACACCCAACTTCTCTAAAGCATCTTGACATATGAATTTGGTGGATTGAATTTGTTTCATAGCAAACTTGACAAATGTATTTCTATGGGAATCGGAAATGAATGTTACCTCCGGATAATGCAAGAGTTGATTAATTACCGGAGTAGAGGGTGATGCTTCCATAGGAATTTGTTGTTGTTGTTGTTGCACTACCAAGTTTGGTGTTGATACCACCATTGCCAAAGCTTTCTTTGCTTGTAGAGCTTTTTGCCTTTGAGAGAGAGCCTTTGCTTTTGGTGCCTTTGTTGCTCTTGTTGCTCCCTTTGTTCTTGCCATTTGATGAGCTTAACCAAGAAAAAGATCAAAAATCTTCAATTTGTAGAATGCCCAAATCGATTTGAAGGTGAAAGGCTTTGCCTTTATAAGAACAAAAATCGATTCAAAGGTTGAAGAATTTGCTCTTGGTTTTGATTGTTAATGAAGATGGAGTGATTGATTTGTTGTTTGAAAGATGGTTTGATTTGATTTTGGTGAGTTTTGTTGAGGGTTTTTGTTTTTGAGATGGAGAGGATGAGGGTTTTGATGTTATGGGTAGTGTTTATGAATGAATGAATGAATGAATGAAGGTGGGGTGGGTATTTAAAGAATTCGACAATTTTAGGACGCAGGGACAATCCGTGCGGATTGGGCGCAATCCGTGCGGATTCTACAGCTTCAAAATTTTAAAAATCCCGCCTAAAGACGGGCGGATTCTGGGGAATCCGCTCGGATTCTTCTGAGATGGGACGGGCGGATTTCGTGCAGGACGGACGGATTCTTGTCCAGAGATTTTTCTTTGTTTTTCTTCAGCTGCAAGACGGGCGGATTGTTCACAAGACGGACGGATTCTGTGAGACGGGCGTCTTTCTAGTAATCCGCTCGGATTCTTCAACAGTCAAGAATTTTTGGAATTTCAGCTCAGCCCAAGACGGGCGTCTTCTCAGCAGGACGCTCGGATTTGCTGCAGACGGGCGGATTCTCAAGAATCCGCTCGGATTGGTCCTTGTGTACACGGATTCAGTTCCATCCGTGCACCAACGCATTCTCTTATCATTCTTTCTTTCTTTCTTTCAAATCTTGTGTTCTTCATTGTGGGGGCACTACTAAGGCATGAATAGCCTAGGCAATTGCCATCCCCACACTAAGGTAAAGCACTACACATCAATTAAAATCATTAGTCCCTCCCTCACTTCTCTCTTACATGACAATTATTTTGATCAAAGTAAAAATAAATCCAAAAATGACAAAAATGCAATACAAAAATTGAAAAGTAAGTTAGGGAGTTAGAAATATTTACAAGTGGTGGTTTAGGGAGGACTCCACCAAACTCTCATTCTTGATGAGATGTCAAGGGGGCATGTTCAAGGTGTTGTTGATGTTGCTCAACACCTTGAAGAAGTAATCAAAAGCTTGTTCATTGTTATGGTAGAGGTCCTCAATAGACCGTGGCCCTTGTTGTTGATCATGATCGATGGCATGCCCAATGTAGGGATTAAAGATCCCTTCAAATTCGTCGTCCCAAAGACCACAAACTTCATTGAGTTGATCATTGAAAATCTCTTGCTTAGATGGAGACAACTCTCCCAATTTCTTTTCTTGGCCAATGAGGCCATCATCTTCTTCCTTGGTTGATTTTGATGAGCTTTGCAAGCTCTCCTTGTCACAATTCACTTGCTCTTTGAATGGAGCATCTTCAACTTTCTTCCTCCATTGGAGTTCCGATTTCTTCCTTTCATCTTTCCGGCTATAATGATCAATCATGAAACATGGCTCATGCAAACGAGGAGCTCTCATGGTTTTGTCAAGATTAAAAGTTATGCTTTCATCTCCCACTTCTAGAGTGAGCTCTCCATGTTTCACATCAATCACCGCACCCGCGGTGTGTAGGAAAGGTCTTCCTAAGATGATTGGAATGTTGGAATCTTCCTCCATATCAACAATGACAAAGTCCACCGGGATGAAAAACTTCCCAATTCGCACGGGGACATCTTCCCATACCCCTAATGGTGTCTTCGTCGATCTATCGGCCATTTGAAGAGTGATATTGGTGCATTTAAGCTCTCCCATTCCCAACCTTTTACTTACCGAGTACGGCATGACACTCACACTAGCCCCTAGATCACATAAGGCTTTGTTGATCGTTGTGTCGCCAATGGTACACGGTATTGAGAAGCTTCCCGGATCCTTTAACTTTGGAGGTGAACTCCCTTGAAGTATTGCACTACTCATCTTAGTGAAGGCGATAGTCTCAAGTTTCCGGATCGACTTCTTCTTTGTGAGGATATCTTTCATGTACTTTGCATAGGCCGGAACGTGATTGATTAATTCCGTGAAAGGAATTGAGACTTCTAAGTTCTTCACAGTCTCCATGAACTTCCCAAGTTGATCATCAAATTTAGGCTTGGCTTGCCGACTTGGAAAAGGAAGTCTAATCACAATGGGCTCCTTTTCTTTGGCATTGTCTTCATTTTTCTTTGAACTTTCTTCTTTTGATGATTCCCCTTCTTTGGGACTTTGCACCACAACTTCATTCTCACTAGCTTTCACAACATCATCCTCAACTTGCTTCTTGATTGCTTCATATCTTGTACCACTTCTCAAGTGAATGGCACTAACCGTTTCATGTCTAGGGGGATTACTTTGTGGTGGTAATTGCCCCTTTTGTCTTTGTGAGCTCGAAGATGCTAGTTGGGTCAATTGTGTTTCCAACATCTTGGTGTGAGCTAGAATGTTGTTGATGGTAGTGTCTTTTGCTTGGCTATCTTTTTGCATTTGGGTGAAAAATTCTTGTTGATTCTTTTGCATTTGGAGGACCGCTTTTTGGACATCAAAACCTTGGTCATTGTGGTGATTGTATGGATTTTGATTTTGGTAGCCTTGGTTTTGATTGTAAAAGGGTCTTTGATTTTGATTTCTCATGGGTGGAGGAGTGTATGTTGTTTGAGGGTTTTGAACATTTTGGCTTTTGTATGAGAGATTTGGATGAAACTTGGTGTTTTCATTGTAAAAGTTTGAATAAGGGGTACCACTTTTGTAAGCTTGGAAAGCATTAACTTGTTCGGTTGTTCCCCTACATTCACTTGAGTCATGACCCAAGGTTCCACAATTCTCACATATCCCGCTTGGGATTGATGAGGATGCCGTCATGGCATTGACATGATGCTTCGATGATTTTGAGTTTTCCTCAAGTCTAGCCATAGCTTGTTCAAACTTCAAGTTGATTGTGTCAATGTGAGCACTAAGTTGAGCACCCAATTGAGTAACGGTGTCCACTTCATACTTTCCTCCTCTAGTAGCCTTGCGAGGTCTACTATATTGTGAATTATGGACCGCCATTTCCTCAATCTTGTTCCATGTTTGATTGTCATCAACTTCGGTGAACATTCCATTTGATCCCATATTGAGAATGTTCCTAGAATCTTCATATAAACCATTCCAAAATTGTTGCACTAAAAACCATTCGCTAAGTCCATGGTGAGGACATGAGCGACAAATACCTTTGAACCGCTCCCAAGCTTCATACAAAGATTCTTCATCCCTTTGCTTAAAACCCGTAATTTGAGCTCTTAGCATATTGGTCTTTTCCGGTGGGTAGAATTTTTGGTAGAAAGCTGGAGCTAGCTTCTTCCAAGAATCTATTCCAAGGGTGGCCTTATCAAGGCCCTTCAACCATTGCTTTGCGGTGCCGATTAACGAAAAAGGAAATAAGACCCATCTTATTTGGTCTTGAGTCACGCCGTTTGAGAGATAGCTTCACAATAATCACAAAAGGTTTCCATATGAGAATGAGGGTCCTCACTAGGCATTCCCCAGAATTGGCTCCTCTCAACTAGTTGGATGAAGGCGGACTTGGCAATAAAGTTTCCGGTAAGATGTTGTGGGGTAGGAGTACCATTTGGTAAATCCTCCTCGGTGGGTATAGAGTGTGACGAGAATTTAGGCATTGTAGGTGGATTTTGTGTGGTATTGTTTAATGGGTTCTCTTCTCCTTCTATTGCGAAAGGATTGACAAACTCACTAGTGGGTTGAACAACTTCACCAACACCTCCCAAATTCCTCCTAACAAGTCTCCTATTATTCGTCAAGGTTCTTTCGATTTCACGGTCAAAAGGTAACAAATCTCTTTGTAACCTTCTAGACATGCAAAATATCAAACAACTCGAAAACAATTAGAACAAACCTTGAGGAGTTTTACTTCCCCAAGGTGAAAAAGACACAACTAATAACAATAAAAGAAATCTTAAATCAATTAAACACCGTCCCAAGAACAACAGCGCCATTTTTGATCGAGTCCATTTCGTTTCACAAATTAAGCATATGTGGTCGTTGGTCAATGGTCGATACAAAACACAATTTATACTTCACAAACAACTCTACAATTAGTAAAGAGGCAAGTAAAGGTCGGATCCCAAGGGACGGGTATTGAAATGAAGATTCTATTGTAACTAGTGGTGTCTAGGGATGTCACAAATTGGGTTGATGTAGAAGGTTACTAAACTAAAATAGCAATGAAAATAAACTAACAAGGTAAATAAAATAAGGGGTGTAAACAATTGATTAAAGGCACTAGGGTGTCATGGGTTCATAGGGGAATCATGGGATATGATCATACAAACATGTTCTCAAATTATAAGCAAGCAATTATTGTTGTGATGGATTGAGTTGGGTTATGTCTTACAATCCTAGGAAAGTTTGGGTCCCGGAGCCGAATCGATTAGATTGTACAACACCTACAAGTCGACTTAATCTTTCCTACTCAACACATGCATGGTCTAACGAGACTCGAGTTGGGTTATGTCTTACAAGTCAAGTTGAAAGGATAGAAGATGATAGTAAATGCAAGGATTCATAGGCTTAGCATTTCATCAAATATAACATGTGCATGTATTAAGATCAAAACAAGCAAGCAAATAAGATATGAAAGCATATTAATTTAAGCATGAATCATTCCCCATGTTGGTTTCCCTAATCACCCATTAAACCCTAGCTAAGAGACTACTCACTCATTATCATATTAATCATGCTAGAAAGGTTGTCAATCATACTAACATAATAAAACATGATGAATAAATGAAAGTAATTAGCAATAATTAAAAAGGGATTAAGAGATTATACCTACTAATGATTCCAATAATAAAGCAAGAATAATAGAAGTACTTGAATCCTAGATTGAGAGGTTGTCAATCTCCCAATAATAACCCAAATAATCTTCAATTACCCAAAATAAAGTAAGAACAAGAGAGAGATTAAAGAACTAAAACTTGGATTAAAACTTGATTAATATTTGATTACAATATTGAAGAGAGATTTGATTGATATTAACTACACTAATTATTGATAAGAGGAACATGCTCCTCTAATTAGACTAATGGGGTATTTATAGTGAAAATTAGGGTGGATGCATTAGGGTTAACTAAGGGCTAAACTAGTAATTACACTTTTTAAGTTGAGCAAGGAGACTCGGGATTCTCCGAGAGAAGGGCTTCTCTTATCGTTCTTTGGAAGAATGAAAACGTCTTTGTCTTTGAAATCCGTGCGGATGGGAGTCGGGACGGCCGGATCTGGGCTGAGGAATCCGAGCGGATTCTTGGGCAAGACGCTCGGATTGGCGAGGGGAATCCGAGCGGATTCCTTTGAGGGACGCTCGGATTGGGCTTGGACGGACGGATTGTGTACAATCCGTTCGGATTGTCTAGCAAAGATCTTTTCTTCTTCTTTTCTTCCCTTTTCTTCATGAATTCCTTGGGGATTTCCTTGGGGACTCAAGGATCCTTTTCTCAACATTGCTCTTCTACTATGCTATGTACAAAGGCCTTCTAGTCTTGTCTCTCCTTGATGCTTGGTCATTGAATATGATCAATTTAGCCTTGTTTTGCCATGAAAATGCAAGATTCTTACTCCTTTCCTACCAAGGGATCAAAATCTCAAAGAATATGCAAAACAAAGAACTAAAGATAAGAAATGACCCAAATAGGCACTAAAAAGCATGAAAACAATGGTAATTCGGGGGGCTAAATATGCGCCAATTATGGTCACATCAAATATCCCCAAACCGAACCTTTGCTCGTCCCGAGTAAAGAGGTGACAAAGACTAGGACCAATACTAACCTAACCTAATAATAATAATAGCCGATATGAGACAATTAGCGGGTCTCACTCCGCCCCTTCAACTCACAACAAGACAACCATGAGGTAGGATGCCTTCTTGCAAGGCAAGGTGGGTCTTGCCAAAATGGCGACACATCCAAACTTTAAGCACACAAAATCACATAATGGATGCATCTACAAAAGAATAGCCACTTTCCTTATCTAAGTGGCGGAAATTATCTACAAGGGAAGCAATTCAAGGGTACACAATCCTTCATAGATACAATTTGTTCAAACTACTAAGCCTAGAAGGATACCAATAAATCACCTCCAAAATGTGTCAAGCTAGGGTACCTTTGTCCTCAATCGTTAAATGCTTTTGTCAAGAGTAGACTCCCTATGGTGTTAGAAACACTGGAGGATCGCGGAATTCCCCCTCTTGCCTAGACAAGAAGAAGGGTCGTCCCCTCTCTACCATGCACAAAAATGGATACGATGGATAAAGGGATCGATAGATATTTGAGTTTCACTTTGGGAGTTTGCTTTCATTTTTGTTTTCCCCCCAATTTCATTGGCATTTGACCTTTGAGAACACTTTCTTTGCCATTTCTTTTGATTTTTGGCATTTCAATACTTGACAACTTTTTGCCTTTTTTTTTTTAACATTTTCAAAGTCACCCAATTAGTAACGAGGGTGCCTTGTATTTGAAGCTTTATGAGTCTATTTTTGCTCCTCTTTTCATTTGATGCATTTTTTCAAACTTTCTTTCACTTTTCATTTCTTTGAACTCAAATTGATTTCTTTTTGTTTTGTGCCCATTCCCTTTGATGACAAAAATGTGGTAGAACATGGATGAATGATAGAAGTATGCATGGTTTCAAGGGTCACCTTGGAATAAACGGTAGCCAAGGAGTTATCACACCACAAGGTACTCTTGACTCGGCCTTAAACCATGGGTCAAAGGATACTAGCATGACACATCCTAGGGTGTTTTACAAGTATTCTAACAAGCAAAGTCTTAAGAATAAAAAGCATCTACTAGGGCCTATATACACTTGTCAAGCTTCCCAAATAGACGGTTTCGCAAAATTTTCTAACATGCAAACTACATGCCATGATGCAACTAGCATATAAACATCCTAATGCATATGATTCTACCAACTAATATGCCAAATAAACTAAATGTAAGTCCTAAGTTCACATTGTTATACCGCATCAATCAAAATAAAGCCACATAGTCATTAACATAAAGAGGAAAAAGGAGATTGGAAAGATCATACCATGCGGTCTTCAATATCCTCATGTCTCGGATGTGGCGTAGTCATTCAAAGTGAACAAGGATAAACAAACACAATATATACAAGACAATATATACAAAGGAAATGAACTTGTTTTTGGATTTTCCAATTTTTCAAATTTTTATGATTTTTGAAATTTTTCAATTTTTATGGTTTTTGAATAAAAGTTAAGTGTTAGAATTCCCATCCCCACACTAATATGGGCATTGTCCTCAATGGCCAAAATGATGGAAATTATGCAAAAATGATGCATGATTTCTATACTAAATGCAATTCTACACTAAGCTATACTACATGATGCATGGTTTTTGTTATGACGGAGAGGATAATTTAGATTACCTCCCATTGTGTATGCATTAACTTCCCCAAACCAAATAAGACACTATTGCTAATGTCAAAGCATAGGGGAGTTCATGCACACACTATGCTATGCATGAAACTAGATTGTCATTTTGGATTTTCAAAAATGGGAACAATAAAGAACACCTCAATGGTACCGAGGTGTGAGTCCTTTGGTGTTGCTAGGACTAAAACCAACAATGATCAAAATGAGATAAAATACAAAGAGATATAGACAAACCATGGGAGTGTAGGAGTCTCCAAGGCTAGTCTTCCATCATGCTATTATCATCACCACTTCCCTCATGAGAAGTGGTCACATTGCCACTTTCCTTATCACTTTCTTCCTTGCTTTCTTCACCATCATCTTCCTCATCATTATCTTCACCATCTCTTTCTTCATCTCCACTTGCTTCTTCCTCAATATTATCATCAAATTCCTCATCATTTCCAACAACCTCATTGTCTTCTACCACGTCCCTTGATGCACCCGGAAATAAGGCTTCTCTATCCGCCCAACTAGGCAAAGGACAAGATGGATCAAGGAGTCCTTGCCTAGCTAGATGTAGGAGGGGAGGATATTGAGCCAAATATGCATTCTTCCGATCTTCATAAGCTTGCTTGTGCATGGCTTGCATAAGAAGAGTGACATAGTCTTTTCCAATTTCAACTCCTTGCGGTTTGAACTCTTCATACACAAAGGGGTAAGGCGGTATAACAATGGAAGAGGAGGGAGTTTCATGATCACCCTTTTGTTGTTGAATGATGTACTCGGCTTCTTCGGATAGGGGAAGTAAATAGTTGGTCCGGTGGACACTAAGACGCAAATCTTTGCGGGTAAAGTGAATGATCGAGCCTCACTAGTAAGCCACCCATACTTGGTGTCAAGGGGATTGTGAGCAACCCACTTAAACTTGTTAATCAAGATGGACATATCAATAAGATGGCCACCATCCTTAGCCCTGTACTTGCTATCCTTATTGAAATTAGGATCAAAGTGCTTGGCTAGGACCGTGACAAGGCCGCCATTAACAATAACGGTTTGACCCTTCTTCCCACTATCTACATGGAGCCATCTATCAACCAATAGCCTCAAAGAATTGTAAGGCTTGGTGTGAATTCTTCCAATATTCAAAGTTGATTCAAGGAGAATAAAATCGAGTCCCGTGAAATGATTGGTGTCTTTCCTAGCAATTATGGTATTTCCCACAACTTTGTGCCATATTCTTATGCCCGGATGATGGACCAAAAGAGCACGACAAGCTTTAAAATCTTCAAATTTCTTCCCGGAGATTGCCTCCCAAAGAGGCTCGGGATCATACTTCCCATATTGCTTATAAAATTTATGTTCATCGCTAAGACCCAAAATTTCACCCAATTCCGGAAAGGTAATGCGTCTACTAGTGTTAGCTAGACGAAACTAATTATTTTCCCTATTCTCAACTTTTGTCACTTTTAAAGAACTTAAGAATTCCAAGACAAGGGAGGGGTATGTTACTTCCTTCATTTCAAACAATTTCTTCAAACCCATGGCATTGAAAAAGACTCTTGTTTGTTCAAGAACACCCAACTTCTCTAAAGCATCTTGACATATGAATTTGGTGGATTGAATTTGTTTCATAGCAAACTTGACAAATGTATTTCTATGGGAATCGGAAATGAATGTTACCTCCGGATAATGCAAGAGTTGATTAATTACCGGAGTAGAGGGTGATGCTTCCATAGGAATTTGTTGTTGTTGTTGTTGCACTACCAAGTTTGGTGTTGATACCACCATTGCCAAAGCTTTCTTTGCTTGTAGAGCTTTTTGCCTTTGAGAGAGAGCCTTTGCTTTTGGTGCCTTTGTTGCTCTTGTTGCTCCCTTTGTTCTTGCCATTTGATGAGCTTAACCAAGAAAAAGATCAAAAATCTTCAATTTGTAGAATGCCCAAATCGATTTGAAGGTGAAAGGCTTTGCCTTTATAAGAACAAAAATCGATTCAAAGGTTGAAGAATTTGCTCTTGGTTTTGATTGTTAATGAAGATGGAGTGATTGATTTGTTGTTTGAAAGATGGTTTGATTTGATTTTGGTGAGTTTTGTTGAGGGTTTTTGTTTTTGAGATGGAGAGGATGAGGGTTTTGATGTTATGGGTAGTGTTTATGAATGAATGAATGAATGAATGAAGGTGGGGTGGGTATTTAAAGAATTCGACAATTTTAGGACGCAGGGGACAATCATGCGGATTGGGCGCAATCCGTGCGGATTCTACTGACTTCAAAATTTTCAAAATCCCGCCTAAAGACGGGCGGATTCTGGGGAATCCGCTCGGATTCTTCTGAGATGGGACGGGCGGATTTCGTGCAGGACGGACGGATTCTTGTCCAGAGATTTTTCTTTGTTTTTCTTCAGCTGCAAGACGGGCGGATTGTTCACAAGACGGACGGATTCTGTGAGACGGGCGTCTTTCTAGTAATCCGCTCGGATTCTTCAACAGTCAAGAATTTTTGGAATTTCAGCTCAGCCCAAGACGGGCGTCTTCTCAGCAGGACGCTCGGATTTGCTGCAGACGGGCGGATTCTCAAGAATCCGCTCGGATTGGTCCTTGTGTACACGGATTCAGTTCCATCCGTGCACCAACGCATTCTCTTATCATTCTTTCTTTCTTTCTTTCAAATCTTGTGTTCTTCATTGTGGGGGCACTACTAAGGCATGAATAGCCTAGGCAATTGCCATCCCCACACTAAGGTAAAGCACTACACATCAATTAAAATCATTAGTCCCTCCCTCACTTCTCTCTTACATGACAATTATTTTGATCAAAGTAAAAATAAATCCAAAAATGACAAAAATGCAATACAAAAATTGAAAAGTAAGTTAGGGAGTTAGAAATATTTACAAGTGGTGGTTTAGGGAGGACTCCACCAAACTCTCATTCTTGATGAGATGTCAAGGGGGCATGTTCAAGGTGTTGTTGATGTTGCTCAACACCTTGAAGAAGTAATCAAAAGCTTGTTCATTGTTATGGTAGAGGTCCTCAATAGACCGTGGCCCTTGTTGTTGATCATGATCGATGGCATGCCCAATGTAGGGATTAAAGATCCCTTCAAATTCGTCGTCCCAAAGACCACAAACTTCATTGAGTTGATCATTGAAAATCTCTTGCTTAGATGGAGACAACTCTCCCAATTTCTTTTCTTGGCCAATGAGGCCATCATCTTCTTCCTTGGTTGATTTTGATGAGCTTTGCAAGCTCTCCTTGTCACAATTCACTTGCTCTTTGAATGGAGCATCTTCAACTTTCTTCCTCCATTGGAGTTCCGATTTCTTCCTTTCATCTTTCCGGCTATAATGATCAATCATGAAACATGGCTCATGCAAACGAGGAGCTCTCATGGTTTTGTCAAGATTAAAAGTTATGCTTTCATCTCCCACTTCTAGAGTGAGCTCTCCATGTTTCACATCAATCACCGCACCGACGGTGTGTAGGAAAGGTCTTCCTAAGATGATTGGAATGTTGGAATCTTCCTCCATATCAACAATGACAAAGTCCACCGGGATGAAAAACTTCCCAATTCGCACGGGGACATCTTCCCATACCCCTAATGGTGTCTTCGTCGATCTATCGGCCATTTGAAGAGTGATATTGGTGCATTTAAGCTCTCCCATTCCCAACCTTTTACTTACCGAGTACGGCATGACACTCACACTAGCCCCTAGATCACATAAGGCTTTGTTGATCGTTGTGTCGCCAATGGTACACGGTATTGAGAAGCTTCCGGATCCTTTAACTTTGGAGGTGAACTCCCTTGAAGTATTGCACTACTCACCTTAGTGAAGGCGATAGTCTCAAGTTTCCGGATCGACTTCTTCTTTGTGAGGATATCTTTCATGTACTTTGCATAGGCCGGAACGTGATTGATTAATTCCGTGAAAGGAATTGAGACTTCTAAGTTCTTCACAGTCTCCATGAACTTCCCAAGTTGATCATCAAATTTAGGCTTGGCTTGACGACTTGGAAAAGGAAGTCTAATCACAATGGGCTCCTTTTCTTTGGCATTGTCTTCATTTTTCTTTGAACTTTCTTCTTTTGATGATTCCCCTTCTTTGGGACTTTGTACCACAACTTCATTCTCACTAGCTTTCACAACATCATCCTCAACTTGCTTCTTTGATTGCTTCATATCTTGTACCACTTCTCAAGTGAATGGCACTAACCGTTTCATGTCTAGGGGATTACTTTGAGGTGGTAATTGCCCCTTTTGTCTTTGTGAGCTCGAAGATGCTAGTTGGGTCAATTGTGTTTCCAACATCTTGGTGTGAGCTAGAATGTTGTTGATGGTAGTGTCTTTTGCTTGGCTATCTTTTTGCATTTGGGTGAAAAATTCTTGTTGATTCTTTTGCATTTGGAGGACCGCTTTTTGGACATCAAAACCTTGGTCATTGTGGTGATTGTATGGATTTTGATTTTGGTAGCCTTGGTTTTGATTGTAAAAGGGTCTTTGATTTTGATTTCTCATGGGTGGAGGAGTGTATGTTGTTTGAGGGTTTTGAACATTTTGGCTTTTGTATGAGAGATTTGGATGGAACTTGGTGTTTTCATTGTAAAAGTTTGAATAAGGGGTACCACTTTTGTAAGCTTGGAAAGCATTAACTTGTTCGGTTGTTCCCCTACATTCACTTGAGTCATGACCCAAGGTTCCACAATTCTCACATATCCCGCTTGGGATTGATGAGGATGCCGTCATGGCATTGACATGATGCTTCGATGATTTTGAGTTTTCCTCAAGTCTAGCCATAGCTTGTTCAAACTTCAAGTTGATTGTGTCAATGTGAGCACTAAGTTGAGCACCCAATTGAGTAACGGTGTCCACTTCATACTTTCCTCCTCTAGTAGCCTTGCGAGGTCTACTATATTGTGAATTATGGACCGCCATTTCCTCAATCTTGTTCCATGTTTGATTGTCATCAACTTCGGTGAACATTCCATTTGATCCCATATTGAGAATGTTCCTAGAATCTTCATATAAACCATTCCAAAATTGTTGCACTAAAAACCATTCGCTAAGTCCATGGTGAGGACATGAGCGACAAATACCTTTGAACCGCTCCCAAGCTTCATACAAAGATTCTTCATCCCTTTGCTTAAAACCCGTAATTTGAGCTCTTAGCATATTGGTCTTTTCCGGTGGGTAGAATTTTTTGTAGAAAGCTAGAGCTAGCTTCTTCCAAGAATCTATTCCAAGGGTGGCCTTATCAAGGCCCTTCAACCATTGCTTTGCGGTGCCGATTAACGAAAAGGGAAATAAGACCCATCTAATTTGGTCTTGAGTCACGCCCGTTTGAGAGATAGCTTCACAATAATCGCAAAAGGTTTCCATATGAGAATGAGGGTCCTCACTAGGCATTCCCCAGAATTGGCTCCTCTCAACTAGTTGGATGAAGGCGGACTTGGCAATAAAGTTTCCGGTAAGATGTTGTGGGGTAGGAGTACCATTTGGTAAATCCTCCTCGGTGGGTATAGAGTGTGACGAGAATTTAGGCATTGTAGGTGGATTTTGTGTGGTATTGTTTAATGGGTTCTCTTCTCCTTCTATTGCGAAAGGATTGACAAACTCACTAGTGGGTTGAACAACTTCACCAACACCTCCCAAATTCCTCCTAACAAGTCTCCTATTATTCGTCAAGGTTCTTTCGATTTCACGGTCAAAAGGTAACAAATCTCTTTGTAACCTTCTAGACATGCAAAATATCAAACAACTCGAAAACAATTAGAACAAACCTTGAGGAGTTTTACTTCCCCAAGGTGAAAAAGACACAACTAATAACAATAAAAGAAATCTTAAATCAATTAAACACGTAGTCCAAGAACGGCGCCATTTTTGATCGAGTCCATTTCGTTTCACAAATTAAGCATATGTGGTCGTTGGTCAATGGTCGATACAAAACACAATTTATACTTCACAAACAACTCTACAATTAGTAAAGAGGCAAGTAAAGGTCGGATCCCAAGGGACGGGTATTGAAATGAAGATTCTATTGTAACTAGTGGTGTCTAGGGGTGTCACAAATTGGGTTGATGTAGAAGGTTACTAAACTAAAATAGCAATGAAAATAAACTAACAAGGTAAATAAAATAAGGGGAGTAAACAATTGATTAAAGGCACTAGGGTGTCATGGGTTCATAGGGGAATCATGGGATATGATCATACAAACATGTTCTCAAATTATAAGCAAGCAATTATTGTTGTGATGGATTGAGTTGGGTTATGTCTTACAATCCTAGGAAAGTTTGGGTCCCGGAGCCGAATCGATTAGATTGTACAACACCTACAAGTCGACTTAATCTTTCCTACTCAACACATGCATGGTCTAACGAGACTCGAGTTGGGTTATGTCTTACAAGTCAAGTTGAAAGGATAGAAGATGATAGTAAATGCAAGGATTCATAGGCTTAGCATTTCATCAAATATAACATGTGCATGTATTAAGATCAAAACAAGCAAGCAAATAAGATATGAAAGCATATTAATTTAAGCATGAATCATTCCCCATGTTGGTTTCCCTAATCACCCATTAAACCCTAGCTAAGAGACTACTCACTCATTATCATATTGATCATGCTAGAAAGGTTGTCAATCATACTAACATAATAAAACATGATGAATAAATGAAAGTAATTAGCAATAATTAAAAAGGGATTAAGAGATTATACCTACTAATGATTCCAATAATAAAGCAAGAATAATAGAAGTACTTGAATCCTAGATTGAGAGGTTGTCAATCTCCCAATAATAACCCAAATAATCTTCAATTACCCAAAATAAAGTAAGAACAAGAGAGAGATTAAAGAACTAAAACTTGGATTAAAACTTGATTAATATTTGATTACAATATTGAAGAGAGATTTGATTGATATTAACTACACTAATTATTGATAAGAGGAACATGCTCCTCTAATTAGACTAATGGGGTATTTATAGTGAAAATTAGGGTGGATGCATTAGGGTTAACTAAGGGCTAAACTAGTAATTACACTTTTTAAGTTGAGCAAGGAGACTTCGGGATTCTCCGAGAGAAGGGCTTCTCTTATCGTTCTTTGGAAGAATGAAAACGTCTTTGTCTTTGAAATCCGTGCGGATGGGAGTCGGGACGGCCGAACTGAGAATTTGAGGAATCCGAGCGGATTCTTGGGCAAGACGCTCGGATTGGCGAGGGGGAATCCGAGCGGATTCCTTTGAGGGACGCTCGGATTGGGCTTGGACGGACGGACTGTGTACAATCCGTTCGGATTGTCTAGCAGCATCTTTTCTTCTTCTTTTCTTCCCTTTTCTTCATGAATTCCTTGGGGATTTCCTTGGGGACTCAAGGATCCTTTTCTCAACATTGCTCTTCTACTATGCTATGTACAAAGGCCTTCTAGTCTTGTCTCTCCTTGATGCTTGGTCATTGAATATGATCAATTTAGCCTTGTTTTGCCATGAAAATGCAAGATTCTTACTCCTTTCCTACCAAGGGATCAAAATCTCAAAGAATATGCAAAACAAAGAACTAAAGATAAGAAATGACCCAAATAGGCACTAAAAAGCATGAAAACAATGGTAATTCGGGGGCTAAATATGCGCCAATTATGGTCACATCAATGGCCACAATTTTGATGAACGGTCGGTTAATCTGAATTAATAATGGCTCATACTCACATTAATTTTCACATTTAGTCTATTTTAATTAACGAGTTCTTTAATATTATGGAGTGCAGTGAACAACTGGTCTGGTAATCCCGGCACGCAACGCTTCGGAGAGCTGACATTATGTCCTTGGCGCCTGAAAACCTTATGTCGTTGAATGTCATCGAGTGCAGGTCGATATTGATGAACCATTTGGAAAAGGAGGAATATGGCGACCAAATAAGGATGTCATTCTTTGGTATACGTCAAATGGTACTTCCATTAACCATTGCATAATATTTATATCCACTTTTATTACACCTTTGTTAGTTAGAATGACACTTTTCAAAATTGCAGTTATATTATGTGAATGTTTCACTTTAGTTCTTTTAATCAACAAAAGTGTCATATTAACCGTCTGAAGTGTAATTCTAAGGAACAATAGTGTAATTTTAGCTGACAAAGTAACCACATTAATCATGTTCACTATTGCCTTTAAAAGGATATACTGTTGGGATTGCTTGGAACGTTTGAACAACCAAGCACACAATCAGACAACAATTATAACAAGCTGTACCAGCTCTGGGACACCTTCATCGTCGACAGTGAGCAAACCGTTAACTTGAAAACAAACATGCTATTTGTCCCGTTCTGCATTGACCACCATTTCGCATGCGTATGTATCAATCACAAATCAAATTCAGTCGACTTGCTGGACGGGCAAAGGCATTATGATTTGCAAAAGTCGCAGTTTGGAAAAGCAGCGCGTTTAATTGTAAGTTATCGTCCATCCCTTTCTTCCAAATGCTATCTATTTTTTTTCAATCAGTTTTTTGAGGTAATTACGTACATATGCAGGCTAGCGCAGTGAGTGATTATTTAGAATCACGGGATAAGGAAAAGAAGAACACTAGAGCACGGGGAATTCCTAATTATGCGTTACGTCAGATACCTTTCAACGGGAACTCACCTACTCTCAACCAACCAGAATCGGGTCTGTTCCCCATGATGGCAATGCTCTTATACGAGGGTCTTCCTTTTCAGCATGAAGACCTCGAGAAGAAGAAATCATGGCGCTATTTGGTGATCCAGGTTATAGCTACCCTCGTTCTAGCAGACATGAACGTCTTGCGCGATGGTGTGCTCGAGAAGTTCAAAGCTTTTGTTAGCACGAAGGACAAATTGTGGAAGGTATTATAACAGAAGCGTAGATTGCCCCGTGTCAATGGGAAAAAATAACAACCTTAATCTAGTAGTTAAGTTTTTGTGGGAATATTGGCTTGCCTATGTAAACATTTATTTCATACTTGGTATCATTATCAGATGTTAGCAACCTTAATCTAGACAGTTAGTTTTTGTGTAAACAATGTTAGCAGATGCTTATTGTTAGCTTTCAACATTCTATAAGACAAGATGTTTTATGAAAATATATTTATGTTGTTAATAGATGGTGCAATAATATTTATGTTGTTTTACCAAACTATGTTATAAGGCTTTACTATAGATGAAGTGTAACTTTAATCGCATAATCTGTAATTATAATGAGTTTAAGTGTAATTCTGATCATAACAATCCTACCCTAAGCAGATATGAGGCCATTGTACATTTATTTCCTAGATATCTGTAATTCTAAGAACATAAATTGTTATAATAGTCAAGAGTGAAAAATTGAACGTTCTGATGTTGCACATAATAACTGTTTCGTCCAATTGAAAATACTTCAACAAAATACATTGTAATACCAACGGCGACCAGTTGCCTTCCTGGCAGTTTGATGTCTAAACAGAATACGAAACATCATGTTGTACCTCGTATTTTGCGTAGACATCCCCAAAACAATGTACTGCTTATTAGGTATTATATTGATTATTCTAAGATGTCTTCTTCTTCTTCTTCTTCTTCTTCTTCTTCTTCTTCTTCTTCTTCTTCTTCTTCTTCTTCTTCTTCTTCTTCTTCTTCTTCTTCTTCTTCTTCTTCTTCTTCTTCTTCCGACGAGGGCTGTGACGATTGCGACAACGGTGGGTGCTCTGCGAAAGGATTAGGGCAGTTTCTTTTGTCATGGTTAGCTAATCGCTTGCAATTTTTACACATACGTTTTGGCTTCCTTGCCAAAGCAACTGCTTTTGCCTTCATCGACAACATTCTCTTTCCGCTTCCCTTGTTTTTGGATTTCTTGGGCGGCAAAATGGTTATCTCCTGACTAGGAGAACAACCAAGAATTTTCTCCAACTGTTGTTGTTTATTCAATGGCGATCCTAATGGTGAAAGTTTCTCCTTAATCTGTCTAATTAGACTAGAAAAGTTGTCGACATCATTCTTCAATTTGCCCATGAGCATACCAACTCTCTGATGAATCTCTGGCCACATTACTGACATCGCAATCTGTTTTCCATCTATTATATCAACGTCCTCAGTTGCTTCACCATTACAATCGAACATTTTAGACAACATTGCATCTTTACACCATCTTTTAACAACACATTGTTCTGGAATAATCTTCACTCTGTTTGATGAGTAAATCCATATGACATGCCAGCAAAGAATGCCTTTCCTCTCAAGCATTCTGCAGCTACAAGTGGCTTTCAATGTATCTAGTTCAACAATATAGAGTAATATGTTAGTTAAATCAGTCAGAAGAAAGTGTGACTGTAATACACAAATGTGTAATTCTAACCGGCATAAGTGTAAGTCCAATCGGCATAGCAGTGACAGATAGACCTTACATAACACAAACTATAAATGTAATTTTAAAAGGCAAAAGTGTAATTTTAGCTGCATAAAGTGTAATTTTAAGACAAGTGTAATTTTAACAACCAAAAGTGTAATTTTAATCAACAAAAGTGTAATTTTAACGGATAAAAGTATAATTTTAACAAACAAATCCTACAGAATGATACCTGGGCAGTATGTGACCTCATAATTTATGTCCCTGTTTGCATCTCTTACAGTGGTCACCTCTAAAGAGTCACACTCAGTAAATCCTCTGCTTTTACAAGTACCGATTGAGTACTTGGCCTCTTCTTGAAATTCCTCGAATACTTTATAACTGTACACTTGCGCCCCGTGCACTTCGATAGCTAGATGCGTTGATATTATAGGGAAAGTGTGTCTGTTACAGTTGTCAATCTTTTTCTGTGTGTGTCTTTGCTGGTCCATCGCGCTGTCAAAACGCATCGAAAACTCAACTAATGTTCCTGACTTACTCTCAAATCTCTTAAAAAACCTATTTTCGCTCTCTGATCTTTGTGTTGTCCTCATAACATCCCCCATATCTAGGTCCCTACAATGAGCCATAACCCACTGCTTCCTTTTAGCGTACATTTCTTGGAACCAGTCAATGTTATTAACATTGTGTTCTCTGCCAATTTCTTCCCATTTTGCATCGAACTCTGCCGCTTCAATGTCTTCATCCCATATTATGGCATTCAATTTCTTCACAAAGACCGAATAATCATCTCTCGTCACTCCATACTTGCTTGGCACCTTGTTCATGATATGCACATACAATATCGATGGCGCGCTATCTTGAACACCAATGGCACCGCTTTAGGAATACCGGCATCCTGATCGGTGATGATATAATTAGGCTCTTTCCCACCCATCGCAGCCAAAAAACGGGTGAAAACCCATTTAAACGAGTCTGCATCTTCATGAGCAACCAGCGCTCCACAGAAAGTGACCGATCGTTTATGGTGATCAACCCCAGTTAAAGATGTGAAGGCCATGTCATACTTATTGGTGGAATACATCGGATCGAACGACACTGCATCCCCAAAAACTGAGTAGTTCCTTCTAACGATTCCGTCGGCCCATATAGCTTTACTAAGGCTACCGTCAGAATCAACATCATAGTCAAAGAAGAACCCTGGCCTATTAACAGCCAATTCCTTAAAGTGGTCCACGAACATCTGACCGTCCCGTTCATGAATGTAGCATTTCACATCTCTGTGAAAGTTCTTAAAATCATTGAAACTAGCTCCGATGTTTTCAAACCCATTAACATATTCCTTCAAAATTTTGTAAGTCTTCGTTGCTCCTATCTTCAGCTGTTGATTATTGACAATCTTTTAGATGTATGTATTTTAATCAATAAAAACCTAATTTAAACAGATACAAAAGTATAATTTCAAAAAACAAAAGTGTTGTTTTAACAAGAAAGTGTAATTTTAGCAGCATAAAGTGTAATTTTAGCAGACAAAAGTGTAATTCTAACAAAATAAAGTGAAATTATAACATATACAAGTGTAATTTTAATCAACAAAAGTGTACTTTTAATCAACAAAACTGTAATTTTGACAAAATAAATTGTAATTTTGACGGATATATGTATAATTGTAACAGACAAAAGTGTAATTTTAACAGACAAATGTAGAATTCTAATGACTCAAACAAAGTGTAATTCTAACCAACAAAACTTTAAGTTCAGGAAGGCGAAGGCTAACTTCAGCAAACCTGGAATACTCACCCTTGAATTATAAAGGATTATCATTTTGTGATAGTTTGTTATGTTGCATGCCAACTTTTGAAACTCTCTATCTCTGGCTGATACAAGTTCATGGTTGTGGCCACTGTGGAATCTGTCAATTATTAATTCCCCATTCCTCATGAATAGCCTAATCCTCGCTTTGCACCCAACGCGCCTGACTTTGTGTCTCCTACCTGAGTCCTGGCGGCCACTACACTCCAATTGTCCCTTATGTTTGAACCCCTCCCGGTTGCAAACCAACAGTTTAGATTTTATTTCCCCGCCACGCCATCTCTTAGTCGTGTACTTACGCACATCAAAACCACAAGCAACAGCATAAATTCTATAAAATGTCACTGCTTCCTCTATTTCCAGAAATTCCTGACCAACATAGGGGGTGAACTTAGATTCAACGTCCCTGCAAAATTCTTCCTCGTTCGGCGTTCGTTTTCCATTGTGCTCAATATTATCTGTCAATAGTGTCATTATTATCAATTGTTTTCATAACAACTTAAAGTAACCCATATA
Organism: Silene latifolia; assembly: GCF_048544455.1. Taxonomy (NCBI): domain Eukaryota; kingdom Viridiplantae; phylum Streptophyta; class Magnoliopsida; order Caryophyllales; family Caryophyllaceae; genus Silene; species Silene latifolia. The sequence continues at coordinate 125,176,241 of NC_133537.1, forward strand.
TTTGTTAAAATTATAGCTTCGTTAGAATTACACTTTTGGTTGTTATCATTACACTTTTGTCTGTTAGAATTATACTTTTTACTATTACAATTACAGTTTAAAAACTTACAGCTTTTCTGTTACAATAACCCTTTGGTTGTTAAAATTACACTTTTATCTGTTACTATTATACTTGTTACTATTAGAATTACAGTTTCAAAACTTACAGCTTTTGTCTGTTACAATAATACTTTTACTTGTCAAAATTACACGTTTCTCTGTTACAATTATACTTTTTCCTATTAGAATTACTGTTTACAAATTTAGAACTTTTGTCTGTTATAATAACACTTTTAGTTGTTAAAATAACACTTTTATCTGTTATAATTACAATTTTTACACTTACAATTACAGATACAAATATTACACTTTTGAATTCAAATTTACAATTACAGTTAAAAGAATTGTACTTTGTACGACTACAATTACAATTATACTTTTGTTGCTTAAAATCACACCATTTGTAGTTAAAATCACATTTACGACCATTATAATTACAGTTTTGTTAATCCTGAAATTACTCTTTCATCCGTCAGTATTACACTTTTGAATGTTACAGTTACACTTTATTCGTCTTTTTACTGTCACGTTGCAGATACTATATTGACTCTTACAAATAAGAAACTGAAATATGAAGCAACTCATAACAAATGTGACATTATCTACCAGATAAATAACTCCAACGTCAAGAAGTTTAACTTTAACTCCACAGAGTTGATGTTGAACTCTATAATGCTGGAGTTCATGTTGAATGAGTGGATTTACAGATTTCAAATAATAAAAAAAAAAGCTTCAAAAATAAACTAAAATACACTTCCTTCTCATATTTAAGCTACTGTTGATATTTAACCTAATGTTTTGATAAAAAAAGAAATATAACCTAACTTTGAATGAAGAAAATAAATACACAACCCAAAAATTACCATCGACAAATGGAATCATTTGCAAATCCGTCATTTTTTACGTTGGACGGTGGTCTTGTTGTTTGTTTCTGAGAATGGAAGATGATAAAGGAAGATGATAAAGGAAGATGATAAAGGAAGAATGTATGATTTTTATTTTCAGAAGTTTTATTTGCTCTAAATTATCGCCAGTAAGGATGAATATCCATGATGAGTTTTTTTCAAATTGTGTTTTGGTGGAGTTTGTTTAGAATTGTGTTAAGGAAGGTTGTTGAATGATTATGCATGTGTTTGTGTGTGCACAGTGGGTAATCGACAATAGTACTGACACACACACCCTCTCTCCTCCTCAACCTATTTCCTTTTTTTTTCACGCCTATATTGGCTTTAAAGTAGGCAAATCTCCACTCTCCATTTACCTAATCCAAGGGCCCTAATAAAGACTTAGGGACTCAAAAGATATTAAGGACTTAGGAGAACTTGACACTATATATATATATAGAGAGAGAGAGTAAAGTTCTTATAAGTCCTTTATATCTTTTGAGTCCTTAAGTCTTTACTAGGGCCTTTGGATTAGGTAAATGGACCGTGGATATTTGCTTGCTGTAAAGGCAATATAGGCGTAAAAAAAAAGGAAATAGGTTGAGGAGGAGGGAGGGTGTGTGTGTCAGGCAAATTTCTATTACCCACTGTATACATACATTAACATGCAGAATTATTGAACCACCTTCCTCAACACAATACTAAACAAACCCCACCAAAACACAATTTTAAAAAAACTCATCCTAGCTATTCATCTTTACTGGCGATTATTTTGAGCAAATAATCCTAGCTATTCATCCTTACTGGCGATAATTTTGAGCAAATAAAAATCAAACTTACTTCCTTTATCATCTTCCTTTATCATCTTCCATCATTACAGCCAAAGAACAAGACCATATTCCAACATAAAAAATGGCGGATTTGCAAATTATTCCATTTGTCGATGGTAATTTTTGGATCATTTTTTTAATTTGCTTCATTCGACGTTAGGTTATATTTTTTTTTATCAAAGAAATTAGGTTAAATATCAACAGTAGCTTAAATATGAGAAGGAACTGTAATTTAGGTTATTTTTTAAGCTTGATTTTTATTATCTGAAAACTCTAAATCCACTCTTTCAACATGAACTCCAGCATTATTGAGTTCAACAATAATTATGTCAAGGTGAAGTTACACTTATCCACGTTGAAATTATTTATTTGGTAGATAACGCCACATTTGTTTGTAGTCGTTTCAAATTTCAGTTTCTTATTTGTTAGAGTAAGTATAGTATTTGCAACGTGACAGTTAAACGACTGCCACTACTACAGATACAGGCTATAACAACGGTTAAAAACCGTTGTTATATAAAAAAGCGGACGTTGTTAAAGCGTCCGTGGTAGTAGGTTTTAACAACGGTTGGTTTTTCTAAGAAACCCGTTGTGAAAACTATTAACAACGGTTTAAAGAAGAAAAAACCATTGTGGAAAGGGTGACTAAATTTTGGTGGGAAAGTTATAACAACGGTTACAGTATAAAAAACCGTTGTTATAACTAAAGACAACGTTTTTTTTTAAATAACCGTTGTTGTTTATTTTAAAAAAAAAAATTATATTAAATATTACCATGCATTATTACGGCCGCATGCATTATTACTACCAATCCCTGCATATGAATGGACAATATATGGAATGAGAAGGGTTATAAGATTTGAAGCAGAGATATGATGGCACAACTTCCTAAACATATATTAATTAAAAAACAACTCAAACGACACATTACTTAGTATACATACATGCATTATCTCAACCACCATTCCATTATCTCACTATCTCCAAACCCTAACTGCTAAAATAAACTCCAAACCCTAAATCTTTCAAACAAACTCCAAACTTCCTTCAACAATGAATGATACCATCCGTAATACATGCATTATGACCAGTACAACAAGAGTTTCATTCGCCGGTTGCTGGACATCGAGAGCAGGTACATGAGCTACCTTGAGGACGCTCGGACCGCACTCAAGGACGCCAAAAAAAATGGCTTGACAGAGCAGCAGTTGTTGCAGCTATATGACGATATAGCAACTGTTGAACGAAACCTCCAAATAGCTAAGGAGGAGAGGATGGATATCATAGAAGAGACTCAGACTCTCTATGCATATCTAAGAATTGCATTTATCAATGTAATTCATTTTGTAATTTATGTATTTATATATTATATATATATTAATTAATTAATTAAGTTTATCATGCATTCCTCTCTATCATCTTGCTTCTTCTTTGTTTTATTTTATTTTATTTGTTTTACAAGCTAATAAACGCAGAAAAACAACAGTGACAAAACTAATTAAGCGAATAATACTTAGAGAAAGAACATAATGATTGATAAAAACACATGCAAATGAAATAATTAAAGAAAGAAAATAATGACTGAGATGACAAAACCTAAATTAAATCATGCATATTTACCTGATACCTAGAGAAAGTAAGATACGATGAAAACAACAGTGACGACGAAATGATAAAGCGACGATGAGAAAGAGAGAAAGAGACAATGAGAAAGTGTGTGTTTGTATTTGTGTTTGTGTTTGTGTTTGTGTTTGTGTTTGTGTTTGTGTTTGTGTTTGTGTTTGTGTTTGTGTTTGTGTTTGTGTTTGTGTTTGTGTTTGTGTTTGTGTTTGTGTTTGTGTTTGTGTTTGTGTTTGTGTTTGTGTTTGTGTTTGTGTTTGTGTTTGTGTTTGTGTTTGTGTTTGTGTTTGTGTTTGTGTTTGTGTTAGGTTTGTGTCTTGTGGCTGTAGCAGATCTGTGTTTTTGTGGTTTATAGTATGGAAAGTATTGACAACGTTTGTTAAACAAAAACTCGTTGTCATTACAGAATATATTAACAACGTGTCCATAGTAAACCGTTGTTAAAAAGTACTAATAACGGGTTAATAAATAACCGTTGTAATTACTTTTCACTAACCGCTAATTTTGCGCCAAATTATTAACAACGGTTGTGCATGTTTGACCCATTGTTAAAACCTATAACAACGGTTATGGAACCATAACCGTTGTAATTAATTTTAGTAAAATTCGCGCCATCCGTTCTACAACGTCTTATGGTGATTTTCGTGAATAAGCGTTGTTAAAGGGGCATTGTAGTTGTCTGGATTTATAGTAGTGTACGTAAACAGAAATAAAATGTAATTGTAACAGACAAAAGTGTAATACTGACGGACGAAAGAGTAATGTCAGGAATAACAAAAGTGTAACTGTATAAATGAACATGCTAATGCCAAATAAACAACTAAACACTTATAAAAAAAAGTTTCAAAAATTACTACCGTATAAGGCATAAGTGTGTATAATTTGCTACCAAAGTCACTTTCCGGTATTAAAAGTATGTGAATTGACCAAAATATCCTCACTTAAGTGTTCACTATTCTCCACATTATGCCAAATAAACAACTAAACATTTTTTTTTCTTCAACTTATCTCTCCTCTCTTCATATCTCCTTTAATCGACCATCAACACTTGACAAACTAAACTAAATCCCTAATTCTGTGTTTCAGTTTTATTAATAACAACCCAAATTAAATTTTATATTAATTAATTAAATTAAATCCATAATTTTGTGTCTAATCTTTAATCAATTAGAAACCTAATTTTGACTTAGAACCCTAACTTTGTTGTTGTTTAATGCAGTAGTGTTGTTGTCCATATGAATTTGATTGGTGTTTGTATTCTAAGAATGATTAGTGAACCAAAAGCGATACATTGTAAATACTTGGTTGCTTTAATGTGGAGAATATGTATGTAAAAGTGGAAGAACTTATTATAAGAGGAGTATTTTGCATCTATATAGTGGGATTTGAAACATTCAACTTAGTTGATGATAAATTGATAAGTGTTAGTCGTTGATGAGATTAGTTTAATAAAGGAAGAAGTAGAGGAAGAAGAAGAAGATGAATAGATGAGGAAAAGGTGTAAAGAGGTAATATAAGGAAATATTAGAGAGGGGTATTATGGTCAGAAATTTTATGTTTTAGAAGGAAAATTCAAATTGTGTCGAAATATTCAATTTAAAGACACCGGAAAGTGACTGTGGTAGCAAATTATACACACATATGCTTTGTAAGGTAGTAATTTTTGAAACTTTTTTTATAAGGTAGTAATTTAAAAAAAGTGATATATATAAGGATGTATTTATTAATTTACCCTAATTATAATAAAGGGTAACTGTAATAATGAACTGTGAGTGTGTAATATGACCCATGAAAGTAAAAACTGTAATTGTAATGGTCGTAAGTGTAATTTTAACTTCCAAAGTGTTGGAAATCATGTTTTAAATATCACATATTTTAGTTTAAAGTTGTAGTCATAAAACTTAAGGATCTTATGCATGCAAAACATATAAATAAGTGTAGAGGAAAACCGGTTCCTTACATTGAATATTTCGGTTTATGGGCACAAGTGAGGTCTCCTACCTCACTTGTTCTTGAGCTTTCAATATGTTAGAATGATCCTCCAAAGACTTCAAGTATAGAAGCCACTCCTCTTGATTGCACCCAAGATTATCCCTTATCTCTACTAAATAATATGTGCTAGATATTTGTTTAGTAGTTTACCTTAAAATTGATTACTAATACTCATATATTACACTAATAATATTAGTAATGTAATTTGAACAATTGAATCAAGATTTCTCAAGTTTTTAGAGAAAGATGAAGGAGTAGAGAGAAAGATGCATGTTAATGACTTGAACATGCATAAAGAGAATAAAAATTAGAGAAAAAAAACCAAAGTGCCCTTAGAATGTATAAGGGTCACGGTTATAGGGAGTATAAGGACCAATATATGGTCCTTCCCTTTTTCCGTTTGTTCTTATCTAAATGTGTAGGTATGCTAGCTAGTTAGACTAGGTATCATTACAAGCATTTTATCTCATAAAATAAATCAACCACAATCCACTACTACTACCTACATTTCAGTCCACATATAAAATGGACTACCATTTTATTTTTTTATATTTTTTGTCAATTTGTCACTTGTCACACAATATGTCACATGTAGTATGATACATGTTATTAATTAATTTAATGCATATTTATCACATAAATATCATTTTATGAATTAATTAAATTACATACAACAAATTGACTAGTAATACTTGATCACATAAATAAAATGGGTCATTTAATTATAATTCACAACATCTTGTAATTATAATTTAACCATTCATTATCATCTCTATTGTTTCACAAACAATAAACAATTTTAGTAATAAAATATTTCAATTACTAAAATAAATCTTATTTAATCCCAGTATAATAAGATATAAATATTCTCTCTCACAAATTGAAATGTTCAATTTTAAGGAATTGATTAACTTGTATCATCATACAATTAATCAACTTTACAGATTAGGGCATCATCCTTTAGGTGTGACCTTAAGGGATCAATTGACCACCACCGTCCCACGACAGTAACGTCAAACTCTAACAAGCCAATCGTTACCGATTAATGTTGATCAGTTGACTATAAAATGAATCATCCCTTACGTATTCTTAAAAAAAATGAGATTTAAACATGTGATCATCATGATCGACAATTGTGATCGCATTATTGTCGGGGACACTCCAACAATCTCCCACTTGTCCTCGACAAGTGTGCGTCACCAATTCTCTTGTCCTATTACTATCTCCCACTCAATGCAAGGTGTCTTTTAGGTCGTACTTGCAAGTGATCATATCGAGAGTGGTTTCCTCGATCTGGAGAATGACTGATTTGACTGGAATTATCTACCATAGATACCTTTCGAGCGTGGCCACGCATTTCCAGTTCATTACTCCTCGAGTGGCCCTGAGATATTGTTATAACCCTGACAAGGGGGTGGACAATTCCTATCGCGCTATTCCCTTCGACTAGCCACATCCATCATAACCCAAAATATTCCCATTTGACCCCATTTACGAAGGTCGTAGTAACATAAATCAAAATTAATCTGAAACTGTGCCACCTTGGGCGAACAGTCTTTAGTCAAATGAATCGACTCATTAGAATACTATAATAGCTCTCGCCACGACCAAGCTATATAAATTTGCCAGAACTCTATAAGCGGTCATAAGGCCCGGCAAGGTGTTCCTAACAGTCTGCCTATGTGATCGACTAGTCATCTCACATGACTCTATGGCACTTGAACTTGCCATCAATCGCATCACACTCTAGTCACTTCGAGACGTCACCTCATACAAGTGACTATGGGCGAATACCATGTTAATCCAGGTTCACTTTAACGGGGTTCAATATTGTCTCTACAACCCGTTTGGATGTAACAAAGTATAAAGGAGTTTTTAGATTTAAAAACTCGAACGACAAATGTGATTATCACATATGAATAGTCAATACCTGATTACTACATCATATTTTTATAATCCATTTTCATCTTATATGTAGTTGTTCATCTCAATGCAATTGAAATGACATATGACATGACTCATCATGTTAAGCCTATGAGAAGGCTTTGGTTAGTAGGTTTTATCAACTTCTTATACCTTACTCAACCTTACTACATACTCGTTTTCCTTTGTAATGTATACATTTGCATTACAAAACTTTCTTAGTACGTGTCTAGATCCAATCTAGACACAGGCCCTCTAGCCTTAGAATAGCTCCCACTGTTTTCACAGTGTGCGGGACTCATCCTTCTTGCACATCTCATGATTGCAAGTGTACTCAATTTCCGTTGTAAATATCTCTCATTGTTCTTTATTGCCTAGAACGATTCTAGCAAATCTATTTCTTAAATAACATAGCCACAATGGTTCCTTAACCATCTTCACGTGTTTTGAATATGGTTTTGTCTGAAACCTTTCGCAATCTCAATTGTCATTCGTGTAACACCCTTACACAAATTAGTTAATTGCATCAAAAACACTTAAGTTTCCATCCTTAATGCTTCCTCAAGCACTTAAGAATAATCTATATGGCTACTTGGTAACTATTACTTAAATTCGATTTTAAAACAATCCATCATACTCAAAAGTATATGAAGTGTTGTACATCATTACTCATTTAATTGATCCGGCAGCGAAAACAAATGGAATAAATCAAATATGTTCAACTCGATTGAACTAATCATGAATCTTATCAACATAAGACTTCTTATTTGATGCTAATATCATGTAGATTTATCTCCATAAATCCGGATATTAAAGATGTATTATAATACTCCATAAGTGTCAAATCATTCCCAATGATCAATATGTCATCCACATATAAGTCTAATTAAAATTTCCGAAACTCCCACTAAACTCCATGTATAAACACAACTTCTCGACTTATCGAGAAAAGTTTTATAACATGATAAAAACATTGATTCCAACTCATTGATGTCCTACTTAAGACTCTCTCTTAAGTTTCACATTATCTTAGGATTGCAAGAATCTACAAAACTCAAGACAAGTATTGAATACATTCCTTCTAATTAAAGAAGTGGGTTTTAGATTCACTTGCTATATGTATATCATCATAATGAAACACAATCCTTAAGAAGATCCAAATAGACTTAAGCATTTCAACTAGTGCAAAACCCTTTGTCACCAATCAAGCCTTGATATCTAACAATTCACTTGGAATTTATTTCGGATTTTCATGGCTCTAAGCCTTGTATTGAGTTGTGACTTAAACATTTCATGTAAGTCATATATTCATTACTTTCCAGAAGTAACTTGAATCAAACAATTTCTTTGTAAGTTGTAAGCTCTTTACTTTCTAAAAGTAACATTAATTCATCATCTTCAACAAGTGATGACTTTAACCTCCTAGGTTTTGAAGAAACAACGTCTTACACAAAACGTCTCATGTAGCCAAGAAAGACCAGTTTCTTGTGACATAACATTCTTTGTGGCTCTTGAATAATTTCTCCCACTCTGTCTTCTAGAAATAAACTTGTATTCTAGAAAGACAGCTTCACGAGCCACAAACTCGTTGTACTCGTGATTATATTAAGGAAAAATGAGCATTTGTTTCTTGTGAAAACTTACAAGCATGGTACGCTACCATTTCATATCTCATATGATTCGTTTTAGATTTAGTGGAAAAATAATTTAGAGAAAATGATAAAATCCCTAAAAGGATCAAGTAACTCAAAGTAACTTGATTGAAGTCCAAACCATATCGAATAGCGTTTGATTTGTTTATCCAACCACACATTATCCCATAATGCGTGCTAAGAGAAATTAATTTGTGATACTTATATCACGTTTCCTTTGGTTTATATCAAAGTCTTCACTTTGATAATCCCATCACGACTAAATCGTGATTCTTTGAACTCTTTGAACTTCTTCAAGGATTTCTCTATTTACCTTATTAAGTGAACACATTAGCGTCAACTTAAATCGTTGGTAAAAGAAAATGATCAACCTATTTTGGATCAATGATTTACAACCTCGATCTCCTTTCCAACCAAAAGGCACGAGACATCTTGCTTTGAATACAAGATACACATATACCATAAGATTAACAATCTAATGGTTCCAAGAGTACTCGATAACTCTTTGCGTTCATCATTCCAGAATTTAAGGTTTAATCTTGGGTTACCAATTTGAGTCTTGCATCATCTACATGATATGTCATTCTAGTTTGGTTTAGAATATAATCACCTTGATAATGGGCTAGCCATACATCAAATCATAGTGTATAGGGTCACAAAAGTGAAACCTATTTTGTATCTTAACAAGTTTATATTCTTATTTCGAGTTTATGCACTTAATAGTCACAATTAAGTACAACTATAAACCCTAAACTAGATTGATTATATGATGACTCTATCGCTCGACATTATTTGATGTTAGTCGTCATATTATAATCATCTTATGTATCGAATACAATGATGAAAACCTCCACTGGTTTCTAATATTGACGAAGTAGTATTAGCAAAATTTAATCAAATAAACATTTAAAGAAGAAGGTCCCATTAGATGTCCCACAACTAACTTGTTGATTCTTCAATAATTTGGGGTAGTTTCCTTTCTAGCGTCCAACAATTAAGACAATGGAAACTTTATCGGTCGGGATTGATAGGTTTAGTATCGTTATTCTCAATAACATTACTTTTAACATTACCTTGTATCAATTCCATTCTAATTTGACTTCTTTGAACTTCGTCCTTTTCTTAACGGTTTAAGAGAATACTCTCACTCATTTCAATGAGTCTTTGCTTAGAGAAGCAAAATTGAATTTCATGAAGACTACTCTTCAATTCATTTGTTTAGTCTTAAAACTTTCATTGAAGTGGTTGCGGTATTTTGGTCAATTTTGATTTCCAACAAATGTAGTTACCAAAATGATGTAATGTTTCAAAGTACTTAATTCAATTAAGCATATAAGAAAAAATTCATTGTAAGTAGATATGTTAGTCAAGAATCAAAAACCCTTTTGATCACAAATAACTTTTATCCATACTCTTCACAAGAGATCCTTACAATGGATAATACGAGGTTTTTAGAAGAAAAATTCAAATTTTGTCTTTAGTTACGATGTTTTAATGGATATTTGAACTAAAATCAAAATGATATCTTATATAATTTAATGTAAAGAAACCGAACAATACGATAACGGAATAATGAAAACAAAAACATTTGTCATTATAATAATACTTGTAAATAATTTAACAAGTAAAGCATTTACATAGTGACATCTACCCAACTATGATAAATGATTCCAAGATCCAAATTCATATTAACTTGGGCACGGTAGGGCCGATTCATCCCTTATTAATATAACTCGGTGGATTAACTCTTTAATCGATTCTACTTTTAGAACTCTTGGTCGATTTGTCACTTGTCACACACTATGTCACATGTAGTATGATACATGTTATTAATTAATTTAATGCATATTTATCACATAAATATCATTTTATGAATTAATTAAATTATATACAACAAATTGAGTAGTAATACTTGATCACATAAATAAAATGGGTCATTTAATTATAATTCACAACATCTTGTAATTATAATTTAACCATTCATTATCATCTCTATTGTTTCACAAACAATAAACAATTTTAGTAATAAAATATTTCAATTACTAAAATAAATCTTATTTAATCCCAATATAATAAGATATAAATATTCTCTCTCACAAATTGAAATGTTCAATTTTAAGGAATTGATTAACTTGTATCATCATACAATTAATCAACTTTACAGATTAGGGCATCATCCTTTAGGTGTGACCTTAAGGGATCAACTAACCACCACCGTCCCACGACAGTAACGTCAAACTCTAACAAGCCAATCGTTACCGATTAATGTTGATCAGTTGACTATAAAATGAATCATCCCTTACGTATTCTTAAAAAAAATGAGATTTAAACATGTGATCATCATGATCGACAATTGTGATCGCATTATTGTCGGGAACACTCCAACAATCTTCCACTTGTCCTCGACAAGTGTGCGTCACCAATTCTCTTGTTCTATTACTATCTCCCACTCAATGCAAGGTGTCTTTCAGGTCGTACTTGCAAGTGATCATATCGAGAGTGGTTTCCTCGATCTGGAGAATGACTCGATTTATTTTGGAATTATCTACCATAGATACCTTCCGAGCGTGGCCACGCATTTCCAGTTCATTACTCCTCGAGTGGCCCTGAGATATTGTTATAACCCTAACAAGGGGGTGGACAATTCCTATCGCACTATTCCCTTCGACTAGCCACATCCATCATAACCCAAAATATGCCCATTTGACCCCATTTACGAAGGTCGTAGTAACATAAATCAAAGTTAATCAAAGCCTGTGCCACCTTGGGCGACAGTCTTTAGTCAAAAGAATCGACTCATTAGAATACTATAGTAGCTCTCGCCACGACCAGGCTATATAAATTTGCCAGAACTCTATAAGCGGTCATAAGGCCCGACAAGGTGTTCCTAACAGTCTGCCTATGTGATCGACTAGTCATCTCACATGACTCTATGGCACTTGAACTTGCCATCAATCGCATCATACTCTAGTGACTTCGAGACGTCACCTCATACAAGTGACTATGGGCGAATACCATGTTAATCCAGGTTCACTTTAACGGGGTTCAATATTGTCTCTACAACCCGTTTGGATGTAACAAAGTATAAAGGAGTTTTTAGATTTAAAAACTCGAACGACAAATGTGATTATCACATACGAATAGTCAATACTTGATTACTACTTCATATTTTTATAATCCATTTTCATCTTATATGTAGTTGTTCATGTCAATGCAATTGAAATGACATATGACATGACTCATCATGTTAAGCCTATGAGAAGGCTTTGGTTAGTAGGTTTTATCAACTTCTTGTACCTTACTCAACCTTACTACATACTCGTTTTCCTTTGTAATGTATACATTTGCATTACAAAACTTTCTTAGTACGTGTCTAGATCCAATCTAGACATAGGCCCTCTAGCCTTAGAATAGCTCCCACTGTTTTCACAGTGTGCGGGACTCATCCTTCTTGCACATCTCATGATTGCAAGTGTACTCAATTTCCGTTGTAAATATCTCTCATTGTTCTTTATTGCCTAGAACAATTCTAACAAATCTATTTCTTAAATAACATAGCCACAATGGTTCCTTAACCATCTTCACGTGTTTTGAATATGGTTTTGTCTGAAACCTTTCGCAATCTCAATTGTCATTCGTGTAACACCCTTACACAAATTAGTTAATTGCATCAAAAACACTTAAGTTTCCATCCTTAATGCTTCCTCAAGCACTTAAGAATAATCTATATGGCTACTTGGTAACTATTACTTAAATTCGATTTTGAAACAATTCATCATACTCAAAAGTATATGAAGTGTTGTACATCATTACTCATTTAATTGATCCGGCAGCGAAAACAAATGGAATAAATCAAATATGTTCAACTCGATTGAACTAATCATGAATCTTATCAACATAAGACTTCTTATTTGATGCTAATATCATGTAGATTTATCTCCATAAATCCGGATATTAAAGATGTATTATAATACTCCATAAGTGTCAAATCATTCCCAATGATGAATATGTCATCCACATATAATACTAATTAAAATTTCAGAAACTCCCACTAAACTCCATGTATAAACACAACTTCTCGACTTATCGAGAAAAGTTTTATAACATGATAAAAACATTGATTCCAACTCATTGATGTCGTACTTAAGACTCTCTCTTAAGTTTCACATTATCTTAGGATTGCAAGAATCTACAAAACTCAAGACATGTATTGAATACATTCCTTCTAATTGAAGAAGTGGGTTTTAGATTCACTTGCTATATGTATATCATTATAATGAAACACAATCCTTAAGAAGATCCAAATAGACTTAAGCATTTCAACTAGTGCAAAACCCTTTGCCACCAATCAAGCCTTGATATCTAACAATTCACTTGGAATTTATTTCGGATTTTCATGGCTCTAAGCCTTGTATTGAGTTGTGACTTAAACATTCTCATGTAAGTCATATATTCATTACTTTCCAGAAGTAACTTGAATCAAACAATTTCTTTGTAAGTTGTAAGCTCTTTACTTTCTAAAAGTAACACTAATTCATCATCTTCAACAAGTGATGACTTAACCTCCTAGGTTTTGAAGAAACAACGTCTTACACAAAACGTCTCATGTAGCCAAGAATGACCAGTTTCTTGTGACATAACATTCTTTGTGGCTCTTGAATAATTTCTCCCACTCTGTCTTCTAGAAATAAACTTGTATTCTAGAAAGACAGCTTCACGAGCCACAAACTCGTTGTACTCGTGATTATAGAAAAATGAGCATTTGTTTCTTGTGAAAACTTACAAGCATGGTACGCTACCATTTCATATCTCATATGATTCGTTTTAGATTTAGTGGAAAAATAATTTAGAGAAAATGATAAAATCCCTAAAAGGATCAAGTAACTCAAAGTAACTTGATTGAAGTCCAAACCATATCGAATAGCGTTTGATTTGTTTATCCAACCACACATTATCCCATAATGCGTGCTAAGAGAAATTAATTTGTGATACTTATATCACGTTTCCTTTGGTTTATATCAAAGTCTTCACTTTGATAATCCCATCACGACTAAATCGTGATTCTTTGAACTCTTTGAACTTCTTCAAGGATTTCTCTATTTACCTTATTAAGTGAACACATTAGCGTCAACTTAAATCGTTGGTAAAAGAAAATGATCAACCTATTTTGGATCAATGATTTACAACCTCGATCTCCTTTCCAACCAAAAGGCACGAGACATCTTGCTTTGAATACAAGATACACATATACCATAAGATTAACAATCTAATGGTTCCAAGAGTACTCGATAACTCTTTGCGTTCATCATTCCAGAATTTAAGGTTTAATCTTGGGTTACCAATTTGAGTCTTGCATCATCTACATGATATGTCATTCTAGTTTGGTTTAGAATATAATCACCTTGATAATAGGCTAGCCATACATCAAATCATGGTTTATAGGGTCACAAAAGTGAAACCTATTTTGTATCTTAACAAGTTATATTCTTATTTCGAGTTTATGCACTTAATAGTCACAATTAAGTACAACTATAAACCCTAACTAGATTGATTATATGATGACTCTATCGCTCGACATTATTTGATGCTATTCGTCATATTATAATCATCTTATGTATCGAATATAATGATGAAAACCTCCACTGGTTTCTAATATTGACGAAGTAGTATTAGCAAAATTTAATCAAATAAACATTTAAAGAAGAAGGTCCCATTAGATGTCCCACAACTAACTTGTTGATTCTTCAATAATTTGGGGTAGTTTCCTTTCTAGCGTCCAACAATTATGACAATGGAAACTTTATCGGTCGGGATTGATAGGTTTAGTATCGTTATTCTTAATAACATTACTTTTAACATTACCTTGTATCAATTCCATTCTAATTTGACTTCTTTGAACTTCGTCCTTTTCTTACCGGTTTAAGAGAATACTCCCACTCATTTCAATGAGTCTTTGCTTAGAGAAGCAAAATTGAATTTTATGAAGACTACTCTTCAATTCATTTGTTTAGTCTTAAAACTTTCATTGAAGTGGTTGCGGTATTTTGGTCAATTTTGATTTCCAACAAATGTAGTTACCAAAATGATGTAATGTTTCAAAGTACTTAATTCAATTAAGCATATAAGAAACAATTCATTGTAAGTAGATATGTTAGTCAAGAATCAAAAATCCTTTTGATCACAAATAACTTTTATCCATACTCTTCACAAGAGATCCTTACAATGGATAATACGAGGTTTTTAGAAGAAAAATTCAAATTTTGTCTTTAGTTACGATGTTTTAATGGAGATTTGAACTAAAATCAAAATGATATCTTATATAATTTGAGGTAAAGAAATAGAACAATACGATAACGGAATAATGAAAACAAAAACATTTGTCGTTATAATAATACTTGTAAATAATTTAACAAGTAAAGCATTTACATAGTGACATCTACCCAACTATGATAAATGATTCCAAGATCCAAATTCATATTAACTTGGGCACGGTAGGGCCGATTCATCCCTTATTAATATAACTCGGTGGATTAACTCTTTAATCGATTCTACTTTTAGAACTCTTGGTCGATAAAATTACATTAATATTTATCTTTAGCCCGAAACACATCCGACAACCGTCGAGAATTCTTTCGTTGAGTTCAACCTAAATTTCGAATAATTGTGTCCATGATCCAAATCCACATCAACTTGGGCACGGTAGGGCGGATTCATCCCTTATCAACATGAATTCGGTGGATAGACATTTATCACCCACTTCCCCTACGTAACAAGGTTTGTACCCCGGTAGGGCCGAGTGCACTCCCTCATGAAATAGGTTTTCATGGTTTCTACTTTTTGGTAAGGCTAAGTCTCAATTGTTTATTTTAGCGAGAGGTCATGTCAATTTATTATCTATCACGTTTTAAGTGAACTAAAGCGGTGAACTACGATAATTGTAATTGACACGGTCGATAAACTCGATTTAAAATGCATGTTTAGTTATGGCGATTTAGTGATGCATGCAACATAGAAAAAATAAAATGCAAAGCATAAAAATAAAATCCTAGTATGGCCTTCCAAAAATAGTAAATCTAATAAACTATTACAAATTCGGAAACCAACTCCTTTGGTCCCTTGAGCTTCGGTCTTGGCACGCATTTCAAGGCAACACTTTCTTTGATGGATCGCCTTCTCGAATGACACCGTCTTCAAGGAACTCCGGGATAATTAAATTACAAAATGAATTACATAACTTCCTATTATACATTTGTAATTAAAGTAAAAATAAATCTATTAAATTACAAAACGGTGATACGAGATCACAATAATTACAACCGAATCGATATTCCCATACATTTCGGGTAATATCAATTAAAACTAAGGCCATACTAAGTAAAATTACATAATTCTAAAATTACATAAAATTAAAATATGACAATCATAAACAAAATGCAGCATTATAATATGTATGAACATGCTCAATTTTATGCTAAATCGCCCTTAAAGAGCCAATATCGTATATTAATCGGTTTTTACGGATTTGCATGATTTAACTTATTAAAATCACAATAATTACATAAATTCATATTTATGTACAAGTTAATTACCCCAACCATCTTAGGACTCAAAATTAGTCCCCACTAACATTTTGACAATAATTAAACTTGATTTCTTTATATTTTTCATAAATGGACCTAAAAATACAAAATTATGCTTTAAACTTCAAATTAAATCATTAAAATTTCAAATAATTTCAAAATTTGAAATTTAAACTCATGAACATTCTGGAAAAATACCATGATACTCATAAAGTTCAAAACTTAGGTTACAAATTTCGAAAATATAACTCATATTAACCTATTTACCCATTTAAATATGATTTTAATTTAAAAAAATCCATATTTCGAGCAATACAACTCATTTTATCATGAAAATTTACAGGCCATCAGTAGATAATATATTTGAAAACATATACAAAACTACTGAAAAAATCGAAGTTTAGCTATTTTTCGTCCAAAAATGACATTTTTATCATAAAAATCACATTTTAATGCCAATATTATATAAAATGAAATATAAAATCCATAAATAAACCAAAATGTCCTAAAAATCACTTAGGACTATAAACTTTTAAAATGCAAGGATGATCCTCCAAAGACTTCAAGTATAGAAGCCACTCCTCTTGATTGCACCCAAGATTATCCGTTATCTCTACTAAATAATATGTGCTAGATATTTGTTTAGTAGTTTACCTTAAAATTGATTACTAATACTCATATATTACACTAATAATATTAGTAATGTGATTTGAACAATTGAATCAAGATTTCTCAAGTTTTTAGAGAAAGATGAAGGAGTAGAGAGAAAGATGCATGTTAATGACTTGAACATGCATAAAGAGAATAAAAATTAGAGAACAAAAACCAAAGTGCCCTTAGAATGTATAAGGGTCACGGTTATAGGGAGTATAAGTACCAATATATGGTCCTTCCCTTTTTCCTTTTGTTCTTATCTAAATGTGTAGGTATGCTAGCTAGTTAGACTAGGTATCATTATAAGCATTTTATCTCATAAAATAAATCAACCACAATCCACTACTACTACCTACATTTCGGTCCACATATAAAATGGACTACCATTTTATTTTTTTTATTTTTTGTCAATTTGTCACTTGTCACACAATATGTCACATGTAGTATGATACATGTTATTAATTAATTTAATGCATATTTATCACATAAATATCATTTTATGAATTAATTAAATTACATACAACAAATTGACTAGTAATACTTGATCACATAAATAAAATGGGTCATTTAATTATAATTTACAACATCTTGTAATTATAATTAACCATTCATTATCATCTCTATTGTTTCACAAACAATAAACAATTTTAGTAATAAAATATTTCAATTACAAAAATAAATCTTATTTAATCCCAGTATAATTAGATATAAATATTCTCTCTCACAAATTGAAATGTTCAATTTTAAGGAATTGATTAACTTGTATCATCATACAATTAATCAACTTTACAGATTAGGGCATCATCCTTTAGGTGTGACCTTAAGGGATCAACTGACACCACCGTCCCACGACAGTAACGTCAAACTCTAACAAGCCAATCGTTACCGATTAATGTTGATCAGTTGACTATAAAATGAATCATCCCTTACGTATTCTTAAAAAAAATGAGATTTAAACATGTGATCATCATGATCGACAATTGTGATCGCATTATTGTCGGGGACACTCCAACACAAAGGTGAAATTTTAAAAAATGAAAGTATAATTGTAATTGTAATGGTAGAAAGTGTAATTTTAACTACCCAAAGTGTAATTTTAAAAAACGAAAGGATAATTGTAATTGTGATTGTAAAAAGTATAACTGTTACAGACGAAAGTGTAATTTTAACAAACGAAACTGTAATTGTAATTTTAAAACTGTAATTGTAATAAAGGGTAACTGTGAAGTGTAATAATGAACTGTGAAGTGTAATATGACCCATGAAATTAAAGACTGTAATTGTAATCGTAGAAAATGTAACTTTATCTTCGGAAAGTGTAATTTTTGAAACTGTTATTGTTATTGTAAAAAGTATAATTCTAACAGCTGAAAGTGTAATTTTAACAACCAAAAGTGTAATTTTAACAGATAAAAGCTGTAAGTTTTAAAACTGTAATTGTAAATGTAAAAAGTATAATTCTAACAGATGAAAGTGTAATTTTAAAAATCGAAGGTGTAATTCTAACGAAGGTATAATTTTAACAAATACATGGGTTACTTTAACATGTTATGAATACAATTGATAATCGTTGGACTATTAACATATAATATTGAGCACAATGGAAAACGAAAGCCGGACGAGGTAGAATTTTGCAGGGACGTTGAAGAAAAGTTCACCCCCTATGTTGGTCAAGAATTTCTGGAAATAGAGGAGGTAGTGACATTTTATAGGATTTATGATGTTGCTTGTGGTTTTGATGTGCGGAAGTACACGACAAAGAGATGGCGTGGCGGGAAAATAAAATCTAAACTGTTGGTTTGCAACCGAGAGAAGTTCAAACATAAGGGACAAATGGAGTGTAGTGGCCGCCAGGAGTCAGGTAGGAGACACAAAGTCAGGCGCGTTGGGTGCAAAGTGAGGATTAGGCTATTTATGAGGGATGGGGAGATATTAATTGACAGATTCCACAGTGGCCACAACCATAAACTCATATCATCCAGAGATAGAGAGTTTCAAAAGTTGGCATGCAACATAACAGATTATCACAAAATGATAATCGTTTATAATTCAAGGGTGAGTATTCTAGACTTGCTGAAGTTAGGCTTTGCCTTCCTAAACTTACAGCTTTGTTGGTTAGAATTACACTTTTTTTGAGTCCTTGGAATTACACTTTTGTTTATTACAATTACTATATAAGTAGTTAAAGTTACACTTTCAAATATATCTAAAAGATTGTCATTAATTAACAGCTGAAGATAGGAGCAACGAAGACTTATAAAATTCTCAAGGAGCATGTTAATGGGTTTGAAAAATGCTACATTCATGAACGGGACGGTCAGATGTTCGTGGACCACTTTAAGGAAATGGTTGTTAATAGGCCAGGGTTCTTCTTTGACTATGATGTTGATTCTGACGGTAGCCTTAGTAAAGCTATATGGGCCGACGGAATCGCTAGAAGGAACTACTCATTTTTTGGTGATGCCGTGTCGTTTGATCCGACGTATTCCATCAATAAGTATGTTATGGCCTTCACACCTTTCACCGGGGTAGATCACCATAAAGGATCAGTCACTTTCTTTGGAGCGCTGGTTGCTCATGAAGACGCATACTTGTTTAAATGGGTTTTCACTCATTTTTTAGCTGCGATGGGTAAGAAGGAGCCTAAGTATATTATCACCGATCAGGATCCTGGTATTCTTAAACCGGGACCCCTCGTGTTCAACACAGCTCGCCACCGATATTGTATGTGGAATATCATGAACAAAGTGCCAAGCAAGTATGGAGTGACGAGAGAAGATTATTCTGAATTTGTAAAGAAATTGAATGCCATAATATGGGATGAAGAGATTGAAGCGGCAGAGTTCGATGCAAAATGGGAAGAAATAGGCAGAGAACACACGGTTAATAACGTTTATTGGTATAATGAAATGTACGCCAAAAGGAAGCAGTGGGTTATGGCACATTGTAGGGACCTAGATATGGGGGGTGTTATGAGGACAACCCAAAGATCAGAGAGCGAAAATAGATTTTCTAAGAGATTTGAGAGCAAGTCGGGAACGTTAGTTGAGTTTTCGCTGCGTTTTGACAGCGCGATGGACCAGCAAAGACACACACAGAAAACGCTTGACAACGGTAACAAACACACTTCCCCTAAAATATCAACGCATATGGCTATCGAGGTGCACGGGGAGCAAGTGTACAATCATAAAGTATTCGAGGAATTTCAAGAAGAGGTCAAGTACTCAATTGATACTTGTAAAAGCAGAGGTTTTTCTGAGTGTGACTCTTTAGAGGTGACCATTTTAAGAGATGAAAACAGGGACATAAATTATGAGGTCACATACTGCCCATGTATCATTGTGCAGCAATTGGAGTTACACAATTTTTCATTACCATAACCATTATCTTTATTATAATTACATTTCACAGAGTTACACTTATGCCGGTTAGAATTACACTTTAGTTTCTTACAGTCACACTTTTTTCTGACTGGTTTAACTAACATATTACTCTATATTGATGATCTAGATACATTGAAAGAAACTTGTAGCTGCAGAATGCTTGAAAGGAAAGGCGTTCTTTGTCGGCATGTCATATGGATTTACTCATCGAACGGAGTGAAGATTATTCCAGAACGGTGTGTTGTTAATAAATGGTGTAAAGATGCAATCAGGTCTAAAATGTTCGATTGTAATGGTGAAGAAGCTGAGGACATTGATATAATAGATGGAAAACAGATTGCGATGTCAGTAATGTGGTCAGAGATTCATCAAACAGTTGGTATGCTCATGGGCAAATTCAAGGATGATGTCGACAACTTTTCTAGTCTAATTAGACAGTTTAGGGAGAAACTGTCACCCTTAGGATCACCATTGAATAAACAACAACAGTTGGAGAAAATTCTTGGCTGTTCTGCTAGTCAGGAGATAACCATTTTGTCGCCTAAGCAATCAAAAAACAAGGGAAGCGGAAAGAGAATGTTGTCGCTGAAGGGAAAAGCAGTTGCCTTGGCAAGGAAGCCAAAACGCATGTGTAAAAATTACAAACGATTAGCTAACCATGACAAAAGGAACTGCCCTAATCCTTTCGTAGAGCACCCACCGTTGTCGCCATCGTCAGAGTCATCGTCGGAAGAAGAAGAAGAAGAAGAAGTGGAAGAGGAAGAGATGACATCTTAGAATAATTACTATAATACCTAATAATCAGTACAATTTTTTTAGGATGTATCATGTATCATTCTCACTGATGTCTAAACAAAATACGAGGTAGAGCTTGATGTTTTGTATTGTGTTTAGACATCAAACTGCAAGGAAGTCAACTGATAGCCGTTGGTATTACAATCTATTTTGCTGAAGTATTTTATGTTGGACGAAACAATTATAAAGTGTAACATCAAAGTCCCGGAAATTGCTCACTCTTCACTATTATTACAATTTATCTTCTTGGAGTTACAGTTATCTCGGGTTAGAATTACAATTATCTCTTTTAAAGTTACACTTTATCCATGTAGAATCTGCTTAGGGTAGGATTGTTATTATCAGAATTACACTTTATCTTATTATAATTACAAATTATGCGATTAATGTTACACTTCATCTCTAGTAAAGCCTTATGATATAGCTTGGGAAAACAACTGAAATATTATTACACCATCTGTTAATGACATAAATATTTTCTTGAAAAACACCTTGTCTTACAAAATGTTAAAAGCTACCAATAAGCAACTGCTAACATTGTTTACACAAAAACTAACTGTCTAGTGAAAATGATACCAAGTATGAATAGATGTTTACATAGACAAGGCAATATTCCCACAAAAAGTTAACCACTTGCTTAGGATTGTTATTTTTTTTACAATGACACGGGACACTTTACGCTTCAGTTGTAATTCTTTCCACAATTTTTCTTTGTTGTTAACAAAAGCTTTGACCTTCTCAAGGGCACCTTCACGTAAGACATTCCTGTCTGCTAGAACGAGGGTAGCTATTAGCTGGATCACCAAATAGCTCCTTGATGTCTTCTTCTTGAGGTCGCCATGCAGAAAAGGAACACACTCATATAATAACATTGCCATCATGGTGAACAACACCGACTCTGGATTGTTGAGAGTATGTGAGTTCCCGCTAAAAGGTATCTGGCGTAACACATAATCAACAATTTCCCGTGCTCTAGTGTTCACCTTTTCCTTATCCCGTGATTCCAAATAATCACTGACTGCGCTAGCCTACATATGTACGAAATTACCTCAAAAAGCTGATTGAGTAAAAAAAAACCATTTTGAAGAAGGGACTGGACGACAACTTACAATTAAACGCGATGCTTTTCCAAACGACGATTTTTGCAAATCAGAATGCCGCTGGTGGTCCAGCAGGTCGATTGAATGTGATTTGTGATTGATACATACGCATGCGAAATGGTCGTCAATGCACAATGGGACAAAGAGTAAGTCTGTTTTCAAGTTGACGGTTTGCTCACTGTCCACGATGAAGGTGTCCCAGAGTTGGTACAACTTATCATAGGTGTTGTCTGATTGTGTGCCTGGTTGTTCAAACGTTCCAAGCAATCCCAATAGTAGATCCTTTTAAAGGCAATAGTCAACATGATTAATGTGGTTACTTTGTCAGCTAAAATCACAATTTTGTTCCTTAAAATTACACTTTTGTCTGTTAAAATGACACTTTTTTTGCTTAAAAGAACTAAAGTGAAAAATTCACATAGTATAACTGCAACTAAGAAAAGTGTCATTCTAATTAACAAAGGTGCAAAGTGAAAGAACAACTGCTGCCTGGTTTGGAAGCACATAGCTGGTTTGCGTGTGGCTATTCTGTGCAGAAGGTTTATGAGTGGCTCCTGGGATCTTAGCAGAGGGTCATTTGGCAACCATTTGTTTGGAATAGATTATCCTTTCCTAAGCACAATTTCCTGGCGTGGTTGTTTGTTAAGAAGAGATGTCTGACTCAGGACAGACTACTTAAGTTTGGAGTCATTACTGATGGGATATGCTATCTCTGTGGTGCACAGCAGGAAACTCAAGCTCATTTGTTTTTTGATTGTTGCTACAGTCAGAGGTGGGCACATCTCTTACAACAATGGTTAGGTGTGTATTGGCAGGGTGACTGTGTAGAATGGGTAATCAAATGGAGATGTAAGTCTCTATGTAAAAAGATGATTGTAATGGCTGCCATCAGTGGGTTATTATATTGCATATGGGAAGTTAGAAACAAATGCAAGGCAGATATGGTGATGAAACGACCTGAGGCAGTAATTGCTCATATTCAGGCTGCTATCAGATGGAGACTGCAAAGAAGTGATTTTGTAAACAGTTGGATAGTATTAATGCGTGGATTAGTGATAAAAGTTTGAGCTAGATTGAGTAATTTGGTTGTATTTCTACTGGTGTATCTGTAGGATGGTAAAATTGACCATTGTATGGTGTAACCTCTTTTTTCTAATTATTAATACAATTCACATTCCACCAAAAAAAAAAATAATAATTAACAAAGGTGTAATAGAAGTGGATATAACTATTATGCAATGGTTAATGGCAGTAACATGTGACGTATACCGAAGAATGACGTCCTTGCATGGTCGCCATATTCCTCCTTTTCCAAATGGTTCATCTATATCGACCAGCACTCGGTGACAGTCAACGACATATGGTTTTCAGGGGCCAAGGACATAATGTCGGATCTCCGCAGCGTTGCGCGCCGGGTGTACCAAACCAGTTGTTCACTGCACTCATAATATTAAAGAACTCGTTAATTAAAATACACTCAATGTAAAAGTAACATGAGTATGAGTATTATTAATTCAGATTAACCGACCGTTCCTCATAATTGTGGTCATCTAACAAGCAATAGTCAGCAACGTGCTTTCTCCGTTGTTTAATATCCTTGATTAACGCTTGGTTGCTCCGGAGCATCTTGGACACCACATGTGTACTGTAACCACCTCTACCACAGTTGAGAGAGCAGCCCAACCAGTCCCCCTCTCCACGAGGCTGGCTCTTAACAGAGGAGAGGGCTTTACCAGACGGAGTGCGCATGGTCACAGGTGTCGCCTTCATCGCGGGCTCTTCAGATTCAGGAACGCGAGCACGTTTTGTGACGTCCGGTCCTATGTCACCATCTGTTTTCCTCTTACCAACGTTCAATTTTCTTGTCAACGGATGTCCAGCAACCTCTTTGAAATTACCAACCCGGCGCAAGATGTCTTCTCTGTAACTGTTAAATGTCACAGAGGACGAGTGTTGCAGCAATCTCAGCACGATACAAGCTCATAGCCTCCTCTTTCCCGAGGTCACATTGAAAGGGCTTTCCACGGTAAAACAGCATATGTAGCATCATGAAAACACCACAGTCATTTCTCTAATACCCTTTACCTTGCCAACTGAACTCAATGTTTACGATCTTAAACCCGTTGACCTTTGAACCCTTAGACAGACCTTTCGACACCAAATACTTCCCCATTATATTTGTCTGAACATGAATACGTATCAGTGTGTTAAAGTAAACAACATAGAAATTGGCGGAAGATTGGACTTCGCATACTTACCGAAATACGTGCTATCCCTCCGTAAGGCAGCGTTTATAATGGGTCTTCGTATTTGCGGTTGTCAAGGTAGTCAATCTGCTCGGTTAGAAAGTTTATGCAGGCGCAACTGTAATGATCACCGTCACCGGATAACACAGGCAGAAAGATCTGTATCGTGTGTCGCTTAGATCAATAAAAGTAATCCTTCAAAAAATGCTATAGATTATATGTTTTGTTACATACCATGTCCGTGTCAAGCTGGAATGGTGTACAATAAGTTTCAGCCCAAGCATCCTAGCCACCAAAAATGTCTTCATCTTTGTTCAATACTTTCCTAAGCTTTTGGGCCTTCCAAATATACCTTGCGGGGTCCTTTAATTTGAAAAGGGTAAAATGTGTAATCAGAAAATTAAAAGAGTTATTTTATTAAAATTAAGTGTAACTTTAACCAAAAAAAGTGTAATTTTAACAAACAATAGTGTAATTTTAACACACAAAAGTGTAATTTCAAAAGAGTAATTTTAACAGACAAAAGTGTAATTTTAACACACAAAAGTGTAATTTTAACAGACAGCGGTGTAATTTTATTTAACAAAGTGTAATTTTAAGCAACTAAAGCGTAATTTTAACTCACAGAAGTGTAATTTTATCGACCAAAAGTGTAATTTCAGCAACTACTGATTAATATCGCTATTACTGGAGTCATAGTGATCTTAGACAAAATCAGGGATCACTTACAGTGTGACTTAGGCCAAAGAAACAATGGGATATGTCCGAACCATCAATAACACTAGTCATGATTTGCTCCCCAGGGTTCAAAGTTGCAATGTCTTCCCGGGTAATGAAATAAAACTCGCTAAAGTGGACCAATCGTTCCCTACAACAAAGACATTTACTTAGTCAACCAAATATATATAATTAGGAATGATAAGGGCCCCTTGTATAAAACAATACACTTATCACTGGTTAAACGCGTCTGATTGATTGAACGCATAGTCAATCATGTATTTTCTGTCACTAAACATTGGCGCAAGGAGCTCCTGCTGAATGTCAGGCTTCTCGTAGCAAAGCACTGATCAGGAGCAGGTGCCCCACAGTCAATAGAACACCGAAGGTTCTCAAACACGTGATCCATGCACGGTAAGGGCTCGCTGGAGTGAAGTAAAAATGGATGGTAGCTAAGATCACTGCGAGGGACGTACGTTACCGGGATAGGAATATCGACCTTCTCTCGCCTCTAGTAATACAAACGAGATATTCTTGTTGGAATATGTGTCCTCCGACAATAATGCGATCACAACCTGTCGATCATAATAATCACATGTTTAAGTCTCATTTTAAAGAATACAATTGGGAAGTATTTTCTTGTCAATTTGGTCCACACATATCGGTAATGATTGGTGACTAGAGTTTGACATTACTGTCGTGCGACGGTGGTGATCAGTTGATCCCCTAGGTCATACCTAAAGGATAATACTCTTAATTGATCATTTAATTAATCGTATAACGTTACGAGTTAATTAAATTACTTGAAAATTGACGGACGATTTTGGAAGTAAAATTTACGTATCTCATTATAATCTAATTAAATAAGATACGGTCTAAGTGATCGAATTGTTTTATTACTTGGATGAAATTATTGTTTAAGGAAACAACTGAAATTGAATGAATAAATTATTATAAATACAAGATGTTGTGATTTATAATTGGTAAATTATTTTGGTAAAAGTAATTATGAATAACTAAGTCAATTTTGTATATGACGTATTTTTATTAATGCGTTGATTTTTAATATGTTAAAAATACATAACAATTTTATGTGACATGTGACATATGACAATTTGACAAAGATAAAATGGAGTCCATTTTATCATGTTAACCGAAAATAATGGGTGGATTAGGAAAATATTAGTTTAATTATGTTAGTGGTAAACATAATCATGTTTGTCTAATGCTAGCCATGCAAGCCTACATGTTCTTGTGAAGGCAACCTTGTGCATGCATTGGCTCCTTCTTTTCCCCCCCTTCCACCCGGTTTTGAGAAGAGAAATCCCATGGGTTTTTCTTCTTATTTTTACCTAATATACACTATGAT
Source organism: Silene latifolia (assembly GCF_048544455.1). Taxonomy (NCBI): domain Eukaryota; kingdom Viridiplantae; phylum Streptophyta; class Magnoliopsida; order Caryophyllales; family Caryophyllaceae; genus Silene; species Silene latifolia. The sequence continues at coordinate 125,203,085 of NC_133537.1, forward strand.
TTTTACTAGTGTATTGTTCATTCTAACACACATCTAAAATAAGAATTTTAGAGAGATAAAAAGCTTTCATTCTCCTCCTTCTCTCAACCAAATTAGAGAGCACAAAATAAAGATTTTTGGGTCAATTTTTATTTAAATTAATGTTATTCTAGTATTAATAATATTAATTTTATTAAGAGTATATCTTGGGTATTATTCCTTGGGAGGGATACTATACTTGTATCCTTTGTTCATCCATTTAAGTAGAGCTCAAGAACAAGAGAGTAGGAGAACTCTCTTGTGCCCTTTGATCCGAAAATACAATGTAAGAATAAAGATTTCTTCCTTATTTTACATATAGTTTGCATGCATAAGATCACTTTTAATTTTATGACTAAATTAAAATCATAGCATATATGAATATGTTGAGTAATAGAGATCTAGATTTCTAACAAGCGGTATCACGAGCCTTGGTTGTTTGCATGTAAATCGGTTATAGTTTTTCCGAGTTATACGATTAACATATAAAACTTGTTAAATTTGTGTTATTATGATATACCACGAAAATAATTATGCATGTTAAAGTTTCTGATCCTAAAATGTTTTTAGGATATTTTGGTTAATTAATGGATTTTTATTGTTCATCTTATATAATAATGGCATTAAAAATGTGATTTTATGATTAAAATGTCATTTTCGGACTAAAATTAGCTAAACTTCGAATTTTCCAGTGATTTTTGGATATGTTATCACATATATTATTGAGATGACCTGTAAATTTTCATAATTTTTGGAGTTCTTATGCTCGAAAGTTGGATTTTTCATGTTTAAAATCGGATTTAGAAGAAAAATAGGTTAATATGAGATAAATTTTGAATCTGGTCATAGAAATTTAGTATGTTGTCACATGCAATTTTACAAGATGTGTGTAAAATAATAGGCTATATTGAAGTCTTTATGCATGATTTATGGTTTTTTGATGAAAAATAGCATAAATAGTGACTTAATTAGTAAATAATTGCTAAAACATACTCCATGACTAAGGAAAAACGTCACATGTTGCTTTTTATTATCTTTTTCAGATCTAAAATTGAAAAGTTGGTGAATATAATTTTTCTCATGTTTTTATGATTTTTATTGATAAATCCTATAAACCGCAACATAGTTTTTCCGATAATTTTACGAAATTATAACCTAAGTTTTTGAACATTATGAGTGTCATGGTATTTTTCCAGAATGTTCATAAGTTTAAATTTCAAATTTTTGAATTTATTTGAAATTTTGTGATTTATTTGAAGTTTATAGCATTTTATTGTATTTTTAGGTCCATTAATGAACAATTTTAAGAAATATGAGTTAATTATAGTCAAATAGTTAGTGGAGACTAATTTTGAGTCCTAAGAGGTTAGGGTAATTAACTTGTGCATAAATATGAATTTATGAAATTTTTGTGATTATAAAACGTTGAATCACGCAAATCCGTAAAAACCGTGTGATATACGATATTGGCTCCTTAAAGGCGATTTAGCATAAAATTGGGCATGTTTATACATATTATAATGCTGCATTTTATTTATGATTGTCATAATTTTACTTTATGTAATTTTGAATTATGTAATTTTTACTTAGTATGGCCTTAGTTTTAATTGGTATTACCCGAAATGTATGGGAATATCGATTCGGTTGTAATTTATTGTGATCTCGTATCACCGTTTTGTAATTTAATAGATTTATTTTATTTTAATTACAAATGTATAATAGGAAATTATGTAATTTGTTATGTAATTTATTTATTCCGGAGTTCCTTGAAGACGGTGTCATTCAAAGAAGGCGATACATAAAGACGGTGTCACCTCGAGATGCGTGCCATAACCGAAGTTCAAGGGACCAATGGAGTTGGTTTCCGAATATGTAATAGTTAAATAGATTTTCTATTTTAGGAAGGCCATACTAGGATTTATTTTATGCTTTGCATTTTATTTATATGTCGCATGCATCGCTAAATCGCCATAACTAAAACATGCATTATCATTTAATCGAGTTTATCGACCGTGTCAATTACAATTATCGTAGTTCACCGCTTTAGTTCACTTAAAACGTGATAGATAATAAATTGACATGACCTCTCGCTAAAATAAACAATTGAGACATAGCCTTACCAAAAAGTAGAAACCATGAAAACCTATTTCGTGAGGGAGTGCACTCGGCCATCCCGGGGTACAAACCTTGTTACATAGGGGAAGTGGGTGATAAATGTCTATCCACCAATTCGTGTTGATGAGGGTTTCATCGGCCATCCCGTGCCCAAGTTAATGTGAATTTGGATCATGGACACATTTATTCGAAATTTGGATTGACCTCAACGGAAGTATTCGTGACCGTAGTCGCATGTGTTCCGGGCTATAGATAAACATTAGAGTAATTTTATCGACCAAGAATTCTAAAAGTAGGATCGATTAAACGTTAATCCACCGAGTTATATTAATAAGGGTTTCATCGGCTATCCCGTGCCTAAGTTGATATGAATTTGGGTCTTGGAATCATTTATAATAGTTGGGTAGAAGTCACTATATAAATGCTCATATCTTGTTAATTTATTTACAAGTATGATTCAAAAGACAAGTGTTAATATTTCCTTTCCTCCATATTTGTAGTTCATTACAATGAATCCATCAAACGCTACCGCACCGATAACTATTGAGTCATACCACAATGTTCTTGACGACGTTTGCTCCAACAATGATTTCGACACCACTAGAGAACTTCATTTTGGGATAGGTTCGGATGGAAACCTTAACTTCATCACTTCTACTAGACCACCTACTACTACTAGATCTCGTGTGAGCCCGTCTCAGGAAAACTACCTCATACAATCTATAGGGTCTTTGTCTCTGGAAGATAAAGATGCCAAAACTAGTGGGAGCTCAAGCAATCAAGTTCTTGCTTTAAAGGGCAAAAAGTTCAAGAAGAAGGGAAAGAAAGTCAAAAACTTCAAGCAAGTTAATGATGAGTGCCATTATTGCTATGGCATGGGACATTGGCTTAGGAATTGTCCTGTATATTTGTGAAATATAAGGGAAGGAATCATCGTTCCAAAAGGTAAATTCCTAAAGAAATTTATGTTATTGGTATAAATTATACTTCCACTACGACATGGGTACTAGATACCGGTTGTGGTTCTAACCTTTGTAATCATTTACAGGGTTTAAGAGACGTGAAGAGGCTTAGCAAGGGAGATGTGGATCTACGCCTTGGAAATGGAGCTCGAGTAACGGCCGAATCCAAAGGAACTTATGTTTTAGCTTTGCCTAACGGATTTGAGTTGTATTTACATAATTGTTTTTATGTGCCTACACTCTCTAAAAACATTATTTCAATCGCCATGCTAGACATGGACGGTTTTTGTTTTGTCATTAAGAACAATCGTTGTACTATTTCAAGGAATGATTTGGTTATAGGCCAAGCTTCTTCCATCAATGGCATTTACATTTTAGAGACCTCAAATCCGACTAATGATATCTATAACATTCAATCAAAGAAACTCAAATCAAGTAACCCAAGTGAAGCGTTCATTTGGCATTGTCGATTAGGTCACATAAACGAGAATCGCATCAAAAGATTAATTTCGACTAATGTGATTACACCATTTGATTTTCAATCATATGGAACATGCGAATATTGCCTTCTTGGCAAAATGACTCGTAATCCTTTTAGTGGTAAAGGGACACGAGCTAGTGAACTATTGGGACTTATACATACTGATGTATGTGGACCAATGAGTATCACCGCTCGTGGAAATTATGACTACTTCATAACCTTCACCGACGACTTGAGTAGACATGGGTATGTCTATTTAATGAAACATAAGAGTGAAGCGTTTGAGAAATTCAAGGAATTTCAAAACAAAGTAGAGAACCAATTGGACAAAAAGATAAAAGCACTACGTTCCGATCGTGGTGGAGAATATCTTAGCCTTGAATTCGATTCACACTTGAAAGGTTGTGGTATAATATCACAACTTTCTCCACCTGGAACACCACAACTCAATGGTGTTGCCGAAAGGAGAAATCGAACCCTACTTGATATGGTTCGATCCATGATGAGTCAAACCGAGTTAACAAACTCGTTTTGGGGATTTGCAATCCAAACTGCAATTATATCTTTGAATAATAGTCCCACTAAGGCCACCGGAAAGACTCCATTTGAGATGTGGAGAGGACGAGTTCCTAATCTATCCTACATGAAAATTTGGGGATGTGATGCTTACGTCAAGATAAAGAATGACAACAAGCTTGCCCCAAGATCCGAAAAATGCACCTTTGTAGGTTACCCATCAAATTCTTGAGGATACTACTTCTACAAACCTCAAGATAACAAAGTGTTTGTGTCTTGCGAGGCTGTCTTCTTAGAAAGAGACTTTATTTCTAAGAGACATAGTGGGATAAATTTTGAACTTTATGAAGTTCAAGAGCCACAAACCGAGGTAGAGACGCAAGAAAATGTTCCTTCATCGTCTAACGCGGTTGTCCCTCCTCAACTAAGAAGAACGGGTCGAGTAATTCGCCATCCCGATCGATATGTGGGACTTATCGAAGAAGATGGAACACTCGAAGTGTTGCTTATAGAAAGTGACGAACCCGCCACCTACAAGGCCGCAATCTCTAGTCCAAATTCCTTCTTATGGCTTGAAGCCATGAAGTCCGAAATGGATTCTATGCATGAAAACCAAGTTTGGGACTTGGTAGATTTGCCTAAAGGGGCAAGACCTCTTCAATGCAAATGGATATTCAAAGTCAAAAATGGCATAGAAGGACATGATGATGTCTACAAATCTAGGCTAGTGGCAAAAGGATTTACCCAAGTCCAAGGTCTCCATTATAATGAGACCTTCGCGCCCGTAGCCATGCTAAGATCCATACGGATTTTGTTAGCGATCGCCGCATTTCATGATTATGAAATATGGCAAATGGATGTCAAAACCGCTTTTCTAAATGGGCATTTAGAAGAGGAGGTGTACATGATACAACCCGAAAGTTTTGTTGATTCTAAAAATCCTAACAAAGTGTGCAAGCTTAAGAGATCCATTTATGGTCTTAAGCAAGCATCTAGAAGTTGGAATCATCGATTCAATCATGTTATAAAGGAGAATGGTTTCACTCGAAGTGTTGAGGAACCATGTTTATACATGAAATTTAGTGGGAGCAATGTTGTGTTCCTAATCTTGTATGTCGATGACATACTACTCATTGGAAATGATGTTCCAATATTGTCTTCTGTTAAGAAGTGGTTAGGTAACCACTTCCAAATGAAGGATTTAGGAGAAGCACAACGCATATTAGGTATCCGGATCCATAGAGATAGATCCAAGAGGATATTGGCACTAAGTCAAGACTCTTATGTTGATAAGATTCTTCGACGGTTCATCATGGACAAATCTAAAAGGGGATTGGTACCTATGGTAACTGAGACTATATTGAGCAAGACTCAATCTCCCTCCGAACCCCATGATGTTGAACGCATGAAGATGATCCCTTATGCTTCCGCTGTTGGATCAATCATGTACGCCATGATATGCACACGTCCTGATGTCTCGTATGCTTTGAGCATGACGAGTAGATATCAAGGAAATCCAGGTGAGAGTCACTGGATTGCCGTCAAGAACATCCTTAAGTACATGAGAAGGACTAAGGATTCTATCTTAGTGTTTGGAGGAGACACTGAACTCCGTGTTAATGGATACACGGACTCAAGTTTTCAAACAGATAGAGATGACATGAAATCACAAGCTGGTTTCGTTTTCATGCTCAATGGTGGTGCCGTTAGCTGGAGAAGCTTCAAGGAAGCTGTGACCGCGGATTCAACAATGGAGGCTGAGTACATTGCAGCATCAGAAGCTGCCAAGGAAGCTGTGTGGATCAGGAAATTCACGGAAGGTCTAAGAGTAGTACCTACCGCCAATGATCCCATCACTCTCTATTGTGATAATAGTGGGACGATCTTCCAAGCTAAGGAGCCAAAGTCTAGTAATAGATCTAGACATGTACTTAGAAAATATCATGTAATTAGAGATTTCATTGAAAGAAAGGAAATTGCGATTTGTAAGGTTGGGACGGATGACAACATAGCCGATCCACTCACCAAGCCTTTATCGCAGGCCAAGCATGATGGACATGTTGCGTCCATGGGACTTAAACGTGTACCAAGTTTTTGTTAGATTTTGAAATGAAATAAAAGTGTTGTTTTTGTTCATGTTCACAATCACATTTGTCTTTTATCTTTAATTTATACATTGTTACATCCAAACGGGTTGTGGTGACAATTGAACTCCGTTAAAGTGAACACGGATTAACATAGTATTTGCCCATAGTCACTTGTATGAGGTGACGTCTCGAAGTGACTAGAGTGTGATGCGATTGATGGCAAGTTCAAGTGCCATAGAGTCATGTGAGATGACTAGTCGATCACATAGGCAGACTGTTAGGAACATTTTGTCGGGCCTTATGACCGCTTATAGAGTTCTGGCAAATTTATATAGCCTGGTCGTGGCGAGAGCTACTATAGTATTCTAATGAGTCGATTCTTTTGACTAAAGACTATTCGCCTAAGATGGCACTGTTTCAGATTAACTTTGATTTGTGTTACTACGACCTTCGTAAATGGGGTCAAATGGGCATATTTTGGGTTATGATGGATGTGGCTAGTCGAAGGGAATGAGTGCGATAGGAATTGTCCACCCCTAGTCAAGGTTATAACAATATCTCAGGGCCACTCGAGGAGTAATGAACTGGAAATGCGTGGCCACGCTCGGAATGAATCCATGGTGGATAAATCCGGTCAATCAGTTATTCTCCAGATCGAGGAAACCACTCTCGATATGATCACTTGCAAGTACGACCTGAAAGACACCTTGCATTGAGTGGGAGATAGTAATAGGACAAGAGAATTGGTAACGCACACTTGTCGAGGACAAGTGGGAGATTGTTGGAATATGTGTCCTCCGACAATAATGCGATCACAACTGTTGATCATGATGATCACATGTTTAAGTCTCATTTTAAAGAATACAAATTGGGAAGTATTTTTATTGTCAACTGGTCCACACATATCGGTAATGATTGGCTGACTAGAGTTTGACATTACTGTCGTGCGACGGTGGTGATCAGTTGATCCCCTAGGTCATACCTAAAGGATAATACTCTTAATTGATCATTTAATTAATCGTATAACGTTATGAGTTAATTAAATTACTTGAAAATTGACGGACGATTTTGGAAGTAAAATTTACGTATCTCATTATAATCTAATTAAATAAGATACGGTCTAAGTGATCGAATTGTTTTATTACTTGGATGAAATTATTGTTTAAGGAAACAATTGAAATTGAATGAATAAATTATTATAAATACAAGATGTTGTGATTTATAATTGGTAAATTATTTTGGTACAAGTAATTATGAATTACTAAGTCAATTTTGTATCTGACGTATTTTTATTAATGCGTTGATTTTTAATATGTTAAAAATACATAACAATTTTATGTGACATGTGACATATGACAATTTGACAAAGATAAAATGGAGTCCATTTTATCATGTTAACCGAAAATAATGGGTGGATTAGGAAAATATTAGTTTAATTATGTTAGTGGTAAACATAATCATGTTTGTCTAATGCTAGCCATGCAAGCCTACATGTTCATGTGAAGGCAACCTTGTGCATGCATTGGCTCCTTCTTTTCCCCCCTTCCACCCGGTTTTGAGAAGAGAAATCCCATGGGTTTTTCTTCTTATTTTTACCTAATATACACTATGATTTTTACTAGTGTATTATTCATTCTAACACACATCTAAAATAAGAATTTTAGAGAGATAAAAAGCTTTCATTCTCCTCCTTCTCTCAACCGAATTAGAGAGCACAAAATAAAGATTTTTGGGTCAATTTTTATTTAACTTAATGTTATTCTAGTATTAATAATATTAATTTTATTAAGAGTATATCTTGAGTATTATTCCTTGGGAGGGATACTATACTTGTATCCTTTGTTCATCCATTTAAGGAGAGCTCAAGAACAAGAGAGTAGGAGAACTCTCTTGTGCCCTTTGATCCGAAAATACAATGTAAGAATAAAGATTTCTTCCTTATTTTACATATAGTTTGCATGCATAAGATCACTTTTAATTTTATGACTAAATTAAAATCATAGCATATATGAATATGTTGAGTAATAGAGATCTAGATTTCTAACAGTTACCTCTCCATGATCGATAGTCCCTTTCTTATTTACGGTAACCCCATCGCACGCCTCATGTAGTTCTGTAGCAGAATAGATTGTGCTTGTACCTTTCAAAGACTTCACGACCACATCCTCCACTACCGCATCTGTAATAATAAAGGAAACCGTCGGCAGCCGGACACACTTTTGTTCGTTTAGGGTATCATTTTCAAACAGGGCTCCAAAATTGAAATACTAAATTGAATGAATATAACTGTTGTTAAAGCCAATAAAAAGCGTAACAATCAAAAGTGTAAATTCATGGTTTCAAAAAAAAAAAGTGTAATTTCATCATTAGAAAATAAGTGTAACTGTAATGGTTAAAAGTGTAATTATAGCAACCAAAAGTGTAATTTCAAAAAAGTGTAACTTTAACCATAAAAAGTGTAATTTAAACGGCAAAAATAGTACTTTTAGTGGAAAAAAATGTAACTTCATCCATGCCACTTCAAAACTCTAAAGGTCAATAGATTACCTCTGTGATCCTTCAATGCCGCCTCATCCACCACCTTCTCCACCACTTTCTGAGAACTTACGTCCAGATTTAGCTCAACATTCTTCCACCCTGGCTGTTTTTCAGCATGCACAGATGTTGGGGCCCCCTAGAAAAGCGCGTTTACTTCCGCACTAGAATAGACGGTGCTTGTCCATTCTACGTCCATAAAATTCTTTGCCTGCAACGTATCTACACCTTCCGGCACCTCGATAACCTTTAAAGACCGCTCGTCAGTCATGGTGCATGCGCCATTTCCAGGTACCTCTAGAGAATTTTGAGTTTCTGCTAAGACCTGTTTAGCTGCGCGCTCTGCTTCATTAAGCTCAGTAGACAAAAAAAGGAACTGAGTGACAGGGGGGACAAATTCTTTGTTCTGAGCATCCACCATCACATTTTCCGCCTTTTCAGACTCCCCATCAACAGGCCCTATAAATTCTGGAGATTTACGCTCCACTTGTACAACATCGTCTAATTTTGCAGTACACAATGTTGTACTTGTCCATTGGAGGTCTATATCAGCATTACACTCCCCACTCTGGTCATTATCCTTGTCTAACTCGGCATTCACAACTTCAGTCACATCGACAACCGTTCCCGAAACATCAGCGGACGTGTTCGAATATTCTGGTACCTCTCCACTTCCTTGAGCTTTTGCAACCGGCTGATCAGTTAGGCGATCTACTTCACTACTCTCAGCAGTCGAAAAAAGGAACTGAGTTACAGTTGGATCAGCTTCGGTGGGCTTATCCTCCTCCATTTTCTTATCACCTATCTGAAGTTCCCCAACAACAGGCACCTCTATAAGTTCCATACTCTGCTCTTGTTCCTTTGGAGCAACACCCAACGCATAGAACTTCTTCTCGGCATCATCAAACTCTTCTTTTGGATAATACTGTTCAAGAATTTCACGGTCAAATGTACGTGGTCCCTTTGAAACTGATTCGCCAACGACCACCTCCTTCTCCATTACTTTCCTCCTTTTGTAAATGACGGAAATTTCCCGAGCATTAACAAGGTCCACATTGGTGTCGTTACTCTCATCCTCTCTGTTACCAACTTCCTTAAATTCAGCCATGTTGTAAAACTGCACCGCCTCCATAATCTGTTTTGTAGAAACTCACATGCTTTATCACTGGCTAGTTCATCACAATCAAGTGAGACGGCTACCTCGCCTTCGAAGTCTCTACCAACATCTACATTAACCTCTTTCTCATGCTCGTATCCATCATCCTTCACAAACTCACGATCCTCCTCATCCTCCACATCATCACCATCCTCCTCCTCTCCCTCGTCCTCATCACCATCCTCCTCCTCTTCATCATCATCACCACCCTCCTCCTTCTCTCCCTCATCATCTACCTCCTCATTCTGCTCCTGAACATCTGAACTTTGTTTCAGCACAGGCGCTGATTTCACGGAATTATTTATTCGTTCAGCTATCTCGTGCATTTCGACAACATAATCCTTCATCCTTTGCTTTGAAAGAATGATTGCATGCATTGTGTAGCGACAAGGTCACTAGAATAGTTCAGATCTCCTGTTAACCTTTTGAGCATCATGGCTGCCTCTACATACCATGAATAGAAGACAGTAGCATTCCTTTGAAACTTCAAATAAAGCTCATGGACATCCTACGCTCAAAAAAAGAACAGAAAAGGTAAACATAAATTAGTGTAACTTTAACTATAGACATATAGTAACAAATAAGTGTAACTTTAACTAACAAATGTGCAATTCTAGTGCAAAAAAGTGTAATTACGAGAATCCTAAAAAAGTGTAATTGTAGTAAAGAAAAGTGTAACTTTAACCACAACAATTGTAATTGTAATGAAAGAAAGAGTAACTTTAAATCATGTTAAATTAGAATTGACAAATGAACAAAAAACACTTACATCTACAGCCTGAGCTTTCAACTCCTCATCATCTTCAACACCAAATGGGAGTTCAATCTCGATGAACTTCTTCCCGGCTGAAGTTGAAGCCAGTTGTTTTACCGCATCAGTAACCACATTGCCAATGGCCAACACTTTGCTATCATTAGGCACACCACCAATGCTTAACACTTCCTTGACCAACGACAAAGTTTGGCAACCCAAACGTTTATTGTCAAGCTCACCATGTAATCTTTCAAAAAGCGTCTTCCGATCCTAATGCTTAATGAGAGAGAGGTCGTGAGGACAGCTCTTACCACGGAAATCGAAACGTTGAAAATACGTAATCATTAAGAAAGGGATACTACCGAGCAGGGTCTGTTTATTTTCAACAATAGCTGCCGCAGCCTTAACCAAATTTTCCAGGACATAAAAACACCAATCGTACTGCGTAATAGCCTTCACATATTCAACGCCTTTCAAAAGCTTGAAGTCAATCCCGCTGTATGAAGTTGGAGTTAGGAATGATGACATGGTGAGCAGAACAAACAGCCTGCAGAATTGAGGACCTCCGTCTTTGTATTTTTTTTTAGATATCTTTGAAGACAATTCCTAAATTTACCCCGTCGTTAACCCCTTTTATGTTGTACGCTTTCCGCCATTTGTCTTTCAATTGCTTGTTCTCCGGCGCTTGAGAATCCTTTTGGCGGCCCATAGGTACTAGATCAACTGTTTTAGGAACAAGTGGTAACATAAAACAGTCATATACGTCATGCTTCGTGACCATGAACTCTTTCCGTTTAGAGGCCCAAAAAACATACGACCCGTCGCTGATGCATTGAGAAAATCTTTAACATGACCCATTGGATATGATTTGAGCTTAAGCTCCAAAATACCGCCAAAACCAATCCTCCGTACCGCGTCTCGCTGGGCATCATTAAGCTTTTCAACCAGCTCAACAAGCTGCTTCGGTCGGCACTTGACATACACCTTTGCTTTTTGGGACTTGCTTGCCTTAGCCTCATCATGATCTGACATCTGCTGAAGAAACAAAAACTAATTTACAATGTGACAGATAGACCTTACATAACACAGAAAAAGGGTAATTTTATCAGACAAAACTGTAATTTTAACAGGAAAAATTGTAATTTTAAAAGACAAAAGTATAATTTTAACAAAAAAAAGTGTAATTTTAGCTAACAAAAGTGTGGTTTTAAGAGACAAAAGTGTAATTTTAACAGACAAAAGTGTTATTTTACAGACAAAAGTGTAATTTTAAGGGGTAAAAGTGCAATTTTAACAGACAAAAGTGTAATTTTAATCTACAAAAGTGTAATTTTGACAAAAAAAAGTGATTTGAGCGACAAAACTGTAATTTTAACAAACAAAGAGTAATTGTAAGCAACAAAAGTGTGATTTTTCAAAAATCTCTGGGTAATCTGAATGAATATGAACATAACAATCAAAAAGTGCTAAAATATCTGGGTAATCTCAATTAACATGAAGAGGTTAAAAATCTGAATTAATGTGCTACAATAGAATAGTACAACATAACACACTGGATTTATGTGCTAAAATAGATAAGTAAATGTCCTAAATGCGCACAAAATAACTGGGTAATCAAAATGAACTAAGCCAATACAGTAATCCAATAGAATAGTACAACGACAATGACAAATGGCAATATAACAATGCCCAATAAATTAAAAAAAACGTATAATCAAAATAAATGAAGAGAAAAAATCATAACACTCTAAAAACCAAAAACTCAATTACCTTTATAACCTACAAAAAGTAATCCGAATGGACGAAAATGGCAGGTTGCAAGTGAGTGAAGAAAATGGAGAAGAAACCGATAATAAGGTAACAAAAAAGAGAGAGAGTTGGGAGATTTTGAGAGCAGTTTCTTAGACGGTTGATTATTATTATTGGGGTTTAATTTGGGGGAAATTTATTTTTTGAATAATTGAGTGAAATGAGAAATGGGGGGAAGGCAGTGGGACGTGTATGATGTTTGATTGACAACCTGCATGCATGCTCATAACCTATGAGAGGTAGGATGAGAGAGGTAATTAAAATAGTCATTAGAATAATATTTTTAGTTGCTTTTTACTTTTAATCTAAGCTATTCATATGCAAGATCTAAGGGCAGACAATGGAAGTTATGGACTCACTCTTAGTAGGACTTAGTTGATCCTAATACTATATATATATATATATATATATATATATATATATATATATATATATAGGCAAGATCTGGTGAGTCCACCTATATATATTATAGTCCATGAGTCCATAAAACAATATCACGCACTATACAAAATAATATCACGAAATTTTTTTTTTTAAAATTTTTTTTTTCGAATTTTTATTTTTTCAAAAAAAAAATTTTTCAAAATTTTTTTTTTCGAATTTTTTTTTTCATAATTTTTTTTGGTGTAAGCTGTGATATTGTTTAGTATAACGTGTGATATTATATTACAAAACAATATCACGATTTTTTTTTTCAAAAACTTTTTTTTTCAGCTGTGATATTGTTTAGTATAACGTGTGATACTGTAAGCTGTGATATTGTGTAGCATAACGGGTGATATTATATTACAAAACAATATCTCAAATATTTTTTTTTGGAGTATAAGTTGTGATATTGTTTAATATAACGTGTGATATTGTATCATGGACTCACGGACTCAAAAAGATAGGGTGGACTCATGTGATCCTAATTCTATATATATATATATAGAAATAGGATCCTGTGCGAACCTAAAGTTCAGTGCGAACCGTACGAACTGTCTAAAAAACACATATTAACAGCCCAAAACTAAAAAAGCCCAAATACTAATGACTTCACTCTCTCACATTCTTATCCATTGTCTGGCCCGTCACTCCCCTAGTCCCCTATCCTCTGCTCACTCAATATCAACTGTATAAAAAACACATATTAAATGAATGGCTCACAATAACCATGAGATGAAGATAAAGGCCATAGAACCATATCTTCATTACTGATGACTTCACTCTCTCAATTTTCACTTCTACAGGAAAATAAAACAAACCATATCTTCTCCTTACATCTTCTCCCATATCTCACACACTCACTGTCATGGTCCCACAATATCGTCGCCGTCGCTGAAACACTGTCGTCATCACCGGAGCACTGTCGTCATTACCACAGCACCGTCGCCATCACCTTTTATCTCTTTGCCTCACACGCACAAACTCTGCGTTCTTCATTCTCCGTTAACTGTGAACTACCCCGTCGCCATCACTCCCTCCACGACGCCGCCGTTCACTCACCAACGTCGCCGACCAGCTAGACGTTGATATCTAAAACCACCTGATGTCACTGTACAGTGTCAAATTAGTAGATCTAAATAATTAATAAAGGACGGAAGTGTTGGTGACCACGTCGACAAATTAACCCCTCTGTTCGTCGCCTTCGCCGGCGACAATAACGTCGATTAAGTCAATTTTCTAGCTCCAAATTCGTCGATTATGTCGCTGGAACAGTTGTTTTATTTAAATATTACTTTGTTGTTTGCAGATCGACTTATTAAATCGGGTAAGAAAACTAAATTGTGCTTGGGTTTCGATTCCGAGTTCGAGCTCGGAACCGTAGTGTTTGACCATGGTCCTGAAGAAGGTATATCAAAGGAGTGTGGTGGCGAGTTGGGCTAGGGTGATGTATGACGGTGACGAGTTCGTCTTGGTGGTTGTGTAGCTACACACAGTTGTTGGTTGAGGTCTTGATAGCGAGAGCGGTGCCGTTGAGCCTGGTGTCATGCGTGGCAGAGGAGGTGCTTGGCGATAGGTGTATAAAGTTGGATTTGGGGGATTTGTTGACGTAGCTAGTGCTCATATTTGGTCGTTTTTTTCTCGATCTTGATGACTGTTAGGGGTGTGGTGGTTTGTTTGAGCATGATGGTGGTGGGGGGCAATGGTGGTGGTTGTAGCGTTCGCGGTGGTGGGGGTGATGTAGCCGGTGTTGTTTGTGGGATGGTGGTGTTAGTCGGGTCAGCTTGGTTGTGGTGGTAGTAGGGGTGGTGGTGGTGGGGGCGGCGGTGGTGGGGCAGTGGTGGGGGGTGTTATGACGGTGGTGGAAGTGGATACACAAAATACCACCTTGGATACATATGGTATTAATACGAGATACACTGGGTATTAATACGGGATACATGTATCCCGTATTAATATCATGTGTATCTACAGGTACGAGCTAGTGTATCTGAAAATACGTATCTGACTTTTAATTACATGTGTATCTAGGTTTGATAAGATGGGTATCTAGTTTTAATGTCATGTGTATCCGCAAAAAATAAAAAACGTATCCGAGAGTTAGTGTTAAAACTTGTAACAATTTCCACAAAGTGTATCTGCTAATAATATAAAATGTATTCGCAAATAGTATAAGATGTATCTCGGAGTTAGTCTTAAAATTTCCAAAAAAATTAATGTTAAAAAAGTGTAAAAGTGCATTTAGAATTTTAGGATGGAAAAAGTGTATCTACATAGGTTATAATATGTATCTGAATAAGAGGTGTATCTAGTAAGGAAAGAAAGTGTATCCGATAAAAAAAATAATAATAATAATAATAATAATAATAATAATACTGGGTTGAAGCTAGTTCGTACGGTTCGCACCGTACTTTAGTTCGCAAATGACCCCGACCCTATATATATATATATATATATATATATATATATATATATATATATATATATATATATATATATATATATATATATATATATACATATATATATATATATATATACATATATATATATATACATATAGAGAGAGAGAGAGAGAAGGGTTCTCATGAGTCCTTCATATCATATGAGTCCCTAAGTCCTCATAAGGGCTCTTGGATGAAGGGAATGGAGGGTTGAGATTACATCTCAATGAAGGGCCATAAATCTCCCTCCTTAATCCTCCATAACTTCTTCCCCATCCTAATCTCCCTACTAACTTCCTCTTTATTCATTCTCTCACATTTCTCTCATTCCCTTTCTCTCTCTTTCTTCACTCCCATTCTGTAAAAAAAAAACCCAAAACAAAAAAAACCAAATATTCCTCATCTACTCTATTTTCCTCCATTTAGCACTACCCACCACCACCAACTTCCAGCCCCACGACGCCACCCACCACCGCGCATGATGTGACCATAATTAGCGCATATTTAGCCCCTGAATTAACCTTGTTCCCATGCTTTTTAGTGCATATTTGGGTCATTTCTTATCTTTAGTTCCTTGTTTTGCATATTCTTTGAGATTTTGATCCCTTGGTAGGAAAGGAGTAAGAATCTTGCATTTTCATGGCAAAACGAGACTAAATTGATCGAATTCAATGACCAAGCATCAAGGAGAGACAAGATTAGAAGGCCTTTGTACATATTATAGTAGAAGAGCAATGCTGAGAAGGGATCCTTGAGTCCCCAAGGAATTTATGAAGAAAAGGGAAGAAAAGAAGAAGATGTCTTGCTGAGTGACAATCCGTGCGGATTGTCACCAATCCGGCCGTCCCCCAGCTGCACAATCCGTGCGGCTTTGCTCTAATCCGCTCGGATTCCACCTCCACAATCCGCCCGGATTCCCCCGAATCCGCTCGGACCCCATCACCAGAATCCGCCCGTCCCGACCCTATTCCGCCCGGATTCCAGCACAGCGTGATTTCCTCTTCTCCAAGCTACGAAGAAAGAAGCCCTTCCTTCGAAAAATACCGGCTCCTCCTTGCTCAATCTAAAAAGTGTAATTACTAGTTTAGCCCTTAGTTAACCCTAATGCATCCTCCCTAATTTCCACTATAAATACCCCATTAGTCTAATTAGAGGAGCATGTTCTTCTTATCAATAATTAGAGTAGTTAATATCAATCAAATCTCTCTTTAGTTTTGTAATCAACAATTAATCAAGTTCTAATACAAGTTTTATTTCCTTAATCTCTCTTTTGTTCATCCTTTATTTTGGGTAATTGAAGATTATTTGGGTTATTATTGGGAGATTAATTTATTCATCATGTTTCATATTGTTGGTATGATTGACAACCTTGCTAGCATGATCAACATGATAATGAGTGAGTAGTCTCTTAGCTAGGGTTAAATGGGTGATTAGGGGAAACCAACATGGGGAATGATTCATGCTTAAATTAATATGCTTTCATGTTTTATTTGCTTGCTTGTTTTGATCTCAACTCATGCACATGTTATGTTTGATGAAATGCTAAACCTATGAATCCTTGCATTTACCACCATCACCTGTCTTTTCAATGAGACTTGTAAGACATAACCCAACTCGAGTCTCATTAGACCATGCATGTTGTTGAGTAGGGAAGATTAAGTCGACTTGTAGGTGTTGTACAATCTAATCGATTCGGCTCCGGGACCCAAACTTTCCTAGGATTGTAAGATATAACCCAACTCAATCTATCACAACAATAATTGCTTGCTTATAATTTGAGAACATGTTTGTATGATCATATCCCATGATTCCCCTATGATCCCATGACACCCTATTGCTTTTAATCAATTGTTTACACCCCTTTAATTCATCTTGCTTGTTTATTTTCATTGCTATTTTAGTTTAGTGACCTTCTACATCAACCCAATTTGTGACACCCCTTAGACACCACTAGTTGCAATAGAAATCTCGTTTCAACTCCCGTCCCTTGGGATCCGACCTTTACTTGCCTCTTTACTAATTGTAGAGTTGTTTGTGAAGTTATAAATTGTGTTTTGATTCGACCGTGACCCAACGACCACATCTTTAATTGTGAACACGAAACGGACCCGATCAGCGCACAACCGCATATCAGGCCCCCGACACCGGATCTGCCATCGCCTAGCACCACTGACCACCGTCCTCCCCGTCACAAGCCACCTGCCGCCCCCGACCACCCTGACACTCCCACCACGACGACAACAAGCACACGCAACCGTCCTCCCCAACACCTATTCTGACCACCGTCCTTCCTCCTTTACTCCACATTCACCAAAACCGGCCACCCCCGACCCCACTGACAACAACCACCACAACACCACCCGACCAACACGACCTCCCTCCATTCTGACCCACCACAACAAACACCATCACCCCCACGACATCATCGCCCGACCCCACAACCTCCCTCGTCTTAGATCTACCAAGAAAACGACGGCCTGCAACCCACACTCCTCACGCCGACGGCCTCACACCGACTGTCCTCCACCCACGAAACCGACCGCAACCATCCACACTCCTCACGCCGCCCACGCTCCTCACCACCGAAATAAGTTTGGTGATTTGACGAATTTTTGTGGTGTTTTTTCGATTTTTCAAATCTTTCGATGTTTGTTGTCTTTGTGGTTTGTTGATTTGTCGATGTTTTATTTTGCTTTTGTCGATGTTTTATTTTTCTCATTTTTTAGTTTTTTTGGTTTTATTTTTCACTTCCCTTTTACCGGTCTTATTTTTTGTATGTGTCTTTGTTTTATTTTTAATGTCCATTTTTTTATTTTTCAGATTTACTTTGGTTTATTTTATTTTTTTCAGGTTTAATTTTATGAGGAAAGTTACACTATTTGTGATGAAAGTTATACTATTTACGGCGTTGCACTATTTACAACTAAAGTTATACTATTTAGGACTGAAGTTATACTATTTACGACTAAGTTACGCCCTTGGAAAATTAGAGTTACATAGACTTTGTACTAAAATTACGTAATCTCAACATAATAAATAAAATAGAGTCTATTTACGACTAAAGTTATACCCTTGTCATATTAAAGTTATACTATTTACGACTAAAGTTATACGCATAAAATAAAAAAGTTATAGATCTATTTTATATAACTCAATTTGTATATTTTTTTTTAGTATTTGTGTGTTGGTGTTGTTGTGAGACGGTTTTTTTAATTTTTAGTAATAAATTAAATTTTTATTTTTCATTGTTAATTTTTTTTTGATGAACCATGATTTTGTTATTGTTTTTGTTTTTTTTTTGGTTATTGTTATTTGGTTTTTTCTTAGATTTACGGGTTTTTTGGTTAGATTAACGGGTTTTTGTTATTATGGATTAAAGTTATTTTCGATTTTTTTTCGTTTCTTTTTTGTTTTTGTTATTGTTGGTTTTTTTTAGATTCTAATCTTAAAGTTCAGATGGTTTTTTTTTTTTGCAATATTATTGTTGGTTCCTTTTTTTTTTGAAATTTTCAGTGTTACTACTTTCAGATCTAGAATTGATTTTTAGTATTTCGGTTTTTTATTTCTCTTTTTTTAAAGTTCCATATTTTGTGCTAAAGTTATACAATAATCAAAATAAAGTTATACTATTAACCTCTAAAGTTATACTATTTACGACTAAATTTACACCCTTGAAAAATTAAAGTTACATATACTTTGTACTAATATTACATAAATTCAACATAATAAATAAAATGGAGTCTACTTTTTTGACTTATTGGTTAATTTTTGTTCACAATTTATAATGTGTAACTTTAGTGTTCATTATGTGCAACTTTAATGTTCATTATGCGCAACTTCAGTGGCATTATGTGCAACTTCACTGGCAATATGTGTAACTTCAATCTCATCTTCTTATTGTGTTGGTTTCAAATCTGGATTTATATTTGTACTAAAGTTATACAATTTTGGACTAACGTTACACAAATTTGGACTAAAGTTATACAAAAAATGACTGAATTTATACTATTATGGACTAAAGTTACACAATTTTGGATTAAAGTTACACAAGTTTGGACTAAAGTTATACAAAAAATGACTGAAGTTATACTATTATGGACTAAAGTTGCACTATTTACGACTAAAGTTATACCCTTTAAACATTAAAGTTACAATATTTAGGATAAAAGTTATATCATTATGGATTAAAGCTATAAATTTATAATACTAAATCTCTTATTCTTCTCATTTCTCCTTTTTTTGGACTAAAGTTGCACAATTTTTGACTAAAGTTACATAATTTTGTACTAAAATTACACAAAAAAAAAACTAAAATTACGTTATGACAATTTATATAAACTTGTCCTATAAATTTACCTATAGTATAACTTTAATCCTTTTCTGTATAACTTTAGTCCAAAATTGTGTAACTTTAGTCCATAATAGTATAACTTTAGTCCTTTTTTGTATAACTTTAGTCCAAAATTGTGTTAGTCCATAATAGTATAACTTTAGTCCTTTCTTGTATAACTTTAGTCCATAAGAGTATAACTTTAGTCCTTTTTTGTATAATGTGCATTGAAGTTGCACATAATGGCATTGAAGTTATACATAATGTGGATTGAAGTTATACATAATGTTAGTGAAGTTATACACGTTGAAGTTTAAATACTAAAACTGAAAATTTTATAAAACAAGACGAAATTTAACAAGACGAGATTTTAAATAATTTATAAAACAAGAGGATGAAGTTATAAACATTGAATTTGTGGGCTACTCGGTCGAGTGCAAGTCACTCGGTCGAGTGGGTTGTCACTCGGTCGAGTGAGGGTCTTTACAGGAGGTTTCTAGGGTCTGTTTTCGGCCTAATCGATCGAGTGAAGGGGGTCACTTGGTCGAGTGGACCACCACTCGGTTGAGTGAAGAGGGCACTCGGCCGAGTGTCACTGGGTGGTCTAAATTTCGGCCATTAATGGCCTCCAAGTTCTCTTATGGTTGAACGTACATGCAATGGGGTCCAAATGGTAATCACCACACCATCCTACCATACAAGTCTACTAGTTTTTGGCCTTATGGCCGGGTTTACAATACGAGAATTAAATTGTTCAAAATTTAAATGGTAAAGAAAAGTCTCAAAGAGTCCCGATTCCTAAGGTCGCCACTACTCGGAGGACTACCTCTTCTTGCCAATGCTTGACACCCATTTTGCCCACCCGGAACGATTCTTCACCGTCTTGCTTCCTTCTTCCGCTTGCTCCTCCTCCTTGTCCTCCTCCTCTTCCTCATTTTCCTCTTCTCCTCCCGCTCCCTTGCGTGCCGCCTCCTCCCATACCTTATCAAGGTTCATGCCTTCTGCCGCCACGGATGTTCCCGTCTCACTTCCACCTCCTTGGTAGACATTGCCAAAATAGATCCCGACATCACCCATATATGGATCACGCAAGTGTCCTACACCGAAAGGGAGGCTGTACTCCCAATACGATGGTTGGATACCATAGGCCTTAAAGACTCCGGAGGTGTCTCCGTCTCCGGACCAAAACCTAGGGCGGTGGGCGGGTCGTACTCCTTGGTTATAAGTCACCTCGTGCTTGTCTCTCAACACAAGGTCGTTGTTTACTCGGTAGATAAGTTACGACAAGGGATAGGTGGAGTCAAAGGGGGGTACAACTTTGGGTAGATAAGTTACGACAAGGGATAAGTCACCTCGTGCATGTCTCCAAAGTTATAGCTAAAGCTAGTATAACCTTGATGATGATTCGAGTGTTATATCTGAAGTTAGTACAACTTTGGGTTGTTACTCTAGTTATGACTGAAACAGGTATAACCTTGGAAATATGATTCAAGGTTATAGCTGAAGCTACTATAACATTGAAGTACGAGTTAAGGTTATAGATGAGACTAACGTAACCCTGAACTTATGGCTCAAGGTTATGGTTGGAACTAGTATAACTTTGAGTTTCGTATCAAGGTTATGGTTGAGGTAAGTATAACTTCAAGTTATATATGTTGAAGTTATAGTCGAGGCTAGTATAACCTCACGGTAATAGTTCATGTTATGGTTAAGGTTACTATAACATTGATCATTAGTGTTTGTTTCATATGTAGAGTTGTATCCAACTGTAGTATAACATTGTGTTAGCTTATGTCTTTAGTTACTCTATTCATATGATAAGTAGTATAGTCGGTGGTCGGACTCACTTGGAGCTTAATTTTCGGTTACTTGTCGTTAGGAGCACCTAGACCAAAACAATATTTATAACTTCACAAACAACTCTACTATTAGTAAAGAGGTAAATAAAGGTCGGATCCCAAGGGACGGGTATTGGTGTAGGATTTTCGATTGCAAGTAGCGGTGTCTAGGGGTGTCACAATTTGGGTTGAGATAAGAAGATCACTAAACTAAATAGCAATAAAAGTAAACAAGCAAGATGATTAAAATGAGATGTAAACAATTGATTAAAAGCACTAGGGTGTCATGGGGTCATAGGGGATTCATGGGAATTGATCATACAAACATATTCTCAAATTATAAGCAAGCAATTATTGTTATGATGGATCGAGTTGGTTTATATCTTACAATCCTAGGAAGGTTTGGGTCCCGGAGCCGAATCGATTAGATTGTACAACACCTACAAGTCGACTTAATCCTCCCTACTCAACTATATGCATGGTCTAATGAGACTCGAGTTGGTTTATGTCTTACAAGTCTCATTGAAAAGGTAAGTGATGGGTAAAAAATGCAAGGATTCATAGGCTCGCATTTCATCAAACATAACATGTGCATAAGTTGAGATCACAACAAGCAAGCAAATAAACTATGAAAACATATTAAATTAAGCATGAATCATCCCCCATGTTGGTTTCCCCTAATTACCCATTAACCCTAGTTAAGAAAACTACTCACTCATTATCATGTTTAACATGTTAACAAGGTTGTCAATCATATTAACAAAGCAAAACATGATGAATAAATGAAGATGATTAACAATAATTAAAAAGGGAATAAGAGAATTATACCTACTAATGTTTCCAAAATAAAGCTAAGAATAATAGAAGTACTTGACGAATGATTGGAAGGTTGTCAATCTCCCAACAATAACCCAAATAATCTTCAATTACCCAAAATAAAAGATGAACAAAAGAGAAATTAAGGAAATGAGATTTGTATTAATATTTATTTAGAATTTGATTACAAGATTAAGAAGAGATTATAATGATATAAACTACACTAAGGATTGATAAGAAGAACATGATTAATCTAATTAGACTAATGGGTTATTTATAGTGGGGATTAGGTACACAAATTAGGGTTTACTAAGGGCTTAAATGACGATTAAGTCCTTTGAGGAATCGCTCCTCTCAGAAAAGATGCGAGTCTCCTTTTTGATAGTCTTCCGAAAATATGCGCATCTTTAATGGAGGGGAGAAGAGGACGTATGGGCCTGTAAGACAATCCGGGCGTTCGAGGGTCAGGACGACCGGATTCTGGGGTGGCTGGACGGGCGTCTTGATGGCTGGACGAGCGGATTGGGGCGTGGTTAGACGGGCGTCCCTATGGCAAAGACGCTCAAATCTTTGGAGTCCTGGACGGGCGTCTTGCTATGCTGGACGAGCGGATCTCGTCACAGCTTTTCTTTTCTTCTTTTCTTCCTCTCTTCTTCCAATAATCCTTCGGGATTTAGTCGGGGATGCAAGGATTTCTTCATCATTGCCCATCTACTATAATATGTACAAAGGTCTTCTAGTCTTGCCTTCTCTTTGATGCTTGGTCATTATATTCGATCAATTTAGCTCTATTTTGCCATGAAAATCCAAGGTTTTCACTCCTCTCCTCCCAAGGAAAAAAATCCTCAAAAAATATGCAAAACAAAGGACTAAAGATAGTAAATGACCCAAATATGCACTAAAAAGCATAGGAACGAGGCTAATTCGGGGACTAATTATGCTCAAATAATGGTCACATCAAATATCCCCAAACCGAACCTTTGCTTGTCCCGAGTAAAGAGATGACAAAACTAGGACCCTTATTTAAACTATACTACTAATATAGCCGACATGAGACAATTAGCGGGTCTCACTCCGCCCATTCAACTCACAACAAGACAACCATGAGGTAGGATGCCTTCTTGCAAGGCAAGGTGGGTCTTGCCAAAATGGCGACACATCCAAACATTAAAGCACACAAAATCAAGTAATAGATGCATCTACAAAAGAATAGCCACTTTCCTCATCTAAGTGGCGGAAATTATCTACAAGGGAAGCCATTCAAGGGTACACACTCCTTCATAGATGCAATTTCTTCAAACTACTAAGCCTAGAAGGATACCAATAAATCACCTCCAAGTTGTGTCAAGCTAGGGTACCTTTGTCCTCAATCGTTAAATTCTTTTGTCAAGAATAGACTCCCTATGGTGTTAGAAACACTGGAGGATCGCGGAATTCCCCCTCTTTCCTAGACAAGAACAAGGGTTGTCCCCTCTCTACCATGCACAAAAGTGGATACGATGGATAAAGGGATTGATAGAATTTGAGTTTCATTTGGAAGTTTTCTTTTGTTGTTGTTTTTCCCCCCCAATTTCTTGTGGCATACTCCCTCCCATCCAAACCAAAGGTAACACTTACCTTAATCGAACCATCCAAACCAAACCACCCATTCCTTTTTTAGTAAAAAACATTACTAAAAAACCCTCACATACCCTTATTATTTACATACAATGCCATTATGTTTGTGGTCCTCTTTCAATTAAAGTGCAAGTGGGCCTACTATATTTCCAATATTACCCTTACTTTTTCCATTTTTTCTTAAAACAAGTGCCCCCTCCCATGTTACCTTTGGTTTGGATGGGAGGGAGTATAACATTTGAGAACACTTTCTTTTTGCCATTTCTTTTGATTTTTGGCATTTCAATACTTGACAACTTTTAACTTTTGCATTTTCTTTTGAACATTTTCAAAGTCACTCCAATTAGTAACGAGGGTGCCTTATATTTGAAGCATAGGAGTTTTCATTTTTGTTACTCCTCTTTTCTTTTGATGCATTTGCAAACTTTTTCTTTTCTTTTCTTTTCATTTCTTGAACTCAAATTTGAACAATTTTTGTGCCCATTCCCTTTGATGACAAAATGTATGGTAGAACATGGATGAATGATGGTTGCATGGTTTCAAGGGTCACCTTGGAATAAACGGTAGCCAAGGAGTTATCACACCACAAGGTACTCTTGACTAGGCCTTAATCCATGGGTCAAAGGATACTAGCATGACACATCCTAGGGTGTTTTACAAGTATTCTAACAAGCAAAGTCTTAAGAAGAAAAAGCATCTACTAGGGCCTATATACACTTGTCAAGCTTCCCAAGTAGACGGTTTCACAAAATTTTTCTAACATGCAAACTACATGCCATGATGCAACTAACATTTATACATCCTAATGCATATGCTTCTACCAACTAGTATGCGAAATAATCTAAATGCAATCCTAAATTCACATTGTTTTTACCGCATCAATCAAAATAAAGCCACATAGTCATTAACATAAAGAGGAAAAAGGAGATTGGAAAGGTCATACCATGCGGTCTTCAATATCCTCATGTCTCGGATGTGGCGTAGTCAATCAATGTGAACAAGGATGAACGAACACAATATATACAAAACAATATATACAAGACTACACTATAAAGGAAATGAACATGTTTTTGATTTTTTTCAATTTTTCAATTTTTTTGGATTTTTGAATAAAAGTCAAGTTAGAATTTCCCATCCGCACACTAGTATGGGCATTGTCCTCAATGGCCAATACGATAGGAAATTATGCAAGCATGATGCATGATTTCTAAACTAAATGCAAACTATACTAAGCTACACTACATGATGCATGGGTTTTTGTTATGGCGGAGAGCATAATTTAAATTAGCTCCCGATGCATATGCATGGACTTCCCCAAACCAAAATAGACACTATTTCTAATGTCTTGAATTTCGGGGTAGTTCATGCACATGGAATGCAATGCACGAAACTACAAATTGTCATTTTGGATTTTACAAGTTGGGAACAATGAAAAGAACACCTTAATGAAGCCAAGGTGTTAGTCCTCCATGTTGCTAGGACTCCACAAACAGATGATCAAAATAAGATAAAGAAAATAAAAGAAGTAGACAAACCATAAGAGGGGTGAAAGAATGTAGGAGCCTCCAAGATTTGCTAATCCTCCATCATATTATCATTATCATAATCTTCCTCCATAGATGTGGAATCATCACCACTCCCACTTTCACTTCCTTGCTCTTCCTCACTTTCTTCTTCCTCTTCTTGAGCTTCTTCTTCTTCAACATTCTCTTGAACCTCTTCTTCTTCACCTTCTTCATCAACACCCTCATCAACAATCTCCTCTCCACCTGGACTTCCACCACTAGAGGTGCTAGGAAAGAAAACTTCTCTATCCGCCCAACTAGGCAAAGGACATGATGGATCAAGAAGTCCTTGCCTAGCTAGATGTAGGAGGGGCGGATATTGGGCCTTGTAAGCATCTAATCTATCATTGTAAGCTTGCTTGTGCATTTCCCTCATGAGGAGAGTCATGTAATCATTTCCTACCTCGACATCCTTGGGTTTGAACTCGTGATACTCAAATGGGTAGGGTGGTGTGACAATGGAGGAGGAGGGCTCGTCAATCTCGCCTCTTTGTTGTTGAATAATATACTCGGTCTCCTCGGAGAGTGGAAGAAGGTAGTTTGGTCGGTGAACACTCAATCGGCAAATCATTGAAGGCAAGGTGAAGGATCTAGCTTCATTGGTTAACCACTCATATTTGGTGTCAAGAGGATCATGCTTGACCCACTTAAACTTGTGAATCATGGTATCCATGTCAATGAGATGGCCTCCTTTAACCGCCACATAAGTGTTGTCTTTGTTGAAATTTGGGTTAAAGTGCTTGGCCAAATGGGTAACAAGTCCTCCATTTACAATAAAAGCGGCGCCTTCTTTACCACAATCGACATTAAGCCATCGTTCAACCAAAAGCCTTAGAGCATTATATGGCTTAGTATATTCCCTTCCTATGTTCAAGGCCAACTCAAGAAGAACACAATCGAGCTTGGTAAGATGATTAGTACCATTTCTTGTTATCAAAGTATTCCCAATGACCTTATGCCACACTCTAATGCCCGTATGGTGGACAAATAGTGCACGACAATCATGAAAGCGCACAAATTTCTTTCCGGAAATTGCCTTCCAAAGAGAGCGGGGTCATAATTGTCGGGGATCTTCGTATATTTCGGGGTATCACTAAGGCCTAAAATCTTACTCAATTCACCAAAAGTGATACGTCTATCAACATTTGCAAGACGAAACTCGATGTGGGTTCTAGTTTCCACCCTTGTGACTTTCAAGGAACTCAAAACTTCCAAGGTGAGGGAGGGGTATGTCAATTCTTTCATGGTAAACAATTTACCCAATCTCATAGCCTCAAAGAAGGTTTTGGTTTGTTCAAGAACACCCAACTTTGTCAAGGCATCTTCACAAATAATTTTTGTAGGCATAATGGTCTTCTTAGCAAAGAGAACAAATTTATCCCTATGAGAGTCGGAAGTGAAAATTACCTCCGGATAATTGGATAAATGCTCAATGACCGGAGTTGTTGATGTTTTAGCTTCTATAGGGGGGCCTTGTTGAACCTCCAACCTTGCCTCATGGACTACCAATGCCTTTGACAATTGTTTTGCTTGAAGAGTTTGTTGCCTTTTTGAAAGTGTCTTCTTTGGAGGTGCCTTGTTACCTCCTTTAGTTCTTGTCATTCTTGATTACACCAAAGAAACATTGAAATCTCCAATTTTTAGTTATGCCCAAATCGATTTAAGATGAAAGAATGTTGCTTTGTATCTTAAAAATCGATTCAAAAGTTGAAGATTTTGGTGTTTGAATCAATTGTTGTTGTATAAGGAGTGATTAATTTTTGTTGTGAGGAAGTTTGGATTTGATTTTGTTGAATTTGGTTGAGGAAATTTGGTTTTGTTGATGTAGAGGATGAGGGTTTTTTTGGGGTTTTTTGGGTAGTGTTTGGATGTAGAAGAAATGAAAATGAATGAGGGATAAGGGTTTAAGAGACCCGTTATATTTGAAATAGCAGTAGGGGACGAGCGGACCAAGGACTGGGACGCTCGGATTCTTCGCGTTTTGCCTCAGTAAATGACGCCACAGGACGAGCGTCTTTCAGCAAAGACGAGCGGATTTTTCAATTTGGGACGAGCGTCTTCCTGGACGGACGCTCGGATTCTCTTACAGGGAGATACCTCAAAAATCAACAGCAGGAAAACGAGCGTCTTCTCTGTAAGACGAGCGTCAAGAATCAGACGAGCGGATTGTATCTTGGACGCTCGGATTCCTTGACGATGAGCGGATTCCCTTTTTGGCCACTCGGATTCTTCCTTGTCCACTCGGATTCAGGTCCATCCGTGGGTACTGCATAACTCGTAACATTTTTCATTCTTCAATTCTCGTGTTCTTCATTGTGGAGGGACTACAAAGGCATGAATAGCCTAGGCAATTGCTATCCCCACACTAAGTCAAAGCACTACACATTAATGAAATCATAAGTCCCTCCCTCACTTCTCTCAAAATGATGAATATCTTGATCAAGGCACAAAAAATATAAGTCCAAAAATGACGAAAATGCAATGTAAAAATTGAAATGCAAGTTAGGGAGTTAGAATATTTACAAATGGTGGTTTAGGGAGGACTCCACCAAACTCTCATCCAATGTGAGATGTCAAGGGGGCATGTTCAAGGTGTTGTTGATGTTACTCAACACCTTGAAGAAGTAGTCAAAAGCTTGTTCATTGTCATGATAAAGGTCCTCAATAGATTTTTGCACTTGTTGTTCTTCGTGATGGTCTTGGTTCATAGCATTACCAATGTAGGGATTGAATATCCCTTCGAACTCATCATCCCAAAGACCACAAACTTTGTGTACTTGATCATTAAAAATTTCTTGAGTTGATAGGGACAACTCTCCTTCTTTCTTGTATTGGCCAATGAGGCCATCCTCTTCACTTGTCATGGGTGAGCTTTTCAATCTCTCTTTGTTGCTATTTCCTTGCTCTTTTGATGGAGCATCATCAACTTTCTTTTTCCATTGGAAATCCGACTTCTTCCTATCATCCTTTCGGCTATAGTGATCAACCGTAAAGCATGGTCATGCAAACGGGGATCTCTCATGGTCTTGTCAAGATTGAAAGTTATGGTCTCGTCTCCCACTTCTAGAGTAAGCTCTCCGTGCTTCACATCTATCACCGCACCCGTGGTGTGCAAGAAAGGTCTACCGAGGATGATCGGAATATTGGAGTCTTCTTCCATGTCAACAATGACAAAGTCCACCGGGATGAAGAATTTGCCGATTCTCACGGGAACATCTTCCCATATCCCTAACGGTGTCTTCGTTGATCTATCGGCCATTTGGAGTGTGATGTTGGTACATTTAAGCTCTCCCATCCCTACCCTTTTACTAACCGAATACGGCATAACACTCACGCTTGCTCCTAGATCACACAAAGCCTTGTTTATCGTGGTGTCGCCAATGGTACACGGTATTGAGAAGCTTCTCGGGTCTTTAGGTTTTGGAGGTGAACTCCCTTGAAGGATTGCATTACTCACCTTAGTGAAGGCGATAGTTTCAAGCTTCGGGATCGACTTCTTTTTCGTAAGGATGTCCTTCATGTACTTTGCATAGGCCGGCACGTGATTGATTAATTCCGTAAAAGGAATCGAGACTTCCAAATTCTTCACAATTTCCATGAATTTTCCCAGTTGTTCATCAAACTTAGGCTTAGCTTGACGACTTGGTAATGGAAGTCTAATCACAATGGGCTCCTTCTCCTTGGCCTTTTCTTGACTTTTCTTTGAAACTTCTTCTTTTGTTGGTTCATCTTCCTTAGAGTTTTGCATAACTTCTTCTTTGTCACTAGCTTCCACAACTTCATCCTCAACTTGATTCTTTGGTCTTTCATATCTCGTACCACTCCTCAAGTGAATGGCACTAACCGTTTCATGTCTTGGGGGATTACCTAGGGGTGGTAGTTGCCCCTTTTGTCTTTGAGAGTTTGAGGATGCTAGTTGAGTCAATTGAGTTTCCAACATTTTTGTGTGTGCTAGGATGTTGTTGATGGTGATGTCCTTTGCTTGGCTATCTTTTTGCATTTGAGTGAAAAACTCTTGTTGATTCTTTTGCATTTGGAGGACAGCTTTTTGAACATCAAAACCTTGGTCATTTTGTTGATTGTATGGAGTTTGATTTTGGTAACCTTGGTTTTGGTTGAAAAAGGGTCTTTGATTTGGGTTTCTCATGGGAGGTGGGGTGTATGTTTGTTGAGGGTTTTGAACATTTTGGCTTTTGTATGAGAGATTTAGGCGGAATTTGGTGTTTTCATTGTAATAATTGGAATAGGGGGTACCACTCTTG
Source organism: Silene latifolia (assembly GCF_048544455.1). Lineage (NCBI taxonomy): Eukaryota > Viridiplantae > Streptophyta > Magnoliopsida > Caryophyllales > Caryophyllaceae > Silene > Silene latifolia. The sequence goes on from NC_133537.1 coordinate 125,232,813, forward strand.
TATGCTTGAAAAACGTTCACTTGTTCATTTGTTCCCCTACATTCACTTTGGTCATGTCCCAAAGTTCCACAATTCTCACATATCCCACTTGGGATTGATGAAGATGCTACCATGGCATTAACATGATGCTTTGGTGATTTTGAGGCTTCTTCAAGTTTAGCCATAGCCTTCTCAAACTTTAGGTTGATGGTATCAATATGAGCACTAAGTTGAGCACCCAATTGAGTAATAGAGTCCACTTCATGCTTTCCTCCTCTAGTAGCCTTGCGAGGCCTACTATATTGTGAATTATGGACCGCCATTTCCTCAATCTTGTTCCAAGTTTGATTATCGTCAACTTCGGTGAACATACCATTTGATCTCATGTTGAGAATGTTTCTTGAGTCTTCATAAAGACCATTCCAAAATTATTGTACCAAGAACCACTCGCTAAGTCTATGATGAGGACATGAGCGACAAATTCCTTTGAATCGCTCCCAAGCTTCATACAAAGATTCTTCATCCCTTTGCTTAAAACCCGTAATTTGAGCTCTTAGCATGTTAGTCTTTTCCCGAGGGTAGAATTTTTTGTAGAAAGCTAGAGCTAACTTCTTCCAAGAGTACCCTTATCAAGGCTCTTCAACCATTGTTTTGCGGTGCCGATTAGAGAAAAAAGAAATAAGACCCATCGAATTTGGTCTTGAGTCACACCGGTTTGTGAAATCGCATCACAATAGTCACAAAAAGTTTCCATGTGAGAGTGAGGGTCTTCACTAGGCATCCCCCCAAATTGGCTTCTTTCGACTAATTGGATAAATGCGGATTTAGCAATGAAATTTCCGGTTAAGTGTTGTGGTGTGGGAGTACCATTGGGTAGGTTCTCTTCGGTTGGTATGGAATGTGATGAGAATTTAGGCATTGTGGGTTGATTTTGTGTTGGATTTTGTGTTGGGTTCTCCTCACCTTCTCTTGCAAAAGGGTTGATGAACTCAATAGTATTTGGTTGAATATCTACAACCTCACCAATACCTCTCAAAGTACCTCTAGCAAGTCTTCTATTGGTTGTCAAAGTCCTTTCAATTTCGTGATCAATGGGTAACAAGTTACCTTGTGATGTTCTAGACATGCAAAATATCAAACAACTTGAAAACAATTAGAATAAACCTTGAGGAGTTACACTTCCCCAAGGCAAAGAAAGACACAACTAATAACAACCTAAGAAAATCAAATCAAGTTAACACCGTCTCCGGCAACGGCGCCATTTTTGGTCGGACTCACTTGGAGCTTAATTTTCGGTTACTTGTCATTAGGAGCACCTAGACCAAAACAATATTTATAACTTCACAAACAACTCTACTATTAGTAAAGAGGTAAGTAAAGGTCGGATCCCAAGGGACGGGTATTGATGTAGGATTTTCGATTGCAAGTAGCGGTGTCTAGGGTGTCACAATTTGGGTTGAGATAAGAAGATCACTAAACTAAATAGCAATAAAAGTAAACAAGCAAGATGATTAAAATGAGATGTAAACAATTGATTAAAAGCACTAGGGTGTCATGGGGTCATAGGGGATTCATGGGAATTGATCATACAAACATATTCTCAAATTATAAGCAAGCAATTATTGTTGTGATGGATCGAGTTGGTTTATATCTTACAATCCTAGGAAGGTTTGGGTCCCGGAGCCGAATCGATTAGATTGTACAACAACTACAAGTCGACTTAATCCTCCCTACTCAACTATATGCATGGTCTAATGAGACTCGAGTTGGTTTATGTCTTACAAGTCTCATTGAAAAGATAGGTGATGGGTAAAAAATGCAAGGATTCATAGGCTCGCATTTCATCAAACATAACATGTGCATAAGTTGAGATCACAACAAGCAAGCAAATAAACTATGAAAACATATTAATTTAAGCATGAATCATCCCCCATGTTGGTTTCCCCTAATTACCCATTAACTCTAGTTAAGGAAACTACTCACTCATTATCAAGTTTAACATGTTAACAAGGTTGTCAATCATATTAACAAAGCAAAACATGATGAATAAATGAAGATGATTAACAATAATTAAAAAGGGATTAAGAGAATTATACCTACTAATGATTCCAAAATAAAGCTAAGAATAATAGAAGTACTTGAAGAATGATTGGAAGGTTGTCAATCTCCCAACAATAACCCAAATAATCTTCAATTACCTAAAATAAAAGATGAACAAAAGAGAAATTAAGGAAATGAGATTTGTATTAATATTTGATTAGAAGTTGAATAAAAGATTAAGAAGAGATTAGAATGATATAAACTACACTAAGGATTGATAAGAAGAACATGATTAATCTAATTAGACTAATGGGGTATTTATAGTGGGGATTAGGTACACAAATTAGGGTTTACTAAGGGCTTAAATGATGATTAAGTCCTTGAGGAATCGCTCCTCTCAGAAAATATGCGAGTCTCCTTTTTGCTAGTCTTCCGAAAATATGCGCATCTTTAATGGAGGGGAGAAGAGGACGTATGGGCCTGTAAGACAATCCGGGCGTCCGAGGGTCGGGACGACCGGATTCAGGGGTGGCTGGACGGGCGTCTTGATGGCTGGACGAGCGGATTGGGCGTGGTTGGACGGGCGTCCCTATGGCAAAGACTCTCGGATATTTGGAGTCCTGGACGGGCGTCTTGCTATGCTGGACGAGCGGATCTCGTCACAACTTTTCTTTTCTTCTTTTCTTCCTCTCTTCTTCCAATAATCCTCCGGGATTTAGTCGGGGATGCAAGGATTTCTTCATCATTGCCCATCTACTATAATATGTACAAAGGTCTTCTAGTCTTGCCTTCTCTTTGATGCTTGGTCATTAGATTCGATCAATTAAGCTCTATTTTGCCATGAAAATCCAAGGTTTGCACTCCTCTCTTACCAAGGAAACAAAACCTCAAAGAATATGCAAAACAAAGGACTAAAGATAGTAAATGACCCAAATATGCACTAAAAAGCATAGGAACGAGGCTAATTCGGGGACTAATTATGCTCAAATAATGGTCACATCAGTCGGTTACACTATTCTATGGTTTGAGTCATGATGTTTGTTCATGCATTGTTGGTGCTGTCAGTTATACTATGTACTTGTTATTTGGTTGGTTGTATAGATGACGATAGTATCAGTTATATACTATCTGAATGAACCAACGCTACCCTTCGGGGATTCTTATGGTCTATGGTCGGGGGGGGGGGTAATGAGGCGATTCGTTATACGCTCTGTTCCCGAGTGTCGTTCGGTGTAGCTGAGGCAGTTCGTTATACGCTCTTTGATTCACCAAGAGGTCTGGCCAGGTCTTAGGCATGTAGGCAGTGGTTATACGCTACACAATGTATGGATGCTGTTCGTTATACGGTCCACAGTGGATGCAGTTCGTTATACGGTCCATACCAACTATGGAGGCAGTTCGTTATACGCTCTAGTGGCTATAGGAAGTTCGTTATACGCTCTAACGACGTTCATTTTATACATTGTGTTTGTAGCTAGGGGCAATTCGTTATACGCTCTAGTACGCTGGAGGCAGTTTGTTATATGCTCCATTAGTCAGAGGTAGTTCGTTATACGCTCTGAGGGTTCTTTGGTTTCGTTGTGGTTACATCGAGTTTGATTGTCCTAAGTTTCTACATGGTGTCGTAACATGGATTGCTGTCATGTGTCATCTCATGTGGTTTAATTTGGAGTTATTAATTAGGTGGTTGTCCTAATATTTCTTTGTTTAATGGTAAGTTGGTGTTGAGTCTTCATGAGTATAGATGGTCTCACATGTTTTCTAGTTTTGCATTTCAATTGTTAATGAATGTTGGTTATATTCAATTGTTTTAAACATGACTGGGAGAGCATCTAATTACTTCCGACTGATTGTCGACCCCCTTCCTAGGTTGTTCAGGTTGAAGCTTGTTGCTGTTTTGGATGATATCTTGCTGGGGGAGTACTGTGCGGCGAGATAAATAATAAATTAGGAGTTTGTTTTCATGTTTTGAGAAGCTTTGAATAATGTATTAGTTTCTTTTGGTTTTAGTAGCGAACCGGATTGGTCAGGTGTTTCCGCCACCTAGACCCTTTTATCATTGTTATACTCTGATAATTCATTTAATATACGTTTTCCCTTTGTTTTATAATCCGCGTTGTTATAGTTGGTATCAGAGCGAACACGCTCCCAACTCTCGCGTAGTTAATGACTAAAATAAAATGACCTAGTAATGAGTGAGAGTAAATGGGGTAGAAACAATTAAGGACTTGGTTGTTTATGCCTTAATGTTTCTTATCGCTATTAAATTTATTATATGTGTTGTCAGTCATGTACTTGCTTGTTTGTGCCTTAATATTTAATATTGTTATGAATAGTATTAATTGTTTTTTTCATGTATTTGTTTGTTTATGTCTCAATGATTGTCACTATTAACTGTATTAAATATATAGTTTATGTATTATGTTGTTTGTGACTTGATATTTTGTTTCGTCATTAGTTGTTTAAAATGTGTTGTTCATGTATGACTTTTTCGAGCATGCTTTGTTGATTTTAAAGACGGTCAATTTTGAAAATGTCCTTTGCATGTTACGTGTCGTGCATTTTGGTTATATGTCGGTCAAAACTTTTAATCCTTGACGACTCGATATTTACTCTTATCGTACTTTCATCCTTCTGGATCATTTGGTGGTGTTGTCCTTGTTTGAGGTGATTTCGAGGTTGATCCCCTTGTTGTTTCTTGAGGCATCAAGTTAGGATTGTTTGGCAGGTTGGGATGTTGAAGTATGAAAGAAAAGAGCGTTTATTATTGTGAGTTTGGTAATGAATAAGTTTACTTTGAGATTAGAGGTTGTTGAGATGAAGTTTACTTTGGGATAAGTGGGTGTTAGGTTCTTTTATGTGCTCGAGGAAATCCTTACTGATGATAGAGGGTGATGATTTGTGGCATAAGATGTATGATTGTGGTTTCATAGTTTCCAAGAAATGAGAGACATGATGAGTAGATTTATCTTATGATATTATTTGGGAATGTTGAGGCTTATGTTCTTAATGGTTAGAATTATTGGATTTTTGTCTTGTGTTAAGGGAAAAGTTATGCGAGTTATTTATGGATCGAGAATAAATTAAAGAGAACAAATTAAATGTTACTGTGGAGTTTATTTTAGCTTGAGCACGTTGGGAATTTTGGGAGACTTTGATTGTCTTTAATCGGAATATCATATTTGAGGAGTAAGAATTGTTAATGACTATTAGTGAGTTATGAAAGATTTTATGATTTATCCGTTGAGGAGTTATTTATTGATCGTACCTTTTAATGGATTGATTGAAAGAGACGAACTATAATTTATGTACTTGGGAGATGTTAATGTTAAAGTGTTCTAGCGTTGCCTTAGTAAACAGCCATGTTGACGATGATTATAATGAATCGTGGTGTTCATCTTTTGAGAGTATAGAGATTGTTATAGATTGATTCATTAAGTGTGATTAATTAAAGGTGTTGAGAGTTGAAAGATCTCGAGTGTAACACCCCCATTTATTCAGGAGCCTTTAGCTAGACATTCCCAAATAAATAGGACTGTTACCATCTCGGTTTCCCGAGGTAGTGAATAACAAAGTACAACAATACCAAAGTATTTTAAATTAAAACTTAGCGATTACATGTTTATTACAAATAACCAACTAAAAGTTAATATAAAATAATACAACTCGCAGCGGAAATAAATAAAGTGATATAATTATTCTATGTGATCTAGATTTCAACTATGGTCCAAGTTGAGCTCTCATCCCAATGCTCCCGAGTCAGCTAATCTTTAGTACCTGTCAAATTCGCTCCCCATAAAACGGTTCACCGCAGGTGTTCACGAATACACAATCAACCGCGAGGTTGAGTAGGAATAAACTAAACAACAACAATAATAATCCAACCAAATTAAACATCCTTCAAATTCCCATCACATCGTCCATACAACTTACTTACGTCACTGGCAGTAGCACAACTCCCTTAACACCGTCCTATGCTCAACTCAACTGGCAGTGGTATTTTCATACCATGCTCAACTGGCAGTAGTACCCTCCATACTATGCACAACTGGCAGTAGTAATCACTTACTATGCACAACTATCGCGCGTAGTAATTACTTACTATGCACATCTGGCAGTAACGATTGCTCGTTATGCACAACTGGCAGTAACACCCTCCGTGTTATGCTCAACTGAATAATCAACTCTCCAACAATCAAATATAACCAACAACAAAAACTCAATAACAATCCCGTCATACGGCTCCGTCAACAACTCCACATATACTCCGTCTCCAATAATAAATCACAATATTAACATTAATCTCATCAACCGTAACAATTAAATATTCATTCACTTAACAATAAAACCCGAGTTGAGTAGGAAATTCCTACCTTTTCAGCAAATCCAATTACGCAATCCAAGCAATTTATTTAAAAGCACGCTTTAACAAAACCGTCACCTAAGACAAGCAATAACTATAATTACTTACTACATCATTAATTAGTTATAAACTATTTATACATCAATTTATAATAATTATTTGTTAATTATATTAGTGATACACTCTAACCCATGCACACACGTGATACACTCATTCATACCCGTGGTCACCCGTATTTGCACCCAAACAACCACCAGTTAGCACAACAACTACTACCGTCCCAGCCCTCACCGTGAGCCACCGACAGCACCACCCAGAAACGCCCCTACCACCAGCAGCAACACCCCACAATCTTACTCTAACGACCACAATCCATGAGACCAACATCGATGCCACACATACAGCAACCGAAAACCCGACATCCATAACTAACCCTCCTAGCCACGGCAGCCCAGTACCCAACTCACCACTGTGGTCACCACCACACCTTACCCAGCCACGGTGGTTCTCTGATCAACCATCTAAGCACCCAAATACCAATAACAACCAACTCGACAATCCCGTACAAGCTCACGGTTTACATACCCCCAAACGCAACCAAGTCCACCACCACACACCACTAACCTCCATCTGCCACTCTCTCTACCACCCTAGTCACGACACCAACCTAAAATACCCCACTAGTCACGGCCAACCCCATCGTGCCCTAACACCACACCCACGACATCGACAACAACCACAACACCAACACTCCCCTGTCCTGCGAATCACCGGTCACCACCAACACCAACCACGACCTTTACCACCCCAACACCCACCAACCTTATCGACACAACCACCAGGTTCCATCCCCACCTTCCCCAGGTCAAGGCAACAAGTATATAAATGGTTCCAACGTGTTTATACAACGATTCTGCCCTAGGTCGTAATTCCGGCAACCACCCCGCAAAACACCAGCATTGACCACCTGATACCACCCACTTGCGTCGACTAACGACTCTGAACCAACCCCAATCCAGGTCTAGGTCAGATAAGTCAAGGCCAAGGTTTTAAACCGTGTAAACCCATATTACAACCCTTTCAAACCACCCTCGAAAACACCCAGAAAACAACCCCTTACCGTCGGTCAAATGTGGTTAACAGTGGGCCCGGTAAATCCATGATGTCCCACGGTCAAGGTGATGGTCTCGGATTGGTCAACAGTTGTCTATTTAACGAGTTATATTAGTCTTAAGGCGAGTATGTTATGAGACGATTAGAAAATTACCTTGTGACGATCTCTAGCTAGTTCTTCCTTCTCTTATGTGAATTATTTGTCTTTTATTCATGAATGAGTCTATTTATATAAGTAGGTCATAAGGTATAAGGAAGCAATTAGGAAACTATGTAATTATCATATTATTATTACTATTATACAATATGTTAATCTTACCATAAATAGGATTCCCTCATACAATATTTACTAATTTATTATTGCCATAAATTATTATTATTATTATTATTATTGATATAATTATTATTACTTTTATATATTATTATTTCCGTATTATATTATTATTAATTCCCGATATAAATCCCGATTATATTCATACCAATTTAATAAATTTCGGCCCAATTAATCAATGGCACACAACCCACACTCGATTATTAGCTAAGCCCAATTCACGACTTGGATTATTAATTTATTAATTAATTATCGTCTTACTTGTAATTATTATTAGAAATGCCTTTAACTAATTATTAAATTACATAAATTATTCTTATAAATTATTATTAAAATACGGGGCATTATATCGAGAGTTAAAGGGTTTTGTGAATTGATGATATAAGGAATATAGTGTCTGAGAAGTGCAATTATATAGGGATTTATATAGGGATTTGTTGGTTCTGAGGTATTATGGAAATACAATGAAAGGATGTTACGAGATGTTGTTACCTTAAGTGATGAATGTACGAGAATTATAAGACCCTGGTTATCTGCTTTATTTATTTTATCTTAAGGTGTCGTCTTCGCGTTGATAAACTCGTTTTTGGAGTCGTCTATCCTTGTCATCCTTGCACGTGTTAACCATACCTCTTTTATGTGAACCTTCAGACCAACATTTCCTTTGTCTCTTTGTCCTTTGTCTGTTTTATCTATCGTTAATTACTCTCTATTTGTTCTTTGTTTCAACTCCAGTTCCTTCTTCTTTGAAGTTTTGTAATTACTATTTTTACATTGATTTCTCTCTAAGCTTTTACTTCCCAAAAGAATATGTTCTCTTGCCTGGTGTTATTGCACGAAAATGTTTGATTTTGGTTTTCGTACTATTTGTTCTTTTATGGTCAAGTGAAAACTTTGGAATTCCCTCTTTAGAGCTACTTGTGATCATCTCGAAGTGGAAGCTTGGATCCTTTAGCGAGCAACGTTGGATGCTTCGAGTTTGATGTTTGGTTATTTGAGGTTGAGAACATGGTAAGAGAGTGGAATGAGAATATGAATTAGGAATAACATATAGAGTTTTGGAGAAGGAGTATTAAAGATGTTATATTGAGCTCTGCAAGTTTGAGGATGCTTTTACCTTGAGGGTGCATAGATGTTTGTTTATTCTATCTGGGGTTAAAGGTGTTTCATTTAATAGTATGAGTGATTTTTGAAGGACATAGATTTATACAGTCTTGTGGTGGATTCGTGATGTACCGATATGTTCGTGAATAGTAGACTGTAACTACAAATTGAGGTAAGTTGGTGTTGAGTCTTCATGAGTATAGATGGTCTCACATGTTTACTAGTTTTGCATTTCAATTGTTAATGAATGTTGGTTATATTCAATTGTTGTAAACATGACTGGGAGAGCATCTAGTTACTCCCGACTGATTGTTGACCCCCTTCTCAGGTTGTTCAGGTTGAACGCTTGTTGTTGTTTTGGATGATATCTTGCTGGGGAAGTACTGTGCGGCGAGATAAATAATAAATTAGGAGTTTATTTTCATGTTTTGAGAACCTTTGAATAATGTATTAGTTTGTTTTGGTTTTAGTAGCGAACCGGATTGGTCAGGTGTTTCCGCCACTTAGGCCCTTTTATCATTGGTAAACTATATCATTTTCCCGCCAAACGACATATTATTAAAAAAGGAAACTAATAATAATTATGTCCATTCACTAAATAAGGAAACTAACAATTAAAATTTAATTCATCTATTATATTTTCATTAAAATTAATGTTTTTATCAAATTATATTATTGTCACTAAACTCTAAACTATATTATTTTAATTAAAATAAAAAAATTGATTTAAAACTATAAATTGCTAAAACTTTTATTGATCCTATTATTAAATGATCGTTTTTATTACTTCCGTGACAAAGAAAATTGAAAGAAAAAATATAAATTCAAACTAATTAATTTTATGCTATAAAAATCTGTTCATCAAAATATATTTCGACTCATTACTCAATTCTCTTAATTAATTTTTAGTTCTAACTTTTATTTATCCAAGCAAAATACAATGATGATAAATGTAAACCATTATAAGGTATCAATATTATATAAGTAATTTTATAAAAATATTAAACTTTAAATACCTTGCATATAATGCACGAGGTCCAAACTAGTTATTTTAATAACCAAACAATGAATTTTTCATCTTTCTATATTATATCCCCTCCCTTTTCCTCCAAATCTTTCTATCCAATCACACCCTTAGTGTGTCGGGTTGGGTCGGATAATTATTGGGTTTAGTTACTTTATCGCGTTATTTTGATTTTTTTTACCATTAAATTTTGTTTTCGACCTTTGTCTTGCTATTAAGCGAAATGTATCAAGGCAAATACTATTCGTTCTCATTTTGATCAATGTTAAGCTTCATAATTGTCGGGTAGTCAATCTTATCAGTTCAATATTGGGTCATTTGTTCATATTGAGTTGGATTTGGGTTTGAATTATTGATCATCGAATCATATTGGGTGTCATGTCATGAATGCATCAGTCAGTTTCAATTTGCTACATTTACTGGTACCATCGGGTCGGTTTTCCAGCAGATCGAGTCAAGTTTAGGTATATGGAGTGGGAAAATGGATCGTCTTCATTTCCTTTCTCTTCATTTCCTCTCACAATCTCTTTAAATAATAAATTCCCCTTTCACCTTCATTTTTGTTTATTTTTATGCGTAAATTTAGAAACGTTAAATATTATCAAAATGCAATCCGGACCATTAATAGGAACTTGTCTCTCCATTTCTTTTTAGGAAATGGAGAGAAAATGGACTTAGTGGAGTGCAATATAAAGATAAGAAAATACAAATAGGCTGCTTTGGACACGAGTAACTTGTAGGAGTACAAAAATTGAATTAAATATATTCCAAGAAATGCGCATGCTCTATTGTCAGCACTACTGGACTGGAGTAGAGCGCATATTACGTAAGCTGTTACGTCATCAGAACACTAAGAAGAGTATGAAAGTGAGCCTAGTCTTGTTATAGACGGATATATCCGTTTATAGCTAACGACAGGTCAAATAGCTTGAAAGTGGTGACATTTTTGGCCCTCACCACCCCACTTGTTGCTTGTCCTATTGGGAATATAATATTGTATTTAGCCCGTCTTTGGTTATAGACGGATATATGCCGTCTATAATGAGATTTTGTAGAAAGTCTATAAAACTATCCCACTGTGGAGTCGAGCTCGAGTTAGGATAAGTCTATAATTATCTCAAAGGTGTAAATGAGTCAAGTCGAGCGTGAGCTCGTTCAACAGTTATTGTAAAATCGAGTCGGAGTTAAAGCCGAGCTCGAGCCGTTGAAACCAAAGCTCAATCGGCTTATAGATAGTATACTTTACAAGAGCTCGAGTTTCATTTGGGTTCATTTTGTTCGATCGTCATTTTCCTTTGAACGCATATTTAGGTTAAAAACTCTAATTCAAACAATTTTTTTTTTGTTAGCATTGTTAGTTTAAAATAACATTCCATATGCTATTTTAATGTCTAAACTAATATTTTAATTAATTTATTATAAAGAGGATATAATACTTTGAAATAAATATTATTGATAAAAATTTAATTATATTAATTAGAAAAATGAGCTCGAACAAGCTTTCGAGTTGAGCATAAGTGTCCTCAGGCTTAGCTCTGTTTAGGCCAAGTTGGACTTGTGCCCACTCTAAAACTCAATTTGACCGAGCCGATTTTGGGAACTTGTCGAGAGGCCTCGGTTTATTTACAGCTATAATCCCCTATTGGCATTGTTTAGTGCTAATTAGTACTGGGCCGAGAAGCATAATCACCTTATTTTCTTTTGTTATATACTCTAATTAATGACATGGACAATCACGTTAGCAAGTTTGTGGTTCTATGTTATTCAGTCCGTCTCGACGGACACTATCCATCTATAGTTATAAACGGATAGTATCCCTCTCACAAATTAAAGTGGATACTGCAACTGGAGGTATCCATTTCCCAACCACTTGCACTACCCACTTTAATTTGTGAGAGGGACACTATCCGTCTATAGCTGTAGACGGATAGTGTCCATCTATAATGAGAATTTGTGTTATTATATATTTAACTTGTTTTCCATATCTCATTAATGTATTTATGTTACAATTTTTTTGTACAAATAACTTTTTCAATAATATGCTATAATTTTTTTTACATTGCATACTATTAATATAATTCAATTATTTTCTTTGAGTTGAGTCCCCCTTCAAACTATGTTTACCTAGTCAATCTCGCGATTAAGTTGGATTGTCCCTTTGTAACATTGTAACATTACATATATACTGTAATATCCCGTATTTTCTAGTAAAGCACTCGGCCGAGTACAGCAGAGTACTCGACCGAGTGACACTCTACTCGACCGAGACCGAGCCCCCTCTGGACATTCTACCAGCTTTTGTTAGTGAGTCACTCGGCCGAGTGACTGGTGCACTCGACCCAGTATGGTGCACTTGACCAAGTGTCACTGAACACTCGACCGAGTGTACGGGCTCAACCTTCTTTTCGCGTATGGCCTTTGTGTCGTTGGGCCTCGGTATATATTGTAACACCCTATCTACCAAAGTGGCTTACCAAGTCCTACCTTAGCACATGAGAGCGTTACCATCTCAGTTGCCCGAGGTAAAGTATATCAAATACACCATAAAGGAACGTTTATTAAATGTGAAACAATGTTTAATCAAATACAATGCCAAAACCCAAAAATCCAAAACTGAAATACATCTTTGAAATAAAGTGAATAGGTAAAGTCTAAACATGACAACGAAAGCTAGCTAAATGAACTGTCAGTGTCCCATCATGCCCGTAGCTAAACTCAACCTATCTCACACCTGCTCGAACCACTGCTTCCCATTTGCCGGAAATATCAAATGGTTCACCACAGTTTGGAAAACATTACAAGGTCAGTGAACTGTACAATCAATAATAAGCCCACAATAAAAAACCAATCAAATACAAACCAATCCTGTAAAAATAATCAATCTCCTACTCCAAGAGCTAGTATTCGAACCGCAGCCCGGACACGACTACACACCGCAGTGAGTAGTCCTGCCAGGTTACCCATCGCAACAGGTAACCCACCCCAGCCAGTGGTAGACCGCAGCCTTGCCACCTAAAGCCCCGCTCATCGCAACGAGCGAACCTAGACCATTAATGTGCACATTCCCTTGTGACGGGAGCCACAAAGGGGTGGACATGGGGGTGAACACCATCTCCCGACAATGGCTTCACAATCAATACTAGCAATACCAACAATAATACGATACCAACAACATCACCATGATACTATATCAATGATGATCACAAAATCACCACACCACGCACAATTAACCATATAGAATAACTGAGTAGGGAAACCCTACCTGACTAGCAAATCCACAAATCACAAGAAAGGCTCTCGTAAGGCTCCTCTACAAAATCTTCACCTAAACAATGATAATCAATCAGTACCAATCACAATCCATCACTAATCAATCTCTACCCCCAATCTAATCCAAATTAGGATTTGCATAAACTTTTAATAACAATAATAAACTTATTAAGAAATACTATAGACTTACTAATGCAAACCATACGAAAAACGAGATTCAAACGCTCACAATAGATTAATCTTGGCTTGGGAAATGATGAAGATGATTAGAGGAGTTTAGAACGTCGTTAGGTTTTGTAAAAGTAATTTAGAAACTGATAAAATGAAATTTATATTTCTCTAATCATTTTAATCAAAACCGCGCGATTACTCACATTAGACCGGACACTCGGTCGAGTACCAATGACACTCGACCGAGTACACCCTACTCGACCGAGTGTCCCCTAAACTCGGTCGAGTGCCACTAAGTTAGAAGCCTAATTCAAAACACCCGACGACGCACTCGGTCGAGTACAGCCTACTCGACGAGTATCCTATACTCAGAAATGAGTAGTATTACAGTCTTCCCTCCTTAAAATGAGCTTTGTCGTCGAAATTCACATTCATAGTTGTATAAGATAAAAACAACTCAGACCACTATCCAACACAACTCGAAATACCCCCACTAATACCCAAACATGACCCGAAATATGAACAAACAACCTGAAACACTACCAAAACGGACCTCAAAATGTCCCAAAAACTCATGCGATCATCTCCTACCCCCTTAAAAGAATACGGTTACGACCCTGTAACCAAACATACCTGATCAAAGAGATGCGGATAACGCTCCTTCATTGCTTCTTCCGGTTTCCATGTAGCTTCTTTGACATTATGGTTAGACCATAACACCTTGAGTAATGTAGTCTCACCATTCCTTATCTTTCGCACCTTAAGATCCAATATCTCCTTTGGCATCTCCATGTAAGTAAGAGCTTCATCCAACTCAATATTCGCAACCTCTAGCACATGAGACGCGTCACTCACATACTTCTGGAGTTGCGATACATGAAAAACATTATGCACTCGATCAAGAGCCGGTGGCAAAGCTAGTCAATAAGCCACTTCACCTATCAGATCCAAAATCTCATAAGGCCCTATGAAATTCTGGCTCAAGTTCCCTCTCTTGCCGAACCTCATAACTCCACGCATATGTGACACTTTCAAAAGGACTTGGTCACCCACCTGAAAATCAATATCCCTGCGATGTAAATCTACATAGCTCTTTTACCGATCCTGGGCCGCCTTTATTTTTTGTCGAATCAAATGCACTTGTTCAATCATTTCTTCTACCATTGCGGTATCAAAACCACAACTTCTGCGCTATCATCCCAACACACCGGACTTCTGCACTTCCTCCCTTATAGTACCTCGAATGGTGCCATGCCAATACTCGCATGATAAATGTTGTTATATGAAGACTCGATCAAATCAAGTCGATTTTCCAAACTTCTACCAAACTCCATCATGCAAGCGCGTAACATATCCTCTAAGGTCTTAATGGTCTTCTCAGTTTGACCATCTGTCGCAGGATGAAATGATGTGCTTATCTTTAAAGTTGTTCCCATAAGTTCCTGCAACTCTTGCCAAACCACGAGATAAACCTTGTATCCCTATCAAACACAATATCCTTTAATATCCAATGTAGTCTTACCACATTCTTCCTGTATCCATTAGCCAGCTGAATCTTACTCCAAGTATCTTTCATTGGAAAATGAGCTTACTTCGTCAGACGATCGACAGTCACCCAAATTATGTTATTACCCTGCTGAGTACTCGGTAACCTCACAATAAAGTTCATAGATATCGACTCCTACTTCCACTCAGGTACTTCAAGTGACTGAATATTACCTTGTGGTCTTCGATGCTCCCCCTTGACTTTATGGCAAGTCAAACATCTAGCCACGAATTCAGCTACCTCATTCTTCATCCCGGGCCACCAAAAAGTCTATTTTAAATCCTTATATAGCTTGTTACCCACGGATGCACTGAATAAGGTGTGCAATGAGCCTCAGTCATAATCACTTTCTTCAACTCAGCATCATTTAGCACACACCACCTCCCATCAAACCGAACACTCCAATCTGCATGGATAGAAAACCTCGAAGTAGTACCATTTTCCACTCCTGCCTTCCATTCTCGAATCTTAGGATCAAGCACTTGCTTCCTCTTAATGTCATCATAAAGTTCGGGCTCTACAGTCAAATCACCAATGGCATCTCCCTTGTGAATCATTTGAATCCCCATCTGTGTCACTTCATCTTTCAATTTCATCAATGACAAAGCAGTGCATAACGAATGCACACTCTTTCTACCCAAAGTGTCAGCAACCACATTAGCCTTCTCCTTATGGTAGATGATCTTCATATCATAGTCACCAATCAGTTCCATCCATCTTCTTTGACGCATATTCAGCTCCTTTTGAGTGTAGATGTACTTCAAGCTCTTATGATCCGAAAACAGGCCGCCCCATATAAGTAGTGTCTCCAAATCTTCAAAGCAAACACAACTACACCCAACTCTAAGTCATGAGTATGATAGTTCTCTTCATAAGACATCAATTGCCTCGAAGCATAGGAAATCACCTTCGTATTCTGCATTAAAACACACCCGAAACCATTCTTCAAAGCATCAATATAAACCTTGAAGTTCTCACTCCCCTCTGGCAAAGCTAGGACATGAGCTGTAGTCAAACATTCCTTTAAGGTTTGGAATGTCGTCTCACAACTCTCATCCCAGCGAAATCTATTCTCTTTCCTCATCAATGTCGTCATAGGCCTAGCAATATTGGAAAAGTCATTCACAAACCGCATGTAATACCCAGCCAAACGCAAGAAACTCCGAATTTCGGTCACATATTTTGGTGCTTCCCAGTTTGACACCGCCTCAATCTTGCTTGGGTCCACGGCTACACCTTTCTTTCAAATCACATAACCCAGAAAGGCCACCTTCTCTAACCAGAACTCACACTTTGACAGCTTAGCATATAATCGGTTTTCGCGTAAAGTCTGCAATACCAATCTCAAATGCTCCTCATGCTCTTCCTTAGTCTTGGAATAGGCTAAGATATTGTCGATGAATACCACCACAAACCGGTCCAAGAATGGACTAAAGACCCAGTTCATCAGATCCATGAATACCGTCGGTGCATTGGTTAACCCAAAAGGCATCACCACATACTCGTAGTGACCATACTGCGATCAAAAAACTGTCTTAGGAATATCATCATCCGGAATCCTCAGCTGATGGTACCCTGACCTTAGATCAAACTTCGAGAATACTCCAGCCCCACTAAACTGGTAAAAAAGATCACCAATCCTCGACAATGGATACCTGTTCTTTACAGTGACATGGTTCAAGTCTCTATAATCGATGCACAACCTCAAGCTGCCATTCTTCTTCTTCACAAATAGATCTGGCGCTCCCCAAGGTGATATACTAGGTCTGATATATCCCTTATCTAGCAACTCGTTCAACTGCTTTTTCAGTTCTTCCAACTCTTTCGGTCCCATGCCGTACGATGCCTAAGATATAGGTCCCATCCCTGGTTTAAGCCCCAAACTGAAGTCAATGTTCCTCTTAGGAGGTAACTGATAAGGCTAAAGTCGTATCACCTTAGTCAAAGTAAACCTAAATTACTACTAACTAATAGCTAGCGGTAAGAAGGGTCGAATCCACAGAGAGGCGAGGTAATTATTCTAGTTCGTTAATATTTAAGTCTGTCTTAAAGTAACCAATTTTTGGGGGTTTTGAATGTTTGATTTCTAACAACTAATAACAAGTGAAATAAAGATAAATAACAATAATATTGAAGAGTCTAGGGATCGGGTTCACTAGGTAGTCATCAAAGGGTAAGGTTTAATTCATTGATTGAGCAATTTGTATTGTTGAAAGTCATATGATCGGTCGATTCTAATATGTCTTTCTAGATCTAAACTTAACATGCAATCGCTATTATTAAGTCGGTCTAATT
Source organism: Silene latifolia (assembly GCF_048544455.1). NCBI lineage: Eukaryota > Viridiplantae > Streptophyta > Magnoliopsida > Caryophyllales > Caryophyllaceae > Silene > Silene latifolia. The sequence goes on from NC_133537.1 coordinate 125,250,049, forward strand.
CAATTATCGTGGCCTATACTAGTCTTAACCCTGTCGATGATAATCCTAGTTTATGCAAGACTAATTAATCAATTCTGATCAGTAATTAATCAACTAGATTTAAGACGATAATTAAACAACAATCAAAAGCAGTTTAAAATCAATTCATAAGTAACCCCTTTTCTAACAACCTAGATCCCCTTTCACCCTAGATAAAAGATTTAGCTACTTATACTAATAACAATAACAACAATAGCAATAATAAGAAGCATGATTAAAAGCATGAAAGATGAACTAGTAATTGAAATAATAATTATTGAAGAAAGATTAGAACAATACTGTAAAGTAGCTTAGATCTGGACGTAAGAACAATAATCAAACTAAACTAAGTATTCTAAATTAGGGTGCGACTTTGGGTATTTAGAATAAAACATAACCGACTTAATAACAATTGCGGAAATTATAGAATAAATTGGTTCCTCGATCAAGCCCCATTGTACTCGATCGAGTCACCAAGTTCCTCGATCAATCCCGGCCATAGTTGATCGAGGCATCACTTGTTTCGGCTTCTTTCTTCGTGTTTTCTTCTTAACTTCTCTTCCTTCATTCTCATAGATTCCCGTGCCATGCTTCGTGTATTCCTTCATGCCTACTCCGCGATGCCCATTTCATGCCTTTGCTCCTCAAATGCATCATTCCTGCATTAAACATAAAAAAGCGGAAGTATCAACGTTCTAACATAAAAGTCATGTAAATGAAATAATCTAGCAAGAAAACCGTATCAAAAGCAATTAACGGGAGACATAAATATGTATATAATTATGGCTCATCAAACTCCCCCAAACCATCTCTTTGCTTGTCCTCAAGCAAAGTAACACACAATACAAAAGGCAATCATACAAATGGCGAATAAACAACTCAGAGCTAATGTTTAATACATACAAATCCCAAGCTATCCATATCTATAACAAAGAAATGACCAAAGTGTACCAATAAAACAAACTCAAAGGTACGGGAAATAGAAAACGCAGATCAAGTCTCATGTCACCATACTATAGACAAATACTAAATACCTTTCGATCCAGACAAATTAGTCTGATTCTCGCGGATTTCAATCATGCACTAATAAGTATGTAAGGGCGAGTTATATGTGAAGATAGAAAGAAGTAGAAGCACTCACTCGACTTATGAAACATGCATGCAATCTAATGTGATAGAGATTTCCCAAATTAATATGTAATCACAATATGTAGACTATCAAGGATAATAAGGGTGGCAAATGGGTTAAAGGGATAAAAATGGTCTGTGCCAAAGCACGTTATGGATATGTGGAGCTAAGGCGGAAGTCGCAGTGCTAAACCCAAATCAAATCTTAAAATAACAAATGACCCCAACTTAGAGAAATGATCTCAACTTTACAACACATGAGAGCGAATGAAGTACTCTCCAAAAATGCATTAGACTCTACGATCATCCTTTTGATCCTTGATAAAACCAAATGAAGCAATCTCTTTTCTTTTCTTTCTTCTTTCTTTTTCTTTTTTTTTTTGGCAAGTGGCAAGGAAGGTTCCTATACAGCTCTTAAGGCCCGCCTAGCTAGACGGTGGGCCTCCCCGTTCGAAACCCTGTAAACATAGCTAAGACACAGACAATGAAAGTAAGTAGATAAAGACCCAATATCCTCCAGGATTCCTTTGATCTAATAATGCTGATCCTCCTTTCCAGCCCATTGAAGAATAAGTTGAAGGCAATCGGAAGAGATTTCCAGGTGAAGAATACTACATCCTCTGGCCCATCGAATAACCTCTTTTACCCCTAGGGTTTCAGCTTGAAGAGGTGATTCCACCTGACACTTCAAACTTCCTTCAAAACACATCCCACCAGAATCCTGAAACGCAATCCATCCGATACGAGCCTTACCAGATTTTTCCCAACTTGCATGAACTTTTACCCTTGTCATTATACATGAGCCAAAGCTGCCCACCCCATAGACGGGTCTTCCTTCCTTAATCATGACAAGCTCATTCTCCCATTCCTGCTCAGTTTGACTAGATCCCATACCTTTATCCCCCTTTCCATCATCATCATCCTTCAGAGCTTTAAAAACCAAAGATACCAAACGATTGTAGAATATGAAAAAACTAAAGGGGCTGACCTCCTCCCCTCTAAAGATAACCCCATTTCTACAATTCCAGATGCACACAACAACATCCAAGAAAAGAATAATACGAGACTTACTCTCCTTCAGCTGATTGAAGTAGCAAATCCAATTAATAATCCAATCACCCACAAGAATATTAGGTAAATGTGAAGTGAAAATACCTAATGGTGAACTTGCCCAAATTCTAGAGACGAAGGCGCAGTCCCGAAAAAGGTGATCAATAGTCTCCATCTCCCGACTCACCTTTCGGCAAAGGGGACAAGTCGCGTCTCGTTCCATATTTCGTTTAACAAATTCCCAGCCCACCGGAAGAGAATTTGTGATGATCTTCCAAATCAGGATCTTCCATGTTTGCGGTCCAGGTAGTCTCCACAATTTACTCTTGCAAAACCTTTTCCTTTCTTCGCTTAACCTACTCCTATCTGCATTTGAAGACTTCACCTCATAATAATCCTTGAAAATAAGTCCATAACCACTTTTTACATTGTACTTTCCATTCCTTGTGAGTGGCCAAATCACCTCGTCTTCAACTTGCCCTTCGCTTAGCGGAATAGCCAAGATCCTATTAGCACTTTCCTCCTCAAATATTAACTTGATCAATCCTTCATTCCACCTCTCATTTCCTGAGGTAAGGTCCCTTACCCTCAGATCCTTTAGGAAATTAAATTCCGGTAGTAATAAAGTTGCCACAGGTTCTGGGTTACTACCATTTATCCATTTTGAATTCCAGACATTAAGATTTGACCGTAATCCAGGTCTCCAGCAAAGGTTGTCCAGGATAAAGCTCAACTCATACAATACGCTTTTAGTCCCCCAAGAATTAATCCCCCTTGGCCTATAAGTTAAATCCGTTAGACAATCCCTTCTGCCAAAATTCCCTCTGAAGACCGAGCAAAAAAATGATTTTTCATTCGTCACGAGTCTCCATGCATGTTTTGCAAGTAAGGCCTTATTAAGACACTCAATGTTACGAATCCCAAGTCCTCCCTCACTTTTTGGAAGACTAGTGAACAACCTACTACACCAGTGAAGAGAATTTCCCGATCTACATCCAGTCCACCAAAAATGCGACAAACGAGAGTGAATCTTATTTGTCACACTTACAGGTATTTTGAAGACCGATAGAAAGTAATTAGAGATATTCGACAGAACAGATGAGATCAAAGTTAATCTCCCCGCTGGTGAGAGGAAAACACCATTCCAAGAGGAAATGCGCCTCGTAACATTTTCGATGAGTCCTTTGAATATAGATTTTTTGCTACCTTGAAACTCGGTCGGCATACCCAGGTACTTACCGATCCCTTGATTCCTTTTAATTTTTAGTACCTTGATACAGGTTCGAATTTTTGCTAACTTCATGCTTGGACTAAAAAGAATTCCACATTTATCTTCATTGATAACCTGGCCCGAAGCCCTACAATAGCTTCTTTAGATGGTGAATAGACTTACCTTTATCTTGTAAGAAGAAGATCGAGTCATCCGCAAAGAAAAGATGAGTTAAAGGATTCACGCCCCGGCAGATCTGAATACCTCGGATGCATCCTTTTCTCTGAGCATTAGCCAACGTTGCAGTTAAAGCTTCCTTTTCTTTCAATTCTTTTTTTTTTTTCGATTTTTTCCTTCTTTTTTTCTTTTCTTTTTTTTTTCTTTTCTTTTGCTTCATATTTTTTCTTCTTTTTCCAACACAAGGATACAACACAATTGCTAATTAATTCTACAACACTCACAATTGACAATAATAGTCCCAAACCCAAACATAGTAGTAAAATAGACATGATAAACAAGCAACTGCGACTGTCCCGATAAGAGTAGGCAAATTCTAGATTGTAGCTATCAAATAGGATATGAAATGGCTACAAGGTTCAAACGGGCTAACAAAACAAGGTAATGTATGACTTATTTGAACGGTAAGAACTGCCTATCCACATGTACTTAGTCAAATGAACGCAATAAAAGTATCAATAAATCAATGTCACACTTATGTAGTTTGATATTACATATTCCACAAGGAGAAACCACACTCAAGCCTATTTGACAATGAGACCAGTTTATTGATGTTCCTGGCCTAGGAAGCTCTATAGACCTCAGAATTTAAGTAGTTTACCAACATAATTGTGTCAAATCTAATTAGCATAAGGCATGTCAATATGGTTAAGACTTGAATTATGAGCTTTGTTTCCATGATTAACAGGTCAAAACAATGTACATGGACAACTATTTGGGATTCAAATGCAAAAACAATGCAATTTAATATCATTGTTATTTAATTCACCAAGACTCAACCTAAAACAAAGGAAAAACATGTTTTTGTATTTTGAAAATTTTTAATGTTTATGTATTTTTGATATAAAAGCACACAACATAAATAAAGACTCCTCCCCCAAACCTAAATGTCACAGTGTCCTCATTGTGATGCCTACAGCATAACAATCACACAAAAATTTCCAGCAACCTAAAGGACACAACTAACAAAAGGAATGGGAAATACTTAAGATATTACAATAAAAGAAGGTACAAGGAAAGAGAATACCGGGTAAGAGCTGAGGAATTCCCCTAAACCAGCTGCAAAAATAGGGGAAAAATATCAACCGCGCAATTCCATCATCGTCTGGCTACGTTTCTGACCCAAAAGAACGTGGGTACTCGATCGAGCCTGCCATCACTCGATCGAGGCACCATCTGGCGAGCACTTTCTGCATTCAAAACAAATGCGCACACAAACCACAATCAATACAACTTAAAGCGCGTAATAGTAAATCAAAAGGTAGCGTATGTGCTACACACAAGCATAAGTAGCACCAATAAATAGTCCAAGAGAAAATAAATGACAAATAAAGTTCTTGCTCATCAAACTCAAAGTCTAATATAAAATATGAGCAATGTTCATCATTCTTCAAGTCATCATCACTTGGTAGGAGATAGGGCACTTCATCCGTCATAAGAGCTTCATCAAAAACTTTGACTGGCTCCTCTCTGAAAATCTCAGCTTCTAAAGCATCCAACTCGGCTTCTATGTCAACACTCTAATCACAGCTGTAAATTGGCTCAAGAGGAGGATCATCTCCATATATCAACTTCTCTATCTCGTCCACTTCCTTGCTCCATGGATATAACGCAGCAGTAGGGGCGTCAAGTGGATTCCTGTCAAAACATAAAGCAATACAATCATCAAAAGTAGGATCAAGAGCAATAATCATATGACAAGAAGCTTTTAAATCAGGAGGACGTGATGCTTTGTCAAGACCAAAAGTGATAGTATTATCTCCAATATTGAACATAAGACTCCCATGTCTAACATCTATAACCGTCCCTGCAGTATGCAATAATAGGAATACGAGAATCTTCAGCTATATCTATCACTACAAAGTCGACTGGGATGAAAAATTTCTCTATTCTAACTGGCACATCTTCTAAGATACCTATAGGGTGCTTAATCGACTTGTCACCCAATTGAATAGTCATGCTAGTACATTTAAGCTTAGTCATATTTAATTGATTGCAAATTTTATACGACATGACACTGACGCTCGCTCCCAAATCACATAAAGCATTATCAATAGTTAAAGGGCCTATAGTATAAGGAATAGAAAAACTCCCTGGATCCTCTTAAGCTTAGGTGGAGAGTTGGCTTGTAATGCGGCGTAGCATTCATGAGTGAACGCGACAGTCTCCACTTCATCAAAAGACCGCTTCTTTGACAAAATCTCTCTCAAAAACTTAGCATGAGCCGGCACTTGAGTTACCATTTCAGTGAATGGCACAATCACTTGAAGATTCTTTACTACCTCCATGAACCTTCCAAACTGTTGTTCAAGCTTGGATTTCTGCAATCTTTGACGAAAAGGTAGTTGAATGTAATCGGCTCGGCTTATTTTGCATTAGGAGTACGTTTGGAAGCATCGTCGTCAGTTACAGGAGTGACTCGATCGAGTCCAGTAGTCACTCGATCAAGGAACCTACTTTTGTCCAATGCCGTAGCTGAAACACACGAAAAATCACCATCAAGAGGGGTTCCTCGATCGAGCTCAAGGTGAACTCGATCGAGTAGCTTGGTTTCTCGATCGAGCCTTGTTCTACTCGATCGAGGATCCTCTGCAGATCCGTCTTTTTTGCTTTTCTCGCTTTTCTTCAAATCCCGTGTTTCAGTTTCGTCAATTTCTTTTTCATCGTCACTTAGCTCCAAATTTCCCAATCCCTTAGGATACATGTAGGGAACCTCATCTTCACTAATGGGCATGTCCGAACCTTGATAATAAGCGTTGCTCCTCAAAGAAATAGCGTTAACTTGCTCATGTGCTTTTTTACCTTGAGGAGGAAGACCAGACTGTTTTGAAGGATTTTGAGCCGCCATTTGAGCAACTTGACTATCGAACATCTTATTGTGAGCCATGAGTTTGGAAATCTGAGCCGTTTGCTTCTGTTGCATTGACAAAGTTTGTTGTAAGAGAGCTCTCAACTCTGCCATCTCATTATTAGGAGCTTGAGGAAGAGGTTGCATTTGTTGAAAACCTCCTTGATTTTATCGAACAAAACTTCCTTGTGGCTGGTTACCACGATTTGGAGGAATTATATAAGTATTTTGCGGCGGGGCTTGAGCATAAGCATTCTGACTCCTTTCAGGGAAGAAGTTAGAATAAGGAGTACCTTGCTTGAAAGACTGGAAGGCATGAACTTGCTCAATGGTACTCATACATTTGGCCGCGGTGTGGCCATCTATCCCACATCTCTCGCAGGACACCTCTTATTGGACCATGTGAACCATCTCTTGATTACCCAAAGACTGAGTAGTCTTCAATTCGGCTATTTGAGCAAGTATGGTCTCCAACTGTGCCGCGACAACACTATCTGTACCACTTCCTCTCTTACTTCCTCTAGGTTACCATACTCAGCATATTTTGCATTAGGAGTTCGTTTGGAATCATCGTCGTCAGTTATAGGAGTGACTCGATCGAGTCCAGTAGTCACTCGATCAAGGAACCTACTTTTGTCCAATGTCGTAGCTGAAACACGCAAAAAATCACCAGCAGGGGGGGTTCCTCGATCGAGCCCGAGGTGAAATCAATCGAGTATCTTGGTTCCTCGATCGAGCCTTGTGCTACTCGATCGAGGATCCCCTGCAGATTCGTCTTTTTTTCTTTTCTCGCTTTTCTTCAAATCCCGTGTTTCAGTTTCGTCAATTTTTTTTTCATCGTCACTTAGCTCCAAATTTCCCACTCCCTTAGGATGCATGTAGGGAACCTCATCTTCATTAATGGGCATGTCCGGACTTTGATAATAAGTACCACTCCTCAAATAAATAGCGTTAACTTGCTCATGTGCTTGTTTACCTTGAGGAGGAAGATCAGACTGTTTTGAAGGATTTTGAGCCTCCATTTGAGCAACTTGAGTATCCAACATCTTGTTGTGAGCTATGAGTTCGGAAATCTGAGTCGTTTGCTTTTGTTTCATTGACAAAGTTTGTTGTAAGAGAGCTTTCAACTCTGCCATCTCATTATTAGGAACTTGAGGAGGTTGCATTTGTTGAAAACCTCCTTGATTTTGCCAAACAAAGCTTCCTTTTGGCTGGTTACCACGATTTGGAGAAATAATATAAGTATTTTGCGGCGGGGCTTGAGCATAAGCATTCTGACTCCTTTCAGGGAAGAAGTTAGAATAAGGAGTACCTTGCTTAAAAGACTAGAAGGCATGAACTTGCTCAATGGTACTCATACACTTGGCCGCAGTGTGGCCATCTATCCCACATCTCTCGCAGGACACCTCTTGTTGAACCATGTGAACCATCTCTTACTTACCCAAAGACTGAGTAGTCTTCAATTCGGCTATTTGAGCAAGTATGGTCTCCAACTGTGCCGCGACAACACTATCTGAACCACTTACTCTCTTACTTCCTCTGGGGTTACCATACTCAGTTGTGTGAGTATCTATCTGATCAATCAACTTCCATGAATTACCGTCATTAGTGTTATCTTGGAATCTCCCATTAGCAGCTGAATCAAGCAAGGCTCTATGATCGTCATACAACCCGTTGTAAAACTGGTTGCAAAGGAACCAATTTCGAAACCATGGTGAGGGACGGACCAAACAAGCCGTTTGAAACGAATCCAAGCTTCATTAAAGTCTTTGGTGGGACCTTTCTTAAAACTTGTAATCTGACTTCTAAGGGCATTAGTTTTCTGTGGTGGAAAATACCTCTTGTAGTATGCAAGAGCTAGAGAAGTCCAATTAGTAATTGCGTCGGTCTCCATGTCTAAGTCCCGTAACCACTCAGCTGCATCATCTATCAAAGAGAAAGGAAATAAGGTCTGTTTCACCTGATCTTGAGTCACCGCAGCTGTTAAAGGAATAGAACAACAATAAGTAACAAACTTCTCCATATGCTTTGCGGGGTCCTATCCAGCTTTTCCTCCAAACATATTTCTCTCTACTAAGCTTATATAAAAAGGCTTGATCTCAAAAGTCCTTTATCAGTGGTAGGGAGCTTGAAGCCTTTAGGAATAGAAGCAACCGTGGGTTCAGAATGACTTGCCAAGGTCGGCATTTTTGATGTTGTAGGAGTAACTAGTGTAGAAATAAGTGTGTTCTCTTCAAAGGACGAATCTTCTGCAAATGTATAACGCTCGTAGTCAAGTGTACTCAAGTCTTCCACCTGACTTACTTCTCTTTGAAACTTTTGTCTGTAGCGAAAAGTCTTTTCTGCCTCGGGATCAAAAGGTCTAATCTCTAACCTGTTAGATATGGGTATACACGAAAATAACAAGAAAAGATAAAATTGTCTCAAGGAACTGATGCTCTTTGAGACAAAAGACAAAAATAAACAAAAACAAATAGAAAAATTGTTGCCTCCCCGACAACGGCGCCAAATTTGATAAGGCTAAAGTCGTATCACCTTAATCAAAGTAAACCTAAATTACTACTAACTAATAACTAGCGGTAAGAAAGGTCAAATCCACAGAGAGATGAGGTAATTATTCTAGTTTGTTAATATTTAAGTCTATCTTAAAGTAACCAATTTTTGGGGGTTTTGAATATTTGATTTCTAACAACTAATAACAAGTGAAATAAAGATGAATAAAAATAATATTGAAGAGTCTAGGGATCAGGTTCACTAGGTAGTCATCAAATGGTAAGGTTTAATTCATTGATTGAGCAATTTGTATTGTTGAAAGTCATATGATCGGTCGATTCTAATATGTCGTTTTAGATCTAAACTTAACATGCAATCGCTATTATTAAGTCGGTCTAATTCAATTATCGTGGCCTATACTAGTCTTAACCCTATCGGTGATAATCCTAGTTTATGCAAGACTAATTAATCAATTATGATCAGTAATTAATGAACTAGATTTAAGATGATAATTAAACAACAATCAAAAGCAATTTAACAATCAATTCATAAGTAACCCGTTTTCTAACAACCTAGATCCCCTTTCAACCTAGATAAAAAATTTAGCTACTCATACTAATAACAATAACAAGAATAGCAATAATAAGAAGCATGATTAAAAGCATGAAAGATGAACAAGTAATTGAAATAATAATTATTGAAGAAAGATTAGAACAATACCGTAAAGTAGCTTAGATCCGGAAGTAAGAACAATAATTAAACTAAACTAAGTATTCTAAGAGAGTTTTAGAGGAGTTCTACCAAACTAACGGAAAAATAAAGCGTCCCTAAATGTAACACCCCCTCATACCAAGGTACCTTACCAAGGACTACCCTAGCATGAAAGGTTGTTACCATCTCGGTTTCCCGAGGTTAGTATATCAAAGTTACAAATTCCAAACAACATTTATTAACATATAAAGAGTTAGCGATTACATTATCTCAGACCAACTCAAACTAAAAGTATAAGGATCTCAATACAACTGAAATCAAAGACAGTTAAACTCGTAACAGCGGAAGCTAGACTCGAGTGGTGACTCCCCATGGCTAAAGAACTGCATCACCTGTCACAATCTGCTCACAATCCCCGAATGGAGCACCACAGATTTTATAAAACAACAACGGGGTCAGTTACTGAATAAGTAAAATAAGACAAGTGCATAAAGAAACCACCTGATCATCCTCCATCCCCGGTCGCCCGATCTCACACAGTAACCAACTACACAGCGAGGTGTGTAGCCCTACCAGACTACCCATCACAACAAGTAGCCCACGCCGCCAGTGGGGGACCGCAGCCAATCCCCACCAAAATCCCTCTCATCAACGAGCGATAACCCTGTCCCTTAATGTGCACATCCTCTCCCGTGACGGGTTCCACGGAGGGCGAACTAGGGCGTGAAGCCACTCCCGCAAGTGACTCCACCACAACCATCACAACATCATCACAACCACCACCACACCAACACTCCGATGATCAGCAGACAACAATCATACACAATGCACAAACATCTAAAATCAATTAGACAGAACTGAGTAGGAAAACCTTACCTTTTCGCAATCCAAGCACACTCAAGCAATCAATTATGATCCTTCATATATCCACCACCTACATAACATAATTCTGTATAATTACCACCTACTAAATCAATTAATCATGCACATAACCTAGACTCATCATAACTAAATAGGAATATCAACTTAAAGAACAAACACGACTTTTCCTGAATTTCCAGCACATGCCAGACTCAGAATAAAATACATAACTAATTCCAGAAAACTCGAATCGATGCAAGGCCAACTGTATTGGAACCCAATGAGTCTTAGCTACAAATTATATCTAACAAAGTTTTCTCAAATTCCAAACTTATCAAGGGTTTTCGGACTGATTTCCAAAATCTGATAGAATCCGTCGCATAAAAAGTATTTATTCATAAAACGAGTTTAAAACATTACTTTTCAGAAATTCCAAATTCCACTGTCATCTAGACTCTACAAAGATTATTTATGAAAAAGTCCCAAAACTGAATCGACATATAAATTAGTGTTTCAAATCATTTTCCACAACCAAATCAGATTCGCAAACTTTTCAGTGACATGTTCATAAATAAATCACCTAGGACAAACCATAAGGAATTTGACCACGAAATTTGATATGCATAAACTAGACTTCAAATAAATAGGACTCTCTTTTCAAACTTTTCGAAGACAACGAATTTAAAATATTGTAAACAATTGAATGAAATCGACTCACCAACAGGGAAATCGAATTAGGTTGAAAAACATGAGAAATCTCCAATCCAATGAAAGGCTCGACACTCTTCTTCCTCTCCCTCTCTCTAGGTTTAAAAAATGGTTTTTAGAGATGTTAAAATGAACTAGAAATGATATAAGCATTATAACGATATCCTTGGTCAAAACATAAAAGAAACCGTCAACTTGCTGAACCGATTTACTCGGTCAAGTGCACTCGGCCGAGTAACACACACTCGACCGAGTACCAACCAAGTACTCGACCGAGTACTCCAACTAAAATACGGAGTATTACAGTCTTTCCTCCTTAAAAAGAACTTCGTCCCCGAAGTTCCAACCCAACCTATAAAACATGGACACTTAACAGTAACTCCACCAACCACGCTTACTTCCACACTATGGCTCACAATATCGTCTCAACTACAGCGTAAACTCTCAATGCTAACTCCACAGTACTATCGGATACCCACAACATAAGTGTTCCCAACTCTGTCTTACTTCCATAACGCTCACTAGCACCCTCAATACCAAGACAATCCACCAAACAAGATCAACCGTCAAAACGGAATGTTACATACTACCACCCTTAAAACGAACTTCGTCCTCGAAGGTTACTCACACTCGTAAACATCATACTACTACAAGCACTGTCATTACGTGTAATAAAATTAACCCCAATACAAATCCATCCTTTACTCTACACCAACATTCAAACTTCCTATTATACTATAACTGTTGGAATATGTGTCCTCCGACAATAATGCGATCACAACTGTTGATCATGATGATCACATGTTTAAATCTCATTTTAAGAATACATGTAGGATGTAATTTTTTTATTGTCAACTGGTCCACACATATCGGTAATGATTGGCTGACTAGAGTTTGACATTACTGTCGTACGACGGTGGTGATCAGTTGATCCCCTTAGGTCATACCTAAAGGGTAACACTCTTAATTGATTATTTAATTGATCGTATGACGATACGGGTTAATTAAATTACTTAAAATTGACGGACGATTTTGGAAGTAATATTTACGTATCTCATTATAATATGATTAAATAAGATATGGTCTAAGTGATCGAATTGTTTTATTACTTAGATGAAATTATTGTTTACGGAAACAATTGAAACTGAATGAATAATTTATTATAAGTACAGAATGTTGTAGTTTATAATTCGGAAACAATTTTGGTACAAGTAATTATGAATTACAATGATAGATTTTTATAAGTGACATATTTTATTAATATGTTGATTTTTATACATTTTATAAATAAGATGTCATGTAATGTGTCACATGTGACATTTTGACAAAATCACAAATAAAATGGACTCATCCATTTTATGTGTGTGTACCAAAATGGAGGAAGCATTAGGATAAAATTGTGTTGATTATTTATAAGTGGAAGACATAATTATAAAACCTAATGATAGCCATGCAACATAGCCTTCTCTTGGGAAGAAAAGGAGAGAATGCATTGGGCTCTCTCTCCTCTCCCCTTTTTCGGTTTTCAAAGAGCAAAAGTAGAGAGTTTTTCTCTATTATTATTCATTCATACACATGATGATTTTTCTAGTGTAAGAAACACATCTAACTCTCTAAGAAAAACTAGAGAAATAAAACCTCCAATATTATCTTCTCTTGACCGAAATTACAAGAGACAAAACAATATTTTGGGTCAATTTTAGTAAGATTATTATTATTCTAGATCTAATAATATTAATCTATTAAGGGGTTATTGTAATACCCCGTATTTACCCCGTATTTTATTATCGATTGAGCGAGATATTATTATTTAATGGTAGCGTAAAGGTAATGGTAAAAGCGTAAAGGTATTTGATTGATTCATGTTGTAAGATGAGTCGGGTTTATAGTTTTAGGTGGCATGTTGGGTCAAGGTGTTATAACCCATTTACCCACTTACCCATTTACCTTTTTACCTCACCAAAACCCTAAAACGAAACCCTAATCCAACCTTAAAACCCAATCCCCCTTCCTACCGTCATTTTTCACATCACCATCATCAACCCCTTTTCTTTCACGCCTCAAGCATCATTTACAGCCAACGAGCGCACGCCGGTGAGCGTGGAGGGAGTAGGGTCTGCCGTGAGTGTAGGGAGGCCGTTGCTGGTGGACGAGGGTGGTTGTACTGGCTGGAATAGCACAGATCGACGACCGTCATAGGTAAGGTCCTCTGTTTTTCATTTTTGTCACGGTAGTTTGATCTGAGTTGTGCGTCGTTTAGGGACTGTTGTAGTAGTTGTCGGGGTGTGGGATGGGTTGCTGGTGGTGAGTCGAGTCGTGTGGTGGTGGATTGAGTGGTTGTCGTCGCTGTTGGTGGTTGCAGTGGTGGTGATTAGGTGTCGGGTTTGATATGGGGTTTTTCGTTGCATTTCAGACATAGGGTAATGGGGTGGCACCACCGTGGACTTGGGGGAGGTCGAATCGGTGGTGCCACATGTGTCAGGGTCGCCTTTCGACGGTGGTGTCAAGGGTGGTGGTTGGTAAGGTGACGGGGTTGTGTCGTGGTGGCAGGCGAGTTGAAAAGGGGGCTGGTTGTAGCGTTTGTGGCGGCAGGGACGCAAGCAGGGGGTGTTGGTGGTGGTGGTTCTGACCACCGGCGAGGGTCGACCACGTTGGTGGTGGTGGGAGGTGACCAGGCCAGACCTGGTGTCAGGCCTGGTGGTCGGCGGTGAGGGTTGGTGGCTGTTGGAGGGAGTTGTGTCGGGTTGAAGGGGGTGTGTTTGTGGGTCGGGTTGAATTATTGTTTTTGGGTAATTTTGTTACGGTTTTTATTTTAGTAAGTCGGGAATGTATTTCTATTATTTCTATTATTTACATTATTAGTTTTAGTTATTAAGTTAATATTAAGTAGCGGTGACGGAATAATATATTTAAGCTTTGAGTCGGGATTTTATTTCGGGAAGGTTACTATTTTTAGTAACCTGCTATTTTTGGTAATTGCTATTTTGGAAACTTCCCATTTTAGGAAACTTTCTATTTTGGGTAACTTATATTTTTAGTAACTTCTAATTTGGGAAAGTTTCTACTTATAGTGACTCTTGGGAACGGGAATAGTTAAGTGAATTAATTATGTTATGTATATGTTTAGGTGGCGAGTTTCGGGTGGAGTACTTCTGATCTGCAGTTAGCTTACTACCGCTATTTGAGGTAGGGGAATACACTGGACTTGATATAGTACTATGTGACTGGATTGACTGAATCGGTGATTTACATGTTATAATATGATTGTCTGATTTAATTCCGTTAAGTATTATCGTTGAACTGTTTTAATATATTATTGCATCGGAGTTGGTGGAGGTGGAGGTGAGTATGGTGTGGTGATAAGGCCCGGGCGGGTTCTCGCAGACTTGCCCCGGTGTCCTCAACAAGTGAAGTGGCGGATCGACTACGGTCGATGTATAGTCTACCGGGGATCGGTATGGCTGGGTTGTCCGGGTTATGAGTTGTGATGGCGGTGGTGGTGATGGAGGAGCTTGTGCATTATGTTGCTGTTTTATTGTATTATCTACTCACCCGCGGTGACCCGTGTATTCGTGTACGCCTGTGATGATCCAATTATTGGGGAGCAGATTGACAGGTATTTCAGAGACTGATGGGAGCTGGCCGGGAAGAGAGCTTGGATGACGGACTTAGTGCCTAGCCCACCTTAGTCTTATTAGTAGTTTTATCAGACTTTATCTTTTGGCCGTATTTTGGAGACTTGGTTTTAATTCCAGTTGTAATCTCACTATAAACATTTTAATAAAGTACTGTGTTTCTTTCCTTTGTTATCTACTGCCTCGGGTTTCCGAGATGGTAACACCGTTATTTATCTGAGGAGTCCTAGTTCAGGCCCTTAAATAAATGGGGGTGTTACAAAGTGGTATAAGAGCGAACGATCCTCAGGCCTAAACCAATGAATCTAATGAATTTAGGAAGAGTCAAATAAAATGAACCCCGGGATAGAACTTTTAGGAGCACACTAAAGGTAAGGGATGAGTTAGGGGCCCCCTCACACCGAACCATTGGCCCTCTCAGTTTGACCCGGGTACCTTGAGATCATATGAGAGAAAAAGGGTAGAGTAGGAAAGTTGTATGATATTGAACTTGAAAAACTATTCCATGATATGAGAAATTGGGCAAGGTGATATGCTGTTAGTATAAGTACACATGTATTTATTTGTGATTCGGAGGTAAGAATTGGCATGATAATGAAGTAAGATAGTTATATATATGATGCTTAAGATTTTAAGATGGATGTTATGTCTAGTGATATGCGGTTATGTGATCCCTGAACCATGTTAGCTAGATATGTAGGGTAGGAGATGATTAGAATTGACTAGAGTAGCCGAAGTGATTCTAGTGTTGCAGGGAACATCACTAACTCTCCTAATTTTTTTTATAGACATGCCGCCGAAAAGGGATACCGCTGCTAATGACACCCAAGCGGAGTTGAATAGGCTCCGAGCTGAGAACGAGGCCCTAAAGGCCAAACGAGTGGATCCGGGAAAGATGAGCACCATTGTGGCAAGGCATAACCCCACAATATTCACTGGAGAGGGGGAACCTCAATTGCTGGGGGAATGGTGTAGAGAATTCACCAACTGTTTGAACCGATAGCATGTCCGTAAGAGTGCAGTGGACCAAGTCGCCCACTATCTTAGGGCCCACAGTAGGTGGTAGTGGACCGGGGAACAAGGTGGAGATACGAGAGGTTGCTAGGGATCTTGAGACGGGACATGTGTCTTGGTTGGAATTCCAAGAGTTTCTGAAGAATGAGTTCATGCCCGAGTTCCAAAAAGCCAAACTACGGGAGGAGTTTGACACTTTCAAGATGACAGAAGACATGACCGTGGAGGCTTATCATCGGAAATTTCGGCAGTTATCCTCATACATTGATGACTTCGGGCATAATGAGGCTATGATGGCTATGAGGTTTGAGCGGGGACTCACTATGGACATCAAGAAGAGGCTCACAGCAGCTCCACCCACTACAGTTCAGGACATCTACTTGAGGGTCGGTGTTCGCCGAGAGGCTCTCGGATCGATCAAGGCCGATAAGAAAGGCAAGGCCGAGAAAAGGAAGTGGAGACCACGAGCGATAATCTTTGGGGCAAAGAAGCGAGTTCGGGCAGATATGGTGGGTACTCCACTAACAGTGCACCAGGGGGTATGAGAGCACAGAGTGGAGGCGGCTTCAGGGGCACCAGCGGGGGAGGTAGCTCTGCGGGGATTACTTGTTTTGGCTGTGGAAAGACAGGACACAAGAGATTTGAATGCCGATCATCTGGGGTGAATCAGTCCGGTGGATACAGGGCACTTATGTCCGGGTTCGGTGGCTCTCGTTCGGTGGGGTCCGGGTATAACGCTTATCGCACACCTATGTCTCGACTTTGGGGGAGGTGCGAGGTCCGGAGCTAAGTGATTACCGTGGAAGCTACAACAACTACCGGAACCGTAACCAGCAGAGTCGGCAGAGAGCGGGAGTACCAACTTTCGAAGACCGCAAATGAGGGGAACAAACAACTGGAGCGGCGTCTTCAAGTCGAGTGGGGCTAAGTCCGGCGGCAAGCTCTTTGCCATGGGCAAGGAGCGACTAAGAATGACGCTCATGTGGTGACTGGTACATTTCCCGTTAACTCTAAACCCACCTTTGTGTTGTTTGATTCCGGAGCTACACATTCCTTTATATCGCGGAACATGCCGAGTCTTAAACCTTAAGTCATATGATAGAATTGTTGATTCGGTAGTTGTACCTTCTGGGAGTCGGTGTCTTGTGATAGGGTCTACACTCGGGGTACCAATCCAGATCGGAGAGGTTGTGTTTCACCGTGACCTTATAGAGTTTCCCTTGGGGGGTTTTGAGGTGATTCTGGGGATGGACTGGTTAGGGAAATACAAGGCTTTTATCGACTGCTATCAGAAGAAAATCTCATTGAGGGGACCTAAGGGAACTAGGGTGTCTTATAAGGGGTATGTGGTCAAGCCAAGAGTCAAATTCATATCTGTTAACACCCTAAAGTCGAGTCTGAGGAAAGGGGATCGGTTGATCTTGTGTCGATGTGGGATAGTCGGTCGGAGACCCCTAAGGTGTCCGAGATTCCGGTGGTGAGGGAGTTCGAGAGAGTATTTCCGGAGGACATTCCAGGGTTGCCACCGAAAAGAGAAGTGGACTTTTCCATTGATCCAAGCCGGGCACAGACCGATTTCTAAACCACCTTACCGTATGGGACCAAAGGAGATGGAGGAATTGAAGAAGCAGTTGGATGAGCTAGCAGAGAAAGGTTACATACGGCCTAGTGTTTCACCTTGGGGAGCACCAGTGTTGTTTGTCAAGAATAAAGATGGAAGCTTGAGACTTTGCGTGGATTACCGTGAGTTGAACAATGTGACCATCAAGAACCGTTATCCTTTGCCAAGGATCGATGATTTGTTCGATCAATTAAGTGGAGCCGGAGTTTTCTCTAAGATCGATCTGAGGTCGGGTTATCACCAGTTGAGGATTAAGAACGAAGATATACCTAAGACCGCTTTAACGGTATGAGCACTATGAGTTCGTGGTCATGCCATTCGGGTTGACTAATAATGCGCCAGCAGATGTTCATGGACTTGATGAATCGAGTGTTCAGTCCTTACCTGGACAAGTTCGTGGTTGTGTTCATCGATGATATCCTGGTGTACTCCAAGAATGAGGAAGAACATGAGGAACATTTGAGGTTAGTCTTGAAAACCTTGGAGGAGAACCAGTTATATGCCAAGTTGAGCAAGTGCGAGTTCTGGTTGAAGAAAGTTGCTTTTCTGGGGCATGTGATTTCCAAGGAAGGGGTGTCGGTTGATCCTAGTAAAATTGAGGCAGTGACAAGATGGCAGAGTCCTAAGAATGTGGGTGAGATCCGAAGCTTCTTTGGGCAAGCAGGTTATTATCGAAGATTTGTCAAGGACTTCTCAAAGATCGCAAAGCCATTGACGTCATTGATGCGGAAGGAGAACAGGTTTGTTTGGGATGAGAGTTGTGAGGAGGCGTTTCTAACCCTCAAAGAACGTCTCACTACAGCTCCTATCCTTGCACTACCAGATGGGAATGATAATTTCGAGGTGTATACTGATGCTTCCAAGAAGGGTCTGGGGTGCGTATTAATGCAGAACGGGAAGGTAATCGCTTACGCTTCTCGACAATTGAAGACCTATGAGGAGAATTACCCTACTCATGATCTAGAGTTGGGGGCAGTGGTGTTTGCGCTTAAACTATGGCGACATAATCTTTATGGAGCTACCTTCAAAGTGTTTTCCGATCACAAGAGCTTAAAATACATTTACACACAGAAGGAGTTGAACATGAGACAGAGGAGATGGATCGAATTGATTGGCGACTATGACATGGAGATACTTTATCATGAGGGGAAAGCGAATGTCGTAGCGATGCTTTGAGCAGAAATCCATCCATGCTTTGAGCAAAGTGCGGATCTAGGGTGAGGATGCATAATGAGTCATGGGAGATGGGAATCCACATGATCCGGAAGGAGAGACTCTTGGGGACTTGACCGTTTGAGCCGGAGTTATATGAGGAGATCGAGAGTTACAGGAAGCCGATGCTAGAATTTAGAAGTGGCGCAAAGACAAAGAGAAACAGCAGAAGCTGGGGTTGATTCCAAGTTTGTTATCCATGCTGATGGTAGTCTGAGGTTTGGAGGACGGTGGTGTGTTCCGGATAATGAGGAGCTGAAGAGGAAGATTCTTACTGAGGCACATGCTACACCATACTCGGTTCATCCTGGGGGAGATAAGCTGTACAAGGACCTCAAGAAGACGTTTTGGTGGCCGAATATGAAGAGGGAAGTTGTCGAGTTCGTGGCTCGATGCTTGACGTGCCAGAGAGTGAAGGGTGAACATAAGAGACCGCAAGGGAAGGTCCAACCATTAGATGTGCCGGAGTGAAAGTGGGAGAGCATTTCTATGGATTTCATTGTGGGGTTGCCTCGGACTCAGAAAGGTAACAATATGATTTGGGTGATCGTGGATAGGCTAACCAAGTCGGCTCACTTTATCCCCATGAAGGATACTTGGAGTAAAGCTGAGTTGGCCAAGGCTTATGTTCAGTATGTGGTGAAGCTACATGGTGTGCCCAAGGACATCATTTCCGATAGAGACTCCAGGTTTCTATCCAAATTCTGGCAGGAGTTGCAGTCATTAATGGGTACTCAGTTAAAGATGAGCACCGCTTTTCATCCAGCTACAGATGGTCAGACAGAGAGGACTATTCAGACACTCGAGGACATGTTGAGGGCTTGTGTTTTGGAGTTCGGTGGGTCTTGGGAGGATAGACTGGGGTTGATTGAGTTTTCATACAACAACAGTTACCACGCTAGTATTGGGATGGCTCCATTTGAGGCACTATATGGCAGGAAGTGTAGGAGTCCTGTGTGTTGGGATGATCGAGCTGATGCGGTAGTTTTGGGACCAGAGATGATTCAGGAGATGGTTGAGCAGGTGCAGATCATTCGACAGAAGATGAGGGCTGCCCAGGACCGGCAGAAGAGCTATGCTGACGCTAGGAGAAGCGACATTTCTTTCCAGGTGGGAGAGAAAGTACTTCTTAGAGTGTCTCCGATGAAAGGAGTGATGAGATTCGGGAAACGGGGAAAGTTGAGCCAGAAGTTTATTGGGCCATATGAGATCTTGGATAGAGTTGGAGAGGTGGCATATCGGCTAGCTCTACCACCAGCTTTAGCCAGGGTACATAATGTCTTCCATGTTTCTCAGTTGCGGAGATATTTGAGTGACCCTTCCCACATTTTGAGCCATGATGTGGTCGAGGTGGACGAGCATTTGACCTACATCGAGACACCTAAGGAGATTTTGGACAGGAAAGTTAGAAAGACCAGGTACGGAGAGACTGCTTTAGTAAAGGGGTTGTGGACTAATCATAAGGCAGAGGAGGCTACCTGGGAAACCGAGGCCGCAATGAGAGAGAGTTATCCACATCTGTTCACTTGAGGTAAGTTACGGGACGTAACTTTCTTTTTTAGGAGGGTAGAATGTAATATTTCGTGTTTATGTAGTCTAGTTGTGTGTTTGACTGTGTTAGTTATACGGGATGTCTTTATATTATGTTTGGTATGGAAGCGAACTTCGGGACGAAGTTCATTTTAAGGGGGGGAGACTGTAATACCCCGTATTTACCCCGTATTTTATTATCGATTGAGCGAGATATTATTATTTAATGGTAGCGTAAAGGTAATGGTAAAAGCGTAAAGGTATTTGATTGATTCATGTTGTAAGATGAGTCGGGTTTATAGTTTTAGGTGGCATGTTGGGTCAAGGTGTTATAACCCATTTACCCACTTACCCATTTACCTTTTTACCTCACCAAAACCCTAAAACGAAACCCTAATCCAACCTTAAAACCCAATCCCCCTTCCTACCGTCATTTTTCACATCACCATCATCAACCCCTTTTCTTTCACGCCTCAACCATCATTTACAGCCAACGAGCGCACGCCGGTGAGTGTGGAGGGAGTAGGGTCTGCCGTGAGTGTAGGGAGGCGTTGCTGGTGGACGAGGGTGGTTGTACTGGCCGGAATAGCACAGATCGACGGCCGTCATAGGTAAGGTCCTCTGTTTTTCATTTTTGTCACGGTAGTTTGATCTGAGTTGTGCGTCGTTTAGGGACTGTTGTAGTAGTTGTCGGGGTATGGGATGGGTTGCTGGTGGTGAGTCGAGTCGTGTGGTGGTGGATTGAGTGGTTGTCGTCGCTGTTGGTGGTTGCAGTGGTGGTGATTAGATGTCGGGTTTGATATGGGGTTTTTCGTTGCATTTCAGACATAGGGTAATGGGGTGGCACCACCGTGGACTCGGGGGAGGCCGAATCGGTGGTGCTACGTGTGTCAGGGTCGCCTTTCGACGGTGGTGTCAAGGGTGGTGGTTGGTAAGGTGGCGGGGTTGTGTCGTGGTGGCAGGCGAGTTGAAAAGGGGGCTGGTTGTAGCGTTTGTGGCGGCAGGGACGCAAGCAGGGGGTGTTGGTGGTGGTGGTTTTGACCACCGGCGAGGGTCGACCACGTTGGTGGTGGTGGGAGGTGACCAGGCCAGATCTGGTGTCAGGCCTGGTGGTCGGCGGTGAGGGTTGGTGGCTGTTGGAGGGAGTTGTGTCGGGTTGAAGGGGGTGTGTTTGTGGGTCGGGTTGAATTATTGTTTTTGGGTAATTTTGTTACGGTTTTTATTTTAGTAAGTCGGGAAATATGTGTATTTCTATTATTTCTATTATTTACATTATTAGTTTTAGTTATTAAGTTAATATTAAGTAGCGGTGACGGAATAATATATTTAAGCTTTGAGTCGGGATTTTATTTCGGGAAGGTTACTATTTTTAGTAACCTGCTATTTTTGGTAATTGCTATTTTGGAAACTTCCCATTTTAGGAAACTTTCTATTTTGGGTAACTTATATTTTTAGTAACTTCTAATTTGGGAAAGTTTCTACTTATAGTGACTCTTGGGAACGGGAATAGTTAAGTGAATTAATTATGTTATGTATATGTTTAGGTGGCGAGTTTCGGGTGGAGTACTTCTGATCTGCAGTTAGCTTACTATCGCTATTTGAGGTAGGGGAATACACTGGACTTCATATAGTACTATGTGACTGGATTGACTGAATCGGTGATTTACATGTTATAATATGATTGTCTGATTTAATTCCGTTAAGTATTATCGTTGAACTGTTTTAATATATTATTGCATCGGAGTTGGTGGAGGTGGAGGTGAGTATGGTGTGGTGATAAGGCCCAGGCGGGTTCTGCAGGACTTGCCCTGGTGTCCTCAGCTGCGAGCTGGCAGATCGACTACGGTCGATGTATAGTCTACCGGGGATCGGTATGGCTGGGTTGTCCGGGTTATGAGTTGTGATGGCGGTGGTGGTGATGGAGGAGCTTGTGCATTATGTTGTTGTTTTATCAGTATTATCTACTCGCCTTCGCGACCGACCCGTGTATTCGTGTACGCTTTGTGATGATCCAATTATTGGGAGCGATTGATTGACGGGTATTTCGAGACCGATGGGAGTGGTCGGGAAGAGAGCTTGGATGACTGACTTAGTGCCTAGCCCACCTTAGTCTTATTAGTAGTTTTATCAGACTTTATCTTTTGGCCGTATTTTGGAGACTTGGTTTTAATTCCAGTTGTAATCTCACTATAAACATTTTAATAAAGTACTGTGTTTCTTTCCTTTGTTATCTACTGCCTGGGGTTTCCGAGATGGTAACACCGTTATTTATCTGAGAAGTCCTAGTTCAGGCCCTTAAATAAATGGGGGTGTTACAGTTATCTTGGGTATTCATCTTTGGGAGAGATTCTATCTTTGAATCTTTGTTTATCCATATAAGGAAAAGCTCAAGAACAAGTGAAGGTAGGAGACTTTCATTTGTGCCCATTTGACCGACTTTTGATGGTAAGGAAAAATGATTTCTTCTCCTTACTTCCTTTTGTTTGCATGTATAAGATTTGTATTTAATTTTATGACTAAATTAAATTGTAACATATATGAATATGTTGTATAATGAGATATAGATTTCTAACAAGCGGTATCAAGAGCCTTGGTTGTTTGCATGCAAATCGGTTATAGTTTTTCCGAGTTATACGATTAACATATAAAACTTGTAAATTTGTGTTATTATGATATATCACGAAATAAATTATGCATGTTAAATTTTCTGACCTAAAATGTATTTAGGATATTTTGGTTAATTTATGGATTTTTATTGTTCATCCTATATAATAATGGCATTAAAAATGTGATTTTATGATTAAAATGTCATTTTCGGACTAAAATTAGCTAAACTTCGAATTTTTCAATGGTTTTTGGATATGTTTTCACATATATTATTTTGCGATGACCTGTAAAGTTTCAGAATTTTTGGAGTTTTTATGCTCGAAATATGGATTTTTCATTATAAAAATCGGATTTAAATGAAAAATAGGTTAATATGAGAAATATTTCGAATCTGGTCATAGAAATTTAGTATGTTGTCACATGAAATGTTACAAGATGTGTGTAAAATAATAGGCTATAATGAAGTCTTCATGCATGATTTATGAATTTTTGATGAAAAATAGCATAAATAGTGACTTAATTGGTGAAAAATTGCTAAAACATACTTCATGACTAAGGAAAAACGTCAAATGTTGCATTTTATTATCTTTTTCAGATCCAAAATTGAAAGGTTGATGAATTTATTTTTCTCGTGTTTTTATGATTATAATTGATAAATCCGATAAACCGCAACATAGTTTTTCCGATAAATTTTTCGAAATTTTAACCTAAGTTTTTGAACATTATGAGTGTCATGGTATTTGTTCCAGAATGTTCATGAGTTTAAATTTCAAATTTTGAATTTATTTGAAATTTTTGTGATTTATTTGGAGTTTATGGCATTTTATTGTAATTTTGAGTCCATTAATGAACAATTTTAAGAAATATAAGTTAATTATAGTCAAATAGCTAGTGGAGACTAATTTTGAGTCCTATGTTGGTTAGGGTAATTAACTTGTGCATAAATATGATTTTATGTAATTTATTGTGATTTTAAAAGGTTGAATCACGCAAATCCGTAAAAACCGTTAAATATACGATATTGGCTCCTTAAAGGCGATTTAGCATAAAATTGGGCATGTTTATACATATTATAATGCTGCATTTTATTTATGATTGTCATAATTTTATTTTATGTAATTTTTGAATTATGTAATTTTACTTAGTATGGCCTTAGTTTTTTTTAATTGGTATTACCCGAAATGTATGGGAATATCGATTCAGTTGTAATTTATTGTGATCTCGTATCACCGTTTTGTAATTTAATAGATTTATTTTATTTTAATTACAAATGTATAATAGGAAATTATGTAATTTGTTATGTAATTTAATTATTCCGGAGTTCCTTGAAGACGATGTCACTCAAGAAGGCGATACATAAAGACGGTGTTACCTCGAGATGCGTGCCAAAACCGAAGTTCAAGGGACCAATGGAGTTGGTTTCCGAATATGTAATAGTTAATTAGATTTTCTATTTTAGGAAGGCCATACTAGGATTTATTTTATGCTTTGCATTTTATTTATATGTCGCATGCATCGCTAAATCGCCATAACTAAAAACATGCATCATCATTTTTTTTAATCGAGTTTATCGACCGTGTCAATTAGAATTATCGTAGTTCACCGCTTTAGTTCACTTAAAACGTGATAGATAATAAATTGACATGAGCTCTCGCTAAAATAAACAATTGAGACATAGCCTTACCAAATAGTAGAAACCATGAAAACCTATTTCGCGAGGGAGTGCACTCGGCCACCCCGGGTTACAAACCTTGTTACGTAGGGGAAGTGGGTGATAAATGTCTATCCACCGAATTCATGTTGATGAGGGTTTCATCGGCTACCCCGTGCCCAAGTTAATATGGGTTTGGATCATGGACACATTTATTCGAAATTTGGATTGAACTCAACAAAAGTTTTTGATAAGGGTTTCATCGGCTACCCCGTGCCCTTGTCGGATGTGTTTTGGGCTATAGATAAATATTAGAGTAATTTTATCGACCGAGAGTTCTAAAAGTAGAATCGATTAAAAAGTTAGTCCACCGAGTTATATTGATAAGGGTTTCATCGGCTACCCCGTGCCCAAGTTAATATGAATTTGGATCTCGGAATCATTTATCATAGTTGGGTAGAGGTCACTATGTAAATGCTTTACTTGTTATTTACAAGTATTAATAAAACGATAAATGTTAAGTTTTCCACTATTCCGTTATTATATTCTATTTCTTTACCACAATCATATACGATATCATTTCGATTTTTGATTCAAATCTCCATTAAAACATCGTAACTAAAGACAAATTTGAATTTTCTTCTAAAAACCTCGAATTATCCATTGGAAGGATCTCATGAAAAGAGTATAGATAAAAGTTATTCATTATCAAACAGGTTTTTGATTTTTGACTAACACATCTACTTACAATGGATTATTTTTCATATACTTAATTGAATTAAGTACCTTGAAGCGATAAATTGTTTTGGTAATTAGATTTGTCAGAATTCGTAATTGACCAAAATAATGCAACCACTTCAATGAAAGTTTTAAGACTAAAACGATTGAATTGAAGAGTAGTCTTCATAAGATTCAACTTTGCTTCTCTAAGTAAAGATTCTTTGAAATGAGTGGGAGCATTCTCTTAAACAGTTAAGAAAAGGACGAGGTTCAAGAAGTAAAGATTATAATGGAATTGGTACAAGGTAATGTTAAAAGTAAAGTTATTGAGAATAGCGATACTAAATCTATCAATCCCGACCGATAAAGTTTCCATTGTCTTAAATGTTGGACACTAGAAAGGAAACTACCCAAAATTATTGAAGAATCAGCAAGT
Organism: Silene latifolia; assembly: GCF_048544455.1. Taxonomy (NCBI): domain Eukaryota; kingdom Viridiplantae; phylum Streptophyta; class Magnoliopsida; order Caryophyllales; family Caryophyllaceae; genus Silene; species Silene latifolia. Next base: position 125,275,739 of record NC_133537.1, read on the forward strand.
TAGTTGTGGGACATCTAATGGGACCTTCTTCTATAAATGTTATTTGATTGACATAAATTTTGCCAGTACTACTTCGTCAATATTAGAAACCGGTGGTGGTTTTCATCATTATGTTTGATACATAGGATGATTAAAATATGACGACTAGCAACAATGATGTCGAGATATAGAGTCATTGTGTACTCAATCTAGTTTTTGGGTTTGGAGTTATACCTTAATTAGGAATATTACGTACATGGACCCTAAATAAGAATATAATTTTGTTAAGATACAAAAGAGGTTCCACTTTTGTGACCCTATACACCATGATTTGATGTATGGCTAGCCCATTATCAAGGTGATTATATTCTAAACCAAACTAGAATGATATATCATGTAGATGATGCAAGACTCGAATTGGTAACCCAAGATTGAACCTTAAATTCTGGAATGATGAACACAAAGAGTTATCGAGTACTCTTGAAATCATTAGATCTTATGGTATATGCGTATCTTGTATTCAAAGCAAGATATCTCGTGCCTTTTGGTTGAAAAGAAGATCGAGGTTGTAAATCATTGATCCAAAATAGGTTGATCATTTTCTTTTACCAACGATTTATGTTGACGCTAATGTGTTCACTTAATAAGGTAAATAAAGAAATCTTTGAAGAAGTTCAAAGAGTTCAAGGAATCACGATTTAGTCGTGATGGGATTATCAAAGTGAAGACTTTGATATAAGCCAAATGAAATGTAATATAGTATCACAAGCTAATCTCTCTTAACACACATTATGGGATAATGTGTGGTTGAATAAGAAATCAAACGCTATTCGATATGGTTTGGACTTCAATCAAGTTACTTTGAGTTACTTGATCCTTTTGGGGATTTTATCATTTTGTCTATATTATTTTTCCACTAAATCTAAAGCGAATCATATGAGATATGAAATGGTAGGGTACCATGTTTGTGAGTTCTCAAAAGAAACAAATGCTCATTTTTCCTTATTATAATCACAAGTATACCGGGTTTGTGGCTCGTGAAGCTGTCTTTCTAAAATACAAGTTTATTTCTAGAAGAGAGAGTGGGAGAAATTATTCAAGATCCACAAAGAATGTTATGTCGAATGTTATGTCCCAAGAAACTGGTCTTTCTTGGCTACATGAGACGTTTTGTGTAAGGCGTTGTTTCTTTAAAACTTAGGAGGTTAAATTCGTCACTTGTTGAAGATGATGAATTCATGTTACTTTTAAGAAAGTAAAGAGCTTACAACTTACAAAGATATTGTTTGATTCAAATTACTTCTGGAAAGTAATGAATATATGACTTACATGAGAGTGTTTAAGTCACAACTCAATACAAGGCTTAGAGCCATGAAAATCTGAAATAAATTCCGAATGGAATTGTTGGATATCTAAGAGAGATATCAAAGCTTGATTAGTTGCAAAAGTGTTTTGCACTATTCGGATATTCTTAGGGATTGTGTTTCATTATGATGGTATACATATAGCGAGTAAATCTAAAACCCACTTCTTCAATTAGAAGGAATGTATTCAATACGTATCTTGAGTTTTGTAGATTCTTGCAATCCTAAGAAAATGTGAAACTTAAGAGAGAGTCTTAAGTAGGACATCAATGAATTGGAATCAACATTTTGATCATGTGATAAAACTTTTCTCAATAGGTTGAGAAGTTGTGATTATACATGGAGTTTAGTGGGAGTTACGAAAATTTTAATTAGTCTTATACGTGGATGAGACATTGATCATTGGGAATGATTTAAGACTTTTGGAGAATTATAATACATCTTAATATCTGGATTTATGGAGATAAATTCACATGATATTAGCGTCAAATAATAAGTCTTATGTTGATAAGATTCATGACTAGTTCAATCGAACATATTTGATTGATTCCATTTGCTTCCGCTGCCGAATCAATTAAATAGGAAATGATGTATAACACTTCATATACTTTGAGTATGATGAATTGTTTCAAATCGAATTTAAGTAATAGTTACCAAGTAAGCCATAATGATTACCCTTAAGTGCTTGCAGAAGCATTAAGGATGTAATGCAAAGTGTTTTTGATGCAATTTTGTGTAAGGGTGTTGCACAAGTGACAATTGACAATTGAGATTGTGCATGGTTTCCGACAAAACCATAATCAAAACACATTAGGATGGTTGAGATACCATTGTGGCTATGTTATTTAAGAAATAGATTTTCTAGAATCGTTCTAGGCAATAAAGAACAATGAGAAATATTTTCAATGGAGATTGAGTACACTTGCAATCATGGGATGTGCAAGAAGGATAAGTCCCGCACACTGTGAAAACAGTGGGAGCTATTCCAAGGCTAGAAGGCCTATGTCTTGATTGGATCTCGACACGTACTCAGAAAGTTTTGTAATGCAAATGTATACATTACAAAAGAAAACGAGTATGTAGTAAGGTTGAGTAAGGTACAAGAAGTTGATAAAACCTACTAACCAAAGCCTTCTCATGGGCTTAACATAATGAGTCATGTCATATGTCATTTCAATTGCATTGAGATGAAAAACTACATATAAGATAAAAATGGATTATAAAAATATGAAGTAGTAATCAGGTATTGACTTTTCATATGTGATAATCACATTTGTCGTTCGAGTTTTTTAAATCTGAAAACTCCTTTTATACTTTGTCACATCCAAACGGGTTGAGGAGACAATATTGAACCCCGTTAAAGTGAACTCGGATTAACATTGTACTCGCCCATAGTCACTTATATGAGGTGACGTCTCGAAGTGACTAGAGTGTGATGCGATTGATGGCAAGTTCAAGTGCCATGGAGTCATATGAGAATGACTAGTCGATCACATAGGCAGACTGTTAAGAACACTTTGTCGGGCCTTATGACCGCTTATAGAGTTCTGGCAAATTTATATAGCCTGGTCGTGGTGAGAGCTACTATAGTATTCTAATGAGTCGATTCTTTTCACTAAAGACTGTTCGCCTAAGGTGGCACAGTTTCAGATTAACTTTGATTTGTGTTACTACGACCTTCGTAAATGGGGTCAAATGGGCATATTTTGGGTTATGATGGCTGTGGCTAGTCGAAGGGAATGAGTGCGATAGGAATTGTCCACCCCCTTGTCAGGGTTATAACAATATCTCAGGGCCACTCGAGGAGTAATGAACTGCAAATGCGTGGCCACGCTCGGAAGGTATCTATGGTAGATAAATCCGGTCAATCAGTTATTCTCCAGATCGAGGAAACCACTCTCGATATGATCACTTGCAAGTACGACCTGAAAGACACCTTGCATTGAGTGGGAGATAATAATAGGATAAGAGAATTGGTGACGCACACTTGTCGAGGACAAGTGGGAGATTGTTGGAATATGTGTCCTCCGACAATAATGCGATCACAACTGTCGATCATGATGATCACATGTTTAAATCTCATTTTAAGAATACATGTAGGATGTAATTATTTTACTGTCAACTGATCCACACATATCGGTAATGATTGGCTGACTAGAGTTTGACATTACTGTCGTACGACGGTGGTGATCAGTTGATCCCCTTAGGTCATACCTAAAGGGTAACACTCTTAATTGATTATTTAATTGATCGTATGACGATACGGGTTAATTAAATTACTTAAAATTGACGGACGATTTTGGAAGTAATATTTACGTATCTCATTATAATATGATTAAATAAGATATGGTCTAAGTGATCGAATTGTTTTATTACTTAGATGAAATTATTGTTTACGGAAACAATTGAAACTGAATGAATAAATTATAAGTACAGAATGTTGTAGTTTATAATTCGGAAACAATTTTGGTACAAGTAATTATGAATTACAATGATAAATTTTTATAAGTGACATATTTTATTAATATGTTGATTTTTATACATTTTATAAATAAGATGTCATGTAATGTGTCACATGTGACATATTGACAAAATCACAAATAAAATGAACTCATCCATTTTATGTGTGTGTACCAAAATGGAGGAAGCATTAGGATAAAATTGTGTTAATTATTTATAAGTGGAAGACATAATTATAAAACCTAATGATAGCCATGCAACATAGCCTTCTTTTGGGAAGAAAAGGAGAGAATGCATTGGGCTCTCTCTCCTCTCCCCTTTTTCGGTTTTCAAAGAGCAAAAGTAGAGAGTTTTTCTCTATTATTATTCATTCATACACATGATGATTTTTCTAGTGTAAGAAACACATTTAACTCTCTAAGAAAAACTAGAGAAATAAAACCTCCAATATTATCTTCTCTTGACCGAAATTACAAGAGACAAAACAATATTTTGGGTCAATTTTAGTAAGATTATTATTATTCTAGATCTAATAATATTAATCTATTAAGGGGTTATCTTGGGTATTCATCTTTGGGAGAGATTCTATCTTTGAATCTTTGTTCATCCATATAAGGAAAAGCTCAAGAACAAGTGACGGTAGGAGACTTTCATTTGTGCCCATTTGACCGACTTTTGATGTTAAGGAAAATGATTTCTTCTCCTTACTTCCTTTTGTTTGCATGCATAAGATTTGTATTTAATTTTATGACTAAATTAAATTACAACATATATGAATATGTTGTATAATGAGATATAGATTTCTAACAAGAACATGTACAAAAAAAACAAACTCTCTTTTTTTTAGAGATGTTCATAAATAAATCACCTAGGACAAACCATATGGAATTTGACCACGAAATTTGATATGCATAAACTAGACTTCAAATAAACAGGACTCTCTTTTCAAACTTTTCGAAGACAACGACTTTAAAATAGGGTAAACAGTTGAATGAAATCGACTTACCAACAGGGAAATCGAATTAGGTTGAAAAAGATGAGGAATCTCCAATCCAATGAGAGGCTCGACACTCTTCTTCCTCTCCCTCTCTCTAGGTTTAGAAAATGGTTTTTAGAGATGTTAAAATGAACTAGAAATGATATAAGCATTATAACGATATCCTTGGTCAAAACATAAAAGAAACCGTCAACTTGCTGAACCGATTTACTCAGTCAAGTGCACTCGGCCGAGTAACACACACTCGACCGAGTACCAACCAAGTACTCGACTGAGTACTCCAACTAAAATACGGAGTATTACACTAAATTAGGGTACGCGTTTGGATATTTATAATAAAACATAACCGATTTAAGGAAAATTGCGAAAATTATAGAATAAATTGGTTCCTCGATAGAGCCCCATTGTACTTGATCGAGTCACCAAGTTCCTTGATCGAGCCCGACCATAGTTGATCTAGGCATCACTTGTTTCAGCTCATTTCTTCGTGTTTTCTTCTTAACTTCTCTTTCTTCATTCTCATGGATTCCCGTGCCATGCTTCGTGTATTCCTTCATGCCTACTCCGCATTGCCCATTTCATACCTTTGCTCCTCAAATGCATCATTCCTGCATTAAACATCAAAAAGCGGAAGTATCAACGTTCTAACATAAAAGGCATGTAAATGATATAATCTAGCACGAAAACCGTATCAAAAGCAATTAAGGGGAGGCATAAATATGTATATAATTATGACTCATCAGTAACGCTGATATCTCCACCGGAAAGACATCCTCGAACTTATCCACAACTGGTATCTTTGCTGTTGATGGCTCCTCCTTGCGAGTATCCCTCACATGGCAAAGGATCATAGGACATCCACTCCTCAAATATGACTTTAAAGTCACAAATAAGTAGGGAAACCCTACCTGACTAGCAAATCCACGAATTATAAGCAAGGCTCTAGTAAAGCTCCTCTACGAAATCGTCATCTAAACAATGATAATCAATCAATACCAATCACAATCCATCACTAATCAATCTCTTCCCCTAATATAACCCAAATTATGGTTTGCATAAACTTCTAATAACAATAATAAACTGATTAAGAAATACTAGAGACTTACTAACGCAAACGACACGGAAAACGAGATCCAACGCTCACAATAGATCAATCTTGGCTTGGAAAATGATGAAGATGATTAGAGGAGTTTAGAACGTCGTTAGTTTTTCTAAAAGTGATTTAGAAACTAATAAAACAAAATTTATATTCCTCTAATCATTTTAATCAAAACCGCGCGATTAACTCACTTGAGACCAGGCACTCGATCGAGTATCAATGACATTCGACCTAGTACATCCTATTCGACCGAGTGTCCCCTAAACTCGGTTGAGTGCCACCAAATTAGAAGCCTGATTGAAAACACCCGACGACGAACTCGGTCGAGTACAACCTACTCGACCGATTATCCTATACTCAGAAATGAGTAGTATTACATATATACTCTCTTTTCTAGATTTTTCCCTCATTTCACAACTCGGGTTTGGGCTTTGTGTCGTTGGGTCCTATAAAGGTTTCGTGGTGAAACTCAAAGTCAAGCTCATTACGGTGATGACTTTAATCATGTTTAAAGAAAGGTTTCCCTATGAGTTTGTGTCATGTATGAGACACTTGAGTGGAGGGACCCCAAGCCCAAGCTATACAGGTGGTGGGAGAGTTTGTGGATGTATTTCCGAAGGAGTTGCTCGGATTACCTCCACCAAAAAAGATTGAATTTAGTGTGGACTTAAAATCGGGAGCGGGACCAATATCTAAGGCCCCGTATCGGATGGGTGTAAAGGAGTTGGAATATTTGAAGAAGCAACTATTGTGAGTTGTCGGATAAGGGGTACATTAGACCAATTGTTTTGCCATGGGAAGCACCGGTACTTTTTGTGAAGAATAAGGATAGTAGCATGAGGCTATGTATCGACTATCGAGAATTGAACAATGTCACCATCAAGAACAAGTATATATTGCCAAGGATTGATTACTTATTTGATCAACTAAGCACAACCGGAGTGTTTTCCAAGATAGACTTGAGGTCGGGTTACCATCAAGTAAGAATAAGAGATGTGTTTGTTCCTAAAACCACGTTCTGATCAAGGTACGAGCATTATGAGTTTGTTGTGATGCCGTTTGGTAGGGGTGAGCAAAACTGTATATCCGATACGATTTTGGAAACCGTATCGGATATCCGGTTGTTTAAATCTCTTTTTTTTAGTATCCTTATCCGATACGGTTTTTCCGTATATACGGAAATCGTATATCCGGAAACCGTATATCCGGTATCCGGTTTTGAGCCTCACTTATGTAATTTAATATATTTTTTTTATTTTCTATGTGTGATTATTGGTTTTTCTAGTAACTTAAAAGTGTTTTAAAAAGTCATAAGAGTAAATAACTTATAAAGTTTAATACTAATAAGGTTTAATCACCAACATATTGGATATTTTGTGATTTATGTATATATTTTAATATATTAATCTAGAAAAAAGGGAACCGTATCAGATACCGTATCTCCGGTTTCATATTTTGTCGATTCTTATCCGATATGATTGTAAAAGAATCGTATTGGATATCCGGAAATTCGTATCGGATATCCGGAAATCCATATAATTAAATTCGTATAGCGTATCGGATACGTATAATAAAATCGTATCGTATAATTTTGCTCAGCCATACCATTTGGATTGACAAATGCCCAGGCCGTGTTCATGGACCTAATGAATAGGGTGTTTAGTCCGTACTTGGAAAAGTTTATGGTATAAACGATATCTTGGTCTACTCTAAGACAAAAGAGGAGCATGAGGAGCACTTGAGGATTGTGTTGCAAATATTGAAGGACAATCAACTCTACGCCAAGCTAAGCAAATGTGTGTTTTGGTTGGATAAAGTGGCCTTGTTAGGGCAAGTGGTGTCAAAAGAGGGAGTGTCTGTGGACCCTAATAAGATAGATCCCGTGTTAAAGTGGGAGGCACTAAAGAATTTGGCGGAAATAAGAAGCTTTCTTGGCCTAGCCTGATATTACTGAAGATTTGTAAAGGATTTCTCAAACATAGCTAGGCCTTTGTCGCCTTGATGAGGAAATAAAATCGTTTCAAGTGGGACGGGAGTTGTCACATGGCCTTCCTAACCCTAAAAGAGCGCCTGACCACGACTCCAGTGTTGGTTTTACTGGAAGTAAGTGAGAATTTCGAGGGTTACACCGATGCTTCAAAGAATGGATTGGAATGCGTACTCATGCAAAGTGGTAGAGTCATCGCATATACGTCATGGCAATTGAAACCATATGAGGAGAATTATCCAACGCATGACTTTGAATTGGGCGCCGTCGTGTTTGCCTTGAAAATGTGGAGGCATTAGCTTTATGGAGCGACCTTCAAGGTACTTTCTGATCATAAAAGTTTGAAGTACATTTACACCCAAAAGGAGTTGAACATGAGACGAAGAAGGTGGATAAAACTTATTGGGGATTACGACATGGAGATTGTGTAACATAAAGGGACGGCTAATGTAGTAGCCGATGTCTTGACAAGAAAAGTCGGTTCACTCTTTGTGTACTGCTTTATCCACGATGAGGTTAAATAAAGAAGCGGGAAAGATGGGTATTTATGTGATCCAAAAAGGGGAGGCTATTAGTGACTTGACTTTGGAGACCGAATTGTATAATGAAATCTGGGAGAAACTCGTGAATGATCCCAAGATTCAAGAGTGGAAATGAGCTTTTGAGAGGAATAAAACATCAAGATTTGAGCTACATGTGGATTGTAGCCTTAGGTTTAAAGGAAGATGGTGTATACTCAATGATGATGAACTTAAGAAGAAGATTATGGATGAAGCCCATAATACACCTTACTCGGTGCACCCGGGTGGTGATAAGTTGTACAAAGATCTCAAGAAGACGTTTTGGTGGCAAAGTATGAAGAAGGAAGTAGCGAAATTTGTGGGAAAGTTCTTGACTTGTCAAAGAGTGCAAGGGGGGGCACAAGAGACCGCAAGGGAAAGTTCAACCTTTTGATGTGCCAGAATGGAAATGAGAATCGATATCAATGGACTTCATATTAGGACTACCTAGGACCCAAAAAGGTAACAACATAATTTGGGTCGTTGTGGATAGGCTTACCAAGTCGGCTCACTTTGTGCCAATGAAGGATACTTAGAGCAAGGTAGAGTTAGCTTACGCCTACCGAAAGAATGTGGTCAAGTTGTATGGAATACGAAAGGACATTGTGTCGGATCGTGATTCTAGATTTATCTCTAGATTTTGGCAAGAATTACAAAGCTCCATGGGTACTCAATTGAAGATGAGTACGGCGTTTCACCCGACAACAGATGGGCAAATGGAGGGGACTATCCAAACTTTGGAGGACATGTTGAGAGCTTGTTTCATGGAGTTCTCGAGGTACTTGGGAGGAAATATTGGACTTGATTGATTTTTCCTACAACAATAGCTACCATGCAAGCATTAGCATGGCCCCATTTGAGATCTGATATAGAAAGAAAAGTCGAAGCCTAATATGTTGGGATGATAGTACCGAAACCGTCATATTGGGACCTTAAATGATCCAAGATATGATAGACCAAGTGCATATGATCGGGGAAAAGATGAGAGCGATGCAAGATAGGCAAACGAGTTATGCCGATTTGAGGATAAGCGATATCGAGTTTGCGGTGGGAGATAAGGTTCTACTTAAGGTTTCTCCTATGAGGGGAGTAATGAGGTTCGAGAAGAGAGTCAAATTGAGCCAAAAGTTCATCGGCCCATATGAGATATTGGATAGGGTTCAGGTACTTCCCCCGGCTCTTGAGCGAGTTCACAACGTGTTCATGTGTCTCAATTGTGGAAGTACATAAGTGATCCTTCCCATACTTTAGATGCCAAAACAATTGAGTTGGATAACGCCATAATTTATGTGGAGACTCTCAAGGAAATCCTAGACCCGAAAGGTAAGAAAGACAAGGCATGAGGAAACGGTGTTGGTGAAGGTATTATGGTCTAATCACCAAGTGGAAGAGGCTACATGGGAAGTTGAGAAAGCTATGAAAGAGTCGTATCCTCACCTTTTCGAGCAGGTATGAGTTCGGTTACGACGCCGTAACCTTGATTTTAGAGGGGTGGAGCGTATTACGCAAAGTGCGAGTTTCTTTTGTTTAATTAGTTTACTTCACATTAATAGTCGATTGTTAGTTGTGTTAGTCTTTAATTGTCTTGACGTATGCGGGTATGTAAGTATCACGGGTAGTAGAATGTATGAGGGTATATAAGTGTCACAGGTAGTAGAGACCTTCACTTGGGGCGTTTGTGGGAAATAGAGAAGAGTGTTAGAGGTACCTTGTTTGAGTAGGGTGTAAACTTCGGGGACAAAGTTTGTTTTAAGGGGGAAAGACTGTAATACCTCATATTTTTTAGTAGTGCACTCGGCCGAGTACATCTGAGTACTCGACTGAGTAGCACTCTACTCGATCGAGTAAACCGACCAAGTGCCCTCTTGGCATTCTACCACCAAGCACTCGACCGAGTGTATGGGTTCAGCCTTGTTTTCGTGTGTCGGCTTTGTGTCGTTGGGTCTTGGTATATATACTTCCTTTTCGAGATTTTTTCCTCATTTCACAACACTATACATTCCACCATCTCTCAAAATCCCCGAAATCCTCCATAACCTTATCCTCTCAAGATTCTCAGCATACTTTGAAGATTTGCACTCAAACTCTATTCCTTTTTCATTTGCTTACATTGTAAGTAACTATTCACCCTTTTTCCTTTATTTATTGTTAGTAAACCCTAGTTTTTGGGAATGTTATCTTATGGGATTTTAATTAGGGTTTTGGTCAAGTAACTGGGTTAATTAGTATTATTAATATTGTAGAACATGTTTGTCATAGTTAGTTCATTAATTGTTGTAGGAGGAGATTTCCTAGAGGAGCCCTTATAGTGTGCTTGCCTAATTTCTTGGAGATTTGCAAAGGTATCCCTACTCGGTCTTAGTAATATGATTGTTTACATTTGTGCATGTTATTTGTCATGAATTACATAATACATGTCATAATTACATGATAACATGATTGGTTGGGTAATTAGGGTTTGGTTGCATACTAATGTTTGATATTCATCATATCATGTGGATGAGTAAGTGTTATTAACATCACAATATCATTTGGTTGCATAATAACATGAATTAGGAAGATTATTGGTTGATTTGTTGGTTTAATAGTAAACATGTGTATTCTTGGCATATAATGGTTTGTAACTCTGTGGAAAGACATATTGACATATTGTGCATACTTGGTTATTTGTGGATGTTGGAGGATACAGTTGGAGGAGTTTGTTGTGTTGTGTTTGGTTGTTGAGGAGACGTAGGACGGGTCGGGAGACCGTCTTACGCTTTGGTCGCCTCTTGGAGCTTCCCACTCCAAAGGGACGTCCACGTTCATGACTTGAGTATCAAGGGACTCGTGTGGTGTCACGACGTCTGGCAAGGGTCCAGTTAGCGCTCGGGCTTGGCATTGTGGGTCATCCCTAGTATTTTATTACAAACTGTGGTCCAGCTATTGGTGGCGGTGTAGCGATGCCGTCACCGATTTTGACGGTTGGTGGTTACATATGTTACTCACATTCATGTTGCATTTCATATTGTATAATCATATCATAGTAGCCTTGTAGGCACTCGTATTATTGGGACTGACATCAAATATTTTTAAAATATCTGTGGTGAGCCACTGAGCCATATGATATTTCCGATCATATGGGGAGTAGTGGTTTCACAAGTAGCAGGTGTATAAGGGATGATTCGAGGCTTTGGAGCGGTCCTCACTTTAGCGTGTCGCCACTTTGTTTGTCTTAGTTTTTGACATTATGATTAAACTCCATTTCTTTTAACTTGGGTTTGTATAATTGGGGTCGTAGTTTGATCCCCGAATATGTAATAACTTAATTTAACTATATACTTATCTATTTAAATTGCTTCCATTTCGACTGTTCGCACTACAACCTTGGGAAACCAAGTCATGTAGCACCCTCATTGACTAGAATGGCCATGATAAAGGCCTCTTGATTAATGAGGGTGTTACATATACACCTACAACTTGACATTTAAGAGTGTTTGCAAACACTAAAGGGGCATTTGGTCCGCATAAAGATAACGGTACGGAATTAGGAATCAAAGTAGGGTGGTGTGGATTTGGAACTCGATTCCTCATACCTGGTGTTTGGTTCAATTTTGGAATGAGGAATCAAATCTTGTTGTATGTTTATTTTTTGATAAAAGGTTTTACTATTTTACTCATGTACTCCACTAATTAGTTAAAGCTTTTATATAATTTTTTGAGTTATTTAATGACAATAATCCAACCTAAGCTCCTCTTTCCCATTTAATCCAACCTATTGATTATCCCATATTAATCTGATATTTCTTATAATTTAACTTGCATTGATCTCGTCCCATATTTGACCTACTAGAACCGGTTCACAAACAGGTCATGATATGACCCCACTTCTTTTCTATTTTTTTGTTTCCTTTTTCATTTCTCCATTGTCGTCCTTCAAAGCTTCTTCTTCCTTCTTCATAAATTCTATCCTTCATCACCCAAAACATCACAAATCCCCACATTAACATCACCACTAAAATTTGAGATGACCACCCAAACCCACACCCGTAACAACCCCAGACATCACCACAATCCCACCATCAAACATCACCATCATCACCGACAACCAGCCACATCACCACCACTACCAACAACCACAATAATGACAAAAAGCCACCGACACCCGCAATAACCCCAAACATCACCACAATTCCACCATCAAACATTACCACCATAACTGACAACCAGCCGCATCACCACCACCACCACCAACAACAACCATAATAACGACAAAAAGCCACCGACACCAACAACAACCATCAAGAATATGAAAAAACCAGACTTGGGTTTGAAACGGGGGCTGGTGGGTTTTTGCTGTTGTGTTGTGGTGTGGTTGAGGTTATCATCGGAGCTCCGTCGCCGACAGGGAGTGGTCATAGTCAGTTGGGTATTGGTGGTTGTGGGAGTGGTGACTTGGTGAGAGAGGAGGGTTAGGTGAGGGTTGGTTTATAAGGGGGGAATGTGATGGTAAAGGTATTTAACACAATGGGTAACCTGTTTAACATGTTGGCCTTCCAATATATCAAAATAGGTTAAATGATAGAAAAAGACCAGATTAATATGGGATAATCAATAGGTTGGATTAAATGGTGAAAGAGAGACTTAGGTTTGATTATTATCATCAAATATCCCTTTTTTTATATATGTTACTTGTTTTTTAAAAAATCATAATATTTTTGTTCTTAAATATATTAAACATGTCGGAGGAAAAATCATTGTTTTTATTTTTCCGGAAAAAAGTCTTAGAAACAATATAATTTTATGAATATTTAAAAAATATGGAACTTTTCACAGCATTTTTCTTTTTTAATTCTCTTCTTTTATTTGATACCCAATGGTATCATTCTCATACCCACCTCCCCCCTTCGATATGAGAAACTCCTAACTCATGGGCTTGAGGTATGGGTATCAAAATACAAAAAACATAAAACAAACACAAGGTATGGATTTAGAATGGGTGAACCAAACCCACCCAAAAGATACAAGCAATGGGTTTAGAATGAGCCAAACCCATACCAAGTGTTTGTTTGAGAAACATAAAGGTCATATGGCCATACCTCAAACCCATGAGTTATGGGTTTCTCATACCCAAGGAGGTGGACGTGTATGAGATTGATACGCATAGGTATCAAATTAAAACAATCAAAAATGTGAAAATAAAATTATTATAATGTTGTAAATGAACTTTTAAGAGTCTATCGATTCGAAATACTCAAGAGGGGGGGGTGAATTGAAGAGTCATAATGTTTTTCCATAACCCATAATTCTTCCCATCAAAGACGGAACACTTGAGGTATTTGGAATTCATTTATCACGTGATAGGCAGCGGAATATAAAACGATAAGATAAATAAAGATAGACAAATAAGCCTCTTTGTGGTTAGGCAATCAAGAGCACGAGGCTCTAATACCAATTGAAGAGTCCATCGATCCGAAATACTTAAGAGAGGGGGGGGGGGGGTGAATTGAGGATTTTAAAACTTATACCTACTTTTTCGATTGTAAATGTATAATTAATTATTTAAAGTTTATTGATTAAACTTTAACTAATTAACTAATTAATGAATTAAAAGCAATGCAAATAAACGAAAGAGAGAGAGACACACGGTTTTTGAAGTGGTTCAGTTTCACAAATCGAAACCTACGTCCACTATTCTTGATTAATAAATTTAGTACCTTTCTACGGATTAAAAATTTACTAACCCAACTCGTACAACTAACCCCAGTTGTAACTCAAGTGAGTACCGTTAAATACTCGAGTGACTAACTAACGCTAATAAGAAAGCACTAATGATTCTACTAAAATTTCACGTTAATGAACGAGTAAGAAATAAATTAAAGCACTATTATCAACAATAAGAACGAATGCACAAGTTTATAAACACACGACCTTTTTCGAAAATTGCAAAACGGTTTTCTTGCTCTTTAAAACACGGTTTTGCTTTTGAAAAATAAAATTAAGATTATGCTCAAAGGTCTTAACTTTTAATGATGTAAAGTATGGAGTATTTATAGTAAAAGAGGAGCAAGGGTTTCGGTTTAGCAAAAACCCTAAATGCCGTGTGGAAGTCTTGTAAAGTAAGAAAGAATTAGGTTAAATCTTCCTTAATTCTTCTCCAAGACTTGCCTTAATAAATAATATATTCCTATCTTAACAACTCACCAATATCTTGGAGATTAGGAAAGATAATAAAAGGAGATAAAAAATCTCTAACAAATATTATTCTAATACCTTAACCCTTATCCAAGCAAAGGCTTATTGTGCAAGAAAGGAATTACTATTCACGTTTTACTGTTCACGGCACTGTTCACGAGGCACTATTCATCCCTAATATTTTTATAAGATAGAAAGGAATAAATCAAATAATAAAGAGAAAACAAATCTCTAATCAAATATTATTTTAAAGATTTACTCAATCTTTTCCTTCTATCTTTGCAAAAATAATATCTTATAAGTTAGGAAAAAATAAATCAAAATAATATAAAAGAGATATTAAATCTCTAATCAAATATTATAAAGATTTACATAAAACCCTAACTTGTACAAAGAGTAACCGTGTATGAAGAAGAAACGACTCATAAGCCTAATCCTCTTTCACGAAAACCCTAGGTAAGATAAATTAGGTTTAGGGGTTTTTAGAGTATGTAGAAACTAGAAACCCTAATTAGCAAGATGCCTCAACTCATAAGTTGATTCAATCATAATTACTAATTATAAGCTCATAGTAAAACCATACTTTTTATTAAAATAAGCTCCCTTGTAAAACAAATACTTTTACTAAAACATTTAAAACGGTTTTCCAAAAACAATTTTAAAACTATTTTTGTTGTGCATAATATAAACCTCACGTCTCAATGTTATAGTAGAAGAGCTATAACATTGAGTTCTTTTATAAGCAATGTTATAGTTGTGAAGCTATAACTTTACTTACTTAAGAATTGCATTCTTAAGTTACCATTACGAGACAACGACCTACACTAATGTAATCTTCTTAGGAGATCTTCGAATGTAGGCTCCTTTAATATCCAAGCTTGATTAATCTTTAAATGAGCTTCATCTTCTCAAGTAAGATTGAATAATACTCTAATAACTTGTATGATCTTGATCTTTGATTGAGGCTTGATCACGATATACTTCCATCACAATTCCTTAATGCTCGTAATGAATAAGTCCAATCTAAAAGACTAAACAAACAATTACGCGTACACTACTACAGATACAGTCAATAACAACGGGTAAAAACCGTTGTAAAAACAAAAAGCGGACGTTGTTAAAGCGGCCGTTGTAAAAGGTATTTACAACGGTTAGGTTATTTACTTAAACCGTTGTAGAAAGTATTCACCACGATTAAAAGCCGTTGTTTTAGCGTGTAAGCCGTTGTGGAAAGTGTTTCAAAAATTTGGTGGGAATAATATAACAACGGTTCTTAGTTTAATAACCGTTGTTGTAACTTTCCCTCCAAAATTGTGAAGACTTTTAACAACGGGTATATGATACATACCCGTTGTTAAAATTTGTAGTAACAACGGTTCTTAGTTTAAAACCCATTGTTGTAACTTTCCCTCCAAAATTGTGAAGACTTTTAACAACGGTTCTTCGTTTAAAACCTGTTGTTGCATATTATGCGCGGTATTTGTGAAAGGTATTCACAACGGTTTTGTTTTTAGTAACCGTTGTGAAAGGTCTTCACAACGGTTTTTTTAGTAACCGTTTTTATTACGAACTCCTAATGTTTTTAAAAATTAAATTAGTTTCATGCCATTCAAAAACACATATATATCAACAAAGCACCATATACCAAAGACAAACATAAATCACTGGGTTCATCGAACTCAATAGATTCAATTCAACCACAACAAACATCATATATATATATATATATATATATATATATATATATATATATATATATACCTACAAGGAGTTGAATTTACATGAACTAATCAGCATTCCCTAACTTCAACAAAAAATTTACTAATAAGTGATCTAAACTCGAGTATCATGCATTTCTATTTTCTAAGACGTATTTGCCCAACATGTCCCTTACCTCGTCTATATCTACACTTGAGTACTTTGCTTTGAATCTCGGTGACGGGTTGATTACATCTGCGGAAAAAACAAATTAAAGACAAGACATTATTGTAACAACATCAAATACTGCATAGCAACATCAAAAAAGTAATAAACGTAACACATTATTAAATTACTAACCTTTTCTGGAATAAGGATATATCTACGCCTAATAATCTCCAACATGAACCGACAAACGTAGTATCCACATTGTATGCTATCCGGCTGGTGAGGGGCCTATTATTACATAAAACCAAACAGACGAGAGAAGGCTCACATCAGAATCTTGAACTTTAGGTATTGTATTAGTATTAAACACAGATTTTTGCACTTAATGTATTGTATTTGACCACGTACCCCTGTTATCGTAATAAAATAAGGGCCATCATCAGAATCTTTAGTGGGTTGATCCTGCTCGGTAGCTCTTCACTTCTCAAAGGCCCTTTTCTTTTAAAAAAAAAAAGAGGCAGACACTCATTTTTTTAGGGACAAAAATGAGCTTTTTGCTATAAATAAAAATTGAAACTTAATGTTATTATAAATAAATCAGTATTATAAACTTACTTATTAATCAAGCGCTTAAAAGTCTCGCTTGGTGGATTATGTAAAGAGTCCAACCAAAAAACTTTCTTCTTTGTCGGCATGATGGCTGCTAGCACCTAATGAGTCCTACATCAAGAGACATCATCATTATTAACAAGTACATATATTAGTTATGAAAATGCAATTGTAGGGGGAAACGTAATATTAATTTGTTTATTACCCTTTTTCATTATAAGCGGCAAAAATCAGCTTCTTGGTTGTCGCGAATTGCTGAGCAATATAATCTACCCGTTCTTCGAACGAGAAATCCGGAATAAATAAAGATAAAACATAGGGGCACAGGAATCCGTATTGATCAGATGGAATCTTCTTCTCGGGGATCACTCTCAATTTCAATATCCTACATTATTACGGTATTAATTCCGGTATTTAATTAAAACACTATCTAGTAGTCAGAATATTAGAATATGAAATTATTTATTAAGAAACTTACTTCATCCAAACAAATAGGTGTGCCACATCAATCTGGTCTAGGCCAGCCCAAATGGCTAGCATATCCCATGACATAAGTGCTTCGCGCTCAACCCCTAGAATATCCTCCTCGAGCGGAATAACTATCAATTGCTCGGTGGCTATGCGACGACAAGCCTCCTCATGCAGTTTCCTCATCGTCCCCGTTCTTACTTTTTGCATGTAATCCTTCCCAGTATATTGTGTGGAGTTTTAACTCCTAACTTCTTTCAGGTCGGGGAAATAATGATTCTTTGATTTTGTGCTACTACCACCAGCATACACATGTAGATAATTAAAATAATAAAAAATACAAAGGTAACATATCCTAGTTGGAGTAATAAAAATAAAAGCGTACTTAACTAAATACCCCGTCAACCTGCTCTTTCAATGATGAGGTAGTAGTAGCAGGTATGACTGGGGACTTAGGCTTATCAGTCTTTTTTGTCCCCTACACAAAATTACCATGCATGCTTTTTAGAAATACAGACAAAATATAATTAAGGGAGCGAGGTTTTTAAAAAAATGGAGAAGTTAATTAAATACCTCATCAAGTTGTTGTTTAGACGAGGTAGTTGGCATGTCCGGGGACTTAGGCTTATCCGCCTTAGCCGGCTTTTCTGTTCCCTACACATACAAAAAATTTCCATGCTTTTTAGAAATACAGAAACAAAAAAAATTAAAGGGAGGTTTTCATAAAAATGGAGAAGTTAATTAAATACCTCATCAAGTCCCCGGACATTAGGCTTACCCGCCAAAGCCGGCTTTTTTGTTCCCTACAAAAAAAAAATAACATATAAATTTAACATATAAAAACATTCAACAATTAAAAATGTAACATATATATAAAGGTATTTCTTCTAACCCCAATCGCTTTGTTCTTTGAGGCGGAGACGACCGAGCCAAGTAGATGTGAGTTTCAGGCCATTGGATAAAACTCCCAACCGCATCTTCCAGAATGGTAATGTCGTCACGAACTGGGACAGGCATTTGACAGTTTTCATGGCCTGGAAAGACTGTAGTTATCTCTACTTTTCTATGATTCGGCAAAAGTTTTTCGCCATGAACTACTACAGTTACCGCGGCAGATTTGGTGTTCATTTCTACGAGACCCCGGCCAACACGCATATTTGGATTTTCGAATTTAGGGTCAGCAAGAATAACTACTACCCTCTTGTTTACGGCCTGAAGAATATACACATACATTATTATATCCCAAAATTTAATAGAATTCATATAAATTTAACTAATTAAACACGTCATGTATGCATACCTTACTGAAAACAGGGAACTGACTTGAAGGGGATGTATGCTGTTTTCCATCATCCATCTTCTCAAGTTGCATCTCCTTTTCAGACCCATTATTTACTGATGTGACCATAATTAGCGCACATTTAGTCCCCTAATTGAGCCTATTTTGCATACTATTATAGCATTCTATGGCCATTTTATCCGTCAAAACCTTCCTATTTGCTTTTCTATCGCATTTCATATGTTTTGTAGAAAAGGAGAGAATAAGGCGGAAATTCCCGTCTTTCATGCACATTTGGAAGCTACTTGACGATAATAGATGGACTAGTATGAAGAGGAAGCAAGGACTAAAGACCAATCTCGAAAGAATAAAATGGAAATGAGCAAAAAGGGAAGAAACGAAGAAGAACCCTGCTTTGAAGAACAATCCGAGCGGATTATGCAAATCCGTCCGTCCCATCACCACAATCCGAGCGTCCTGCTCTCTAATCCGCTCGGATTGCCCCACTAGAATCCGTCCGGATTCCCTTGAATCCGCTCGGATTCCCTTACCAGAATTCGGCCGTCCCGACTCCCATCCGCACGGATTGTAGCACAGCACGTTTTCATCCTTCTAGCAACGATAAGAGAAGCCCTTCTCTCGGACAATCCCGGAGTCTCCCTGCTCAAATCTAAAAAGTGTAATTACTAGTTTAGCCCTTAGTTAACCTAATGCATCCCACCTAATTTCCACTATAAATACCCCATCTTTGTAATTAATCAAGCACGTTGTTTTTGGGTAGAAAATCCTTCTTTAGATTAGATTAGGAGTAGATTAGAATAGATTACATTTTAATCTTTCCACAAATTACACATTAATCTCTCCTTAATTATTGTTCAAGTTTATCATTCAAGTTTATTATTGGGTAATTGAAGATTATTGGGTTATTATTGGGAGATTGACAACCTTCCATCAATCAATCAAGTTTCTTCTATTATTCTTTGCTTTATTATTTGGATCATCTAAAGTTGGTATAATTCTTTTACCCTTTTACTCTTTATTGTTCATTTCTTCATTCCATTATCATGTTTATACTTGTTATGATGATTGACACCATTAATGACATGTTTCCCATGATAATGAGTGAGTAGTTTCTTTAGCTAGGATTAATGGGTAATTAGGGGAAACCAACATGGGATTGATTCATGCTTAATCTAATATGTTCACATGATTAAATTGCTTGCTTGTTGTGATGTCAACTTTATGCACATGTTATGTTTGATGAAATGCTAAGCCTATGAATCCTTGCATTTACAACCATCTCTTATCTACTCAACTTGACTTGTAAGATATAACCCAACTCGAGTCTTGTTAGACCATGCATAGAAGTTGAATAGGAGGAAAGTAAGTCGACTTGTAGGTGTTGTACAATCTAATCGATTCGGCTCCGGGACCCAACTCTTCCTATGAACCGTAAGACATAACCCAACTCGGTTCCTCCACAACACTAATTGCTTGCATATAATTGTAAACATGTTTGTATGATCAACACCATGAATCCCCCATGACCCCATGATATCCTAGCACTTTTAATCATTTGTTTACATCTTTCTTTTTATTGCTCGTTTTACTTTATTGCTTTTATTAGTCTAGAACACAACTACAAACCCAAACAAATTGTGACAGTAGCATAAATTGAGATAGATAGACTTAGAACCCAAAGCACACCGTCCCATGGATCGACCTCGACTTACCGCTAACTAGTAGTTTGTTGAGTTTTATAAATGTGTTTGATTGGATGAGTGACGACATCGTCCACATCAAAATGGCGCCGTTGCCGGGGATGGTGCTATGTGATTAAGTTCTTACTTGTTTGTCTATTTTGATTTTGCTTTCTCCTTGAGGAACTTGTTCCTCAAGGATTGTTCTTACCATTTTTCTTGTAGTTTCCGTGCTTGTAGTTGTTTCCTTGTCTTAGCTATGATGACTCAAGACATGTGTTGTGGAGTATGTGGTAGATCTTTTGAGTACGACTATGGGTACGGGGAGTTTGAGGAGCAAGTCAACACAAACCTACCTTATTATTCGTACAATGAAAATCCTAACCACTACCCCAATTTTTCTCACCAAAATTACCACACCCAATATCAACAACAACCACCCACCCAATACCCATTTCACAACGAACTTCAATTGCCACAATACAACCACTTTCACACCTACCCACAACAAAAAGATGAACCCATTCAAAACATGATTCTCCAAATGATGGGAGATCAACAAAACCTCTTCAAACAAATGCTAGAGGAGAGCCAAAAAAGGGACAATGTCCTTCAAAGCATTGTTTCCCAAAGTGAGGAGTTGGAGATTCAAATTGACCAATTAAAAGAATTCCAAGCAATTACTCACAACCATTCTTTGGATATTGAGCATGAATGCGAGTTTGAAGTAGTAACCTTTGACATGGAAGATGAGAAGTGGGAGGAGCCAAATTCCTTGAGCTCTTGTGACTATGAGAGTGTTGTGTTTGATGAGGAAGACATGAGGTTGAGCAAACCAAATGTTCTTAGCCTTTGTGAGTATGAGGGTGTATCCTTTGATATGAACGTTGAGGTGTTGGAAAAAGAGCTAGACAAAGCCCCCATTCATGATTTACGTGAAGATGATAACAATGATGATGAACCTAGAGGGATTCACAATATCACCTTGCTTGAGGAGCCTATCCTTGAGACATTTGAGATACCCTATCATGAAGAAGAACGTCCTTCCTTTATCCTTCACAAAGACCACTTGACACCTATCATGGAGCCAATGATCATTGAAGAGGATATGTTAGATCTTCTCCAAAAAGCCAAAGTGTCTTACAAGAGTTATTTGGTGAAAAAGCTCAAAGAGAAAATTGCTCGTGAGGCTACTTGTGCAGATTTGACACCCATAATCTCAACCCCTACGGTATCCAATCATCAAGGTCATGAAAACTCTCCTTCCACCTTGGAAGGATTGAAGAATCAAAATGCTATCATCATCACCAAAATTGAAGAAGAAGTTGGTAAGTGGAAGTCCACGGACGAAAATAAACCACACTCCGCGCTCAATCTTAACAAGACTCATGAATGTCTTTACTTCAAACATTGGGAAAGTTCTAACACTAAGGAGGAGACAAGAAAAAGAGCATTTTACAAGCCTCCTTGGCCAAATTTCATCTTCAAGTGGAGCAACCCATACTTATGCTTATTCGGAGCTTGTTCACAAGCTTTTGATCTTCTACTAAGAGCCTTGAGCTCTATGGATAAGAACTTCTACAAATTGAACTAGTTTGGTGGAGTCCTACCTCAAACCACCATTTGTAAGATATTTCTTGAACCCTTTATTTTGTATAGTATTGTACATATTTTTGCATTTAAATTCTTGCATATGAGAGAAGAGAGAGAGAGAGTCATCTTACATGTTTCCTAAGCAAATTTCAGAAAGGATAAGGAAAAAGGAGAAAAATCAGTGAAAAAGGGGTTTATCATTTCACGAAAGAAGAAAGAAAAAGGAGAAAGAAGCAGAGACGCTCGGATCCAAGCAATTCCCCCCGTCCAGGGCCCGCGGAAGAGAAAAAGCTGAAACTGAGGAAGAATCCGAGCGGATTCAAGAGAATCCGCCCGTCCCACCAAATCCGTCCGTCTTCTCCACGGGACGCCCGTCCCATATGGCGTCCAAAAGTAAGATTTTAATCTACGCCAAAATCCGTTCGGATTCGAAGGAATCCGCCCGTCCTGATCAAGACGTCCGTCTTCTGCAAAATCCGGCCGTCTTGTCCCTGCTTCTCAACCAACAGATTTCTCTGTTCTAGAATCCGTGCGGATTCTACAGAAGACGCCCGTCTTGCCCATCGAGAATCCGTCCGTCCCGACTGCGATCCGCTCGGATGGTACTGTTCACGCGAGAAAAATCGGGTCAAGTCCAACCCTATCCGTTCGGATTCCCTTCTTCTTCTATATAAACACCCCCCTTCTCCCTCATTTCCTCATCCTACCAAACCCTAACACTCTCTTCAATCCTCAAAATCCCCTTCATATCCTCAAAAACACCCACATCACCCCCATCACCAACATGAGTTCCAAGGGAAAGGCCAAGAAATTGTTTGATTCGATCGGAAAGAAGCGCAAGGGGTCATCCTCTTCAACACCACGAAATGTGATAATGAGGGGAGGTATTGAACAACTCAACAACTTCCAAGAGGTGATCTTCATATCCGACGACCAACGCGAAAATTTCGTCGAGCTTCTAGGTAAGAAATACGAACCTACTCAATTTGTTGACACTAGGGTGTTGGAAATCCTTAAGATAAGGTACGCTACCGAGGCGTTCTTCAATGGCCTTGGCATTGGGGACCTTTTCCATGCTCATGAAGAGACTTACCTTAGTCTCACCCTTGAATTCTTGAGTAGCCTTCGCATTGTGGCGGATGCCCGCAACAATTTAGGCATGGAGTTTAGGTTATGCAACCGAGACCATGTTCTTTCTCTTGAGGAATTTGCCTATGTTTTCGGTCTCCAAATACCCACCGCCTATACCGACAAGCCCGATAATTTTAGTGTGGATTTTCTTTGGAAAGCTATCTCCGGGAAGAACTTTACCCATATAAAGCGTTGCTATACATTTGCTATTCAACACCCGGTGATTCGATTCACCGAACGCTTTGTAGCCGGGTGCATCAATGGGAGGTACGAGCAAGATCGGTGTACTATCATCGACTTAACTTTTCTTGAGTCTCATTTGAATGTTCAAGCGGTGAGGCGTTATAACTTCAATACGCCACTTGAGATACTCAATAGGTTCAATGACTTTGCTCAAGGGACATCTCAACTTAAAACCTTCGTGATGGGAGGTCTAATCACAATGTTGGCTAAACACCTTTGCCCCGGGTTCAATGCCCGAGGAACCTATATTCCTCTTGAAGGGAGGACTTTGATTGATGAGCACACCATTTTCTATAGTCACCGGTGGTGTAACTACACTGACGATGGGAGTGTGGAATGGTACACCAAGGGTTGCACTTCGATGATCCTTGAAGGATGGAAGATACCGGGCATCGAACCACGATTGAGTCCATACTCTCCTCCACCAAGCTACCTCCTTGATATCCAAATTCTTGATAATCCCCCTCAAAGGGAAGAGCCACGCCGTCAACCACCTCGTGGAGGGCCGGGGATACAAATGCGCCCACCTTCCTATGTCCCTATCCCACCTTACCCTATTCAACATACCCCTTACCAACCGGCAATCCCCAACACCCCGGGTATTAATGATTTGATGGCACTCATGAATAGAGTGGACCTTGGGGTGCACAAAGGGAGGGAAGACAACTACCTAGCCCTCTACCCCCAATATTATAACATGGCTCAACAAGGGTATATTGACCCCAATGGTCCTAAACCCTCTTGGGCACAACCGGAGCTCTTGTTCCCAAATTATGGGAACCAAGCTTGGGGTCGCGGCGATGGAGGGCATTCTAGCCAAGGTGGAGGGTACTCGGGTCAACAAGGAGCTTTTGACCAAGGAGGATATTGGGGCCAAGCACCCGGACATGATCAAGCCGGAAGCTCTCATGGTTATGGCTATGACTATGATGAGGATGAAGAGTGAAAGAGGCCTACTTCACCACTTCCACTTGTATGATACCCATCTCCCCCTCTCTCTCTTTTATTTGCATTGCATTTAGTGTAGCTTTTGCATGCATTTGTATTAAATATTGCATTTACATTAGTTAGTTCATATAGTATAGTTTGCATTGTAATATATCTCACATGATTCATGTAGATAGTTGCATATAGATTAGAATTCATGCATAGTCACTAATGACCAATCCTATTCTTTTCTACACTAGAAATAGTGTTTAAATCGGTTTGGGGAGGTTTGATCATAGGTGACTTAAGCATTAATCATGCATCATATAGTATAGTTTAGATTGCATTCATTTGTTATATATGTCATATAGAATTGCATTTAGTTAGAGCATGCATTCATTCATATCATATCATTGCATTTGTACTTTATTTCAAAAAATCAAAAATCCAAAAACATGTATTCCTTTTTATTCCTACTCCTACATGTACATTGAGGACAATGTCCAAAATAAAGTGGGGGATGGGAATTTATATTCCAAAAATGCATAAAAATTTGAAAAATTGAAAAATCCAAAAACAAGTTCATTTCCTTTGTAGTGTAGACTTGTATATACTGTCTTGTATATATTGTGTTTGTTTTATCCTTGTTCACATTGATTGACTACGCCATATCCGAGACATGAGGATATTGAAGACCGCATGGTATGATCTTTCCAATCTCCTTTTTCCTCTTTATGTTAATGACTATGTGGCTTTATTTTGATTGATGCGGTTAAACAATGTGAACTTAGGACTTGCATTTAGTTTATATGTCATATTAGTTGGTAGAATCATTTGCATTAGGATGTTTATATGTTAGTTGCATCATGGCATGTAGTTTGCATGTTAGAAAAATTTTGCGAAACCGTCTACTTGGGAAGCTTGACAAGTGTATATAGGCCCTAGTAGATGCTTTTTATTCCTAAGACTTTGCTTGTTAGAATACTTGTAAAACACCCTAGGATGTGTCATGCTAGTATCCTTTGACCCATGGTTTAAGGCCTAGTCAAGAGTACCTTGTGGTGTGATAACTCCTTGGCTACCGTTTATTCCAAGGTGACCCTTGAAACCATGTAACCATCATTCATCCATATTCTACCATACATTTTGTCATCAAAGGGAATGGGCACAAAAACAAAAAGAAAATCAATTTGAGTTCAAAGAAATGAAAAGAAAAGAAAAAGTTTGCAAAAATGCATCAAAAGAAAAGAGGAGTAACAAAAAAATGAAAACTCCTATGCTTCAATTATAAGGCACCCTCCCTACATATGGGGTGACTTTGAAAATGTTCAAAAGAAATGCAAAAAGTTGAAAAGTTGTCAAATATTGAAATGCCAAACATCAAAGAAATGGCAAAAAGAAAGTGTTCTCAAATGTTATATGCCACAAGAAATTGGGGGGAAAAACAAAAACAAAAGCAAACTCCCAAAGTGAAACTCAAATATCTATTGATCCCTTTATCCATCTTATCCATTTTTGTGCATGGTAGAGAGGGGACGACCCTTCTTCTTGTCTAGGCAAGAGGGCGAATTCCGCGATCCTCCAGTGTTTCTAACACCATAGGGAGACTACTCTTGACAAAAGCATTTAACGATTGAGGACAAAGGTACCCTAGCTTGACACAACATGGAGGTGATTTATTGGTATCCTTCTAGGCTTAGTAGTTTGAACAAATTGCATCTATGAAGGATTGTGTACCCTTGAATTGCTTCCCTTGTAGATAATTTCCGCCACTTAGATGAGGAAAGTGGCTATTCTTTTTGTAGATGCATCCATTATGTGATTTTTATGTGCTTAATGTTTGGATGTGTCGCCATTTTGGCAAGACCCACCTTGCCTTGCAAGAAGGCATCCTACCTCATGGTTATCTTGTTGTGAGTTGAAGGGGCGGAGTGAGACCCGCTAATTGTCTCATATCGGTTATGTTATTAGGATAGTTTAAATAAAGGTCTAGTTTTAGTCACCTCTTTACTCGGGACGAGTAAAGGTTCGGTTTGGGGATATTTGATGTGACCATAATTATCGCACATTTAGTCCCCTAATTGAGCCTATTTTGCATACTATTATAGCATTCTATGGCCATTTTATCCGTCAAAACCTTCCTATTTGCTTTTCTATCGCATTTCATATGTTTTGTAGAAAAGGAGAGAATAAGGCGGAAATTCCCGTCTTTCATGCACATTTGGAAGCTACTTGACGATAATAGATGGACTAGTATGAAGAGGAAGCAAGGACTAAAGACCAATCTCGAAAGAATAAAATGGAAATGAGCAAAAAGGGAAGAAACGAAGAAGAACCACTGCTGAAGAACAATCCGAGCGGATTGTCTGAAATCCGTCCGTCCCATCACCACAATCCGAGCGTCCTGCTCTCTAATCCGCTCGGATTGCCCCACTAGAATCCGTCTGGATTCCCTTGAATCCGCTCGGATTCCCTTACCAGAATCCGGCCGTCCCGACTCCCATCCGCACGGATTGTAGCACAGCACGTTTTCATCCTTCTAGCAACGATAAGAGAAGCCCTTCTCTCGGACAATCCCGGAGTCTCCCTGCTCAAATCTAAAAAGTGTAATTACTAGTTTAGCCCTTAGTTAACCTAATGCATCCCACCTAATTTCCACTATAAATACCCCATCTTTGTAATTAATCAAGCATGTTGTTTTTGGGTAGAAAATCCTTCTTTAGATTAGATTAGGAGTAGATTAGAATAGATTACTCTTTAATCTTTCCACAAATTACACATTAATCTCTCCTTAATTATTGTTCAAGTTTATCATTCAAGTTTATTATTGGGTAATTGAAGATTATTGGGTTATTATTGGGAGATTGACAACCTTCCATCAATCAATCAAGTTTCTTCTATTATTCTTTGCTTTATTATTTGGATCATCTAAAGTTGGTATAATTCTTTTACCCTTTTACTCTTTATTATTCATTTCTTCATTCCATTATCATGTTTATACTTGTTATGATGATTGACACCATTAATGACATGTTTCCCATGATAATGAGTGAGTAGTTTCTTTAGCTAGGATTAATGGGTAATTAGGGGAAACCAACATGGGATTGATTCATGCTTAATCTAATATGTTCACATGATTAAATTGCTTGCTTGTTGTGATGTCAACTTTATACACATGTTATGTTTGATGAAATGCTAAGCCTACGAATCCTTGCATTTACAACCATCTCTTATCTACTCAACTTGACTTGTAAGATATAACCCAACTCGAGTCTTGTTAGACCATGCATAGAAGTTGAATAGGAGGAAAGTAAGTCGACTTGTAGGTGTTGTACAATCTAATCGATTCGGCTCCGGGACCCAACTCTTCCTATGAACCGTAAGACATAACCCAACTCGGTTCCTCCACAACACTAATTGCTTGCATATAATTGTAAACATGTTTGTATGATCAACACCATGAATCCCCCATGACCCCATGATATCCTAGCACTTTTAATCATTTGTTTACATCTTTCTTTTTATTGCTCGTTTTACTTTATTGCTTTTATTAGTCTAGAACACAACTACAAACTCAAACAAATTGTGACACTAGCATAAATTGAGATAGATAGACTTAGAACCCAAAGCACACCGTCCCATGGATCGACCTCGACTTACCGCTAACTAGTAGTTTGTTGAGTTTTATAAATGTGTTTGATTGGATGAGTGACGACATCGTCCACATCATTTACCTAATAAAATTAACCAATGGCACGATGTCAGAAGTTATAGCATTAGAGTTGGCAGGGAACACACCCCCTGATCTTACCCAAAAAAAGAAAGAAAAGAAAAATAAGGAAGTATTAGGTGGTACCTGATCGGCTTTAGTAGTTACTTGAAGCATTAGGTACCGATCTTTCGAATCTCGTTGACCGATACTTCCTTCTCAGCATGTATTGCCAAGGTAGTAGTGTTCTCGGCCTCTTGACCAATCTGTTGTACCTTATTACCCCCTTTACAAATGACATCCTCCATCATCTTCACTTCTTCTTCGGAAAGCTTGCCTCCAGCATTCAACTTTAGTAGTACGGATGCCATTAACTGAAGCTGCGTGCCAAGAATGTAATGTGTGAGCAATTTTTATCCCAACAATAACATGTGAATTGAACTTAAATGAAAATAATAGAATAAATGGTACCATGTCAGCCTTCTCAGACTTAGTCTTCCTTTTCTTCTTTATCGGGGCAGTTGTCCCATAATATTTCGTTACTCCAACCTGTAACGGGACGCCCCTCAAACGACCTGGATGTTCGGGTCGGCCGATCGCTCTAGCAAGAACGTCATTACGACCCTTCGGGAGTGAATTTCCCTTCTTCTACCTCTTTCAATACGTTGTCCTATAATATATTAAATAAACTTCAAATTATATTTGTGACTAAAATAATAAAGTTAGTAATGAACTCGTCTTAATAAAATAATGCTTACTATGTTGGCCAACACTTCCTCATCATATTTGTCACGCGACCGGGATCCTTTAGGCGTGTGCCCTTCTTTATAAGTTATATGCTGATCCACCTCTTTCACTCCCTTTGCCACCTACACATTAACATGGTAACATTTATACATGTAAATGTGTATCAATGCAAGTCCAAGTGTGATTAAAAAAATAAAGTCTCACAAGGGAATAATGCATGCTACTTACGAGGTTCTCTTTTATCTTTCTGTAACCGCCTCGAGAACCATACCATTTCCCCTTCTTGCATGAAATGTTAGCACGATTTCTTCTGCTAACGGCCTTCAAATAATTATATAAAAGCGCAAGTAGATGAGATAATAAAAAGATTATATAAAGGACTCATTAATTAAAAAAATGATAGGTAAATCGTTAAAAGGCGAGGATATTTAACCTGAAACTTCTCAGTAGTTCTCATCTTTTTGAAAAGATCCCATTGTTCTTGACTGATGGTGGGACACTTGTTTTCCGGTGGGCTCTTACGCATCTCCCCCGTTGCCTTGTCCACATACAACCAATCCCTAGCAACGTCACACCTCTACTGCATGTGGACATCCGCTGCCTTATGCATTAAATATTTATCATGGCTTTCATCGGGTATAATAAAGCCTTCCTTTACACGAGCCAAGTATAACTCCGCCAATTTTGGATTCAAACTTCTAACATCATCTAAATGGATAGGCACAAACTGTCTTGTGCAACATCCAATCCAACTGGAGAAATAACCCGCATTTGGACCAGTAGGGAAACCCTTCGAGCTCCATGTTATTTCCAACGGCTGTTTAGCGGCTATAGCTGCAAGGACTTTCTGGCACTTCGTAGCACCCCTCTCACTAGGCTTATTATCCTCAGGCTTATTATTCTTTTCACTTCTTTTCCGTTTTTCACCCATGATAATCCTAAAACCCAAATATGAATGATATAGTAAATGAACAACTTAACAACGTACATGCAGAGTATTATCTAAAACCCTAAACCCTAATAGGAATGAAAATTTAAAACAATAGATTGAGCTTCTAAAATCCTAAACCCTAATAAGAGGAGTGAAGTAGATGATGCGGGATGATAAAGATAACAAAGAAGACGAAAAACAAACAGATGCATGAAAAAGAAAAAAGATGATCGTCTTAAAACCCTAATGACGAAACACAAAATTAAAGTGAACATACCTGATGATGATGATGATGATGATAAAGAGAACGAGCAGGATGATAAGGAAGGCAACGAGAATCAAGGCGTCGGAAATTGGGCGGACTACGCAACAAGAATGTAGAAAGCGAGGAAGAGAGAAGAATTAACTCAGGATACCAACGGTTGAACTGGTGTTGTGTGTGTATGTGTTTGTAAATTAGTTTTTTATTAAGAAAGACTATTGACAACGGGTTCTAAAAGGAAAACTGTTGTTATATGTTAATAACAACGGGTCAATATAAGTCAACCGTTGTCAAAACTTTATTACAACGGTTAAAATATACCCGTTGTAATATATTTTCACCAAATTTGCGCCAAAATGAAATATGTCAAAAAAATCAATGACAACGGGTAGGGGTAATACAACCGTTGTTGAAAGTAATAACAACGGGTAATGTAACTATAACCGTTGTTGAAAGTATTAACAACGGGTAATTTAAATATAACCGTTGTTATTGTTGAACCTTTTTTTAAAAAAAAATTACTGTAATTCCATTACAGTCCAAACCTGTAACAATATATACATACTGTAACAGGAGAAGCACCATATCTTTGCAACATTATTGATAATTTCAACACCAGACATCCACATCTAATAATAAGATCAAGAACATAAGACAACACCAAAGATGCATGCATACATCTTTGTATATCTAAGCTACAGGATTTACCATGCCATGCAAATTTGGGAATTTTTATTTAACAATGACCATTATTGATTTACCAATAAATTAAACCATCAAATTATTGGTCTGAAAATGACTCAAAATGTTGGTCGTTCATATCACTGTGTCCTGATGAACTATCTCAGGATCGGGGACGTTTCTTGGATGTCATAGTTTCTTCGTTAACCCAAATACCTTGACCATGGTCATCATGCATATAGATGCTTTCAGTGTCCTCATGATCAGTGTCAACATCGTCGAAATAAGATACAGTGGTAGAGTGATCCATTCCCTCAAAAACGACATCCTGATCATCATCACCATTATCGGATGGACTACTCCTTCTACTCCTTATAGACAGTACAACAAACCACTTCTTATCCATAGGATCGGTGACATAGAACACTTGTTTAGCTTGGGATGCCATTATGAAAGGATCATCCTTATTATTGCCAACCTTACCCAGATTGACCAACGTAAATCCCATCTTATCCTTTCGGACACAATGGATGTTGTTATCAACCCAGTTACATCGAAATAAAGGCATGGTGAAATCAATGTAATCTAGTACCAATATTTCTTGAATAACACCATAATAAAGGCATTTTCCCCCAAATAGGCTTTTTATCTTTTGAAGTAGCAAAGTGCATTGCCTCAAATTCAGAACTCACACCATTATTTTGCATTGTGCTCAACTCATCTTGCTCGCGGGTGTAAAAAGTATATCCATTAATGGCAAAACTGTTGTAAAAGGTGACCCTGGCATTTGGACCTAAACCAAGACCTAGTAACCTAGGAGAGATGTCATCACCAGTTTGATCCGTACACTCTAAGACAATATTCCTAAACCACTCTGCAAACGTCTTCGTATGCTCGTTCGCAATCCACTTCTCGGTCTTGTTTGGGTGATCGTATTTGAGCTCATCTTTGTGTTGTTGAATATAAGGTTGCACCTCATCTTCGTTGTTTAGCACATACGTGTGTGCTAAATGCAACATTTCACGTGTCACAATTTTTTCAAACCGGCCCCTAATACCTTTTCCGGTCATCCAGTCACTATGACGATTCTTAGGAATGCTGTAGATACCTCATTTCTGCACCTCCCGCAAACCACCCGGTGATGATTGGGCCGCATGTTTGATACGCGGAATGATTTGTGAGAGTTCGTAAGATTATCGTCAAGTGTTTGCTCAAATATTAATGTCGACCTCTTAGTTGTCATCCACATCCTGATACGGTCGTTTTGGCAGTAATTAGAGTACATTCGGAGTCCGGGTCAAAAACTGTCTCCATTTCTGATAACTGTTAAATCCCGAGTCAGAATATTCTGGAATGTTCCGGATATTTCTATTCCATATTTCACAAATTTTATCTTTTGGCAAATAATATCCCGTAATATTCATAAGATAATCGAATTATTTCCGTCCTACCATAGCTCAAACGCGGAAATCTTTCTTCAGCAGGAGGAAACCTCCTGGGAATAGACGCAGCAGGTGCTGCGCCTCTTCCAAGAGATGCAGTGGCTGCTGCGCCTTTTCCCAGGCCCTTCTTTGCATGTCCCACGTATCTTTTTCATATCTTTCCGAGATTCACTTCCAAAGAGTCTCCGAAACCCTATTCCTTCACGTGATTAGTATAAATAAGAGCCTTCGCTCCTCATATTTCTCACGCGAGTGTCCGCCCTTCTCTTCTCCCTTTGCATTCTAGACTTCGTTCTTATTAATTGGCGCCTACGTGCTTGGACTTCCGACCACGTAAGCTCGGATCTTTCCGGGTACCAGCCTCTCCGTTGCATGACCGACCAATTTGACCAAATACACTCAATCAACTTTAATTAATCAATCGTTTTCCTCTTACGAGGGCACTCTCTTTGCATTCGCGTCGAGCATTCACTAGTCGATATCTTAGTTCATCTCGTTTCGTCAACATGTAAGTCTGAGGGTGTAATCTCTCCTTTTATTTATTGTATTTTATTTATCGTATCACCATTGTAAGATTTATGTCGAAAACACCATTAAAACTGATTTCTAAAACCGTGCTTTAAAACTCCTTTTTACGGATTTCCAGTAGACAGACGTCGAGAAAAGACGCAGAATGGCGCGCGCCTATTCGAAGGAGCGCAGCACCTGCTTGCGCCTCTTCGTGAGGCTGCCGCAGATTCTCGCTTCTTTTCTTCTTCCTCCGTCCTCTGTAAATTCGTTTGTTATTTGATTCTTGTTTTCTTTTGTTTATTTCGTTAATCCTTCATCATGATAGCATATAACTCACATGTATATTAATCATCATCATTATCATGCGTTAATCATCTTTAATCCGGCTTAAATCCCTTATAATTCATATTTGCGGGTTTTCGTCATTAAATTCAAACCCGGGTTGTAGAAATTCAATTTGTTCATATTGAGTTTCTGGAATTCGTCATTGACATAGTTTTAATCTGTCTTTTGTCATATTCGTCATTAATTCGTCATATCTAATGTTGGTTAATCGATTTCAATAGAGGACTCATTCATTAACATCGTTCCATCATGTAATTAATTCATTTGCGTCCGTCTCATTCATGCTTTACTGCTTTTATGACCCATTCATATGTCAAATAACCTATTAATCACTTTCATCCGAGTAAATATTATAAATCAATCATTAAGTTTACCAATCGACATTAACGGTTTGCAGTTCCGGCTTCACAGCCAGAACTCACCCTTGGAACAGACGTAGCGTCTGCTGCGCCTCTTCCAGAGGGCGCAGTCCTGCTGCGCCTGTTCCAGGATGAGTTCTGCCTCTGAACTCCTTTTCTGCCTTGACGTAATTAATTAGTAAGCGTATTAACTAACTATTATCCGTAATATCACGCTAATTCCTGTTCGTTTATTTCATTAATTTTATTCTTTTATTCTTTTATTTCTTTTTCTCAAATTATTCGTTTTAAAGGTATTTTCGACATAAATCGCCTAATTCAATGTAATTACTGTAATATTCATTATTGTAATTTATAATTATTGTATTTCTTTTATCATTTGTATGTTCTCGCATGTAAATGAGCATTAACTCCTACTCCGACCCAATTGTATGCTAAATTAATTGTCTACCGACTTAGTATTAATTCTCACATGCTAGGATTAAAACTTGGGTGTTGCATTGCATGCATATAGCCGACGGTATATCAAGTACTAATAACTTCCCTAATCATTAGTAGAGGCCGCTATCGAGGCGGGCGGGATTAGGTGTTCGATCAAAAGAGCTTCCTAATACGTACCCTCACCCCTTACTCCAGATCTCCGTGAGCACCCGTGTTCATTGGCATCCACGAGAGTCATTCTAGACATAGAATGCTAAGGGTAACGATTGCTTAGTGTTCATGTCACTACTTTGTGTCTTGACATGACACGAGGTATTCGAACGGTTCCAATTTCCCATAAAAATTGGTGGCGACTCCATACAAAATGCAAATGCTTGTCTCGTTTCTCACCAAGCGCCCCCGTGGGCGGCCCGCTGTCCACAGTTTGGCGACTCCGCTGGGGATCATACACTTACGTGTAGCAAGGGTGAAACTTGAACAAGGTTAGGGAATAAATTTGTACAAGACAATTGTCGGTTTTCATAACTCGGTCTTCCTAGATCGTTTATTCGGCCTTCCTAGGCCCAACCCAACCCATTCGACCAATCGTCCCGTCTAAACGGTCCTAATTCTTATTTGGGCCTAAGGATGGATAGCGATTGACGTCATCCATACCATGATGCTTACTCTTGTTTGTATCAAGGGCCTTCACTACTTGAGGAAATGGACTAGGAATCGGCCTTACTCTTGTTTGGCACGAGCCTCTCCACAGACTTCGGGTTTGATGGTTCAGTATGGCAACCCACCCTTTAAACCAAAACCCTTTTAAATGCACAAAGCATCCGTTATAATGCTTGTATAAATGTGTAAACCTTACGTGATCGCCATTTCTAAACAAATCATGACGAATTTTCGAAAATCAAACCCCTTTTTTTCAAACAAGAATTTCGAAAAATAGGGCTTTCAATTAGCGCAAAAATCCGGTCAAAACTCTGTCCGTTTGTCGTGTCAAAATTCGGGCCACAAGCCCATTTCAAACCTCACTTCAAGTCCACTCCTACAACTACACTACAGTTGACTAGGACACACATTTTCAAAGACCTTGTCTTTCTTCAAAACTCACTCAGCACAAGTGGCACACACCCACTTCACGAGTCAAGACTTTTCCTCTTTTAGCAAGTGTGATAGAATGGTCGATCGTGTTTTGATTCGTCGCCGATCTCTTATCCAGTTTCCAAGATGCCCGGATCAAGTGATGAAACAAATCTCCAGCAAATTCAAGATAGTAATGATCGAATCCTAGCCGCGCTAGCCCAAATGCAAGTTACCCAAAACCAAACCTATGACCGCCTTGAGCTCATCGAAGGCCGTATCTTTGATGTAGAGGGAAGGTTGCCTCCCCTTAAAGGTGAAGTACTACGTTTCTCCGATGACGAGTCTAAGGATGAGAATCCTCTCACGGGGATGACTGCAGCTGAGAAAAGGCTCCAATACCTAGAGGAGCAATTGATGTACCTTAAGGGGGATGACATTTATAGGGAAAACAATCGCAAGTATGAAGCCGTCAATTCCAAATTGCCAACTAACTTTAGCATGACGGATATCCCTAAGTTTAAAGGACATGAGAACCCTTTGAACCACATCTGTGCCTTCAAGGATTACATGTCTATCAAAGGCATTAAACCCGAGATGTTCTTAAGGATCTTTCCTTCATCTCTTGACACCATCCCGAAGCAATGGTTCTACACTTTAGATAACAAGAAGGTCGCTACTTGGGAAGACGCCGCAATCGAGTTCTCGAAACAATATGCGGATAATGCCGAGATCCAAGTCAACATGCGTACTCTAGAGGTTCTTACCCAAAATGACAAAGAAGGATTCACCGACTTCCTAAGTAGGTGGAGGAAGACTATTACTCAACTAGTTGAACGCCCGGACGAGGCTACTCTTGTGGAAAAGTTTGTGGATAATCTCAAGCCCATATATGCCAACCATTTGAGATATCAAAACATCAAGACTTTCAAGGACTTAACCGTATTAGGGACACGAATTGAAGATGACATCCGTAAAGGACTCTTGTCCAAAACGGTAGGTCGAGGATATCAAGGGTCCACAAGTCGTTCATACGGCTCTACTAGCAAGACCGACGAAGTTAACCTTCTCGAGCCATCCAAGAAAACTACTCCACCAAGGAAATTCACAAACCTTGGGGATACGTACTCCAACGCTCTAAAAAGGTTAATGAAGCAAGGTAAACTCCAACCCATTGGACCTACTCCCGAACCCGAAAAGAAATCCAAGTTTTGGGATGAAAATTCATACTGTGAATACCATAGAGGCAAAGGGCACGACACAGAAAAGTGCTACAAGTTGAAACACGTACTTCAAGATATGATTGAAGATGGTCGGCTTCCAATACCACCAGGAGGTAAACCCAACAACACTCAGAATCCTCTTGGAGTTCTAGTGATTACAAGTGACGAATCTACCTTAGATTGCTCACACCTCATTTCTCCCACCGAAAATGAAATTCATGCAATTGAGAAAGAAAGGCTCTACTCCACTATCTCCCCTACCATTTCCGACTTCATCACATGGGCAAGGAGCGTAGATAGACAAGTGTGGGAACTAGAAAACATGGTAACAACCTTACGCAATCCTAACGCAATACCCAAAGAACGCGTACCATTGATCTTCTCTCAAAATGCCACTATGCAAGAAGTAGTCACCGTGGTTGATAAACTAGTCGATCAAATCATACGACTAGAAAGTGATATCATGAGAATGAGGGAACTAGCTGCAGTTAATGGGGTTTGGGCCGATGACGATGAGGACGAATATCTCATTGAAAACTCCCTAGTCAAGGAAATAGTCCAAAATGGTGAAGACCAAGATGTGGATCACCTAACTCGTTC
The DNA here is from genome assembly GCF_048544455.1 of Silene latifolia. NCBI lineage: Eukaryota > Viridiplantae > Streptophyta > Magnoliopsida > Caryophyllales > Caryophyllaceae > Silene > Silene latifolia. Next base: position 125,312,496 of record NC_133537.1, read on the forward strand.
GGGTCGTCCATATCAAAGCACTACTCAAAACGGTCCAACCAACGTCATCACACCAAATGACAACGAAGATGACCCCACTGATCATTTGCTTAAGCAATTACAGAAAACCAAGGCTGATCTTTCAGTCTGGCAACTAGTGGCAAGCTCATTTCCACACCGCCAAGCTTTACTGCAAGCTTTGGCCAAATTAAATGTAGCACATAACTCCACTCCTGAAGATGTAGTCAACTTGGTCTTCCAAGAATCACCTAAGCTAAGTAATCCTATTACTTTCTCGGATGAAGACTTGCCACCTTTTGGCGCTAGTCACAACCTTGCTCTATACATCACTGTCATTTGTCTAAAGAAAAATGTGCCAATGACCTTGGTAGACGATGGCTCCGCGGTTAACGTCATACCCCTCAAAACGGCATATAAACTAGGCATAAAAGAGTCGGATTGGACTCCTACAAATCAAGGTGTTCGTGCATATGACGGTACATGACGAAAAGTGGTAGGACTTGTTAACCTAACCATAGCCACGGGACCAATCGAACGGAAGGTTAACTTCCAAATAGTGGACATCGAAGCTTCATTCAACATACTTCTGGGAAGGCCTTGGATTCACGCTTCCAAAGCGGTAACATCCACCCTTCATCAAAAAATCAAGATTCCACTAAATGGCAAAGTTGTGATGATCACTTCGTCACCCATCAAGGCAATAATCGAGAAGCAATCAAACAATCAAGTCCTTGCGGATCCCATATACGAATTTGGGGGCTTCCAAAGTGTAAACGTCATAGAAAGTGAGTTGGCACCCTTATACTATAATCCCTACTCTAACTTGGTGGTCAACCACATACTCAAATCCCAGGGATACTTCCCTGGAATGCCTTTAAACCCAATTCGGAAGAACACCTTCGCACCATACAAGGAAGGCAACTCGACAAGGATACCACTTGGACTAGGGTACAAACCCACAAAAGAAGAAGTTCACGAAATGCTTGCCCAACTCCAAAATCGCAAGCACGTGGGAATCCAAATGAGGCCATATCTCCCCACTCTAAATGGGTACTTTGTCCAAGAAGGAAGTTCAGAACCCTTTCATGGATTTCCCGAACCTTGGCATTATCTTGAGAGGAAGTTAGCCGGAATCGAGATCTTTCACGATTGCTACTTCATTCCTCCCGAAACGGTTCCTACCGTCAAAACCCGTCAAGCACCTTGCTTCGACGAACAAGCTGTTAGCCTATTGTTTGGAGAAGATCGATTCATTAGGGCCGCGCAGGATGAGATCATTACTATGATACTTCAGGACGATCGCTTCAACCCCACCGCGTTGATCACGGAAATCGACACAAAGCGGCGAGAAAGGGTGGAGAAAATCTATCAAATGGACCAACAACCAAGGAAGGCTCTTCAAAGCTCACCTTTGGAGAAGGAGAGATGTTCAAAGGAGAACCAGAAGACGACGAGTTCGAGTCGGAGTCGGAGTCGGAGTCGAATCGAGTCAGAGGAGTCATTAGAGAATCTACTCCTGTTGTCATCCCCACTCCCTTCGTTTCTCCTAGCTTAGCCTCGAGTAGTCACGGTAGTTCGGGAAATGCCCCAACTATCGTCCCTTTGCCTTGACCATGGATCGGTTGGCTTCTTTGTTTCAACTTTACTCAAATCTTAATATGAATAAATCGGGTTCGCTTACTCTCCGTGTTCTTTCGAGTGCAGTTCATTTTTATGATGATGCGAGGATGACCAAGACCCGGACTTGACCGAAATACCTCCCTACGTAGCCAAAGAAATATTACAAGAAGGGGAAGGGGGACCAATAATAGAAGATACCGAACCCATTAATGTAGGAACCGAACTAGAACCCAAAGAACTTAGGATAGGGACTACCTTGAGCTCTACCGAAAGGGCCGATTTCATAGACCTCCTAAATGAATTCAAAGACGTTTTCGCTTGGTCCTACAAAGACATGCCAGGGATCGACGAGAGATATTGCCGAACATAGGATTCCGATTAAGCGGGTTTCAAACGTAAAAGCGAAGCTTCGACGAATGAGAACAGAATGGGCTCTAAAGATTAAGGAAGAAGTGGACAAACAATTCAAAGCCGGGTTCATCAAAGTTTCCGAGTATTCATTTGGGTAGCTAACATAGTACCCGTACCCAAAAAGGATGGGAGAATCCGTGTTTGTGTTGACTTCAGGGACTTGAACAAAGCGAGTCCAAAAGATGACTTCCCTCTACCTCACATTGACATATTGGTGGACAATACTGCGGACCACGCATTACTATCCTTCATGGATGGATATGCGGGTTATAACCAAATCAAGATGGCCATGGAAGATATGCATAAGACCGCATTCGTCACCCAATGGGGAACATATTGCTACACAGTAATGCCATTCGGATTGATCAACGCCGGAGCTACATACCAACGCACCGCAACTACACTCCTACATGACATGATGCACAAAGAAGTTGAGGTATATGTAGATGACATGATTGTCAAGTCCAAGGAAAGAGAGGGACATATTGCAAACCTTCGCAAATTCTTCGCAAGGCTACGAAAGTACAACATGAGGCTCAATCCTCAGAAATGCACATTCGGGGTAACATCCGGAAAACTCCTGGGATATGTCGTTAGCCAACGCGGTATAGAAATAGATCCTTCCAAAATCAAAGCTCTGATTGAAATGCCACAACCCCAAACAGAAAAAGAAGTCAGAGGATTCCTGGGAAAAGTACAGTACATAAGTCGATTCATATCGAAACTCATGATGATTTGTGAGCCTATCTTCAAGAAACTCAAGAAAACAGACCACGCCATGTGGGATGATGATTGTCAAAAGGCGTTTGACCGAATCAAGGAGATATTGGCTAAACCACCAGTGCTCATGCCGCCACAACAAGATCAACCTCTTGGTTTATATCTCACAGTAACTGAAACCGCCATGGGTGCTATGTTGGCTCAAACTGTAGGAAGCGAAGAAAGAGCTATTTACTATCTAAGTAAGAAGTTTTTGGAATATGAGTGCAAATACTCACAACTCGAAAAGACATGCCTCGCTCTTGTGTGGGCAACGAAGAAGCTACGTCACTACATGCTTAGCTACTCCGTCAAGATATATTCCAAAATGGATCCAGTCAAATACCTCTTCGAGAAACCCGTCCTCAACGGACGTCTGGCAAGATGGACCCTAATGCTCTCAGAATTCGACCTTAAATATGTGCCACTGAAAGTCATAAAAGGTCGCGCCATCGCCGAATTCTTCGCAGAAAATCCCATCAACGACGCACAAACCATAGATACTTGGTCATTTCCCGACGAGAATATACTTCAAACAGACGTAGACTCCTGGGACCTATACTTTGACGGAGCATCAAACTTAAGAGGATTCAGAATAGGAGCGTTGCTCATTTCTCCTGAAGGTGAACATACACCGATTGCTGTCAAACTCGACTTCGAGGTGACAAACAACGCCGCAGAATACGAAGCTTGCCTCATTGGGCTACAAGCGGCAGTAAGCTTAGGTATCAAAAACCTCCGAGTACATGGGGATTCATCACTGATCATCAACCAAGTTACAGGATCCTGGAAAATCCGAAGTGAAAGCCTCGCACCCTATCAGGCTAGGATAGACCAAGTCGCTCAATTCTTTGATCACGTAACATACCTACACCTACCTCGGGAGGAAAATCAATTTGCAGACGCTCTTGCGAAACTTGCATCTCTAATAAATATGCCAGATCACATGGTGGAAATGCCCTTGTGTATCGAACGACGGTCAGAGCCGGCTTATATCCATCAAATCACCGATGAAGAGGAAATCGCACAGGAACCCTGGTTCCAAGCAATCCTGAATTTCAAGCATAATGGTACCTATCCGCCGGATATGGACAAGAGGGGACAACGTGCTATACGCCTATTAGCTTCCCAATACGTCCTGATGCAAGGAGAATTATACAAAAGAACACCTCTTGGTGTAGTCCTACGTTGCCTCGATCATTCACAGGCACGAAAGGTGATGGAAGAAGTCCACGACGGAGAATGCGGTCCTCACATGAGTGGGCCCATGATGGCAAAGAAAATCACACGTTTAGGGTATTATTGGACCACAATGGAATCCGATTGCATCAAATACGTGAGACATTGCCACAATTGTCAAATCTTCGGGAATGTACAACATGTCCCTCCTTCGTTGCTCTACACGATGACATCTCCTTGGCCATTCTCTGCATGGGGAATCGACATAATCGGAAAATAACCCCGGTAGGAACGGGAGGTCACTTTGTTTCATCCTAGTGGCAATTGACTATTTCACCAAATGGGTAGAAGCGGCTTCCTACACTAGTCTTACGGCTAAAAATGTGGCCAAGTTCATACAAAACAACATCATCTGTCGATATGGTTGCCCACATGAGATCATTAGCGATAATGGGTCGCACTTTCAAGCTGAAACGGAGCAATTGCTAGCCAAATACAAGATTAAGCATCACCACTCTTCGCCCTATAGACCACAGACTAACGGCGCGGTAGAGACAGCAAACAAGAACGTTGTCACAATTCTCAAGAAAATGACTGACAACTATAGAGATTGGCCAAGCAAGATACCCTTTGCTTTATGGGGGTATCGTACATCTGTTAGAACGCCCACTGGGGCTACTCCTTTCTATTTGACCTACGGCATGGAAGCCGTACAACCAGTGGAGCTAGAAATACCATCCTTGCGTATTCTACTCGAAAGTCAAATCCCAGAAGCCGATTGGAAGAAGGATAGGTATGAAGAACTCATCCTCCTGGATGAACGTAGGCTACGTGCCTTTCATAATGTCCAAACATATCAAGCCCGTATCAAACGAGCTTTCAACAAAAGGGTTAGGCCAAGAAACATCAAAGAAGGAGACTTAGTACTTAGTACTCAAATCGGTTAGAGCTCTTTTACCTGTCGACCCAAGGGGAAAATTCAAACCTAATTGGGCCGGACCATACCTAGTCAAATCCATACTCCCAGGGGGTGCGGTTAGAATCATAGACCTAGATGGGAATGAGTTTTCAAACCCCACAAACCTTGACCAATTGAAGCGGTACTATGCCTAGAATAGGACAAAAACGCGCCTCGCGTAAACCCATGTGTCGCTCTTGTGGCACTAAATAAACGGCCCCTGGCCAAGCTGAAATAAGCTAAAAGTCACTGTGCTCTTGCATTTTGACAAGTTTGTCATCCTCATATCATCAAACAAACTAAATTCGCACCTTCAGAGTAAGCAAAAGCTCATGCTTATTTTCTATGTTCATTACAAGCTCTTGCTTCGAACAATTATTCTTTTACATTTACTTGAACTACGCGCAAGGGTTTGATTTCGCTTTTTAAGTGAATACGTAGGCAATCCTTCACGGGATTCAACCCATTATATCTAAAATGTAAATAGAAGGACATCTGCATTGCATTTGAAATTCGACAAGAATAATAAATAGAAAACACCAACGGTTTCATAACCACTTAACCTTTTTATTTCATTCAATTTCTAATAATAATAATACGACAAATAATAAAAATAGAATAGGCTAGGATTCTAAAAATCCCTCCTTTTTTATTACAACAATAGTAATAATAATCAAATAATAAATAAAGACTCGGGCTATTCCTCCATCTTCCCCTTGCCCTTGTCATTCTTGTCATATTTCTTGTCACGACCTCGAGCCGGACGCTCTTGCACCACTTCAGACCTAATCACCAACGGTCTTTCTCGAGGCCTGACTCTTCCATTCTTGCCAACCACCATTTCCGCAACAGGAGTAGTCTTTGATTTCTTCGAAGGATGAATGACCTGAAATCCAGCTTCTTCTTCTCCCTCTGTCAGATGCTTCTCCTTCTCTTTCTCTCCCTCGCGCACCTTGTAATCAACCGGCTCACGCTTCCTCAGTCTCTCGCGCTCTTCCGGAGTTGCAGCCTTTCTCCACTTCAGATAGGAATCCGACACCCACAAAGCATTGACGGAGAAGCTCAAGAACCACATGTTTCTTTGGGCCCATTTAATAGCCCACACTCTTCGGCTCTCTGTAGTAAGCGCCACAGCAGTCTGCGGAACGGTATCAAGCCTAGGGATCGTCTACTTCAACCCGACTTGCCTCATCAACCTTTCCGGAAAGATGCATACCATGAACTCCAATCCCGGAATGCGCACGGACCTAGTGGGATCCAAAGAAGACACTCCAGTGACAGACTTGAGGTGCCACCACGGTACGACCCACCTAATCAACGGACCATCATCATTCTTCAGCTCGTTCTTCCAATAGTCGCAGACCCGAGTGAAGTCCACCATGTACAACCGCGTCCTCATCGCAATCATACGGGAATGATAGGAAAGTGCATGAACTGGGGGCTCGATCAATCGGAGCCGTTCCATAAGCCAAACCTACCAAAAGCAGGTATTAGACATCGAAAAAAAAAAAAAAAAAAACGAAGAAAAAAAAAGAAGAAAGAAAAAAAAGATGTCTCTTACCTGCAAAATGACGGGGCTTCCCAAAAACGGCAGATCGCGATTGGATTTCCTATTATCCAAACCCAAGATGATCTCCCCTAAGCATAAGCAAGTTGGGCTCCTGCGCAGCTTCATTTGCTCGATAAGACCCAGAAGACGGGGATCACCTCGCAAGTCTTCATCAACGTGTCCTTGGAAGACATACACGTGCAGCAAACAAAAGCCAAATGCTCTCCTCCTGGCAACATAGGAAACAGTAGGGTCGGCCCTATTAATGAATCGGTCTACAAAGTCCAACATTCTCACGCCTTTCGGGGTAACTAAGCGATCCACCTCAAGTCTGGTCAGTCCAAGCAAGTCTCTGAATTTGCTCTTATACCCTTGTGAAGTGGAAGGAATGGCAGGTAAATGTTCGGGGTCCCACCCACCAATAGCAGCAATTTCTTCGGGAAACGGACAAATATCACCTCCCGGGAACGCGAAAACATGATAATTCGGGTCCCAATAGTCAAGGCAAGCATCCAAGAACGGTTTTACTATCTTAATGAGTTTCAAACTCAATAAAGACCCAAGGTTATAAGCACCCATGTCGTGCTTCTCCATATTCGAAAACTCATTGGTCCATTCCTTCAAGCGGATCTCCAAAGTATTCATGATGACTAATTTCTCTTGAAGTTTTATTTTGAGAGTTTTATGTGAATAGACGAGGAAGAGACGGAAGAATTATATGATTTAAAGCTTCGTCGACGCTTCTATTTATACTAATTGCTGTTTCCAAATATCCGCGAATCAGACCGGCAGGAACAGGCGCGGCGCCGCGCCTATTCCAAGGAACGCAGCTCATGCTGCGCCTCTTCCTCAGGCTCACTTTCTGTGATTTCCGCATTTGGATCTTTCCTAATTCTATAACGAATATTTCCTATTCCTACGGGATTTTATTTTGGTAAATACGAGCAGTTTACCATGTTTCAAGTTTCCTAAATTCACGGGCACGCATTTCGAGGCGACGTCGACACCTTCGCCATTTTAATCACAATTAATCATTATTTTAATTCATTTATTTATTCTTAGGAAATTATATTCATTTTTTTTCATTTTTAGGAAGTAAATTTCATTTTCTTTTTGGAAATAATTTTCTTTTGTTTTCATTTCTACACTTATAAATTTCCTTTTTTCTTTTTTTTTTTAGGGGGTAACCCTCCCTACCGTCCGGTCATTTACGGCAAATTTTTGCTTTTCCTTGTGCTCTTTTGAGTCTCATTTTGCGCTGATTAAAGGCCTTATGTATATAAAATGTATGTTTTGCGTAATTTCCATGTAAATTTCGGCAGCATGACGGCATAAACCGTTGTCTACCAAACCTGTTCAAGAACTAACCTGCAGGTACAAGCAACACAACCCAGCAGCAAAGGCACTCAGGCCACCGTATATACACCAAATGTTGCAAATGTACAAGCAAACTGGGGGCTTGCGCCCCGAACAAAGTCCAAAAGTCCAAGCAAACTGGGGGCTTGCGCCCCAAACAGAGTCCAAAAATGTTCAAATCAAATGTCCAAAATGTACAAGTCTACAAAACTACACAAAACTACTGCTGGGCGCCCTCCAACTCGGCAACTCTGGCCGCAAGAACGGCATTCTCGGCGTCTCGAAACTCGAGCTCCTCAAACAAGCGAGCCGTCTCCTCCCGAGACTGGGCCAACTCTCGCTCCAGCTCGCGGTCACCCTGTAAACAAGAAATTGGCTCATGTCAATCAATTCAAGCAAGATCAAAAATCGGAAATCAAAAAAATCAAAAGAAATCAAATGAGGTTCATACCTGACGATCTCGACCACCGACGAGTGCCTCGATGGCAGTAGCTCGCAGCCGGTTGGCCACCCTCCATAGTGCCACAAATCGGGACGGCGCAACCTGCATTTTCAAGAGGAATTCTCAGCAAATTGAACAAACTCAATCAAATGTGTTCTTACACGAAAACCATACTAGCCAGAGGCTCACCCTCCGGATCAGATACTGCCAATCATCTAGGCCAGCATCCGTCACAGCTACGTCGAAGTCACGCAACTCGGAGATCGTCGTCCTCCCGGTCGCGTCGGTGTACTCAAAGGTCTCGGGGTACTCTGGGGGCTCGATGCCCGCCGCCTCAACCTCCTGCAAAGACCAATAGTTCTCGTTAATTGATGATCTTTCGTCGCAGTTCTCGAAATCAAATCAAGCAAAAAGTAAAAGATACTCACCACTACCGGCCAGTACGCCAACCTCCCGTAAAGGAACGCCGAGTAGTCCTCGCCGAGCGAGGAAGAAGGTCGTCGCCACTGGCACCAGCCAAGTCCGCCTCCCTCTCAGCCTCAGAAGGCTCCCTAAACATCGTCCTGGGAGGATCGACGGGAACCGTCAACGCGTCCCGAGAGCACTGACAAGCCAACCGCTCGCCCAAGTACCACACAGGACCCATCGATGTCCGCAGCAGCAGCCGGCTCGGGCTCCTAGGTCGAAGGACCTCAGCGACAAAAGGAGGCGCTCTAGCGTACTCCGCCCAAGGTCTGGGCACCCACTGCGACAATATAAGGCAAAGATCATTCCTATGATCAATTAAAAGCAAAGGACAAACATGAATAAATACAAATGGGATACTCACGTTGCTCAGCTGAAGAGCGTTCACGTCCCGCCGGTAGACATTGTGAGAAGAACGCTTGCTCTTCGTCCGGCACATGACCCAATCCCTCACCACGGGATAGGCCCTCTCCAGTGGCTCGGTCCTCTTGGGCGCAAGACTCGGGAAGTAAGAGTACACCCACGCCTGTAAAACAGAATAATCAATAACGATCTTTCGTGATTTGATAAAGAAAGGAATTTACTTTGGTCTAAAGGAAGGTTCATACCTCCAACAGTAACCCAGGTCCGACAGCGCCAGGAGAAGTCCCCTTCTCCATCAACTCCGGACGAACCATGGCCCTCATAAAGCGGATGAGGACCGCAAAACCAAAAGTGACCGGTCCCCGGCGCCCTAGGGAACTCAGGTCAGAAAGAAAGGGAAGGAGCTACGTCGATAGCCTCTCGCCCTTGTCTCCGAGGTAAATCGAAGACAGGAACCACCAAAGCCACAGACGAGCCCTCTGCTCGGCTGTACAAGGAGGAGGAGCTGTCTCCCTCCCATCGATCGTCACCAGCGCCGGGGTCTTCCCCGCAAAGTAGTCTCGGACGTAAGTACTGGGTACCAAACCCGGCACTGCAACAGCCTTCGGCGACAAGTTCCAGCCGATCAATCTCCTCGCCTCGGCCGAATCCGCCCTCATAGCAGTCTCCGGCCACACCATCTCCTCAGTCCCACACGGCAGACCAGAAATCATGCCGTAATCCTCCAGAGTGACTCCCACCTCACCAAAAGGAAGGTGAAACGTGGAAGTCGTATCCCAGAATCGGTCCAAGAAAGCGCGGACCAGGCTAAGGTTAGCTCGCAACTTCCTCTTCACGATATCCCTCCAGACCTGAACCAGAGGACCGAACGCTCCACGCTCGATCATGGCCCTCTTCTCCGCCGACAGCCGCTCGTGGTGCTCCATCGCTGTCGTGTAACCCGAGAACGACCTGATGTTCCCGGCCTCCTATTATGATTTGAAACAAAGCTATCTTTATTTTTGAATGAAATTTGAAAGAAGTTTGGACAAAAAAAGAATGAAAGAGAATAGGTAATGAGTAGTGAATTCTTATTTACCAAGCTCTTCACCGTCCTGTAGGACAGGTGACCCTCTGCAGCCCACACGAGGTGCCTACTCTCCCAGGTCTCAGCCCACGCAGGAGCTCCTCTCAGCTGTCGACCTCCTCGCCCGACGTTGGCCCGTCTCGGGGCCTCCTCCTCCTCGGCAGCCTCCTCCTCGTGAGCATCGTCTCCGGTGGCCATTACCGCAGCGGTGAAGGCCTGCTCTAAAGCCTCCTCAACAGTAACAACGTCTATCTCCATGGGAGCTCTCCCAGAAGTAGAAGCCTCATCACCTGCAACATTAAAATAAATTCAGGCCGCGTCACATGATGACGAACCTTTGTTAAGGGATTTTCGAGCCCTCAAGGCCCTGAAATCGCCCCTTTCTGGCCATCTTTGGCCATATTCCCGCCAACCCAATCACTCATGTGATAAATTGGGTCAAGTCAAGTCCAGTTCAAGGCCTAGTTCCGGGTTCGAGTCGAAAATTCGGCAGCACTTCGTTATAACGGCGATTATGCCCTAAAAAGGTGTCCTGAAAAAGTTGTCACAAACCAAAATTCCGAGATGGTAGGAAGTTTACCCATCATCCAAGGATCCCAAATAACAAGTTTCATCGCAAATGGGCAATCCTAAGGCTATTTTCGAAGCAGTTTACGGTCTAGCTGTAAAACCGTCTCAAATTCGTTCAAAGGCTCAAAATTTGATGAAAATTCAAAGCAAACACATGGGTATGTTCCTAACATCACCTACTATCCATTTCTAGCATCAATTTGGCAAGGCAAATCCATTTGGGGAAAAGCCCCAAATTTTCGATCAAAAGAGTCGAAAACCCTAAATCTCGCGGCTCAAAATTCGACAAATGCAGAAGATTAATGCAAGATTAAGACACATACCTCGATTAGTCATGTTTAAAGCAAGCTTTTGGATCAAACCTTGACGGAAATGGTGAAGATTTGAGAGAGAAATTGCAAGAATGGTGTTTCGAAATAATGAAACACAATCCTTCTGAGTTCGCATTTTTACGCAGAAATAGCCAAATTGGGGAAAAGACGCAGCAGGCGCTGCGCCTCTTCCAAGAGACGCAGCTCTTGCTGCGCCTCTTCCTTGTGTTCCCTCCGTACGGATTTTCAAAAATTCGTTATGAGTTCGTTATTTGTGGGCCCATCTTTGGTGCGCCTCTTCTTCAACGCTATTATATTCTTTTGGTCCGTTTCGATGATTTTCTTTCGTTCCGGCCCGCATTTTATCCCGCGCAGCAGTATTTTGCAGTATTGCTCAAGATCATTATATCCAGTAGCAGAGTAGTATTTTGCAAAGATCGCTCACTCAAGATTTCTCCCACGACGATCTAGATGTTCCTAGTCGTCAAAATATTCCCAAAGAAGAGTTTGTTTGAGACCGACGCAAGCGATTCAACCTCAAGTTTTGCGAAGTTCGCTTGAGACCGACGCAGCGGATTCCCAGCGATTTCAAGCGACGTCCCCTGCGCTTTCAATATTTCTTGTTTCCCGAGAGTTCGACCAAAGTTCTGTGACCCCTAATGCCTTCGGACACCAAGTTATCTTGAGACCAAAGAGTTTTGCCGAAGCGTCTTGATCCCGCTTCACCCGGGGTATCTCGGGTATGGTCTCTTCTTATGGTCAAGCGAGCTTCCTTACGTAGTCTAATGGACTTTAAACGACCCTCCCCGATAGTCGACAGACTCTAAAATGTTCCCGACGACAGGTCCTTGGCTCAGACCCTTTGAGCCGCCTCGCGTCGCCATAGTCGTCAGTTTGTAATCTTCGATTGACCTGATGGCTATACTTTGACTTTCGCCTTGTCCAAGCCTCAGTCAAAGTGGGGGCTCTGTAGATACCTCATTTCTGCACCTCCCGCAAACCACCCGGTGATAATTGGGCCGCATGTTTGATACGCGGAATGATTTGTGACAGTTCGTAAGATTATCGTCAAGTGTTTGCTCAAATATTAATGTCGACCTCTTAGTTGTCATCCACGTCCTGATACGGTCGTTTTGGCAGTAATTAGAGTACATTCGGAGTCCGGGTCAAAAACCGTCTCCATTTCTGATAACTGTTAAATCCCGAGTCAGAATATTCTGGAATGTTCCGGATATTTCTATTCCATATTTCACAAATTTTATCTTTTGGCAAATAATATCCCGTAATATTCATAAGATAATCGAATTATTTCCGTCCTACCATAACTCAAACGCGGAAATCTTTCTTGACGAGGAGGAAACCTCACGGGAATAGACGCGGCAGTCTTTGCGCCTCTTCCAAGAGACGCAGTGGCTGCTGCGCCTTTTCCCAGGCCCTTCTTTGCATGTCCCACGTATCTTTTTCATATCTTTCCGAGATTCACTTCCAAAGAGTCTCCGAAACCCTATTCCTTCACGTGATTAGTATAAATAAGAGCCTTCGCTCCTCATATTTCTCACGCGAGTGCCCGCCCTTCTCTTCTCCCTTTGCATTCTAGATTCGTTCTTACTAATTGGCGCCTACGTGCTTGGACTTCCGACCACGTAAGCTCGGATCTTTCCGGGTACCAGCCTCTCCGTTGCATGACCGACCAATTTGACCAACTACACTCAATCAACTTTAATTAATCAATCGTTTTCCTCTTACGAGGGCACTCTCTTTGCATTCGCGTCGAGCATTCACTAGTCGATATCTTAGTTCATCTCGTTTCGTCAACATGTAAGTCTGAGGGTGTAATCTCTCCTTTTATTTATTGTATTTTATTTATCGTATCACCATTGTAAGATTTATGTCGAAAACACCATTAAAACTGATTTCTAAAACCGTGCTTTAAAACTCCTTTTTACGGATTTCCAGTAGACAGATGTCGAGAAAAGACGCAAAGAATCGCTGCGCCTATTCGAAGGAGCGCGATAGCTGCTGCGCCTCTTCGTGAGGCCGCCACGATTCTGCTTCTTTTCTTCTTCCTCCGTCCTCTCTGTAAATTCGTTTGTTATTTGATTCTTGTTTTCTTTTGTTTATTTCGTTAATCCTTCATCATGATAGCATATAACTCACATGTATATTAATCATCATCATTATCATGCTTTAATCATCTTTAATCCGGCTTAAATCCCTTATAATTCATATTTGCGGGTTTTCATCATTAAATTCAAACCCGGGTTGTAGAAATTCAATTTGTTCATATTGAGTTTCGGAATTAAATCATTGACATAGTTTTAATCTGTCTTTTGTCATATTCGTCATTAATTCGTCATATCTAATGTTGGTTAATCGATTTCAATAGAGGACTCATTCATTAACATCGTTCCATCACGTAATTAATTCATTTGCGTCCGTCTCATTCATGCTTTACTGCTTTTATGACCCATTCATATGTCAAATAACCTATTAATCACTTTCATCCGAGTAAATATTATCAATCAATCATTAAGTTTACCAATCGACATTAACGGTTTTGCGATTCGCTTCACACGACAGAACTCACCCTTGGGAAGACGACGCAGCGTCGCCGCGCCTCTTCCGAGGGCGCGATCGCTGCGCCTCTTTCCAGGGCGCGATCTGCTGCGCTGTTCGAGATGAGTTCGCCTACGAACTCCTTTTCTGCCTTGACGTAATTAATTAGTAAGCGTATTAACTAACTATTATCCGTAATATCACGCTAATTCCTGTTCGTTTATTTCATTAATTTTATTCTTTTATTCTTTTATTTCTTTTTCTCAAATTATCCGTTTTAAAGGTATTTTCGACATAAATCGCCTAATTCAATGTAATTACTGTAATATTCATTATTGTAATTTATAATTATTGTATTTCTTTTATCATTTGTATGTTCTCGCATGTAAATGAGCATTAACTCCTACTTTGACCCAATTGTATGCTAAATTAATTGTCTACCGACTTAGTATTAATTCTCACATGCTAGGATTAAAACTTGGGTGTTGCATTGCATGCATATAGCCGACGGTATATCAAGTACGAATAACTTCCCTAATCATTAGTAGAGGCCGCTATCGAGGCGGGCGGGATTAGGTGTTCGATCAAAAGAGCTTCCTAATACGTACCCTCACCCCTTACTCCAGATCTCCGTGAGCACCCGTGTTCATTGGCATCCACGAGAGTCATTCTAGACATAGAATGCTAAGGTTAACGATTGCTTAGTGTTCATGTCACTACTTTGTGTCTTGACATGACACGAGGTATTCGAACGGTTCCAATTTCCCATAAAAATTGGTGGCGACTCCATACAAAATGCAAACGCTTGTCTCGTTTCTCACCAAGCGCCCCCGTGGGCGGCCCGCTGTCCACAAATGCCAATCAACTCCTCAGGGGAGAGATGAGTGTAACAATATGAAAGAGCTTCGTCTAAAATAGCGCGTTCAGCAATACAACCTTCCGGACGATACCGATTAGATGTATAGTCCTTGTAGACTTTCATCAATCTTTCGAAAGGATACTGGTATCTCAAGTACACGGGCCCAAGGTACAAAATCTCCCTAACCAAGTGAATGGTCAGATGAATCATGATAGTGAAGAAAGAGGGTGGAAAATACATTTCCAACTGACAAAGAGAGGTTACAACGAGGTCCTGCAATGAATCCGCGTCATCGGGATCGATGACTTTTCGCATATGGATCGGAAGAAGAGACAAAATCTAGTTATAGCATATCTTACCTTTTCAGGTAAAATGGAACGAATAGCCACAGGTAGTAATTGTTGCATCAAAGTGTGACAATCATGTGACTTTAACCCGGTGAGTTTTAGGTCTTGCATCGACACTAGGCATTTGATGTTCGACGAATAACCATGTGGCACTTTAATTCCATTCAAGCATGCACGGAACTCTTTTTTCTCATTCCGTGAAAGGGTATAAGCTGCTGGCGGTAAAAATGTACGATTACCTCTCTTCTGTGGTGCCAACTCTAGTCTAATACCCATCATTTTCATATCTTCCCTAGCTGCGGCGTTATCCTTTGTTTTACCAGGAACATTCAGAAGGGTATTGATAATATTATCACAGACATTTTTCTCAATGTGAATAAAATCGAGGCAATGCCTGACCTCTAGGTCAGGCCAATATGGAAGTTTATCAAAAAATATGGATCTTTTCTTATACCCACGAGTAGACAATTTAGAGCCACTCTTCTTCCCATAATCTATCTCAATATGCTTTACTTTCTGATAAACTTCATGCCCACTCAAAATGCTAGGAGGTTGACGAAGTTCTTGTCTTCCATTGAATGCTTTCTGCATCTTGCGATAACAATGGTCATGATACAAGAACCTCCTATTTCCCATATACACATACTTACGAGAAGACTTCAAGTATTCAGACTCGATATCCTCCCCACACAATGGACAAGCCTCTTTCCCATGAACTGTGTGCCCAGAAAGGTCGCCATAAGCCGGATAGTCAGTTATTGTACACAATAACATCGCTCTCAAATTGAAAGTTTCGTTCTTATATGCATCAAATACTTCTATCCCACTATCCCACAACAATCGCAAATCATCTAGAAGAGGTTCCAAATATACATCTATATCATTTCCAGGTTATTTAGGACCGGAAATTAACAATGACAACATCAAATACTTTCTTTTTATGCACACATATGGAGGTAAGTTATAAATAGCCAACAGTACTGGCCAAGTACTATGTTGGCTACTCATGTTTCGTGTGGGTTCATTCCATCAGTGGACAACGCTAGACGTAAGTTTCTAGGTTCATTGCCGAACTCGGGATACTTAGCGTCGAACGATTTACATTGCATACCATCTGTCAGGTGTCTTAGCTTTCCATCATTTATTCTTCCTGTTTCATGCCAAGTTCACATTTTTGAATCATCGGGATTCGCATAAATCCTTATGACTCTTGGTATCAATGGAAAATACCACAACACCTTAGCCGGGATCCCTTCCTTATCCTTATAACGCCACAACAAACATTTAGGGCAATTGGTTAAGTTTTGATATAATTTTCGATACAATATGCAATCATTTGGACATGAATGTATTTTCTCATATTTCATACCCACTCCTCTTATTAGTTTTTTCGCCTCATATGTCTTAACAGGTAGAACATTACCATCAGGAAGCAACTCCTTTATCAAGGCTAAAAAACTAGTGAAACACGTGTCACTCACCCCATTTGCCCCCTTGATATTATACAACTTCACCACAGCCAACATTTTTGTGAACTTACAACCAGGATACAGAGGTGCTTCAGACTCACACAACTTCTCATACATGTTGTTAAGGTCATCCCAATTACTAGTGTCATCACCTACATCTTCAAAAGCAATCGACTCATCATCATTCTCTTCATTATCTATAGACCCAACTCAACTTCTCTACTTCAAACTCTTCCAACTCAAAAAACTCGGCAAACTCAGGATCATCAGTTAGCCTTTCGTGTACCTCAACATCATCTTCTTCAGAGTTATTCTCTTCCTCTAATGATTCCCAATGAAAAATCCAACGTGTATAGGATCGACTAAATCTCCACTTTTCTAGGTGTATTTTAACGTCCGGAAAAGCCATATAGCTAATATTACCACATCTTTCACAAGGACATGCAATACTAGAAGAACCTTTCAAATTGTTCGAAACGAATTCATAAAATTCAGCTAAACCATCCTTGTAGGTGCGGTCACTCATATTTGCATCAATCATCCAAGTTCGAGTCATTATTCTACATTCGTAATAATAGGCAACTAATTCAGAAAATACAATAATAGGCAAACAAATAAACGAAATTCAGGAAAGCAATTAAGCTAAATTATCAACAAATTAGATAATAACCCAAAAAATCCTATATCTATAAGCGTTGCTAAGAAACATATATATACCTGATTGATAAACACGATGAGGGAGAGAAGACGGTACGGTGACAATAGTGACGGAGATGAAGACAGAGAGACGATCAAGGAGGAATGGAGGATGATATAGTAGCAGTACGACGTATTAGCTTGTGTTCGTGTTTTGTAGCATATAGCAGAATAAAGCAATCTGTTGTTCATTCTTAAGATTTTCATAACATTAATAACAACGGTTATTCAGTCTGAAACCGTTGTTAAAAAGTATTAAAAACGGGTTCTAATATAACCGTTGTGATTACTTTTCATAATTTTGCGCCTAATTATTAACAACGGTTAAAATTTATTACAGATTCAACCGTTGTTATTAATGTTTATATTAACAACGGTTTTTCAAGTATAACCCGTTGTTAAAACCAATAACAACGATTAACAACACAGAACCGTTGTAATTAATTTTGGTAAAGTTCGCGGCATAAATTCTACAACGTGTTTTGATGATTTTCGTGAATAAACGTTGTTAAAGGGCCGTTGTAGTTGCCTGTATTTGTAGTAGTGGTAACGAGTATATGAAATATAAATAACTCTTGACATCATCAAAACATAAACATATATCTTATATGGTCCAACAAATTCCCCCTTTTTGATGATGGCAAGTTTCCTAAAATTGTGACTAAGGATATAGTTCCCCCTCAATATAATACCGTCATCTTTATAGATAAAGATACACACAAGATCAAACAATTATATTGAATACCAAAACTTTAAGGACCCTAAGAGACAATTGGTCTTGACAAGGAGCAAGCTTAGGCAAATAATAAATCCTGGTCATTTCTTCCCCCTGTTAACATCATCGAAAAGACGAGAACAGACATAAAACGACTAGGATGATATCAATCGAGGTAATAAATATATATTAACCAAAGCATATATTATAGCATAAGAACGACTTCAACATAAGAAAGCTCTAAATATAGAGTGTGTAATACAAACCAAGTTGAGTACAAATTTTGTAGGAGAGAAGGAAATTAGTCACTCACCTAACTGCGACCTACAGAAGCATGCATGCAATCTAACATGATAGATATCTCTAGTAACCGTACATACACACTCCAACCAAGCGAGGTCCAAAACACATGCCAAGGACTTAAATATGAATGTGAGAAGAGGTCATTGGGTAAGAAGGGCCAAAATAATTTGGATATGTGGAGGTAAAAGCCAAGCTAGCACCGATGACAATCAAAGATAACCATATTCCACTTTCCAACCCAACATTAAAGATGATACACCATGCCAAGTATGACACAAACTCACTCACATTAAAAAGTACTTCTCCTCAAGTAATATGGAAATGATAAGAATAGGAGTAATAAGAGATTCTTGCTTTTCCATCTTTTATAGTATCATTTTTCTCCTTTCTTTTCTGTATTTTTTCATTTTTTTTATTCCATCTTTTTCTTCTTCCTTCCAATATCCATCACAAAAGCAACCAACTTGACCACAACAAGACTTCCAAACTTACCAACAAGACTAGCTTGACAAGGGTAGGCCATATGGAATGTAGTTGAATAAATAGGTCAAAATAAGGCAAATTTGGCTAATGTGAGGTTAGTAGGTCTCCACATGTGTCACCACCACAAACCCGAGTGTATACAGGTAATAAGAGACAAATTTCATGCTTATGCAATTTGATGTTACATGTCATGTAAGGAGTACTACTCACATCCTAAATGAAACCAATCATGAATGTCATTGGTTTATGTAGCTCTAAACCTTAGAATGTATATGTGATGAACAAGAGTTATGGTTTGTATACAACACAAACTATAATCGACTAGCAAACGGAATATTCTCATAAAATAATAAAATACTATATAAGAATGTACTTGCAACGGAAAATACGAACATAGACATACAATCTCGTCTTAACTAGTCAATCATACGGGAAATAAAATTTTATGACAAGTTTAGTTGCCACCAATTAAACCAATTTCCAACTGTAACGTCTCAAAACGTTCTCTAAGAAATGATTTTGTCAAAATGTCCGCCCATTGTTTCTCAGTACTACAAAATTCAAGTTTTATATTCTCTTTTTCAACATGGTCTCGTATAAAATGGTGTCTAATTTCAATGTGTTTGGTACGTGAGTGCTGTGCGGGGTTTTTGGAAATAATAATAGCACTCGTATTATCACATAAATAGGAATACAATCTACGTCAACACCATAATCACGTAATTGTTGCTTAAGCCATAATAATTGAGTACATACCAGTCCTGCTGCAATATATTCGTCTTCTGCTGTTGAAAGGGCAAATGAATTCTGCTTCTTTGAACCCCACGTGATAATGCAAGGTCCAACGAATGTGGCAACATCTGATGTACTTTTCCTGTCTAAAGAATATCCTGCGTAGTCGGCATTAGAATAACCGACCAGTCGAAATTACACTCCATTGGATACCATAAATATAGCTTAGCCGTTCCAATTAAATATCGTAAGATCCTTTTTACGGCCGTCATATGCGACTCTTTGGGAGATGATTGATATCTCGCACAAACGCATACGCTAAACATGATATCTGGTCAACTTGCAGTTAAATATAGTAACGACCCTATCATCCCACGGTAAGTTGATTTATCAACAGGTTTACCATCTTCATCTAAAGTTAACTTCTTGTCTGCGACCATCGAAGCAGGCATAGCATGAGAATTTTCCATACCGAACTTTCGAATCAATTCCTTAATATATTTTTGTTGATGAATTTTACTGCCTTCCTCAGTTTGTTGAATTTGCAGATCTAAGAAGAATTTCAATTCTCCCATTATACTCATCTCGAATTTGGAAGTCATCAACTCAGAAAAATATTTGCACAAGCTTCGGTTGGTCGATCTAAAAATAATATCGTCGACGTAGATTTGAACAACCAAGAGGTCAGTACCCTCAGATATTAGGAATAGATTTTCATCAACAAAACCTCTCTTAAATCTACTTTCAAGTAAAAATTTTGATAGTCTGTCATACCAAGCCCATGGTGCTTGCTTCAATCCGTACTGGACCTTGTCTAATTTAAAGACATGGTCTTCAAATTTGCTATCCTTAAATCCAGGAGGTTGTTCTACGAAGACTTCTTCTTGTAGTTACCCATTTAGAAATGCTATCTTGACATCCATTTGGAAGAGTTTCATTTCTTTATGAGCTGCAAATGCTATCAGAAGTCTAATAGCTTCGAGACGGGCAACGGGTGCAAAGGTTTCGCATAATCTATTCCTTTTTGTTGATTATAACCTTGTACCACCAATCTTACCTTATTTTGAACTATGAACCCAGCATCATCTAGTTTATTTCTAAACACCCATCTTGTTCCAATTACAGATCGGTCCTTAGGTCTTGGAACTAAGTGCCAAACTTTGTTCCGTTCGAATTGTTGACCCTCTACTTGCAGAGCTATAATCCAATCAGATTCTTCGAGAGCTTCCTTGATATTCGTTGGTTCGATTGTTGATATAAATGAATAGATGGAGCATAAATTATTCAGGGATCGTCTCGTTTGAACTCCCTTCTTAATATTGCCAAGCATATTATCCATTGGATGTGAACTCTTGTATTTCCATTTAGTTGAAGTACTCGGCTCTTCATCATTATTTGAACTTGACCCAACTTCTTTTGGCTCAGAGTTTGAGGAAGTTGCCCCTGAATCCAATCCTGGTGTTGTAGTAGAGCCGGGTATAACTTCGGACTCATTACCTTGATTTGGATTCAATGTTATAGTAACATCACCTATAACATTATATTGGGAATCCTTATCTTGAGACAATGTTATAGTTTCATCAACTATAACTTTAGTTTTCTTTTTTTTTAACTTTAGAAGAATGATCAAGTTCATCATTTATTCCTTCAATCTCATTATCCTCCATTTCCAATTTTGGGGGATCGTCTCTAGAAAGACAAAAGTCAGGTTCATCTAAGTCTTCTTCCTCATCTTGTAAGGGCTTATCAAACACATTATCTTCACCAAAAATAACGTGAATACTTTCTTCAATACAAAGTGTTCTTTTATTGAAGACTTTGTAAGCCTTGCTATGATCCAAATATCCTATAAAAATCGCCTCATCACTCCTATGGTCGAATTTACTTAACCTATTTTTACCATTGTTATGAACAAAACACTTACTCCCAAAACAACGAAGATGAGAGATATTAGGTTTTCGACTTCTTAGAAGTTAATAAGGTGTTTTCTTTAGGATAGGTCTTATCATAGCACGGTTATGAATATAACATGAAGTACTAATGGCTTCAGCCCAGAAATTACGAGGTAGACCACTACACAAAAGCATTGTATGAGGCATATCTTTTAGTGTTCTATTCATACGTTCAACCACACCGTTTTGTTGAGGAGTTCGTGGTGCAGAAAAGTTATGTCCTACACCACTAACTCTACAATATTCTATAAAGGCTTGATTATCAAATTCGGTGCCATGATCCGTACGAATAGACACAAGATTAGTCTTATAATTATTTTGAACAAGTTTCATAAGACAATCGAATTCATCAAAAGTCTCATCGTTTGAATGAAGAAAGATAGGCCATACATACCTTGAGTAGTCATATACGAGGAGAAATACATACCTGGATCCTCCTCTACTCCTTACCTTCATAGGACCACATAGATCCATGTATACCAGTTCCAAAGCTTGATTTGTGCGTACTACTCTTTTAGGTTTAAAAGATGATCTCACTTATTTACACCTAGCACATGTGTCACACATTTTTTCTTGGTCGAACTTGATCTTAGGTAACCCTTCAACCAAGTCCCATTTCTTGAGTTTGTTCAAGGTTAGTGAGCTAATGTGACCAAACCGTTTGTGCCACAAACAAGGATCGTCAAGTGTAACTTTCATGCATGTAAAAGAGTTAGTAGGCACATCATTTAAATCTACCATATATACATTTATTTTCCTGTGGCCCTCAAGAATAATATTTCTAGTTCCTTCAATTATAATGCGACAGCCATCAGTATGAAAATAACTTTATTACCTTTGTCGCATAGTTGAGATATGCTAAGCAGATTATGCTTAAGACCATCAACTAGATAGACATCACTGATTGCGTGTGACTTAGAGATTCCACCTTTGCCCACACCAATCACTTTACCCTTTCTGTTGTCCCCAAACGTCACTTTTCCTCCGTTGAACGGTTTGAGTGAAAGAAACAGATTCTTATCTCCGGTCATGTGTCTTGAGCATCCACTGTCAAGATACCATTGATTGTTTTCTTTCATCATTACCTGCAAAAGGATTAGATACAGTTCTTAGGTACCCAAGCTAGGTTGGGTCCTTTTTGGTTAGTTACTCTATATACTAAATCCTTTTGTACCCAGATTTGTCTTATGGTCGTATTTCTAAACCTTGGGTAGTTTTGCTTAGGTGGAATTCTAGGTTTAGGGATTTCTCTATGTCTTGGAGTTTCTCTAGGTCTAACATGACTATTCTCCTTGTGAATAGGTTTGCTATGTTTAGGTCGACAAGGAGTTGGTGAAGTGTAAGGTTTCTTGGTGTAGTCAAACGCCATGTCATAGAACCAGCGAAAGTTGTTATTTCTTTGTTCGTTAGGTTCATCTATAGGGGATTCATCATCCTCGACCGTTGTGTCTTTCTTTTCAGCATGGTTGGTATTTTTTCGTATATCATGCGCTCTTTTGACACAATTGTCTTGGATGTGACCCGTATGACCACAGTAATTTCAAATCAGATATTCAGGAAGATTAGCATATTTCCTTTTTCTAAAATCAAAATCCGAAGGTGTTGATTTACATTTAGAGTGATCTCTACGGCTGTAGCACTCATGTCCTAACCCCATCTTCATATTATTGTCAGATTGTTCGGTTAGGAAGTTTAGGACTCTTGTGCTACCTTCTCACTTATCATGGACTTTCCGAGCATGTAGAAGTAAGTCCTTTAGGGTTTTTATCAAGAGCACGAGGTTCTGATACCAATTGAGGATTTACCCTTTCTGTTGTCCCCAAACGTCACTTTTCCTCCGTTGAACGGTTTGAGTGAAAAAAACAGATTCTTATCTCCGGTCATGTGTCTTGAGCATCCACTGTCAAGATACCATTGATAGTTTTCTTTCATCATTACCTGCAAAAGGATTAGATACAGTTTTTAGGTACCCAAGCTAGGTTGGGTCTTTTTTGGTTAGTTATTCTATATACTAAATCCTTTTGTACCCAGATTTGTCTTATGGTCGTATTTCTAAACCTTGGGTAGTTTTGCTTAGGTGGAATTCTAGGTTTAGGGATTTCTCTAGGTCTTGAAGTTTCTCTAAGTCTAACATGACTATTCTCCTTGTGAATAGGTTTGCTATGTTTAGGTCGACAAGGAATTTATGAAGTGCTAGGTTTCTTGGTGTAGCCAAACGCCATGTCATAGAACCAGCGAACGTTGTTATTTCTTTGTTCGTTAGGTTCATCTATAGGGGATTCATCATCCTCGACCGTTGTGTCAACCTTTTCAGCATGGTCCGTATTTTTCCGTATATCATGCGCTCTTTTGACACAATTGTCTTGGATGTGACCCGTATGACCACAGTAATTGCAAATCAGATATTCAGGAAGATCAGCATATTTCCTTTTTCAAAAATCAAAATCCGAAGGTGTTGATTTACATTTAGAGTGATCTCTACGGCTGTAGCACTCATGTCCTAACCCCATCTTCATATTATTGTCAGATTGTTCGGTTAGGAAGTTTAGGACTTTTGTGCTACCTTCTCACTTATCATGGACTTTCCGAGCATGTAGAAGTAAGTCCTTTAGGGTTTTTATCTCTTCAAGGCATTTCGTGTGATCTACGTCATTATCCTTCTTGAAATTGTCACGAAAGTCTTGGAACCTTTTGTTAAGAATAAATACAACATCCGAGTGCTGTTTCTTAACATTGATCATGTCAGTTTTAGAATCCTTCAATTGCTTTGTGAGAGAATCAATTTCTTTCTTTTGGTCTAAAATCACTGCTTCATCAGATGTGATTTTAGTCTCTAAAAGTTATTTGGCTTTTCTAAGTTCTAAAGTTATAGCTTCACTAGCTATAACTTTGGCTTGAAGGTGCTTAATATTAAGCTTTAGGTATGAAGTTATTGCTTCATTAGCTATAACTTTTGACTCTAATACCTTCTTTTCAGCATTAGCAATGTCTAATATTGTAGCTTTATCAGCTGTAACTTTAGATTTCAACTTCTTAGCTTTAACCTTTAGAATATGATTCTCCTCAGCAATATCAAGAATCTGTTCTTTTAGATCCTTTAGTTCCATATCCTGTTCATGACATTTGTCGAGGGATTGCTCAAAAAATTCAATTAGGGCATTCTTAGACAACTTCTTAACACATTTTTTGAGTTCAAGATAACTAACCTCATCATCGTCATCTTCATTTGATTCTCCAAGAAAGCAGTAATTTGAATGAGAAGTCGTGCTATCATCGTTGCTGTCAGAGATTAGGTCAAGACTGACGCTGCTGAGACAAAGATTGGCTACTTCGTCATCTTCAGATCCATCATCATCTTCTGAGCCAGGATCTCCCCAACACGAAGCCATCATTACTTGCTTGAACTCCTTCTTTGTCTTCTCGCGTTTTGCCTTGTCTTTAATCTTCTCCCATGTTGGACAATCCTTGATCATGTGATCAGATTCTCCACACTTGAAGCAACCTCTGTTAGCAAATGATGATTTTGATTCTGTTGCTTTCTTGTTAACGGACTTGTTGTTGTTAGAAGAAGATTATGCTTGTTTGTTTCGAAAGATTCTATTTTTAAAACATCGTGCAAATAAGACTGTCTCATCTTCTATGTCAGAGCTACATATTCGCTTTTCAAGGCCATATTTTTACCTCTACTCGGTTCTGCTTCATCAGCATTTAGAGTGATTTCGTGGGCCATGAGAGCACCAATGAGTTCTTGGTAGGATAGGTTCTCAAGATCTCGCGATTCCTCCATGGCTGTGACTTTGGCACGCCACTTTTTAGTCAGGCTCCTAAGAACCTTCCTAGAAATGTTCTCGGTGTTGAACTTTCTTCCTAGGTTTTTCAATTCATTTATGATTCTTGAAAAACGTGCGGACATACTATCCAAGGACTCATTTGGCTCAATACTGAATAGCTCATATTTCTGCATTAACAGATCTATGCGGTGTTTCCTAACAATAGAAGTATCTACATAAGTTAATTCAAGGCCGTCCCATATTTCTTTGGCCGTTGAGCAAGAAGAGAAGCGATCGAATTCGGCAGTAGTCATGCCGTTTTGCAATAAGCTTATTGCTTTAGAACTTTTTTCGGCCTTCTTGTAATCAGCCTCGACATAATCCACTTCCTTTTTTCTCGTAGATTGTGCCTTCAGTGGATGCAACCAAAATTTTATGCGGTAAATTTTGGATAATCCTCCAGCACTCCCAATCATGACCTTTCACATAGTCAGTCATCATGTTTTTCTATAACCTATAATTCTTCCCATCAAAGACGGGACACTTGAGGTATTTGGAATTCATTTATCACGTGATAGGCAGCGGAATATAAAACGATAAGATAAATAAAGATAGACAGATAAGCCTCTTTGCGGTTAGGCAATCAAGAGCACGAGGCTCTGATACCAATTGAAGAGTCCATCGATCCGAAATAATCAAGGGGGGGTGAATTGAGGATTTAAAAGCTTATACCTACTTTTTCGATTGTAAATGTATAATTAATTATTTAAAATTTATTGATTAAACTTTAACTAATTAACTAATTAACGAATTAAAAGCAATGCAAATAAACGAAAGAGAGAGAGACACACGGTTTTTGAAGTGGTTCAGTTTCACAAATCGAAACCTACGTCCACTATTCTCGATTAATAAATTTAGTACTTTTCTACGGATTACAAATTTACTAACCCAACTCGTACAACTAACCCTAGTTGTAACTCAAGTGAGTACCGTTAAATACTCGAGTGACTAACTTACGCTAATTAGAAAACACTAATGATTCTACTAAAAGTTCATGTTAATGAACGAGTAAGAAATGAATTAAAGCACTATTATCTTATCAATACTATATATTAAATCCAGAAATCAAGGGACTTCAATGTAATTAAAGAAAGTTATACAAATTAATTATACTATATGGTTTTAAATCACTAGCACCGAGTGATGGACCCAATTAAGGGATCTCAATGCAAATATTATATAGTATGGCTTAAAATTAAATTATATAGAAGCTTGGTAATTTTCCTAACCATTTGTAAGAGACTAAAACATGGTCAATTTCCTTAAAATAAAATAATTAATTAAGATGGTTAATTTCCTTAAAATAAAATAATTAATTAAGATGATTAATTTCAAGGAGACTAAAAGAAAGATGATGCTTGGTAATTTTTCTAAATATTTATAGAAAACTAGAAGATGATCAATTTTCTTAAAATAAAATAATTTAGTATAAACATGCACACTTACGGTATTATTTATTATCATCATAAAATTATATATTAAATTTAGAATATATGCAATTTTTTTAAACTTTATACTTTATTTGATGTATAGAGATGTTAATTATTAAACATACAAAAATATAATATAGGTAGATTATAAATAATTCAAGTTAGATCCATAATATATAATATTGCATAATTCTTTCGATTTGATTTAATGCATATATGTAATATATTTATATCAATATATATTCCTCATAAAATTGCATGCCTAAGTAGTAAAAAAAAATTCGTCAGTAAAGAAAGGAATTGAAGTAACATTGGATATAGTTATATGATAGTAATCACTCATTTGCATAGTAAAAGTAACAATATTATCAGCAAGATTAGTGAAAGTGGTAGAAACAACAACGGGAGTAATGAAATAATCAATATTAATGCGGCAATAGTGAAAGTAACAATAAATACGGCGGGAGTAGTGAAATTATCAAATATTAATGCGGCAGTAGTGATAGTAACAATAATTACGGCGGGAGTAGTGAAAGTAACAATGATTACGGGCAAGTAGTGAAATGTTATTACAATTATTTCGTTAATAAGAGTAAAATATTAATAGCGGGAGTAATGAATTTGTCTCAAAATTAATTTCATCGTAATTTTAGGATATGTCATAGAAAAATATATTAACGATAAATTTATGGGTTATGCAACTTTAAGTAATTTTATTTAATGAAAAAAAAATTAATTATAAGTAGAGGTAGCCCGGGCGAAGCCGGGCACCAACACTAGTAATGATAACAATAAGAACGAATGCACAAGGTTATAAACACACGACCTTTTCTGAAAATTTCAAAACGGTTTTCTTGCTTTTTAAAACACGATTTGCTTTTGAAAAATAAAATTGAAATTATGCTCAAAGGTCTTAACTTTTAATGATGTAAAGTATGGAGTATTTATAGTAAAAGAGGAGCAAGGGTTTCGGTTTAGCAAAACCATAAATGCCGTGTGAAAGTCTTCTAAAGTAAGAAAGAATTAGGTTAAATCTTCCTTAATTCTTCTCCAAGACTTGCCTTAATAAAAAATATCTTCCTATCTTAACAACTCACCAATATCTTAGAATTAGGAAAGATAATATAAGGAGATAAAAAATCTATAACAAATATAATTCTAATACCTTAACCCTTATCCAAGAAAAGGCTTATTGTGCAAGAAAAGAATTACTATTCATGTTTACTGTTCACGGCACTGTTCACGCGGCACTATTTATCCCTAATATTTTTATAACATAGAAAGGAATAAATCAAATAATAAAGAGATAACAAATCTCTAATCAAATATTACTTTAAAGATTTACTCAATCTTTTCCTTCTATCTTTGCAAAAATAATATCTTATAAGTTAGGAAAGAATAAATCAAAATAATATAAAAGAGATATTAAATCTCTAATCAAATATTATAAAGATTTACATCAAACCCTAACTTATACAAAGAGTAACCGTGTATGAAGAAGAAACGACTCATAAGCCCAATCCTCTTTCACGAAAACCCTAGGTAACATAAATTAGGTTTAGGGTTTTTTAGAATATGTAGAAACTAGAAACCCTAATTAGCAAGATGCCTCAACTCATAAGTTGATTTAATCATAATTACTAATTATAAGCTCATAGTAAAACCCTACTCAATATGAAAATAAGCTCCCTTGTAAAACAAATACTTTTACTAAAACATTTAAAACGGTTTTCCAAAAACAATTTAAAAACTATATTTGTCGTTCATAATATAAACCTCACGTCTCGATGTTATAGTAGAAGAGCTATAACATTGAGTTCTTTTATAAGCAATGTTATAGCTGTGAAGCTATAACTTTACTTACTTAAGAATTACATTCTTAAGTTACCATTACGAGACAACGACCTACACTAATCTAATCTTCTTAGGAGATCTTCGAATGTAGGCTCCTTTAATATCCAAGCTTGATTAATCTTTAAATGAGCTTCATATTCTCAAGTACGCTTGAATAATACTTTAATAACTTGTATGATCTTGATCTTTGATTGAGGCTTGATCACGATATACTTCCATCACAATTCCTTAATGCTCGTTATGAATAAGTCCAATCTAAAAGACTAAACAAACAATTACGCGCAACGAGTATATGAAATATAAATAACTCTTGACATCATCAAAACATAAACATATATCTTATATGGTCCAACAAACTTATATATAAATGTTTGATTAAATCTTCGGAAAATTCACATGGTACCACTTAACTTTTCCACTTTTTACATAGTACCAAATATTTTAAGTTAGTGCACATAATAGCCTTTATGTTTGATTTACATGCACAACTGTAGATACCCAGTATATGTTGAATCCCCAACAAACACCCGATGATTATCGGACTACAACATGCTTACGAATCGCTACATTTAATCGACAGTTTTGTATAACTATACTTCGGAAAATTCAAAACGATTCCGAAAACAAAACATTTTCGAAAGTACCTGGAGTATTTTATGCACGACGACGGGGTCGCAATGACACTAACTAGAGTCAAAACCGACACCGGACCAAAAACCGACTTAAAAATTCAAATCCCGACTCCAACAACGAGTCAAATCGAGTCAAACACAAAAAACAAACATCACAAAGCTTCCATGTTAAGTATACACGGTATATTTGAATGTTCAAGTACAACAATCATGCCATCCAAAACCTAGGATAGAACAAATCGTGATTTCAAATGCGTGATAGTGACAAGATAGCTCGAAGACCCGTGAAATGGCTCGCGCCTCTTCAAGTAGCCCATGCGGCCACGTCTCTCAAAACACACACAACCACTCAATTCTCTATAAATGCCCTCAAATGCCACCATTTGAAGGTACGCGAGTGTCCGCCCCCTCATTTCTCCCTTAAAATTCTGGACTCGACTTCTCAAGTCACAAACCGACATGTATTTTCGGCCTACCGATCGAAAATACAAGCCATACACATTGTTTGGTACCGACATTGTGCATTAAATCATTTGATCGACCACTTCGACCAAGTACACAATCACTAAACTAAACAAACACTCTTTACATTGCTAAAATGGTTTTCAACCGAGTTTTCCGACCTAACAAGTTTGTACACTTCCGTACCTAACATGTAAGTATGAGTGTGTAATAATCCCTTTCTTTCATGTCTTTTTATCTGTATTTATGACCTTAACATGCTAAAACATGCATAATATGGTCTAAAATACGGATCGAATGAGCCAAAACCGAGTTTGACGTGAAATAAAAGCCCTTAGTCACAACATGGTGGCTCGCGCCTCAATGGGGTGTCCAGGTCAGAACTCAAATGTGTTTGAGTTCATTCTTTCCATTTTCATTTCATCTTACAACCGGTTTTTACCATTTTAAATCATTTTTATGATAAATATTTTTAACCATAAAATGTATTCACCCTTGGTTCCTTATACCACGACGGTTTAATCCGTGTTTTGGTGATAATATTTGATTAATTACATTTTAAAAGATATTTTAAAACCTTTTATTCATTTGTTTACACTTTCAAAAAACAACCATATTAGTCATATATGCATAATCATCCTTGGTTTCACATACCACGTCAATTTAAACCCGAGTACGATGATAAACATTGACTAATTACAAAACAATGAACTTAATACAATTAGTTCATAATCATTTTTCAAAACTATTCTATCAAGCTTGCAAAACCGAACCCAACATCGAATATCATCAATACAATGATGATTATTCAAGTCCCGTTCTTCACATTAACACAAAAGCGGTCTAAACGACCTTTTCAAACGGAAACGAGTTCAAACACCCCTTTACAAACCATTTTACAAACGCTTTCAATAGTCAGGAGACGTCCCTTTGGATCGTCTGCTGCCTCGCACCTAAACAGGCTTACTGATTTCCAGTTTTCAAACCAGGACAGGCCCTTTTGTATCGCCTGAAAGCTCGCGCCTCAATGGGCTGCCTGATGCAGGACCTGCTTCCTTTCTAGCACTTGTCTAGGACAATCCCGACTTCGGTCAACCCGAATACAGGACGGATCAGATGGCAAGCTTGCCCTTTTACCTTGTATTTTGTAAAACGCCTTTCTAAGACAAATAGATCACGTTATGCACCATAAACTTAACTCGGTAAATGGATGTTTAATTTCCGTCTTGCATGTAAATCAACTTTAAATCCAACTTGACATCAATTACTTGATATTTGGATAAACAACCGACATAGAAAGCTCACATGTAAGGTTTAAACATCGGATGCGCATTCATGCATTTACCCGTTTTATCAACTTTTGCATTTAACCAACCAAGATCGATCAGTAGAGGCCGCTACCGCGGGCGGGATTGGGTGTCCGATTAAAGGGCTTCCCAATACGTACCTTCACCTCTTACTCAGAAACTTTGGATAGTGGACGACCTTATCCAGGGCGAACGAGAGTCATTCTAGAGATAAGATGCTAAAGAGGGACGACTCCTTATTTTCAGTACCTATGTCAAACACCGCTTTTTGCCTTGGTTGACCTAGGTATAAAGTGGATTCGAACGGATTCCAAGCATCCCACAAATGCTTGGTGGCGACTCCGAACATCTCTTGCATCGTTTCGAGACCCTTGCCGAGACGAAACCGACCGATCTAAAGCGATCTGGTCGAAAGCATTTTTACGCCACCGAGCGTGGTTTTCAGTCTGCTGCATGTCCCCAGATCGGCTTGGCGTGCAGGTGGCCTACGTCCACAACAACATGGCCTTTTTTGTCGCTATAAAAAATTTGAATCCAACATAAATCCTAGATCGGAATTCGGAATCAGCCAATTTTTTTTACAATGATTATCCGGTAATAATTTACATTCTGAGAAAAAAAAAATGTTGACTTATGTTTTTTCGGTTTTTTTTTTTTACGAAAATATCAAATCAACCATAACTTCGATCTTAAATTTTTGAATGATTATTTTCATTTTATCAAATCTATAAAATCTAATTAAAAGGGTACCTAAAATAATGTGACGTAGCAAATTTAAATGTGACGTGGCATATTTTTAATGTGACATGGATTATCAATTTATTATTACATGGCATTAATTTAATTCATTTATCTATAAATTAATTAAATTCACTTATCTATAATATTAAAGGATATTATCATTATTCTTAAATTAATTTTGTATATTAAATATATTGTTTTCCAAAATTTATGCAACCTTTACAAATTTACATCAAAATTTCATAATTTATAATTAGTATTGACATTTTCATTGAAATTTTTGTAATAAAACATGTTAATAAATTTCATAATTTATAATTAAAATTAAAATTTTAACGAAAATTTTTGTAATGAAACATCTTAATAAATTAATTAAAGCTCTTCATATTACTTAACACCCACCATTTTTCTTAACATTTTTTCCCTATTTAATTCATTTTTTTAATTAAACATAATATAAATTGATTAAAACTCTTCATAATACTTAACGTCCACCAAATTAATTATAAGTTTTTCTTATTTAATTAATTTTTGTAATATAACATGTTAATAACTTGATTAAAAGTTAAAACTCTATATTTTACTTAACAGTTAATGTAATACCCCGTGTATTGGACCGTGTGTAGTAGCATGTTAATATGATAATAATAGTAGTATAATAATAGTAATAATAATAATAATATTAATAGTAATAGTAATTTACAAATACGATAGGAGTAGTAATAATCAATACATATATATAAAGAAGAAACTTTTCAATCGATATTAAAGAGTCCAACTTTTTTAGAATTCCTAACAAGAGTAGATTTCGAAATAAATTAAACTTTCCAACTTTTTAAGAATTCCTAACAAGAGTAGATTTCGAAACAAATTTAATAAAATTATCATAATAAAAGTAAATTTCTTAATATTTTAATAAACTTATCCTAATATAAATAGATGAAATTTATTTAACAAGATTATCCTAATAAATATATGTAGGTGATACTCAAAATAAACAATGTAACTAATTATATGGTATATTAATTATAATATAAACATTATTCATCATATACTATATCGAGTTAATTAGATTTTACTCTCTTTTGAAATTCACATTTTTAAATTACTCCCTTTTGAAATTTTTTGCTAAAATTACTCCCAAATTGCATTTTTTGCCTAAAATTACTTCAAAACTCCAATTTAAGTGACCTATTTTATTTGTTTTTGAATTTATTCCGTTTGTGCCTTAGCTTATTTATATTTTGGAAGGTATAACTATATAGACAAATGGAAAGAGAGTTCAAAAATAGAGAAAATAAGTCACTTAAATTGAAGTTTTGAAGCAATTTTAGTAAAAAAAAAATACAACTTAAATGAGTAATTTTGGCAAAAAAATTCAAAAGGGAGTAATTTTTAAAATGTGAATTTCAAAAGGGAGTAAAATATAATTAACTCTACTATATCTTAAATTTTATTTCTCACACTAACTGAAAAGTTAAATGAAACCTAAAAATGTAGCTTAAAAGATAACTGAAAATTAAAAGGTGGTTTTTTATTTGATTAAGCCAAAAATGTTTGACAAACTACCCGAAAGGTAGCTATTTTTTTGGTAAAAAGATATAAAAGGGCATAATAAGTTCTCTATATTTAATATTATAAAGTGAATGAATAAAAAAACAGATAACTTATTTTTCACATGCTACTCTTATTTTGATAAATAATTTATCTATCAAATATTTGCAATGAAATTAAGATAAATGAAATTTTGCTCAAAAGCTAATTTCTTTGAAATAAAACCTAAATATGAGATTTTTCATGATCTCCCGACCTTCCTCATATCTAATTAATTACTTCTTGTTGTGTTTTTTTTTTTTTTTTGCCAATGTTTACTTATTTTTTACCCTATTGTTAGTAGTTGATCTCAGGTTCAATTTTTAATTTTATAATCTCCATTATAGCCATTCGTTCAGAATAAATAATAGCAATTAGGCATTGTAACACAAGGTACATATACTCCAAAATCATGAGGAACAGAATAAATAAGTACTTGGTTCAAAATAAATATTAACTTTCTACATAAGAATAAAAATTATTGTTAGCCCTACAATAAGAAAAAAAACAAATTAATTTGATCAAAAAGGAAAATCTATCACAAGTGTCCAACTATATCACATTTGTCTTGGATATAGCGAATATAAATAAAGTTTTAGACTCAAACTGCATTTTAAATCGTGCCACCATGGGTGTTATATATGGGTAAAATAATATCTGAATTATTTGAGAAAGTTATAGAATAGACGAGTATATGACAATTTAAATGGAACGAAACTATCTTAAGATCTCCCAAAGTTGAAGCGGTTATGGGTTTGAAAATTTTTACTTGCGAAAAGTAGGGGCATGTAATTTTTCTATTAAATACGGGTATGAGAAGGCTTATATTCGTCATGTCTTATCCTCCATTTGGTATCCTTATTTTCAGGCGTCGCTTTTGTTTTCATTATGCGAGATATGGTCGGGTATTTTAGTTGGTGTGGACTTCGGGAGTAAGATTCATTATCTTTTAGGAATTTCACACTAAATGTATTTCATCCTCTTCGCAATGATCTTCCGTATTGCTTCTACACAATTGTTAATGCGGAAGTTTGATCATGATTTTCGACATATTAATGGTCAAAGTTATAAAAGTTTGACCTCTAAGAAGCAAGGTGGAAGAGTTTAAGAGGGGGAGAGAGTATACATGATGAATTTTTTTAATAGTATGCTCAACCAAGCGTGGTATGCCGATTACGTCTTAGAGGAGCATTAACTCCGTAAGAGGATTATCTAACGGGGAATGTCTTATTATCAATCGCCCTGAAAAATTCATAGTAGAAGGGAAGATACTTACGGGTTCCAGAGTCGGCAAAAGGTACCCGAGGATAGTAATGACTTCCTCATATACAAAGATTCTTTTCGTTTATAAGCAAAGACAATATACGTTGAGGCCATTCTACGTAGGCGTGACATGTTGGAGTGTCCCCGACAATAATGCGATAACATTGTTGATCATACTGAGATCACATGTTTAAATCTCATATTAAGAATACATGAGGGAAAGTAATACTTCTTAGTCAACTGGTCCACACATATCGGTAATGATTGGCTGACTGAAGTTTGACATTACTGTCGTACGACGATGGTGACCAGTTGATCCCCTAAGGTCATACCTATAGGGTAATGCTCTTAATTGATTATTTAATTAATCGTATGTTGATACTGGTTAATTAAATTCCTTAAAATTGACGAATGATTTTGTGAGTAAAATTACGTTTCTTATTGTAATTTGATTAAATAAGATTCGGTCTAAGTAATCGAATTGTTTTATTATTTAGATTAAATTATTGTTTATGAAACAATTGAAAATAGAATGAATAATTTATTATAACCACAAGTAGTTGTGATTTATAATTGTATGACCCATTTTTGTACAAGTAATTATTAATTACTAGTTATTTTTGTATGTGACATATTTTATTAATATGATGATTTTTAATATGTTAAAAATGCATTATAATGTAACATGTCATGTAACATGTCACATATGTCACAATTGACAAATGACAAAAATAAAATGGACCACCATGTTATAAGGGTGACCGAAATTGGAGGGGTTTTAGGGTTGTTTTTGTTTGAATTATTTTATTCTACAAACACAATGATAACCCTAGGGTGTAGGCATGCAAGGCTAAACATCTTGAGAAGAACAACCTAAAAAGAAAAGGTGCATGCATTGGCTCCCATTTCTCCCTCCTAAAAACCGGTTCCCCCTTTCCCTTAATAATGAGAATTGTTCTCAACTTTTATATTATTCATTCTACAACAAAAAAAAATTATATGTGATATTTTGAGAGTGTGTTAAAAGAACTCTGTACTTTGAGAAGGAAAAAGAGAGCAAAAATCTCACAAAAATTCTTCCTCTTGACCGAAATTTTCAACAGCAAAATACAATTTATTTTGTGTCATTTTTAAGGTAGTTTTTATTAATACTAGTCTCATATTAATTTAAACTATTAAGGGTATTATCTTGGTACAATATTTAGGGAGAGATTCTATACTTGAATGTTGTTAATCCATAAGGAAATCTCAAGAACTAAGTAAGGTAGGTGACCTTACTAGTGCCCAAATATCCGAAATATCAAATGTATGGAACCGATTTTCTCCTTACTCTTGTATTTGTTTTGCATGCATAAGATCTTAAATTAATTTTATGAGTAAATTAATTATTCACATATTCAATATGTAAAGTAATGAGATTAATGAATCCCAACAAGTGGTATCAGAGCACAAGGTTGTTGCATGCAAAATCGGGATTGTTTTTCCGAGTTAATTAGTTAACAAATAAAACTTGTTATTTTGGATTTATGAAGATAAATCACGAAATAATTTTGCATATTAAAAGTTTCTGGTCCTACATGGATTTTAGGTCATTTGGGATGATTTATGGATTTTATTGTTCATTATATATATTATTGGCATTAAAATGTGATTTTTATGAGAAAAATGTCAATTTTGGACGAAAAATAGTTAAACTTTGAATTTTTCAGTGATTTTTGGATATGATTTTAGAAATATAATCTACTGGTTGCATGTTAAATTTCGTGTAAAATAATGTCATTTTGCATAAAATATGAATTTTATAAGTTAAAGTTGAATTTAAATGGGTTATTAGGCTAATATGAGTTAAATTTCGAATCTGGTCATGAAAGTTTAATATGTTGTCACATGCATTTTTACTCAGTGTGTGTAAAAATTTTAGACGGATTGAACTCCTTTTGCATGATTTATGAATTTTTGAGTAAAAATTCAATAAATAGTGACTTAAATTAGCCTATAATGCTAAAACATATTTCATGACTTAAGAAAAATGTCCAATGTTGCTTATTTATCCCACTTATCATATCTAAAAGTGAAAAGTTGATTAAATTATTTTTATTATGCTTTAATGATTTTATTTGTCAAATTCGATAAACCGCAACGATGTTTTTCTCGAAAGATTTTAGAAATTTTTAACCTAAGTTTTGAATATTATGAATGTCATGGAATTATTCTAGAATATTCAAGAGTTTAAATTTCAAATTTTAAAATTATTTAAAATTATTTTAATTTAATTTGGAGTTTTTATATATATATTTTGAGTCCAAATGAACAATATTAGAATTTCAAGTTCAATTATTGTCGAAATTTTTATGAAGACTAAATTTTGAGTCCTAAAAGCTTAGGGTAATTAACTTGAACATAAATGCGATTTATGAAATGTTTCATGATTTTAATAGTTAATAATCATTCAAATCCATAAAACCGAGAAAAATATATGATATTAGCTCTTTAAAGGCGATTTGGCATAAAATTAAGCATGTTCATACATATTTTAATGCTTCATTTTATTTATGATTGTCATATTTTTGATTTATATAATTTTTGAATTATGTAATTTTACTTAGTATGGCCTTAGTTTTTAATTGGTATTACCCGGAATGTATGGGAATATCGATTCGGTTGTAATTATTGTGATCTCGTATCACCGTTTTGTAATTTAATAGATTTAATTTTTATTACAAATGTATAATAGGAAATTATGTAACTTTTAATTATTACTTGTAATTCCGGAGATCCTTGAAGACAGTGCCATTAGGAAAGGCGTTCCGACAAGATGATGTTGCCTTGGAATGAGTGCCAAGTGAAGTTCAAGGGACCAATGGAGTTGGTTTCCGAATTTGTAATAGTTAATTAAATTTTCTTTTAAGGAAGGCCATACTATGATTTTATGTTTTATGTTTTGCATTTATTTATATGTTTGCATGCATCGCTAAATCGGCATAACTAAACATGCATTTTATTTTATCGAGTCATCGACCGTGTCAATTATAATTATCGTAATTCACCGCTTTAGTTCACTTAAAACGTGATAGATAATAAATTGACAAGACCTCTCACTAAATAATAATTGAGAATTAGCCTTACCAAATAATAGAAACCATGAATCCCAATTTGATAAGGAAGTAGGCTCGGCTCACCGGGGTGCTAAACTTGTTACGTTGGGTAAGTGGGTAGTAAAATGTTATTACATCGAAATTGGGATTGAGCTCAACGGAAGTATTCGTGACCGTAGTCGCATGTGTTCCGGACTAAAGATAAATATTAGAGTGATTTTATCGACCGAGAGTTCTAGAAGTAGAATCGATTAAAGAGTTAATCCACCGAGTTATATTGATAAGGGATGAATCGGCTCACCGTGCCTGAATTGATATGAATTTGGATCTCGGGATCATTTATAATAGTTGTGTAGAGGTCACTATATAAATGCTTAAAACTTGTTTAAAATGTTTACAAGTATTATCAAAACAATAGATGTTTATTAATTCTTTCACTTTTATTTTATAGTCAAATTTGTTTTCTCTATTGAAATGGCAACTCCAAATTCAAACGCAACCACTAGCTCAAACACTCTCACCAATGTTTCATGGCTCCGATCCTTCATGGATCGTTGTAAATGGGAAAAGAATGGGTCCAATTCGCCGATTGGGACGAGCATCTTCGCTTGGCTGCGGAGGGTGACGACAAGCTTCGTTACCTTACCGAGGCCTCTCCCGCCGGACCTACCGCTAGGTCTAGCCCCGCCGCTAGGCAAGCCGATGAGACTTACCAAAAGGAGTCGGCCGCGATCAAAAATGTGTTGATCTTCTCTATGGAGGCCGAACTCCAAAGGAGTGCTATAAAGATTAGCACCTCCTATGAGATCTATACGAAGCTTGTGACCATGTTTTCACAAGCTTCGAGGATCATTCAATATGAAGCGGCTTCCGCATTCTTTGATCTCAACATCAAGGAGGGCCAAAAAGTTAGCCTCATGTGCTCAAGTTAATGGAGCATGTTGAGACCTTGAAAATGCAAAAGGTAGAGATTCCCGAGGAACTCATCATTGATCGAATTCTTCATTCCTTGAACAAGGTTAAACGATATGTCCAATTCAGGGTTAATTTTAATATGCAAAACTTGAAAGTGTCCCTCGATAAATTGTACAAAATGCTTGTGCAAGCCGAGAGGGACATGGGGCTAAATGCTAGCACCACCAAGGATGTGCTCAACATTAATCAAAAGAGCAAAGGGAATTTCAAGAAAGGTGGTCACAAGGGAAAGAAGCAAACTCCCTACAAGAACAAAGGAAAGGCTTGTAAAGGTAGCTCCTCAAAGCCCAAGAAGGGTGCCCCCCCGCCGGGGACAAATGCCACTATTGTAATGGTGTTGGGCATTGGAAGAGGAATTGTCCTAAGTACCTAGGCGACATCAAAGCTGGAAAGGTTATTCCAGTAGGTAAATAACTATCCCTATCTTTTTATGTTTCGATCTCAACTTTGCTATTTTGATACAAGTTGTGATGATTACCCCCTTTTTACAGTAATTAGGGCATCCTAGCAAGGACAAGGGCAAAGAAAATCAAGCCTAGAAGATCTTGATGGAAGCTAGATGTAGCCGCCCATGGTGCATCGATGGAAGCTTGGCTTTATTTTGTCTTTATTTTTATGTTGTATTTTGAAATTTTTTAGAACTATTTTGATTTCCTAGTTTGACTTGGAAATTTAGTTGTTTTCTTAAACAATGGTTGTATTTTGGATATTAGTGACTTATTTTATCGTATCGTTTGTTCTAAAATTTGTCATCATACACTACTTCCTTTCAGAAACATAAGAATATCGACTTAAATTAAACAAATAGACAATTATAATGGTTGAGTCATTATATGTCCATAAGCTATGAATTATATTCTCCTTATGCCTTTGTGACCAAATTGTCACAACTTACTTATATAAGATCAATTTTGAAGTTATGATTGAGTTGATAAACTCACACAAGGGAACGTTGCCAACCTTATTTGATACACCTATCAAAATTAAATCACCTAGTCTATATTATCTTTTTAATATGTCTCGATTAAATCACTATTAAGTTATTTTGTGGCTCAAAAGCTATCTTTGAAGAAAAAGGGCGTTTTTCCTAAAGATGGAGTGGGAGTGAATTAGCCACAAACTCTTCGCATTGAGGAGACCAAAAGAAGATGTTCTTGAGGAAACTACGTGAGGAGACCAAAAGAAGATGTTCTTGAGGGAACTACGTGAGGAGACCAAGAGACCAAAAGAAGTTGTTCTTGAGGAAACTACGTGAGGAGACCAAAAGAAGATGTTCTTGGATTGTAAGATTTTGATCGATGGAGGGATATAACTAGAGATTTTAATATTCGACATTTTACTTAAAGAGCCTTATGAAACTAAAATGATATCTATGCAAGTAAATGGATTTATTTGGGATTGTTGAGACCAATCCAAGGTAAATAGATATTTATAATTAAAGGTTGCATAGAGTGGCATGTAAATGTCTACAAAAGATAAGTGTTAACTATGCTAAAGACTCAAAATCATTGCTATACTTCATTATGAAATAAGTAAGTTATTAAGACCACTTTCCAAAATGGGTATTTTGAAAGGGATACGTGAATGACATATATGGTTTTAACTAACACTTTGAATAGCAATGATTATTTCAATTCATAAAATGTTTCAAATGAGTTGTCAAAAACGAAACATGTGGAATTAAGTGGGAGTCCGTAACAGTCATGTTTAGACATGAAGTTTAGTGGGAAAATCATCCTTCATGAATTGCATAACACATTACTCATTGGGAATGACGAGCATATACTGTCTTTTATAAAGAAGTATTTAGGTTTTCAATTCTGGATGATATTGAACATCATGAGAATCTATTAAAACATGGGATGTTGGATTGACACTTAGATAAGTATCTTATGTTGATTATGATTCTTCATCTTAAATAAATCAATCAGTTAAGTCGGTTATTCATGTCGATGAATAAAGAATTACCATGATAGGGTCATGGTTATTTAAAGAACCTAAGAGCTGTTGTCTACATGAATTCGATAACCAATGTTTCCGCCATTGGTATAGTCATGTAATTCCATTATGCACATGTCCTAGATGAATTAAATGCTTGGAGCATGATAAGTCGATAACAAGTTAACCCATATGAGAGTCATTGGTAAGCCTCAAGGAACCGTAATGAATTCTTAAGGAGAACTAATGGTCTGTTCTGGAATTTGGAAGGATACTTAGTTGTGTGTTAAGAGGTTACACAAACTCAAGTTTCCGAACTCATTTGGATTTGTAAAAATCCTAGGCAATTATTGACATAAGGAGTAAGAGACTAGAAAGTGTATTTTATTGTCATCCATTGCAAGATTCTACGAAATGAACCTAAGTACGTTGTGATTGGGTGGTGAACTTTAAAACTATAAATAGTGTTGTCCACCGAAACCCACATCACAAGTTATGTGATAACAGTAAGAGCTTCTTTCAAGTTAAAGAACCTAAGTCTAGTATGAAGTCTAGACATGTACTTAGTAAATCTCATGCTATAAGGGATAACATGAAATTGAGGGAAATCACAATTCACTAAGTTTGAACACTTGATCACATCGTATGATCACAAGCTAAACTTTTATTGCGTTACACAAGTGCATGAGTACGCTTATGATTATAAGACATATAATAGTAATATGGTATTGACTACTTATGTGTGATAATCACATTTATTGTTTGATTTATCGTTAACTCATTCTGTACTTTGTTACATCCAAATGGGATTGTTGAGACAATATTGAACCCCATTAAAGCGAACTGGATTAACATAGTATTCGTCCCTAGTTACTTAGATGAGGTGACATCTCGAAGTAACTAGAGTATGATGCGATTGATGGCAAGTTCAAGTGCCATAGAGTCATAAGAGATGACTAGTCGATCACATAGGCAGACTGTGAGGGACACTCTGTCGGGCTAATGACCGCTTATAGAGTTCTGGCAAATTTATATAGCCTGGTCGTGGCAAGAGCTACTATAGTATTCTAATGAGTCGATTCTTTTGACTAAAGACTGTTCGCCCAAGGTGGCACAGTTTCAGAGTAACTTTGATTTATGTTCATACAACCTTCGTAAATGGGGTCAAATGGGCTTATTTTGGGTTATGATGAGCTGTGGCTAGTCGAAGGGAATAGTGCGATATGATTTGTCCACCCCCTTGTCAGGGTTAAAACAATATCTCAGGGCCACTCGAGGAGTAATGAACTGGAAATGCGTGGCCACGCTCGGAAGGTATCTATGGTAGATAATTCCGGTCAATCAGTTGTTCTCCAGATCGAGGAAACCACTCTCGATATGATCACTTGCAAGTACGACCTGAAAGACACCTTACATTGCGTGGGAGATAGTAATAGGACAAGAGAATTGGTGACGCACACTTGTCGAGGACAAGTGGGAGATTGTTGGAGTGTCCCTGACAAAAAAGCGATCACATTGTTGATCATATTGAGATCACATGTTTAAATCTCATATTAAGAATACATGAGAGAAAATAATACTTCTTAGTCAACTGGCCCACCCATATCGGTAATGATTGGCTGACTAGAGTTTGGCATTACTGTCGTACGACGGTGGTGACCAGTTGATCTCCTAATGTCATACCTATAGGGTAATGCACTTAATTGATTATTTAATTAATCGTATGCCGATACTGGTTAATTAAATTCCTTAAAATTGACGAGTGATTTTGTGAGTAAAATTACGTTTCTTATTGTAATTTGATTAAATAAGATTCGGTCTAAGTAATCGAATTGTTTTATACTTAGATTAAATTATTGTTTATGAAACAATTGAAAATAGAATGAATAATTTATTATAACCACAAGTAGTTGTGATTTATAATTGTATGACCCATTTTGGTACAAGTAATTATTAATTACTAGTTATTTTTGTATGTGACATATTTTATTAATATGATGATTTTTAATATGTTAAAAATGCATTATAATGTAACATGTCATGTAACATGTCACATATGTCACAATTGACAAATGACAAAAATAAAATGGACCACCATGTTATAAGGGTGACCGAAATTGGAGGGGTTTTAGGGTTGTTTTTGTTTGAATTATATTATTCTACAAACACAATGATAACCCTAGGGTGTAGGCATGCAAGGCTAAACATCTTGAGAAGAACAACCTAAAAAGAAAAGGTGCATGCATTGGCTCCCATTTCTCCCTCCTAAAAACCGGTTCCCCCTCTCCCTTAATAATGAGAATTGTTCTCAATTTTTATATTATTCATTCTACAACACAAAAAAAATTATATGTGATATTTTGAGAGTGTGTTAAAAGAACTCTATACTTTGAGAAAGAAAAAGAGAGCAAAAATCTCACAAAAACTCTTCCTCTTGACCGAAATTTTCAAGAGCAAAATACAAATTATTTTGTGTCATTTTTAAGGTAGTTTTTATTAATACTAGTCTCATATTAATTTAAACTATTAAGGGTATTATCTTGGTACAATCTTTAGGGAGAGATTCTATACTTGAATCTTGTTAATCCATAAGGAAAGCTCAAGAACTAAGTAAGGTAGGTGACCTTACTAGTGCCCAAATATCCGAAATATCAAATGTAAAGAACCGATTTTCTCCTTACTCTTGTATTTGTTTTGCATGTATAAGATCTTAAATTTATTTTATGACTAAATTAATTATTCACATATTCAATATGTAAAGTAATGAGATTAATGAATCCCAACATGACAAACAAATCAGGTCGTGTCGGGTTCAGGTGTCACACTACTACAAATCCAGGCAACTACAACGCCCCTTTAACAACGCTTATTCACGAAAGTCACAATAGACGTTGTAGAATGTATGGCGCGAATTTTACTAAAATTAATTACAACGGGTATGGTTATATAACCGTTGTTATAAGTTTTAACAACGGGTCAAACATGCA
The DNA here is from genome assembly GCF_048544455.1 of Silene latifolia. NCBI lineage: Eukaryota > Viridiplantae > Streptophyta > Magnoliopsida > Caryophyllales > Caryophyllaceae > Silene > Silene latifolia. The sequence continues at coordinate 125,355,764 of NC_133537.1, forward strand.
CAACCGTTGTTAATAATTTGGCGCAAAATTGGCGCAAAGTTAGTGAAAAGTTATCACAACGGTTATTTTTGAAACTCGTTGTTAAAACTTATTTAACAACGGTTGTTGTTTTACAACCGTTGTTAAAACGTTTTAACAACGGTTTTTGTTTAACAACCGTTTTCAATACTTTCCATACTATAAACCACACAAACACAGATCAGCTACAGCCACAAAACACAAACCTTAACACAAACACAAACACAAACACAGACAAACACAAACACAAACACAAAACACACACTTTCTCATCGTCTCTTTCTCTCTTTCTCATCTTCGCTTTATCATCTCGCCGTCACTGTTGATTTCATCGTCTCTTACTTTCTCTAATTATCAGGTAAATCTCGCCGTCACTGTTGGTTTCATCGTCTTTCATCGTCATTATTTTCTTTTTCTAATTATTTCATTTGCATGTATGTGTTTTTATCGATCATTATGTTATTTCTCTAAGTATTATTCGCTTAATTAGCTAGTAAAACAAATTAAATAAAATAAAACAAAGAAGAATCAAGATGATAGAGAGGAATGCATGATAAACTTAATTAATATATATATATATATATATATATATATATATATATATATATATATATATATATATATATATATATATATATATATATATATATAAATACATAAATTAAAAAAAAATTACATTAATAAAAATGCAATTCTTATATTTTCATAGAGAGTCTTATTTTCTTCTATGATATCCGTCCTCTCCTCCTTAGCTATTTGGAGGTTAGTTCATGATTGCTATATCGTCATATAGCCGCAATCGCCGCTCTGTCAAGCCATCTTTTTTGGCGTCCTTCAGTACGGATCGAGTATCCACAAGGTAGCTCCTGAAACTGTCCTCAATGTGGAGCAACCGGCGGATGAAACTGTTGTTGTTCTCGATCATAGTAAGAGTCTTAAGAATGATATCATTCATTTTGTTGATGAAGTTTGGAGTTTGTTTGAAAGATTAATTAGGGTTTGGAGTTTGTTTTAGCAGTTAGGGTTTGGAGATAGTGAGATAATGGAATGGTGGTTGAGATAATGCATGTATTTATACTAAGTAATGTGTCGTTTAAGTTGTTTTTTAATTAATATATGTTTAGGAAGTTGTGCCATAATCATCATCATATCTCTCTCTGCTGCTTCAAATCTTATTATAACCCTTCTCATTCCATATTATCCATTCATATGCACAGGGATGGCAGTAATAATGCATGCATCAGAATTATAACGGGTCGTAATTATGCATGCATCTAGTAATATTTAATTTAATTTTTTTTTTTATTTTTGAAAAACAAACAACGGTTATTGAGAAACAACCCGTTGTCTTTAGTTATAACAACGGTTTTGTATATTACAACACGTTGTTATAACTTTCCCCCCAAAATTGAGTCAAACTTTCCACAACGGGTTTTTATACTTAAAACCGTTGTTAATAGTTTTAACAACGGGTTCCATAAGAAAACCAACCGTTGTTAAAACCTTTTACAACGGACGCTTTAACAACGTCCGCTTTTTTATATAACAACAGTTTTTAACCGTTGTTATAGCCTGTATCTGTAGTAGTGTCACATATAAACGGATCACGAACTCTTAAATCCAAATCCGACTCAATTAAATCTCGTGTTGTGTTCGTGTCGATCCAGTTACATTAATAGTCATCAAATCTCAACCCTAACCCATTAATTTCGTGTCGTGTTTTCGTGTCATGTCATATTTGGAAATTGTAAGTATATTTATGTGAGGATCAAGAAAACTTGGGATTAATTTAGTAAATAGGTTATTCATGTCGGGTTCGTGTGTAAAGTGCTGAACCCAAACCTAGCCAATTAAATCTCGTGTCGTGTTCTTGTCGACTTACTTACATAAATGGGTCGTTAAATGTCAACCCAAACCCGTTAATTTCGTATCGGATTCTTGCCGTGTTTTCGTGTCGTGTCATTGTTTGCCGGCTCTAATGTCGTGCCATAACAATAAACAAGAGTACGTTAGGAACAATCACTAAATCATGTTGAAATTTACTTGCCGAAACCAATTTTTATTAATGGTCAGCTTTATGTAGTCTCAAGAACGTCATCTGAGAGATTAAGGTTCTACATCGATGATAGAGACCAAATGTATCAAGGCCACAAGGACATTGTTTACAAAGAAGTTTTCATAATTTACCAAATTAAGATGTATTATTATATATTTTGCATGGATTTTTCAAGGATAAGTAGTCAAAGACTATTTTCGTAAAAAATAGATGGTGTTAAGAAAATAAGAACGGCAACTCTATAATCCAACTATATCTCGGAATGTTAGTATACAACTGATATACTTAAATACCAAATGCCACAACGCTTCCGTTGCGTTTTTTGTTGTAGGAATTGATGATTAATCTGTCCTCATCTAAATCAACCCCTAAATTTTTGTTTGCTTCCATTTTTAGCATAATTTTACTTTTTGTTAAATTTAATAGTTTTCTATTACCCGACCATGGTAACGTAAAATAATGTTTTCAGCGGTGCTATAAAATATATAATATTAACTGACATTATTATACTAACTTGGTAACCCAACTATTTTAAAAAATGAGATAAACTACTAACTGATGTTGTCACAGATGATACTACTAGGTGTCCGTGCATTCTATGTAATATAATCAGAGATATTGCGAGATGTCTATAAGGAGCAAATACTCTTAATTGTAAATAGTCAAGGTAAAATTATGTTGTAAGAGTTCTAACATTTTCTCTCAACGCAATAAATATATATAATTATGATACCTGCTGTTTTTTGTAAGATCATTCAGTTTTATGTAGTTCTAAAATAATTTGCAAAACTTATAAAGATATAACTCTGTTATTAAGAGTTTATATTGGTGAGATCCACCATGTTTATAGAGGAAGCGTTTTTTATTTAATTAAAAACCGGTTGTGCCTATAACAATGAAAAAGCTAGCGACATACTACAGCTATGTCACTTGATGTTATACTAAATAATGGCAAAACTTTTATGCTAAAAGCACCAATTAATAATTCACCGGTTATCATCTATACCAATCACGATTTTTTTTTTTTCATGAATGACAACATAGTAGGACTTTTTTTATCAACTTACGAATATATTTTCACAGATAATCCTAATGGAAGCCCCGTGCATCGCACGGGCTTTCCAACTAGTAATAATAATAATACATAATATGAATTAGGAAATTTCCTAGTACCTTCCTTATACCTACCTTCTACTAGTATAAATACAAGACTACACCTATTCATAAATTACTTTTGCACAAAATACACATAGAAAAAAGAGAAGGAGAATAAGATAGAGAAAAGCAAAGGAATACATCATCTTTTATTGGTCTTATTGGTCTTAAGGTAAGTTTGTATTAAACGGTCTCATAGCTAATCCATCTCGCAACTACTTTACATTTCTAACACCATTGACCACCGTATGACTGGACCATGGCCGTGAACCGTCTGTGACCTTTCCCTGACTGACCGGACTCCTGTTGACCGCCGTTGACCGGCAGGGGAATGGTGTTTTGCTGGGTTTTACGTGGGTGTTGAACCGTGGGTATAACACAGGTGTGTGACCCTTACCTTGCCTCGTTTCGACCTGGACCTGGGTTGGGTTTGTTCCTGGTGGTTGGTAGGCTATGGTGGGTGGTACTGGGTGGATGAAGGTAGGGTTTAGCGTGGTGGTTGGCCGGAGTTCGTGAAATTGGTGGTTGTTGGTTTATGCGTTGAAACCGTGTATTGTGACCCTTCGTTCTTAACCAAGACCGTGACTAGGGGACAGGGGTACTACCGGTGGACCACCGTGGGTCAGAGGAGACCACAGTGGTGGCCTTTGGTGGTGTGTGTGGCGGTTGTTGCGGGTAGAATGTCGGGTGTTACTCTGTTTTCGATATCGTTGCTGTTTGGGTGTTTGTGGTGGTTTGGTGTGCCGCTGGTACCACCGTGGGTTAGTGGTGACCATGGTGCTGACTGGGTCGAGTTGGGGTGGTAGTGACATGGGCTGTTGAGTCGGGTTTTGGGCTGCACACGCGGGTTGGGAATGGGATATAGGGCGTGGTGTTAGTGTCGGGTTGGTGTTGTGAGTTGCTGGCCGTGGGTTGTGGTGATTGCTGGTGGTTGGACCGTACCTGGGATGCTCCATAAGGGACTCGTGGTGGCCAGTGGTGGTTGTTAATAGTGGGCGTTGCGGGTTTGCGTGTTTCTGGTGTGTTGAATGTTTGTGTCTGGTGGAGTTGTGTAGGGTGGTTAGAGTAGTTTGTGTAAACATACATTTAGAGGATCTTGATTGCAGTGATAATTACAGTTGAGTACTTACGTGGAGTACTCATTAGATCTGATAAAGAGATTCCTTGAAATCAACAAGAAGATAAACTCCAATCTTTTGCCTTCTCCTGCCTTCCTTATTTTCTAATTCTCTTCTTGTGTGTTTCTCTTAATGAATATGAATTAGGTTAAAACCACAAACAGGTGTAGCTTTTATTTATATAGTGGCGGGGAGGGGCATAATTAGATAAGTGGGCCTAATATGTTTAGCTTTGTAAACATTAACCGTAATCCACTTAGTCTATTACTCCGACTAAAAACCCGAAACATCATATTTAGCTATTATCTATTAGAGTGATCGACGTCGTAATTAGGTCCACATAATAGAGAATTAATATGATAATTCTTACATTCTCCCACTTGGACCATATTATCGACATAAACATAATGTCACGTGCAAACAGAGTCATAAGTCGCGTAGAAAACTAAATGAATACATAATGGGTTTATCTTAATTACCCCGATCATTCGAACAATGGTTGAGTCATGGCGGAAACACTACTATACAAGAGAAGTGGTCCTTCCATGTACTACGGACCAATCAAGTAGAATAATCGATCTGTACAAGGAGCAAACATAATCCCCGATAATGTCCTTGAGGAAAAGGACCGATTCTCGTTAATCGTGCTTGATAATAATGTATACAATAACAATAATACGATACGAGAAAATCGTTCGAAATCATCATCATAAGAAAACATAAGTTGATTAATCAAAACATAAGTGTCATCATTACAAAACACCAGCATGATCCAAACACAAAGGAAAAGCCTTAATGATTATCCTCCGGACCCATATCGGTAGCATGCTTTAAAAATGTCTTTGGAGGTAACCCTTAGTTAAAGGATCTGCTATATTGGCACTAGTCGTGATGTGCTCAATTGACACAGTGTTTTTCCGAACTTCCTCCTTAACTGATAGGTATTTCATTTCCATGTGTTTTATACCTTTAGAATACCTATCATTCTTCGAAAAGAAGACAACTGCGGCATTATCACAGTAAATTTTCAGCGGCCTTGCAACATAATTCATAATGCTAATCCCTGAAAGAAAGTTCCGCAACCATAAAGCTTGAATAGTAGCCTCAAAGCACGCTACAAATTCAGCTTCCATAGTGGATGAGGCAATAATTGTCTGTTTAGCACTCTTCCAGGAGATTGCCCCCCAGCTAAAGCAAACACATAACCAAAGGTGCTTTTCCTTGAGTCCACACATCCTCCAAAATCGAGTCAAGATATCCAATAACCTCAAGCGATCAAGTATGTCTATAAGTGAGCATTTTGTCCCTTGTTCCCTTTAAGTACCTTAAAACTTTCTTAGCCGCACTCCAATGACCCATTCCAGATTGACGATATCGACCCAACATACCCACCGCAAAACTTATGTCGGGTCTTGTATAGACCTCCGCATACATTAAGCTTCCAACTAGAGATGCATAAGGAAAGTTTTTCATGGCATTTCGTTCTAGTTCAGTCTTAGGACACATACTTAAATTTGAACTTATCCCCTTTCGAATAGGAACATCATTGGGATTACATTTTACCATGTTAAATATTTCTAAGACCTTCATGATATAGGCTTTCTGAGACAACCCTAATGTCCTTTGTGATCTGTCTCGAGATATTTCCACCCCGATCACATAGGACGCCTCTCCCATATCTTTCATCTCAAAGTTGCTTGATAGGAAATCTTTAGTTTGATGTAATAGTCCCAAATCACTGCTTGCGATGAGTATATCATCGACATATAAGACCAAAAATGCAAACTTACTCCTACTGATCTTCAGGTATATACACTGATCAACAGTGTTTTCTTGAAACCCAAAGGAGGTGATGGTATTATGGAACTTAATATACCATTGCCGAGAAGCTTGCTTAAGCCCATAAATGGACTTCTTTAATATACCGACTTTGTCCTCTTTGTCATCAATAATGAAGCCTTCAGGCTGAGCCATATAGACTTCTTCTTCCAAACTCCCATTCAAGAATGCCGTTTTCACATCCATTTGATGTAGCTCTAAGTCAAAATGAGCTACTAAAGCTAAAATGATCCGTAAAGAATCCTTCTTAGAAACTAGAGAGAAGGTTTCATTATAATCAATGCCTTCTTTCTGATTAAAGCCTTTAGCTACCAGTCTGGCTTTATGTCGTTCAATAGTACCTAAGGAGTCGCGCTTGGTCTTAAAGACCCACTTGCAGCCGACAGCCTTATGACCTACTGGTAAATTGACCAACTCCCAGACCTCATTCTTAGCCATAGACTCCATCTCTTCTTTCATGGCATTAATCCTTTTATCGGAATCATCACTATTCATAGCTTGTGAAAACGTAACCGGATCATTATCCACACTAATGTCAAATTCACATTGATATACTTCATTGTCATCTGAAATAGCTGGCCTTCTAGGTCTTGTGGACCTTCTTAATGTTATTTGGTCTTTGTATCAACAACCTCGGTGGCGATGTTATCATTCGGGAGTGGAGGATCATCAACATTAGGTTCCACAATATTGACTGAGTCAACATTATCATTATGTGGAACTTCATCAATAGAAATTGGGGGCAAAGGAACTGGAATTGCCACCCTAACCTCATTGACGACGACATCCCTTATCTGATCACTCCCACTAACTTTGCCATTCTCAAGGAATTTGGCATTTCCGGTTTCAACAATTCTTGTCTTGTGTGTAGGACAGTAAAACCTATACCCTTTGGACTTTTCTGGATAGCCGATAAAGAAACCACTAATGGTTCTAGGATCAAGTTTTCTTTCATGTGGATTATAAATGCGTGTCTCTGCTGTGCATCCCCATACATGTAAGTGTTGAAGACTTGGTTTCTATCCTTTCCACAGTTCAAATGGTGTCTTTGAAACTGCTTTACTGGGAACTGATTTCCAACATACACAGCAGTCATAAGGGCATGCATCCACAACTTCATGGGTAGATTGGTATTACTCATCATTGTCCTCCATGACCTCTAATAGGGTTCGATTACGCCTCTCAAAGAACACCATTCATCCATGGAGAACCAGGAGTTGTGTACTGAGGGACAATACCCAAACTTTCAAGGAGTTTTGCAAAAGGACCAGGATGTTGTCCTGATTCATCATATTTGCCATAATGTTCACCACCCCTATCTGACCTTACGATTTTCACTTTCTTTCCCAATTGCCTTTCCACCTCCTTAATGTAAACCTCTAAAGCGTTTACTGATTGAGATTTTTCATGCAAAAGGTAAAGATAACAATAACGTGAATAATCATCAATAAAGGTGATGAAATATTTCTCTCCACTCATGGAGGGAACATCAAATGAACCACATATGTCTGTATGTATAATTTCTAAAAGAGAAGTGCTTCTTGTGGACCCTTTCTTGGTGTGTTTGGTTTGCTTACCCTTAATGCATTCCACACACGTCCCAAAATCCGTAAAATCAAGAGAAGGTAGTATATTGTCTTTAACCAATATGCTCATTCTTTCTCTTGAAATATGGGCCAAACGTTTATGCCACAAGAAGGAGGAACTTTCATTAGACCTTCCACGTTTCGAACTAACATTATTATGTAGGGAAACATTATGAGAAACACAAAGAGATTCTGAAAACAATTTATCTAAATAAATTCGATACAATCCGTTTTCCAAAATTCCAGAACCAACAAAAATATTGTCTCGAAACATACTGAAACAACCTTGTCCAAAACTTAATTTAAAACCATCATTATCTAACTTAGAAACTGAAATTAAATTGCGTCCGAAGGAGGGAACATAAAGGGTATCCTCCAACTTCAACTTAAATCCAGTGCTTAATTCCAAGCTAAATCTTCCAATGGCTTCTACGGAGGCTTTATCTTTATTCCCCATGTATAAGGAGGCCTCATTTGGATTTATGGTTCTTGTCGTAAGGAATCCCTGCAAGGAATTCGAAACATGTACATTAGAGCCTGAATCTAGCCACCATGTATTAGAAGGAACTTCAACATAATTTGATTCGAAACATACTAAAGACAAAGGCTTACCCTTCTTTTCGAACCAATTCTTACGCTTTATGCAGTCATTCTGAAAGTGCCCATGTTTCTTACAGAAAAAACAACTTTCCTGCTTCTTAATATCCTTCTTTATGCCAGACCCAGACTGCTTATGAGAAGAGCCAGACTTCATGCCCTTTCTGTTTCCAAACTTACCCTTAGATTTCCCGCTTACATGATGCACATGATGTGCCTGGGATAAGCCAGTACCCTTACTTGAGGCATCAGCCTCATCTTTCTGTTTGATTCTTCTTCGCTTCTGAACCAGTTTATTGGTCAATTCATTAACACTCCAAATTTCCTTAACAGTGTTGTAATGAAGATGGAAAGCATCAAACTTATTAGGCAAAGAGTTGATGATAAACTGGGCGAGGAACGGATCCTCAACTTTCATGCCCAGTTTTCCCAACTTAGTTCCCAGATTCGTCATGTGTAACACATGCTGCTGCATGGTGGTTACACTCTCATTATACTTAGCAGTGGTAAGTTCAGACATAAGCCTTCCAGCTACCGCTTTATCGGTGTAGTCCGAAAGCGTTCCTTAATGATTTCCATGTACTTGCTGGCGTGTTATGACTGTCTCCGAAATGGAGGACTTAATGTTTGGTGCAGTGGTAAGACACAAAAACTTTAGGCAAAGACTATCAGATTTCTTCCACCAGTTATACTCTTCAAGTACTTCTTTACTCGCATCAGAAGCTGGTTCAGCTGGAGCTGACCCAGTAAGAACTTGATCGAGTTAAAGGATCCCTAAATAGAACTCGAGATGCTCTTTCCATTCTGAGTAAATAGTACCATCAAGTTGTGGAACAGCTTGGACACAGTTATTGAGAGAGCTTTGCAACGGTACTGCATTATGAACAATGCTCAAAACATTAGGCTTTGAGTTTAACACACAATAGCAATTATGACTAAGACTTGAAACTTAAATGAGTAACTCATAAACATTTATCAGGCCAGTATAGTATCTGTGGACAACCTACACATGCTTAATTACATAATAGAGTATACCCTCCTTAATGAGTGTTTCACTTTAATGTCAGGTTACCTGTGGGTAAAACCTTAATACAAGTTACTTTACCCCATTAGATGCTTAGTCGGAAATTCACTACATAATTTGAGTCCACTGTGGCGAACCTCAACCTAATGTGAATGTTCAATATGATTCCATTATGAGATTTGATCGCGTACGAGATGAAATCACTGTGGTGAATTTCAACTTGTCATAATGCGAAAATCTCTTACATTCGATATCAAATGATATATTTACACAAAAATATGTAGGCTTACAACAACACTATGATAATTATATTAACTTATGTACTTAATAACATAAATATCACACGAGCATACATAATCAAACATAAGGTATCGTAAACTATAATGCGAGAAGGAACTTATTCATGCTTAAGAGTTTCGATCGAGTGAAACATTAGCTCGATCGAGAACTATTATGAATAAACAAAAAATCATAATTTTTAACCAAAACGCGTCCCGAAACTCAATGAAGACGCGAATTAGGCTTAAAAACGCTAAGCCTGCAATGCGATCTGGTTTAGAACGCCGTTTACACTCGAAAAACATTATTATAACATCAAAACCCGACACTCAAAATCGATGAACAAGAACTTCTGCGTGAAGCGATTGCTCGTGAATAGTCTTTGTCGGTGAAGCGAATGTAGATGTGCGATAAAGAACCATAAACAATAAAATACAAAGATCATACGAATTGAAATAATTCGATTAGGACATCATAAGAATTGAAATAATTCAATTAGGGCATCATAAGAATTGAAATAATTCAATTAGGACACCGAAAACAATCATAATTAAACATTAATTTCATTCAAAAGACATAATTGAAACATTAATCAGAACTATAACTGCAATCACAATCCTGCTCTGATACCACATGTAAACATAAATTTAGAGGATCTTAATTGCAGTGATAATTACAGATGAGTACTTACGTGGAGTAGTCATTAGATGTGATAAGGAGATTCCTTGAAATCAACAAGAAGATAAACTCCAATCTTTTGCCTTCTCCTGCCTTCCTTATTTTCTAATTCTCTTCTTGTGTGTTTCTCTTAATGAATATGAATTAGGTTAAAACCACAAACAGATGTAACTTTTATTATGGAAGGAGGGGCATAATTAGATAAGTGGGCCTAATATGTTAATGGCCTGTAAACATTAACCGTAATCCACTTAGTCTATTACTCCGACTAAAAACCCGAAACATCATATTTAGCTATTATCTATTAGAGTGACTGACGTCAGTAATTAGGTCCACATAATAGAGAATTAATATGATAATTCTTACAGTTTGGTGAGGCCGTGTATGGTGTCTAGTGGTGGCGGCAGTGGTGTGGTTGTGTATGTGGCAGAGAGAGCTTCCGATAGGGGTGATTGGTGGAAGGGTTGGTGTTGTTGTGGGTGTTGTCGTGAGGTGTGGGGAAACGTTTGGGTGGATTTTGCAAGGATTGTTTACACATGACCTTAAACATTATTCTATTGTTAGTTTTATTTTTGTAAGACGGGTTTGGTTTGGTTTGAGACGGGTTTTTAATTAGTAAATTAATATAAATATTATAATTAATTTATAATTGGTTTATAACTAGTTATTGGGTAGCATTGAGTCGAAATTAGTTAATTAATTATATATAATTTTATAAGTAGAATAGTCGGTGATTTTATCTATCTTCTATCTCTATATTAATCTTGTAAATAACTGCTTACATGACATTCTAACTATAAGGAGTTGATGACATGTCAAATTCTTCTTCAATAAGATATCATGTATATATTATTCGTAATATACACTTATGTATGTATTGAAATTGGGTAAATTTTATCACCCTACCCTTCCAATCTTCCATCACTATCACCCGTTCCACGGTTTTAAGACACCAGTCTCTAGGCGCCAACCCAACAACTACCAGCCACTACCCAAACACCATCCGTGTTCCGCCATCAACCACATAAGTCGTACCCAAATCCTCACTAAAGCGTCCTGCTTCCGGGCTCCGACAACCTGAACGACGGACACTGTCCGCATACAGTACACTTTCAATGACTCCTCTCACGCTGGCCATTGTCAGCCGCAACTTTCTCACAACGTTCTACAACTCACGTCCTTTAGCTAGCTAGACCCATTCTAACGCATAGTACCGACCATAAAAAACAACATGATGGTTCTCAGCCGCCGATGCTTATCGGTTCTCTAATGGGTGTTAGAATGATGAAGGTGGACGGTATAGCCAAAATTATAACAACAAACTTGAATGATTCATTTATGCATTCTCAATAAGTATTAGTTACCGATCAATCATCTAATTTCAATGAGGAAGATAGCCTCATACGAGATATGACACATCACAGGGCGTAGAAAGAGAGAATGATTAACGTTTTATTTCTTTGGCGTTTGTTTTCTTCTTCAACTTGGCTACGAATAAAATATGGAAAGTTTCTAAAATTATTGCAACAATGTCTTTATAAGGATAAAGATATCCTATTTTCATTTAAAACGGGTTAAATATTACCTTTTTAATAGATATAATCAACTTTTATTCCCTATATGTTATCTATCTTTTGTCATAGATCAATATTTATAAGCACTAGTATTGGTGCCCGGCTTCGCCCGGGCTACCTCTACTTACCATTATTTTGTTTTTCATTAAATAAAATTACTTAAAGTTGCATAACCCATAAATTTATCATTAATATATTTTTCTATGACATATCCGAGAATTACGATGAAATAAATTTTGAGACAAATTCACTATTCCGCTATAAATATTTTACTCTTATTAATGAAACAATAGTAATAACATTTCACTACTTGCCCGTAATCATTGTTACTTTCACTACTCACGCCGTAATTATTGTTACTGTCACTACTACTGCATTAATGTTGATAATTTCACTGCTTCCGCCGTAATTATTGTTACTTTCACTATTGCCGCATTAATATTGATTATTTCACTTCTCTCATTGTTGTTTCCATCACTTTCACTAATCTCGCTAATAATATTGTTACTTTTACTATTCAAATGAGTGATTACTATCATATAACTATATCAATGTTACTACAATTCTTTTCTTTACTGACGAAATTACTTTTACTACTTAGGCATGCAATTTTAAGAGGATTATATATTTATATAAATATATTAAATATATGCATTAAATCAAATCGAAAGAATTATGCTATATTATATATTATGGAATCTAACTTCAATTATTTATAACCTACTTAAATTATATTTTTGTATATTAAATAATTAACATCTCTATATATCTAATAAGCTATAAAATTTAATAAAATTGCATAGATTTTAAATTTAATATATAATTTTATGATGATAATAATTAATACCATAAGTGTGCATGTTTATACTAATTAATTATTTTATTTTAAGGAAATTGACTAGCTTCTAGTCTTCTATAAATATTTAAGAAAATTACCAAGCATCTCCTTTCTTTTAGTATCCTTGAAATTGACCATCTTAATTAATTATTTTATTTTAAGGAAATTGACCATATTTTAGTCTCTTACAAATATTTAGGAAAATTACCAAGGTTTTATAATTTAATTTTAACCCAAACTATATAATATTTACATTGAGATCCCTTAATCGGGTTCATCATACGGTGCTAGTGATTTAAAACTATATAGTATAATTAATTTGTATAACTTTCTTTAATTACATTGAAGTCCCTTGGTTTCTGGAATTAATATATAACGGTGCCCGGCTTCGCCCGGGCTACCTCTACTTAGCATTAATTTTTTTTCATTAAATAAAATTACTTAAAGTTGCATAACCCATAAATTTATCATTAATATATTTTTATAACATATCCTAAAATTACAATGAAATAAATTTTGAGAAAATTCACTACTCCCGCTATTAATATTTTACTCTTATTAATGAAACAATAGTAATAACATTTCACTACTTGCCCGTAATCATTGTTACTTTCACTACTCTCGCCGTAATTATTGTTACTTTCACTATTGCCGCATTAATATTGATTATTTCACTACTCCCGTTGTTTCTACCACTCTCACTAATCTCATTGATAATATTGTTACTTTTACTATTCAAATGAGTGATTACTATCATATAACTATATCCAATGTTACTACAATTCGTTTCTTTGATGACGAAATTACTTTTACTACTTAGGCATGCAATTTTAAGAGGATTATATATTTATATAAATATATTATATATATGCATTAAATCAAATCGAAAGAATTATGAAGTATTATATATTATGGATTCTAACTTGAATTATTTATAACCTACTTATTATATTTTTGTATGTTAAATAACTAACATCTCTATACATCTAATAAACTATAAAGTTTAATAAAATTGCATAGATTTTAAATTAATATATAATTTTATGATGATAATAATTAATACCATAAGTGTGCATGTTTATACTAATTAATTATTTTATTTAAGAAAATTGACCATCTTCTAATCTTCTATAAATATTTAGGAAAATTACCAGACATCTTCTTTCTTTTAGTTTCCATGAAATTGACCATCTTAATTAATTATTTTATTTTAAGGAAATTGACAATCTTAATTAATTATTTTATTTTAAGGAAATTGGCCATGTTTGGGAAAATTACCAAGCTTCTATATAATTTAATTTTAACCCAAACTATGTAATATTTGCATTGAGATCCCTTAATCGGGTCCATCACACGGTGCTATTGATTTAAAACTATATAGTATAATAATTAATTTGTATAACTTTCTTTAATTACATTGAAGTCCCTTGGTTTCTGGAATTAATATATAGTATTGATATTGATTATTGTCACCAAAAAAATATTTATAAGCATTAGAATTCTCTTTTATGAATAAGAAAAATTTATGGTATCACGATATGATGTGATTACTGTTTTCTAAAAGACTTGGCAAAACAATTAATCTCCTTTAAGACGAAGATATTCGTTTTAAAAATATAAAAGAATACTCCCTCCATACTACACCAAAGGTAACGTAAGAAAAAATGGAGTATTTAAGAAAATGTGAAAAAAGTAAGGGCAAAAAGGAAAAAAATAGGTGGGTATGTAATTGCGGGTTGGTAGGTTGGTTATATGATGACATTTTATGTAAATATTAAATGGGCATAAGGATAACTTGATAATGTTATGGGTCAAATAAGAAATGTTACTTTGGTACGGTATATCCGTTTATAGTAAGTGTTACCTTTGGTGTGGTATGGAAAGAGTATACGATTAATTTATTTAGATGACATAAGCTTTTGTTATTCTTTTATCTCATTTATGCGTGGGTGAGACTTTATCTACATTAACAATAAACGAAAATTTGTGTTGGTAAAATTGATGATGAGCTAAATATGATGTGAATGAATGGGTTACGCCCCACTTTTTTCGGCTGAAAAAAGCTAAAATGAATTGAATTGAATTTAATGGAACTTAACTTAACTTAATGTAGCTAAACTTAACTGAACTGAACTACGTAAAATTTAATTTGTTAAGAGATGAGTTCAACTGAACCGAACTAGATGAAACTGAATTGAAATGAAATGAGCTGAAATTAAGACAGAAATAAAGAACAAGGCCTTAGAGGTGATCAAAATGCAAAATCACAAATTCTCATTATAGACGGGGATATCGTCTATAATAAGAGACGGGTCGGATCTCTCTCACAAAAGTCAAATGGGAGGGCAAGTGAAAAACTAAGTGAGTTACCATTTAGCCTCCCACTTGCCTCTTTGTGAGAGGAATCCGACCCATCTCTCAATATAAACGGATATCCCCCATCTATAATGAGACTTACCGAGGCAAAATAGGTGAGATGATAAAATCGTGACAACATCGATAAATGATTTCTTTAGATGTTGTCAACCAAGTCAGAGGTGATCTAATGTAGCCTATGTAGGATTTAACCAATGTGGATCGGGCTTACATGTATTCTTAGACTTATTGACTTATGAATTACTGGGTTGATCATCGGTAAAGCCTTTAAAAAATTTGGTCAATACTTTGCTCAAGCGTGTTTGTTTGTTTTTACAAATTAAGCGGTTCGAGTCTTAATGACATAACTTTTGATAACGTTAAACGATTTTACAAGCCATTGGTTTTTACCTATCACGAAAAGCAGACACGTACCTCATATGGTTTTTAGCAAGTGAAAAATTAGAATAATTGAATAAGAGTACTCTACATCTTAGCAATGTATTATACATATTTATCAAAAGGAAAAAGTAATAATATGAGGCCGTGGATAAATGACATATGAGATTAAGTTTAATTCAACTTATCATCCATCATATCGGGTATTATAATTTAATATCGCAGACCATTAATTTCACGGGTTTAAAACTAGTATATTATTATTATTTATGTTAGGTGACGGATTCGTGTGGAGCTTTATTGGTCCTATTCGCTTAATGTATAATTAATTGAATTTGCTTGGATTGCGTAATTGGAATATTGGTTAATCAGGTAGGTTATCTACTCAACTTGAATGTGTATTGGTGTAATTTATCAGTTGAATAATGTTTGGAATTGGATGTTGGTTGTTGGATGGTTATTGTTACTGTTTATCCATTGAGTTATTATTATTATCCATATCGCATATTTCTATTGTTGTTGTTTGAAAACCCGGACCAAGGGTGGCGAGTGATATTTGAAGAACCGGACTAGGGGTGGCGGTATATAAAAGGGTGTCTCGGAGTTTGTTATTGTTGTATAAACCAGACCAGGGGTGGCGGTTTATATGAAGGGTGTCTTGGAGTTTGATATTGTTTATATGGGTGTCTCGGAGTATTGATATGGGTGTCTCGGAGTATATACTTATGGGTGTCTCGTAGATGTGTGAATGTTGGATTTGTGAACGGGATTGAGCATTTGAATATTTGATTTGTCTTATTAATGTCTTATTCTTGTTGTTTATATATTCCTACTCAACCATTGGGTTGACCGTGTATTCGTTAATTACCTGTGATGAACCAATAATTGGGGAGCAGATTGATTTCAGGTAATTGAGCTGGCTTAGAAAGGGTGCTGAAGGGCGAGAGGCTATGGCATTTACTTACCTGTCTAGATCACTCAGAATGGACAAACATTATTAAATAATCATTTTATTTAGTTTCCGCTGCAGTTGTATTTTAATTAATTACAGATATTTATTTTGGATTGTGTAATAAGGCCATTTAAACGTTATTTATTTAAAGTACTGCGTTTTGTCTTACTTTGTTATTCACTACCTCGGTCAATCCGAGATGGTAACACTCTCATTTATTTGGGAGGCCTAGCTTAAGGCTCCTGACTAAATGGGGGTGTTACAGTTAACACCCATAATCTTCATTAATATTATTTCCTATT
Source organism: Silene latifolia (assembly GCF_048544455.1). NCBI lineage: Eukaryota > Viridiplantae > Streptophyta > Magnoliopsida > Caryophyllales > Caryophyllaceae > Silene > Silene latifolia. The sequence goes on from NC_133537.1 coordinate 125,372,534, forward strand.
TAATTCACCTCTTGAGTTTCTCGGCAATCAATTATCTAATTTAATAAAACCTCAAAATAAATGAAAAATAAAATTAAAATATGAGTATTTATGATTGTGTAAAGGCTATAAAACCTATAATAATTTCTATTCACTTTATTTATTTAAAATCTATAGCTCATTTGCCCATGAGTTTCTAAGTGTTGGATTAAGTGTCCTCCGACAATAATGCGATCACAATTGTCGATCATGATGATCACATCTCATATTTAAGAATACATGTGGGAAGTAATATTTTACAGTCAACTGGTCCACACATATCGGTAATGATTGGCTGACTATAGTTTCACATTACTGTCGTACGACGGTGGTGACCAGTTGATCCCCTTAGGTCATACCTAAAGGGTGACACTCTTAATTGATTGTTTAATTGATCGTATGTCGATGCGGGTTAATTAAACTGCTTAAAATTGACGGACGATTTTGTGAGTATAATTAACGTGCCTTATTGTAATTCGATTAAATAAGATACGGACTAAGTAATTAAATTTTTTCATTACTTAGATGAAATTATTGTTTACGGAAACAATTGAAACGGAATGAATAAATTATTATAAATACAGAATGTTGTAATTTATGATTCGGAAACCCATTACGGTACAAGTAATTATGAATTACTAGGTTAATTTTATAAGTGACATATTTTATTAATATGTTGATTTTTAATTGTTAAAAATACATTTTATACACATAATGTCATGGAACATGTTACATGTGACAAATTGACAAATAAATTGTAAAATGGACTTTTCATTTTACAACATATGTACCGAAATTATATGGGGTGGGTTGGGGTTTATATTATGTTTTATGTTTTATAAGAAGCATAATCATTAAACATAATTCATAGCCATGCACACCTAGTTGCTTTTGTGAAGAGTATCTTAGCCATGCATTGGCCCTTGCCACCCCCCCCCTCCATACCCGGTTTTCCCTAGAGAAAAGGCCAAGAGTTTCTACAATTTATATTGATACATACACTAAGATATTCACTAATGTATAATTCATTCTATTACACAACCAAAAGTTAGAGAAGTTTAGAGAGAAAAATACTCATATATTTCCTTCCTTTTGGCCGAATAGACAAGAGACAAAAATAATATTTTGGGTCATTTTCAAGCTAGATTATTAATATTACTAGATCATATTATTACTAATCTTTAAGAGTAACACCTTGGGTATAAATCTTTGGGAGGGATTCTAAGCTTGAATCCTTGATCATCCAATATTAGGAAGCTCAAGAACAAGTGAGTAAGAGAACTCACTTGTGCCCAAAACCGAAACTCCCATTGTAAGAAAGACGATTTCTTCTCTATTCTTATTTAAGTTTGCATGCATAAGATCTAGTTTTAATTTTATGACTAAATTAAAATGTCACATATATGAATATGTTATATAATGAGATTAATATTTCTAACAAGCGGTATCAAGTGCCTTAGGTTGTTTGCATGCAAATCGGTTTATAGTTTTTCCGAGTTATATGATTAATATACAAAACTAATTAATTTGGTTTTATGAAGATAAACCTAAAAATAACCTTGCATGTTAAAAGTTTCAGGTCCTAAGTGATTTATAGGATATTTTGGTTTATTTATGGATTTTATTGTTCATTTTATATAATAATGGCATTAAAATGTGATTTTTATGATAAAAATGTCATTTTTGGACGAAAAATAGCTAAACTTCGATTTTTTCAGTGATTTTTGGATATGTTTTCACATATATTATCTACTAATGGCCTGTAAATTGTCATGATAAAATGAGTTGTTATGCTTGAAATATGGATTTTTCAAGTTAAAATCGTATTTAAATGGGTAAATAGGTTCCTATGAGTTATATTTCGAATCTGGTCATGGAAATTGAGTATGTTGTCACATGGAATTTTACAAGATGTGTTTAAAATATTTGGCTATAATGAAGTCTTTATGCATGATTTATGATTTTTTGATGAAAAATCACATAAATAGTGACTTTAATTAGTAAAAATGCTAAAACATACTTTATGACTAAGAAAAAACTTCACATGTTGCTTTTTATCATATATTTCAGATCTAAAAGTGAAAAGTTGATGAATATAATTTCTCTCATATTTTTAGGATCATAATTGTTAAATCCGATAAACCGCAACATTGTTTTTCTCGATAAATTTTCGAAATTTTTAACCTAAGTTTTGAACATTAGGAGTGTCATGGTATTTTCCCAGAATGTTCATGAGTTTAAATTTCAAATTTTGAAATTATTTGAAATTTTTATGATTTAATTTGAAGTTTATAACATAATTTTGTATTTTAGGTCCATTTATGAACAATATTAAGAAATCAAGGTTAATTATTGTCAAATGTTAGTGGAGACTAATTTTGAGTCCTAAGATGGTTAGGGTAATTAACTTGTACATAAATATGAATTTATGTAATTATTGTGATTTTAAAAGGTTAAATCACGCAAATCCGTAAAAACCGATTAATATACAATATTGGCTCCTTAAAGGCGATTTAGCATAAAATTGGGCATGTTCATACATATTATAATGCTGCATTTTATTTATAATTGTCATATTTTATTTTTATGTAATTTTTGAATTATGTAATTTTACTTAGTATGGCCTTAGTTTTAATTGATATTATCCGAAATGTATGGGAATATCGATTCGGTTGTAATTATTGTGATCTCGTATCACCGTTTTGTAATTTAATAGATTTATTTTATTTTAATTACAAATGTATAATAGGAAATTATGTAATTCATTTTGTAATTTATTCATTCCGGAGTTCCTTGAAGACGGTGCCATTCGAGAAGGCGATCCATCAATGAAAGTGTTGCCTTGAAATGCGTGCCAAGACCGAAGTTCAAGGGACCAAAGGAGTTGGTTTCCAAATTTGTAATAGTTTATTAGATTTACTATTTTAGGAAGGCCATACTAGGATTTTATTTGTGCTTTGCATTTTATTTATATGTTGCATGCACCGCTAAATCGCCATAACTAAAACATGCATTATCATTTTATCGAGTTTATCGACCGTGTCAATTACAATTATCGTAGTTCACCACTTTAGTTCACTTAAAACGTGATAGATAATAAATTGACATGACCTCTCGCTTAAATAAACAATTGAGACTTAGTCTTACCAAAAAGTAGAAACCATGAAAACCTATTTCGTGAGGGAGTGCGCTCGGCCCTACCGGGGTACAAACCTTGTTACGTAGGGGAAGTGAGTGATAAATGTCTATCCACCGAATTCATGTTGATAAGGGATGAATCGGCCCTACCGTGCCCAAGTTGATGTGGATTTGGATCATGGACACATTTATTCGAAATTTGGATTAAGCTCAACGGAAGTATTCGTGACCGTAGTCGCATGTGTTCCGGGCTAAAGATAAATATTAATGTAATTTTATCGACCAAAAGTTCTAAAAGTAGAATCGATTAAAGCGTTAATCCACCGAGTTATATTGATAAGGGATGAATCGGCCCTACCGTGCCCAAGTTAATATGAATTTGGATCTTGGAATCAGTTATCAAGTTGGGAGAGGTCACTAGATAAATGCTATAAAACTTGTTTAAATTAAAATTTACGAGTATTATTATTATTTTGAAAACGACAAATGTTTTATTCCTTCTATTTTGTTTTGTAGACCACTTTTATTTCTCATAACAAATGGCCGCACCAAGGCCGCATCTCTCACTAATGTTTCATGGCTTCGATCCTTCATGGATCGTTGTAAACTTGAAAAGAATGGGTCGAATTTCTCCGATTGGGATGCCCAACTCAAATTAGCCGCCCAAGGTGACGACAAGCTTCGTTACCTCACCGAGTCCTCTCCACCCGAACCTACTGCTAGGTCGAGTGCCGCCACTAGGGAAGCATTTGAGGCTTACCACAAAGAGTCCGCCGCTATGAAAAATGTGTTGATTTTTGCTATGGAGGCGGATCTCCAAAGGAGAGCCTTTAAAATTGGCACCGCTAATGAAACCTATTCCAAACTTGTGACAATGTTTTCACAAACACCGAGGATCGTCCAATATGAGGCGGCCTCGGCATTCTTTGATCTCGATTTCAAGGAGGGCCAAAAGGTTAGCCCTCACGTGCTCAAATTGTTGGAGCTAGTCGAGACATTGAAACTTCAAAAGGTTGAAATCCCCAAAGATCTCATTGTAGATAGGATTCTACACTCCTTATCCAAAGTCAAAGCATATGTTCAATTCCGGGTGAATTTTAACATGCAATACAAGGACGTGTCTCTTGAAGAGTTGCACAAGTTACTTGTGCAAGCCGAAAGAGACATGGGGTTAAATGTTAACCCACCTAAGGATTTGCTTAATATAAGCACCAAGAGCAAGGGGAAGTTCAATAAGAATGGGAAAAAGGGTAAGAGGCAAGCTCCCATGTCCACCAAGGCTAAGACCTTTGAAGCTAGCACTTCCAAGACCAAGAAGGGAGATGTGACCATTATTTGAGCATATTTAGTCCCCTAATTGAGCCTATTTTGCATACTATTACATCATTCCATGACCATTTTATCCATCAAATGCTTTCTATTTTGCTTTCTTAGTGCATTTCGTATGTTTTGTAGGAAAGAAGATAATAAGGCGGAAATTCCCGTCTTTCGTGCATATTTGGAAGCTATTTTGACGATGTTTGATGGACTAGCATGAAGAGGAAGCGAGAACTAAAGACCAATCCTACGAGAATAGAAAGAAAGTGAAGGAAAGGATTCTGTCACAGAATCTGAGCGGCCTCACTGGCAAGACGCCCGTCCAGAACGACAATCCGAGCGTCCAAGCAACAAAGACGCTCAGATTCCTCCACTACAATCCGAGCGGATTCCCAGAAAGACGCCCGTGCACCTCCTCTAGAATCCGAGCGTCTTCCCTTCCTGGACGGACGGACCGCAACGTCTTCAGCCGAGATGCTCATCCCTCCAAAAAGACTAGCATTTCCCTGCTTAAAACTCAAAAATGTAATTACTAATTTAGCCTTAGTTAACCTAATGAAGCTCTACTATTTATACCCCACTTGTAAATAATCAAAATGGGGTTGGAGATTAGGTTAAGCCTCTACATTAGAAATTCCTCTTATATTCAATTAGGAGTAGATTAGAATAGATTGCTCTTTAATCTTTCCACAAATTACACATTAATCTCTCCTTAATTATTGTTCAAGCTTATTACTTTTGGGTAATTGAAGATTATTGGGTTATTATTGGAGGATTGAAAACCCTTCATCAATCAATCAAGTCTCTTCTATTACTCTTTGCTTTATTATTTGGATCATCTTAAGTTGGTATAATTCCTTTACTCTTTACTCTTTATTGTTCATTTCTTCATTCCGTTATCATGTTTATACTTCTTGTGATGATTGACACCATTAATGACATGTTTCCCATAATAACAAGTGAGTAGTTCTTTAGCTAGGATTAGTGGGTAATTAAGGGAAACCAACATGGGATTGATTAATGCTTAATCCAATATGTTTTCACAATCAAATTTCTTGCTTGTTGTGATGTCAACTTTATGCACATGTTATGTTTGATGAAATGCTAAGCGTATGAATCCTTGCATTTTTACCATCTCTCATCTACTCAACTTGACTTGTAAGATATAAAATAACTCGAGTCTTGTTAGACCATGCATAGAAGTTGAATAGGAGGAAAGTAAGTCGACTTGTAGGTGTTGTACAATCTAATCGATTCGGCTCCGGGACCCAACCCTTCCATGAACCGTAAGACATAAACCAACTCGATTCCTCCACAACACTAATCGCTTGCTTATAATTGTAAACATGTTTGTATGATCAACACCATGAATCCCCTATGACCCCATGACATCCTAGTACTTTTAGTCATTTGTTTACATCTCTCTTTTATTGTTTGCTTTACTTTATTGCTCGCATTAGTCTAGGACACAACTACAAACCCAAACAAATTGTGACACTAGCATAAATTGAGATAGATAGACTTAGAACCCAAAGCACACCGTCCCATGGATCGACCTCGACTTACCTCTAGCTAGTTGTTTGTTGAGTATTATAAATGTGTTTTGATTGGGTGTACAACGACACGCTCACGTCAAAAATGGCGCCGCTGCCGGGGATGGTGCTATGTGATTAAGTTCTTACTTGTTTGTCTATTTTGATTTTGCTTTCACCTTGAGGAACTTGTTCCTCAAGGATTGTTCTTACCATTTTTGTATAGTTTCCATGCTTGTAGTTGTTTCCTTGTCTTAGCTATGATGACTCAAGACTTGACATATGGAGTATGTGGTGGATCTTTTGAGTATGACTATGGGTATGGGGAGTTTGAGGAGCAAGTCAACACAAACCTACCTTAAAACTCATACAATGAAAATCCTAACTACTACCCCAACGTTTCCCACCAAAATCACCACATCCAATATCAACAACAACCACCCACCCAAAACTCACTTTGCAACCAATTCCAAATGCCACGATACAACCACTTTCACACCTACCCACAACAAGAAGATGAACCCATTCAAAATGTGATTCTCCAAATGATGGGAGATCAACAAAACTTCTTCAAACAAATGCTAGAAGAGAGCCAAAAGTGGGACAATTTTCTTCAAGGCATTGTTACCCAAAGTGAGGAGTTGGAGATTCAAATTGCCCAAATGAAAGAATCCCAAGCAATCACTCCCCACCAATCCTTGGACATTGACCGTGAATGTGAGTTTGAAGTAGTAACTTTTGACATGAAGAATGAAAAATGGGAAGAGCCAATCTCCGTGAGATCTTGTGAGTATGAAAGTGTTGTATTTGATGAGGAAGACATGAGGTTAAGTAAGCCAAGTACTCTTGACCTTTGTGAGTATGAGGGTGTGTCCTTTGAAGTGAGTATTGAGATGTTGGAGGAAGAAATAACGAAGAAGAATGAAGCCCCCATTTATGATTCGTATGAAGATAGCAACAATGATGATGAGCCTAAAAGATGGACTTGTAATATCACCTTGCTTGAGAAGCCTATCCTTGAGACATTTGAGATACCCTATCATGATGAAGAACGTCCTTCCCCTATTCCTCATAAAGACTAATTGACACCTATCTTAGAGCCAATGATCATTGAAGAGGACATGGTGGACCTTCTTCAAAAGGCCAAAGCATCGTACAAAAGCTACTTGGTGAAAAAGCTCAAGGAGAAACTTGCTCGTAAAGCTACTTATGGAAGTTTGGCACCCACAATGACAACTTCTAAGGAGCTCAATCATCAATGCCATGAGAATTCTCCTTCTACTCTTGAAGGATTGACAAATTCAAATGCTATCATCATTACCAAAATTGAAGAAGAAGTTGGTGAGTGGAAGTCTACGGATGAAAATGAACCATACTTCATACCTAGTGTTGACAAGAATCATGGGCTTGTTTATTGGAAGCATTGGTAAAGCTCTAGTGCCGAGGACAAAGCGAAAGAAAGAACATATTATAAGCTTCCTTGGCCAAATTTCATGTTCAAATGGAGCAACCCATACTTGTGTTTATTCGGAGCTTGTTCACAAGCTTTTGATCTCCTATTAAGAGCTTTGAGCTCTATGGACAAGTATTTCTACAATTTGAACTAGTTTGGTGGAGTCCTATCTTAAACCACCTTTTGTAAGATATTTCTTGGATTCCTTACTTTGTATAATATTGTACATTTTTGCATTTGTATTTGATTTCTTGCATGAGAGTAGTAAGAGAGAGTCTTCTTACATTTCTATTGAGCAAATTTCAGAAAAAGATAAGGAGGAATAACAAATCGGTGAAAGGGTATGATTGTGCAAGGAAAAGAAAGAAAAAGAAGAAAAGCAGCCAAAGACGGCAGTCCCGAGGCCTGGACGCCCGTCCAGAGGCCTCATCGCATCACTGTTTAGCACTGTCCTAGAATTCGAGCGGATTCAGCACAAGACGCCCGTCTTCTCCTCAAGACGCTCGTATTCCCCACGGGACGCCCGTCTTGGAAGACACCTGAGGTGAAGTTTTGAAACTGCCAGGAAATCCGAGCGGATTCTTGACAAGCCACCCGTCCCGAGTAAGACGCCCGTCCTAAAACAGAAGACGCTCGTCTTCTGCATGCTCCAGATTTTGCTGAGGTTCTGTCTCAAAATCCGCGCAGATTTAGAGGAAGACGCTCGACTTCTACAAGCTAAAGACGCCCGTCCCGCAACAAAGACGCTCGGATTGGGGTCTTTTTCTCGAACAATCCGGCCGGGTCCCACCCTTATCCGCTCGGCTTCCCCTCTTCTTCTATAAAATCACCCCCTTTCTCCCTCTTTTCTTCACCTTATCTAACCCTAAAACACTCATCTTCATCCTCAAAAACACTCCCCTCACATCAAAAGCCAACAAAAACCCCATTTTCTCAACTTCAAGATGATGAACCTCAAGGGCAAGGCTAAGAAGTTTGTTGAATCCACCGGAAGGAAACGCAAGGGATCATCCTCTTCAACCCCGCGAGAGGTAGTGCCACCAAGGAACTTCCGTCCCATCATAAGAGGAGGAATATAGCAACTTGAGTACTTCCAAGAGGTGCTCTTCGAATCAGATGCCCACCGCAAGAACTTTGTCAAATTGCTAGGTAAGAACTATGAACCCACTCAATTCATAGATACTAAGGTGTTGGAAGTCCTCGGGATAAGGTACCACACCGAGATGTTCTTTGATGGCTTAGGGATTGGAAAACTTTTCCATGCCCATGAGGAGACGTACCTTAGTCTCACCCTGGAATTCTTGAGTAGCCTTCGCATTGTCACGAACACTCGAACAAATGTGGGCATGGAGTTTAGGTTGTGCAACCTAGACCATATACTTACACTTGATCAATTTGCCCTCATTTTCGGTCTTGAAGTGCCCACCAACTATACCGAAAAACCTGCCGATTTCGATGTGGACCTACTTTGGAGGGCTATTTCCGGGAGGAATTTTACCGGTTTAAAGCAATGCTATACCTTCGCCATCCAACATCCGGTGATTCGGATCACCGAGCGCTTTGTGGCCGGTACCATCAATGGGAGGTACGAACAAGATAGGTGTACTCTCATTGATTTAACTTTTCTTGAGTCCTACTTGAATGTTCGGGGGACGAGGCGCTATAACTTCAACACCCCCCTTGAGATACTTACAAGGTTTCATGATTTTGCTCAAGGGACCACCCAACTCAAGACCTTCGTAATGGGAGGTCTAGTTACTATTTTGGCCAACTACCTTTGCCCCAGGTTCAATTCCCAAGGGATTTATACTCCTCTTGAGGGGAGTACTTTGATTGATGAACATGCCGTCTTCACCCACCACCACTCAAAAAGGGCGTGTAGAATGGCTCACAAAAGGGTGCACCTCCATCATCCTTGAGGGTTAGAATATACCGGGCACCGACCCAAGATTGAGCCCATATTCGCCTCCACCAAGCTACGTCCTTGATATCCAAATCCTCGACAATCCCCCTCAAAGGGAAGAGCCGCCCTGCCAACAACAAGTACCTCGTGGGGTACCGACAAAGCCTACTCGCCCACATTCCTATGTGCCTATCCCACCATACCCTACTCCTTATACCCAATTCCGACCGGAAATCCCCAATACCCCAGACATTAATGATTTGATGAAACTCATGAATAGAGTGGACCTCGGGGTACATGAAGGGAGGGTCGACAACTACTTGGCCCTTTATCCCCAATACTATAACATGGGTCAACAAGGGTATATTGACCCCAATGGTCCTAAGCCCTCTTGGGCCCAACCGCAACATTTGTTCCCTAATAAAGGAGACCAAGCTTGGAATATCGGTGGTGGAGGGTACTCGGGCCAAGGAGGAGGGCATGACCAAGGAGGGTTTGACCAAGGAGGGTATTGGGGCCAAGCAGGAGGGTATGACCAAGCCGGGATTTCTCACCGGTATGGTTACCCCCAAGATGAGGAGGATGACGAGTGAAAGAGGTGTACCTCATCACCTCTATTTGTATGATACTCCTCTCCCCCTCTCTCTTTTGTATATACATTGCATTTAGTGTTGCTTTCGCATGCATTTGTGTCATATTTCATTTGCATTAGCTAGTTCATGTAGTATAAGTTGCATTGTAATATATCTCACATGATTCATGTAGTTAGTTGCATATAGACTAGAATTCATGCATTATTACTAATGACCAAACCTATTCAATTCTACACTAGAGATAGTGTTTAAATCGGTTTGGGGAGGTTTGATCATAGGTGACCATAGTTTACTAGAAATCATGCATCATATAGTATAGTTTAAATTGCATTCATTTGTTATATATGTCATATAGAATTGCATTTAGTTAGAGCATGCATTCATTCATACCATATCATTGCATATGTACCTTATTTCAAAAAATCAAAAATCCAAAAACATGTATTTCCTTTTCCATTCCTACTCCTACATGTACATTGAGGACAATGTCCAAAATAAAGTGGGGGATGGGAATTTATATTCCAAAAATGCATAAAAATTGAAAAATTTCAAAAAATCACAAAAATATGTCTTTTAATTTCATAAAAACAAAATCCATAAAAATTTGAAAATTTCAAAAACCAAAAACATGTTCTTTAATTTAGTAGTGTAGAATTGTATATACTTGTGCTTTTGTTCTCTTCTCACATAGATACAACACTACATTTGAGGCATTAGCAAGGGAAAGTGAAGACCGCTTGGTATGATCGCACTAATCTCTATTTCCCTTCCATTTCTTTTTCATTATTCATATGAGGAGGATGGGCTTACATGTCAAGGAGGATGTGATGTATTTTGTTGTTGCGGTTTGTGTATCTATGTGTTGTTAGGAGTTGCATTTAGCTTATTTGGCATACTAGTTGGTAGAAGCATATGCATTAGGATGTATATATGATAGTTGCATCATGGCATGTAGTTGCATGTTCGAAAAAGTTTGTGAAACCATCTACTTGGAAGCTTGACAAGTGTATATAGGCCCTAGTAGATGCTTTTTCTTCTTAAGACTTCGCTTGTTAGAATACTTGTAAAACACCCTAGGATGTGTCATGCTAGTATCCTTTGATCCATGGATTAAGGCCTAGTCAAGAGTACCTTGTGGTGTGATAACTCCTTGACTACCGTTTATTCCAAGGTGACCCTTGAAACCATGCATCTATCATCCATGTTCTACCACATTTTTGTCATCAAAGGGAATGGGCACAAAAAGAAATAGATTTGAGTTCAATGAAACGAAAAGTGAAAGAAAGTTTGCAAAATTGCATCAAAAGAAAAGAGGAGCAAAAATAGACTCCTAAAGCTTCAAATATAAGCACCCTCGTTACAAATTGGGGTGACTTTGAAAATGTTCGAAAAGAAATGCAAAAAGTTGAAAATTGTCAAGTATTGAAATGCCAAACATCAAAGAAATGGCAAGAAAGTGTTCTCAAATGTTATATGCCACAAGAAATTGGGGGGAAAAACAAAAACAAAAGCAAACTCCCAAAGAGAAACTCAAAATTCTATCGATCCCTTTATCCATCGTATCCACTTTTGTGCATGGTAGAGAGGGGACGACCCTTCTTCTTGTCTAGGCAAGAAGGGGAATTCCGCGATCCTCCAGTGTTTCTAACACCATAGGGAGTCTATTCTTGACAAAAGCATTTAACGATTGAGGACAAAGGTACCCTAGCTTGACACAAGTTGGAGGTGATTTATTGGTATCCTTCTAGGCTTAGTAGTTTAAAGAAATTGCATCTATGAAGGAGTGTGTACCCTTATATTGCTTCCCTTGTAGATAATTTCCACCACTTAGATGAGGAAAGTGGCTATTCTTTTGTAGATGCATCCATTACTTGATTTTGTGTGCTTTAATGCTTGGATGTGTCGCCATTTTGGCAAGCCCCACCTTGCCTTGCAAGAAGGCATCTTACCTCATGGTTGTCTTGTTGTGAGTTGAAGGGGCGGAGTGAGACCCGCTAATTGTCTCACATCGGCTATATTATTAGGATAGTTTAAACAAAGGTCTAGTTTTTGTCACCTTATTACTCGGGACGAGTAAAGGTTCGGTTTGGGGATATTTGATGTGACCATTATTTGAGCATATTTAGTCCCCTAATTGAGCCTATTTTGCATACTATTACATCATTCCATGACCATTTTATCCGTCAAATGCTTTCTATTTTGCTTTCCTAGTGCATTTCGTATGTTTTGTAGGAAAGAAGATAATAAGGCGGAAATTCCCGTCTTTCGTGCATATTTGGAAGCTATTTTGACGATGTTTGATGGACTAGTATGAAGAGGAAGCGAGAACTAAAGACCAATCCTACGAGAATAGAAAGAAAGTGAAGGAAAGGATTCTGTCACAGAATCCGAGCAGCCTCACTGGCAAGACGCCCGTCCAGAACGACAATCCGAGCGTCCAAGCAACAAAGACGCTCAGATTCCTCCACTACAATCCGAGCGGATTCCCAGAAAGACGCCCGTGCACCCCCTCTAGAATCCGAGCGTCTTCCCTTCCTGGACGGAAGGACCGCAACGTCTTCAGCCGAGATGCTCATCCCTCTAAAAAGACGAGCATTTCCCTGCTTAAAACTCAAAAATGTAATTACTAATTTAGCCTTAGTTAACCTAATGAAGCTCTACTATTTATACCCCACTTGTAAATAATTAAAATGGGGTTGGAGATTAGGTTAAGCCTCTACATTAGAAATTCCTCTTAGATTCAATTAGGAGTAGATTAGAATAGATTGCTCTTTAATCTTTCCACAAATTACACATTAATCTCTCCTTAATTATTGTTCAAGTTTATTACTTTTGGGTAATTGAAGATTATTGGGTTATTATTGGAGGATTGACAACCCTTCATCAATCAATCAAGTCTCTTCTATTACTCTTTGCTTTATTATTTGGATCATCTTAAGTTGGTATAATTCCTTTACTCTTTACTCTTTATTGTTCATTTCATCATTCCGTTATCATGTTTATACTTGTTGTGATGATTGACACCATCAATGACATGTTTCCCATGATAATGAGTGAGTAGTTCTTTAGCTAGGATTAGTGGGTAATTAAGGGAAACCCACATGGGATTGATTAATGCTTAATCCAATATGTTTTCACAATCAAATTGCTTGCTTGTTGTGATGTCAACTTTATGCACATGTTATGTTTGATGAAATGCTAAACCTATAAATCCTTGCATTTTTACCATCTCTCATCTACTCAACTTGACTTGTAAGATATAAACCAACTCGAGTCTTGTTAGACCAGGCATAGAAGTTGAATAGGAGGAAATTAAGTCTACTTGTAGGTGTTGTACAATCTAATCGATTCGGCTCCGGGACCCAACCCTTCCTATGAACCGTAAGACATAAACCAACTTGGTTCCTCCACAACACTAATCGCTTGCTTATAATTGTAAACATGTTTGTATGATCAACACCATGAATCCCCTATGACCCCATGACATCCTAGTACTTTTAGTCATTTGTTTACATCTCTCTTTTATTGCTTGCTTTACTTTATTGCTCGCATTAGTCTAGGACACAACTACAAACCCAAACAAATTGTGACACTAGCATAAATTGAGATAGATAGACTTAGAACCCAATGCACACCGTCCCATGGATCGACCTCGACTTACCGCTAGCTAGTTGTTTGTTGAGTATTATAAATATGTTTTGATTGGGTGTACAACGACACGCTCACGTCAAAGGGTCCTCCTGATAAATGCCATTATTGTAATGGTGTTGGACATTGGAAAAGGAATTGTTCCAAGTATCTTGGTGACATCAAAGCTGGAAAGATCACTCCAGTAGGTAAATGACTATCCTTTCTTTTATTTTTCTAATTCAACTATGGTATTTTGATACAAAGTTGTGATAATGTATCCCCTTTTTATTGTAAATAGGGCCTCTTCCAAGCAAAGACAAAGGAAAGGAAAAGCAAGCTTGAGAAATCATCAGGGAGCTAGGAGTAGCTACCAATGAAGCTTGGCTTTTTATTATTGTCTTATTTTAAGTTGTGTTTCAGATTTTTAGAAGTATTTTGATTTTCGTGTTCGACATGGAAATGGTTGATCCTTTCTAAACAGTGGTTGTATTTTGGATTATGGTGGCTTGGTTTGCAACCCAAGTCACCCCTTTTATCGTATTTCTTTGTTCTAAAAATTCGTCTACATATGCTTGCACATAGAAACATATGATCATCTACTTAAAGTGATCCAATAGACAACTATAATGATGGGATTCATTATATTTCCACAAGCTTAAGGCTTGTGTATGATCAATTATAAAGTGACGTTGAGTTGATGAACTCTCCTAAAAGAATGTCAATTACCAAGTACACTCATCAAATCTTAAAACTATTAGTCAATCTATGAGATAGTCCTCCTTCTACTTCAAAATCATTATTTGTGTCTCATAAGCTATCTTTGAATATCTAGTGTATTTATTCTAAAGATAAGAGTGGGAGAAAAATGAAGACACAAAGAATACAAAGAATAATTTGTATGCTTGAGTAAATGAGATCTACGAAAGAATGATTTGTATACATAAATAGATAGTATACACGAATAGATGAGATCTATAGTCTCGAATAGATGAGATCTACATGACAAAAGAGACCAAGTGAAGTAATCAAAAGAATATGTTCTCAACATAACTACACGAGGAGACCAAAAGAAAGTTTTGAAAGAAAATGACTAAAGAAAAGCCTTAACAAGAGATTTGGCTAGTTTATGAACAACATATGACCAAGAGTTTCAATATTGATATTTACTTAAGAGCCTAAATGAAACAAAGTTGCATCCTTGAAAATAAATGAGATTTATGACTAAAAGTTGCAAAGAAAGATATGCCGATATCTACAAGAGCTAAGTTAATTGTTAACCACGCTAGTGTCATTACTTAACCTCATTATGAAAATGAAATGGTTAAACCTCCTTCCGGAAAAGGGTATTTTGAGAAGGACGTGTATTAAATGGAATTTCACTTTTAAATAATGACATTGCTACGCATCATTATAAAAATGAATGAGTTAGAGATTAAAATCTCTTTCCATAAGCTTAAGATTGAAATCTCTTCAAAATAAGTATTTTGAAAGGATATGTTGGGAACATATATGCTTTTAATCTTAATAACTTGGCAAAGCAAAATGTATTTCAATTCTTGAAATGTTTCGATTGAGTAGTCAATTACGAAACATGTGGAATTGAGTGGGAGTTTGAAATTATCATGTGAAGACATGAAATTTAGTGGGAGCAATCATCTTGTAAAATTTATAACTCATTACTCATTGAGAATGACGAGCTAGTACTATCTTCGCAAAGAAGTATTTGAGTTTTCAATTCTGGATGAAAATGGACTGTGATGAATCCAATCACATCATGGGATGTTGGATAAGTATTGAGATACACATCAAATCAACGAGAAACGTAGGTTATTCATATCGATGAAAATGGAATTACCATAAGCAGTCATGGTCATTCATTGAACCTAAGAATGGTTGATCACATGATTAAAAATTACTAATGTTTCCGCCATTAGAATAATCATGCACATGTCCTATAATGAATCATATGCTTAAGAGCATGATGACTCATTGGTAAGCCATAGAAGAATTGTCATGAATTCTCAAGAAGAACTAATGAGCTATTCTAGTGCTTGACAGAACACTCTGTTATATAACAAGAAGTTGCACATATTGAAATTCGAAAACACATAAAGATTTATGAAAATCCTAAGCTATTCAAGCTAAAAGGAGAAATAAGAAGTTTGAAAAGATACTTGTTATAGTAAGAAGTTACTCAAAACTAGTATTTTCTAATATGCTAGGACTTATGAGAAGTGCTAGGCTAATCATCTTGACAATTGTTGAAAGACCCTACAAAACGTATACCTAGTGCATTGTGAGTTGGTAGAACACTTGACCAGTGCAAGTTATATCATCCATCACAATTCGTTGGTTATGTGATAAACAACAAGAAAGTTCTTTCAAGATAAAGAACCTAAACCTAGGTTGGGAACCTAGATGTGTACTTGGTAAGGTTCATGCTATGAGAGATAACATGAATATAAAGGAAAGTGCAATACGAAAAGTATGAACACATGGACACATGGTATGTTAAACTTTTATTGCAATCAACAAGTGTTTTCACACTTATATACATCACAAGGTAGTAATATGGTATTGACTACCCGAATATGATGTCCACATTTGTCGTTTGAGTTATTATTAACTCACCTTATACTTTGTTACATCCAAACGGGTTGTAAAGACACTTGAACCCCGTTAAAGTGAACACGTATTAACATTGTATTCGCCCATAGTCACTTACATGAGGTGACGTCTCTAAGTGACTAGAGTATGATGCGATTGATGGCAATTTCAAGTGCCATGGAGTCATGTGAGATGACTAGTCGATCACATAAGCAGACTGTTAGGAACACTTTGTCGGGCTAATGACCGCTTATAAAGTTCTGGCAAATTTATAAAGCCTAGTCGTGGCGAGAGCTACTATAGTATTTTAATGAGTCGATTCTTCTGACTAAAGACTGTTCGCCTAAGGTGGCACAGTTTCAGATTAACTTTGATTTATGTTACTACGACCTTCGTAAATGGGGTCAAATGGGCATATTTTGGGTTATGATGGATGTGGCTAGTCGAAGGGAATAAGTGCGATAGGAATTGTCCACCTTTTGTCAGGGTTATAACAATATCTCAAGGCCACTCGAGGAGTAATGAACTGGAAATGCGTGGCCACGCTCGGAAGGTATATATGGTAGATAAATCCGGTCAATCAGTTATTCTCCAGATCGAGGAAACCACTCTCGATATGATCACTTGCAAGTACGACCTGAAAGACACCTTGCATTGAGTGGGAGATAATAATTGGACAGGAGAATTGGTGACGCACTGTAATACTCCGTATTTATGGTCTTGGGGGTACTCTATCGAGTAGCCCTTACTCTGTCGAGTAAGGGTATGTTGCAGAATAAAATAGTTTCTGACCTGTTGGGCACTCGATCGAGTAGCTGGGGCACTCGATCGAGTAGGGGGGTACTCGATCGAGTACCTTGGGTACTCGATCGAGTGTCCGGTTTTACGGGGGAGTTTTCTCGGGTTTTGTTAATTACGCGATTAAGGTATTTAAACCAATTCGTCTTTGTTCTAAATCACTTTTTACAAAACCTAAAACCTGTTTAAGAGAGAAAGCAACTTGTCTTCTTCCTAATCGCGTTCTTGACAATTCCCGGAGTTCAGACAGTCAGTTCGTACCGTAGTTCGTGTCGTTGGATTCCTTGCGTCGAGGGTAAGCTTTTAATATAATTTATATAATGTTTTGCTAGGATTGGTTAAACCCTAATTTGGGATTTGGGGGTTTTATGAATAGTAAGTAATTGGTAGTCTTTATATGTTATATGTTAGGAGGAGAATTCATAGAAGAGGCGTTTTGAGACAATTTGTAGATACCGTCTGCGTGTTGTGCTTTCGGTAGGATTTCCTACTCGTATTAGTCCCATAATGGGATATTGGTGATGTCTTTGTAGTTAGTTGCGTGATATGATGATTGTGTTTGTAATTGTGCTTGTGGTTGTGTTGTTGATGGTTCTCGAGATGCGTTCTCTACCGAGTGGGGTCACTTGCGGGAGTGATCTCACGCCCTAGTTTCGCCCTTCGTGGAACCCGCCACGAAAGGGGATGTGCACATTAATGGACGGGGTTATCGCTCGTACGATGAGCGGGGCTTAGGTGGGAACGGCTGCGGTCCCCCATCGTGGTGGTCCAAAGTGGGATCGGTGTTGAGATGATGGGAGTTGGTGGTGTATGTGTGTGTGTGTGTGGTTAATTTGTCTGTTTGTCTTATTGTTGTTATCTATATTGATTGTGTGATTAGTATCGACCGGTGTTGTTTTGTAAAACTGCGGTGATCCATTCGGGGATGGTGAGCAGATATTGAATAGGTATAGAGATGATACTGGGATAGCTGGGATGGCCACGACATGACGATAGAGTCTTCCGCTGTAGTTTAGCATTTATTTCACATTTCAGTTGAGAACAGATAGTTTGGAATAATGTATTGTACTTTCAGTTTGGTTTCGAGGATTGTACTTATTCATTAAACTACTTATAATAAATGTTGTTTCTGTTTTGTCTATTTGATTATCATACCTCGGGCAACCGAGATGGTGATGTCTTCATACCTGAGTGGTCCTGGTAAGGCACTCGGAGTATGGGGGTGTTACAAATGAAATCAGAGCGACGATCCTGAAACCTGTAACCAATGAACTTAATGAACATAGGGAGTCAATTAAAATGAACCCGGGGTAAAAGTTGTAGGAGCTAGTGCAAAGGCTTGGGAGACGTCCTAAAGTCGCGGGGGGTCGCCCTACAACTTTGAACCGGTCACATGGGGAAAGTGTTTGTCGAGTTATCTGTATGTTTGATTAACGTGTGCAACAAAGTGATGAAGTGTGTTGATTGTTTGGTGTTGAAATAGGAAGTTGAGCAAGTGAAGGGATATGATATGTTGAACATGTTAGTGAGATGATAACATGTTGAATGAATTACAATGTGGCTTTAATGGCATGATGAATTGATCTTGTTGATAGTATAATAGATGCGTAGCATATTTATTCTGATAGCATGTGATTTTATAAAGTTAGCATGTTAGTATACGACGTAATATGCGGGTAGCTCTTACGTAGTGGAGGTACTTGATCGAGTGAGGCTGACTCGATCGGGTAGGTTGTTGGCGATTTTGAGTCCAGAATCGAGTTTTGGGGCACTCGATCGAGTAACTAGGGGTACTCGATCGAGTAGGGGGTCACTCGATCGAGTAGCCTAGATACTCGATCGAGTGGGTTAGAGATCAGAAGGTCTGTTTGGTTCTGGAGTTTGGGTACTCGATCGAGTACATGGGGGCACTCGA
Organism: Silene latifolia; assembly: GCF_048544455.1. NCBI lineage: Eukaryota > Viridiplantae > Streptophyta > Magnoliopsida > Caryophyllales > Caryophyllaceae > Silene > Silene latifolia. The sequence continues at coordinate 125,391,438 of NC_133537.1, forward strand.
TCGAGTAGCCCGTTACTCGATCGAGTGGGTTTGGATACTCGATCGAGTAGGTTCTGGGCAGCGCGTTTTCGTGTTTTGAGGTTTAGTACGCGTGTTTATGTTTATTCCTTCTTATATAGCTTCAAGATGCCGCCCAAGAGAAATGCTTTGTACGCGAGAGCTGAGGTTATGACTACGGATGACATCGTTAAGATGTTGGAACACCAGGACGCTCTTCATCGAGACCCCGAAGAGAGTGAATGAGGACAAGGATAAGAGTAAGGAGAAGGAGGTTGACCATGCTAAAGTCAGCCTCTATATTGCGAGGTTTAACCCGAAGGAGTACAAAGGAGTTGAGGAGCCTAACCATCTTGATAGTTGGCTGAGGGAGATGGAGAACATACTAGATTTAGTTTGTCCGATGAGATGAGAGTGGATCAGCCGCATTCTATCCGAGGGAGGCGGTGGCAAATGGTGGGATTCGGTGAAAGTGAGTGCCAAGGAGATATATACCAACCAGGGGTTACCTGCTATACCTTGGGAGGAGTTTCGTAGGGTGTGAGGAAGGAGTTCGTACGTAACATGTGAGGAGTAAGTTGAGGGAGGAGTTCGACAAGTTTAAGATGACGGCTGAGATGTCTCGTGGGTGAGTACTACAGCAGTTCAATGAGAAATCCAGATATCTTTGAGGATATGGGTTTGAGTGAGGAGAATCTGGCTTTGAGGTTTGAGAGAGGGCTAACCACGATAATTATGGATAAGTTACCCGTGGGAGTCCTTGCGATGTAAAGGAAGCGTATGAGAGGAGGGCCGGGAGAGCCGAGAGGCTAGTGGAGATGGCTCGGGAGAGGTCGGGTGGAGAGAAGAGGAAGTCGGAGAGCGAGGGTGGTGGCCAATCTAATTTCAAGAAAGGCAACCACAATCAATCTAAGGGATTTTCTTCTCGGGCCTGGGGTTTAGTCTTTGGAACTTCCTTTGGGCGAGGTCGTGGGAGTGTGAGCAACAGCTGGGGAGTGACCTGCTTTGGTTGTGGTGGCGTAGGCCACAAGAGACATGAGTGCACGAGCGCACCGGGATCTTTTTAGAGACCTGCACAGAGCTTTGCGAGCAATGGACCGGTGGATCATGGCCAAACCGGGAGGTCGAGCTATCGAGTGGAGGCAACCGCAACGGCGGTAATTCTTATCGAAGACACCGATGAACAACAACAACAATCAAGGGTCGGGTGCTAAGCCGACCGCATCGCTAATCTTGTCCGGGGAGGTGGGCGAAGACCGATGGCAAGTTGTTCATGATGGACAAGAAGGCAGCTGAGGAGGATGCGCACGTTATCACCGGTACATTCCTTGTTAATGGTATTCCTACGTTTGTTTTGTTTGATTCGGGGGCTTCTCAATCGTTTGTGTCTTCGAGTCATGTAAAACAGTTGGGTTTGAGAGTATATGAGTCTGTTAGGGAGCAAGTTTTCATACCTTCGGGTGAGTCTGTATCGTGTGGGAGGTTGTTTAGAGATGTATCTTTGATAGTTGGGCAAGTCGATTTCCCGGTAGACTTGCTAGAGTTTCCTTTTAATGGTTTTGAGATGATAGTTGGGATTGATTGGTTAGGAAAGTATAAGGCTAAGATATTTGTCATCAAAAGAGAGTGTCCCTTAGAGGTCCTAAGGGTGTAAGTGTGTCTTATCGTGGGTTTCTAGTCAAACCCAAAGTTAAGTTGATTGCAGCTGTCACTTTGAAGTCGTATCTGAGGAAGGGATGTCCTCTGATTTTGTGCCATGTGAGAGATGACCGGATAGAGAGCCCGGCAGTTGACGAGATACCAGTGGTGGGAGAGTATGCAGATGTTTTTCCAGAGGAGATTCCGGGTTGCCACCAAGAGGAAGATAGATTTCACCGTTGAGTTGAAGCCGGGACGGGGCCAATCTCTAAGGCACCGCACCGTATGGGTCCTAAGGAGATGGAGGAGCATAGGAAGCAGTTGGATGATTTGATAGAGAAGGGATACATTAGACCAAGTGTATCGCCTTGGGGAGCACCAGTTCTTTTCGTGAAGAAGAAGGATGGAACTTTGAGGTTATGCATAGATTACCGGAGTCGAACCGTGTGACGATAAAGAACAAGTATCCTTTGCCAAGGATAGATGACCTGTTTGATCGAGTTTGAGTGGTGCAACGGTCTTTTCTAAGATCGATTTGAGGTCGGGATACCATCAGGTGAAGATTAGAGATGTGGACATACCGAAGACATCTTTCACGTCGAGGTATGGCCATTATGAATATGTGGTGATGCCATTTGGGTTGTCTAATGCGCCGGCAGTGTTTATGGATTTGATGAATAGGATCTTGAGACGGTTCTTGGATCGGTTCGTAGTAGTGTTTATCGATGATATCTTAGTCTACTCTAAGACTAAGGAGGAGCATGAGGAGCATCCGAGGATCGTGTTGCAGACTTTGAGGGATCATGAGTTGTATGCTAAGTTGTCCAAGTGTGAGTTCTGGTTGGAGAAAGTTGCTTTTTCGGGGCATGTAATCTCTAAAGATGGGGTAGCCGTGGATCCGGCGAAGATTGAGGCAATGACAAAGTGGGAAGCACCGAAGAATGTTCTTTGAGGTTAGGAGTTTCTTGGGTTTAGTTTGGATACTACAGACGGTTCGTGAAAGATTTCTCCAAGATAGCTAGACCGATGACAGCGTTGATGAGGAAAGAGAACAGTTTTCGTTGGGATGAGAGTTGTGAGACGGCGTTCCAAACCTTAAAGGAGCGTTTGACCACAGCTCCTGTCTTGGCATTGCCTGAAGGGAGCGAGAATTTCGAGGTCTATACCGATGCCTCGAAGAATGGGTTGGGATGTGTGTTGATGCAGAATGGTAAAGTGATTGCCTATGCTTCTAGGCAGTTGAAGCCTTATGAGGAGAACTACCCTACTCATGACCTGGAGTTGGGTGCGGTGGTGTTTGCTCTCAAGATTTGGAGGCACTACCTTTATGGAGCAATCTTTAAGGTATTTTTGGATCACAAGAGTCTCAAGTACATCTTCACTCAAAAGGAGTTGAACATGAGGCAGAGGAGGTGGATGGAGCTGATTGGTGACTACGACATGGAAATCATCTACCATGAAGGAAAGGCCAATGTTGTTGCTGATGCCTTGAGTAGAAAGAGTGTACATTCCTTGTGTACAGCTCTATCTTTGATGAGGCCGAGGGATGAGGTAGCGAGCTTTGGGATTCATATGATGCAGAAAGGAGATGCTATGGGTGATATGACAAAGACACATGGAGTTTTATGATGATATTCGAGGTAAACAGGCTTTGGATCCTAAGATAGTGGAGTGGGAGAGTGGAGTAGAGAAAGGGATAGTGTCCGGTTTTCCATTCATACTGAGACGGTAGCTTGAGGTTTGATGGTAGGTGGTGTGTTCCTAATGACGAGGAGTTGAAAAAGACAATCATAATGAAGCGCATTGCACACCATATTCAGTTCATCCGGTGGAGACAAGCTTTACAAGGATTTGAAGAAAACGTTTTGGTGGCCTGGGATGAAGAAAGAGATAGCTGAGTTTGTGTCCCGTTGTTTGACATGCCAGAGAGTTAAAGGGGAACAGAGAAGACCACAAGGTAAGGTTCGGTCTTTGGAGGTGCCGGAGTGGAAGTGGGAATCCATTTCCATGGATTTCATTGTGGGTTTTTGCCAAGAGTCAACAAGGTAACAACATGATTTGGGTGATAGTGGATCGTCGACCAAGTCACTCACTTTGTTACAATGAAAGATACATTGACTAAGGCACAATTGGCTATGGCCTATCGAAAGAACGTGCTTAAGTTACATGGAGTCCCTAAGGACATAGTGTCGGCGTAAATGCGAGGTTTATATCAAGGTTTTGGAAGGAGTTGCGGGAATCGTTGGGAACAACTTTGAAGATGAGTATGACATTTCATCCTGCGACGGATGGGCAGATCGAGAGAACAATCAAGACTCTTGAGGATATCTTTGCGAGCTTGTGTGATGGATTTTGGTGGTAGGCGGGAGCAGAGGTTGGATTTGATAGAGTTTTCTTACAACAACAAGCTATCACACCAAAAGTATTGGTATGGCACCGTTTGAGGCTTTGTATGGGAGGAGATGTAGGAGTCCGATCTGTTGGGACGATAGTCTTTGAGACAGTGGTTTTAGGACCGAGAGATGGTACATGAGATGGTGGAACAGATTAAGATGATCAGGGAACGGATGAGAGCAGCCCAGGATCGACAAAAGAGTTATGCGGATCTACATCGTCGGGACATAGAGTTTCAGGTTGGGGACAAGGTTCTTCTGAAAGTGTCTCCTATGCGAGGAGTTATGAGATTTGGGAAGAAAGGCAAGCTAAGTCAGAAGTTTATAGGGCCTTATGAGATCTTAGAGCGAGTTGGGGAAGTGGCTTATCGTTTGGCTTTACCGGCTGCTTTGGAGAGAGTGCATAATGTGTTTCATGTATCGCAGCTGCGGAAGTATGTGAGTGACCCGTCACATGTGTTGGAGGCAGAGAGCTTAGAGCTAGATGAGTCTTTATCATACCTTGAGGTGCCTAAGCAGATTCTAGACCGAAAAGTTAGAAAGACCAGGAGTGGTGAGACAGTTTTGCTTAAGATCCTTTGGTCTAACCATGAGACTGAGGAAGCTACATGGGAGGCGGAGGATATCATGAAAGAGCGTTACCCTTTCCTTTTTGATCAGGTATGTATGGTTACGGGGACGTAACCTTGTTTCTTTTAGGGGGGTAGGAGATGATCGCGAGAGTTTTTAAGAGTTTTATACACCTTTTATATGTTGTGTCGGTATGTTTGTCGGGATAAGTTGGGTTAGTAGCATGCTTTACGTTGTGTTTATTTTGACCTTCGAGTCGGGAAGCTTATGGGAGTACCTTTGTTTAGTAGTGGTTTGAACTTCGGGGACGAAGTTCCTTTTAAGGAGGGAAGACTGTAATACTCCGTATTTATGGTCTTGGGGGTACTCTATCGAGTAGCCCTTACTCTGTCGAGTAAGGGTATGTTGCGAGAATAAAATAGTTTCGACTGTTGGGCACTCGATCGAGTAATGGGGCACTCGATCGAGTAGGGGTACTCGATCGAGTACCTTGGGTACTCGATCGAGTGTCCAGTTTACGGGGAGTTTTTCTCGGGTTTTGTTAATTACGCGATTAAGGTATTTAAACCAATTCGTCTTTGTTCTAAATCACTTTTTACAAAACCTAAAACCTGTTTAAGAGAGAAAGCAACTTGTCTTCTTCCTAATCGCGTTCTTGACAATTCCCGGAGTTCAGACAGTCAGTTCGTACCGTAGTTCGTGTCGTTGGATTCCTTGCGTCGAGGGTAAGCTTTTAATATAATTTATATAATGTTTTGCTAGGATTGGTTAAACCCTAATTTGGGATTTGGGGTTTTTATGAATAGTAAGTAATTGGTAGTCTTTATATGTTATATGTTAGGAGGAGAATTCATAGAAGAGGCGTTTTGAGACAGCTGTAGATACCGTCTGCGTGTTGTGCTTTCCGGTAGGATTTCTACTCGTATTAGTCCCATAATGGGATATTGGTGATGTCTTTGTAGTTAGTTGCGTGATATGATGATTGTGTTTGTAATTGTGCTTGTGGTTGTGTTGTTGATGGTTCTCGAGATGCGTTCTCGGCTGAGTGGGGTCACTTGCGGGAGTGATCTCACGCCCTAGTTTCGCCCTTCGTGGAACCCGCCACGAAAGGGGATGTGCACATTAATGGACAGGGTTATCGCTCGTACGATGAGCGGGGCTTAGGTGGGAACGGTGCGGTCCCCATGGCGGCTAGTCCAGTGGACGATCGGTGTTGAGATGATGGGAGTTGGTGGTGTATGTGTGTGTGTGACGATTCGGTACATCTGTTTGTCTTATTGTTGTTATCTATATTGATTGTGTGATTAGTATCGACCCGGTGTTGTTTTGTAAAACTGCGGTGATCCATTCGGGGATGGTGAGCAGATATTGAACAAGTATAGAGATGATATCTTTGGGATAGCTGGGATGGCCACGACATGACGATAGAGTCTTCCGTTGTAGTTTAGCATTTATTTACATTTGATTGAGAAATGAGATAGTTTGGAATAATGTATTGTACTTTCGGTTTGGTTTCGAGGATTGTACTTATTCATTAAACTACTTATAATAAATGTTGTTTCTGTTTTGTCTATTTGATTATCATACCTCGGGCAACCGAGATGGTGATGTCTTCATACCTGAGTGGTCCTGGTAAGGCACTCGGAGTATGGGGGTGTTACACGCACACTTGTCGAGGACAAGTGGGAGATTGTTGGATTAAGTGTCCTCCGACAATAATGTGATCACAACTGTCGATCATGATGATCACATGTTTAAATCTCATATTTAAGAATACATGTGGGAAGTAATATTTTGATCAATCTGGTCCACACATATCGGTAATGATTGGTGACTAGAGTTTGACATTCGTCGTGCAACGACGGTGGTGACCAGTTGATCCCCTTAGGTCATACCTAAAGGGTGACACTCTTAATTGATTGTTTAATTGATCGTATGTCGATGCAGATTAATTAAATTGCTTAAAATTGATGGACGATTTTGTGAGTATAATTAACGTGCCTTATTGTAATTCGATTAAATAAGATACGGACTAAGTAATTAAATTGTTTCATTACTTAGATGAAATTATTGTTTACGGAAACAATTGAAACGGAATGAATAAATTATTATAAATACAGAATGTTGTAATTTATGATTCGGAAACCCATTACGGTACAAGTAATTATGAATTACTAGGTTTATTTTATAAGTGACATATTTTATTAATATGTTGATTTTTAATTGTTAAAAATACATTTTATACACATAATGTCATGGAACATGTTACATGTGACAAATTGACAAATAAATTGTAAAACGGACTTTCCATTTTACAACATATGTACCGAAATTATATGGGGTGGGTTGGGGTTTGTATTATGTTTTATGTTTTATAAGAAGCATAATTATTAAACCTAATTCATAGCCATGCACACCTAGTTGCTTTTGTGAAGAGTATCTTAGCCATGCATTGGCCCTTGCCACCTCCCCATACCCGGTTTTCCCTAGAGAAAAGGCCAAGGGTTTTTACAATTTATATTGATACATACACTAAGATATTCACTAGTGTATAATTCATCTTTTACACAACCAAAACTTAGATAAGTTTAGAGAGAAAAATACTCGTATATTTCCTTCCTCTTGGCTGAATAGACAAGAGACAAAAATAATATTTTGGGTCATTTTCAAGCTAGATTATTAATATTACTAGATCATATTATTACTAATCTTTAAGAGTAACACCTTGGGTATAAATCTTTGGGAGGGATTCTAAGCTTGAATCCTTGTTCATCCAATATTAGGAAGCTCAAGAACAAGTGAGTAAGAGAACTCACTTGTGCCCAAAACCGAAACTCCCATTGTAAGAAAGACGATTTCTTCTCTATTCTTATTTAAATTTGCATGCATAAGATCTAGTTTTAATTTCATGACTACATTAAAATGTCACATATATGAATATGTTATATAATGAGATTAATATTTCTAACACTAAGTTGTGGATTATATTTTATGGTTTAATTTATTTATTTGATTATAGTAAGTATATTGAGTATTATTGTTGAGTATTGTTGTTGTTGTTGTGGTGTCCAATAGAGTATATTTTAATTTCTTATGTTGTTGGTTTTTATGAATCATTTGCTTTTTATTTGAATTCATGTTTTCCATTTGGTTTAATTTAAATGATTTTACATGTGACAATGTTTTGATTCGTTTGTCAAGTTTTTGCCATGTTGATGTTTTACCTTTCGGTCAATATATTTTTTATATAAACTTTAAAGCATCATCAAACGTATGTGAATGCAGATAAGGCAAACATCACGTGGGTAATCTGAAGAGGGAAGAAATACAAAAGGAACATAACTGAGGTAAAACTAAAGGTAAAAAAACGTAAGGTAGAAACTTATAAGTTATGAATGTGTTGTTTTATTAAAAGATAGACTCAAATAAAAGAGCACATATTTTTTGTCAATGGGTTCGAAAGTTTCCGGTGCAAATTTTGGATAACTATTTTATTCATATATATTTGTTTTCGTAGTTGACAAAAAAAAATATTTGTCTTTGTAATTCAAAATATTTATATTTTTAAAAAGAAACGTAATTGTCTTTTACTATATATCATAATTGTGCAGGAATTTGTTGTACATTTATATTCAAACATTGACGTTTAATTTTATGAATAAAATAAATGTAAAAATCCTAAGAAAACATAGAACTATCCTGTGCATTGCACGGGTGATAAAACTAGTTATAGATCTCGAAGAGATAATCTAATTTAAAACAAATTGCGCAATTTCGAGTTTTGGACTATGATTTATGCTCAATTAAAGATCTTAAGATTGATAAAAAAAGCATGACGTGCTTGAAAATACAACTTTAAGGGTATCATGTGCAAAACTTAAAAAGTTGGGCATCACGTGTAAAATGGCAAAGTTTAGGAGTACCAAGTGAATTTCCGTTAAATCTCTATTTTCATGATTTTATAATATTAAAATAATAATTATTTAAAATATTATATTTAAAATATTTAACTTTAATTGAGTTTCAAATTCATATCACTCGGAATTGAAACAAACACAAGGAATGAGGAATGTAGTTCCAACCGTATACCACTCAGTATGATTTCTGATTCCAAACCAATACCCATGCGCGAAACAAACGCCCCTAAGAGTGTTAAGTTCAATATACATATTATTTGGGGGAATTTAGATTTTAGAATAAATGTATATATTCATACTCAATGACATGTGTCAATATTTGGTGTTGCATTGACTATGTTAATGACAAATTACAAAACTTTGTAACTTGCTTTTCACATTATCTTTACACTTTAAAAAGGGCAAACTTCTTGGTACTGTAGCTATGAACAATACACAAGCAAGTTTCCCTTCCACCGTTGGATTCCCTCTTGAGATCTCATCCCTCCATTTCTCCTAGGCAAACTTCTTGGTCTTGTAGCTATGAACAATACACAAGCAAGTTTTCCTTCCACCATTGGATTCCCTTTTGAGATCTCATCCCTCCATTTTTCCTTTACTCACAGCCACACTCTAACCTATTATTTCTGTCATTCCACTCAGCTCATTCTCATCCGTTAGAGCTGATCGTTTGTGGGCTTGGGTCGGACACTAGCCGGGCCTACTCTATAAAAATGTGCCCGGCGGGCTTAATTTTCATGTCCATGTCCGCTATGGCGGACCTATCACAGCTGTCCATATCCGCCCATTACTAGTTGGTGGGCTTGCCCGCGGGCATATGGAATTTAAAATATAAAAAGCTGAAACATAAATACTGTTGGAGTATGTGTCCTCAACAATAGTGCGATCACATGTTTAAATCTTATATTAAGAATACGTAAGGCATGATTCATTTATATAGTCAACTGATCAACATTAATTGGTAACGATTGGCTTGTTAGAGTTTGACGTTACAGTCGTAGGACGGTGGTGGTCAGTTGATCCATTAAGGTCACACCTAAAGGATGATGCCCTTATAAGTAAAGTTGATTAATTGTATGACAATACAAGTTAATCAATTCCTTAAAATTGAACAATTCAATTGTGGAGAGAATATTTATATCTTATTGTAATGGGATTAAATAAGATTTATTTTAGTAATTGAAATACTCTATTACTAAAATTGATTATTGTTTGTGAACCAATTGAGATAAAAATGAATGGTTAATTATAATTACAATATGTTGTGAATTATAATTATATGACCCATTTTATTTATGTGATCAAGTATCACTAGCCAATTTGTTATATGTAATTTAACTAATGTATAAAAATGATATTTATTTGATAAATATGCATTAAATTAATTAATAACGTGTAACATACTACATGTGACATATTGTGTGACAAATGATAAATTGACAAAATAAAATGGAGGTCCACATAAGATATGAAAACCGGTTTTATGGTAGGTTTTTAGGGTTTTGAGGTTTATTGTTTTTAATTGATAAAAACATCATCATAACCTAAGAACCTATAAAGCTAGTCTACATTTTGGGTAAGAAAAAATATAAGAAAGGCAAATGCATGCATTGGCTTGGCTTATCCTTCACCCCCACCAGTTTTCCCATTCTCTTGTGTTCTTATTTTGCTCATTCATTCATATGCAAAATCAAAATAATATATTCATCTCTCTTCCTCCAAAACTTGACAAGTTTTGATTAAAATTGTTCAATGATATTACTAATATTATTAATGTAATATATGAGTATTAGTAATCAATTTTAAGGTAGACTACTAAACAAATATCTAGCAAATATTATTTAGTAGAGATAAAGGCTAATCTTGGGTGCAATCAAGAGGAGAATCTCTACATTGGGATTTTGGAGGATCATCCTAATACTCATCATAACTCAAGAACAAGTGAAGGTAGGAGACTTACTTGTGCCCATAAATCCGAAAATAATAATGTAAGGGACATTATTTTTCTTATAAATCTCTTATTTTGTTATGCATGCACTAGATCTAAAGAACATATAATTAAGAAATTAATTAGTTCACTATTAGAAGAGTCTAATAATAGGTATATGAACCTAACAAATACTGCTTCTATAATACATTAAAAAAGAGTGCTACAAAAACTTTGAATAGGCTGAAATTTAAATGTTCAATCTCAATTCTGAAAAATGAATTTTAAAGCCTACAAAAGGCCAATATGTATCTGCTATTCTGCTGCTTCTTATATCCATATTCCATTATCTCATTCATCAAATTATTATTGTACGTAAGTTTGAGAACTATAATAAAAAATCAATTGAAAGGTAGATTGGGAATTGATGTACAAAAAATTGGAAAAGGAAGGGTTAGGCAATTTAGGAAATAGGGGTGAAGAGACGTATGAAGGGATATAAATTATGAAGGGTTTTGATTTTTGAGTTACCAAGTACGGCTAAATCAGATAGAATTAGGTAAACTTTTTGACGTTATTTTATGAAATCCTGAGTTCAGAAAGAAAAAAAAGCAAGGGTAAAAATTTTAGCGGGCTTGACGGGCTGTCCGTGGACATATTTGTGTAGTCCGTACCCGTCCATTAAATTAGCGGGCCAACTTAAACTTGTCCGTTAACCATTTTTACAAATATTTTATTAGTCCAAGCCCGCTTTGATACCGGGCTGGACTAGACGGGCCGGCCCGGAGATGATCAGCTCCATCAACCGTCTCTCGATTTTCACTCTTCACAACACTCTCAGCAAAACCTAGCATCTCACATCCTCTCAAAGGTATTTACTCAATTTCATTTTTGTTGTTTATTTTAATTTGATTTCATTGTTATTATTGTTAGGGTATTAAGATGTCGTTGTTGGTTCTGTGTGACACATATCTTCTGCTCATAATACTCACAATCTTTTTATACGCCCATAGATTTTCTGGCACTTGATTGATTGAACTTCAACCCTAGCTTTCGCGGATCGGGATTTCGCATTTCGAAGTGGTTTGGATTTGCCCAGGTAATCTTCTCGACATCCAATTTTATCCTAATTTTCGCAATTGATGGTCGGAAACCCTAGAATGTAAAAAACTAGGGTTATTGGATTGGGAATTTGTTTATTTTGGTTTGATTTGATGGGGAAATGTCAATTGGCGTGTTGAGTGTCGCTCAAATGAGATTATTTTTGCATTGTGTTGAAAAATTGTTGCTTAGATTGTGATGGGGTATTGAGTTTTGGTTGATTTTGTGTTTTCTGAACTTGTTTACGTGTGGCATTTATCATTAAGTGTCTAGCATGAATATTCGTGTTCCAAAATGAAGTACTTGATGTGTAGGCTTTACTTTACTCACAAACTGTATGTAATGTGGCCTTACTACCTACCTGGTATCTCTAAATCATTGTTGTGTCCATAAGATCAGTCAGCAGCAGGTTTTCCAGATAATTAATCGAATTTACTTCAGGTTTTTTGCGCTTCTTTAAAGTCGTTACAGTTTTTTAATGGTTTTGTTAATTGTTCTCCTTTTTTTCAAATTCAGCTTGATTTGTCAAGGAAGATGAAGCAGAATTTTTGAGGCATGTTCACTTCTTTCGTAAAAGTTTTATTATTGTTGTGTTAATTTAGACTTCAAATGATAACCTTGCTTATACCAGATTGGTCTTCGAAATCATCACTAGGTCCTCTTTTTTTTAAGATATGGCGATGACCGAAGTTGTGAGGCAGAAATGTTTGACCCAATGTAACGTCAACGCATCTATGGCCGTCAGCTACAAGTACATACCAACGATCTCTGATGCAGAGGTTGATTCCTAAACAGTAATTTAAATTTGATAGTCTACGATCGTAAGCGATGAACTTTGATTTCGAGGCTGTTTCTCACTATTGTGCTAATTGATTTCCTTTTTTATCAACTGATCTGACTTTGACATGGGAATTGAAGCATATTTTCTTACATGCCTTTCAACAAGCTTAATTAGTAACAGTTTCCTAACGTGCCTTTCAACATTGCCGTTTTATTCTTTTGCTGTGGCGATACTTTCTGTATATCTGATCAGGGGTCATGGGATTGTCGTTGATGAAGAGGTTGTGGGCTGGAAATATGTGCTGCATTTTTCGGCATTTTTTTTTTCTGTTTATGTTTTTTTCTCGTCTATCTCGGATTGACTTTTACAATGCTAAACATTGCAGTTTCGGCACAAACAGAGGGGAACGACAGTTTCATCTTGGAAGCGCTTTAAGGTTGTCAAAAGCATTGGCGATGCCAAAACACGAGTACTGATTTCATTGGCCTAATCTCTATTGCCATCTTTCTATTTTGTTTCGGCAGTAACCTGTTTATATGCGGTCACATGGTATGAGGTTGCCGTTCGTGAGGGGAATGGGGGCGGAAATCAGGTGTTACATTCCCCGGCGTCATTTTTTATTTTTATGGTTCCTTCGTCTTACTTAGGACATGGTACCCTATAATTTTACCTTCGTCGTATTATTTTCAGGCTTGTGATCTAATGCCTAACATGAGTTGGGTTTCAGCGACACCAGGTAGGAGAGTGTGAGGTCACGACCACTTTTTTGATGACTATCACAACCCCTTTCTTCAGAAATATCTACTGTGGTCTCTCTTGGCAACATTCTCAATCGGTACCCTCTTTCCCCCACTTTCTTAATCTATTTATTTTAATAAGTACGTGATCTCTCTATGTAGTTATCCTACTATTCTGTGGAGATAGCGTGGAGACTTTGATTTTGTAGTATGGGGTTGTTGTGTGCTTATTTGGTAGCAATTTTCCCCTTCTTCCCTATACATTTTGCCTCTAATTAAGACGGTTTTTACATTTTTAGCTTGCATTTTACGCTTTTAGTCCCATGCTATGATTTTTCATTTTATCTTGCAGAATTTGAGTCAAAAGAAGATCAAGGAGGCAAGTAATGTAGCATATGAAGCTAGCATGGGGAATAAGGGGGGAAGAAATGATGTGACCATAATTAGCGCATATTTAGCCCCCGAATTAGCCTTGTTCCCATACTTTTTAGTGCATATTTGGGTAATTTCTTATCTTTAGTTCTTTGTTTTGCATATTCTTTGAGATTTTGATCCCTTGGTAGGAAAGGAGTAAGAATCTTGCATTTTCATGGCAAAACGAGACTAAATTGATCGAATTCAATGACCAAGCATCAAGGAGAGACAAGATTAGAAGGCCTTTGTACATATTATAGTAGAAGAGCAATGTTGAGAAAGGATCCTTGAGTCCCCAAGGAAATCCCCAAGGAATTTATGAAGAAAAGGGAAGAAAAGAAGAAGATGTGTTGCTGAGTGACAATCCGTGCAGATTGTCACCAATCCGTCCGTCCCCCAGCTGCACAATCCGTGCGGCTTTGCTTGAATCCGCTCGGATTCCACCCCCACAATCCGCCCGGATTCCCTCGAATCCGCTCGGACCCCATCACCAGAATCCGCCCGTCCCGACCTTATTCCACCCGGATTCCAAAGACAGGCGTGATTTCCTCTTCTCAAGCTACGAAGAAAGAAGCCCTTCCTTCGAAAAATACCGGCTCCTCCTTGCTCAATCTAAAAAGTGTAATTACTAGTTTAGCCCTTAGTTAACCCTAATGCATCCTCCCTAATTTCCACTATAAATACCCCATTAGTCTAATTAGAGGAGCATGTTCTTCTTATCAATAATTAGAGTAGTTAATATCAATAAAATCTCTCTTTAGTATTGTAATCAACAATTAATCAAGTTCTAATACAAGTTTTATTTCCTCAATCTCTCTTTTGTTCATCCTTTATTTTGGGTAATTGAAGATTATTTGGGTTATTGTTGGGAGATTGACAACCTCTCAATCAAGCATTCAAGTACTTCTTTTATCTTTGCTTTATTATTGGAATCATTAGTAGGTATAATCTCTTAATCCCTTTTTAATTATTGTTAATTACTTTCATTTATTTATCATGTTTCATATTGTTGTTATGATTGACAACCTTGCTAGCATGATCAACATGATAATGAGTGAGTAGTCTCTTAGCTAGGGTTAAATGGGTGATTAGGGGAAACCAACATGGGGAATGATTCATGCTTAAATTAATATGCTTTCATGTTTTATTTGCTTGCTTGTTTTGATCTCAACTCATGCACATGTTATGTTTGATGAAATGCTAAGCCTATGAATCCTTGCATTTACCACCATCACCTATCTTTTCAATGAGACTTGTAAGACATAACCCAACTCGAGTCTCATTAGACCATGCATGTTGTTGAGTAGGGAAGATTAAGTCGACTTGTAGGTGTTGTACAATCTAATCGATTCGGCTCCGGGACCCAAACTTTCCTAGGATTGTAAGATATAACCCAACTCAATCCATCACAACAATAATTGCTTGCTTATAATTTGAGAACATGTTTGTATGATCATATCCCATGATTCCCCTATGATCCCATGACACCCTAGTGCTTTTAATCAATTGTTTACACCCCTTTAATTCATCTTGCTTGTTTATTTTCATTGCTATTTTAGTTTAGTGACCTTCTACATCAACCCAATTTGTGACACCCCTTAGACACCACTAGTTGCAATAGAAATCTCATTTCAACTCCCGTCCCTTGGGATCCGACCTTTACTTGCCTCTTTACTAATTGTAGAGTTGTTTGTGAAGTTATAAATTGTGTTTTGATTCGACCGTGACCCAATGACCACATCTTTAATTGTGAACACGAAACGGACCCGATCAAAAATGGCGCCGTTGCCGGGGATGGTGTTTGTTTGATTTAGATTTCCTTTTTATTGTTATTAGTTGTGTCTTTCTTCGCCTTGGGGAAGTAAAACTCCTCAAGGTTTGTTCTAATTGTTTTCGAGTTGTTTGATATTTTGCATGTCTAGAAGGTTACAAGGTGATTTGTTACCTTTTGACCGTGAAATCGAAAGAACCTTGACGAACAATAGGAGACTTTTTAGGAGGAATTTAAGAGGTATTAGTGAAGTTGTTCAACCCACTAGTGAGTTCGTCAACCCTTTCGCAATAGAAGGAGAGGAGAACCCATTACACAATACCCCACAAAATCCACCTACAATGCCTAAATTCTCGTCACACTGCACTCCACCGAGGAGAATCTACCAAATGGTACTTCTACACCGCAACATCTAACCGGAAATTTTATTGCCAAGTCCGCCTTCATCCAATTAGTTGAGAGGAGCCAATTTGGGGGATGCCTAGTGAAGACCCTCATTCTCATATGGAAACCTTTTGCGACTATTGTGATGCAATCTCTTAAATGGGCGTGACTCAAGACCAAATTAGATGGGACTTATTTCCTTTTTCTTTAATCGGCACCGCGAAGCAATGGTTGAAGGGCCTTGATAAGGCCACCCTCGGAATAGATTCTTGGAAGAAGTTGGCTCTAGCTTTCTACAAAAAATTCTACCCACCGGAAAAGACTAACATGCTAAGAGCTCAAATTACGGGTTTTAAGCAAAGGGATGAAGAATCCTTGTATGAAGCTTGGGAGCGGTTCAAGGGAATTTGTCACTCATGTCCTCACCATAGACTTAGCGAATGGTTTTTGGTACAACAATTTTGGAATGGTGTATATGAAGATTCTAGGAACATTCTCAATATGGGATCGAATGGAATGTTCACCGAAGTTGATGACAATCAAACATGGAACAAGATTGAGGAAATGGCGGTCCATAACTCACAATATAGTAGACCTCGCAAGGCTACTAGAGGAGGAAAGCATGAAGTGGACTCCGTTACTCAATTGGGTGCTCAACTTAGTGCTCACATTGACACAATCAACTTGAAGTTCGAACAAGCTATGGCTAGACTTGAAGAAAACTCAAAATCATCAAAGCATCATGTTAATGCCATGACGGCATCCTCATCAATCCCAAGTGGGATATGTGAGAATTGTGGAACTTTGGGACATGACCAAGGTGAATGTAGGGGAACAAATGAACAAGTGAATGCTTTCCAAGCATACAAGAGTGGTACCCCTTATTCCAACTTTTACAATGAAAACACCAAATTCCATCCAAATCTCTCATACAAAAGCCAAAATGTTCAAAACCCTCAAACAACATACACTCCACCACCCATGAGAAACCAAAATCAAAGACCCTTTTTGTGGACAAGGCCCTCGGGAACTGCGTCCGCGGGATCCACACTAGGCATAATCGACTCGAGGTTCTTTCGAATCGAATTAAAACATATTAGAGTCGCCACCAAGTTTTTTGGGAACTTGGAACCGTTCAAGTCAACTTTACACCTTTCATCGAAAAGCATAAAGCCAATCGACTACGAGTGATTAAAGATAAAGACTTGTACCCTATATCACTCGATTTGAATGACTCTCGTAATCCAATGGTATTTAGACGGATCCACAAACCATAGATCTTGAGTAAGGGGTGAGGGTACGTGTTGGGAAGCCCATAAGGACACCCAACCCCGCCCGTCGATAACGGCCTCTACTAAGTCAAGTGTCGGATTTCAAACAAGGTCATAGCTACTACGATGTATGATATGCAAACGTTGTTTTAACCCTATCATGTGACAACAATTTCTATGTCGTTTTAGATGCAACTAAACTAACTTTGTCAAAGTTGTAATTTAGCATGTGGGTTGATTGATCTAACAACATACAAAACAAAGCAAGCAAGGCTTAAGGGGGAATGGGGAGCCGTTGGGATCTACCTATTACAAACCAGGCATTTCATGCCGACGCAACGATAAATTAAAGATACAACTCGATCTAAATACAACGCTATACACACGACGCAATACACGGCCATTCGGCCTAGAAAACCGTGCACAAAGGGGTGACTCACGACCTACATGACACACGGCCTTGGGTCACTCCTCGTAATGCATGCTTTCACTTAATCTCATCGAATTAGGCATAAGGCTACGCACCAAAGCATGCATTAGCATAAACCGGGCCATGTTGCTTTAAACAACATGCGGTTTACTACGCTCCTACAAGCATTGGGGAACAACCGTCTAACCAAACAATACTAAGGTTTTTTGAAGAGGTTTTGACTCAATAAAAGTAAAACAAGCTCGAAAATTACAACTCGATAAACAAATTACAAATTACAAGCAACGAAACAACGAGGAACCAAAGGTATAAAAAAACGAAGCAAGAAAGACAAAGAAGACGGCCAAGCTCACGGCCCAAACCACGACCACCCTCACGGCCAAGACAAGGCCATCCTAGTTCCTAGGTTAGGTTCATTGGTTAGATCGAATGATTGCGAAACGGATTAGAAAACGAGTTATAAAACAAGTTATAAAACAGGTTGATCGATTGAGAAGAAACGCGCGAGTGTGTATTCTACACGGCCTAAAGGGTCCAATTAGGTCACAATATCATAAGATTAATGCTTACTCGTCGAGTGTTAATAGGAAGGTGCTAATCACGCACTCCTATGCTAGCGAGAAATCAAGTGATAAGAAAGATGTATTCAATTAGGTTATAGAATTGTTAATCGATTTTAAAAGCTATGTCGATGCCACCTAACATGTCTAATTAGGTTATTAAAATGATCGAATGTCGTCTAAATACGTCATATGTTAACAATTAGAGGTTAAACTAACATACAACGGATCCTAGGGTGCGTCGAGTTGGCCGAAATAACAAAGGGGTCAAAAAGCGAAGAGCGAAGTTAGAAATTCGTTTTATTTATGCCCTACCTTGAACACGAGGATATGTAAATGAGACGGGGGTGTACGACCGACTGAAGTAGCAGTTTATTTTCCCATCTCAAGTCAACGCGGGTGTTCATGGTGGTACTTTAACTCATACTCGGACTAAACTAGTTTCATAGTTAATTAAACAATCGATAAACAAAAACGATAAACGAATAAAACAAACTATAAAAGAACAAGCATAAAAAACGAAATAAAAAGGGAGAAAGAGGAGGATTTGATGCACCCTCAAACTACATGTATCGTTGACACCGTCTTGGGTCGTAATCGATGGTAGATTTTATCTCGAGAGGCCGTCGTCGACGAAGAAACAAAGCAAACACGCGTTTTTTGACAAATCTGGACAGCAACTTTCAAACGATGATTTCGCCCTCGTTTCACGACGAAAATTCGATTTAAAAGATGTTTTGAAAACTAAAAAGAGAGGAGAACAGAGATCTTAAAGCAACCCCTGCTCGTTTTGAGTTATTGGGCACGAAAAAACGAGCACAAACAGAATCGACAGATAAGAACAAATCACAAAAACAGAGTGTATAACACTGTTTTTCGAGGGATTTCGTGTACTCTCAAGGGCAATTTGGCTCGTAAATCTTTGTCTAATGTGTAGATGGATGTTATGTGGTTAATTAGGAACAAGAAAATCGGGTTTTGATGGAGGTTTGAGGGAGGAACGAATTGTTTTTCGAGGAAGACACACAAACAGTTTCAGTTTGTATGTCGGTTTTGTGGAGGGATTTTGAGAGGCAATTAGGGTTTGTTTCTGAGGTTTAAAGCTTGTGAGTGATGTTAGGATGTGGGGAGAACTTAGAGGAATGAATGTATGGTGAAGGGGTGGTATTTATAAGGAGTTAAAGTAGGGTAAAAGAGAGGGAGAGGCAGTCGGGCCTGCTCACGCATAGCTGCTGTCCAGCAGCTTTTGTGAGGGTTTGAGAGG
This sequence comes from Silene latifolia, assembly GCF_048544455.1. Taxonomy (NCBI): domain Eukaryota; kingdom Viridiplantae; phylum Streptophyta; class Magnoliopsida; order Caryophyllales; family Caryophyllaceae; genus Silene; species Silene latifolia. Next base: position 125,410,593 of record NC_133537.1, read on the forward strand.
GGTTTTCTTGGTGATTAAGCTAGGGTAATATGGGTAGGATACTAGGGTATGGGTTAGGGTTAATGGGTACGGGTTTTGGTGGTATTTGGAGCGGGTTTTGGGTCGGGATTCATCACGCAAAACAGTTTGTTTGTATGCGCGGGCTGGTTGGGGGTGTTTGGGGATGGAATTTGGGCCGTGGATAGGGGGTTCGAACAAGGGTGGATGGGTAGAGGCTTAGGTTGGTTAGTGTACTCGATATTCCTGCCAAGTCGTAAAGAAAACGGGCCCAAAAACCGAGCTAAAATCGAGCTCAAAAACATGCTTCTAAAACGAGTTTTCTTCGCTTTTAAAATCGATTTTTCAAATCAATTAACACATTAAAATAAATGATTTTTCAAATCAAATATATTCATAAAATGATTTTTCAAATCAATTATTTATTTTATTTTCAATAAAATAAACTTGGGAAAATAAATTCAAAATAAAATAAAATAAATTGAATTCACCTAAAAACCATAATTTAAATATCATTTAAAATAATAAAATGAACTCACTAAAAAAACATTAATTTAAATATCATTTAAATTAATAAAATACTTCATCGACGACGCCCATTCTACATCGTAAAACGAACCCAAATAATGACAATGACAACTAAAGAATACATGTGTCCTATCATCATCGGGTGTTTGTCGGGTTCTCTATAAATTCCAATATCGACGGATACGGGTATCTCTGAGCCCCACTTTGACCGAGGCTTGGACAAGGCGAAAGTCAAAGTATACCCCAAGTCCCTCTCGACCCGAGGATTCTGCGGGTCGTTTATAGTCCATTAGACTTGCGTATATAAGCTCTTGACCATAAGAAGAGATCATACCGAAACTTCGTTGGGACCGACTCTTTGCTTCGTTGCGTCGAAATATCATCGTTGGTCATCGACCCGTAAATTGCATAAATGGTGGGTTGAGCCTTATCCTTAGGCGCCTACGTATCCGTTTCTGACGGAATCAAACCCGCGTCGTAGTTCGGCAACTGCTGACACTTGCCCAAAGTTTATCATCTGCTGGCGTTTGTCCAAAATTCATCGTCGTCACGACATTTGCCCAAAATTTATCATCTCTGGCACTTGTCCGAACGGGACGGGACTTTCCAAGGAGGTTGCCGCCGCTTTCCTCATTTGCTTTCGACTACGGAATTCTTCCATTTCATACTCTTGTATCGAATTGAATTCTTGGTGGATGTCATCCTTTACATCTTGATAATGGTCTCCGGAGCCTACGGCCGAGCCCCGATTTGAAATGGCTCTAAAGTCGAAGACTTTAGAGCCCCCAGTTGAAGCATATCCTGCTATAATTGGAACACAAAAACGTACTAGCAATAATCATCACATAAGCACATTTGGATCATCGATCTTAAAATTGGATTATTTGAAAGATTGGGTCATCGACCCGAAAATTGAATTTGACAATTTTGAATAATTGGGCCATCGACCCGAAGTTTAAATTTGACATCACTTGGTATGTTGGGCCATCGACCCTTCAAAAATTGAATTTGAAATTTTGAATTTCGAAAGATTGGGGTCATTGATCCGAAAATTGAATTTCAAAATTTTATACAATTGGGTCATCGACCCGAATTTCGAATTTGTCATCATTTAGAATATTGGGCCATCGGCCCTTCAAAAAATTGAATTTTGAATTTTGAAGGATTAGATCATCGACCCACAAAGATTCCACTACTTGGATCATCTATCCACAATTCACAAAAAGTTTTTGGAATTTTGAAATTTTGAAATTTTTTGAAATCGAACCTTGATGGGTGAGCACGAAATACGACTCAGACACTCTGTATGACTCGTAAACAACGTGGGCGTAGCCCGCTACCGTAAAAAAAAAAGGAAAATAAAACCGTAAGTGTGCACGGGTTTTAATTCAATTATTGACTTGTTGGGGGTAGAAACGTAAATTGGCCGTTCCGGCGCCAAAAGATGGCAAATGGGAATCACAAGGTCGTCGAACTTGGGACGGAGATATCGTATGGCATGGGCGTGCTCCCGAGGGCACATGGGAATCAAGATCACTTGGCATTGACAAGGTGGATTAAACTCACGGAGCAACAACGTTGGCTTCGCCCAGACACTAAACACGGACTGATTTTATGAAAGCACTTAGACATCACACATCACTCTTGTTGGGAACATTCTGTCACTCTTCTCCTCGCCTCCTTTCTTTTCAGCGAGTATTCATCATTTCTTGCCACCGCCTTCTTTCTTTTCAGCGGGCTTTTACTATTTTCCTTCCACGCCTTCTTTCTTTTCAGCGGGTTTTTCATATTTTCTGTTCCCAACACAAACCCACATCTATGTGACTCAGCATCTTTGCCTAAACCATTAGATAAAGCTCGTTCTGAGACTTGAGACTACTTATCTGAACCCATATCCTTATCCTAGCCTACATCGAGTACTAAGACCGACTCAAACAAAGGTGGCTTCATTTGGACTTGGTTAAGACCCGTAAGAAACCGACAAGATGACAACTTGGTTGATGAGTGGATTGAATCCCTTATTTCAAGGATCGCCTACGTATTCGCGTGGAGCGAAATCAAATCCGACGTAGTTCGATCATGGTGCATAAACATGGCATTTTGATTGTGTGTACACACTCGAAGGTTTCACCTAAGGTATCATGTCATATCCCATTCTAGCCTGTAAAGTACCGTTAAATCCCGTGTCTAGGGTTGGTGCAAAAGGTTTGGATCTTTTGGGATGTGGAGCTTGGTAAAAATAGGTTCGTAAGGTAAACCATCATTCTGAAGGTTCGCTTTGTGGTGCTAAGGCCAACGGGTTATGGCTTACATCGTGGTTGGAAAAGGTGTCTCGGTTTTGATGAAACCCGAGTGCAAATGGGTTGAAAAACAATGTGGGTTCAAATCTCCATATCTGGACCCTAAAGGCTGGGTGTAACAGCACAAGCGGAATGATTCTCAAAATTCCTAACTATCCCCTTGTAACCGTCTCATGAAGGACTTAGAGGGTAAAGAGGTCACTACTTACGCTTTTGGGCTTCGCCCATTGAACCTCAACTATGGGTACTTGACTTGAATTCTGGCTTCCGTAACTTCGACATTCAACCAAAAAGCATTCCGCAATAACTTCAACATCTTTTCTCTTTTTTTCTTTTTCTTTCATCTTTTTTCATTTTTCTTTTTTTTTTCTTTTTTTTTTTCATTTTTCCAAATTTTCTCTCTTTTCTCATTTTTCATTCTTTTTCATCTTTTTTCTCTCTTTGAAAATGATCTTCTATTCATTCTCTTAGTCATAAATGGATACACCTTGAAAACTGGGCTTCGCCAACTAAATTGGGTAAGAACTAACAATTCCTTGTTAGAACAGGTTGATATCTTCTCTCTTCGAGATGTGATGATTCTGTTGGGGAAAAGGCTTGCCTTCCGTCATCGATATTGGAAACAAGGAGCTAGTCCGGGTTCGTCATAGAATCATCTAAAAGCTTGTCATAAGCACTGGTTCTGATGGAGGGTTTCTACCGCCAGACATGGAATAGGTAAAGGGCACAGACACGAGATCCTAGTGTACCTTCCATTTTGAAACGGGACATATTTCTACCCCAGGGATGCCTTTGAGTGTGTTGTGCATTTTATCATGTTTCGGAATGATTGAGGATTGGAAACAAGACATATTTGGAAACGAACTGCAACTTTTATTGGAATGACACATGCTTAACAGACTCGAAGGAACGATTCCTAGGACACACCCTAGGTAATCGTGGAACAAACGACTCAACTTCAAGAAAAGAAAGTCCTAGACTCGACTCGACTAAGAAAAGAAAACAGATCCCGACTCATAATTTTTCAAATCTGGTCTTGAGCTTTCCCTTTCATTGTCGGCTTAGATGCTCGGTTCTAGTCCATGATCCTTTGATGGTCTGCCTCCATCCTGAGGTAGTCCTCTGAGGATCTACGCAAGTGATGAAGGTTGGTGAATCGAATTGTCCTTTATTAACTTCGTTAATGAGAGGAGTACATTCTAGAGCAAGACTCCCGACTTGAATTTCATTCTTCGGGTTTGGCAAGAATTCAAAGCAATCCACAAATATTTTCCCGATAAACACCCCTTTCAAGTGACATGGGCGGATAAGATGGGAATAATCGACATTATCTTCGACAGAAACAAAGTTGGCGTGATCGCCAAATGGATTGGTGATGTTATTGGGTTTAATAGTTGGGATCTGGAGTGTTCCATTCTCGATCATGTCTTGGATTTCGTGCTTCAGTCGATAGCACCTTTCAGTATCATGGCCTTTCCCTTGATGAAAGGCACAGTAGTCATTTGGTTTATACCATTTACCTTGTTGATCAGCAGGAGGGTCCGGAGTTGGACCAATAGGCTTCAGCTTTCCTTGGGCTATGAGCCTTTGGAGAGCGTATGTATAAGTGCATCCGATATCGGTGAATGCCCTTGGAGCTTGGCGCTGCGGTTTTTTCGATTGCCCTTCTAAGAGATTGATGGCTTCATCAATATGGGCGGTTGCTGGGGCCTTGCCCTTAGACGATGAGGCCCCTTGGTACCCTTTCGGCTTTTCAGCCTCTGCCATTCTGACATCATCTTCTACCTTTATCCCGATTCTTATCAATTCTTTGAAAGAGCCAAAATTCTGGTATTTCAGAGCATTGCGGTAAATAGGTCGTAGATTCTTTACGAACTTATCTACCATTTCAATTTCGTCAAGCTTCTTGGCTAATTTCACACTTTCAGCGCGCCATCTTGCAAGGAATTCAGTAAAGCCTTCTTTGTCTTTCTGTGTCATCACCTCCAATGTTCTTATGTTGGTTTGAATCTCGACATTATCAGCATAGTGCTTACAAAACTCCACCGTAATATCTTCGAAAGTGGGGAAGTTCTTAAGGTCAAGATTATAGAACCACGCCTTCGGGTGTTCATCCAGAGATTGGGCAAAAATTTCAGAGAGCATGTCAGCAGGTACTCCCTTCAGTGCTAAGTACCCTTTATAGGCCTTAACATGGTGGACTGGATCTTCTGTGCCCTTAAACTTTGGGATATCAGTGAGTACCATGTTCGTGGGCAACTTATCCTGAATTGGGGCATAGGCCCTAGCATTTTCGTAATGGATGTTCTTCCCCTGGGAGAGTTTCAGACGGTCCTCAATGAACTTGAACCGTTTCTCCAGATCAGTCAGAGGTGTGGTTGATGAAGAGGAATCTTCACCCAGCTTGGATTCGATCGCATCCATTCTGGTCATCATGAGGTTCACGGCCTCAGTGAGTTTGTTAACAGCATCTTCCATTGCTTGAAGTCGGGTTTTTGGCGGCCTTTCTACAAGAAAACCCCGTACTGAGTCAATATTTAAAGTAAGAGCCCCTGCACACTTAAGGACTCGACCCCAACTTGACTCAAACAAAGACTCGACTTGAGATTGACTAAACAAGGGTTCGACTCACGGTTTGATTTAGACATCGGTTCATTTTAGACTCGACAAAACGACATGACTCAAACTATCATAGCTCGATTCTAAACTGGACTCGGTGTGACTAAACCCGTGATTGGACCAACATAGTCCTTAGGTTCGAGTGAAACGTCCTAAAGGGCCTAGCTTGGACGTTTTTTTTTGTGGACTATCCTAGACCAAAAGGTCGACCAACATGACTCAAGGCCCAAGAGGTGAGCTTGGGTGACCCAACAAGGTCGTGTTCTAGACTCTTAGAACGAAACACACCCGGCCTAACACGGCCATGACCCGGACACGACTTGACGCATTTCATGCTTGGTTGAGGTTCGAGAGGCATTTTGGATTGATTTTGAAAAAAAACGAAAGATTGATTCGAAAATGAGATTTGAAATGGGCAGCATGCCGGCTATAAAAGCTCATTTTGGGCCGAAAATTCTAGTCCTATTTGGGCAGCATTCCGCGTTTTTGAAAATCATGCTAAGTTTGAAAGTAAGTTGTTCAAAAGTTCGGTTTTGAAAAGGACATGGGAAATTTCGAAAAGACTCGGGAAAACAATTTGCACATTGCCATTCTCATGTTATAAGGATGTATGCTCCTAGACATTTCTAAGTCTCGGCAAGTCTTCTACAAGAAGGTCTATGCCCTCCATCCTTTTGCGGTCTTATAGAGCAAGGTGTCTTAAGGTAGAGTACCTTGAAGATCGTCCCCACCATCAAGAACCACGCGAGGTGAAGTGGAAGCGAGCAATGTGCAGCTTCCTAGCATAGTGGGACGTCGCCCCCCACGCATCACGAAGAAACGCTGGGACGGCCCGGGCAAGTCCTTAAGGGTTTATGCATGAATCGTAGCACTATGAATAATGTTTTACTTTCCAACACTTTCTTTTCAAGTTTCACCTCGGAGGAAAAGACCCTAGAAACAAAGTGTAACTAGTCCTCTTTTCCCCAGCGGAGTCGCCAAACTGTGGACAAGGCCCTCGGAAACTGCGTCCGCGGGATCCACACTAGGCATAATCGACTCGAGGTTCTTTCGAATCGAATTAAAACATATTAGAGTCGCCACCAAGTTTTTTGGGAACTTGGAACCGTTCAAGTCAACTTTACACCTTTCATCGAAAAGCATAAAGCCAATCGACTACGAGTGATTAAAGATAAAGACTTGTACCCTATATCACTCGATTTGAATGACTCTCGTAATCCAATGGTATTTAGACGGATCCACAAACCATAGATCTTGAGTAAGGGGTGAGGGTACGTGTTGGGAAGCCCATAAGGACACCCAACCCCGCCCGTCGATAACGGCCTCTACTAAGTCAAGTGTCGGATTTCAAACAAGGTCATAGCTACTACGATGTATGATATGCAAACGTTGTTTTAACCCTATCATGTGACAACAATTTCTATGTCGTTTTAGATGCAACTAAACTAACTTTGTCAAAGTTGTAATTTAGCATGTGGGTTGATTGATCTAACAACATACAAAACAAAGCAAGCAAGGCTTAAGGGGGAATGGGGGAGCCGTTGGGATCTACCTATTACAAACCAGGCATTTCATGCCGACGCAACGATAAATTAAAGATACAACTCGATCTAAATACAACGCTATACACACGACGCAATACACGGCCATTCGGCCTAGAAAACCGTGCACAAAGGGGTGACTCACGACCTACATGACACACGGCCTTGGGTCACTCCTCGTAATGCGTGCTTTCACTTAATCTCATCGAATTAGGCATAAGGCTACGCACCAAAGCATGCATTAGCATAAACCGGGCCATGTTGCTTTAAACAACATGCGGTTTACTACGCTCCTACAAGCATTGGGGAACAACCGTCTAACCAAACAAGACTAAGGTTTTTTAAGGAGGTTTTGACTCAATAAAAGTAAAACAAGCTCGAAAATTACAACTCGATAAACAAATTACAAATTACAAGCAACGAAACAACGAGGAACCAAAGGTATAAAAAAACGAAGCAAGAAAGACAAAGAAGACGGCCAAGCTCACGGCCCAAACCACGACCACCCTCACGGCCAAGACAAGGCCATCCTAGTTCCTAGGTTAGGTTCATTGGTTAGATCGAATGATTGCGAAACGGATTAGAAAACGAGTTAGAAAACAAGTTATAAAACAGGTTGATCGATTGAGAAGAAACGCGCGAGTGTGTATTCTACACGGCCTAAAGGGTCCAATTAGGTCACAATATCATAAGATTAATGCTTACTCGTCGAGTGTTAATAGGAAGGTGCTAATCACGCACTCCTATGCTAGCGAGAAATCAAGTGATAAGAAAGATGTATTCAATTAGGTTATAGAATTGTTAATCGATTTTAAAAGCTATGTCGATGCCACCTAACATGTCTAATTAGGTTATTAAAATGATCGAATGTCGTCTAAATACGTCATATGTTAACAATCAGAGGTTAAACTAACATACAACGGATCCTAGGGTGCGTCGAGTTGGCCGAAATAACAAAGGGGTCAAAAAGCGAAGAGCGAAGTTAGAAATTCGTTTTATTTATGCCCTACCTTGAACACGAGGATATGTAAATGAGACGGGGGTGTACGACCGACTGAACTAGCGGTTTATTTTCCCATCTCAAGTCAACGCGGGTGTTCATGGTGGTACTTTAAATCATACTCGGACTAAACTAGTTTCATAGTTAATTAAACAATCGATAAACAAAAACGATAAACGAATAAAACAAACTATAAAAGAACAAGCATAAAAAACGAAATAAAAAGGGAGAAAGAGGAGGATTTGATGCACCCTCAACCTACATGTATCGTTGACACCGTCTTGGGTCGTAATCGATGGTAGATTTTATCTCGAGAGGCCGTCGTCGACGAAGAAACAAAGCAAACACGCGTTTTTTGACAAATCTGGACAGCAACTTTCAAACGATGATTTCTCCCTCGTTTCACGACGAAAATTCGATTTAAAAGATGTTTTGAAAACTAGAAAGAGAGGAGAACAGAGATCTTAAAGCAACCCCTGCTCGTTTTGAGTTATTGGGCATGAAAAACGAGCACAAACAGAACTGGACAGACAAGAACAAACCGCGAAAACAGAGTGTATAACACTCTGTTTTTCGTGGGATTTCGTGTACTCTCAAGGGCAATTTGGCTCGTAAATCTTTGTCTAATGTGTAGATGGATGTTATGTGGTTAATTAGGAACAAGAAAATCGGGTTTTGATGGAGGTTTGAGGGAGGAACGAATTGTTTTTCGAGGAAGACACACAAACAGTTTCAGTTTGTATGTCGGTTTTGTGGAGGGATTTTGAGAGGCAATTAGGGTTTGTTTCTGAGGTTTAAAGCTTGTGAGTGATGGTAGGATGTGGGAAGAACTTAGAGGAATGAATGTATGGTGAAGGGGTGGTATTTATAAGGAGTTAAAGTAGGGTACAAGAGAGGGAGAGGCAGTCGGGCCTGCTCACGCATAGCTGCTGTCCAGCAGCTTTTGTGAGGGTTTGAGAGTGGTTTTCTTGGTGATTAAGCTAGGGTAATATGGGTAGGATACTAGGGTATGGGTTAGGGTTAATGGGTACGGGTTTTGGTGGTATTTGGAGCGGGTTTTGGGCTCGGGATTCATCACGCAAAACAGGGGGGCTGTTTGTATGCGCGGGCTGGTTGGGGGGGTGTTTGGGGATGGAATTTGGGCCGTGGATAGGGGGTTCGAACAAGGGTGGATGGGTAGAGGCTTAGGTTGGTTAGTGTACTCGATATTCGTGCCAAGTCGTAAAGAAAACGGGCCCAAAAACCGAGCTAAAACCGAGCTCAAAAACATGCTTCTAAAACGAGTTTTCTTCGCTTTTAAAATCGATTTTTCAAATCAATTAACACATTAAAATAAATGATTTTTCAAATCAAATATATTCATAAAATGATTTTTCAAATCAATTATTTATTTTATTTTCAATAAAATAAACTTGGGAAAATAAATTCAAAATAAAATAAAATAAATTGAATTCACCTAAAAAACCATAATTTAAATATCATTTAAAATAATAAAATGAACTCACTAAAAAAACATTAATTTAAATATCATTTAAATTAATAAAATACTTCATCGACGACGCCCATTTTACATCGTAAAACGAACCCAAATAATGACAATGACAACTAAAGAATACATGTGTCCTATCATCATCGGGTGTTTGTCGGGTTCTCTATAAATTCCAATATCGACGGATACGGGTATCTACACTTTTACAATCAAAACCAAGGTTACCAAAATCAAAATCCATACAATCACCAAAATGACCAAGGTTTTGATGTCCAAAAAGCGGTCCTCCAAATGCAAAAGAATCAACAAGAATTTTTCACTCAAATGCAAAAAGATAGCCAAGCAAAGGAAACCACCATCAACAACATTCTAGCTCACACCAAGATGTTGGAAACACAATTGACTCAACTAGCATCTTCAAGCTCACAAAGACAAAAGGGGCAATTACCACCTCAAGGTAATCCCCCCTAGACATGAAACGGTTAGTGCCATTCACTTGAGAAGTGGTACAAGGTATGAAGCACCAAAGAAGCAAGTTGAGGATGAAGTTGTGGAAGCTAGTGAAAAGGAAGAAATTATGCAAAGCTCCATATATGGAGAATCATCAAAAGAAGAAAATTCAAAGAAAAATGAAGACAAGGTCAAGGAGAAGGAGCCCATTGTGATTAGACTTCCTTTTCCAAGTCGTCAAACCAAGCCCAAATTTGATGATCAACTTGGAAAGTTCATGGAAATTGTGAAGAATTTGGAAGTCTCAATTCCTTTCACGGAATTAATCAATCACGTGCCGGCCTATGCGAAATACATGAAAGATATCCTCACAAAGAAGAAGTCGATCCGGAAGCTTGAGACTATCGCCTTCACTAAGGTGAGTAGTGCAATACTTCAAGGGAGTTCACCTCCAAAGTTAAAGGATCCGGGAAGCTTCTCAATACCGTGTACCATTGGCGACACGACGATCAACAAAGCCTTATGTGATCTAGGGGCTAGTGTGAGTGTCATGCCGTACTCGGTGAGTAAAAGGTTGGGGATGGGAGAGCTTAAATGCACCAACATCACACTCCAAATGGCCGATAGATCGACGAAGACATCATTAGGGATATGGGAAGATGTCCCCGTGCGAATTGGGAAGTTTTTCATCCCGGTGGACTTTGTCATTGTTGATATAGAGGAAGATTCCAACATTCCAATCATTCTAGGAAGACCTTTCCTACACACCGCGGGTGCGGTGATTGATGTGAAACATGGTGAGCTCACTCTAGAAGTGGGAGATGAAAGCATAACTTTTAATCTTGAAAAGACTATCAGAGCTCCTCGTTTGCATGAACCATATTTCATGATTGATCATTATAGCCGAAAGGATGAGAGGAAGAAATCGGAACTCCAATGGAAGAAAAAAATCGAAGATGCTCCATTCAAAGAGCAAGTGAATTATGACAAGGAGAGCTTGCAAAGCTCATCAAGATCAACCAAGGAAGAAGAGAATGGCCTCATTGGCCAAGAGAAGAAATTGGGAGAGTTTTCTCCATCTAAGCAAGAGATTTTCAATGATCAACTTAATGAAGTTTGTGGTCTTTGGGACAACGAGTTTGAAGGGATTTTTAATCCTTACATTGGTAATGCCATCGATCAAGACCGACAACAAGGGCCAAGGTCTATTGAAGACCTCTACCATGATAATGAACAAGCTTTCGATTACTTTTTCAAGGTGTTGAGCAACATCAACAACACCTTGGACATGCCCCCTTGACATCTCATCAAGAATGAGAGTTTGGTGGAGTCCTCCCTAAACCACCACTTGTAAATATTCCTAACTCCCTAACTTACATTTCAATTTTTGTATTGCATTTTTTGTCATCTTTGGATTTTTATTTACTTTGATCAAGATAATTGTCATGTTTGAGAGAAGTGAGGGAGGGACTAACAATTTCAGTTGATGTGTGGTGCTTTACCTTAGTGTGGAGATGACAATTGCCTAGGCTATCCATGCCTTAGTAGTGCCCCCACAATGAAGAACACAAGATTTGAAGAAAGAATATAAGAATGGTAAGGGAAATGCATTGTGCACGGATGGAACTGAATCCGGGTAGAAGGGGAAGAATCCGAGCGGATTCAGAAGAATCCGCCCGTCTTCAGTAATCCGAGTGTACTGCAGAAAAGACGCCCGTCCTGAACTGAGCTGAATTTTGAAAATTTTTGATCGTGGATCGAATCGGGCGTCCGAGCAACAATCCGCCCGTCTTGAAGAATCCGCCGTCTTGAAAGAAAGACGTCCGTCTTTGCGGTGAGGAAAACAAGAAAAATTTCTGGATCGAAATCCGTCCGTCTTCTTGACCAAATCCGCCCGTCCCGCATCAAGAAAATCCGAGCGTCTTCTTATGAATCCGCCCGTCTTTAGGCGAGTTTTATACAACCTGAAAAGAGCGAGAATCCGCACGGATTGGGCAGAATCCGCACGGATTGCCCCCAGCGATTCGAAAATTTCGGTCTTTATAAAATCCCTCCCACCTTCCTTCATTCATTCATTCATTCATTCATAAACACTACCCACAACATCAAAACCCTCATCCTCTCCATCACAAAAACAAAATCCCTCAACAACATTCACCAAAATCAAATCAAATCATCCTTCTAACAACAAATCAATCACTCCTTCTTCAATACAAATCAAAACCAAGCACAAAATCTTCAACCTTTGAGTCGATTTTTGATTTCATAAAGGCAAAACCTTTCACCTTTAAATCGATTTGGGTATATTACAAATTGAAGATTTTTCATTCTTTTCTTGGTTAGTTCATCAATGGCAAGGACTAAGGGAGCAACAAAGGCAACAAAGGCACCAAAGGCTAAGGCACTCTCACAAAGGCAAAAGGCTCTTCAAACAAAGAAAGCATTGGCTATGGTGGTAGCAACACCAAACTTGGAAGTGCAACAACAACAACAACAACCTTCTATGGGAGCAACAACACCTTCTACTCCGGAAATCGATCAACTTTTGCATTATCCGGAGGTAACTTTTATTTTCGAAACCCATAGAAATACTTTTGCCAAGTTTGCTAGGAAATCAATTCAATCCACCAAATTTATATGTGAAGATACCTTAGAAAAATTGGGTGTTCTTGAGCAAACTAGAGCCTTTTTCAAAGCCATGGGGTTGAAGAAATTGTTTGAAACAAAGGAATTGACATATCCCTCCCTTACCTTGGAATTTTTGAGTTCTTTGAAAGTCACCAAAGTCGAGAATAGGGAGAATCTCGAGTTTCGTCTAGCTAATGTTAGTAGACGCATTTCCTTTAGGGAATTGAGTGAAATTTTGGGTCTTAGTGATGAACCGCGTTATTTTAAGAATTATGGAAAGTATGACCCCGAACCTCTTTGGGAGGCAATTTCCGGGAAGAAATTTGAGGACTTTCATGCGAGCCGTGCTCTTTTGGTCCACCATCCGGGCATAAGAGTATGGCACAAGGTCATGGGAAACACCATAATTGCTAGGAAAGATACCAACCATTTCACCAAACTTGATTTTATTCTCCTTGAATTGGCTTTGAACATTGGAAGAGTACACACCAAGCCTTACAATTCTTTGAGGCTCTTGGTAGATAGATGGCTCAACATTGATTGTGGGAAGAAGGGCAATACCGTTATTGTCAATGGCGGCCTAGTCACTATCCTAGCTAAGCACTTTGATCCTAACTTCAATAAGGATAACAAGTACAAAGCAAAGGAGGGTGGCCATCTTGTTGATTTGCATACTATGATACACAAGTACAAGTGGGTTGCCCATAACCCCCTTGACACTAAGTATGGATGGCTCACTAGTGAAGCTAGATCGTTCACCTTGCCTTCGAAGATTTGTCGTCTAAGCGTCCACCGGACCAATTATCTACTTCCCCTTTCTAAAGAGGCCGAGTATATTATTCAACAACAAAAGGGTGATCTTGAAACTCCCTCCTCTTCCATTGTCATACCACCTTACCCCTTTGAGTATGAAGAGTTCAAGCCGGAAGGAGTTGAAGCTAGAAATGATTATGTGACTCTTCTCATGCAAGCAATGCACAAGCAAGCCTTTGAAGATCGGAAAAATGCTTACTTGGCTCAATATCCACCCCTCCTACACTTAGCTAGGCAAGGACTGCTTGATCCATCTTGTCCTTTGCCTAGTTGGGCGGATAGAGAAGTCCTATTTCCGGGTGCATCTAGGGTCGTTTCGGGTGACAATGAGGTTGTTGGTAATGATGAAGAAGTTGATGATAACATTGATGAAGAAGCAAGTGAAGAAGGAGAAAAGGATGGCGAAGATGATGATGAGCAAGATGAGGAAGAAAGTGAAGAAGCAAATAACAAGGGAAGTGGCAATGTGGCCACTTCTAATGAGGAAAGTGATGGTGATAGCATGATGGAAGATTAGCAAGCCTTGGAGACTCCTACCCTCTCATGGTTTGTCTATTTCTCTCTTTGTTTTAATTATAATTTTGATCATTGTTGGAGTAGTCCTAGCACCATAGAGGACTCACACCTCGGTACCATTGAGGTGTTCTCATTTTATTGTTCCCATTTTCAAAATCCAAAATGACAAATTAGTTTCATGCATTGCATAGTGTGTGCATGAACTACACCCATTCTTGGACATTAGCAATAGTGTCTCACTCGGTTTGGGGAAGTTAATGCATACACAACGGGAGATAATCTAAACTATCCTCTCCGTCATAACAAAAACCATGCATCATGTAGTGTAACTTAGTGTAGATTGCATTTAGTGTAGAAATCATGCATCATCTTTGCATAATTTCCATCATTTTGGCCATTGAGGACAATGCCCATATTAGTGTGGGGATGGAAATTATAACATTTAACTCTTATTCAAAAATCCAAAAAAAATTGAAAAATTTCAAAAATCATAAAAATTGAAAAACCCAAAAACATGTTTATTTCCTTTTGTAGTCTTGTATATATTGTCTTGTATATATGGTGTTTGTTCTATCCTTGTTCACATTGATTGACTACGCCACATCCGAGACATGAGGATCATGAAGACCGCATGGTATAATCTTTCCAATCTCCTTTTTCCTCTTTATGTTAATGACTATGTGGGTTTATTTTGATTGATGCGGTATAACAATGTGAGCCTAGGACTTGCATTTAGTTTATATGTCATATTAGTTAATAGAATCACTTGCATTAGGATGTTTATATTAATTGCATCATGGCATGTAGTTGCATTTTAGAAATGTTTTGAAAAATGCCTAATTAGGAACTTTGACAAGAGCAACTAAGCCATTACAAATACTTGTTCAACTTAAGACTTTGCCTACTAGAATGGTTGTAAAACACCCTAGATAGTGTCATACTAGTGTCTTTTGACCCATGACCCAAAGCCTAGTCAAGGGTTTGCATGTGAGTCACCTATCCAACCCCGTGATGCGATGTGGACTTGGTTAACTTGTCTAGGTGACCTTGTTTGAGCTTGTGGTAAGGCAACCCAAAAATATTTTCTATCAATAAGCTTGAAGTGCTCATTTCAAAGAAATTTTGTCATGTGGAAGTAATGTAATGCCAAGGAAGCCTCAAATGTTATGAATTGTTGAAAGTTGAGAAATTTAAGTTGTTTTGATGGAGGCGTACCACTTCGATGTGCTTTGGTGCGGGATCCATTGAATTGGGCCCCCATACGGTTGTGAATTCGGCCGCCCAGAGACAGAGTGACTATCACCCCGAAAAGCTATTGTCTAGAGGTTAACCGGTTGCCTAATAAGCGATTGGCGAAAGCAAAGGACACTAGTCCGGAAGGGACAACCCCCATCTTAAATTTTTGAAATGTGAAAGTGAAATAAGGACATTTTTGAATACTAGTCATATCCACCCATTGTGAATAAAGATTTGAGCATTTCATTCCCAAAAAGCCTTTTTGTCAAGCCACTTGGTCGAGCTTGGGACGATCCATGACCTTTACTTTTGTAGAGAATTCGAGACTTGTCATGTCATATGCTACTAGCATCATAGGGATCATCATTCCACCACCATCCGATCGCTCTTGACGAAAGCATTTGGAAATTGAGGACGAAAGTAGTCTAGTTTAACACCATTTGGATGTGATTTGGTGCCATCCTCTTAGCCTTAGTAATTTGTTGAACTAGTATTTGTGAAGGATTACATGCTCTTAAATTTATTCCTCTTTAGTGCCTCCGCCACTTGATGAGGAAGTGGCTATTCTTTTTGTAGATGCATCCATTATGTGATTTTGTGTGCTTAATGTTTGGATGTGTCGCCATTTTGGCAAGACCCACCTTGCCTTGCAAGAAGGCATCCTACCTCATGGTTGTCTTGTTGTGAGTTGAAGGGGCGGAGTGAGACCCGCTAATTGTCTCATATCGGCTATTATTAGGATAGGTTAGTATTGGTCCTAGTCTTTGTCACCTCTTTACTCGGGACGAGCAAAGGTTCGGTTTGGGGATATTTGATGTGACCATAATTAGCGCATATTTAGCCCCCGAATTAGCCTTGTTCCCATGCTTTTTAGTGCATATTTGGGTCATTTCTTATCTTTAGTTCTTTGTTTTGCATATTCTTTGAGATTTTGATCCCTTGGTAGGAAAGGAGTAAGAATCTTGCATTTTCATGGCAAAACGAGACTAAATTGATCGAATTCAATGACCAAGCATCAAGGAGAGACAAGATTAGAAGACCTTTGTACATATTATAGTAGAAGAGCAATGTTGAGAAAGGATCCTTGAGTCCCCAAGGAAATCCCCAAGGAATTTATGAAGAAAAGGGAAGAAAAGAAGAAGATGTGTTGCTGAGTGACAATCCGTGCGGATTGTCACCAATCCGTCCGTCCCCCAGCTGCACAATCCGTGCGGCTTTGCTCGAATCCGCTCGGATTCCACCCCCACAATCCGCCCGGATTCCCTCGAATCCGCTTGGACCCCATCACCAGAATCCGCCCGTCCCGACCTTATTCCGCCTAGATTCCAGCACAGCGTGATTTCCTCTTCTCCAAGCTACGAAGAAAGAAGCCCTTCCTTCGAAAAATATCGGCTCCTCCTTGCTCAATCTAAAAAGTGTAATTACTAGTTTAGCCCTTAGTTAACCCTAATGCATCCTCCCTAATTTCCACTATAAATACCCCATTAGTCTAATTAGAGGAGAATGTTCTTCTTATCAATAATTAGAGTAGTTAATATCAATCAAATCTCTCTTTAGTATTGTAATCAACAATTAATCAAGTTCTAATACAAGTTTTATTTCCTCAATCTGTCTTTTGTTCATCCTTTATTTTGGGTAATTGAAGATTATTTGGGTTATTGTTGGGAGATTGACAACCTCTCAATCAAGCATTCAAGTACTTCTTTTATCTTTGCTTTATTATTGGAATCATTAGTAGGTATAATCTCTTAATCCCTTTTTAATTATTGTTAATTACTTTCATTTATTCATCATGTTTCATATTGTTGGTATGATTGACAACCTTGCTAGCATGATCAACATGATAATGAGTGAGTAGTCTCTTAGCTAGGGTTAAATGGGTGATTAGGGGAAACCAACATGGGGAATGATTCATGCTTAAATTAATATGCTTTCATGTTTTATTTGCTTGCTTGTTTTGATCTCAACTCATGCACATGTTATGTTTGATGAAATGCTAAGCCTATGAATCATTGCATTTACCACCATCACCTATCTTTTCAATGAGACTTGTAAGACATAACCCAACTCGAGTCTCATTAGACCATGCATGTTGTTGAGTAGGGAAGATTAAGTCGACTTGTAGATGTTGTACAATCTAATCGATTCGGCTCCGGGACCCAAACTTTCCTAGGATTGTAAGATATAACCCAACTCAATCCATCACAACAATAATTGCTTGCTTATAATTTGAGAACATGTTTGTATGATCATATCCCATGATTCCCCTATGATCCCATGACACCCTAGGGCTTTTAATCAATTGTTTACACCCCTTTAATTCATCTTGCTTGTTTATTTTCATTGCTATTTTAGTTTAGTGACCTTCTACATCAACCCAATTTGTGACACCTCTTAGACACCACTAGTTGCAATAGAAATCTCATTTCAACTCCCGTCCCTTGGGATCCGACCTTTACTTGCCTCTTTACTAATTGTAGAGTTGTTTGTGAAGTTATAAATTGTGTTTTGATTCACCCGTGACCCAACGACCACATCTTTAATTGTGAACACGAAACGGACCCGATCAAGAAAGCAGAGAAGGACTCCCGGCCCGGCCGGCCGGCAGCCGGTCCGGTCCACCGGCTGAGAGTCCCCCATGGGGTTGATGAAGATTTTTGAAGTAAAATTTACAGAAGGTTCCCAGCCGGTCAAGGATAGGCGGCCGGTTGATCGGCCCAGACTCCCTTCTCCGCATTTTTATCTTTCCTTTCTTTGTTTAACCTAATTATGAGAACACTATATATAGACCATCATAGTTTGTATTAGACACAATACCCTAGATCTGAAATTATTTCCTAATTTATGTTAAGCTTTCCTTAATCAAACTTTAATCTTTCCTTAATTAGGCCTTAATTACTCTATAAATTAGTTTAGTTCTACTTTAGTTGGATTCTTTACATTTAGTATTTGGGTTGTAATTGAGGATTTTCAAGGATTTCTTCTATAACCAATCCAAAGTTATACTCTTTCCATATTGTTGGTATAATTCTTTTCCTAATTTCATTTTGTTTTGGTTTGTTTACATTTCAATTTCATATTAATTGTTGTTTGAATTAGCATGATGTTTGTTGCTATGTTTACATTATCCACTTAATTTATTTACGTGTTCCTTGTTAGTATGTGTGAGTAGTCTCTTGTAGGGTTTTTGGGGGATCTTGAGTAGGGGTTTGGATGATGATATTGAGTAGTTAACATATGGTTTTGGGTAAAATATTTGGTATTCATACACATGCACATGTAGTGTATGATGTAATGTTTGTGTGAAAACTCAAGTCTTTCATTGTTGTATGCTTGATATTTCTTTACATGAGAATGCAAAGGGATGTTTGATAGTATGTTTGTGAAGGATTAAGACACAAAGTGAAGATTTTGTGTTTGACTTTAGGAAAGACTAAGTAATTAGTGTTTAAACCTAGACCGAATCACTACCCATTACTTGTTGACCCCATAATCTTGTCCACCTTACTTGGGTGAACCCAAAGACTCTACCTTTTTTTATCATATTTGTTAAAACTCATTTTATTTATCGTATTTGCTTTCTTAGTTTGCATTAGCTTACACTTTTAGTCAATAGTTAAACAATCACTTTCGTTTATTAGGCTAAACTTCGATTCCAACGAGCTAAGTACAAATCCCCGCCATCTTTGTGATCAACACCCGATTTATACTACTTAAATTGGGTTACTTTATAAATTTTTTTTGATAAGGGAATGACGACAAATCTCTTTATCAAAATGGCCTTGTTGCCGGGGATGGCGTTATGTTGTACTTAGTTAGTTAGAGTCTTAGGATTAGTCTTAATATAGTTGTTTGTTTATTTGAGTAGTGACTTGTTTCCTTGTAGAGTGTTTGTGTTATTGTTAATCCCTAGTGCCTAAAAACACTAGGAGACTATCGGTTTATCGAGTTTCATGCTTAGGAGGAACAATCACGCCTTGCTTCACAATTCCGACACCGAAAGGCTTTTCTGAGCTTTACGGACTAGGACAATAGCATGGGCACGAGACTCCGCTCAAGCAACCTTGAACCAAGCAACCATATCCACCCAATCTCACCTTGAAACCACCACTCAAGAGCAAACAAATGAATTTATGGATCGGACTCCGAAAGGCTTTTTGTAATCCTAGAGACTCCGCTCAAGCCTTCAACAGTTCAACTAGGGGTGGACCGGACCGGTCCGGACCGGGTTTGGATTGAAACCGGAATCGACAAAAATTATGGACCGGGACCGGACCGGATTACAAAAATTCCGGACCGGAAAAATTTCGGTCCAAGACCGGACCGGACGGGTCGGACCGGAATTTGACATAATATACCCAATTTTTCAAATTCCGGTCCATTGATTGGATCAAACCGGTTGGACCGGATTATAATATATTTTCAAGGAAAAAAAACACTAAATCCGTTCTTTCCGGTCCAAGCGGGTCCGAATCATAAAAATCCGGTCCCGAACCGAAAACAGAAATCTTAGAAAATGGTGGACCGGAGACCGGACCGAATTTTGCCCACCCCTACCTTCAACAACTCCAGTAAGCCTCCTAGACCACCCTTCAACAACAATCAAAACACCTATAACCTGAATTGAAACTATCACCATCCGGGAATGAAGAACCACCCTTACATGAGATATAAGCGCACCAATATCAAAAATCCACCACCACAACCCCAATTGCAAAACACGGGATTCACTAAACCAAGGGGTGGTGGATTTAATTCAAGGAACAATAATAGCAATAACTAAGGGTATCAAGATTCCGGGTACAACAAAGGTAATCAAGGGAATCAAGGTTTTTAACAAGGTCAACATGGGTACAACCAAGGGAATCAACAATGGAATCAAGGATTTCAACAAGGAGGGTTTCAACAAGGCTACCAAGGTTTTAACCAAGGGTATCAAGACCCGAGTTTCAATCAAAATAAACAAGGGAACCAAGGGTAAAACCGAGGTTTTAACCAAGGCCAAGGTTCGAATTACAATAATCAAGGGTCTAGAGGAAATAATCAATGACACCATAACAACAACCAAGGTCCAAATAACCGCTATGATTATGGACTTGTTCAAGACCTCCCTTATGAGGAGGAAATGGGTAAGGAATCTGGTGAGTAAATTCTTGTGCAACCTCCAACAAAGGTAACAACCAATCCATCATCTCCCAAGGTATCTTCCAACTCACAACTTGTCACTAATATACCCTATCCTTCTAGAGCCATAAGGTCTAGGGAGAATTTCAAGTATACCAAATTTTGTAAAATGTTAGACAAACTTGAAGTTACTCTCCCTTTTACCGAGGTGATTTTAAACATGTCAACTTATGCAAAGTTTCTAAAAGGTGTTTTGTCAAAGAAGAGAACCTTAGGTAACCAAGAATTAGTGGCATTGGCCGAGGATTGTAGTGTGATCTTGATGAACAAAATGGCTATCAAGCTTGGTGACCCGGGGAGTTTCTCTATCCCATGCATAATGGGTAATGTTCAAATATCAAGGGCCTTATGTGATCTAGGGGCTAGTGTTAATGTGTTGCCTCTAAACATTGCAAAGAAAATTGGAATGAATGAATTGTTGCCCACCAACATGACCCTTCTATTAGCGGATAGATATATCAAACGCCACATGGGGGTGCTTGAAGATGTACCCGTTAAAGTGGGCGAATATTATATCCCTTCCGGCTTCGATGTCCTTGATACTCCGGAGGATAGACATACTCCCAATATCCTAGGTAGACCATTCTTGGATACCGGAGAAGTGTTGATTGATGTAAGGAACGGGAGGCTATATTTTAGAATTGAAGGTGACGTTGTCGAGTTTAATTTGCCTAATCTTGTGAATA
Organism: Silene latifolia; assembly: GCF_048544455.1. Taxonomy (NCBI): domain Eukaryota; kingdom Viridiplantae; phylum Streptophyta; class Magnoliopsida; order Caryophyllales; family Caryophyllaceae; genus Silene; species Silene latifolia. Next base: position 125,431,580 of record NC_133537.1, read on the forward strand.
AGCCAATGCTAGATCAAGCTTGCACATTTGAGATTATTGATGAGGTTGTTGAAGAAGTGACTAAAGAAGAAGCAGAATTTGAAGAGGCCTTCCAAATTTCCATCCGTGATGAAGAGATGGACGAGAATCTTGATATTGATGATGATGATGAAGTGATCAACAAGCTTGAGGGATTGGTCCCTCCTAAGGTACAACTCAAATATTTTTCCCCTTCACTTAAGTATGCTTTCTTGGGTGAGGGAGAGCCTTATCCGGTGATCATTAATGCTAGCCTTAATGAGGTTCAAGAGAACAAACTTTTTAAGGTCCTCAAGATTCATAGATAGGCCTTGGGGTATAGCATTGATGACATCAAGAGATTGAGTCCAAGCTTTTGCATGCATAGAATTATTCTTGAGGAGGGAAGTAAACCCACGATCCAAGGTCTAAGGAGATTAAATTCAAACATGGCAAAGGTTGTCAAAAATGACGTTTTGAAATTGCTAGAGGCGGGTATAATCTACCAAATCACGGATTGTTGATGGGTAAGTCCCATCCATATGGTCCCCAAGAAAGGAGGGGTGACCATGGTAGAACAAGAGGATGAAACTTACCTATCTACCCGTCCGGTGAACGGGTGGCGGATGTGCATAGACTACCGGAAGTTGAATGCCGCCACCCTCAAAGTCCATTTCCCAATCCCACTTATAGACCAAATGTTGGAGAAATTGGCGTGACTTGCATATTATTGTTTCTTTGATGGTTACTCTGGATTTTTTTTCCAAATACTCATTCACCTGGAGGACCAAGAGAAAACAACTTTTACATGTCCCATAGTAGTCTATGCTTATAGGAGAATGCAATTCGGGTTGTGTAATGCACCTGACACCTTTCAAAGGTGCGTGATGGCTATCTTTGCCGATTTCTTAGAGAATAGTATGGAGGTCTTCATGGACGACTTTAGTGTCCATGAATAGTCATTTGATCATGGTCTAGTTAATTTGTCTAATGTCGTGAGGCGATGTGAGGAGCACAACTTAGTCCTTAATTGGGAAAGATGCCATTTTATGCTGGAGGAGGGAGTTGTGCTTGGTCATAACATATCTAAGAGGGGAATAGAAGTTCACGGAGTCAAGGTGGCGGTAATAGAGAACTTGTCACCCCCTACAAATGTGAAAGGGGTGAGAAGCGTTCTTGCCCACGCCGGTTTCTATAGATGGTTCATCAAAAAATTTTCAAAGATTGCAAAACCGTTGACTTCACTTCTCCTAAAGGATGCCCCATTTGTATTTGATCAACTTTGCCTTGAGTCGTTTAATAGGTTGAAGCTAGAACTTGTGACAACTCCCATCATCCGTACAACGGATTGTAGCCTCCCCTTTGAAGTTATTTGTGACGCATCCGACTACGCCCTGGGGCAGTTCATGGCCAAGTGATAGAAAAGAAGCATCATGTGATCTACTACTCTAGTAAAAGCCTCTACCAAGCCCAATGCAACTACTCGGTCACCGAGAAGGAAATGCTAGATATTGTTCACGCTATTGAGAAATTTAGGCCTTATCTTGTTGGGTCTAAAGTAGTTGTCTATATCGATCACACCGCACTACGACAATTGATGGCCAAGAACGATGCCAAGCAAAGACCCTTGAGGTGGGTGCTATTACTTTAAGAGTTTGATCTTGAGATCAAAGACAAAGCGGGTGCCGAAAACGTTGTAGACGAATACTTGTTTATGCTAACTATTGAGGATCATGGTAAGAAAGATGAGAGTGGGCCAATCAATGAATGGTTTAGAGATGATGGCTTGATGTAAGTGAGTGGAAGAGTGCCATTGTTTGTGGACTTGTAAAATTACTTGGTTAGTGGATTTATTCCGGATGAACTTGATGATAGAGAGAGAAGAAAGTTGAAGCATGATGCAAAAAAGTATTTTTCGGATGACCCGTACTTGTTCAGGAAATGTGGTGATGAGATGTTTAGAAGATGCATTTCGAAAGAATAAGGCATGGAAATTGTTGATAGACTTCATAACTCGGCCTATGGTGGTCACCTAGCAACCTCAAGAACCCTTGCTAAGGTGCTACAAGGCGGATTCTTTTGACCTTCAATGTTCAAGGACATACACTATTTGGTGAAATCTTGTGATGCTTGTCAAAGGACCGGAAACATTGGGAAAAGAAATGAAATTCCACTCAACAACATTCTAGAAGTTGAGTTGTTTGATTGCTGGGGAATAGACTTCATGAGGCCATTCCCAACTCTTGTTGGAATGAGTATATATTGGTGGCGGTTGACTACGTCTCCAAGTGGATAGAAGAGGTGGCATCCCCAACCAACGACTCAAAAGTGGTGATAAAATTGTTCAAGAGTACTACCTTTCCAAGGTTCGGGACTCCAAGAGTTGTTATAAGTGATGGAGGGTCCCATTTATGAAACAACACTTTCAAGACCTTGTTGGTCTCACATGGGGTGACACATAAGACCGCCTTTGCCTACCACCCTCAAATGAGTGGGCAAGTGGAGGCTTCTAATCATTAAATCAAAGAAATATTGGAGAAGGTTGCCAACAAGAGTCGAAACGATTGGTCTCAAAAGCTCCCCGACGTCCTCTGGGCTCTAAGGATGGCATACAAAACACCGATTGTCACAACGCCAAACAAGCTTGTGTATGGTAAAGCTTGACAATTACCTGTCGAACTAGAGCACAAAGCATGGTGGGCTCTAAAGGAAATGAACTTTGACATAGACATTGCCGCCGAGAAGAGATTTCTACAAATGAGTGAATTGGAAGAATTGAGATTGGAAGCTTATGAAAGTTCAAGGATCTATAAGGATCAAACGAAGAAATGGCATGATGCCAAGATTGTTGACAAGAATATAAGTGTGGGAGGCTTAGTGCTCCTATTCAATCCCAAGATAAAAGTGTTCCCGTGAAAGCTACGTTGTAGGTGGTCGGGACCTTTCAAAGTGATGGACATTCCACCTTATTGCGCGTTTGAGCTTTGGAGCGAAGAAAGTGGAAGCTTCAAAGTAAACTGTCAAAGAGTGAAAAGATATTACCAAGGAGACGGTAGAGGAACCATTGAAGTACTCTACCTCGGGGATCCACTTCCCGAGGAGGAATCGGTTTGAAAACAATCCCGAGTGATAGGTTTGGTGGAATCTCGAGTGATACCACCAATTTGTAATTATTGCATTCATTTTAGTGTAGTTGCATAGTAGATGCATGGGTTGATGGGGATTATTGTCACTTGGAGTCGGGTATGAGCGGAAAAGGAGTTTTTGGAGGAGTTTCTTGTTGGTTTAATGTGTCTGGGAGAATTGAAATATGAGTCTGGGAGCATACTTGGTCAAAATTCTATGCTTGAAATGGATGATATATACAAGAGGGTTTGAAGCCTGTGGACAGGCGGCCTGTCTAGGACAGGCGGCCTGTCTAGGACAGGCTCAGAACCCGCTAGAACTCTTGTGCATTTACAAGAGCTTAAGACTTGTGAATGTTTTGAGAAAATGAAAAAATGGACTCCCAGCCGGTTCATCGACGGACGGCCCATGACCAGCAGGGAAACCACTAGAAGTTTGGGTGAAAATATTTGTGGAAAACACAAAGAAGGACTCCCAGCCGGTCGCCGGCAGCTGGTCCACCGGCTGAGACTCACAAAACACTTGAAACATTTTGTGAGAATAGGGAGAAAGGACTCCCAGCCGGTCGACGCCGGTCCACCGGCTAAGAGTCTCATTTTCTACTTAAAAAAAATTTCAAAAAAATGATAGGGGTGGGAGCCGGTCCACCGGCGGCTTTTCCAGGAGTGGCACAAAGCTCACTGATTCAAGGTTAAAATTTTTCGAAAAATCCCAAATTTATCAAGGGATCTGAGATGGTAGGCCGGCGGCCGGTCCCAGACCGGCTCAGACTCCTTTTCACGGCTCCTATATACCAATTTTCACCACTCATTTTCTCACCACTTTCTCTCTCTCTCTCTCTCTCTCTCTCTCTCTCTCTCTCTCTAAAATACTCAAACACAAACACCATTTCCTGTACTCCAACTCCATTTTCATTCATCAAATAACTCACCAAATCATCATTTTTAAGCCTTTAAATTACCTCCTAACCATATAATATCATACTAAGACCCATTTTTCTACATCAAAACACCCAAAAAATTCAAAAATCAACATTTTCAAAATTAGGGTTTGGAAAATCCGAGAATACATACACCATCATTTTTCGGGTTCGATTTCAACTCTAAGATTGTTTAATTAAGGTTTAATTCTTCCTTTTAAGCCTTTTGGTGAAGAACTTGGGTTAATTTTTGGGTTCAAGAGAAGGAAAATCAACTTGTTGAGGCATGACGCCGAGTAAAAGAGCAAGAGCCGAGGCTAGTGGAAGTGGAAACGCGATTGAGGTGGACCTGATCTTCCCGGAGGTCGTCTTCATTTCCGAAACACATAAGGTCAAATTTAAACACCTTAAAGTTAGTCAAATTACTCCAACTAGATTTATTTGGTGGAATACCTTGAGGAGACTTGGTTGGGATGCCGATTGTGAAAACATGTTTAAGAGGTCGGGATGGTACTATTTATAACATGCACCGTCAAACTTTTGCCCGGATAACCCTTGAGTTCCTTTACTCACTTGAGGTTGAGAAAATAAGAACACTAGTAAGATAACCGGTATATCTTTCCGGGTGATGAATAAAACTGTCAATATGACCCTTTAAAGATTTGTAAAGATTTTTGGCTTAACTTGTATGAAAAATCATGCACCTCCGAAGAGGTTTAGTCAAAGATAATTGTGGAGGGCAATTTCAGGTGAGGATTTCGAAGATGAGCCCAAAATGAAGGAAAACCACATTGATAGCCCAATCATCCGAATGTGGCACTGTTCTATGGGGTGAACCGTCTTTTGGAGGCATGAGCCTCATAATATGCACGCCGATGAGCTATATATCCTTGGGAGCTGCTTGAGAATGCAACCCGCCAATTTCAAATAAACATTGCACAATTTATGGTTCTCCACTTGCAAAAGATTAGAAACAATATCCGGAACAATTCACCTATTATGGCAGGGGGTTTGATCACCCAATTTGCTCGGGAAACGGTGGGGTTTGTGGAGTCGAGGCACACATCGGTCGAAGGATTCGCAACTATTGATACCCGTATCCGTCGATATTAGAATTTACAGAAATCCCGACCAACATGTTGACCCTAGGTCTTGATGGGTTTTGAAGCATGTCAAGTTAACGTTTTATTTCTAAGCAATTTTATTTTACGCTTTTATGAGCTTGGTATGTTTTGTAGTGTTTATTATTTAGGTACTCAAGCTTGATTCAAGAGAAGCGTATTATGAAGATGATCAATGTAAAAATGTAACATCTATGAGATCGTCATGAAGTCCTAGAATTAGGTTAAGGACATATCATGTAAAAGAGTATCTTAGAACTATGCAAAAAGTAAAACTGATCTTGAGGGAACAGTGTCCTCAGTCGAGGGAACGACTACATCAAGTTCTGAAGAACTCTGCTATATCTTCATGAAACGGTATCCTCGGTTAAGGAGACTGTATCGTCAGGACCGCAGTAAGTTCGGATTTTAATTATTTTCTAATACTCGTTTTATTATATGGAATCTTTGCTAGGATTAAATTTAGACTTGTATATCTTTTGAAGAAAGATTTTGGTATATCTTGTTTACAAGATATTATGAAATCTCTCAACATAAAGATATATTAAGATTTAATATTGTGTAAAATATTTTATTTTTCTTTAAAACAATTAACCGAATTTTGTTAAAGATTTTAGTTAATCTTTTTCGGTTATTCTTTTATAAAATACGGCTTGTATTTTGTTCATTTAAAATCTATCTTTGGCCAAGATATTTTGAGAATGGTTATCTTTTGTTATTTTATGAAAAACCTAGATTTGAAGTGTGCATAAAAAAACACACGAGAAACCCTAATTCGAAAGGTTTATGGTGTTTACTCGTGTGTGCCTCAATATAAATGCACATCTAAAACTTGAAATCTACACACACGACTTATACGAACTTTTTTGATTAAATTGATATTTTGCAAAATCATTTCCGCTGCTTTAAGCTTTGTTCTTAATCGTTCATTTTGAAAAATTGCTTTTGAAAGTTGAAGTCCTTAAACTACGTACTTTTCATGTCAAAAGTTTATGTTTTAATAGTGCATAGTTTTACAATCCTCTACTAGACAATTGATTGTATTGTTTTAGATTCGATTGTATTTCATATTTAAATTTTGTAAGCTTGACATCTTACGCACCGTAGGCTTAACATCCTACAAACACGAAGGCTTAACATCATTTACAAATCGAGAGCTTCACATCTCTCACACACCGAAGGTTTAACATCCTTCATTAGCACGATTAGACTTAGTTGTGGGGGTTAATTGTTTATTGTACGCTAGACCGGATTAGGCGCTCGTGATAAACAATTAATAAAATGGGGTGGACGTAGGCTTTTCAATTGGCGCTCGTGAATAGAAGGTGAAATGCAAACAAATGAAGAATATTTGTTAGTGGGACTTGCCAAACCACATGTGATGACTATCATCTTCAAAAGTGGCGGCATATGTGTAGTTATCGGGTCCATTTCAACTTCCGATATTTGTCCCACAAATGCTTATAAGTCGTATATTTAATTATCTTATATAATTAAATATTAATTTAACTATTCAGCACTTAAATAATACTTCCTCCACACACCCATTTTCACCCCATTACATTAAAATATACCTCACATATAATAGAGAAATGGGGTGAAAACTTATGTGTGGAGGGCGTATAAATTGACAAATAATGTTCACCCAACTTTTAAGTATAATTAAACCATTTTATCAATATAAAATGTGTCCCCATAAAACTCTATTAGCTAAATTTACAACCTCTTGTAAATTTAATTAGCTAATTACCTCCACCTCAAACTTAATAAACTCATCGTATTAAAAATAATACTTTATCAGTAAATAATACTAATTTAGTCAATTAACTATTAATTACTAATTTTTTTATCTCATTTAATCATATTAACAAGATATAATATTTATTATTCAATTATCACATAATATGATAATAAATACTTCCTCCATTCAACTCCAATCTACCTATTTCACTTTTGTACACTATTCACAATTGTGTATTCAATTTCGATTTTCTCTCGATACGTAAGTGGAAATATATTCATGTGAGATCTTGTTTGATTCGTCTTTACGAGTACATTAAAAATATCTAACTTTTACAATTTTTGCAAATACGTAGCTAATGATATTTAGCGCGTAAAACACGCGTTGGCAAACGTGAAAAAAGAAAGTGGTAGTGTGGAGTTGAATGGAGGAAGTATACTTTAAAACTCACATGACTAACCATTAGTAAATATATATATTTTAAGGAACTAATTATCTAAATAATTAGATTTACATTTGGGCTCCATCCTATAGGTGTGACCTCAAGGGATCATCAAGGGATCAACTGATCACCGCCTTCATACGACAGTAACGTCAAACTCTAGTCAGTCGAGCGTTCGATTTACGTTAATCAGTTGACAAATAAAATATTATTTCCCTGATATTCCTTTTACGAGATTTATTATGTAGACGTACTATTGAGGGGGACACTTCTCCAAAAATCTCCCACTTGTCCGACATAAGTATGCGCTACCAATTCTCTTGTCCGTTAAATCTCCCACTCAATGCAAGATGTCTTTCAGGTCGTTCTTGCACATGATCATATCATATAGTGTTTTCCTCGATCAGGAGAATGACTATCTGACCGGATAATCTACAATTGTTCTCATCCGAGCGTGGCCACGCATTTTCAGTCACCTCTCCTCGAGTGGCCTTGAGATAATAAACCCTGGCGAGGGTGGACAATCCTGTTGACCTATTTTCTTCGTTTGATATAGATCACAATGACCCAGAAGAAGTCCTTCAGCCTCCTTTTACGGTGCGACCTAGGACGAAAACCAAAGCCACCGAAAAACCGTACCAACTCTGACAAATAGTCACCAGTCAAAAGAATTGACTCGAAGGAATAAATAGAAATCCTTGCCACGACCAGGCAACATTAAGGACTCTATAAATTTTCACTGTCCGACAAAATGTCTCTACATTCTGCCTATGTAATCGACTAGTCATCTCTATGACTCTATGCTGGTTGAACTCACCATCAATCGACTTACAATCTAGTGACTCCGAGACGTCACCTCATTAAGCAACTAGGGACAAAATACAATGTTAATCTAGTTCACTTGAAAGGTTCAACGTTGTCCCACAACCTTTTCAGATTTAACAAAGTAATAAATAATATCCAGTATATACTAAATATATAAGAGTTTAGAAGAACTCAAACGATAAATGCGATTATCATATATGTAAAAATTGATACACTATCAGATTATTACATATCATATAATCTACAACAATTCAATTATCATGTTTCAACCACATTGAAACGATATGACTATCATGTTTAGCCTTCAACAAGCTCTGGTTTAAAATCAATGACACTTCATCTGATTAAACCAACAAATTGCTATTTCCCTTTGTTCCACATGACTCATATTACATGTAACACAATTAAGTACATATCTAGACTTAACTCTAGACTAGGTCACCCAAGCCATAAAATAGCTCCCACTGTCGTCAAAGTATATTAGGATAGGATATGTGGCTGCAGAAACTATTTTTTGTCCCTGCATTACCGCCAAATCAAAGCTACTTCCTTTTGTAACATCAAATATTACAATGTACTCAGCTTCCGTTGTAAAATCCGCAATGTATGACTACATGAGACTCTTCCAACAGATTAACTCCTCATAGCCAGTACGGGATTCCAAACAATCCTTATGTGTTTTAGAAATATGGTATATGTGTAACTGTTTACACAAACTTCAACTAGCATTCGTGTAACTCCTTACACAAATCAAATAAATTTAAAACACTTAACTTTACATCCTTATTTCTTCTCAAGTACTAAAGGATAATCGATCTAGCTATTAAGTGACCTTCACTTAACTTCGATTAATAACAACTCGTAATACTCAAAGCATATGAATTGTTATGACAATAATACACCATAGCGTATTAAATTAATCGCGCAGCGGAAGCAGTTGGAATCAATTCTAATGAGTTCAATTTGTTTGAACCAGCCAAGAATCTCATCTATATAAGACTCCCGATAAAACGCCTATATCCCTCCTTGATTTATCTCTATAAATCCGGATACTTAAGATGTATTAATATTCTCCTAAGTCTTTCATCATTCCAAATGATTAATATGTCAACAACCATGAAAGACTCATAAGACCACCATACTCCCACTAAATTTCATGTATAAACATAATTCCTCGACATCTCGAGAAATGTTTTATAACATGATCAAACATACATTCCAACTCCATGATGCTCTCTCAAGAATTCTTTTTAAGTTAGCTACAAATCTTATGATTGTAAGGATCTACAAAACCCATAAGACGTATCAAATACATTTCCTCTTCTAGAATCTAATTCAAGAAGATGGTTTTGTCATCCTATTGTCAAATCATACAATTATGAAATACAACAATTGCCAGTATAATCCGAGTTCATCAAAGCATTGCAACTGGTGCAAACCCTTTGTCACCAATCAAACTTTGAAAACATCTTTATGTTTTATCCAAGTCAATTACACTGAGGAGGTCTAACTTCTTCATGTAAATATACCAGTTCATTTACTGACAATTACACTTGGAGCCCAACTCAGATCAAGATGGTTTCAGGCCATTGCATAGAGTTGAAACAAGACACAATCCTTTTGTAAGTTACAGGTTTCGTCACTTTCTAAAAGTAATACTATGTCATCACCCCTGATGAGTGATTAATTTAACCTAGACTCATAGATTCCAAAGAAACAAACACACAAGGAGGAAACATTTTTCTTGCTTCATTTGCGGCTCTTCAACATTTTCTCCCACTCTGTTTTTTAGAAATAAACTGTTTTTATAAAAAGAGAGCATCACGAGCCACAAACACTTTGTTCTCATGACTATGTAGGATAAGTTAACACATATTTTCTTTCGGACAACTTACAAATTAGGTACTCTACCTCTCCATATCTAATACGAAGTGAATGCGATTGTTTGAATGGTACTTTGATTTAGTGGGAAAAAGAAAATAGCAGACAAAATAGAAAGACCCCAATTGAAAAATCAAGTGGCTCAATAAAACTTGACAAAGATCAAACCATATCGTAAAGGTTCAATATCTCCTTCCAACCACACCTTATCAAATAATTTGTGTTAGGGAAAGTTAACTTGTGATACTATATCATACTTATTTTGGTGGAAAAACAAAAGCCATTACTTAGTTATTTCTTTCCACGACCGGATCGTGAAACTTTTATCTTATAATCTTATTGGTTATCACATTTACTTTAAAAACTCTTTGAACTCATCAAAGGTTTCTCTTTATATCTCGTTTAGTAGATATACCAGTATCCACCTAAATCGATGATAAAAGAAAAGAAGTAATTATAACCTACTCTGGTTGAGATTGTTATTCGACCATACACACATCCACATGTGATTAGGATTAATAACTCACATGCTCGATCTCCTTTTCAACAAAAAAAAAGGCACAAGTCATCTTGCTTTGAATACAAGATTCGCATATATCATAAGATTCATAATCAAATGATTCATGGAGAACTAGGTAACACTAGTCTACGAATGCGTTTTCAATCCAGAACTAAGATTTGATCGGGGTCACCAAAATAATTTGAACCTTTTATATTCTATATGATATATAAATTTATCTAGTTTAGGTCAAGAATAACCAATGATTGGATTGGTATAGCCATAGATCAAATCATGGCATATTAAGGCACAACATTTGTTTATATCATAAGAGTGAAACCCTATGTGTCTTACATAAAACTTTTATTATAGCACAATTATAAACCCAAAAACTAGATTAAGTACATAATAACATTTATATGTCTCATAATGAAATGACAACTACTCTAGTTCCATTTCCTATGTGAAGGTTGACATTAGTTTAAGGCTAATCGTCACACGATTATCATCCCATGTACCAAAAACAATTATAATAACCACTATCGATATCAAATATTGATGAAGTGGTACAAGTATAACTAGTGTCAATCATATAGATATCTAGAGAATAAGGAATCTTTTAGGTGTCACACACCCAACTTTCTTATTCTCCAAAAAGTTAGGGGTATTATCTCTACTAATGTCACACATATTTAAAATAGCAACAAATTTGGTCTGGATTAGCATCGCACAAAGATTTGGTGTTGCTATTCATAATAGCTTAACATTAACCTTTGCCATGAGCCAATACCTTAACCAAACTAAAAACCTTCTTGAACCTCGTCCTAATCTTAACTATTAAGATATATACATCCCTCTTAGAGCTCCCACTCACTTCTAAGAAACTTTATGAAGTGAATGTGGTAATTGGTTAATCATGATTTCAAACAAATCATATTACGCTTTCCAACATTTTTACGTACTCAAACAATTTAAGTATGTGTAACCATTTATCTCATGAGCAATAAGATTGAAGCATCGTTGTTGTAAATAAAATGATATTGCAAAATCAACACACGTTTGACAAGCAAATATCCCGTTTATACTCTTCACAAGAGACCCTTACAACGAACAATATGAGGATCAAAAGAATTGCAAATTTGTCATTAGCTATGGTTGTAAAACGGAGAAAAGTTGAATAATCGAAAATTTAAATTACCGTATACTCTTAGAAAACTATTTTCATGCATAACGGATTATAGATTCTATAGATTAAGGAGCAAATTGAATACTAGCCATTGCGCGATATAAAATAGTAAAAACGGAGTAATCGGGAAATTTAACATTCATCATAAATAAATACTTGAAAAACAATTTTATCAAGTTAAATACGCATTTATATAATGATCTCATACCTAAATTATATAAATGATCCCGAGATCCGTCTCTAAATAAACCTCGGCCCGGTGACGCCAGACATACTAGATTTAAATAAATTCGGTGAGTCAACCCTTTGACTGATTCAACATTTAGAACTCTCGGTCGACAGATTTCAAGTAAATCCATCTCCTAGCCCTGGAACACAAAACTGGGCCCAGTGAAGCCAGACATACCAATCTTGCAATTCCGTTGAGTCCAACCAACTTTTACGCGTAATAACATTTATTACCCTAACTACCCGACGTAAAAAGGGAACACCACGGTGAGCCGTACCTGCCCCCTAATGAAGAAGGGATTCATAGGTGTTACTAATTGGGAGGGCTAGCCTCAATATTTAAACAATGTGAGAGATCTTGTCAATTTTTTTTATCAATTCCCTTTAAGTGAACTAAATCGGCTAATTCTCGATAATTTTAATTGACAACAGTCGTAAAACAAATAAAATGCATGTAATGTCGATTTGGCATGAATGCATAAACAAAATACATGTAAAAGACAATTTCTAGTATGGCCTCCTAAACTAGTTAATCTAATTAATTATTACAACTTCGGAAACCAAGTACTTGGTCCCTTGAACTTCATTGGAATGCCTTCCAATATAGCTTGGTCTTTTGGAAACTCCAGTCTTCATCGGAACTCCTTTCCGAAAGGCAGCGTCTTTAGGACCCCGCCAGTCTTCGTAATAAATAATTATAAGTATAAAAAAATGAATTACATAGCAATTCCTATTATACATTTGTAAAATAAAAATAAAAATAAAAATATTATTATTACAAGACGGCGATACGTGATCGCATTTAATTACAAACCAAACCGATATTCCCATACATTTCGGGTAATACCGATTTCTAACTAAAGCCATACTAGACAAATTGCATTAATAAATTACATAAAATTGAATGACATTCATTTAAATAAAATTCAAAATAAAAACCATATTTAAACATGCTCTAATATGCAAAATTGCCCTATAAACCATCATATTGATATTAAGCTCGTAATTTTGGTTAATTAAGGGATTTTTAACCATTAAAAATCACAAATTAGTACTTAAATCAAATTTAAGCACAAGATGGCTTCCCAACCTGTTTTGACACTGAAAAATTAGTCTTCACTAATTTCTTGATGATTTTATACCTTTTATGAAAAATTGCTAATTAAAAACATATTTAATCATAACTTTTATGAAATAAATCCAAACAAAATAATAAAATCATGAAAATTTTAAAAATAAATGTTTTATTTATACTGGAACATTTCCAGAAACTCAAAATTTCAAAAATTTTGTCCTTAAATTTATTTTGTATCAAATACACAATTTTAAACACGATTTTCGCAACTTTTACGATATAATTATATATTAAATATAAAAATTCGAAAAAATACCAAATAAATTTTTTTAATATTCTGGAACATTTTCAATAACCTGAAAATGTAAAAAAATTTACCAAAAAGATTCGATTAAAATTTGAGAAAATTATGGTTACATATTATCGATTTTATCGCATAAAAACCAATAAAAATGCAAAAAAAAAATCAAATTAATTTTATAAGTTTACATAAAAAGTATACTACATGAAAGTAACCTTAGATAAATTTCTCCTGCCAAAAATTACTCCCTCCATTCAACTCCACTTTACAAGTATTCTATTTCAGTCCATTCAACTCCACTTTACAGGTTTCCTTATTTGGACATGTAAAAGACCTTTTTATCCTTATTGAAAATCTATATTTATAAAAAATGTCATTCATACCCCACACAAATCCACCATAAAACTCACCTTTATATTTTTTTAATATCTTTAACCCCACCATTCCCTTTCCCTATGTACTTTTAATAGTTTTTTTAATCCGTTTCTTAATACCCACGCAAAAAGCATAGTTGCAAAGTGGAGTTGAATGGAGGGAGTATATTTTAACAATTTTTAATCAATATAATCACAGTTTTTTGATATTTAACTATTAAAAATCAATAATCATGCAAAATTAATCAAATTAATTTTATAATTTTTACTTACTCTAAGTAATCCATGCATATATGAATATATTAAAAAATCATGGCCAGAATTAACATGCGACAATTTTTAGTTAACTATTAACCAATTTGATGCATATTAAGAGGGTCTTAAGACGAAAAAAATCTACTAATTAGCAATAAAATTCTGTAATTAATAAAATTTGACCAAAACTATTTTTTAGGTAAGAATTTATACATGCAACAAAAATTTGCATGCCAAACAAATTTTGTACACAAAAATTACGATTTTATAAAGTCATCTTATAACTCGATAAAATTGTCGAAAATCGACATGCATACAACGACTAAGCTCTGATACCACTTGAAGGTGCTAGACCCCTAATTAGACTTTCTAATTAGTAACTAAATTATATGTTAATTTAGTTTAAGCATGATCTAGTTACATGCATGCAATTATAAGATGGTCTTAAATGATAAAAGATGGAATTTTCCTTACATTGCATTTGGAAATATTGTGCACAAGGACTCCTTCCTTGTGTTGTTCTTGAGCTAAGAACATCATGGATGGTCCTACATCTTCTAGTTTCCATGGTAGAAAACCTCATCTTGGTTGCACCCAAAATATCACCCATAAATTCTACTAATATTAAATAGATATTATGTAGAATATTACTTTGAAATAATGATACAAATTATTATTACTATAATAATAATTGATGTTTTATCATTTATGTGATTTTTTGGATGAGTTTTGTATGAAGATAAGAAGGAAAAGAATGAAGAACAACTATTGTTCATCAATAGCAAAAATGGCCACTACAAATGTGATAGACCAAATTTTCCTTCTAAATTTTCTAACCTTTAAATGATTAAGGTGAAATGTAAACAAATGAAGAACATTTGTTAGTGGGACTTGCCAAACCACATGTGATGACTATCATCATCAAAAGTGGCGGCACATGTGTAGGTATCGGGTCCATTTCGACTTCCGACATTTGTCCCACAAATGCTTATAAGTCGTATATTTAATTATCTTATATAATTAAATATTAATTTAATTATTCAACACTTAAATAATATAAATTAACAAATAATGTTAACCCAACTTTTAAGTATAACTAGACCATTTTATCAATATAAAATATGTCCCATAAAATCTATTAGCTAAATTTACAATCCCTTGTAAATTTAATTAGCTAATTACCTCCGCCTCAGACTTAATAAACTCATCGTATTAAAACTAATACTTTATCAGTAAATAATACTAATTTAGTCAATTAACTATTAATTACAAATTTTTTTATCTCATTTAATCACATTAACAAGATATAATATTTATTATTCAATTATCACATAATATGATAATAAATATACTTTAAAACTCACTTGACTAACCATTAGTAAATATATATATTTCAAGGAACTAATTATCCAAATAATTAGTTTTCCATTTGGGCTCCATCCTATAGGTATGACCTCGAGGGATCAACTGATCACCGCCGTCATACGACAGTAACGTCAAACTCTAGTCAGCCGAGCATTACCGATTTACGCTAATCAGTTGGCAAATAAAATAATATTTCCCTGATATTCCTTTTACAAGATTTATTATGTAGACGCACTATTGAGGAGGACACTACTCCAACAAAGCCTTCATTAGGGTTTGTAGAGAAAATGGAGTGGATCATAATTTCTCCGCTCCACGAACTCCACAACAAAATGGAGTCGTTGAAATAATGAATAGAACTCTTGAAGATATGTCATGCACAATGTTACTCTGTAGTGGTCTACCTAGAAACTTCTGGGTAGAAGCTTTAAACACAACATGTTATATACATAACCGTGCTATGATTAGACCAATCATAAATAAAACCCTTTACGAGGCTATTATGTGGAAGAAAACCAAATATTGCACACCTAAGATGTTTTGGAAGCAAATGTTTTGTACATAATAATGGCAAAAGCAGATTAGGTAAATTTGATCCTCGTAGTGACGAAGGATTTTTTTTAGGTTATTCTACTCATAGCAAGACTTATAGAGTATACAACAAAAGAACATTATGCGTAGAAGAGAGTATTCATGTTATTTTTGACGAATCTGATATACTTGATCAATATGAACAGGAAGAACTTGAAGTTGATAATGATCCAAATTTTTGGCTTACTCATAAGGCTCCTCCCGAGCTAGAAGAAAATAAAAATCAAGAGATTAATGGAACAAATGCCGAAAACACCCACAAAGCAAAGGATGTCAAAAATTAAGCAAGGACTAATGTTGATTTATCTATATCTTCTAAATCTAAAGAATATCCTAAAGATTCTCTAGGACATGAAGCTATTGGTAAATCAACACAAAATCCTAGCTTGAAATCAGGAGGAACTCCAGAGGATACAGTTACTTCAGATGAGGATACCGTTACCTCAGATGAGGGTAACGTTACCTCAACTCAGGGTAATGTTTCCTCGGACCAGAATGTCAGCAACATTCCATCTACATCTAAGAAATGAAAATATAAAAGTGCACATCTAGAAAGCGCGGTCATTAGTGATCCAAATGTTGGAGTACACACACGTAAGTTTGTTAAAAATAATATGTGTGTCTTAAACTAATTCCTCTCAATGATTGAACCTGAAAACATCAAAGTTGCAGTAACTGATTCGGATTGGATAGTTGCAATGTAAGATGAATGAGGACAATTTGAGAGAAACAAAGTTTGGCATTTGGTGCCTAGACCCCCAAATCGTAAAGTTATTGCAACAAGATTGGTTTTTAGAAACAAACTTGACGATTCGGGAGCTATTGTGAGAAATAAGGCTAGGCAAGTGGTGCAGGGCTATAACCAACAATAAGGTATTGATTTTGATGAAACATTCGCACCAGTAGCCAGACTAGAAGCTATACTTTTGTTAATTTCTTTTGCTTCTCATAAAGGTTTAAACCGTTTCAAATGGATGTTAAGACAGCGTTTCTTTATGGCTATTTGAAAGAAGAAGTATTTGTGACACCCTCATACTCCAAGTACCTTACCAGGACCACTTAAGGTATGAGAACGTCACCATCTCGGTTACCCGAGGCAATAATAATCAAATGACAATAAGGAAACATACTTAAATAGTAATAAGTTTAGGTATTACATGACAAACTCCAAAACTGATGAAAGTAAACTACAACTGTTCTCAAAAACCAAAAGTACTAAAACAGCTAATCCAGACACAACGGAAGACTCTAAGACCGGTGGTGACTCCTTCCCAGCTATCCCTCGCAAACGCCGTCATACCTGCTCAATAGCTGCTCACCATCCCCCAAATGGATCACCACAGTTTTTAAAACAATTAACGGGATCAATACTGATTACATAAAAAGAACAACAGCCACAATGAGACAGAAACACAAACAGCTTAAACAGCTCAAGCAAATCTCTAGTCTCCATCTCCAATCTCCACACAACTGACTACACACTAAAGTGTGTAGCCCTGTCAGAGTACCCATCGCAACAAGTACTCCATGCCGCCAGTGGGGGACCGCAGCCATACCCACCAAATCCCCGCTCATCTCCATCAAGCTATAAACCCAAGTTCATTAATGTGCACATCCCTCTCGTGACAGGAACCACAAGGGGTGAATCAAGGGTGAAGCCACCCCCGCAAGTGACTCCACTCAGCCAGGAAGGCACCCCGAAGATCACAGACAGATACACAACCAATCAATAATATATAATTAACAACCACCAAGATCAAACCAACAACAAAATTAACCAACAATCACCACCGCAAACACCACATAATATATAGCCAATACTGAGTAGGGGAACCCTACCTGGAAAGCAAACACCAACATACGATCAAGCAGCTAAGTTAAAATCTCTCCTCAACGAATCCTCCTCCTATACATACATACATACAATCACAACCATATTCACATAAATCACCCAAAACCCCCAAATCACCCAATTAGGGATTAATCAACTTTAACAAAACATTATAAAATTTATATAAAAAGCTTACCCTCAACACAAGGATCACAACGACGTGAAGAACAATGCAATCGGACACTCCTAGCCTTGGGATTTGTTAACAATGCGATGACAATCAAGCTACGTAACTCCTCTTCTTCTCAATTATGTTTTAGAATTGTTAAAAGAGATTAAGAAAAGTGACGGACATCCTTTTATAATAATCTCGCATCATTACCAAAACCCGACAAACTCAGCCCGTAAACTCACTTACTCGATCGAGTAAGTCACTTACTCGATCGAGTGACCCTTACTCGATCGAGTGCCAAGCTTACTTGATCGAGTACCCTACAGGTAGTCTACTGTTTTGCGTCAAAAACTACTTACTCGACAGAGTAAGCCCCACTCGATAGAGTACCCTTAGACACTTAAAACCGTAGTATTACAGCATTTGTTGAACAACTACCTGGTTTTCAAGATAAAGAATTTCCTGAATATGTTTTTAAACTCGACAAGGCTCTTTATGGTCTAAAGCAAGCACCACGTTCGTGGTACGATCGTTTATCATAGTTTTTACTTAAAAATAATTTCAAAAGGGGATCTGTCGATAAAACTTAATTCTTGAAGAATCAAGGGTCGGATATTTTACTTATCCAAATTTATGTTGATGATATTATATTTGGTTCTACTAATGAAAAATGGTGTAAGTACTTCTCTGAGTTAATGTAGTCAATATCTGAAATGAGTATGATGGGGGAATTAGGATTCTTCCTAGGTCTACAGATTAAGCAAACTCGAGAAGGTATAATGGTACATCAACAAAAATATATTAAGGAGCTACTTAAGAAGTTCGGAATGGAAAAGGCTACAGTTGTTTCTACACCAATGGTAACGAATACGAAGTTAGAAAAAGATGAAGATGTTAAGTCTGTAAATGAGATGCTCTATAGAGGCATGATTTGCTCTCTTCTTTATCTTACAGCTAGTCGTCCTAACATTATGCAAAGTGTATGTGTATGTGGTCGTTTCCATGAAAATCCTAAAGAAGCACATTTAGTAGTTGTAAACATATATTACGATATCTCGTCGGAACAAGTAAACTTTATCTGTTTTATTCTATTTTTGATAGTTTTGATCTTAAAGGATATTCAGATGCTGATTTTGAAGGATGTTCTATAGATAGAAAATGTACATTTAGAACAGCAAAGTTCCTTGGTTTTAGCATAATAACATGGGGATCTAAAAAACAAGCCACGATTGCATTATCTACAACTGAAAGTGAGTACACTGCGTCATCATTGGTATGTTCTGAATTACTTTGGCTTAAACAACAATTACGTGATTATGGGGTGATTTTTGCATGCATACCAATTTATTGTGATAATATTAGCACAATTGCTATTTCCAAAAATCTTGCCCAACATTCTAGAACTAAATATATAGATATTCGTCATCATTTTCTTAGAGACCAAGTCGAAAAAGGAAACATTGAATTGATCTTTTGTCCTACTGACGATCAAAAGGTCGATATATTTACCAAGCCTTTAGCTAGTGAACGTTTTGCTAAACTACGTCTAGAAATTGGATTAATTAATGATAATTGACATCTGAGTGTTTACTTTCTCTCAATGACTGACGAGTTCTGGACAAAGTTGAACTGTGTCCGTATTATGTAAGGTGACTACATATTTGATACATAATTTGTACGTGTACATTGGTATCAAAATCTTAGTCGATTTGTATTTATTCAAGAAGTAGAAGTTTTTTTATAATATAGATCTTATATCATATGATTCAATATTTCATTATTTCTCGTATTTTGGAATTTTTTCCAAATACTCTTGATATTTTTAGTGATAAAAATATTACTTGACACGGCTTTTGCAACCCTATCAAAAATAAAACCAAACGGCCTAAACTTATGTAGCCGAGGTAAGTCGGGTATCGTATCCACAGAGAGGCGGTCACTATCTACTTGTTATCCAGTCTGTCTACGGTCACAGATTGGGGGTTTGAGTTATTTTGACTAATCTAAAGCAATAACAATTAAAATGGTAAGAGTGAAAAGGGTTGAGATCAAATAGAGAGAAGGAAGCGAGGATCTCGGTTCACCATGATATTACACAAATCAGCTAAAGGTAGGTCAGTCGGTCTGATATGAGAAGGGTAAAGGAAAGGTCCTTCCGGTCTGCTATCCGCCCTAAAATACTACTAACGTAGCTTCTACCCTCATTAGAGTAGTATATTGTTCATAGCAGGTCCGTTCATTCCAATCTTCCGATCTAGGTCTGAATTTAACCAGTTTAATTACTTCAGTTGCATGAATTCAACCTAATAATTATAGTTATATTGCTATAAAACAATTCTCAAATCTAAACCTCCTAAACCAATTAAAGCATCATTATTTCACTATCATGGCTCCCCTAATCCTAGCAATAGAGAAATTAGCTACGCATAACGATAAATAAAACAATAACGAAATATAAAACAAGAACAAACATGGTTAAAAGAGATGTGAAAAAGAGAATTAGATTAAATAGGAAGAGGGTAAGAAATTACACAAATGTAGATCTGGAAAATCTAAAGCAACGTTCAAAACTGAAGGAGTAGAAGAAGGGTTTAAGAGATATGAAAGAGATGCCTAAACCTAATGACGTCTTTCCTTTATATAGGAAAGATGTCTATTATTCAACACGCAACCTAATAGAATAAAATAAATAAGTTCACGCGATAAAATCTCGCATTAAGATAGACAAGTAGTCGATCGACCAGTTTGATTTTTCTCGATCGAACAACTTTAAAGCAAAACCTCTCGATCGAGGACTTCCTCTACTCGATTGAGGATAGCAAGAATAAAGGTAGTCAATCGAGAGGTTTAAAGTACTCGATCAAACAGCAAAATTACTCGACCGAGCCCTAAGGTACTCGATCGAGTGGTTTCAGCGCGTAATTCCTGCTTCGCGCACTAAACTTCAAACGGCCGCCATTTCTTCGTTACTTGTCGGAAACAAGCAATTTTCATGGAGTTGGAAACTAAGAGGATAAGCTTTCATATCTAATTGAAATCACTTGAATATCAGTTGTAGAACTCGAGATATGGCTCTTCAAAATAGGCACTAGTAATTTGAAGCTCTTCCTTTGCTCGCCTAGCTACCTTACTTCTACGCGCATCACAAATTAGGAGTTTCCAAACTCCGACTCAAATCTTCTCCTAAATGCATGCATATGGACATGTTCTAAGCTTGATTATGCTCCTCTCCATTTCATAACTAAAAATAGGACAAGAGAAACCAAAGTAGACAATTCGGAGGACATTTGTAGCTTAATATTACGAAATATGCATAGAAATGCGTGCAAATAAGACTTAAAAAGGCTATATAAAATGCACGCATCAAATCTCTCCAAACCAAACCTTTTCTTGTCCCCAAGAAAATTATATGCAACTAACTAATGGAACAGAATAAAAACTCAGACCTAGCTACAAATGCCCACTTAAACCGATTTAATGCAAGCAAACTGACACTTATAGCAAAAACTGTCAAATGCAAACAAGTTATAAGATGTCTATAATAAAGCAAATTATATGCAACTTTCTAATGGAACGGAATAAAAACTCAGAGCTAGCTACAAATGCTCACTTAAACCAATTTAATGCAAGCAAACTGACACTTATAGAAAAACCTGTCAAATGCAAACAAGTTATAAGATGTCTATAATAAAGATGAACCGTCAACCTTGCAAGACCTTTGATAATGGACTCTCACGGTCCATGCTTCTCTCATGGAGCAAAGGGTAAGCAAGTATATGTCAGAGAGAAAGAATAAGAAGTCGCTCACCTAACTACGAGCCGCATAAACATGCATGCAATCTAATATGATAAACAATTCTAGCTACCGTACACATACATTCCATCCAATCAAGGTCATGTCACATGCCGAATGCTTACAAAAGCTGGGAAAAGTGAGGCAATGGGTAAGAAGGGCAAAACATTTTTGGATATGTGGGGTAATAAGCCAAGCTAGCTACCTAAATAGAGTGAAACTAAACAATATCGGATTCTTAATCCATCAAAAATTAAGCACAATGCCCTTAATTGGCATACAAACTCACTAAACCAAATAAATACTCCTCATAAGATATAGAATAAGAATATAGGAGCGAAAACCGTCAACAATCAAATTCTTTTTTTTTCATCTTTTTCTTTTTTTTTCGGTTTTTTGTGATTTTCTTTCTTTTTCAACTTTTTTTTTTCTTTTCATAATTTCATAATCATACTCTTTCTCCATATTACCAACTCCCGATTATCAATACAAAACAAATTCGGCTCAATAAACAACATACCGCAAAAACAATCACTAAACTAGCTAGACAGGGCAGGCTAAATTTAAGATGTAGTTAAGGGTCAAAAGGCAAATTTGGATAATGTGGAGTTTAATGGGTAGAAATGGAAGAAAAGGAATATATGCACCTCCCTTCATGTGACACCAACCACTAACCCGAATGTATGCAGGCAAAAAACAATTGAATTTTATACTTGTGCAAATTAATGATACATGCTATGCAAGGAGTAATTTCTCACAATCCTACATGAACTGGTCATGAATGACACCAGTTTTAAGGCTCTAAAACTCTTAGAAATTGTTAGTAGGATACCAAAATCTCAGGTCAAGTCTATTCGTTCAGCTAAATTTTAACATTAACTCGTAGATTATGCAATAAGACAGTGCTAAAAAGATACCAGTTTATGCAAGGCTTAAGCAAAAAGACAAATTATAGTGCAATTTCATCATCGAAATACACCGTTCCGACTTAACCTATATGCAAAAATAAACGTGAATTATTGATTTTTTGAAATATTTTAAATTTTTATGGGATTTTTGATTTTTATAAAAATAAAAAACAATACATATAAAAATTAAACGTGATAACAGAAATGCAATAAACAATATGCAGACACAGATATGGATGCATATACCCTCCCTAAACCAAACTGTACAATGCCCTCATTATACCCAAAAATAGGGAAAGGGAATACAAACTGAAAAGAAGAATGAAGCTCGGAAAACTTACAAGAACACGCGAAGTAGGGACCCCCTCAAACCAGCCAGCAACATGGGAGGTCGCAAATAGCTCCATAACAACATCACGGGAAGCGAATCAAAGCAAGTGAATTCGATCGAGTAGAAATGGCCGCGAAAGTGCTCGATCGAGGGAATATAGTCACTTGATCGAGAAGTCTTCATCCTAGGGTACTCGATCGAGAAGATAAAGTACTAGATCGAGTAGTTGTCTATGCACCTGCAAGCACACAATAAACGCCCATAGGACTGACAAAACAAGCCTAAACTTTCCAGTTTATCGTCTGAAAACAAATTATCACAAGTTCAACAAAACTGAAATGTTTGAAAAACAACTGAAAATTTTTAAACTCCGGGTTGCCTCCCGGTCAGCGCTAGTTTCAGATAGGTCCCAGCTCGACCTTCTCTTCTTCATCCACCTATGCAAATTAATGACCCACAACAAGGCTTCTGACTAAATGAAGTCCCTTCGGCATCCATGATTTTGACTTTTGGTCGCCACAGGACAGCATTAACAACGACTCTCTACAGTATCAACCACTCAACCACCTTTCTTGGCCTTATCACTCGCCTTCTTCTTATGTGGGATCGAGTCTTCAAATCCTCCTCCCGGGTCTTCTAACCTATCAAGACCTGTATTAGAAGAAAGATGATGATATTCCTCCAACTTACTCCCAAACTGGGGCACAGGCGTCAAATCAACAGCAGTATAAGATTTAATGGAAGGAATAAAAGGGATCCCATTGAGTTCAACAGAAGGAATATCATTACCTCCAGTTAGATAAGATTAGTCTTCAATTACCTGCTCCTCGTCCCCCGGAATGGGCATAAGTGACGAATCAACACTGTCCATAGCTAATAAATTCGATCGAGAAGGAACTGTACTCGATCGAGGCGTTTTATCGCCAAAACTACTCGATCGAACCGTTCGATCGAAGTCTTCTTCCTCAGCAGTGCTCGATCGAACACCAACATCTGGTCGATCGAGTGAATCTTCCTCCAAATTGTTCGATCGAACACCAATATATGTTCGATCGAATTCCTCTATCGTGACGACACTTGAATTGACAAAAGACGCTTCCCTATAATCAGTAACTTTAGTCTCCGATTCATAAATATTGGTATCAATAATAGGCAACTCAGGTCCTTCATAGGGAGGATCAATCCTGGTGTGAACATCATAGACTGTCTCGGATTACCTAGAACTTTACTCGGCAATGACTTGAGCCAACTGAGGCTCAAGTCTCTTGATAATGGCTTCTTTAGTTTGCATAATCTCTTGTACTTGTAGTGCAAGTGCCTTTACTATAGACGTCAATTCAGCAATCTCTTCATTCTCTTTAGCAGGAGGAGGAGTTTTTTGATGCGGTGGCCAAATAAATGGAGGCTTTTGATTGCCTAGTTGCTAAAACGGATATGGTGGCATATGTGCAAAGGAATGACTAGCTTGTCTACGCTGCTTAAACCCATAGACTTCTTCGTTCTCCGCCAAACAAATAACATCATTGTGCCCCGCAGCACCACATCTCTCACAGTAGACCACCTGTTGCGCCATAGTATGGAACTGAGGTGGACCATCCCAAGATTGTCTACTCTCCAGCTTGTCAGATCTTACATTCTGAGTTTCAAATTATGCTAAAATTCTGGTGACGCTAGACATCTTAGTAGAAGGATCAAAGGTACTCAAGCCTTCCCTTTGATGCTCTTTCTCCTAGAATCCTGTCTAGGTAGGACCTGTAGAACCTATCAAAACAAAACTAGAATAAAATATGAGAACAGCCTCAAGGAATAAATTCCTTGAGGCTAAAGAAAGACAAAAATAAAACAAGAAAATAAGATAGTTGCCTCCCCGACAACGACACCAAAATTTGACATGGCTGTCACAACCCTATCAAAAATAAAACCAACCGGCGTAAACTTATGCAGCAGAGGTAAGTCAGGTATCATATCCACAGAGAGGCGGTCACTATCTACTTGTTATTCAGTCTGTCTACGGTCACAGATTGGGGGTTTGAGTTGTTTTGACTAAACTAAAGCAATAACAATTAAAATGGCAAGAGTGAAAAGGGTTGAGATCAAATAGAGAGAAGGATGCCAGGATGTCGGTTCACCATGATATTACACAAATAAGCTAAAGGTAGGTCAGTCGGTCTGATATGAGAAGGGTAAAGGAAAGGTCCTTCAGGTCCGCTATCCGCCCTAAAATACTACTAACTTAGCTTCTGCCCTCATTAGAGTAGTCTATTGTTCATAGCAGATCTGTTCATTCCAATCTTCCGATCTAGGTCTTAATTTAACCAGTTTCATTACTTCAGTTGCATGCATTCAACCTAATAATTATAGTTATATTGCTATAAAATAATTCTCACATCTAAACCCCCTAAACCAATTAAAGCATCATTATTTCATAATCATGGCTCCCCTAATCCTAGCAATAGAGAAATTAGCTACGCATAACGATAAATAAAACAATAACGAAATATAAAACAAGAACAAACATGGTAAAAAGAGATGTGAAAAAGAGAATTAGATTAAATAGGAAGAGGGTAAGAAATTACACAAATGTAGACCTGGAAAATCTAAAGCAACGTTCAAAACTGAAGGAGTAGAAGAAGGGTTTAAGAGATATGAAAGAGATGCCTAAACCTAATGACGTCTTTCCTTTATATAGGAAAGATGTCTATTATTCAACATGCAACCTAATAGAATAAAATAAATAAGTTCACGCGATAAAATCTCGCGTTCAAATAGAAAAGTAGTCGATCGAGCAGTTTGATTTTTCTCGATCAAACAACTTCATAGCAAAACCTCTCGATCGAGGACTTCCTCTACTTGATTGAGGATAGCAAGAATGAAGGTAATCAATCGAGAGGTTTAAAGTACTCGATCGAACACATAAATTACTCAACCGAGCCCTAAGGTACTCGATCGAGCGGTTTCAGCGCGTAATTCCTGCTTCGCGCACTAAAATTCAAACGGCCACCATTTCTTCGTTACTTGTCGGAAACAAGCGATTTTCATGGAGTTGGAAACCTAAGAGGATAAGCTTTCATATCTAATTGAAATCACTTGAATATATATATTGTAGAACTACAGATATGGCTCTTCAAAATAGGCACTAGTAATTTGAAGCTCTTCCTTTGCTCGCCTAGCTACCTTACTTCTACGCACATCACAAATTAGTAGTTTCCAAACTCCAACTCAACTCTTCTCCTAAATGCATGCATAGAGACATGTTCTAAGCTTGATTATGCTCCTCTCCGGTTCATAACTAAAAATAGGAAAAGAAAAACCAAAGTAGACAATTCGGGGGACATTTGTAGCTTAATACTACGAAATATGCATAGAAATGCGTGCAAATAAGACTTAAAAAGGCTATATAAAATGCACGCATCAAATCTCCCCAAACCAAACCTTTTCTTGTCCCCAAGAAAATTATATGCAACTAACTAATGGAACAGAATAAAAACTCAGAGCTAGCTACAAATGCCCACTTAAACCGATTTAATGCAAGCAAACTGACACTTATAGCAAAAACTGTCAAATGCAAACAAATTATAAGATGTCTATAATAAAGCAAATTATATGCAACTAACTAATGGAACGGAATAAAAACTCAGAGCTAGCTACAAATGCTCACTTAAACCAATTTAATGCAAGCAAACTGACACTTATAGCAAAACCTGTCAAATGCAAACAAGTTATAAGATGTCTATAATAAAGCTGAACCGTCGACCTTGCAAGACCTTTGATAATTGACTCTCACGGGCCACTCTTCTCTCATGGAGCAAAGGGTAAGCAAGTATATGTAAGAGAGAAAGAATAAGAAGTCGCTCACCTAACTACGACCCACATAAACATGCATGCAATCTAATATGATAAACAATTCTAGCTACCGTACACATACATTCCATCCAATCAAGGTCCTGTCATATGCCGAATGCTTACAAAAGTTTGGAAAAGTGAGGCAATGGGTAAGAAGGGCAAATTTTTTTTGGATATGTGAGGTAATAAGCCAAGCTAGCTACCTAATTAGAGCGAAATTAAACAATATCCGATTCTTAATCCATCAAAAATTAAGCACAACGCCCTTAATTGGCATACAAACTCACTAAACCAAATAAATACTCCTCATAAGATATAGAATAAGAATATAGGAGCGAAAACCGTCAACAATAAATACTCCTCATAAGATATAGAATAAGAATATAGGAGCGAAAACCGTCAACAATCAAATTCTTTTTTTTTTCATCTTTTTCTGTTTTTTTCAGTTTTTTGTGATTTTCTTTCTTTTTCAACTTTTTTTTTCTTTTCATAATTTCATAATCATCCTCTTTCTCCATATTAACAACTCCCGATTATCAATACAAACCAAATTCGGCTCAATAAACAACATACTGCAAAAACAATCACTAAACTAGCTTGACAGGGCAAGCTAAATTTGGGATGTAGTTAAGGGTCAAAAGGCAAATTTGGCTAAATGTGGAGTTTAATGGGTAAAAATGGAAGAAACGGAATATAAGCACCTCTCTGCATGTGACACCAACCACTAACCCGAATGTATGCAGGCAAAAAGCAATGGAATTTCATACTTGTGCAAATTAATGATACATGCTATGCAAGGAGTAACTACTCACAATCCTACATGAACTGGTCATGAATGACACCAGTTTTAAGGCTCTAAAACTCTTAGAAATTGTAAGTATGTTGCCAAAATCTCAGGTCAAGTCTATTCGTTCAGCTAAATTTTAACATTAACTCGTAGATTATGCAATAAGACAGTGCTAAAAAGATATCAGTTTATGCAAGGCTTAAGCAAAAAGACAAATTATAGTGCAATTTCATCATCGAAATACACCGTTCCGACTTAACCTATATGCAAAAATAAATGTGAATTATTGATTTTTGAAATATTTTAATTTTTTATGGGATTTTTGATTTTTATAAAAATAAAAAACAATGCATACAAAAATTAAACGTGATAACAGAAATGTAATAAAAACAATATGCAGACACAGATATGGATGCATATACCCTCCCCAAACCAAACTGTACAATGCCCTCATTGTACCCAAAAATAGCGAAACGGAATAAAAACTGAAAAGAATAATGAAGCTCGGAAAACTTACAAGAACACGCGAAGTAGGGACCTCCTCAAACCAGCCAGCAACATGGGAGGTCGCTAATAGCTCCATTACAACATCACGGGAAGCAAATCAAAGCAAGTGAACTCGATCGAGAGGACAAAGTACTCGATCGAGTAGAAATGGCCGCGAAAGTGCTCGATCGAGGGAATAAAGTCACTTGATCGAGAAGTCTTCATCCTAGGGTACTCGATCGAGAAGATAAAGTACTCGATCGAGTAGTTGCCTATGCACGAACACCTAGGCTCCAATTGAGGCACCTGCAAGCACGCAATAAACGCCCATAGGACTGACAAAACAAGCCTAAACTTTCCAGTTTATCGTCTGAAAACCAATTATCACAAGTTCAACAAAACTGAAATGTTTGAAAAACAACTGAAAATTTTTATACTCCGGGTTGCCTCCCGATCAGCGCTAGTTTCAGATAGGTCCCAACTC
The DNA here is from genome assembly GCF_048544455.1 of Silene latifolia. Taxonomy (NCBI): domain Eukaryota; kingdom Viridiplantae; phylum Streptophyta; class Magnoliopsida; order Caryophyllales; family Caryophyllaceae; genus Silene; species Silene latifolia. The sequence goes on from NC_133537.1 coordinate 125,460,141, forward strand.
GACCTTCTCTTCTTCATCGACCTACGCAAATCAATGACCCACAACAAGGCTTCTAAGTAAATGAAGTCCCTTCGGCATTTATGATTTTGACTTTTGGTCGCCACAGGACATCATTGGAGGAACAACGACTCTCTACAGCATCAACCACACCACCACCTTTCTTGGCCTTATCACTCGCCTTCTTCTTATGTGGTATCGAGTCTTCAAATCCTCCTCCCGGGTCTTCTTACCTATCAAGACGTGTATAAGAAGAAACAAGACGATATTCCTCCAACTTGCTCCCAAACTGGGGCGGAGGCGTCAAATCAACAGCAATATATGATTTAACGGAAGGAATAAAAGGGATCACATTGAGTTCAACAGAAGGAATAACATTACCTCCAGTTAGATAAGATTGGTCTTCAATTACCTTCTCGTCGTCACCCGGAATAGGCGTAAGTGACGAATCAACGCTGTACATAGCTAATAAATTCGATCGAGAAGGAACTGTATTCGATCGAGGTGTTTCCTCGCCAAAACCACTCGATCGAACCGTTCGATCGAAGTCTTCTTACTCAGCAGTGCTCGATCGAACACCAGCATCTGGTCGACCGAGTGAATCTTCCTCCATATTGTTCGATCGAACACCAATATATGTTCGATCGAATTCCTTTGTCGTGATGGCACTTGAATTGACAAAAGACGCTTTCTTATGAACAGTAACTTTAGTCTCCGATTCATAAATATCGGTATCAACAATAGGCAACAGGTCCTTCATAGGGAGGATCAATCCTGGTGCGAACAGCATAAACTATCTCGGGTTGCCTAGAACTTTACTCGGCAATGACTTGAGCCAACTGAGTCTCAAGTCTCTTGATAATGGCGTCTTTAGTTTGTATAATTTCTTGCACTTGTAGTGCAAGTGCCTTTACTATAGACGTCAATTCAGCAATCTCATCATTCTTTTTAGTAGGAGGAGGAGTTTGTTGTTGCGGTGGCCAAATAAATGAAGGCTTTTGATTGCCTAGTTGCTGAAACGGATATGGTGGCATATGTGCAAAGGAATGACTAGCTTGTCTACACTGCTTAAACGCATAGACTTCTTCGTTCTCCGCCAAACAAATAACACCATTATGCCCCGCAGCACCACATCTCTCACAGAAGACCACCTGTTGCGCCATAGTATGGAACTGAGGTGGACCATCCCAAGATTGTCTACTCTCCAGCTTGTCAGATCTTACATTCTGAGCTTCTAATTATGCTATAATTCTGGAGACGCTAGACATCTTGGTAGAAGGATTAAAGGTACTCAAGCCTTCCTTTTGATGCTCTTTCTCCTAGAATCTTGTCTAGGTAGGACCTGTAGGACCTATCAAAATAAAACTAGAAGAAAATATGAGAACGGCCTCAAGGAATAAATTCCTTGAGGCTAAAGACAGACAAAAATAAAATAAGCAGATAAGATAGTTGCCTCCCCGGCAACGACGCCAAAATTTGACACGGCTGTCACAACCCTATCAAAAATAAAACCAACCAGCCTAAACTTATGCAGCAGAGGTAAGTCGGGTATCATATCCACATAGAGGCGGTCACTATCTACTTGTTATTCAGTCCGTATTCGGTCACAGATTGGGGGTTTGAGTTGTTTTGACTAAACTAAAGAAATAACAATTAAAATGGCAAGAGTGAAAATGGTTGAGATCAAATAGAGAGAAGGATGCCAGGATGTCGATTCACCATGATATTACACAAATCAGCTAAAGGTAGGTCAGTCGGTCTGATGTGAGAAGGGTAAAGGAAAGGTCCTTCCGGTCCGCTATCCGCCTTAAAATACTACTACCTTAGCTTCCGCCCTCATTAGAGTAGTTTGTTGTTCATAGCAGGTTTGTTCATTCCAATCTTCCGATCTAGGTCTGAATTTAACCAGTTTAATTACTTCAGTTGCATGCATTCAACCTAATAATTACAGTTATATTGCTATAAAACAATTCTCACATGTAAACCTCCTAAACCAATTAAAGCATCATTATTTCACTATCATGGCTCCCCTAATCCTAGCAATAGAGAAATTAGCTAAGCATAACAATAAATAAAGCAATAACTAAAGATAAAACAAGAACAAACATGGTAAAAAGAGATCTACAAAAGAGAATTAGATTAAATAGGAAGAGGGTAAGAAATTACACAAATCATAGGTTAGTTCATTTTAAAGTTTGTTCTTGAGCTTTTCCACCAAGTACCCTGGGGATAATACACTTACGTGTAGCCAAAAGGGTGAAACTTGAACAAGTTTAGGGAATAGTTTGTACAAGACAATTGTCGGTTTTCATAACTCGGTCTTCCTAGATCGTTTCATTCGGCCTTCCTAGGCCCAACCCAACCCATTCGACCAATCGTCTCGTCTAAACGGTCCTAATTCTTATTTGGTCCTAAGGATGGATAACAATTGACGTCATCCATACCATGGTACTTACTCTTGTTTGTATCAAGGACTCTCACTACTGGAGGAAATGGACTAGGAATCGGCCTTACTCTTGTTTGGTACGAGCCTCTCCACAGACATCGGGTTTGATTGTTCGGTATGACAACCCACCCTTTAAAACCAAAACCCTTCTAAATGCACTCAGCATCCTGTTATAATGCTTGTATAATTTTTATACCATATGTGATCACCATTTCTAAACAAAACCATTACGATTTTTGTAAAATCAAAATCCCTCTTTTAAAATGTAAAATTTTTCGAAACATAGGCCTAATATTAGCGCAAAACCAGTCGAAACTCTGTCCAATTGTCGAGTCAAAATTCGGGCCTCAAAACCCATTTCAAAACCTCACTTCGAGTCCACTCCTACAACTACACTAAAGTTAACTAGGACCAACATTTCCAAAATTTGTCATTTCCTCAAAACTCACTTGACACAAGTGGCACACTCCCACTTCACGAGTCAAAACATTACTTTTTCGAGTAAGTGTGCTAGAATGGTCGATCGTGTTTTGATTCGTCGTCGATCTCTTATCCAGTTTCCAAGATGCCTGAAACAAGCGACGTGAACTTCAACCAACTTCACAATGGTAATGATCAAATCCTAGCCGCACTAGCTCGTCTCTAAGTCACTCAAGACCAAGTGTATGATCGCCTTGACATAATCGAGGGCCGAATATATGCCGTGGAAACGAGGATGCCTCCTTGAGAAAGTGAAGTGTCTGATGAATTTGTGAATAACTTCGGGGACGAAAACCCTCCCATAGGTATGACTACAGCTAAGAAAAGACTCCAATACTTGGAGGAACAATTGATGTATCTCAAAGGGGATGACATTTGTAGGGAAAATAATCGCAAATATGAAGCCGTGAGTTCCAAGTTGCCAACCAACTTCAACATGACGGATATCAATAAATTCAAAGGGCATGAAAACCCTTTGAACCATATCCGTGCTTTGAAGGATTACATGTCTATCAAAGGCATTAAACCCGAGATGTTCTTAAGGATCTTTCCTACATCTCTTGACACCATCCCAAAACAATGGTTCTATTCTCTAGAGCACAAGAAAATTGCTACCTGGGACGATGCCGCAGTTGAGTTCGCCAAGCAATATGCGGATAATGCTAAAATCCAAGTCATTAGAGGTTCTTACCCAAAATGACAAAGAAGGTTTCACCGACTTCCTAAGTAGGTGGAGGAAGACTAGTACTCAACTTGTTGAACGTCCAGATGAAGCTACCCTCGTGGAGAAATTCGTGGACAACCTAAAACCCATCTATGCAAGTCATTTGAGGTACCAAAACATTAAGACCTTCAAAGACTTAACCGTACTAGGAAAAAGGATCGAAGATGACATCCGTAAAGGGCTCTTGTCGAAAACGGTAGGTCGTGAATATCAAGGCTCAACAAGTCGTTCTTACGGCTCTACTAGCAAAACTGATGAAGTTAACCTTCTCGAGCCATCTAAGAAGAGTACCCCACCAAGGAAATTCACAAATCTTGGGGACACTTATTCCAATGCTCTAAAAAGGTTGATGAAACTGGGTAAACATCAACCCATAGGCCCTACACCCGAACCAGAAAAGAAATCTAAGTTCTGGGATGAGAATTCGTACTGCGAATACCATAGAGGTAAGGGACATGATACAGAGAAATGCTAAAAACTGAAAAACGTACTTCAAGACATGATTGAAGACGGTCGCCTACCAATACCGCCTGGAGGTAAGCCTAACAACACTCAGAATCCTCTTGGAGTTCTGATGATTACAAGTGACGAATCTACCTTAGATTGTTCACATCTTATCTCCCCAAAAGAAGAGGTGATCAATGGGATATGGACGGATAGCGAGGAAGATGTCTACCTCCAGGATCTTCCCTTAATCAAGAGCGCCGAAAGCATCATAGATGAGATCAGTACCACACTGGGCACAGAAACCAACACCAATCAGCAAAAAGGATGGAGAAAGTCGATTAAGTGGACAAACAATCAAGGAAGATTCTTCAAGCTCACCACTGGAGAAGGAGAGATGTTCAAAGGAGAACCAGAAGACGATGAATTCGAGTCAGAGCCAGAGTCGAAGTCTAGATAAGTTCCTATAGAGTCTCCTCCTGTCGTCATTCCCACTCCCCTTGTTTCTCCTAGACTAGTGTCAAGTAGTAGCAGTAGTTCGGGAAATGTCCCAACGGTTGTCCCTTTACCGCCACTGACTACAGATCATATGGCTTCTTTGTTTCAACTTTTCTCAAACTTTAATATGAATAAATCAGGTTCTGCTTACTCTTCGTGTTATTTTGAATGCAATTTTATTTACGATGATACTGAGGATGACCTAGACCCATACTCAATCGAGATACCTCCCTACATAGACAAAGAAATAGTACAAGAGGGGAAAGGGGACCAGTAATAGAAAACACTGAACCCATCAACGTAGGAACCGAACTAGAACCCCAAGAACTTAGGATAGGGACGACCTTGAGCCCTACCGAAAGGGCCAGTTTCATAGGCCTCCTACACGAGTTCAAAGACGTTTTTGCTTGGTCCTACAAAGACATGCTAGGGATCGACAGGGACATCGCAGAGCATAGAATCCCAATCAAACCAGGTTTCAAACCTGTGAAACAGAAGCTTCGTCCAATGAGGACAGAATGGGCTCTCAAGATCAAAGAAGAAGTCGATAAACAGTTCAAAGTCAGGTTCATCAAAGTTTCTGAGTACTCAGACTGGGTAGCTAACATAGTACCCGTACCCAAAAAGGATGGGAGAATCCGTGTCTGTGTTGATTTTAGAGACTTAACCAAAGCGAGTCCTAAGGATGACTTTCCTCTACCACATATCGACATATTGGTGGATAATACAACAGATCACGCATTACTATCCTTCATGGATGGATACGCAGGATATAACCAGATCAAGATGGCCATAAAAGATATGCATAAGACCGCCTTCGTCACACAATTACACATGCACAACTACTATAAGCCAGAAACCAACATATGTCAACCGTCACATAACCCAAACTTCACAATCAACTCCTCATCACCGACTACACACTAAAGTTTGTAGTCCTGCCAGACCACCTGTCGCAAAAGGTTACTCCACTCTGCCAGTGGGGGACCGCAGCCGTTCCCACCTAAGCCCCGCTCATACCATAGAGCGAATAACCCAAATCCATTAATGTGCACATCCCTTCTGTGGCGTGTTCCACAGAAGGCGAATAATGGGCGTGAAGCCACTCCCGCAATTGACCCCACTCAGCCAGGGATGCACCCCGAATACTACAGACAGATATAATCAATCATAACTACCAGCAGTAAACAACCGTCACAATACTCGTATGATAATACTCAACAAACAAAGATCACCACCAACACATATGTGAATAATACTGAGTAGGGAAACCATACCTGGAATGCAAAATAGTCAGACGATCTCAACAGCTGTTATAAAAAAGCCTCCTCTACGAATTCTCCTCCTTACATATGATCACATAATTACTAACAATCATTAAAACCAACAAAACCCCCCAAATCCCCAAATTAGGGTTTAAACAACTTTAATAAAATACTATAAAATCGGTACGTAGATCTTACCCTCGACGCAAGGATCACAAGGATGTAAAGAACGATAGATTCCGACCTCCCAAGCTCTGGGATTTGTCAATAATGCAAACGGTGCGAAGCACGTAGTTTGAAATCTCTTTTGAAGTAATAGGTTTGATAAAAGTGTATTATGAAAGTGACGGAAAGGTTTATATATTAATTCGCATTATTAACAAAACCCGACACAATATTACCCGTAAACCGAGCCACTCGATCGAGTGCCCCCTACTCGATCGAGTATCAAGGCTACTCGATCGAGTACCCTACAGACAGAAACTATTTTAAAAATCCAAAACACCCTTACTCGACAGAGTAAGGCCCACTCGATAGAGTACCCAAAGACTCATGAAACCATAGTATTACAGTCTTCCCTCCTTAAAAAGAACTTCGTCCCCGAAGTTCAAACCACAACAAAACAAAAACATACTACCACACTCCCGACACAACAACCAACATAAAACTTAACATAAAAACATGTTACCAACCAAACTCAACCCGACTCAAACCACTACAAAACAAACCGACACAACACAAAAAGGGTGTAAAAACTCTTTGCGATCATCTCCTACCCCCTAAAAGAAAAAGGTTATGTCCCCTTAACCATACATATCTGATCAAAACGGAAAGGGTAACGCTCTCTCATAGCCTCCTCTGCCTCCTATGTAGCATCCTCTACCTCATGATTAGACCAAAGGATCTTAAGCAAAACTGTCTCACCACTCCTAGTCTTCCTAACCTTCCGGTCAAGAATCTGCTTAGGCACCTCAACATAAGACAAGGACTAATCTAGCTCTATGCTCTCTGCCTCTAACACATGTGACGGATCACACACATACTTCCGCAACTGAGATACATGAAACACATTATGCACCCTATCCAAAGAAGACGGTAAAGCCAAACGGTAAGCCACCTCTCCAACCCTGTCTAGGATCTCATATGGCCCTATGAACTTCTGACTCAGCTTGCCTCTCTTCCCAAATCTCGTAACCCCACGCATAGGAGACACTTTCAGAAGAACCTTGTCCCCAACCTGAAACTCGATGTCCCGGCGATGTAGATCTGCATAACTCTTCTGCCTATCCTGAGCTGCTCTCATCCTCTCCCTAATCATCCTAACCTGCTCAACCATGTCATGTACCATCGCTGGTTCTAAAACCACTGCCTCAGCAGTATCGTCCCAACAGATCGGACTCCTTCACCTCCTCTCATATAAGGCCTCAAACGGTGCCATACCAATACTAGTGTGATAGTTGTTGTTGTAACAAAACTCTATCAAATCCAACCTCTGTTCCCAGCTACCACCAAAGTCCATCACACAAGCTCGTAACATATCCTCAAGAGTCTTGATTGTTCTCTCTGTCTCACCATCTGTTGCAGAATGAAATGCTGTACTCATCTTCAATGTCGTTCCCAAAGATTCCTGTAACTCCTTCCAAAACTTGGAGATAAACCTCGCATCTCTGTCAGATACTATGTCTTTAGGCACCCCATGTAACTTTAGCACATTCTTCCGATAAGCCATAGCTAATTGTGCTTTAGTCCATGTATCTTTCATTGGCACAAAATGAGCTGACTTGGTCAGTCGATCCACTATAATCCATATCATGTTGTTACCTTGTTGACTCTTTGGCAAACCCACGATAAAATCCATAGAAAAGGATTCCCACTTCCACTCAGGTACCTCCAGAGACCGAATCTTACCTTGTGGTCGTCGCTGTTCCCCTTTAACTCTTTGGCATGTCAAACAACGGGCCACAAACTCAGCTGTTTCTTTATTCATTCCCGGCCACCAGAACGTGTTCTTTAAATCTTTGTACAGCTTGTCACCACCTGGATGTACCGAATATGGTGTACAATGTGCCTCTGTCATGATTGTCTTTTTCAGCTCCTCATCATTAGGGACACACCACCTCCCATCAAACCTCAAACTACCATCTGAATGAATAGAGAATCTAAACACCGTCCCTTTCTCTACTCCAGCTCTCCACTCTACCATCTTAGGATCCAAAGCCTGTTTACCTCGTATATCATCATAAAGATCAGGCTGCACTGTCAAATTTCCCATGACATCCCCTCTCTGCATCATATGTATCCCAAACTTCCCCACCTCATCTCTCAACCTCATCAAAGATATAGCTGTACATAAAGAATGTACACTCTTCCTGCTCAAAGCATCAGCAAAAACATTGGCTTTTCCTTCATGGTAGATAATATCCATATCATAATCGCCAATCAACTCCATCCACCTCCTTTGTCTCATGTTCAACTCCTTTTGAGTGAAGATGTACTTGAGACTCTTGTGATATGAAAATACCTTAAAGGTCGCCCCATAAAGGTAATGTCTCCAAATCTGGAGAGCAAACACTACTGCACCCAACTCTAGATCGTGTGTAGGATAATTCTCCTCATAAGGCTTCAATTGCCTAGAAGCATAGGCAATTAATTTACCGTTCTGCATCAACACACATCCTAACCCATTGTTTGAGGCATCTTTATATACCTCAAAGTTCTCACTCCCTTCAAGCAATGCTAAGATTGGAGTTGTGGTCAAACGCTCCTTTAATGTTTGGAACGCCGTCTCACAACTCTCATCCCAACGAAACCTGTTCTCTTTCCTCGTCAAAGCTGTCATAGGTCTAGCAATCTTAGAGAAATACTTCCCGAACCGTCTGTAGTATCCAGCTAAACCTAAGAAACTCCGAATCTCAGCTACATTCTTCGGTACTTCCCACTTGGTCACTGCCTCAATTTTTGCCGGATCCACAGCTACCCCATCCTTAGAGATCACATGCCCTAGAAAAGCAACTTTCTCTAACCAGAACTCACACTTGGACAACTTAGCATATAACTCGTGCTCCCTCAAGGTCTGTAACACAATCCTCAGATTCTCCTCATGTTCCTCCTTAGTCTTGGAATAGACTAAGATGTCATCAATGAAAACCACCACAAACTTGTCCAAAAACTGTCTGAAGACTCTGTTCATCAAATCCATAAACACAGCCGGTGCATTAGATAATCCAAAAGGCATCACCACATACTCATAATGGCCATACCTCGACGTGAAAGCTGTCTTCGGTATGTCCACCTCCCTAATCTTCACCTGATGGTACCCCGACCTCAAATCAATCTTGGAAAAGACTGCTGCACCACTCAACTGATCAAACAGGTCATCTATCCTTGGCAATGGATACTTGTTCTTCACCGTCACTTGGTTCAACTCTCGGTAATCTATGCACAACCTCAAACTCCCATCTTTCTTTTTCACAAAAAGAACTGGTGCTCCCCACGGTGATACACTCGTTCTAATGTATCCCTTCTCTATCAGATCGTTCAACTGCTTCCTGAGCTCCTCCAACTCCTTAGGACCCATCCGGTAGGTGCCTTAGAGATTGGCCCCATCCCCGGTTTCAACTCAACCGTGAAACCTATCTCCCTCTTCGGCGGCAACCCCGGAATCTCCTCTGGAAAGACATGATACGTGCCTAATGTATAGTCTTTTTGGCCTATTTCAGCACGTATTTCTATGCATTTCTATGCTATTTTTATAGCACTTTGCCCCGAATTGGCTACTTTGGTGTATTTGGTCCTTTTTGTAGGAATGATCGCGAAAGTAGCGGAACCATGCTCTTTTCTGTCCTTTTGCATGCATTTAGAGGAGACGGGACCATTCCAGAGTGAGATGTTGCACTTAGAAGTGTCGTTGCACGCTTTACGAGGCATTTTGGTGAAGACGTGAGCTGAATTGAAGACCCAGGTGGTCTATCGAGCTGTTTGGTGGTCTATCGAGTGATTCCTAAGCTTCCCAAGACTCGATCGAGCTACTACTTACTCGATCGAGTGATCCCACATGACCGAGTCCTCGATCGAGTTCCCGATGCTCGATCGAGGAGTTTCTCTTGGTGATGGTCGATCGAGTAGTCTAATCTACTCGATCGAGAGGCTTTTGACTTCGTGGGCTTAATTAGTCCGTGTTTTAGTATTTCCGCATAAACACTTAGACTTTTCCTATTTAACCGAGGATTACTAGGTTAATTGGGCATCTCTTTTTACTCTGAGACTATCTCTTTTACTATCTTTCATATTAGAAAAACCTACTGTGACTTTTATGTTGCTTTCACCTTGGGATTATTGCACTCGGATTTCGTCGTTCTTTACGCCGGATTGCTCAGATTGTAATCTCCTCTTTCTCTTAATAATAATTAACCCTTTGTTGCCCTTAATTCTTGTTTATGTTATCATTATTTCTTGCCCTAATTTCTGTTATTGCGCTTTATAATTATTATTTCGTTATGTCTTCTGCTGGAATTTTATGTGCTGTTAGATTAGTTATGAATATGAGTAGCTAATTCCCCTTCATGTTGGGATTAGGGGATCTGCGGTAGAATAATGACGACGTAGTGAATGAATTAGACGAATTGACTAAGAGACTCTGTCACTATAGCAATATAACTGTAATCACCGACCTAGTTGAGTGCACGCTTCTATGTCACCTGTTAAACTGGCTACAATTAATCCTGGATCGAAAGATTGGACTAAATAGGCCTGCTATAAACAGTAGACTACCCTAATGAGGACGAAAGTTAAGTTAGTGGTATTTTAGGGTGGGAAGTGGACCGAAAGGACCTTCTAATATCCGTCTCACAATTAGTTCGTCTGAGTCATTTACTGCTGAGTTGTTAAACTACCGTAGTGAACCGAGTTCCCGACATGCCTCTCTCTTATTGATAGTTTAATTCATTTCTTGCTTTATTGCTCTTTCCTTATTTCTCTTCCTTCAACTCCGTAGTTAGAAACCAAGAATTAATCAAACCCAATTGTCACCATAGGATTAGAAATAGATAGCTGTAGTTACATTCCTCCCTGTGGATTCGATACTCGACTGCCTCTACTACATTTTTAGTTGAGACCGTTAGGTTTTATTTTTGACAGGTACGCGACAGACGTGTCAAATTTTGGCGCCGTTGCCGGGGAGGCAATTGTTCCAATTACTTGCTGTTTTATTTTTAATTCTCCTTTTTAGTTTAAGGAACATCGTTCCTTAGACTGTTCTCATATCTTGTTTGTAGTTTCGTCTTATGCGCAGGTCGCAAGGTGGTCCACTACTACCTTTTGATCCCGAGATTGAGAGATCTCTGCGCGTAAAAAGGAGACTTTTATTCGAACAACAGGCAGAGGAAGAGCCTAGTTCTCGTGGTAATTTTTACGAGAACGAGCTTTTCGAAGACAACCCGCCGTCTTCTCCAGTTTCCGACTATTCACTTGAGTCTATCACTTTCCCAGAATTTCCCGAAATGGCCGAGGAAGCTACCATTGCTAGTCACTCCGAGCCCATCGCTGACAATCTTTATAAAGGGTTCGAACTGCCTGGAGATGCTAGGAAGTTCGAGCCTAAGCCTTCTTACATTAGCATGGTCGAGAAAAATCGTTCGGGAGTGCGAAGGAAGACGCAGCTCAACATATGGAGACTTTCATTGATTCCGCTGCTCCATACCACCTCCCACCGGCGTGACAGCCGACCAAATCAAAGAAACTATGTTCATCTTCTCACTCCGCGATCTTTGCGAGGGAGTGGTACAGGGATTTGGACAAAGCTGCTCACGGCATAACAGATTGGAATTCGCTAGCATTGGCGTTTTATAAGAAATATTTCTCTGCTTCGAGAACCATAGCCATCAGAGCTCAGATAACCAGTTTCAAGCAGGGACCCGACGAGAACTTCCACGAGGCATGGCTTCGTTTTAAGAAACTAGTGCGTACCATACCACACCACGGTTTCGAAAAATGGAGTTTGTGCAACCATTTTTACAATGGTTTATATGATGATCAGCGGGCTATATTAGATGCAGCGGCCAACGGTCGATTTTCTGACAACTTGGGGCCGACGAAGGGATGGAAAATAATAGATGATTTAGCCACTCATAGGGCTGAATACGGGAATTCAAGAGGAAACCAAAGAAGAGCTGCTGAATCCTCTTCAGTAGCCGCATTAGAAGCCCTTACTGCTAGGTTCGACAAGTATGAGCTAGGGGGAGCTTTCAAGCCAGGGATGTACCAGGTTAATGCCATGACAGACGGTCCTTTCGTCTGTACGAGATGTGGGGTAGATGGACATGTCGCTGATTATTGTCCTAGTCCTTATGAGCAATGTGCTGCCTTTCAACATTACAGGCAAAACAACACTCATTATGAGCCGAATATCCACCCCAATTTGAGGTGGAGCAACCAGAACAACGTACTCAATCCCACCGCTCCTCCAAATCAGCAGCAGCCCTATATTCCTCCACACCAGAAGCAACAAGGCTATCAGAAGCCTCCGTCTTTCAACCCTCCTAACCAAGGTGCCTCGTCATCTAGTGGGGTGACTGAGATAGGTGAGTTGAAGTCCATGATGCAGTCCATTGCTAAGCAATTACAACAAAAGGACACGGCGTTCAAGGCCCTTGAGACTCAAGTTGCGCAATTAGCTGAGAATCAATCCTCCAGGAAGCCCGGTCATTTGCCAACTCAAAATGACAAGAATCCAAATGAGACGGTGCATTTGATAGAGTTGAGAAGCGGTCTCTCTTACGAAGGACCAGAAATGAAGAAATCAGACCCGGGGGAAGTCATATCGATGATGAAAAAGTGTTGCATTCGGAGAAAAGGACCTACGACACAGGAATTACTCGATCGACTGAAGACTGGTGCTCGATCGAGTGGAATTGGTGAGGAAGCTGGTCGATCGAGTGAGCACAGTGCTCGATCGAATGGAAAGGGAGACGAGGTTGGTCGATCGAGTAGGGATGTTGCTCGATCGATCGATGTTCTTTGAAGAAGGAGCTCGATCGAGTGACCACACCGCTCGATCGAGTAACATTGATGACGGAAGCTTATTCGAGAGCCTGCTAGTGCTCGTTTAAGCGATGAATTACAGAAAGACCTCGTTCGAGAGGTAAGAAGCGCCCAAAGAATACCGAACTCGCTCCGGAAGATACTTTGGAAGCGAGGAACAAGGGACTTGAGATTCCAATTACGGTTCCCTTCCCGAGGCGGCCGCGAGAATACCAAGATTAATCAACAGTTTAGCAAATTTGTTGAGTTGTTGAAGAGTTTGGAAGTTTCCGTGCCGTTCATCGAGTTCTTCGACTAAGGTACCTTCTTACTTGAAATTTATGAAAGAGATTTTAGCACGTAAGAGGACCATAAATGATAATGAGACCGTAGCCTTGATCGAGATGGGGGGTCACCCTATCTCAAAATAAGCTACCTATTAAGCAATCGACCGGGTAGTTTTTCGATCCCTTGTCATATAGGTATGCGGTTGATTGACAATGCGCTATGCGATTTAGGCGCTAGCGTAAGTGTTTTACCTTTGTCTCTAGCTAAGAGACTTGGTGTGACAAAGCTGAGTTGCACCAATATGATATCCCGGATGGCCGACCGTAGTCTATCACGGCCACTAGGTGTAGCGGAAGACGTACCTGTTAGGATCGGGAAGTTCTTTATTCCCGTTGACTTTGTCGTCCTAGATATCCCCGAAGATGTGCATACCCCTATCATTTTAGGGAGACCATTTTTGTCCACCGCCGTGCGGTGATAGATGTCGGGGAAGACTTTGACCTTCCGGGTAGGGGATGAGGAGCGACTTTTCGTCGTCCCAATTCGGAGGGCTCCCATGCAAGCTCGGCCTTGCAATGCCCTCTCTTCTGTTGACCCTATTATTGACACTCCGGATGAAAGTCTGGAGAATATTGCTATTATTGCTGACTCTCCGCCTCAGATTGAGAGCAACAAGGAGGAAAATTCGTCTGTTGTCCTTGCTGCAGGTACAGATGAAGGCAAGAAAGGAGCAGTCAAAGGACAGGGTGGAACCATTGTCAATCAAACTGTAGCCAAGAAGGCTAAGGAAGCTGACAGAGCGACGAGAACAAAGACAGTTCGAACCTACATAGATTCGAACTATGTTCCTCCTCCTCTTAGAAATTCAAGTTCATGGAAGTCAAAAAGGACAGTCAGTATCGCTGAAGTGACGTCCTCCAGTCAGAAGCCCACGAAGGGGCTACTGACAGCTGATGGGAATTAAACGGGGAAATGCCCCGTGTAACAAATTGTAATAGACAAGTTTTGAATTTCTTTTGAATTTCTTTATTTACGTTTTTATTAGGACAATTAGCTTAGACAATTCTTTTTAGCATAGACTAAGACTATAGACTATTTTGCTGTGTATTTGGTATTTGGGATATGTTTTATGCAGGTTTGGGGAAATGTCACGCATTTCGAGGAGGAAAAGACGGAAATCCAAGAGTCAACGAGAAGAAGCCCTCGATCGAGTATTTTTTGTACTCGATCGAATGGTAATTGGGTCGATCGAGCTATCTTGTTACTCGATCGAGGAGGGCCACAACAGAACTGCTCGATCGAGAGGTTTGTTACTCGATCGAGTAAGGGGACATCAACAAGTCCTCGATCGAGTGACTTAAAATCAGTCGATCGAGTGGATTGAACAGGGACCGAGGGAGTTTTCTATCTTAAACTCTTTAATTCCCTAATCTTATTTCATTTCATTTATAATTTCCATCTAACTTCCTCCCCTAATTGCGATTGATTTCCCCCAAATCCCCATCTCTTGCCCAAAAATCACCTAATCAAACACCTACATTCTCTTGCTAGTTAATTAATCTTCCATAACCCCTTAATTTTCCCCTCTTTTGTGCTCGTTTTTACGGTTTTCAAAGGGGATTAGGGTTTGCGGTTTTGTCGATCAAATTTCCGCCATTGTTGCCTGTTTTTGGAGTTTAATTACTTTTTGTAGGTCAATCATCATCAAGTAAGTATTTATATCACACTCTTTGCTATTCCTCTTGATTTAATTCGCATTTTTGAGGTGATTTTGAATTAGGGCTCGAAAATTCCATGCCTAGTTGATTTTATTTGATTAAATTGTGTTTAATTGCTCTTGATTAGCTTGATGATGATATTTGTCGCAACTCCTCACTGTTCTTGCATGCTAAATTTCGAATTTTGCGCGATTTCCGCGACTAGGGCTCCTGTAAGTCGAATTCATCGACTGTCTGACGGTTTTATGCTGCCATGCTATGCTTAACTGCAGTTCTTGACTACCCTTTTGCTGCTGTTATCTGTTTTCCCGTCCCCTATCGCCTTTATATGATGTGCATTATTAGGAATCTCGCGCCGTGAGTAGGTTATTTTCGACTGCCCAGAGTCATACATGCCCCAATTTCTGGTTTTCATGTTGTGTTAACCCTTTTGCAGTCATTATTTTATCATATTATCACCACTCACATGCTGTAATTCGAAATGTTTGAGGAATTGCTGGGTTTTGCATTCTGGAAGTCGATTGTTTCGACTAATAGGGCCATTCTTTTTGCTGTCACATGTTGGTTAGCGGTTGTTTTAACCACGGTTAGCAGCATATTCTCTTATTCATGCCCTCTTGACACTTTGCAGGATGGACGCGAGCTCTCTTTCTTCTACTAGTACGTCCTCCAGCCCTTCTTCGAGCGAGCCAGTGGTCCCTGCTGTTGCCACTAGCTCTGCCTTGGCCACCACTGCAGCACCTGTTTTACTTGTCTCAGCTGCAGGGACAGTTTACTCCGCGGCTAGCACAGCCGGGAGCTCGGTTCAGGCTTAACAGGCCATTACCCTCACTCCCACCAGGCCTTTCTCTTTACTGGACTGTGGACGGACGCCCCGTTTCCAGCAGCCTGGTATGCTGCCACCGAGACCACACCAGCAGGCTAGCCATCACTTCCCGGCCCCGTCGAGGTCATGTTATTACGGGAGAGAGGCGCTCTCACACACATGCCGAAGCGCCCACGGTACGTTTCACTTCAGAGGCTCACCGGACACGGTTAGTTTCTTTACTTCGTTGCCCCCTCTCCTCCACCCGTTTCCTTGCGCGGACTGACCTAGAGACCTTAGGCATTTACGAGGAGGTCTGTAGTTTGTTGAACGGGACGGGTATGTCGGGTTTGATTACCATGTAGGAGGCTACCATTCGTACCCTTACGTACGAGTTCTTTAGCTCCTATTCCTTTGACACCGACTCTTACGCCGCTGACCACTCCAGCTCCTGCATTCACTTTCGACTCCGCAATGAGTCGCACAGCTGGTCTTTGGCCAAGTTTGGCCAGGTTTTAGGCCTAGTCAGTGACGGTCCCACCGCCCCACCTCGAGACCTCCTTCAGCCACTCTGGGCTGCGCTTACTCACACTCCCTTTCACTCACGGAAGGGAGCTCATGTTCACTTACCTGCGCCCCGCTACTACTTGCGTCTGTTAGGAGAGACCATTTTTGGGCGCCCTGAGCCCAATAACTTGACCAACACTGAGCTAGCGATTCTCGCGGGGTACCTCAACATTGACTACGGTACCCCGTTTGTTCTAAACATTGCCTATCTGGTAGCTCAGCATTGGAACGGGATTGGGACTCGGGTCAAGACCGCTATTGTCTGCGGCGGGCTAGTGACTAGGATCGCCCGCGACCTTTACCCCACTGACCCTTCACTCACTGCACCTGCTGAGGTGGATCAGCTTGACCTGGATGCCATGGCTGTCTTGACCTGGTTCCCAAAGGCGAAGGGGAGTGCGAGGACGTGGAAGATCTGTGGTTCCACGTCTGTTACCTTGCCGTGCTCTACCCTTCCGCCACTTTCACCGCTCCCTACTGCTGCTGAGGGAGCGAGGCCACCTCCACCTACCTACCACCTTACCTTCACCCCTCCCTCTTCTTCCTCTAAGAAGAGGAAGCGGGAGGCCGGAGCTTCTTCTAGCTCCCAGGCCCCGACTCAGGCCCAGGCTGGACCGACACCCACGCCTCAGCCTACACCCTCACTCACTCCACCCCCACTTGACCCTCCTTCTGGTTCGGCTTTTCCGGCCAATTTTGTCTGCCCTCCTGCTTTAGAGGCGCCCGAGGATATGTGCAGGTACCTTACTGAGATGAGGCGGGATATGGCTTTAGCTGTATTCCCGCTTTACGAGTTCCATATCCGAGCCGGCCGACCGACTCCGAGAGGGTGGCCGCATCCTTCCTTCTACCGATACCCAGCGGACGGGTACCCTCCGTTTTCTTCGACTCGAGGAGGAGCCGGAGGAGACGCGTGTAGCACGAGAGGTGCGGATTCTGGGCGAGCGATCAGCGAGAGCGCCGAGAGAGAGCGAGTGATCCTCCGTTCGTACCGGTCCGGATGATCAGTGGAGATGACGACTGAGTCTCCCCCTTGTTTGTTGCTGGTTTGGGGAGACCGTTTTGTTGAGTCGGAGTACCTGAGAGACGGCGGTGCCGACGACGAGTAGCTACTGGTCTACTCACTTCCCCAGTTTTCTGGCTGGTTTGGGGAAGTTCGTGCTTTGTATGTTTTCTTACTCTTTTTATTTCGTCTCCTTTATTTTTATTTTTTATTGGTTGTATACCCCCATCCCCCATTTTTCTCTTTGGTGTATCTTTGGAGGACAACGAGGGCGTTGTCCGTTTTGGTTTGGGGAGGGTATTGCATCCTTTTGAGTCTGCATCTGCATTTGTTTTGCATTCACGTTTAATTCTTCAGTTTGCATTTGTTGTTTATTTTCAAAAATAAAAAAATCCAAAAAAATTAGAAATTGTTAAAAATTCAAAAAAATTTCACGTTTATTTTTGCATTTAGGTTGAGTCGGAACGGTAGATTCCCGTGATGAAATTGCACTATAGCTTGTCATATTACTTGAGCCTTGCACTTTATTGATGGTTTTTAGCTTTGTCATACGCATAATCTACGAATTTCTGTTCAAATAATAGCTGACTGTTTAGACTTGACCTAATAAACTGGCAAACTACTTAAAAATTCTGAGTTTTAGAGCCATAACTGGTGACATTCATGACCAGTTCATTAGGAATTTTGAGAGTAGTACTCCTTGCATAGCATGTTTGTCTCATTTGCACATTTATGACATTCAATTTCTCGTCAAATGCACATATTCGGGTCTGAGGTTGGTGTCACATGCAGGGAGGGTCTTGCAATTCCCCTTCTTTATATAGCTTCACCCATTTAGCTCCACTTTAGCCAAAACTTGCCTTTTTGACCCATTAGCTACATTCCAAACTAAGCCTGCCCAGTCAAGCTAGTTAGTTTGTCCTTTTGTGGTATGTTTTCCATTGCAGTTTGGCCTGTCTCTCTTGTTGGAGTTGGTGTTGTATTAAGGAAGGAGGAAGGAAAGAAAAAAAAAAAAGAGGTATTGAAAAGAAAAAAAAAATGAGATTCACGTGAAACAAAAGAAAAAAAAAAGAGAAAAATTGTGTAAAAAGTTGTCCCCTCTTGTCAGAGTTGAGAAGATGTTCGAAGATGTACAATCGACAAGAGGGTTGGTTGTTTCAGTTAGTTGTCTTAGACGGTATTTAAAAAAGGGAACTTTGTGACCGTCTAGCTCCTCCACTCTTATTCCATATTTTTTGAGGAGATTGTGCTCCAGTCTAGTGAGTTTTGTGCCAAGTGAAGGGCACCTGTGTTAGTCTTTCAGTCAGTTTGAGATCCGGATGGTTTATTATGGTCCTGTTAGGAACTAGCTTGACGCTTTTACCTCCACATTTCCATAACTTGTTTTGCCTTTTCTCACCTGAACCTCACTATTCCCATACTATTTGCAAACCCTCGGCTGTGACGGACATTATTGGTTGGAGTGTGTGCATTAGTACTTGAATTGTCTTTCATTTTTGTTGCATGCATGCTATGTAGGTCATGATTAGGCGAGTGACTGTCATTCTTCTCTCTTTTACATATAACATTTGCCCTTTGCTTCATGAGAGAAGAGTGACCACGTGAGAGTCCGATTTTGTTGGTCTTGCAAGGTCGATAGGTCACTTTATTTATGAACAGCTTATAATTCGTTTGCGTATTGACTGCCTAGCTTTAACTGTTGATTTCTGTTGCATTAAAGTGGTTCAAGTGGACAAGTTAAGCTAGCTCTGAGTTATCATTTCCGTTCCATTAGTTTAGTTTTGAGTTTACTCGAGGGCGAGTAAAGGTTTGGTTTGGGGAGATTTGATACGTGCCTAATGTATAGTCTTTTTGGCCTATTTCAGCACGTATTTCTATGCATTTCTATGCTATTTTTATAGCACTTTGCCCCGAATTGGCTACTTTGGTGTATTTGGTCCTTTTTGTAGGAATGATCGCGAAAGTAGCGGAACCATGCTCTTTTCTGTCCTTTTGCATGCATTTAGAGGAGACGGGACCATTCCAGAGTGAGATGTTGCACTTAGAAGTGTCGTTGCACGCTTTACGAGGCATTTTGGTGAAGACGTGAGCTGAATTGAAGACCCAGGTGGTCTATCGAGCTGTTTGGTGGTCTATCGAGTGATTCCTAAGCTTCCCAAGACTCGATCGAGCTACTACTTACTCGATCGAGTGATCCACACATGACCAGTCCTCGATCGAGTTCCCTGATGCTCGATCGAGGAGTTTCTGCTGAGCTGATGGTCGATCGAGTAGTCTAATCTACTCGATCGAGAGGCTTTTGACTTCGTGGGCTTAATTAGTCCGTGTTTTAGTATTTCCGCATAAACACTTAAACTTTTCCTATTTAACCGAGGATTACTAGGTTAATTGGGCATCTCTTTTTACTCTGAGACTATCTCTTTTACTATCTTTCATATTAGAAAAACCTACTGTGACTTTTACGTTGCTTTCACCTTGGGATTATTGCACTCGGATTTCGTCGTTCTTTACGCCGGATTGCTCAGATTGTAATCTCCTCTTTCTCTTAATAATAATTAACCCTTTGTTGCCCTTAATTCTTGTTTATGTTATCATTATTTCTTGCCCTAATTTCTGTTATTGCGCTTTATAATTATTATTTCGTTATGTCTTCTGCTGGAATTTTATGTGCTGTTAGATTAGTTATGAATATGAGTAGCTAATTCCCCTTCATGTTGGGATTAGGGGATCTGCGGTAGAATAATGACGACGTAGTGAATGAATTAGACGAATTGACTAAGAGACTCTGTCACAATAGCAATATAAGCTTTGTAATCACCGACCTAGTTGAGTGCACGCTTCTATGTCACTGTTAAAGCGGCTACAATTAATCCTGGATCGAAAGATTGGACTAAATAGGCTGCTATAAATGATGTAGACTACCCTAATGAGGACGAAAGTTAAGTTAGTGGTATTTTAGGGTGGGAAGTGGACCGAAAGGACCTTCTAATATCCGTCTCACAATTAGTTCGTCTGAGTCATTTACTGCTGAGTTGTTAAACTACCGTAGTGAACCGAGTTCCCGACATGCCTCTCTCTTATTGATAGTTTAATTCATTTCTTGCTTTACTACTCTTTCCTTATTTCTCTTCCTTCAACTCCGTAGTTAGAAACCAAGAATTAATCAAACCCAATTGTCACCATAGGATTAGAAATAGATAGTTGTAGTTACATTCCTCCCTGTGGATTCGATACTCGACTGCCTCTACTACATTTTTAGTTGAGACCGTTAGGTTTTATTTTTGACAGGTACGCGACAGACGTGTCAAGACATATGAAAAATTCCCCACCACTGGTATCTGATAAACTTTCGGACTCTCTATCCGGTCATCTCTCACATGGCACAAGATCAACGGGTACCCCTTCCTCTGATAGGACATCAAGGTCACAGCTGCAATCAACTTAACTTTCGGTTTGGCAACAAACCCACGATAAGACACACTAATGCCCTTAGGACCTCTCAGAGATACTTTCTTTTGATGACAGTCTATCTTTGCTTTATACTTTCCTAACCAATCCATCCCGATTATCATCTCAAAACCGTTTAAAGGAAACTCAAGCAAATCTACAGGTAGATCAACTTGCCCAACTATCAAAGATACATCCCTAAACAACCTCCCACATATTACAGACTCTCCCGAAGGTATAAAAACTTTCTCACTTACAGACTCATACTCTCTCAAGCCCAACTGTTTAACATGACTCGAAGATACAAACGACTGAGACGCCCCTGAATCAAACAAAACAAAGGTGTGAACACCATTAACAAGAAAGGTACCAGTGATAACATGCGCGTCGTCCTCAGCTGCTTGTTTGTCCATCATGAACAGCTTTCCACTGGTCTTCTGTCCACCTCCCTGGAAAGTACTGGCTGAAGTAGTCGGCTTAACACCCGACCCTTGGTTGTTGTTGGTGTTGGTAACTGGTTTCTGATAAGAATTACCGCCATTGCGGCTACCTCCACCATTGCTACTCTGACCTCCCCGGTTGCCCCATGCCCAGTTGGCTGTTACTCGCAAAACTCTGTGCCGGTCCCTGAGAAAAAATCCCCTGTCCCGATCCCTGTAACCCCCGTTCGCCGCACTGGTGCACTTATGTCTCTTGTGGCCTACACCGCCACAGTTAAAGCAGGTCATACCCCAACTACCACCACTACTACCACTACCACGCCCGTATGAAGCCCCAGCACTAAACCCTGAACCAGAAGAGTACGCTCTAGCCTGATTGTGGTTGCCTTTCTTGTAGTTAGATTGGCCACCACCCTCGCTCTCAGCCTTTCTTTTCTCAGCACCTCTCTCCCGGGCCATCTCTACCAACCTCTCAGCTCTCCCAGCCCTCTCATAAGCTTCCTTAACATCAGTAACGACTCCCACGGGTAACTTATCTATTATCTCGGGGGTCAACCCCTTCTCGAACCCCATAGCTAGGTTCTCCTCACTCAGTCCCACATCCTCAGCATACCTAGACTTCTCATTAAACTGCTTATTGTACTCAGCCACAGACATCTCAGAGGTTATCTTGAACCCATCAAACTCCTCCCTCATCTTACTCCTCACATGTTCTGGCACGAACTCCCTCTTCATAGCTTTCCTAAACTTTTCCCAAGGAATAGCAGGCAGCCCCTGCTTCTCATACATCTTTCTAGCACTCACTTTCACCTTGTCCCACCACTCTCCTGCTGCCTCCCTCAAGTAGAACGCAGCTTGTTCTACCCTCATCTCATCCGGACAACGCACTAAGTCCAGAATGTTCTCCATCTCCCTATGCCAATTATCAAGAAGAATTGGCTCCCCGGTCCCCTTATACTCTTTTGGGTTAAACCTTGCTATGTACAGGCTGATCATAGAGTGATCAACCTCCTTATCCTTCCCCACTCTCTTAATGGCCTCCGTAAGAGCATCTTGGTCCTCCAACATCTTAACTATGTCATCCACGTTCATGCTCTCAGCTCTCGCATACAAAGCGGTTTTCTTTGGCGGCATCTTGAAACTATATATGAAAAGATAGATATAAACATACGTACTATAACTCAAAACACAAAAACAGCCTGCCCAGAACCCACTCGATCGAGTGCCCAAATATACTCGATCGAGTGGAGGCTAGTCGATCGAGTGCCCCACGTACTCGATCGAGTACCCCGACTCCAGACCTCAAACAGACCTTCTGATCTCTAACCCACTCGATCGAGCTGATAGGCCACTCGATCGAGGGCCCCCCTACTCGATCGAGTGCCCCTATGTACTCGATCGAGTACCCAAAAACACGGTTCTGATCATGAAAACGTCAAATACCCACTCGATCGAGTCAGACCCACTCGGTCGAGTACCTCACCCACTCGATCGAGTGCCCCCCACTTGATCGAGTCATGCAGACTCGTGAATAATACCCGCATGTTATCTCACATTCCCCAACGTACTATGCATTCACTAGTATCTTAACATTATAAATACAACTACGCATGCAAATCTACGCAATTCCTCATACAATCAACAAAATCATCTACTTCATGTTATCAAGTGCCACATTATAAATAGCTAACCTGCCTTTAATTCAGTTTCATATATAAAACACACCTCTTCAACTTTTAACCACACACCCAATCCTCCATTTCCAACATCCAAAGATTCTCAACATATATCATTACGTACACACACAAACCAAAAGATAATACACACAACTCCGACACACACCCCACATGTGATCGGTTCAAAATTGTAGGGCGAGTTCGCGACTTTAGGACGTCTCCCAAGCCTTTGCATTAGCTCCTACAACTTTTACCTCGGGTTCATTTTAATTGACTCCCTATGTTCTTTAGATTCATTAGTTACAGGTCTCAGGATCGTCGCTCTGATACCATTTTGTAACACCCCCATGCTCCAAATGCCTTACCAGAACCACTTAAGGCATGGAAGTGCTACCATCTCGGTTTCCCGAGGCAATGTTAATCAAAAGACAATAAAGAAACAACGTTTAAATAGCATAAAGTTTAAAGTGAATACAATCCAAAAACCAAAATGCTAAAATACGGATTACATGTCCATAAACCAACTTTCTAATCAACTAATCAAAAGTCTGATAAACTACTCAAGCTACAGCGGAAGACTCTATCATCTGAAGCTGACACATCACGGCTAGCCCATATGTCTCAACTCATACCTGCTCAACAACTGCTCACCATCCCCGAATGGATCACCACAGTTTTTAAAACAATAAAACGGGGTCAGTACTATTCACACAATTACACATGCAAAACTTTTATAAGCCAGAAACCAACCTATTTCAACCGTCACATAACCCAAACTCCACAATCAACTCCTCATCACCGACTACACACTAAAGTGTGTAGTCCTGCCAGAGCACCCGTCACAACAGGTTACTCAACTCCGCCAGTGGGGGACCGCAGCCGTTCCCACCTAAGCCCCGCTCATTCCATAGAGCGAATAACCCAAATCCATTAATGTGCACATCCCTTCTGTGGCGGGTTCCACAGAAGGCGAAAAATGGGCGTGAAGCCACTCCCGCAAGTGACCCCACTTAGCCAGGGACGCACCCCGAATACTACAGACAGATATAATCAATCATAACTACCAGCAGTAAAGAATTCCAACAATCGTCACAATACTCGTATGATAATACTCAACAAACAAAGATCACCACCAACACATATGTGAATAATACTGAGTAGGGAAACCCTACCTGGAATACAAAACAGTCAAACGATCTCAACAGCTGCTGTCAAAAAGCCTCCTCTATGAATTCTCCTCCTAATATATGATCACATAATTACTAACAATCATAAAAACCAACAAAACCCCCAAATCTCCAAATTAGGGTTTAAACAACTTTAATAAAATAATGTAAAATCGGTACGTAGATCTTACCCTCGACGCAAGGATAACAAGGATGTAAAGAACGATAGATTTCGACCTCCCAAGCTCCGGGATTTGTCAATAATGCGAACGGTGCGAAGCACGTAGTTTGAAATATCTTTTGAAGTAATTAGGTTTGATAAAAGTGTATTATGAAAGTGACGGAAAGGTTTATATATTAATTCGCATTATTAACAAAACCCGACACAACATTACCCGTAAACCGAGCCAATCGATCGAGTGCCCAACATACTCGATCGAGTGCCCCCTACTCGATCGAGTATCAAGGCTACTCGATCGAGTACCTTACAGACATAAATTATTTTAAAAACCCAAAACACCCTTACTCGACAGAGTAAGGCCCACTCGATAGAGTACCCAGAGACTCATAAAACCGTAGTATTACAAATTGTCTCACATTGGTTATATTATTAGGATAGTTTAAATAAAGGTCATAGTTTTAGTCACCTCTTTACTCGGCACGAGTAAAGGTTCGGTTTGGGGATGTTTGATGTGACTCTTAATTGAGGACATTTAGTCCCCTAATTGAACCTATTTTGCATACTATGATAACATTTCATGGCCATTTTATCCATCAAATCCTTTCTACTTTGCTTTCCTGGTGCATTTTATATGTCTTATAGGAAAGGAGATAATGAGGCGGAATTCCCGTCTCCCATGCATATTTGGAAGCTTGTTGCCGATCTTAGATGGACTAGTATGAAGAGGAGGCAAGAACGACGACCAACGAAGTAAGAATAAAGAGTATACATTGATCGTAGGCTTTGAAGCAAGAGGATGGAACACTGTGCCAAGATCCGTGCATCCTAAGCACCAGACGAGCAGATTGCCATGTCCTGACCCGAACGGCCTGAAGACAAGACGAGCAGATCATGGAGATTTGATCCTAGCGTCTTCCTTGCGATCCGAGCGAATCCCTTTATAGAATCAACCGTGCCTCAAGCCAGGCCGGCCGGATCGTGTTAGGAGTAGCAGCCTAATCTGCGCATTTCCCTCGGGACTTGCAATTCTCTATCCAACACTTAGCATTGTTATTTACTAACCCACTCTTGCTTTACCTAATGATGTACTACTATATATACTCCATTTGAAATAATCAAGATATTAAGTTCCCATAGTGGAGAGTCTACTTAGATTAGATTAGAAGTAGATTAGAATAGATTAATCTCCATCATTCCACATTAATCTTTCCTTAATTTTTGGTCAAGCTTTATTAATGGGTAATTGAAGATTATTGGGTTATTATTGGAGAATTGACAACTCTTCACCAATCAATCAAGTTTTCTTCTATTATTATTTCCTTTCTAATTATTCATCTTAAGTTTGGTATAATCTCTTTACTCTTTATTGTTTATTTCCTCAATCTCTTATCATGTTTATACTTGTTGTGATGATTGACACCATTAATGACATGTTTCCCATGATAATGAGTGAGTAGTTACTTAACTAGGATTAGTGGGGGATTAGGGGAGATAATCATGGGATAGATTTATGCTTAATGAGTTCATATGAATGCTTGCTTATTATTCTTTAACTTATGCACATGTCATGTTTGATGAAATGCTAGATTACGAAACCTTGCATTTTTTGACCATCTCCTATCTTTTCAATGCGGCTTGTAAGATATAAACCAACTCAAGCCTTGTTAGACCTTGCATAGAGTTGAATAGGGATAACCCAAGTCGACTTGTAGGTGTTGTGAAGTCTTAAACGGCTCGGCTCCGAGACCTAAGTTTACCTAGGATTTGGTTTATCATGCATATAGTTTAATAGAAAGAATTAAGTCGACTTGTAGGCCAGGTGTTGTACAATCACAAATGACTCGGCTCCGGGACCCAAATCTTCCTATGAATTATATGACATGAACCAACTTAATTCCAACAATAATAAATTGCTTGCATCCATATAACTCATTTATGCTATCTTACCATGATTCCCTTATGATCCCATGACATCCTAGTATACTTTATTATTTGTTTACATCTCTTAATTTATTGCTTGTCTTATTCCATTGCTTTCATTAGTCTAGAACACAACTACAAATCCAAATCAATTGTGACACTAGCATAAATTGAGATAGATAGACTTAGAACCCAAAGCACACCATCCCGTGGATCGACCTCGACTTAACCACTAACTAGTTGTTTGTTGAGAATATAAATGTGTTTGATTGGGCGTACAAAGACACGCCCACATCAAAATGGCGTTGTTGCCAGGGACGGTGTTATGTGATTAAGTTCTTACTTGTTTGTCTAGTTTAATTGTGCTTTAATTTTGAGGAACAAGTTCCTCAAGGTCGTTCTTACCATTTTATTGTAGTTTCCTTGGTTGTAGTTGTTCCCTTGTCTTAGCTATGATGGCTCAAGACTTGACATATGGAGAATGTGGTGGATCTTTTGATTATGACTATGGGTATGGGGAGTTTGAGGAGCAAGTCAACACAAACCTACCTTACAACTCATACAATGAAAGTCCTAGCTACTACCCCGACTTTTCCCACCAAAATCCCTACATCCAATATCCACAACAACCACCCACCGAATACCCACTTCACATTGAATTTCAAATGCCCCAATACAACCGCTTTCACACCCACCCACAACAAGAAGATGAGCCCATTCAAAATGTGATTCTCCAAATTATGGGAGATCAACAAAACTTCTTCAAACAAATGCTAGAGGAAATCCAAATAGGGACAATGTTCTTCAAGGCATTGTTACCCAAGGTGAGGAGTTGGAAATTCAAATTGCCCAAAAGAAGGAAGCCCAAGTAAGTACTCCTCACCATTCCTTAGACATTGATCATGAATGCGAGTTTGAAGGAATTACCTTTGATGGGAAGTGGGAAGAGCCAATCTCCTTGAGCTCTTGTGAGTATGAAAGTGTTGTTTTTGATGAAGAAGATATGAGGTTAAGTACGCCAAATACTCTTAGACTTTGTGAGTATGAGGGCGTGTCCTTTGATGTAAATATCGAGATAGTGGAGGAAGAATTATTGAAGAAGAGTGAAGTCCCCATTTATGATTCTTATGAGGATAGCCATGATGACGAGATCAGGAAAGAAGCTTATGAAGAATATGTGTCTTGCAAGGACCTTTGGAATAGGGGAGAAGAATGGAGTTGTGAGATCACCTTACTTGAGGAGCCCATCCTTGAGAAATTTGAGGTATCCTATCATGAAGAAGATGAATGTCTCTTTCCTATTACCTATGAAGACCATTTCACACCCACCATAGAACCTATGATTGTTGGGGATGATATGGTGGACCATCTCCAAAAATTCAAATCATCATATAAAGGGTACTTGGTGGAAAAGCTCAAGAACAAACTTGCAAATGAACTAACTTGTAGAGATTTGGCACCCAAAAATTTCAACTCCTAAGGTGTCCTGTCATCAATGTTATGAGAACTCTCCTTCTACTTTGGAAGGATTGACAAATCCAAGCGCTATCATAATCACCAAAATTAGAGAAGAAGGTGGTAAGTGGAAGTCTCCGGACGAAAACGAGTCATACTCCATTCCTCGTGTTGACGAGAATCATGGGCTTATTGATTGGAAGCATTGTAAAGGCTCAAGTACTAAGGGCAAGGAGAAATAGAGAATGAATGACAAGCTTCCTTGGCCAAGCTTTATTTTGAATTGTAGCAAACCATACTTATGCTTATTTGGGGCTTCTTCACAAGCCTTTGACCTTCTTCTAAGATCCTTGAGCTCTATGGACAAAGAATCTCGACAATTGAAACTAGTTTGGTGGAGTCCTATCTCAAACCACCATTTGTAATATATGCCTTCCCACAACTTTTGCATTGTATAATATTGTATACACCTTTAAATTACTTGCATTTCCTTACATGAGAGTAGTGAGAGAGGGTTGCTTACCCATTCTTTGAGTATATTTTTCAGAAAATGATAAGAAGGAATCACAAAAGGGTGCAAGGAAAAGAATTCAAATGAAAGAAATGAGGGATTTACGAAGAGCAGCTCAGGACGCTCGTCCTGGCCACGAGCCGCTCGTCCCGAGCCCTACTGCAAAATCTGTCTAAAGATCCGCTCGGATTGCCAGAGGGACGCCCGTCCCAATAAGAATCCGCTCGAGTCGAGCCTGGGACGCTCGTCCTCGGCAGTACCTTGATTAGCATCAAGCACAGGATGTGAATCCGAGCATATTCTCCAGAAGTCGCTCGTCCCAGCAGACCCGCTCATCCCCACAGCAATCTGCTCGTCCCCAACTGAATGCAAAACACACGGACTCACTGACTGAAAATCCGAGAGTCTCCTGAGCAGGACGCTCGAGCTGCAGCTACAAGACGCCCGGATCGTCCTCGGGACGCTCGCGTTGGCACGGTTTTTGGATGGGTTCTCAAATTATCCGCCCGAGCCCAGCCCAGGTCCGCTCGTCTCCCATCACTTCCTTGTTATAAACGCCCCCCACCATCCCTCTTTTTCCTTATCTTATCTACCCTAAATCTCATATCATCATCCACAAACAAATCCCCATCACAAAAACAACCAAAACCCTAACATTCACATCAAGAAAATGATGAACCTAAGATGCCGCACCTAAACGGTGCAAGGGTGCTACTTCATCCACCCCAAGGGTGGCAAGGGGCCGTCAAAATGTAGAGATAAACGGTGTTACACAACATGAATACTTCCCCGAGGTGCTCTTCACTAACGATGACCACCGACAAAGATTTGAACAGTTGTTCGGTAAGCACTACGAGCCTACTCATTTTATTGATACCGATGTTTTAGAAGTTCTTGGCATAAGGTATCAAACTGAGATGTTTTTCAATGGTTTGGGTCTTGGAAAGTTATTCTATGCTCATGAGGATACCTACTTAAGTCTTACACTCGAGTTTTTCTGCAGTCTCCGTATAGTCACTAATACACGGAGAAATGTTGGTTTGGAGTTCCGTCTTTGTAATCAAGACCATAAGTTAACCATAGACCAATTTGCAAACATTTTTGGTCTTGAAGTGCCGATGGAAAACACCGA
Source organism: Silene latifolia (assembly GCF_048544455.1). NCBI lineage: Eukaryota > Viridiplantae > Streptophyta > Magnoliopsida > Caryophyllales > Caryophyllaceae > Silene > Silene latifolia. Next base: position 125,489,321 of record NC_133537.1, read on the forward strand.
TAAGCCCTCCGACTTCATCGTTAACCACATATAGAGAGCCATTTCTAGGAGAGAACTCCATTCCTTTAAACAATGCTATACCTTTGCCATCCAACATCCGGTGATTCGGATCACCGAGCGCTTTATAGCCGGAACCGTCATTGGGAGGCTAGAACAAGATAGGTGCACCCTTCTCGACTTGACCTTCTTAGAGTCCTACTTGAATGTACAAGGGACAAGGGCTTACAATTTCAACACGCCCCTTGAGATGCTTACAAGGCTCAATGACTATGTTCAAGGAAATTCTAATATCAAGACCTTTGTGATGGGAGGCCTAATCACAATTTTGGCCAATGAACTTTGCCCCGGGTTTAACCTTCACGGGAGCTATGAAAAGCTCAAAGGGGGCACTTTGATAGATGAGGATGCTATCTTCAACCACCACTGGTGGTGCACTTACAATCAAGCCGGAGGTGTAGAGTGGTACATCAACCCTAGATGCTCACCCATCTTGGGCTCAACCACACCTTTTGATCCCTAACTATGGAAACCAAGAATGGAACTTTGGTGGGCTAGGTGGAGGATTCTTTAGCCAATGAAGAGGGTATGACCAAAGAGGCTCTAGCGGACGTGGGTACCGCAATGATGATGATGATGACAAGTGAAAGGACAAGAGGTGTTTGACCACACCACCTCCATTTTTATGATACTCTTTGTCCCTATCTCTCATGTATAGTTGCATTGCATTTTAAATTATCTTGCATTTAGTTTACACCTCACTTGCATTTGTATTATATTTCATATTGTATTTACATTTACATTAGTTAATTCATATAGTATAGTTGCATTATAATATATCTCATATGAATAGATTAGTTCGCATTGTGATATATCTCATATAGTTAGTTGCATATAGACTAGAATTCATACATAATCACTAATGACCAAACCTATTCATTTCTACACTGGAAATAGTGCATAAAACGGTTTGGGGAGGTTTGATCATAGGTGAAAACATGCATCATTTAGTGTTGTGTAGATTGCATTAATTTGTTATATATGTCATATAGAATTGCATTTAGCATGCATTCATTCATATCATATCATTGCATTTGTACTTCAATTTCCATAAAACTTTAAAAATCCAAAAACATGTATTTATTTTTCATTCCTACTCCTACCTGTACATTGAGGACAATGTGCAAAATAAAGTGGAGGATGGGAATTTATATTCCAAAAATACATAAAAATTGAAATTTCGAAAAATCCCAAAAATATGTTCTTTAATTTCATAAAAACAAAATCCATAAAAATTTGAAAATTCAAAAACCAAAAACATGTTATTTAATTTAGTAGTGTAGAATTGTATATACTTGTGTCTTTTGTTCTCTTCTCATATAGATACAACACTACATTTGAGGCATTGTCAAGGGAATGTGAAGACCGCTTGGTATGATCGTTCTAATCCCTTTTCCCTTCCATTTCTTTTTCATTATTCATATGAGGAGGATGGGCTTATATGTCAAGGAGGATGTGGTGTATTTTGTTGTTGCGGTTTGTGCACCTATGTGTTGTTAGGAGTTGCATTTATTTTATATGGCATAATAGTTGATAGAAGCACATGCATTAGAGTTGTATATATGTTAGTTGCATCATGGCATGTAGTTGCATGGTTAGAAAATTTTGTGAAAATGCCTATTTAGGAAGCTTAACAACTGTATATAAGGCCCTTGTAGATAATTTTTCTCCTTGAGACTTTGTTTGTTAGAATACCCTCAAGACACCCTATGATGTGTCATACTATTATCTTTTGACGCATGGACTAAGACCTAGTCAAGAGTATCTTGTGGTGTGATAACTCCTTGGCTACCGTTTATTCCAAGGTGACCTTTGAAGCCATCCAACCGTTCTTACACTTCTATCGTCATATTTTGTCAACAAAAAGGGAATGGGCACAAAAATCTCCAAATTGAATTCAAGTACCAAAATGAAAATAAAAAAGTTTGCACAAAATTGCATAAATGAAAAGAGGAGCAAAAATAGACTCCTATGCTTCAATAAAAGTACTCTTGCTACAAAATGGGGTCACTTTGAAAAATGTTAAAAAAATGCAAATATTGAAAATTTTGGCAAGTATCAAAAATGCCAAACATCAAAGAAATGGCAAAAATATTCTCAAAAAGTCAAATGCCATAACAATTGGGGGGAAAAACAAATAAAAAAGCAAACTACCAATGTGAAACTCAAAACATCTAGATCCCTTTTATGCATGGATCTTATTTGTTGCATGGTGGAGAAGGGACGACCCTTCTTCTTGTCTAGGCAAGAGGGGAAATTCCGCGATCCTACAGTTTTGTAACACCATAAGGGACTTGGCCCTTGACAAAAGCATTTAGCGATTGTGGACAAAGGTACCCTAGTTTGACACAACTTGGAGGTGATTTGTTGGTATCCTTTTCAGACTTAGTAGCATGGAGAAACAGTATCTATGATGGAGTGTGTATCCATAAATTGCTTCCCATGTAGATGATTCCGCCACTTAGATAAGGAAAGTGTCTATTTTTTTGTAGATGCATCCATTACTTGTTTTGTGTGCTTAATGATTGGATGTATCACCATTTTGGCAAGCCCCACCTTACCTTGCAAGAAGGTATCTTACCTCATGTATGTCGTGTTGTGAGTGGAAGGGGCGAAGTGAGACCCGCTAATTGTGTAACACCCCCATACTCCAAGTGCCTCACCAGGACCACTTCAGGCATTGAAGTGCTACCATCTCGGTTTTCCGAGGCAATGATAATCAAAAGACAATAAAGAAATAACGTTTAAATAGCATAAAGTTTAAAGTGAATACAATCCAAAAACCAAACTGCTAAAATACGGATTATATGTCCATAAACCAACTGTCTAATCAACTAATCAAAAGTCTGATAAACTACTCAAGCTACAGCGGAAGACTCTATCATCTGAAGGTGACACATCCCAGCTAGCCCATATGTATCAACTCATACCTGCTCAACAAGTGCTCACCATCCCCGAATGGATCACCACAGTTTTTAAAACAATAAAACGGGGTCAGTACTATTCACACAATTACACATGCACAACTACTATAAGCCAGAAACCAACATATTTCAACCGTCACATAACCCAAACTCCACAATCAACTCCTCATCACCGACTACACACTAAAGTTTGTAGTCCTGCCAGAGCACCTGTCACAATAGGTTACTCCACTCCGCCAGTGGGGGACCGCAGCCGTTCCCACCTAAGCCCCGCTCATACCATAGAGCGAATAACCCAAATCCATTAATGCGCACATCCCTTCTGTGGCGGGTTCCACAGAAGGCGAATAATGGGCTAGAAGCCACTCCCGCAAGTGGCCCCACTCAGCCAGGGACGCACCCCGAATACTACAGACAGATACAATCAATCATAACTACCAGCAGTAAACAATTCCAAAAACCGTCACAATACTCGTATGATAATACTCAACAAACAAAGATCACCACCAACACATATGTGAATAATACTGAGTAGGGAAACCCTACCTGGAATGCAAAACAGTCAGACGATCTCAACATCTGTTATAAAAAAGCCTCCTCTACGAATTCTCCTCCTAACATATGATCACATAATTACTAAAAATCATAAAAACCAACAAAACCCCCAAATCCCCAAATTAGGGCTTAAACAACTTTAATAGAATACTATATAATTGGTACGTAGATCTTACCGACGACGCAAGGATCACGAGGATGTAAAGAACGACAGATTCCGACCTCCCAAGCTCCGGGATTTGTCAATAATGCGAACGGTGCGAAGCACGTAGTTTGAAATCTCTTTTGAAGTAATTAGGTTTGATAAAAGTATATTATGAAAGTGACGAAAATGTTTATATATTAATTCACATTATTAACAAAACCCGACACAACATTACCCGTAAACCGAGCCACTCGATCGAGTGCCCAACATACTCGATCGAGTACCCTACAGACAGAAACTATTTTAAAAACCCAAAACACCCTTACTCGACAGGGTAAGGCCTACTCGATAGAGTACCCAGAGACTCATAAAACCGTAGTATTACAGTCTTCCCTCCTTAAAAAGAACTTCGTCCCCGAAGTTCAAACCACAACAAAACAAAAACATACTACCACACTCCCGACACAACAACCAACTTAAAACTTAACATAAAAACATGTTACCAACCAAACTCAACCCGACTCAAACCACTACAAAACAAACCGACACAACACAAAAAGGGTGTAAAAACTCTTTGCGATCATCTCCTACCCCCTAAAAGAAACAAGGTTACGTCCCCTTAACCATACATACCTGATCAAAAAGGAAAGGGTAACGCTCTGTCATAGCCTCCTCTGCCTCCTATGTAGCATCCTCTACCTCATGATTAGACCAAAGGATCTTAAGCAAAACTGTCTCACCACTCCTAGTCTTCCTAACCTTCCGGTCAAGAATCTGCTTAGGCACCTCAAGATAAGACAAGGACTAATCTAGCTCTATGCTCTCTGCCTCTAACACATGTGACGGATCACTCACATACTTCCGCAACTGAGATACATGAAACACATTATGCACCCTATCCAAAGAAGACGGTAAAGCCAAACGGTAAGCAACCTCTCCAACCCTGTCTAGGATCTAATATGGCCCTATGAACTTCTGACTCAACTTGCCTCTCTTCCCAAATCTCATAACCCCACACGTAGGAGACACTTTCAGAAGAACCTTGTCCCCAACCTGAAACTCGATGTCCCGGCGATGTAGATCTGCATAACTCTTCTGCCTATCCTGAGCTGCTCTCATCCTCTCCCTGATCATCCTAATCTGCTCAACCATATCATGTACCATCGATGGTCCTAAAACCACTGCCTCAGCACTGTCGTCCCAACAGATCGGACTCCTACACCTCCTCTCATATAAGGCCTCAAACGGTGCCATGCCAATACTAGTTTGATAGCTGTTGTTGTAAGAAAACTCTATCAAATCCAACCTCTGTTTCCAGCTACCACCAAAGACCGTCACACAAGCTCGTAACATATCCTCAAGAGTCTTGATTGTTCTCTCTGTCTGACCATCTGTTGTAGGATGAAATGTTGTACTCATCTTCAATGTCGTTCCCAAAGATTCCTGTAACTCCTTCCAAAACTTAGAGACAAACCTCACATCTCTGTCAGATACTATATCTTTAGGCACCCCATGTAACTTTAGCACATTCTACCGATAAGCCATAGCTAATTGTGCTTTAGTCCATGTATCTTTCATTGGCACAAAATGAGCTGACTTGGTCAGTCGATCCACTATAGTTCATATCATGTTGTTACCCTGTTGACTCTTTGGCAAACCCACGATAAAATCCATAGAAATGGATTCCCACTTCCACTCAGGTAGCTCAAGAGACTGAATCTTACCTTGTGGTCATCGCTGTTCCCCTTTAACTCTCTGGCATGTCAAACAACGGGCCACAAACTCAGCTGTTTCTTTCTTCATTCCCGGCCACCAGAACGTGTTCTTTAAATCTTAGTACAGCTTGTCACCACCTGGATGTACCGAATATGGTGTACAATGTGCCTCTGTCATGATTGTCTTTTTCAGCCCCTCATCCTTAGGGACACACCACCTCCCATCAAACCTCAAACTACCATCTGAATGAATAGAGAATCTAGACACCGTCCCTTTCTCGACTCCAGCTCTCCACTCTACCATCTTAGGATCCAAAGCCTGTTTACCTCGTATATCATCATAAAGATCAGGATGCACTGTCAAATCACCCATGGCATCCCCTCTCTACATCATATGTATCCCAAACTTCCCCACCTCATCTCTCAACCTCATCAAAGATATAGTTGTATATAAAGAATGTACACTCTTCCTGCTCAAAGCATCAGCAACAACATTGGATTTCCCTTCATGGTAGATAATACCCATATCATAATCGCCAATCAACTCCATCCACCTCCTTTGTCTCATGTTCAACTCCTTATGAGTGAAGATGTACTTGAGACTCTTGTGATCTGAAAATACCTTAAAGGTCGCCCCATAAAGGTAATGTCTCCAAATCTTGAGAGCAAACACTACTGCACCCAACTCTAGATCGTGTGTAGGATAATTCTCCTCATAAGGCTTCAATTGCCTTGAAGCATAGGCAATTACTTTACCGTTCTACATCAACACACATCCTAACCCATTCTTTGAGGCATCTGTATAAACCTCAAAGTTCTCACTCCCTTCAGGCAATGCTAAGATTGGAGCTGTGGTCAAACGCTCCTTTAATGTTTGGAACGCCGTCTCACAACTCTCATCCCAATGAAACCTGTTCTCTTTCCTCATCAAAGCTTTCATAGGTCTAGCAAATCTTAGAGAAATCCTTCACGAACCGTCTGTAGTATCCAGCTAAATCCAAGAAACTCTGAATCTCAGCTACATTATTCGGTGCTTCCCAGTTGGTCACTGCCTCAATCTTTGCCGGATCCACAACTACCTCATCCTTAGAGATCACATGCCCTAGAAAAGCAACTTTCTCTAACCAGAACTCACACTTGGACAACTTAGCATATAACTCGTGCCCCCTCAAGGTCTGCAACACAATCCTCAGATGCTCCTCATGTTCCTCCTTAGTCTTGGAATAGACAAAGATGTCATCAATGAAAACCATCACAAACTTGTCCAAAAACTGTCTGAAGACTCTGTTCATCAAATCTATAAACACAGCCGGTGCATTAGATAATCCAAAAGGCATCACCACATACTCATAATGGCCATACCTCGACGTGAAAAGCTGTCTTCGGTATGTCCACCTCCCTAATCTTCACCTGATGGTACCCCGACCTCAAATCAATCTTGGAAAAGACTACTACACCACTCAAATGATCAAACAGGTCATCTATCCTTGGTAATGGATACTTGTTCTTCACCGTTACTCGGTTCAACTCTCGGTAATCTATGCACAACCTCAAACTCCCATCTTTCTTTTTCACAAAAAGAACTGGTGCTCCCTACGGTGATACACTCGGTCTAATGTATCCCTTCTCTATCAGATCGTTCAACTGCTTCCTGAGCTCCTCCAACTCCTTAGGACCCATCCAGTACGGTGCCTTAGAGATTGGCCCCGTCCCCGGTTTCAACTCAACCGTGAAATCTATCTCCCTCTTCGGCGGCAACCCCAGAATCTCTCTAGAAAGACATCTGAAAACTCCCCCACCACTGGTATCCGATCAACTGGCGGACTCTCTATCCGGTCATCTCTCACATGGCACAAGATCAACGGGCACCCCTTCCTCAGATAGGACATCAAGGTCACAGCTGCAATCAACTTAACTTTCGGTTTGGCAACAAACCCACGATAAGACACACTAATGCCCTTAGGACCTCTCAGAGATACTTTCTTTTGATGAAAGTCTATCTTTGCTTTATACTTTCCTAACCAATCCATCCCGACTATCATCTCAAAACCGTTTAAAGGAAACTCAAGCAAATCTACAGGTAGATCAACTTGCCCAACTATCAAAGATACATCCCTAAACAACCTCCCACATATTACAGACTCTCCCGAAGGTATAAAAAATTTCTCACTTACAGACTCATACTCTCTCAAGCCCAACTGTTTAACATGACTCGAAGATACAAACGACTGAGACGCCCCTGAATCAAACAAAACAAAGGTGTGAACACCATTAACAAGAAAGGTACCAGTGATAACATGTGCGTCGTTCTCAGCTGCTTGTTTGTCCATCATGAACAGCTTTCCACTGGTCTTCTGTCCACCTCCCTGGACAGTACTGGCTGAAGTAGTCGGCTTAACACCCGACCCTTGGTTGTTGTTGGTGTTGGTAACTGGTTTCTGATAAGAATTACCGCCATTGCGGTTACCTCCACCGTTGTTACTCTAACCTCCCCGGTTGCCCCATGACCCTGCTGGTCTGTTACTCGCAAAACTCTGTGCCGGTCCTTGAGAAAAACTCCCCTGTCTCGATCTCTGGTAACCCCCGTTCGCCGCACTGGTGCACTCATGTCTCTTGTGGCCTACACCGCCACACTTAAAGCAGGTCATACCCCAACTACCACCACTACTACCACGACCATGCCCGTATGAAGCCCCAGCACTAAACCCTGAACCAGAAGAGTACGCTCTAGCCTGATTGTGGTTGCCTTTCTTGTAGTTAGATTGGTCACCACCCTGGCTCTCAACCTTTCTTTTCTCAGCACCTCTCTCCCGGGCCATCTGTACCAACCTCTCAGCTCTCCTAGCCTTCTCATAAGCTTCCTTAACATCAGTAAGGACTCCCACGGGTAACTTATCTATTATCTCGGGGGTCAACCCCTTCTCGAACCTCAGAGCTAGGTTTTCTTCATTCAGTCCCACATCCTCAGCATACCTAGACTTCTCATTTAACTACTTATAGTACTCAGCCACAATAATCTCAGAGGTCATCTTGAACCCATCAAACTCCTCCCTCAGCTTATTCCTCACATGTTTTGGCACGAACTCCCACTTCATAGCTTTCCTAAACTTTTCCCAAGGAATAGCAGGCAACCCCTGCTTCTCATACATCTCTCTAGCTCTCACTTTCACCTTGTCCCACCACTCTCCTGCTGCCTCCCTCAAGTAGAACGCAGCTTGTTCTACCCTCATCTCATCCGGACAATGCACTAAGTCCAGAATGTTCTCCATCTCCCTATGCCAATTATCAAGAAGAATTGGCTCCCCGGTCCCCTTATACTCTTTTGGGTTAAACCTTGCTATGTACAGGCTGATCTTAGAGTGATCAACCTCCTTATCCTTCCCCACTCTCTTAAGGGCCTCCGTAAGAGCATCTTGGTGCTCCAACATCTTAACTATGTCATCCACGTTCATGCTCTCAGCTCTCGCATACAAAGCGGTTTTCTTTGGCGGCATCTTGAAACTATATAAGAAAATATAGATATAAACATACGTACTATAACTCAAAACACGAAAACAGCCTACCCAGAACCCACTCGATCGAGTGCCCAAATCTACTCGATCGAGTGGAGGCTACTCGATCGAGTGCCCCACGTACTCGATCGAGTACCCCGACTCCAGACCCCAAACAGACCTTCTGATCTCTAACCTACTCGATTGAGCTGATAGGCCACTCGATCGAGTGCCCCCTTACTCGATCGAGTGCCCCTATGTACTTGATCGAGTACCCAAAAACACGGTTCTGATCAAGAAAACGTCAAATACCCACTCGATCGAGTCAGACCCACTCGGTCGAGTACCTCACCCACTCGATCGAGTGCCCCTTACTTGATCGAGTCATGCAGACTCGTGAATAATACCCACATGTTATCTCACATTCCCCAACGTACTATGCATTCACTAGTATCTTAATATTATAAATACAACTACGCATGCAAATCTACGCAATTCCTCATATAATCAACAAAATAATCTACTTCATGTTATCAAGTGCCACATTATAAACAACTAACATGCCTTTAATTCAGTTTCATATATAAAACACACCTCTTCAACTTTTAACCACACACCCAATCCTCCATTTCCAACATCCAAAGATTCTCAACATATATCATTACGTACACACACAAACCAAAAGATAACACACACGACTCCGACACATACCCCACATGTGACCGGTTCAAAATTGTAGGGCGCGTTCGCGACTTTAGGACGTCTCCCAAGCCTTTGCATTAGCTCCTACAACTTTTACCCCGGGTTCATTTTAATTGACTCCCTATGTTCATTAGATTCATTAGTTACAGGTTTCAGGATCGTCGCTCTGATACCATTTTGTAACACCCCCATGCTCCAAATGCCTTACCAGGACCACTTAAGGCATGGAAGTGCTACCATCTCGGTTTCCCGAGGCAATGATAATCAAAAGACAATAAAGAAACAACGTTTAAATAGCATAAAGTTTAAAGTGAATACAATCCAAAAACCAAACTGCTAAAATACGGATTACATGTCCATAAACCAACTTTCTAATCAACTAATCAAAAGTCTGATAAACTACTCAAGCTACAGCGGAAGACTCTATCATCTGAAGGTGACACATCCCGGCTAGCCCATATGTCTCAACTCATACCTGCTCAGCAACTGCTCACCATCCCCGAATGGATCACCACAGTTTTTAAAACAATAAAACGGGGTCAGTACTATTCACACAATTACACATGCAAAACTACTATAAGCCAGAAACCAACATATTTAAACCGTCACATAACCCAAACTCCACAATCAACTCCTCATCACCGACTACACACTAAAGTGTGTAGTCCTGCCAGAGCACCCGTCGCAACAGGTTACTCAACTTCGCCAGTGGGGGACCGCAACCGTTCCCACCTAAGCCCCGCTCATACCATAGAGCGAATAACCCAAATCCATTAATGTGCACATCCCTTCTGTGGCGGGTTCCACAGAAGGCGAATAATGGGCGTGAAGCCACTCCCGAAAGTGACCCCACTCAGCCAGGGACGCACACCGAATACTACAGACATATACAATCAATCATAACTACCAGTAGTAAAGAATTCCAACAATCATCACAATACTCGTATGATAATACTCAACAAACAAAGATCACCACCAACACATATGTGAATAATACTGAGTAGGGAAACCCTACCTGGAATACAAAACAGTCAGACAATCTCAACAGCTGTTATCAAAAAGCCTCCTCTACGAATTCTCCTCCTAATATATGATCACATAATTACTAACAATCTCAAAAACCAACAAAACCCCCAAATCCCCAAATTAGGGTTTAAACAACTTTAATAAAATACTATAAAATCGGTACGTAGATCTTACCCTCGACGCAAGGATAACAAGGATGTAAAGAACGATAGATTCCGACCTCCCAAGCTCCGGGATTTGTCAATAATGCGAACGCTGCAAAGCACGTAGTTTGAAATCTCTTTTGAAGTAATTAGGTTTGATAAAAGTGTATTATGAAAGTGGCGGAAAGGATTATATATTAATTCGAATTATTAACAAAACCCGAAACAACATTACCCGTAAACCGAGCCACTCGATCGAGTGCCCAACATACTCGATCGAGTGCCCCATACTCGATCGAGTATCAAGGCTACTCGATCGAGTACCCTACAGAAAAAACTATTTTAAAAAACCCAAACACCCTTACTCGACAGAGTAAGGCCCACTCGATAGAGTACCCAGAGACTCATAAAACGGTAGTATTACAAATTGTCTCACATCGGTTATATTATTAGGATAGTTTAAATAAAGGTCATAGTTTTAGTCACCTCTTTACTCGGCAAGAGTAAAGGTTCGGTTTGGGGATGTTTGATCTGACTCTTAATTGAGGACATTTAGTCCCCTAATTGAACCTATTTTGCATACTATGATAACATTTCATGGCCATTTTATCCATCAAATCCTTTCTACTTTGCTTTCCTAGTGCATTTTATATGTCTTTTAGGAAAGGAGATAATGAGGCGGAATTCCCGTCTCCCATGCATATTTGGAAGCTTGTTGATGATCTTAGATGGACTAGTATGAAGAGGAGGCAAGAACGACGACCAACAAAGAAAGAATAAAGAGTATATATTGATCGTAGGCTTTGAAGCAAGAGGATGGAACACTGTGCCAAGATCCGTGTATCCTAAGCACCAGACGAGCATATTGCCATGTCCTGATCCGAACGGCCCGAAGACAAGATGAGAGGATCATGGAGCTTTGATCCGAGCGTCTTCCTTGCGATCCGAGCGGATCCCTTTACAGAATCAACCGTGCCTCAAGCCAGGCCGGCCGGATCGTGTTAGGAGTAGCAGCCTAATCTGCGCATTTCCCTCGGGAGTTGCAATTCTCTATCCAACACTTAGCATTGTTATTTACTAACCCACTCTTGCTTTACCTAATGATGTACTACTATATATAATCCATTTGAAATAATCAAGATATTAAGTTCCCATAGTGGAGAGTCTCCTTAAATTAGATTAGAAGTAGATTAGAATAGATTAATCTCAATCATTCCACATTAATCTTTCCTTAATTATTGGTCAAGCTTTATTATTGGGTAATTGAAGATTATTGGGTTATTATTGGAGAATTGACAACTCTTCACTAATCAATCAAGTTTTCTTCTATTATTATTTCCTTTCCAATTATTCATCTTAAGGTTGGTATAATCTCTTTACTCTTTATTGTTTATTTCCTCAATCTCTTATCATGTTTATACTTGTTGTGATGATTGACACCATTAATGACATGTTTCCCATGATAATGAGTGAGTAATTACTTAACTAGGATTAGTGGGGGATTAGGGGAGTTAATCATGGGATAGATTTATGCTTTATGAGTTCATATGAATGCTTGCTTATTGTTCTTCAACTTATGCACATTTCATGTTTGATGAAAAGCTAGACTACGAAACCTTGCATTTTTTGACCATCTCCTATCTTTTCAATGCGGCTTGTAAGATATAAACCAACTCAAGCCTTGTTAGACCTTGAATAGAGTTGAATAGGGATAACCCAAGTCGACTTGTAGGTGTTGTGAAGTCTTAAACGGCTCGACTCCGAGGCGTAAGTTTACCTAGAATTTGGTTTATCATGCATATAGTTTAATAGAAAGAATTAAGTCGACTTGTAGGCCAGGTGTTGTACAATTAAAAATGACTCGGCTCCGGGACCCAAATCTTCTTATGAATTATATGACATGAACCAACTTAATTCCAACAATAATAAATTGCTTGCATCCATATAACTCATTTATGCTATCTTACCATGATTCCCTTATGATCCCATGACATCCTAGTATCCTTTATTATTTGTTTACATCTCTTAATTTATTGCTTGTCTTATTCCATTGCTTTCATTAGTCTAGAACACAACTACAAATCCAAATTAATTGTGACACTAGCATAAATTGAGATAGATAGACTTAGAACCCAAAGCACACCGTCCCGTGGATCGACCTCGACTTAACCACTAACTAGTTGATTGTTGGGAATATAAATGTGTTTGATTGGGCGTACAAAGACACGCCCACATCAAAATGGCGCCGTTGCCAGGGACGGTGTTATGTGATTAAGTTCTTACTTGTTTGTCTATTTTAATTGTGCTTTAATTTTGAGGAACAAGTTCCTCAAGGTCGTTCTTACCATTTTATTGTAGTTTCCTTGGTTGTAGTTGTTCCCTTGTCTTAGCTATGATGGCTCAAGACTTGACATATGGAGAATGTGGTGGATCTTTTGATTATGACTATGGGTATGGGGAGTTTGAGGAGCAAGTCAACACAAACCTACCTTACAACTCATACAATGAAAGTCCTAGCTACTACCCCAACTTTTCCCACCAAAATCCCTACATCCAATATCCACAACAACCACCCACCCAATACCCACTTCACATTGAATTTCAAATGCCCCAATACAACCGCTTTCACACCCACCCACAACAAGAAGATGAGCCCATTCAAAATGTGATTCTCCAAATTATGGGAGATCAACAAAACTTCTTCAAACAAATGCTAGAGGAAAGCCAAAATAGGGACAATGTTCTTCAAGGCATTGTTACCCAAGGTGAGGAGTTGGAAATTCAAATTGCCCAAATGAAGGAAGCCCAAGTAAGTACTCCTCACCATTCCTTAGACATTGATCATGAATGCGAGTTTGAAGGAATTACCTTTGGTGAGAAGTGGGAAGAGACAATCACCTTGAGCTCTTGTGAGTATGAAAGTGTTGTGTTTGATGAAGAAGATATGAGGTTAAGTACACCAAATACTCTTAGCCTTTGTGAGTATGAGGGCGTGTCCTTTGATGTAAATATCGAGATAGTGGAGGAAAAATTATTGAAGAAGAGTGAAGTCCCCATTTATGATTCTTATGAGGATAGCCATGATGACGAGATCCGGAAAGAAGCTTATGAAGAATATGTGTCTTGCAACGACCTTTGGAATAGGGGAGAAGAATGGAGTTGTGAGATCACATTACTTGAGGAGCCCATCCTTGAGAAATTTTAGGTATCCTATCATGAAGAAGATGAATGTCTCTTTCCTATTACCTATGAAGACCATTTCACACCCACCATAGAACCTATGACTGTTGGGGATGATATGGTGGACCATCTTAAAAAATTCAAATCATCATATAAAGGGTACTTGATGGAAAACCTCAAGAACAAACTTGCAAATGAACTAACTTGTGGAGATTTAGCACCCAAAAATTTCAACTCCTAAGGTGTCCGGTCATCAATGTTATGAGAACTCTCCTTCTACTTTGGAAGGATTGACAAATCCAAGCGCTATCATAATCACCAAAATTAGAGAAGAAGGTGGTAAGTGGAAGTCTCCGGACGAAAACGAGCCATACTCCATTCCTCGTGTTGACGAGAATCATGGGCTTATTGATTGGAAGCATTGTAAAGGCTCAAGTACTAAGGGCAAGGCGAAATAGAGAAGAATGACAAGCTTCCTTGGCCAAGCTTTATTTTGAATTGTAGCAAACCATACTTATGCTTATTTGGGGCTTCTTCACAAGCCTTTGACCTTCTTCTAAGAGCCTTGAGCTCTATGGACAAAGAATCTCGACAATTGAAACTAGTTTGGTGGAGTCCTATATCAAACCACCATTTGTAATATATGCCTTCCCACAACTTTTGCATTGTATAATATTGTATACACCTTTAAATTACTTGCATTTCCTTACATGAGAGTAGTGAGAGAGGGTTGCTTACCCATTCTTTGAGTATATTTTTCATAAAATGATAAGAAGGAATCACAAAAGGGTGAAAGGAAAAGAATTCAAATGAAAGAAATGAGGGATTTACGAAGAGCAGCTCAAGACGCTCGTCCTGGCCACGAGCCGCTCGTCCTGAGCCCTACTGCATGTAAAAATCAACTCTGTCTAAAGATCCGCTCGGATTGCTAGAGGGACGCCCGTCCTAATAAGAATCCGCTCGAGTCGAGCCTGGGACGCTCGTGCTCGATAGTACCTTGATTAGCATCAAGCACTGGATGTGAATCCGAGCAGATTCTCCAGAAGCCGCTCGTCCCAGCAGAACCGCTCATCCCCACAGCAATCCGCTCGTCCCCAACTGAATGCAAAACACACGGACTCACTGACTGAAAATCCGAGAGTCTCCTGAGCAGGACGCTCGAGTTGCAGCTGCAAGATGCCCGGATCGTCCTCGGGACGCTCGGGTTGGCATGGGTTTTGGCTGGATTCTCAAATTATCCGCCCGAGCCCAGCCCAGGTCCGCTCGTCTCCCATCACTTCCTTGTTATAAACGCCCCCCACCATCCCTCTTTTTCCTTATCTTATGTACCCTAAATCTCATATAATCATCCACAAACAATCCCCATCACAAAAACAACCAAAACCCTAACATTCACATCAAGAAAATGATGAACCTAAGAGGCAAGAGCAAGAAATCTGCCGATGCCGCACCTAAACGGTGCAAGGGTGCTACTTCATCCACCCCAAGGGTGGCAAGGGGCCGTCAAAATGTAGAGATACACGGTGTTACACAACATGAATACTTCCCCGAGGTGCTCTTCACTAACGATGACCACCGACAAAGATTTGAACAGTTGTTCGGTAAGTACTACGAGCGTACTCAATTTATTGATACCGATGTTTTAGAAGTTCTTGGCATAAGGTATCAAACCGAGATGTTTTTCAATGGTTTGGGTCTTGGAAAGTTATTCTATGCTCATAAGGATACCTACTTAAGTCTTACCCTCGCGTTTTTGTGCAGTCTCCGTATTGTCACTAATACACGGAGAAATGTTGGTTTGGAGTTCCGTCTTTGTAATCAAGACCATAAGTTAACCATAGACCAATTTGCAAACATTTTTGGTCTTGAAGTGCTGATGGAAAACACCGATAAGCCCTCCGACTTCACCGTTAACCACATATAGAGAGCCATTTCTAGGAGAGAAATCCATTCCTTTAAACAATGTTATACCTTTGCCATCCAACATCCGGTGATTCGGATCACCGAGCGCTTTATAGCCGGAACCGTCAATGGGAGGCTAGAACAAGATAGGTGCACCCTTCTTGACTTAACCTTCTTAGAGTCCTACTTGAATGTACAAGGGACAAGGGCTTACAATTTCAACACGCCCCTTGAGATGCTTACAAGGCTCAATGACTATGCTCAAGGAAATTCTAATATCAAGACCTTTGTGATGGGAGGCCTAATCACAATTTTGGCCAATGAACTTTGCCCCGGGTTTAACCTTCATGGGAGCTATGAAAAGCTCAAAGGGGGCACTTTGATTGATGAGGATGCTATCTTCAACCACCACCGATGGTGCACTTACAATCATGCCGGAAATGTAGAGTGGTTCACAAAGGGATGCTCTTCACTTGTCCTCTTGGGAGTGGAACATACCACCTACCGAACCCCGGTTGAGTCGGTACTCACCTAGACCGAACTACCTCCTCCCCATTGAGATTTATAGCAACCCATCACAATGAGAAGAAGCACCTCGTCAACCTCGTGAGTTGCCAGAATGGGGAGATGCACTACCATCCTATGTAGCCATTCCACCCTACCCCACACCACATGTACCATTCACTCCCAAAGATCCAAGAGCTCCAAACATGAATAATTTAATGCCACTCATGCAAAATGTCGATCTTGGGGTGCACGAAGGGAGGGTCGACAACTACTTGACCCAATACCCCTCCTACTACAACATGGCTCAACAAGGGTACATCAACCCTAGAGGCCCTCACCCATCTTGGGCTCAACCACACCTTTTGTTCCCTAACTATGGGAACCAAGAAGGGAATTTTGGCTGCCAAGGTGGAGGATTCTTTAGTCAATGAGGAGGGTATGACCAAGGAGGCTCTAGCGGACGTGGGTACCGCAATGATGATGATTATGACGAGTGAAAGGGCAAGAGGGGTTTGTCCACACCACCTCCATTTTTATGATACTCTTTTTCCCTATCTTTCATGTATAGTTGCCTTGCATATTAAATCATCTTGCATTTAGTTTACACCTCACTTGTATTTGTGTTATATTTCATAGTACATTTACATTTACATTAGTTAATTCATATAGTATAGTTACATTGTAATATATCACATATGAATAGATTAGTTTGCATTTTGATATCTCCCATATAGTTAGTTGCACATAGACTAGAATTCATACATAATCACTAATGACCAAACCTATTCATTTCTACACTAGAAATAGTGCTTAAATCGGTTTGGGGAGGTTTGATCATAGGTGAAAACATGCAACATTTAGTGTAGTGTAGATTGCATTAATTTGTTATATATGTCATATAGAATTGCATTTAGCATTCATTCATTCATATCATATCATTGCATTTGTACTTCAATTTCCATAAAACTTTAAAAATCCAAAAACATGTATTTATTTTTCATTCCTACTCCTACCTGTACATTGAGGACAATGTCCAAAGTAAAGTGGGAGATGGGAATTTATATTCCAAAAATACATAAAAATTGAAATTTCGAAAAATCCCAAAATACGTTCTTTAATTTCATAAAAAACAAAATCCATAAAAATTTGAAAATTCAAAAACCAAAAACATGTTATTTAATTTAGTAGTGTAGAATTGTATATACTTGTGTCATTTGTTCTCTTCTCACAAAGATACAACACTACATTTGAGGCATTGTCAAGTGAATGTGAAGACCGCTTGGTATGATCGTTCTAATCCCTTTTTCCCTTCCATTTCTTTTTCATTATTCTATGAGGAGGATGGGCTTACCTTTCAATGAGGATGTGGTGTATTTTGTTGTTGCGGTTTGTGTACCTATGTGTTGTTAGGAGTTGCATTTATTTTATATTGCATAATAGTTGATAGAAGTACATGCATTGGAGTTGTATATATGTTAGTTGCATCATGGCATGTAGTTGCATGGTTAGGAAAGTTTGTGAAAATGGCTATTTAGGAAGCTTGACAAGTGTATATAAGGCTCTTGTAGATAATTTTTCTCCTTGAGACTTTGTTTGTTAGAATACCCTCAAGACACCCTAGGATGTGTCATACTAATATCTTTTTACCCATGGACTAAGACCTAGTCAAGAGTACCTTGTGTTGTGATAACTTCTTGGCTACCGTTTATTCCAAGGTGACATTTGAAGCCATGAAACCGTTCTTACACTTCTATCATCATATTTTGTCAACAAAAAGGGAATGGGCACAAAAATCTCCAAATTGAGTTCAAGTACCAAAATGAAAATAAAAAAGTTTGAACAAAATTGCATAAATGAAAAGAGGAGCAAAAATAGACTCCTATGCTTCAATAAAAGTACCCTTGCTACAAAATGGGGTTACTTTGAAAAATGTTCAAAAAAATGCAAATATTGAAAATTTTGCCAAGTATCAAAAATGCCAAACATCAAAGAAATGGCAAAGAAATGTTCTCAAAAAGTCAAATGCCACAACAATTGGGGGGGAGGGGGGGGGGGGGAGGGGGCAAATCAAAAAGCAAACTACCAATGTAAAACTCAAAACATCTTGATCCCTTTTATCCATTGATCTTATTTGTTGCATGGTGGAAAAGGGACGACCCTTCTTCTTGTCTAGGCAAGAGCGGGAATTCCGCGATCCTATAGTGTTTCTAACACCATAAGGGACTTGGCTCTTGACAAAAGCATTTAGCGATTGTGGACAAAGGTACCCTAGTTTGACACAACTTGGAGGTGATTTGTTTGTATCCTTTTTAGACTTAGTAACTTGGAGAAACAATATCTATGATGGAGTGTGTACCCTTAAATTGCTTCCCATGTAGATGATTTCTGCCACTTAGATGAGGAAAGTGGCTATTCTTTTGTAGATGCATCCATTTACTTGTTTTGCGTGCTTAATGATTGGATGTATCGCCATTTTGGCAAGCCTCACCTTGCCTTGCAAGAAGGCATCTTACCTCGTAGATATCTTGTTGTGAGTTGAAGGGGTGGAGTGAGACCCGCTAATTGTCTCACATCGGTTATATTATTAGGATAGTTTAAATAAAGGTCATAGTTTTAGTCACCTCTTTACTCGGGACGAGTAAAGGTTTGGTTTGAGGATGTTTGATGTGACTCTTAATAGTGCACATTTAGTCCCCTAATTGAAACTATTTTGCATACTATTATAACATTTGATGGCATTTTATCCATCAAATCCTTTCTACTTTACTTTCCTAGTGCATTTTATATGTCTTATAGGAAAGGAGATAATGAGGTGGAATTCCCGTCTCCCGTGCATATTAGGAAGCTTGTTGACGATCTTAGATGGACTAGTATGAATAGGAGGCAAGAACGATGACCAACGAAGTAAGAATAAAGAGTATACATAGATTGTAGGCTTTGAAGCAAGAGGATGGAACACTGTGCCAAGATCCGTGCGTCTAAGCACCGACGAGCGGATTGCCATGTCCTGATCCGAGCGACCCGAAGACGAGACGAGCGGATCATGGAGCTTTGATTCGAGCTTCTTCCTTGCGATCCGAGCGGATCCTTTTACAGAATCAACCGTGCCTCAAGCCAGGCCAGGCGGATCGTGTTAGGAGTAGCAGCCTAATCTGCGCATTTCCCTCGGGACTTGCAATTCTCTATCCAACACTTAACATTGTTATTTACTAACCCACCCTTGATAAACGTAATGATATACTACTATATATACTCCATTTGAAATAATCAAGATATTAAGTTCCCATAGTGGAGAGTCTCCGTAGATTAGATTAGGAGTAGATTAGAATAGATTAATCTCAATCATTCCACATTAATCTTTCCTTAATTATTGTTCAAGTTTTATTATTGGGTAATTGAAGATTATTGGGTTATTATTGGAGAATTGACAACTCTTTACCAATCAATCAAGTTTTCTTCTATTATTATTTCCTTTCCAATTATTCATCTTATGTTTGGTATAATCTCCTTACTCTTTACTCTTTATTGTTTATTTCCTCAATCTCTTATCATGTTTATACTTGTTGTGATGATTGACACCATTAATGACATGTATCCCATGATAATGAGTGAGTAGTTTCTTAACTAGGATTAGTGGGGGATTAGGGGAGTTAATCATGGGATAGATTTATGCTTAATGAGTTCATATGAATGCTTGCTTATTGTTCTTCAACTTATGTACATGTCATGTTTGATGAAATGCTAGACTACAAAACCTTGCATTTTTGGACCATCTCCTATTTTTTCAATGAGGCTTGTAAGATATAAACCAACTCAAGCCTTGTTAGATCTTGCATAGAGTTGAATAGGGATAACCCAAGTTGACTTGTAGGTGTTGTGAAGTCTTAAACGACTCAGCTCCGAGACGTAAGTTTCCCTAGGATTTGGTTTATCATGCATATAGTTTAATAGGAAGAATTAAGTCGACTTGTAGGTGTTGTACAGTCACAAATGACTCGCCTCCGGGACCCAAATCTTCTTATGAATTATATGACATGAACCAACTTAATTCCAACAATAATAAATTGCTTGCATCCATAAAACTCATTTATACTATCTTACCATGATTCCATTATGATCACTTGACATCCTAGTATCCTTTATTATTTGTTTACATCTCTTAATTTATTGCTTGTCTTATTCCATTGCTTTCATTAGTCTAGAACACAACTACAAATCCAAATTAATTGTGACACTAGCATAAATTGAGATAGATAGACTTAGAACCCAAAGCACATTATCCCGTGGATCGACCTCGACTTAACCACTAACTAGTTGTTTGTTGAGAATATAAATGTGTTTGATTGAGCGTACAAAGACACGCTCACATTAAAATGACGTCGTTGCCAGGGACGGTGTTATGTGATTAGTTCTTACTTGTTTGTCTATTTTAATTGGGCTTTAGCCTTGAGGAACAACTTCCTCAAGGTCCTTCTTACCATTTTATTGTTGTTTCCTTTGTTGTAGTTGTTTCCTTGTCTTAGCTATGATGGCTCAAGACTTGATATATGGAGCATGTGGTGGATCTTTTGAGTATGACCATGGGTATTGGGAGTTTGAGGAGCAAGTCAACACAAACCTACCTTACAACTCATACAATGAAAGTCCTAGCTACTACCCCAATTTTTCCCACCAAAATCCCTACATCCAATATCCACAAAAACCACCCACCCAATACCCACTTCACATTGAATTTCAAATGCCCCAATACAACCACTTTCACACCCAACCACAACAAGAAGATGAGCCCATTCAAAATGTGATTCTCCAAATGATGGGAGATCAACAAAACTTCTTCAAACAAATGCTAGAGAAAAGCCAAAATAGGGACAATGTTCTTCAAGGCATTGTTACCCAAGGTGAGGAGTTGGAAATTCAAATTGCGCAAATGAAGGAAGCCCAAGTAACTACTCCTCACCATTCCTTAGACATTGATCATGAATGCGAGTTTGAAGAAATTACCTTTGATGAGAAGTGGGAAGAGCCAATCTCCTTCAGCTCTTGTAAGTATGAAAGTGTTGTGTTTGATAAAGAAGATATGAGGTTAAGTACGCCAAATACTCTTAGCCTTTGTGAGTATGAGGGCGTGTCCTTTGATGTAAATATCGAGATAGTGGAGGAAGAATTATTGAAGAAGAGTGAAGTCCCCATTTATGATTCTTATGAGGATAACCATGATGACGAGATCGTGAAAGAAGCTTATGAAGAATATTTGTCTTGCAAGGACCTTTGGAATATGGGAGAAGAATGGAGTTGTGAGATCACCTTACTTGAGGAGCCCATCCTTGAGAAATTTGAGGTATCCTATCATGAAGAAGATGAATGTCTCTCTCCTATTACCTATGAAGACGATTTCACACCCACTATGGAACCTATGATTGTTGGAGATGATATGGTGGACCTTCTCCAAAAAGTCAAACCATCATATAAAGGGTACTTGGTGGAAAAGCTCAAGAACAAGCTTGCAAATGAACTTACTTGTGGAGATTTGGCACCCACAATTTCAACTCCTATGGTGTCCGGTCATTAATGTTATGAGAACTCTACTTCTACTTTGGAAGGATTGACAAATCCAAGCGCTATCATCATCACCAAAATTAGAGAAGAAGGTGGTAAGTGGAAGTCTCCGGATGAAAACGAGCCATACTCAATTCCTCGTGTTCACGAGAATCATGGGCTTATTGATTGAAAGCATTGTAAAGGCTCAAGTACAAAGGGCAAGGTGAAAGAGAGAATGAATGACAAGCTTCCTTGGCCAAGCTTTATTTTGAATTGGAGAAAACCATACTTATGCTTAGTTGGGGCTTGTTCACAAGCCTTTGACCTTCTTCTAAAAACCTTGAGCTCTATGGACAAAGAATCTCGACAATTTAAACTAGTTTGGTCGAGTCCTATCTCAAACCACCATTTGTAATATATGCCTTCCCACAACTTTTGCATTGTATAATATTGTATATACCTTTAAATTACTTGCATTTCCTTACATGAGAGTAGTGAGAGAGGGTTGCTTACCCATTCTTTGAGTATATTTTTCAGAAAAAGATAAGAAGGAATCACAAAATGGTGCAAGGGAAAGAATTCAAATGAAAGAAATGAGGGATTGACGAAGAGCAGCTTAGGACGCTCGTCCTGAGCCCTACTGGAGGGAAAATTCAACTCTGTCTAAAGATTCGCTTGGATTGCTAGAGGGACGCTCGTCCCTAGAAGAATCCGCTCGAGTCGAGCCTGGGACGCTCGTCTTGGGCAGTACCTTGAGTAGCATCAAGCACTGGATGTGAATCCGAACAGATTATCCAGAAGCCGCTCGTCGCAGTAGAACCGCTCATCCCCACAACAATCCGCTCGTCCCCAACTGAATGCAAAACACACGGACTCACTGACTGAGAATTCGAGAGTCTCCTGAGCAGGACGCTCGGGCTGCAGCTGTAAGACACACGGATCATCCTCGGGACTCTTGGGTTGGCATGGTTTTTGGCTGGGTTCTCAAGTTATCCACCCGAGCCTAGCCCAGGTCCGCTCGTCTCCCATCACTTCCTTGTTATAAACGCCCCCCCTCCCCCCACCACCATCCCTCTTTTTACTTATCTTATCTACCCTAAATCTCATATCATCATCCACAAACAATCCCCATCACAAAAACAACCAAAACCCTAACATTCACATTAAGAAAATGATGAACCTAAGAGGCAAGAGCAAGAAATCCGCCAATTCCGCACCTAAACGGCGCAAGGGTGCTACTTCATCCACCCCAAGGGAGGCAAGGGGCCGTCAAAATATAGAGATACACGGTGTTACACAACTTGAATACTTAACCGAGGTGCTCTTCACTAGCGATGACCACCACCAAAGATTGGAACAATTGTTAGGTAAGCACTACGAGTCTACTCAATTTATTGATACCGATGTTTTAGAAGTTCTTGGCATAATGTATCAAACCGAGATGTTTTTCAATGGTTTAGGTCTTGGAAAGTTATTTTATGCTCATGAGGATACCTACTTAAGTATTACCCTCGAGTTTTTGTGTAGTCTTCGTATTGTCACTAATACACGGAGATATGTTGGTTTGGAGTTCCGTCTTTGTAATCACAACCATAAGTTAACCATAGACCAATTTGCAAACATTTTTGGTCTTGAAGTGCCGAGGGAAAACACCGATAAGCCCCCCGACTTCACCGTTAACCATATATGGAGAGCCATTTCTGGGAGAGAACTCCATTCTTTTAAACAATGCTATACCTTTGCCATCCAACATCCGGTGATTCGGATCACCAAGCGCTTTATAGCCGGAACCGTCAATGGGAGGCTTGAATAAGATAGGTGCACCCTTCTTGACTTTACCTTCTTAGAGTCCTACACGAATGTACAGAGGACAGGGGCTTACAATTTCAACACGCCCCTTGAGATGCTTACAAGGCTTAATGACTAAGCTCAAGGGAATTCTAATATCAAGACCTTTGTGATGGGAGGCCTAATCGCAATTTTGGCCAATGAACTTTCCCCTGGGTTTAACCTTCATGGGAGCTATGAAAATCTCAAAGGGGGCACTTTGATAGATGAGGATGCTATCTTCAACCACCACCGGTGGTGCACTTACAATCAAGCCGGAAGTGTAGAGTGGTTCACAAAGGGATGCTCATCACTTGTCCTCTTGGGGTGGAACATACCACCTATCGAGCCACGGTTGAGTCGGTACTCACCTAGACCGAACTACCTCCTCCTCATTCAGATTTATAATAACCCACCACAAAGAGAAGAAGCACCTCGTCAACCTCGTGAGTTGCCAGAATGGGGAGATGCACCACCATCCTATGTACCCATTCCACCCTACCCCACACCACATATACCATTCACTCCCAAAGATCCAAGAGCTCCAAACATGAATGATTTAATGCAACTCATGCAAAATGTCGATCTTGGAGTTCACGAAGTGAGGGTTGACAACTACTTGGCCCAATGCCCCACCTACTACAATATGGCTCAACAAGGGTACATCAAACCTAGAGGCCCTCACCCATATTAGGCTCAACCACACCTTTTGTTCCCTAACTATGGGAACTAAGAAGGGAACTTTGGTGGCCAAGGTGGAGGATTCTTTAGCCAATGAGGAGGGTATGACCAAAGAGGCTCTAGCGGATGTGGGTACCACAATGATGATGATGATGACGAGAGAAAGGGCAAGAGGTGTTTGACCACACCACCTCCATTTGTATGATACACTTTTTCCCTATCTCTCATATATAGTTGTATTGCATTTTAAATCATCTTGCATTTAGTTTACACCTCACTTGCATTTGTATTATATTTCATATTGCATTTACATTTACATTAGTTAATTCATATAGTATAGTTGCATTGTAATATATCTCATATGAATAGATTAGTTTGCATTGTGATATATCTCATATAGTTAGTTGCATATAGACTAGAATTCATACATAATCACTAATGACCAAACCTATTCATTTCTACACTAGAAATAGTGCTTAAATCGGTTTGGGAAGGTTTGATCATAGGTAAAAACATGCATCATTTAGTGTAGTGTAGATTGCATTAATTTGTTATATATGTCATATAGAATTGGATTTAGCATGCATTCATTCATATCATATCATTGCATTTGTAATTCAATTTCCATAAAACTTTAAAAATCCAAAAACATGTATTTATTTTTCATTCCTACTCCCACATGTACATTGAGGACAATGTCCAAAATAAAGTGGGGGATGAGAATTTAAATTCCAAAAATACATAAAAATTGAAATTTCGAAAAATCCCAAAAATATGTTCTTTAATTTTATAAAAATAAAATCCATAAAAATTTGAAAATTCAAAAACCTAAAACATGTTATTTAATTTAGTAGTGTAGAATTGTATATACTTGTATCTTTTGTTCTCTTCTCACATAGATACAACACTACATTTGAGGCATTATCAAGGGAATGTGAAGACCGCTTCGTATGATTGTTCTAATCCCTTTTCCCTTCCATTTCTTTTTCATTATTCATATGAGGAGGATGAGCTTACATGTCAAGGAGGATGTGGTGTATTTTGTGGTTGCGGTTTGTGTACCTATGTGTTGTTAGGAGTTGCATTTATTTTATATGGCATAATAGTTGATAGCAACACATGCATTAGAGTTGTATATATGTTAGTTGCATCATGGCATGTAGTTGCATGGTTAGAAAAGTTTGTGAAAATGCCTATTTAGGAAGCTTGACAAGTGTATATAAGGCCCTCGTAGATAATTTTTCTCCTTGAGACTTTGTTTGTTAGAATATCCTCAAGACACCCTAGGATGTGTCATACTAGTATCTTTTGACCCATGGACTAAGACCTAGTCAAGAGTACCTTGTGGTGTGATAACTCCTTGGCTACCGTTTATTCCAAGGTGACCTTTGAAGCCATGCAACCGTTCTTACACTTCTATCATCATATTTGTCAACAAAAAGGGAATGGGGACAAAATCTCCAAATTGAGTTCAAGTACCAAAATCAAAATCAAAAAGTTCGCACAAAATTGCATAAATGAAAAGAGGAGCAAAAATAGACTCCTATGCTTCAATAAAAGTACCCTTGCTACAAAATTGGGTTACTTTGAAAAATGTTCAAAAAATGCAAATATTGAAAAATTTGCCAAGTATCAAAATTGTCAAACATCAACGAAATGGCAAAGAAATGTTCTCAAAAAGTCAACTGCCACAACAATTGGGGGGAAAAACAAATCAAAACCAAACAACTAATGTGAAACTCAAAACATCTTGATCCCTTTTATACATTGATCTTATTTGTTGCATGGTGGAGAAGGGACGACCCTTCTTCTTGTCTAGGCAAGAGGGGGAATTCCGCGATCCTACAGTCTTTCTAACACCATAAGGGACTTGGCTCTTGATAAAAGCATTTAGCGATTGTGGAAAAATGTACCCTAGTTTGACACAACTTGGAGGTGATTTGTTGGTATCCTTTTTAGACTTAGTAACTTGGAGAAACAATATCTATGATGGAGTGTGTACCCTTAAATTGCTTCCCATGTAGATGATTTCTGTCACTTAGATGAGGAAAGTGGCTATTTTTTTGTAGATGCATCCATTACTTGTTTTGTGTGCTTAATGATTGAATGTATTGCCATTTTGGCAAGCCTCACTTTGCTTTGCAAGAAGGCATCTTACCTCATGGATGTCTTGTTGTGAGTTGAAGGGGCGGAGTGAGACCCACAAATTGTCTCACATCGGTTATATTATTAGGATAGTTTAAATATAGGTCATAGTTTTAGTCACCTCTTTACTCGGGACGAGTAAAGGTTCGGTTTGGGGATGTTTGATGTGACTCTTAATTGAGGACATTTAGTCCCATAATTGAACCTATTTTGCATACTATGATAACATTTCATGGCCATTTTATCCATCAAATCCTTTTTACTTTGCTTTCCAAGTGCATTTTATATGTCTTATAGGAAAGGAGATAATGAGGCGGAATTCCCGTCTCCCATGCATATTTGGAATCTTGTTGACGATCTTAGATGGACTAGTATAAAGAGGAGGCAAGAACGACGACCAACGAAGTAAGAATAAAGAGTATATATTGATCGTAGGCTTTGAAGTAATAGGATGGAACACTGTGCCAAGATCCGTTTATCCTAAGCACCAGACGAGCATATTGCCATGTCCTGATTCGAACGGCCCGAAGACAAGACGAGCGGATCATGGAGCTTTGATCCGAGCGTCTTCTTTGCAATCCAAGTGGATCCCTTTACAGAATCAACCGTGCCTCAAGCCAGGCCGGCCGGATCGTGTTAGGAGTAGCAGCCTAATCTGCGCATTTCCCTCGGGACTTGCAATTCTCTATCCAACACTTAGCATTGTTATTTACTAAACCACTCCTGCTTTACCTAATGATGTACTACTATATATATACTCCATTTGAAATAATCAAGATATTAAGTTCCCATAGTGGAGAGTCTCCTTAGATTAGATTAGAAGTAGATTAGAATAGATTAATCTCAATCATTCCACATTAATCTTTCCTTAATTATTGGTCAAGCTTTATTATTGGGTAATTGAAGATTATTGGGTTATTATTGGAGAATTGACAACTCTTCACTAATCAATCAAGTTTTCTTCTATTATTATTTCCTTTCCAATTATTCATCTTAAGTTTGGTATAATCTCTTTACTCTTTATTGTTTATTTCCTCAATCTCTTATCATGTTTATACTTGTTGTGATGATTGACACCATTAATGACATGTTTCCCATGATAATGAGTGAGTAGTTACTTAACTAGGATTAGTGGGGGATTATGGGAGTTAATCATGGGATAGATTTATGCTTTATGAGTTCATATGAATGCTTGCTTATTGTTCTTCAACTTATGCACATTTCATGTTTGATGAAAAGCTAGACTACAAAACCTTGCATTTTTTGACCATCTCCTATCTTTTCAATGCGGCTTGTAAGATATAAACCAACTCAAGCCTTGTTAGACCTTGCATAGAGTTGAATAGGGATAACCCAAGTCGACTTGTAGGTGTTGTGAAGTCTTAAACGGCTCGAATCCAAGACGTAAGTTTAGCTAGGATTTGGTTTATCATGCATATAGTTTAATAGAAAGAATTAAGTCGACTTCTAGGCCAGGTGTTGTACAGTCATAAATGACTCGGCTCCGGGACCCAAATCTTCTTATGAATTATATGACATGAACCAACTTAATTCCAACAATAATAAATTGCTTGCATCCATATAACTCATTTATGCTATCTTACCATGATTCTCTTATGATCCCATGACATCCTAGTATCCTTTATTATTTGTTTACATCTCTTAATTTATTGCTTGTCTTATTCCATTGCTTTCATTAGTCTAGAACACAACTACAAATCCAAATTAATTGTGACACTAGCATAAATTGAGATAGATAGACTTAGATGTTGGAATATGTGTCCTCCGACAATAATGCGATCACAACTGTTGATCATGATGATCACATGTTTAAATCTCATTTTAAAAGAATACGAGTGGGAAGTATTTATACTGTCAACTGGTCCACACATATCAGTAATGATTGGCTGACTAGAGTTTGACATTACTGTCGTGCGACGGTGGTGATCAGTTGATCCCCTAGGTCATACCTAAAGGATATTACTCTTAATTGATCATTTAATTGATCGTATAACGTTACGAGTTAATTAAATTACTTGAAAAATTGACGGACGATTTTGGAATTAAAATTTACGTATTTCATTATAATCTGATTAAATGAGATGCGGTCTGAGTAATCGAATTGTTTCATTACTCAGATGAAATTATTGTTTAAGGAAACAATTGAGATTGAATGAATTATTATAAATACAAGTTATTGTGATTTATAATTGGTAAAATATTTTGGTACAAGTAATTATGAATTACTAAGTCGATTTTTGTATATGACGTATTTTTAATTAATACGTTGATTTTAATATGATAAAAATACATAACAATTTTATGTGACATATGACATGTGACATATTGACAAATTGACAAAGATAAAATGGAATCCATTTTATCTCAATTTGGCCGAAATATTGGGAGGAATTAACATATATATTATGTTGATTAAAGTTAATGGAAAGCATAATGATGTTAACCTATTGCTAGCCATGCACACCTACACATTCTTGTAAAGAACACATTGTGCATGCATTGGCCACACTTCCCCCACCCTACCCGGTTTTTGGAGAAAAGAGGAGCCAAGGGTTTTCTCTTATTTTCTCCAATATACACTACATGATATCTAGTGTAAAAATAATTCATTCTAACTACACACAAATATTTTTAGTGAGATAAAAATATTCTCTTCCTCCTTCTTCCTCCTCTTGACCGAAAATTAGAGAGGACCAAATATTTTTGGGTCATTTTATTTAAAAGATTAATGTTATTCTAGTATTAATAATATTAATTTTTATTAAGGGTATATCTTGGGTATTAAGCTTTGGGAGAGATCCTACACTTGGATCTTTGTTCATCCATTGAGGAAAGCACAAGAACAAGAGAAAAGGAGATTTCTCTTGTGCCCAAATGAACCGAAAATCCAATGTAAGATGAAGATTTCTTCTTTGTATTCTTTATTAGTTTGCATGCATAAGATCACTAATTAATTTTATGACAAATTAAAATAAAACATATATGAATATGTTAGTATATAGATCTACTTTTCCTTCAATTGGTATCAGAGCCTTGGTTGTTTGCATGCAAATCGGTTAAAAGTTTTTCCGAGTTATATGATTAACATACAAAACTTGTTAAATTTGTGTTATTATGAAATATCACGAAAATCATTATGCATGTTAAAATTTCTGGTCCTAAAATGTTTTTAGGATATTTTGGTTAATTTATGGATTTTTATTGTTCATATTATACTATAATGGCATTAAAAATATGATTTTATGAATAAAATGTCATTTTCGGACTAAAATTAGCTAAACTTCGAATTTTACAGTGATGTTTGGATATGTTATCACATATATTATTTTGAGATGACCCGTAAATTTTCATAATTTTTGGACTTCTCATGCTCGAAAAATGGATTTTTCATTATTAAAATCGGATTTAGGTGAAAAATAGGTTAATATGAGATAAATTTCGAATCTGGTCATAGAAATTTAGTATGTTGTCACATGCCATTTTAAAATGTGTGTAAAATAATTAGCAATATTGAAGTCTTTTTGCATGATTTATGGATTTTTGAAGAAAAATAGCATGAATAGTGACTTTATTAGTGAAATATTAATAAAACATACCCTATGACTAAAGAAAAACATCATATGTTGCATTTTATTATCTTTTTCAGATCTAAAATTGAAAAGTTAATGAATATAATTTTTCACACGTTTTTATGATTTTTTAGTTAAAACCGATAAACCGCAACATTGTTTTTCCGGATAAATTTCGAAATTTTTAACCTAAGTTTTTGAACATTATGAGTGTCATGGTATTTTTCCAGAATGTTCATGAGTTTAAATTTCAAATTTCAAATTTATTTGAAATTTTGTGATTTATTTGAAGTTTATAGCTTATTTTTGTAATTTTTGGTCCTTAATGAACAATTTTTAGAAATATGAGTTAATTATGGTCAAATAATTAGTGAAGACTAAATTTTGAGTCCTAAGAGGTTAGGGTAATTAACTTATGCATAAATATGAATTTATGTAATTTTAGTGATTATAAAATGTTGAAATCACGCAAATCCGTAAAAACCGAGTAATATACGATATTGGCTATTTAAAGGCGATTTAGCATAAAATTGGGCATGTTCATACATATTATAATGCTTCATTTTCTTTATGATTGTCATAATTTAATTTATGTAATTTTTGAATTATGTAATTTTTTACTTAGTATGGCCTTAGTTTTTAATTGGTATTACCCGAAATGTATGGGAATATCGATTCGGTTGTAATTTTATTGTGATCTCGTATCACCGTCTTGTAATTTAATAGATTTATTTTGTTATAGTTACAAATGTATAATAGGAAATTATGTAATTTATTATGTAATTTTATTTATTCCGGAGTTCCCAAAGACGGATTTCTTCAAGATGGCGATACATAAAGACGGTGTTACCTCGAGATGCGTGCCACAACCGAAGTTCAAGGGACCAATGGAGTTGGTTTCCGAATATTTAATAGTTAAATAGTTTTCTATTTTAGGAAGGCCATACTAGGATTTATTTTTATGCTTTGCATTTTATTTTTATGTCGCATGCATCGCTAAATCGCCATAACTAAAACATGCATCGTCTTAGTCGAGTTCTTCGACCGTGTCAAATACAATTATCGTAGTTCACCGCTTTAGTTCACTTAAAACGTGATAGATAATAAATTGACATGACCTCTCGCTAAAACAATCAATTGAGACATAGCCTTACCAAAGAGTAGAAACCATGAAAACCTATTTCGTGAGGGAGTGCACTCGGCCACACCGGGGTACAAACCTTGTTACGTAGGGGAAGTGGGTGATGAATGTCAATCCACCGAATTCATGTTAATAAGAGGTATTTCGGCACACCGTGCCCTAAGTTGATATGGGTTTGGATTATGGACACATTTATTCGAAATTTGGGTTGTACTCAACGTAAGTATTCACGACGATTTCCGGATGTGTTTCGGGCTAGAGATGAATATTAATGTAAATATCATCGACCAAGAGTTATAAAAGTAGAATCGATTAAAAGGTTAATCCATCGAGTTATGTTAATAAAGGGTATTTCGGCACACCGTGCCCTAAGTTAATATGAATTTGGGTCTTGGAATCATTTCATATAGTTGGGTAGAGGTCACTATATAAATGCTCATATCTTGTTAAATTTAATTAAAAGTATGAATTAAAAAGACAAAATTTTAATATTTCCTTTCCTCCATATTTGTAGTTCATTACAATGAATCCATCAAACGCTACCGCACCGATAACTATTGAGTCATACCACAATGTTTTTGACGACGTTTGCTCCAACAATGATTTCGACACTACTAGAGAACTTCATTTTGGGATAGGTTCGGATGGAAACCTTAACTTCATCACCTCTTCTAAACCACCTACTACTACTAGATCTCGTGTGAGCCCGTCTGAGGAAGACTACCTCATACAATCTATAGGGTCTTTGTCTCTGGAAGATAAAGATGCCAAAACTAGTGGGAGCTCAAGCAATCAAGTTCTTGCTTCAAAGGGCAAAAAGTTCAAGAAGAAGGGAAAAAAAATCAAAAACTTCAAGCAAGTTAATGATGAGTGCCATTATTACTATGGCATGGGACATTGGCTTAGGAATTGTCCCGTATATTTGCGAATATAAGGGAAGGAATCATCACTCCAAAAGGTAAAATTCCTAAGGAAATTTATGTTATTGATATAAATTATACTTCCACTACGACATGGGTACTAGATACCGGTTGTGGTTCTCACCTTTGTAATCATTTACAGGGTTTAAGAGATGTGGAGAGGCTTAGCAAGGGAGATGTGGATCTACGCCTTGGAAATGGAGCTCGAGTAGCGGCCGAATCCAAAGGAACTTATGTTTTAGCTTTGCCTAAAGGATTTGAGTTGTATTTACATAATTGTTTTTATGTGGCTACACTCTCTAAAAACATTATTTCAATCGCCATGCTAGACATGGACGGTTTTTGTTTTGTCATTAAGAACAATCGTTGTACTATTTCAAGGAACGACTTGGTTATAGGCCAAGCTTCCTCTATCAATGACATTTACATTTTAGAGACCTCGAATCCGACTAATGATATCTATAACATTCAATCAAACAAAACTCAAATCAAGTGACCCAAGTGAAGCGTTCATTTGGCATTGTCGATTAGGTCACATAAACGAGAATCGCATCAAAAGATTAATTTCGACTAATGTGATTACACCATTTGACTATCAATCATATGGTACATGCGAATATTGCCTACTTGGCAAAATGACTCGTAATCCTTTTAGTGGTAAAGGGACGCGAGCTAGTGAACTATTGGGACTCATACACACCGATGTATGTGGACCAATGAGTATCACCGCTCGTGGTAATTATGACTACTTTATTACCTTCACCGATGACTTAAGTAGATATGGGTATATATATTTGATGAAGTATAAGAGTGAAGCTTTTGACAAATTCAAAGAATTTCAAAACGAAGTAGAGAACCAATTGAACAACAGGATTAAGGCAATACGATCCGATCGTGGTGGAGAGTATCTTAGCCTTGAATTTGATTCACACTTGAAAGGTTGTGGTATTATATCACAACTTACTCCACCCGGAACACCACAACTCAATGGTGTTGCCGAAAGGAGGAATCGAACCTTACTTGATATGGTTCGATCCATGATGAGTCAAACCGAGTTACCGAACTCGTTTTGGGGATTTGCAATTCAAACCGCAATAAAATCTTTGAACGTAAGTCCAACCAAAGCAACTGAAAAGATTCCATATGAGATGTGGAGAAAAAAGGTTCCAAATCTATCCCATATAAAAATTTGGGGTTGTGATGCTTATGTCAAAATTAAAAATGATAACAAGTTGGCACCACGATCCGAAAAATGCATTTTTGTAGGTTATCCCATGGCCTCACGAGGCTATTACTTCTATAAGCCTCAAGAGAACAAAGTATTTGTGTCTCGCGATGCTGTCTTCCTAGAAAGTGATTTTATTTCTAGGAGACAGAGTGGGAGAAATTTTGAACTTGATGAAGTTCAAGAGCCACAAACCGAGATAGAGGCGCAAGAAGAAGTTCCTTCGTCATCTAACGCAGTTACTCCTCCTCCTCTTAGAAGAACGGGCCGAGTTATTCGCCATCCCGATCGATATGTGGGACTTATCGAAGAAGATGGAACACTCGATATGTTGCTTATAGATAGTGACGAGCCCGCCACCTACAAGGCCGCAATCTCTAGTCCAAATTCCTCCTTATGGCTTGAAGCCATGAAGTCCGAAATGGATTCTATGCATGAAAACCAAGTTTGGGACTTGGTAGATTTGCCTAAAGGGGCAAGACCTCTTCAATGCAAATGGATATTCAAAGTCAAAAATGGCATAGAAGGACATGATGATGTCTACAAAGCTAGGCTAGTGGCAAAAGGATTTACCCAAGTCCAAGGTCTCCATTATGATGAGACGTTCGCCCCCGTAGCCATGCTAAGATCCATACGGATTTTGTTAGCGATTGCCGCATTTCATGATTATGAAATATGGCAAATGGATGTCAAAACCGCTTTTCTAAATGGGCATTTAGAAGAGGAGGTGTACATGATACAACGTGAAGGTTTTGTTGATTCTAAGAATCCTAACAAAGTGTGCAAGCTTAAGAGATCCATTTATGGTCTCAAGCAAGCATCTAGAAGTTGGAATCATCTATTCAATCAGGTTATAAAGGAAAATGGTTTCACTCGAAGTGTTGAGGAACCATGTTTATACATGAAATTTAGTGGGAGCAATGTTGTGTTCCTAATCTTGTATGTCGATGACATACTACTCATTGGAAATGATATTCCGATGTTGTCTTCTGTTAAGAAGTGGTTAGGTAACCACTTCCAAATGAAGGATTTAGGAGAAGCACAACTCATATTAGGTATCCGGATCCATAGAGATAGATCCAAGAGGATATTGGCACTAAGTCAAGAGTCTTATGTTGATAAGATTCTTCGGCGGTTCAGCATGGACAAATCCAAAAGGGGATTGGTACCTATGGTAACCGGGACGATATTGAGCAAGACTCAATCTCCCTCCGAACCCCATGATGTTGAACGCATGAAGACGATCCCTTATGCTTCTGCTGTTGGATCAATCATGTATGCCATGATATGCACACATCCTGATGTCTCGTATGCTTTGAGTATGACGAGTAGATATCAAGGAAATCCAGGTGAGAGTCACTGGATTGCCGTCAAGAACATCCTTAAGTACTTGAGAAGAACTAAGGATTCTATCCTAGTGTTTGGAGGAGACACTGAGCTGCGTGTTAATGGATACACGGACTCAAGTTTTCAAACAGATAGAGATGACATGAAATCACAAGCTGATTTCGTTTTCATGCTCAATGGTGGTGCCATAAGCTGGAGAAGCTTCAAGGAAGTCAGAATCATGATTCTACAACGGAGGTCGAGTACATTAAAGCATCGAAGTCGCTAAGGAAGCTGTTTGGATCAGGCAATTCACGGAAGGTCTAAGAGTAGTACCTACCGCCAATGATCCCATCACTCTCTATTGTGATAATATTGGGACGATCTTCCAAGCTAAGGAGCCGAAGTCTAGTAATAGATCTAGACATGTACTTAGAAAATATCATGTAATAAGAGATTTCATTGAAAGAAAGGAAATTGCGATTTGTAAGGTTGGGACGGATGACAACATAGCCGATCCGCTCACCAAGCCTTTATCGCAGGCTAAACATGATGGACATATGGCGTCCATGGGACTTAAACGTGTACCAAGTCTATGTTATATTTTGAAATGAAATAAAAGTGTTGTTTTTATTCATGTTCATAATCACATTTGTCTTTTATCTTTAATTTATACATTGTTACATCCAAACGGGTTGTAATGACAATTGAACCCCGTTAAAGT
The DNA here is from genome assembly GCF_048544455.1 of Silene latifolia. Taxonomy (NCBI): domain Eukaryota; kingdom Viridiplantae; phylum Streptophyta; class Magnoliopsida; order Caryophyllales; family Caryophyllaceae; genus Silene; species Silene latifolia. The sequence continues at coordinate 125,524,785 of NC_133537.1, forward strand.
GAACACGGATTAACTTAGTATTTGCCCATAGTTACTTACATGAGGTGACGTCTCGAAGTGACTAGAGTGTGATGCGATTGATGGCAAGTTCAAGTGCCATAGAGTCATATGAGAATGACTAGTCGATCACATAGGCGGACTGTTAGGAACATTTTGTTGAGCCTTATGACCGCTTATAGAGTTCTGGCAAATTTATATAGCCTGGTCGTGGCGAGAGCTGCTATAGTATTCAAATGAGTCGATTCTTTTGACTAAAGATTATTCGCCTAAGATGGCACAGTTTCAGATTAACTTTGATTTGTGTTACTACGACCTTCGTAAATGGGGTCAAATGGGCATATTTTGGGTTATGATGGCTGTGGCTAGTTGAAGGGAATGAGTGCAATAGGAATTGTCCACCCCTAGTCAGGGTTATAACAATATCTCAGGGCCACTCGAGGAGTAATGAACTGGAAATGCGTGGCCACGCTCGGAATGTATCCATGGTGGATAAATCCGGTCAATCAGTTATTCTCCAGATCGAGGAAACCACTCTCTATATGATCACTTGCAAGTACGACCTGAAAGACACCTTGCATTGAGTGGGAGATAGTAATAGGACAAGAGAATTGGTGACGCACACTTGTCGAGGACAAGTGGGAGATTGTTGGAATATGTGTCCTCCGACAATAATGCGATCCCAACTGTTGATCATGATGATCACATGTTTAAATCTCATTTTAAAAGAATACGATTGGGAAGTATTTATACTTTCAACTGGTCCACACATATCAGTAATGATTGGCTGACTAGAGTTTGACATTACTGTCGTGCGACGGTGGTGATCAGTTGATCCCCTAGGTCATACCTAAAGGATATTACTCTTAATTGATCATTTAATTAATCGTATAACGTTACGAGTTAATTAAATTACTTGAAAAATTGACGGACGATTTTGGAATTAAAATTTACGTATTTCATTATAATCTGATTAAATGAGATACGGTCTGAGTAATCGAATTGTTTCATTACTCAGATGAAATTATTGTTTAAGGAAACAATTGAGATTGAATGAATTATTATAAATACAAGTTATTGTGATTTATAATTGGTAAATATTTTGGTACAAGTAATTATGAATTACTAAGTCGATTTTTGTATATGACGTATTTTTAATTAATACGTTGATTTTAATATGTTAAAAATACATAACAATTTTATGTGACATGTCACATGTGACATATTGACAAATTGACAAAGATAAAATGGAATCCATTTTATCTCAATTTCGCCGAAATATTGGGAGGAATTAACATATATATTATGTTGATTAAAGTTAATGGAAAGCATAATGATGTTAACAACATATTGCTAGCCATGCACACCTACACATTCTTGTAAAGAACACATTGTGCATGCATTGGCCACACTTCCCCCACCCTACCGGGTTTTTGGAGAAAAGAGGAGCCAAGGATTTTCTCTTATTTTCTCCAATATACACTACATGATATCTAGTATAAAAATAATTCATTCTAACTACACACAAATATTTTTAGTGAGATAAAAATATTCTCTTCCTCCTTCTTCCTCCTCTTGACCGAAAATTAGAGAGGACCAAATATTTTTGGGTCATTTTATTTAAAAGATTAATGTTATTCTAGTATTAATAATATTAATTTTTATTAAGGGTATATCTTGGGTATTAAGGTTTGGGAGAGATCCTACACTTGGATCTTTGTTCATCCATTGAGGAAAGCACAAGAACAAGAGAGAAGGAGATTTCTCTTGTGCCCAAATGAACCGAAAATCCAATGTAAGATGAAGATTTCTTCTTTGTATTGTTTATTAGTTTGCATGCATAAGATCACTAATTAATTTTATGACAAATTAAAATAAAACATATATGAATATGTTAGTATATAGATCTACTTTTCCTTCATTAGAACCCAAAGCACACCGTCCCGTGGATCGACCTCGACTTAAACACTAACTAGTTGTTTGTTGAGAATATAAATATGTTTGATTGGGCGTACAAAGACACGCCCACATCAACGACTTATACGAACTTTGATTAAATTGATATTTTGCAAAATCATTTCCGCTGCTTTAAGGTTTGTTCTTAATCGTTCATTTTGCAAATTGCTTTTGAAAGTTGAAATCTTTAAACTACGTACTTTTCAGGTCAAAATTTTATCTTTTCAAAGTGCATAGTTGATGCGTGTCTATAATATGATGTTTTACATCTTTATTTCCACGGATTTTATGTCTATTATTAGTAGTTTATTCTACTATTTGCCCCTTTTCGTCGACTTCCGCCTTTTTATGTAATATTGCAGAAATGCGAAGAATCCAGCGGAAATCGAGCCGAATCCGTCCCTAAGTACTTAGCATTGCATTTGACATGGAGTAGTGACTCGGGAAGCGAACTTGGTGTGCATTTCAAGGCCTGAAAGACATATTTGCGAGAGTTTTTGAAGCGGATTGCCATCTACAGCGATCTATAGACTGACCTACATGGTCTATAGACCGTCAGAATGCTTCTTGATATTGCAGCCTGCTTCAGATGGCTATATCTCGAGTTCTAGAGCAGATAATCGAGTGATTCCAATTGGAAGTGAAAGCTTATCCTCTTAGCTTTCCAACGCCACATAGAACGCCTGATTTGACCAAGTAACCAAGAAATGGCAGCTGTTTTAAGATCGGTGCGTGCTGTAGAATTCGTCAGAATGCAATTCTGTACAGCGCTCTTGGTCGATCGACTGGTCCAAGTGGTCGATCGACCACTCCACGAGTCTGATGAGAATTTAAAGACGAGAATTAGAAAGCCCATTGTATATTAGGTTTAGGAATGTGTTACGTTATATTCCTATATAACGTAACCTGATGTATTCAGTTTGGGAATTCAGTTTTGATTATCAAATTTTAGGGTTCATTCATTAGCTTAATTTCCGTCAATAAAAGTTACTTTCGCTTTCGGTTTTGATCCTTTCTCTGCAATTCCATTCGGTATTTTTCTGTCCTTATATTCAATTTCATACTTCTATTTCGTTCGTAGTATAGAATTGCTAGAATAGTTTCCCGAAAGCCAATTTATCGTCTCATGTTAATTGTTTGTTTAGCTATTTTAATCATGAATTCTATTGTTTTATTAGTAAATTTTGTTGTTGTCATTATTTCTAGTATGAGTAGCTAAATACCCTGTGCTAGGATGTAGGGAATCTATAGCGTGGATGGCGTAAAATTAGGTGACCTGAATTAGGGCATTGGTCGATCGACTGCCTATAGTGGTCGATCGACTGACGCGTGTATGATTAGCACCGTTTTTAATTTATTAAGTGCAATATTTGACAGCGAGACCGAGAGGGAACCTGTTAGATGCTCAGTATTGACCAACCCATTAAGATCGAGAGATAGGGGAGGGAAATAATTAATGAATTAGAACGACTAAATTGCTAAGATCAAAAGACAGGTAATTTAGGCTTTAAGAATCACTTTTCAGGGCGAGAGCTAGCATTAGTGAGACTTAGAGGGTAGTAGCATAGGCCGAAAGGAGCTACTGGTTAACTTGGATCGAGAGGACTTGTTATTTACCCATCTACACGACTTTATTTTAGACTCACCCCGGACATGCGCCGTCATAGCTATAGTGAACCGACCATCTTAGCACCCTTTTTATATTTGATTTAATCCAGTTTCTTTTATAGTTCATTTATTGCCATTAGTATAGAACAACTCAAAACACCCCCCTTATTTGTTACTTCTAGACTGAAATATAGAACAACTGAAATTCCCTTCCTCCCTGTGGTTCGACTCGTGCTACCGCTGTCTACAGTAGTAGTTTCGAATTTATAAATTTAAATTTTGATACTTTACGACGGTATCAATAGTTTTACAATCCTCTTCTAGACAATTGATTGTGTTGTTTTAGATTCGATTGTATTTCATATTCAAACTTTGTAAGCTTAACATCTTACGCTCCGTAGGCTTAACATCCTACAAACACGAAGGCTTAACGTCCTTCACAAATCAAGAGCTTCACATCTCTCACACACCGAAGGCTTAACATCCTTCATTAGCATGATTAGGGTTAGTCGCGGGGGTTAGTTGTTTATTGTACGCTAGACCGGATTAGGCGCTCATGATAAACAATTAATAAAAAGGGGTGGACGTAGGTTTTTCAATTGGGCCGAGCCACATTAAAATATCGTGTGTTATTTATCATTTTCATACCGTTTGTTTTACATTGTTATCAAATCGTTTGTGACAATCACTATATTTTTCATACATTTGAAATTAACTGATAAGTCACGAATTAGAAGTACATAACTATCCTCGAGAAATTTAAAAAAGGGCACATACTCTATTCCCCCCCCCCCCCCCCTAGAGTTTATTTGTTGGGCTGTTGAACTCTACACAAAACTCGATGATGATAGGACACATGTTTATTATTGACATTTCTCATTAGTGCATTTCATTTTGCAATGCAATGCGGGTACTAATTATCGGTTTTTTTTAATTTAAATGAAATTTAAATTATTTACGAGTTTTTGAAATAAATGAAATTTATTTCATCGGTTGAGGGTGCAAAATCTCTCTTTTCTCCTCTTTTTACACGTTTTCTTAGCATGCTTTTTAATTATCGTTTGTTTTGTTAATTATTTATCGTATGCTAATTATCGTATGTTGATTATAATTTGTTTGTCATAATATGTTGTGGTTTATATGCTGATTAGGATTAGTAATTTCGTTAATCACATGTTTAAGTATGTTAGCATGTTTAATTGTTTTAATTATAGTATGTTTTAATCAATTGTCACATGATTAGTTTGATTAATATTTTAACTCAATTAATTAAGAATGAATCATGTTTAAAGTCAAAATCTTTAGCCCAATTATATTAAATTAATTATTTGAATGAAATTCACATGTTAATTTAATGCGTTGTTTTAGATTTAATTTAATAATGAAATTATTAGATTTAAATTGCCTGTTACTTAGCAGTGCCTCTCATATGTCCCGTGATTCTCGATCATATGGTTTGATTGTCCAAGTTTCATGTTCACATGTCTAATTTTGAAATAATTAGTTTAGATGGCTCATATGATTAATTATTTAATTTCTTACGAAGTAATAATATGATTTGTTTGTTATAATTAATTCTAGCATGGCAAGAGTTTGAGAGTAGAATATCGGCACTTGGGTACTGATTTTTTGATCCTCTTCCTAGTCAACGTGTCTCTCAAATTAATTTTGTGTCGGTCTTGATTAATGTGCCACGTGAGGCATTGTTGTGTACACGTTTCTTTCGTATCGTGATTATTAAATCGTTATTTGTTTACTTGACCTAAATTAATTTTTAGAATACGAATTAAAAGAATTAGACATTCATATTAGGTCATACATGAATTTTCGCCTAGGATTAAATGAACTTCTTTAAAGTTAATGAATTCATCTTTCCTATGACAATTTTCTCGCCAGTTAGAAGGCGCATGCTTAACACCCGTTCTATTGCACTCGATAACTAGAATAGTCAGTTGACCACCCAAGTTTGGCCGTGTGTGGCCGTGAGCTGTGTTGTTTATGCCTCGGCCTTCGTGCCTCTTTTTCTTGCTTCTTTTATTCGATTGTTTAATTGTTACGGTTTTATTTTATTTGTTATTTTTATTTAATCGTTGTAATTAATCGTCGTTGTAATTTAATACTCAAGTCATGTAATTTGTAACTTCTAATAAGGGTCTAGTTAGTCCTTTATTTTGAGTCAAAGCAATTTTCAAAACCTTTGTTTTAATCAATTGAATCGATCATATTTAATTGGTTAAACCGAAGCGATTGTGCAACAAGCAATGAGGAAGCCAAGGACGAAGGCCTATATGAGACATGGCTTCCCCATTGGCACGTTTTTCAAGGTCAAGTGCGGCCCTTAGTTAGGCTTTGTGTCATGGTGTTATTTTAGCAATTGTATATAGATCGAGCTGTATCTATTTTCACTTGTTTGGGCATGAGTCGGCAAGAATTTCATGGGTTGTAACAGTTAGCTCCCTAACGGCTCCCCCATTCCTATATAAGCCATGTTATGAATGTTTTTTTAGATAGTTCAAATCAACCTCGCATGCTAAATCACTTTGACAAAGTAGTTTAGATGCATTAAACGATTAGAAACCAAGTTCACATGCTAGGCTCAAAGAACATGGTTGCACTTCATATATCGATCATGGTATTACCCCATTAGCCATCACGTTCCTTAGTAAAGGCTGTTTTTAACGGGCGGGGGTGCGTGTTTTATTAAGAACTTCCCATCACGTACTTTCACAACGAACCCATTTTCCAAGAGGTTTTCCGAGTTTTCCTAAAACTTGGTGGCGACTCTTTTCAAACGAAAACCTTTCCTTTTTTTGGACCCCGATTTTCCACATCCATATTTTGGCGACTCTGCTGGGGACTGTGTAACTTAAAAAGGAAAATAATGGCCAATAGGATGTTGGAGTAAGTGTCCTCAACAATAGTGCGAAAAATCATAATTAAATCTCATAATAAGAATACGTAAGGGATGATTCATTATATAGTCAACTGATCAATATTAATCGGTAATAATTGGCTAACTAGAGTTTGACATTACTGTCGTTTGACGGTGGTGATCAGTTGATCTCTTAAGGTCACACCTATAGGACAATTGCCTTAATAGATAAGTTGATTAATTGCATGTCGATACAAGTTAATCACTTCCTTAAATTTGAACAATTCATTTTTGAGTGAGAATTTTTTTATCATATGGTAATTTGATTAAATAAGATTTATTATAGTAATTAAAAGATTTTATTACTAAAATTCATTATTGTTTGTGAAACAATTAAATTAAGAATGATTGAATAATTATAATTGCAAAATGTTGTGAATTATATTTATATGACCCATTTTAATAATGGTAATCATGTATTAAAATACATATGGACATGGTGTGTGACACATGACCTAGCATATTAGAAATGACAAGTTAACAAACATAAAATGGATGTCCATTTTATGGGTGGACCGAAAAATAGAGGAATTAAGGAGTTAGTGGATGTTTTATTTTATGATAAAATAAACATAATGATTACCTACACTAACTAGCCTTTACCCTACATTTTATAGGTAAGATCAAGGCCATGCAATGACCCTTTTCCTCTCACCGTACCCGGCCCCCTTGGCTCAAAATAAGAGCTTGTGTCTTATTCATTCATTTCTATCTCGTGCATAGAGTATGTATGTATGCTTTTTCTCCTCCATCTCTCTAACATTTGTTTTTAGACTAAAAATTGTTCATTCATATATTACATATTACATTACTAAAAGTAGTAATAAATAATATAGAATATATTTTAAGGAATCGAGTAATAACATCTAGTTAATATTATTATTCGATTTAAGGGATTGTTTTAGGTGCATTCAAGAGGAGACTTTCTAATTTGAAATTTTAATTTATGGAGGATTATTCCAATGTATTAAGCTCAAGAAAAAGTGAAGGTAGGAGACCTTACTTGTGCCCAAAATCTGGTACATTTACAATGTAAGAAAACTCGATTTTCTGATTTTTCCCATTATTTTGTTATGCATGCACTAGATCCACATAAATATATATTATGGGTATTTTATAAATTAATTATATGAGTCTAATAAGGGGTTTATGAACCTAACAATTGGTATCAGAGCTTTGGTGTTGCATGCATAATCGGTTTGTTTTTTTGAGTTAAATGTAACTTAATTAAAACTAGATATTTTGTGATTTATAAGGATAAAAGCCACAAAATTTTTTGCATGTTATACATTCTGGTTCTAAAATGTTTTTAGGTCATAGTGATGATTTATGGATGATTATTGCTTATTTTAATGATTTTTAGTAAAATAATTACATTTTATTGAGTAAAATGAACTTTTATTTACTAAAAATAGTTAAACTTCAGTACTGGCCATGATATTGTAGTATCACCTCACATGCATATTTTATGTATTGTACGTAAAATTTCGTATTAATGTGATTAATATTGCATGATTTATGATTTTTATGAGATAAAAATGCTAAAATGAAGGTTAAATGACTAAAATAGTTAAACTTTGAAATAGACTATGAAATTTTAATATGATATCACATGTATATTTTACAGATTGTATGTAAAAGTTTGGATAAATGTGATTTATTATGCATGATGTATAATTTTAATGGTTAAAATGATATAAATAGTGACTATTTTTAGCAAAAATAGCAAAAATAAATTTTATAGCATGAAATTTTTCGCTAATGTTGTAGATATAATATGAACATCGGATCTAAAGTTGCATTATTAATTTTGATTGATTTGGTATGTTTATTATTTTTTATGTGATAAAATCGATAAAAGGGCAACTTTATTAGTCATAAAAAGTAATTCGAAATTTTGGTAGAAATGTTGTCATTCCCAAGTTCTGGAAATTATTTAAGAATGTTCAAAATTTTGATTTTGATTTTTCCATAATTTTTATGTTTAATTTGGAATTAAATGGTAAAAGTTATGATTTACACGATTTATTAATGAAATAAATTATAAATATTCTCTGGGCAAATTTTATTGAGTTTGGAATCTTGGTAATATTACAGTATTTACAAAAATGTGATTTCGAATTTTTCCAATTTTTTATGATTAGTTGGGAATTATTTCATAGTTGTTATGATTATAAGAAGTTTAATAAGCAATAATTGAAAAATCAAGTTGAATTACAGTCAAAAATTGAGTGAAGACTAATTTTTGAGTCCTAAGAGAGTTAAAATAATTAACTTGGGCTTAAATTTGATTTAAGTATTGATTTGTGATTTTAATAAGTTATTATCACGCATTTCCATAAAACCGGATTATATACGATATTAGGTATAAATAGGACGATTTGGTACATTAATTTGGCAAGTTAGATCATATAATAATGCTGCATTTTTCATTGATGAATGTCATATTTTATTTATATAATTTTGAATTATGTAATTTTTATCATAGTATGGCCTTAGTTTTTAATTGGTATTACCCGTAATGAAAGGGAATATCGATTTGGTTGTAATTTTAATGTGATTTGGCATCACCGTTTTGTAATTTAATAGATTTAAATTTTTATTACAAATGTATAATAGGAATAACTATATATTTTTATTATTATTTTTGTAATTCCGAAGTTTCCTAAAGACGGAGCCATTCGGAAAGGAGTTCCGGTCAAGACGGTGTTTTCCTTGGGAGGCGTGTCACATGAAGTTCAAGGGACCAAAGAAATTGGTTTCCGAATTTGTAAATATAATATTAGATTTTCTATTTTAGGAAGGCCATACTAGGAAGTTTATTTATTGCTTATGCATTTTTCATTATATGTTGCATGCATTGCCAAATCGTCATTAACAACACATGCATATCATATCGAGTATTCGACCGTGTCAATTATAATTATGTTAGTTCGAAAATTTAGTTCACTTAAATTTGATAGATAATAAATTGACAAGACCTTCATTTTAAAAGATTGAGACTTAGCCTTACCAAATTGTAGGAACCCATGAATCTCAATTTCATAAGGGGTACAATACGATTTTTCGTGGTGCTCTCTATTGACGTTGGGTAAGTGGGGTAATAAAATGTTATTACACTCCAAAATTTGGCTGATCTCAACGAAAGTATTAGAGGGACCGTTGTCCCAATAAGTTCGGGCTTAAGATGAACTTAACGTAAAATCATCGACCGAGAGTTCTAATTGTAGAATCGGTTAAAAGGGTTAACCCACCAAGATTATATTAGCAAGAGGTGTAGAGGGCCCGTAGGCTCACATCCAAGATTTAATATGAATTTTGTGTTTCAGAATCGTTTATATAATAGGGTGAAGGTCATTATATAAATGCTAAAACATACTTAAATATTTTATATATTACGATGAATGTTGTTTTTTCCCAGTATTTCATTGTTTTTTAATGTTGTTCTATTTCATTACTCCTACTCATATGCGATATCATTCGATTGTAACACGAGTCTCCGCTAAACTACTATTGCTAATGACAAAGTATATCTTTCTAAAATTGAACTGTATCATAGATTGTGGACTAGCTCCATAGGAATCGTTTAATTCCATAGAACTCCATAAGAGTAGTCCTATGTCATATAAGATTAACATCTTAAAATTCCTAACATACCTATGTATGATTTCTTGTGAATAAATATGACTAGAGGTAATCATTAGTCAAAATATGTTTTGATTATATCTTCTATGCATCCATGGTTCAAAAGTCTTATTGCTCAACCTAAACACTTTTCATCAAGAACTTAAGTTGTTAAGAATATGACAATGTTAAATTGGTAAATTGATTTGTTAGAAATTTTGATTGACCAAATACCACGATAGAGTTCATCCTTGTGAATGATTAACTAGGAATTTATATGAAGATAAGTCTTCATCAAGTAGAAATTCTTGAAGTGGGTGGGAGCAATAAGAAGTAAAGTTCCTATTTTAATTGTTAAGGATAGAACTAGACTCGAAAGAGAAGGTGTTAGACACTAAAATAGATACAAACCCCAAATAAGTAAAGATCTAGGAAGTTGGTCATGTGACTTCAACATATTCCTTCCTGAATATCTATGACATTGACATTGCATTCTTTCCAATTACCACATCATGAGTATTTGATACAAATTTGTGGATTTTGTCATAATATTTCGCATTATCGTGTGACGACAAGCAAGAATAAATTCAGAAATTTACATGAATGGAACTAGGGTAGCTGCCATTTCATCCATGGACATATAACTGTTATAGTGTGATGTGACCATAAATAGAGCATATTTAGTCCCCGAATTAGCCTTGTTCCCATGCTTTTTAGTGCATATTTAGGTCATTTATTGTCTTTAGTCCTTTGTTTTGCATATTCTTTGAGGTTTTGTGTCCTTGGTAGGAAAGGAGTGCAAACCTTGCATTTTCATGGCAAAATGAGGCTAAATTGATTGAATTCAATGACCAAGCATCAAGAAGAGACAAGATTAGAAGGCCTTTGTACATACTATAGTAGATGGGCAATGATGAGAAGAGATCCTTGCATCCCCGAGGAAATCCTCAAGGATTTTATGAAGAAAAAGGAAGAAAAGAAGAAGGAACGAAACTGTTTGACAATCCGTGCGGATTGCCCTGAAGACGCCCGTCCAAGGCCTACAATCCGAGCGTCTTCCTCAGCTGGACGCTCGGGCAAAACCACCCAAATTCGCCCGTCTTCCCCCTCTGGACGCCCGTCCAGAAGCACCCAAATCCGCCTGTCCCGTGTCAAAAACGCCCGGATTCCCAGACAGTTATTTCGTCTTCTACAAACTTCAAGGAAGGATGCGCATCTTTTTCAAAGACCGGAGAAAAAGAGACCGGAGTCTCCCTAGAGACCGGCGATTCCTCAAGGACTTAATCGTCATTTAAGCCCTTAGTAAACCCTAATTTATGTAACTAATCCCCACTATAAATACCCCATTAGTCTAATTAGAAGAGCATGTTCTTCTTAGCAATCTTTAGTGTAGTTAATATCAATCAAATCTCTCTTTAATCTTGTAATCAACATTTAATCAAGTTTTAATACAAGTTTTATTTCCTTAATCTCTCTCTTGTTCATCCTTTATTTTGGGTAATTGAAGATTATTTGGGTTATATTGGGAGATTGACAACCTTCCAATCAAGCATCAAGTACTTCTTTTATTCTTTGCTTTATTATTGGAATCATTAGTAGGTATAATTCTCTTAATCCCTTTTTAATTATTGTTAATTATCTTCATTTATTCATCATGTTTTACTTTGTTGGTATGATTGACAACCTTGCTAGCATGTTCAACATGATAATGAGTGAGTAGTTTCCTTAGCTAGGGTTAATGGGTAATTAGGGGAAACCAACATGGGGAATGATTCATGCTTAAATTAATATGCTTTCATAGTTTATTTGTTTGCTTTTTGTGATCTCAACTTATGCACATGTTATGTTTGATGAAATGCTAGCCTATGAATCCTTGCATTTTTTACCCATCACCTATCTTTTCAATGAGACTTGTAAGACATAAACCAACTCGAGTCTCATTAGACCATGCATATAGTTGATTAGGGAAGATTAAGTCGACTTGTAGGTGTTGTACAATCTAATCGATTCGGCTCCGGGACCCAAACTTTCCTAGGATTGTAAGATATAAACCAACTCGATCCATCACAACAATAATTGCTTGCTTATAATTTGAGAATATGTTTGTATGATCAATTCTCATGAATCCCCTATGACCCCATGACACCCTAGTGCCTTTTATCAATTGTTTACATCCCTTTTAAGTAATCTTGCTTGTTTACTTTTATTGCTATTTAGTTTAGTGATCTTCTACTTCGAACCCCAATTGTGACACCCTTAGACACCACTAGTTGCAATATAAAATCTCATCTCAATTCCCGTCCCTTGGGATCTGACCTTTACTTGCCTCTTTACTAATTGTAGAGTTGTTGGTGAAGTTATAAACCCCACGAGGGATAACGACCAAAAATGGCGCCGTTGTCGGGGACGGTGTTAACTTGATTTAGATTTTCTTATATTGTTATTAGTTATGTCTTTCTTTGCCTTGGGGAAGTAAAACTCCTCAAGGTTTGTTCTAATTATTTTCGAGTTGTTTGATATTTTGCATGTCTAGAAGATCACAAGGTAACTTGTTACCCTTTGATCACGAAATTGAAAGAACTTTGACAACCAATAGAAGACTTGCTAGGAGAACTTTGAGAGGTATTGGTGAGGCTGTAGATATTCAACCAAATACTATTGAGTTCATCAACCCTTCTGCAAGAGAAGGTGAGGAGAACCCAACACAAAATCAACCCACAATGCCTAAGTTTTCATCACATTCCGTACCCACCGAGGAGAACCTACCCAATGGTACTCCCACACCACAACATCTAACCGGAAATTTTATTGCCAAATCCGCACTTATCCAATTAGTCGAAAGAAGCGAATTTGGGGGGATGCCTTGTGAAGACCCTCACTCTCATACGGAGACTTTTTGCGACTATTGTGATGCGATTTCTCAAACTGGTGTAACTCAAGACCAAATTCGATGGGTCTTATTTCCTTTTTCCCTAATTGGCACCGCGAAACAATGGTTGAAAGGCCTTGATAAGGCTACTCTCGGAATTGATTCTTGGAAGAAGTTGGCTCTAGCTTTCTACAAAAAGTTCTATCCACCGGAAAAGACTAACATGCTAAGAGCTCAAATTACGGGCTTTAAGCAAAGAGATGAAGAATCTTTGTATGAAGCTTGTGAGCGATTCAAAGGAATTTGTCGCTCATGTCCTCACCATGGACTTAGCGAGTGGTTCTTGGTACAACAATTTTGGAACCGTCTTTATGAAAACTCAAGAAACATTCTCAACATGGGATCAAATGGAATGTTCACCGAAGTTGATGACAATCAAACTTGGAACAAAATTGAGGAAATGGCGGTCCATAACTAACAATATAGTAGACCTCACAAGGCTACTAGAGGAGGAAAGCATGAAGTGGACTACATTACTCAATTGGGTGCTCAACTTAGTGCTCACATTGATACCATCAATTTGAAGTTTGAAAAAGCTATGGCTAGACTTGAAGAAGCCTCAAAATCACCAAAGCATCATGTTAATGCCATGACGGCATCTTCATCAATCTCAAGTGGGATATGTGAGAATTGTGGAACTTTGGGACATGACCAAAGTGAATGTAGGGGAACAAATGAACAAGTGAATGATTTTCAAGCATACAAGAGTGGTACCCCTTATTCAAACTATTACAATGAAAACACCAAATTCCATCCAAATCTCTCATACAAAAGCCAAAATGTTCAAACCCCTCAACCAACATACACCCCACCTCCCATGAGAAACCAAAATCAAAGACCCTTTTACAACAAAAACCAAGGTTACCAAAATCAAACTCCATACAATCAACAAAATGACCAAAGTTTTGATGTCCAAAAAGCGGTCCTCCAAATGCAAAAGAATCAACAAGAGTTTTTCACTCAAATGCAAAAGGATAGTCAAGAAAAGGAAATCACCATCAACAACATCCTAGCTCATACCAAAATGTTGGAAACCCAATTGACTCAACTAGCATCTTCAAGCTCACAAAGACAAAAGGGGCAATTACCACCTCAAAGTAATCCCCCAAGACATGAAACGGTTAGTGCCATTCACTTGAGGAGTGGTACAAGGTATGAAGCACCAAAGAAGCAAGTTGAGGATGAAGTTGTGGAAGCTAGTGACAAAGAAGAAATTGTGCAAAACTCCAAGGATGGAGAACCATCAAAAGAAGAAATTTCAAAGAAAAATGAAGACAAGGTCAAGGAGAAGGAGCCCATTGTGATTAGACTTCCTTTTCCAAGTCGTCAAGCCAAGCCCAAATTTGATGACCAACTTGGAAAATTTATGGAAATTGTGAAGAATTTGGAAGTCTCGATTCCTTTCACGGAATTAATCAATCACGTGCCGGCCTATGCAAAATACATGAAAGACATCCTCACAAAGAAGAAGTCGATCCGGAAGCTTAAGACTATCGCCTTTACTAAGGTGAGTAGTGCAATACTTCGAGGGAGTTCACCTCCAAAACTTAAAGATCCGGGAAGCTTCTCAATACTGTGTACCATTGGCGACACCACGATCAACAAAGCCTTATGTGATCTAGGGGCTAGTGTGACTGTTATGCCGTACTCGGTGTAACACCCCCATACTCCAAGTGCCTTACCAGGACCACTCAGGTATGGAGACATCACCATCTCGGTTGCCCGAGGTATGATAATCAAATAGACAAAATAGAAACAACATTTATTATAATAGTTTAATGAAAGAATACAATCCTCGAAACCAAACTGAAAGTGCAATACATTATTCAAACTATGCATGTTCTCAATCTGAAATGTAAATAAAGACTAAACTACGAGCGGAAGACTCTATCGTCATGTCGTGGCCATCCCCGGACTATCCGTACCATCTCTATACTGCTCAATATCTCGCTCACCATCCCCGAATGGATCCCCGCAGTTTTACAAAACAACACCGGGTCGTACTAATCACACAATCAATACAGACAACAAGTAATAAGGCAAACAGACAATTTGAACCGCCACACACACACACACACACCAACCAACCGTCTCAATCACCGATCGTCCTTTGGACCGCCCTGCCCGATGGGGGACCGCACCGTTCCCACCTAAGCCCCGCTCATCGTACGAGCGATAACCCTGTATCATTAATGTGCACATCCCTTCGGTGGCGGGTTCCACAGAAGGCGAAACTAGGGCGTGAGATCACTCCCTCAAGTGACCCCACTCAACCGAGAACGCATCTCGAGAGCCATCAACAACCATAACCACATTACAATCACAATCACAATCATACCAAATAACTAACTACAACACATCACCAATATCCCATTATGGGACTAATACTGAGTAGGAAATCCTACCTGGAAAGCAAACACGCAGACGATCTAAACAGCTGTCTCAAAACGGCTCCTCTACGAACTCTCCTCCTATCATACATAACACATAAAGACTACCATTCAATTCCTACTCATAAAATCCCCAATTGCTAAATTAGGGTTTCAACTACCTTATCAAAACATTATAAAACTTTATGTTAAAAGCTTACCCTCGACGCAAGGAATCCAACAACACGAAAAACAACGAGAATCGACCGTCGAACTCGGGAATCGTTAAGGATGCGATTAGGAAGAAGAACTGCCGCTTTCTTCCTTAAACAAGTTTTAGGTTTTGGTAAAAGTGTTTTAAAACAAAGACGAATTGGTTTAAATACCCTAATCGCATAATTAACAAAACCCGCGAAAACTCCCCTGTAAAACCGGGCGCTCGATCGAGTACCCAAGGTACTCGATCGAGTACCCCCCAACTCGATCGAGTGCCCGAGCTACTCGATCGAGTGCCCAACAGTCGAAACTATTTTATTCTCGCAACATACCCTTACTCGACAGAGTAAGGGCTACTCGATAGAGTACCCCCAAGACCATAAATACGGAGTATTACAGTCTTCCCTCCTTAAAAGGAACTTCGTCCCCGAAGTTCAAACCACAACAAAAAACAAAGGTACTCCCTCAACATTCCCGACTCAACCATCAAACAAAAACATGATACAAACCCAAGCCAAACATCCCGACACAACATATAAAAGGTGTATAGAACTCCTAAAAACTCTCGCGATCATCTCCTACCCCCCTAAAAGAAACAAGGTTACGTCCCCGTAACCATACATACCTGATCAAAAAGGAAAGGGTAGCGCTCTTTCATTATGTCCTCGGCCTCCCATGTAGCTTCCTCGGTCTCGTGGTTAGACCAAAGGATCTTAAGCAAAACTGTCTCACCACTCCTAGTCTTTCTAACTTTTCGGTCTAGGATCTGCTTAGGTACCTCAAGATATGATAAAGACTCATCCAACTCTAAGCTCTCTGCCTCTAACACATGTGACGGGTCACTCACATACTTCCGCAGCTGCGATACATGAAACACATTATGCACCCTCTCCAATGCAGCCGGTAAAGCCAACCGATAAGCCACTTCCCCAACTCGCTCTAAGATCTCATAAGGCCCTATAAACTTCTGACTTAACTTGCCTTTCTTCCCAAATCTCATAACTCCACGCATAGGGGACACTTTCAGAAGAACCTTGTCCCCAACCTGAAACTCGATGTCCCGACGATGTAGATCTGCATAACTCTTCTCGTCGATCCGGGCCGCTCTCATCCGTTCTCCGATCATCTTAATCTGTTCTACCATCTCATGTACCATCTCTGGTCCTAAAACCCTTTGCCTCAAAGACTATCGTCCCAACAGATCGGACTCCTACATCTCCTCCCATACAACGCCTCAAACGGTGCCATACCTATCTTTGGTGTGATAAGCTGTTGTTGTAAGAAAACTCTATCAAGTCCAACCTCTGCTCCCGGCTACCACCAAAATCCATCACACAAGCTCTCAACATGTCCTCCAAAGTCTTGATTGTTCTCTCGTCGCCCATCTGTCGCGGGATGAAATCTTTGTACTCATCTTCAAAGTCGTTCCCAACGATTCCTGCAACTCCTTCCAAAACCTCGATATAAACCTCGCATCTCTGTCGGACACTATGTCCTTAGGGACTCCATGTAACTTAAGACGTTCTTTCGATAGGCCATAGCCAATTGTGCCTTAGTCCATGTATCTTTCATTGGAACAAAGTGAGCCGACTTGGTCAAGCGATCCACTATCACCCAAATCATATTGTTACCTTGTTGACTCTTAGGTAAACCCACAATAAAATCCATGGAAATGGATTCCCACTTCCACTCAGGCACCTCCAAAGACCGAACCTTACCTTGTGGTCTTCTCTGTTCCCCTTTAACTCTCTGGCATGTCAAACAACGGGACACAAACTCGGCTGTCTCTTTCTTCATCCCAGGCCACCAAAACGTTTTCTTCAAATCCTTATAAAGCTTGTCTCCACCGGATGAACCGAATATGGTGTGCAATGCGCTTCTGTCATGATTGTCTTTTTCAATTCCTCGTCATTAGGGACACACCACCTACCATCAAACCTCAAGCTACCATCTGTATGAATGGAAAAGCGGGACACTGTCCCTTTCTCCACCCCTGACTCTCCACTCCACCATCTTAGGATCCAAAGCTTTGTTTACCTCGAATATCATCATAAAACTCCATGTGCACTGTCATATCTCCCATAGCATCTCCTTTCTGCATCATATGAATCCCAAAGCTCGCTACCTCATCCCTCAGCCTCATCAAAGATAGAGCTGTACACAAGGAATGTACACTCTTCCTACTCAGAGCATCAGCAACAACATTGGCCTTCCCTTCATGGTAGATGATTTCCATGTCGTAGTCGCCAATCAACTCCATCCACCTCCTCTGTCTCATGTTCAACTCCTTCTGCGTGAAGATGTACTTGAGACTCTTGTGATCCGAAAATACCTTAAAGATTGCTCCATACAGGTAGTGTCTCCAAATCTTGAGAGCAAACACCACAGCACCCAACTCCAGGTCATGAGTAGGGTAGTTCTCCTCATAAGGCTTCAACTGCCTAGAAGCATAGGCAATCACTTTACCATTCTGCATCAACACACATCCCAACCCATTCTTCGAAGCATCGGTATAAACCTCAAAATTCTCGCTTCCTTCAGGCAATGCTAAGACAGGAGCTGTGGTCAAACGCTCCTTTAATGTTTGGAACGCCGTCTCACAACCCTCATCCCAACGAAACCTGTTCTCTTTCCTCATCAACGCTGTCATCGGTCTAGCTATCTTGGAGAAATCTTTCACGAACCGCCTGTAGTATCCAGCTAAACCCAAGAAACTTCTAACCTCCGCAACATTCTTTGGTGCTTCCCATTTTGTCACTGCCTCAATCTTCGCCGGATCCACAGCTACTCCATCTTTAGAAATTACATGCCCTAGAAAAGCAACTTTCTCCAACCAAAACTCACACTTAGACAGCTTAGCATACAACTCATGATCTCTCAAAGTCTGCAACACGATCCTCAGATGCTCCTCATGCTCCTCCTTAGTCTTAGAGTAGACTAAGATATCATCTATAAACACCACTACGAACTGATCCAAGAACTGTCTGAAGATCCTATTCATCAAGTCCATAAACACTGCCGGCGCATTAGACAACCCAAACGGCATCACCACATACTCATAATGGCCATACCTCGACGTGAAAGCTGTCTTCGGTATGTCCACGTCTCTAATCTTCACCTGATGGTACCCCGACCTCAAATCGATCTTAGAAAAGACCGTTGCACCACTCAACTGATCAAACAGGTCATCTATCCTTGGCAAAGGATACTTGTTCTTTATCGTCACACGGTTCAACTCCCGATAATCTATGCACAGCCTCATACTCCCATCTTTCTTCTTTACGACAGGTAATCGGTGCTCCCCAAGGCGATACACTCGGTCTAATGTACCCCTTTTCTATCAAATCATCCAACTGCTTCCTAAGCTCCTCCATCTCCTTAGGACCCATACGGTACGGTGCCTTAGAGATTGGCCCCGTCCCTGGCTTCAACTCAACGGTGAAATCTATCTCCCTCTTCGGTGGCAACCCGGAATCTCCTCTCGGAAAAACATCTCGCAAACTCTCCCACCTGGTATCTCGTCAATCGCCGGGCTCTCTATCCGGTCATCTCTCACATGGCACAAAATCAGAGGACATCCCTTCCTCAGATACGACTTCAAGGTGACAGCTGCAATCAACTTAACTTTGGGTTTAACTAGAAACCCACGATAAGACACACTTACACCCTTAGGACCTCTTAGGGACACTTTCTTTTGATGACAGTCTATCTTAGCCTTATACTTTCCTAACCAATCCATCCCAACTATCATCTCAAAACCATTAAAAGGAAACTCTAGCAAGTCTACAGGGAAATCGACTTGACCAACTATTAAAGATACATCTCTAAACAACCTCCCACACGATACAGACTCACCCGAAGGTATGAATACTTGCTCTTTAATGAGACTCATATACTCTCAAACCCAATCGCTTTACATGACTCGAAGACACAAACGATTGAGAAGCCCCCGAATCAAACAAAACAAACGTAGGAATACCATTAACAAGGAATGTACCGGTGATAACGTGCGCATCCTCCTCAGCTGCCTTCTTCTCCATCATGAACAACTTGCCACTGGTCTTCTGCCCACCTCCCTGGACAGTACTAGCTGATGCGGTCGGCTTAGCACCCGACCCTTGGTTGTTGTTGTTGTTCATCGGTGTCTTCTGATAAGAATTACCGCCGTTGCGGTTGCCTCCACTCTGGTAGCTCTGACTTCCCCGGTTTGGCCATGATCCCGCCGGTGCGTTGCTCGCAAAGCTCTGCGCAGTCTCGGAAAGATCCCGGTGCACTCGTGCACTCATTTCTCTTGTGGCCTACGCCACCACAACTAAAGCAGTCACTCCCACCTGTTGCTCACACTCCCACGACCTCTCCCAAAGGAAGTTCCAAAGACTAAACCCAGATCCAGAAGAAAACCCCTTAGACTGATTGTGGTTGCCTTTCTTGTAATTAGATTGGCCACCACCCTCGCTCTCCGACTTCCTCTTCTCACCACCAGACCTCTCCTGAGCCATCTCCACTAGTCTCTCAGCTCTCCCAGCCCTCTCATATGCCTCCTTCACATCAGTGAGGACTCCCACGGGTAACTTATCCATAATCTTCGTGGTTAGTCCACTCTCAAACCTCAAAGCCAAATTCTCGTCACTCAAACCCATGTCCTCAGCATATCTAGATTTCTCATTGAACTGTCTGTAGTACTCAGCCACAGACATCTCAGAAGTCATCTTAAACTTGTCGAACTCCTCCCTCAACTTACTCCTCACATGTTCTGGTACGAACTCCTTCCTCACAGCCCTACGAAACTCCTCCCAAGGTATAGCAGGTAATCCTTGGTTGGTATACAACTCCTTAGCACTCACCTTCACCGAATCCCACCACTTGCCAGCTGCCTCCCTCAGATAAAATGCAGCCTGATCCACTCTCATCTCATCCGGACAATGGACTAAGTCCAGTATGTTTTCCATCTCCCTCAGCCAACTATCGAGAAGGTTAGGCTCCTCAACTCCCTTGTACTCTTTTGGGTTGAACCTTGCAATATAAAGGCTGACTTTAGCATGGTCAACTTCCTTCTCCTTTTCCTTATTCTTGTCCTCGTTCACTTTCTTCAGGGTCTCAGTAAGAGCGTCCTGGTGCTCTAACATCTTAACGATGTCATCCATAGTCATAAGCTCTGCTCTAGCGTACAAGGCATTTTTCTTGGGCGGCATCTTGAAACTATACGTATACAAGAAAGGGTAAACATGAACATGCGCACTAAACTTCAAAACACGAAAACTCGCTGCCCAGAACCTACTCGATCGAGTATCCAAACCCACTCGATCGAGTGACGGGTTACTCGATCGAGTGCCCCTATGTACTCGATCGAGTACCCAAACTCCAGAACCAAACAGACCTTCTGATCTCTAACCCACTCGATCGAGTATATAGGCTACTCGATCGAGTGACCCCCTACTCGATCGAGTACCCCTAGTTACTCGATCGAGTGCCCCAAAACGCGATTCGGACTCAATTTCGCCAAAAACCTATCCGATCGAGTCGGTCTTACTCGATCAAGTACCACTAATACGTAAAAGCTACCCGCATATTACGTCACATACTAGCATTGCTAACTTTATAAAAATCGCATGATATCATAATCAATATGCTACGCATCTATTCTACTTATCAATAAAATCAAATCATCATGCTATAATAGCCACATCATAAATCATTCAACATGTTATCATCTCATTAACATGTTTCAACATATAATTATTTTCTTTCACATGCTCAACCTCCTATTTTCAACACCAAACAATCAACATACTTCATCACCTTGTTGCACAAGTTACTAAGCACACACATGACTCAACACACATTTCCCCCATGTGACCGGTTCAAAGTTTGTAGGGCGACCCCAGCGACTTTAGGACGTCTCCCAAGCCTTCGCACTAGCTCCTACAACTTTTACCCCGGGTTCATTTTAATTGACTCCCTATGTTCATTAAGTTCATTGGTTACGGGTTTCGGGATCGTCGCTCGATACCATTTGTAACACCCCATACTCCAAGTGCCTTACCAGGACCACTCGGGTATGGAGACATCACCATCTCGGTTGCCCGAGGTATGATAATCAAATAGACAAAATAGAAACAACATTTATTATAATAGTTTAATGAAAGAATACAATCCTCGAAACCAAATCGAAAGTGCAATACATTATTCAAACTATCTGTTCTCAATGAAATGTAAATAAAGACTAAACTACAGCGGAAGACTCTATCGTCATGTCGTGGCCATCCCCTGACTATCCAGTACCATCTCTATACCGCTCAATATCCGCTCACCATCCCGAATGGATCCCCGAGTTTTACAAAACAACACCGGGGTCGACTAATCACACAATCAATACGGACAACGGTAATAAGGCAAACAGACAAAGTGAATCGCCACACACACACACACACACCAACCAACCGTCTCAATCATCGATCGTCCCTTTGGACCGCCCTGCCCAGTGGGGGACCGCAGCCGTTCCCACCTAAGCCCCGCTCATCGTACGAGCGATAACCCTGTATCATTAATGTGCACATCCCTTTTCGTGGCGGGTTCCACGAGAAGGCGAAACTAGGCGTGAGATCACTCCCGCAAGTGACCCCACTTTCCGAGAACGCATCTCGAGAGCCATCAACAACCATAACCACATTACAATCACAATCACAATCATACCAAATAACTAACTACAACACATCACCAATATCCCATTATGGGACTAATACTGAGTAGGAAATCCTACCTGGAAAGCAAACACGCAGACGATCTAAACAGCTGTCTCAAAACGGCTCCTCTACGAACTCTCCTCCTATCATACATAACACATAAAGACTACCATTCAATTCCTACTCATAAAATCCCCAATTGCTAAATTAGGGTTTCAACTACCTTATCAAAACATTATAAAACTTTATGTTAAAAGCTTACCCTCGACGCAAGGAATCCAACAACACGAAAAACAACGAGAATCGACCGTCTGAACTCCGGGAATCGTTAAGGATGCGATTAGGAAGAAGAACTGCTGCTTTCTTCCTTAAACAAGTTTTAGGTTTTGGTAAAAGTGTTTTAAAACAAAGACGAATTGGTTTAAATACCCTAATCGCATAATTAACAAAACCCGCGAAAACTCCCCCGTAAAACCGGGCGCTCGATCGAGTACCCAAG
This sequence comes from Silene latifolia, assembly GCF_048544455.1. Taxonomy (NCBI): domain Eukaryota; kingdom Viridiplantae; phylum Streptophyta; class Magnoliopsida; order Caryophyllales; family Caryophyllaceae; genus Silene; species Silene latifolia. Next base: position 125,547,598 of record NC_133537.1, read on the forward strand.
GTACTCGATCGAGTACCCCCCTACTCGATCGAGTGCCCGAGCTACTCGATCGAGTGCCCAACAGGTCAGAAACTATTTTATTCTGCAACATACCCTTACTCGACAGAGTAAGGGCTACTCGATAGAGTACCCCCAAGACCATAAATACGGAGTATTACACTCGGTGAGTACAAGGTTAGGGATGAGAGAGCTTAAATGCACAAATATCACACTCCAAATGGCCGGTAGATCGACGAAGACACCATTAGGGATATGGGAAGATGTTCTCGTAAGAGTTGGGAAATTTTTCATCCCGGTGGACTTTGTCATTGTTGACATGGAAGAAGACTCCAACATTCCAATCATTCTAGGAAGACCTTTCTTAGACACCGCGGGTGCGGTGATTGATGTGAAACATGGAGAGCTCACTCTAGAAGTGGGAGATGAGAGCATAACTTTCAATCTTGACAAGACCATGAGAGCTCCCCGTTTTCATGAACCATGTTTTATGGTTGATCATTATAGCCGGAAGGATGATAGGAAGAAGTCGGAATTCCAATGGAAGAAGAAAATTGATGATGCACCATTCAAAGAGCAAGTGAATTGTAACAAAGAGAGCTTGAAAAGCTCACCAAAGTCAAGCAATGAAGAGGATGGCCTCGTTGGCCAAGACAAGAAAGTGGAAGAGTTGTCTCTATCAACTCGAGAGATCTTTAGTGATCAAGTAGATGAAGTTTGTGGTCTTTGGGATGATGAGCTTGAAGGGATTTTCAATCCCTATATTGGTAATGCTATCGATAAAGACCGACATGAAGGACAACAAGGGCAAAGGTCTATTGAAGATCTTTATCATGATAATGAACAAGCTTTTGACTACTTCTTTAAGGTGTTCAGCAACATCAACAACACCTTGGACATGCCCCCATGACATCTCACTAAAGATGGGAGTTTGGTGGAGTCCTCCCTAAACCACTATTTGTAAATATTTCTAACTCCCAAACTTGCATTTTAATTCTTACATTGCATTTTTGTCATTTTTGGATTTTTATGCTTTGATCAAGGTAATTATCATTTTTGAGAGAAGTGAGGGAGGGACTAATGATTTAATTGATGTGTAGTGCTTTAGCTTAGTGTGGGGATAGCAATTGCCTAGGCTATTCATGCCTTAGTAGTGCCCTTACAATGAAGAACACGGGAATTGAAGAATGAAAAATGACAAGGGATATGCAAGTGCACGGATGGAACTGAACCGGGTAAACTAGGGAGAATCCGAGCGTCTTCAAGGGGAATCCGCTTGTCTTCAGGAAATCCGAGCGTCTTTGGCAAAATCCGCCCGTCCATTTTAACTGAAAAATTTAAATTTTGGGACTGTCGAAGAATCCGAGCGTCCTGGTAGAGAAGACGCTCGTCTTCAGTAATCCGCTCGTCTTTGCAAAAAGACGCCCGTCTTTTTGCCAGTGCAAAACAAGAAAGCTTGTTGTATCAGAATCCGCCCGTCTTCTGCAGAATCCGCTCGTCCTGCAATCAAAGAATCCGAGCGTCCCAGCTGAAAGACGCCCGTCTTTAGGCGAGAATTCTGAACCCAGAATAGGCAGAATCCGAGCGTCCCGAAGGAAAGACGCCCGTCTTCCCTGCAGTTTCAAAATTTTTGGGTGTTTTAAATACCACCTTCCACATTCATTCCTTCATTCATTCATTCAAAACACTACCCATAAACCCCAAAACTCAAAACCCTCATCCTCTCCATCACCAAAAAAAGATTTCCTCAACCAAATTCAACAAAATCAAATCACAACTTCCTTTTAACAACAATTAATCACTCTTCTTCCAACAAAAATCAATCCAAGCACCAAAATCTTCAACCTTTGAGTCGATTTTTGAATTACAAAGACAAAGCCTTTCATCTTAAAATCGATTTGGGTATACTTGGAAATTGAAGATTTTCTCTCTTTTCTTGGTATTTTCATCAATGGCAAGAACAAAAGGATCAACAAAGGCACCTAAAGCAAAGGCACTCTTAACAAGGCAACACTGTCTTCAAGCTAAGAAAGCCTCATTGGCTATGGTGGTAGCTAGTGCAAACTTGGAAGTTCAACAACAAAATCCTCCCTTGGAAGCAACAACATCAACAACTCCGGAAATTGCTCAATTATCAAACTATCCGGAGGTAATTTTCATTTCTAACTCCCATAGGGATACATTTGCCAAGTATGCTAGGAAATCCTTTCTACCCACCAAATTCATATGTGAAGATGCCTTGAACAAATTGGGTGTCCTTAAATAAACAAAAGCCTTCTTTGAAGCCATGGGGTTGGGAAAATTGTTTGCTACAAGAGAATTGACATACCCCTTCCTTACCTTGGAATTCTTGAGTTCTTTGAAAGTAACTAAGGTAGAGACTAGAGAAAACATCGAGTTCCGCCTTGCCAATGTGAGTAGGCGCATCACCTTTGATGACTTGGGTAAAGCATTAGGTCTTAGTGATTCACCTAGTTATTACAAGAAGCCCGAAAAATATGACCCCGCTCCTCTTTGGGAGGCAATTTCCGGGAGGAAATTTGAGAACTTTCATGCTAGTCGCGCTCTATTAGTCCACCATCCGGGCACTAGAGTGTGGCACAAGGTCATCGGGAATACTATCATTGCAAGAACAGACACTAACCACTTTACCAAGCTCGATTGTGTTTTACTTGAGTCGGCCTTAAATATTGGAAGGGAATTCACCAAGCCTTACAATTCTCTAAGGCTTTTGGTGGAAAGATGGCTCAATGTTTATTGTGGAAAGCAAGGCACCGCTTTTATTGTAAATGGAGATCTAGTTACTCTTTTGGCTAAGTACTTTGATCCGAATTTCAACAAGGATAACAAGTATGTGGCGAAAAAAGGGGGTCATCTCATTGACATGGATGCCATGATTAACAAGTACAAGTGGGTCATGCATAACCCTCTTGACACCAAATTTGGGTGGCTCACCAATGATGCTAGATCTTTTACTTTGCCTTCCAAGATATGCCGTTTGAGTGTTCATCGGACCAACTACCTTCTTCCCCTCTCAAAGGAAGCCGAATACATCATCCGTCAACAAAGGAGTGAAATTAAAATGCCCTCCTCCTCCATTGTCACACCACCCTATCCATTCAAATATCAAGAGTTCAAACCCGAAGGTGTTGAAGCAAGCAATGACTACATGACTCTACATATGCAAGAGATGCACAAACAAGCTTATAAGGATCGGGAAGATGCATACTTAGCCCAATATACACCCCTCCTTTATTTAGATAGGGAATGACTACTTGATCCTTCATGTCCTTTGCCTAGTTAGGCGGATAGGGAAGTCTTCTTTCCAAGTGCATCTAGGGGTGAGATACCGGGTGACGATGAGGTTGTCGGTGATGAGGTTGTTGATGAAGGCATTGATAAAGAGGTAAATGAAGAGGAAGAGGCTAATGAAGAAGAAGATGATGAAGGAAGTGAGCAAGGAAGTGAAGAGGGAGGTGGAGATGAGTCCACTTCTATTGAGGAAGATGATGACAATGATGATATGATGAAAGACTAGCAAGCTTTAGAGGCTCCTACCCTCTTGAGGTTTGTCTACTTCTTTCTTTGTTTTATTTATTTATCTTGATCATGGTTGGAGAGTCCTGGCAACATAGAGGACTAACACCTCGGCCCCATTGAGGTGTTCTTATTTCATTGTTCCCACTTTTGAAAATCTAAAATGACAAATTTAGTTTCATGCATTGCATCTTGTGTGCATGAACTACCCCCAACTTTAGGACATTAGAAATTTAGTTTCTTTGTTTTATTTATTTATCTTGATCATGGTTTGGGGAAGTACATGCATACGCAACGGGAGGTAATCTAAATTACGCTCTCCGTCATAAACATAAACCCATGCATCATGTAGTGTAGATTAGTATAGCTTGCATTTAGTGTAGAATTCATGCATCATGTTTGCATAATTTCCCATCATTTTGGTCATTGTGGACAATGCCCATATTAGTGTGGGGATGGGGAATTCTAACTTAACTTTTATTCAAAAATCCAAAAAAAATAAAAAAAATTCGAAAAACCATAAAATTTGAAAATTTTGAAAATCCAAAAACAAGTACATTTCCTTTGTAGTGTAGTCATATATATATTGTTGTATATATTGTGTTTGTTTTATCCTTGTTCACATTGATTGACTACGCCACATCCGAGACATGAGGATCATGAAGACCGCATGGTATGATCTTTCCAATCTCATTTTTCCTCTTTATGTTAATGACTATGTGGCTTTATTTTGATTGATGCGGTATAACAATGTGAATCTAGGACTTGCATTTAGTTTATATGGCATATTAGTTGGTAGAATCATTTGCATTAGGATGTTTACACGCTAGTTGCATCATGGCATATAGTTTGCATGGTTAGAAAAATTTTGTGGAACCGTCTACTTGGGAAGCTTGACAAGTGTATAAAGGCCCTAGAAGATGCTTTTTCTTCTTAAGACTTTGCTTGTTAAAATGCTTGTAAAACACCCTAGGATGTGTCATGCTAGTATCCTTTGACCCATGGATTAAGGCCTAGTCAAGACTACCTTGTGGTGTGATAACTTCTTGGCTACCGTTTATTCCAAGGTGACCCTTGAAACCATGCATGCATCCATCATCCATGTTCTACCACATTTTTGTCATCAAAGGGAATGGGCACAAAAAGAAATCAATTTGAGTTCAATGAAATAAAAAGTGAAAGAAAGTTTGCAAAAATGCATCAAATGAAAAGAGGAGCAAAAATAGACTCATAATGCTTTAAATATAAGGCACCCTCACTACATATGGGGTGACTTTGAAAATGTTCAAAAAGAAATGCAAAAGGTTGAAAAGTTGTCAAGTGTTGAAAAGCCAAAAATCAAAAGAAATGGCAAAAGAAAGTGTTCTCAAATGTTATATGCCACAAGAAATTGGGGGGAAACAACAAAAGCAAACTCCCAAAATGAAACTCAAATTCTATCGATCCCTTTATCCATCGTATCCACTTTTGTGCATGGTAGAGAGGGGACGATCCTTCTTCTTGTCTAGGCAAGAGGGGGAATTTCGCGATCCTCCAGTGTTTCTAACACCATAGGGAGTCTATTCTTGACAAAAGCATTTAACGATTGAGGACAAAGGTACCCTAGCTTGACACAATTTAGAGGTGATTTATTGGTATCCTTCTAGGCTTAGTAGTTTGAAGAAATTGCATCTATGAAGGAGTGTGTACCCTTGAATTGCTTCCCCTTTAGATAATTTCCGCCGCTTAGATGAGGAAAGTGGCTATTCTTTCGTAGATGCATCCATTACTTGATTTTATGTGCTTAATGTTTGGATGTGTCGCCATTTTGGCAAGACCCACCTTGCCTTGCAAGAAGGCATCCTACCTCATGGTTGTCTTGTTGTGTGTTGAAGGGGCAGAGTGAGACCCGCTAATTGTCTGATATCGGCTATGTTATTAGGTTAGTTTAAATAATGGTCCTAGTATTTGTCACCTCTTTACTCGGGACGAGTAAAGGTTCGGTTTGGGGATATTTGATGTGACCATAATTAGAACATATTTAGTCCCCGAATTAGCCTTGTTCTCATGCTTTTTAGTGCATATTTGGGGCATTTATTGTCTTTAGTCCTTTGTTTTGCATATTCTTTGAGGTTTTGTGTCCTTGGTAGGAAAGGAGTGCAAACCTTGCATTTTCATGGCAAAATGAGGCTAAATTGATTGAATTCAATGACCCAGCATCAAGAAGAGACAAGATTAGAAGGCCTTTGTACATACTATAGTAGATGGGCAATGATGAGAAGAGATCCTTGCATCCCCGAGGAAATTCTCAAGGATTTTATGAAGAAAAAGAAAGAAAAGAAGAAGGAACGAAATTGTTTGACAATCCGTGCGGATTGCCCTGAAGACGCCCGTCCAAGGCCTACAATCCGAGCGTCTTCCTCAGCTGGACGCTCGGACAAAACAACCCAAATCCGCCCGTCTTCCCCCTTTGGACGCCCGTCCAGAAGCACCCAAATCCGCCCATCCCGTGTCAAAAACGCCCGGATTCCCAGACAGTTATTTCGTCTTCTACAAACATCAAGGAAGGATGCGCATCTTTTTCTAAGACTGGCGAAAAAGAGACCGGAGACTCCCTAGAGACCGGCGATTCCTCGAGGACTTAATCGTCATTTAAGCCCTTAGTAAACCCTAATTTATGTAACTAATCTCCACTATAAATACCCCATTAGTCTAATTAGAAGAGCATGTTCTTCTTAGCAATCTTTAGTGTAGTTAATATCAATCAAATCTCTCTTTAATCTTGTAATCAACATTTAGTCAAGTTTTAATACAAGTTATATTTCCTTAATCTCCATCTTGTTCATCCTTTATTTTGGGTAATTGAAGATTATTTGGGTTATTATTGAGAGATAGACAACCTTCTAATCAAGCATCATGTACTTCTTTTATTCTTTGCTTTATTATTGGAATCATTAGTAGGTATAATTCTCTTAATCCCTTTTTAATTATTGTTAATTATCTTCATTTATTCATCATGTTTTACTTTGTTGGTATGATTGACAACCTTGCTAGCATGTTCAACATGATAATGAGTGAATAGTTTCCTTAGCTAGGGTTAATGGGTAATTAGGGGAAACTAACATGGGGAATGATTCATGCTTAAATTACTATGCTTTCATAGTTTATTTGATTGCTTGTTGTGATCTCAACTTCTGCACATGTTATGTTTGATGAAATACGAGCCTATGAATACTTGCATTTTTTACCCATCACCTATCTTTTCAATGAGACTTGTAAGACATAAACCAACTCGAGTCTCATTAGACCATGCATATAGTTGAGTAGGGAAGATTAAGTCGACTTGTAGGTGTTGTACAATCTAATCGATTCGGCTCCGGGACCCAAACTTTCCTAGGATTGTAAGATATAAACCAACTCGATCCATCACAACAATAATTACTTGCTTATAATTTGAGAATATGTTTGTATGATCAATTCTCATGAATCCCCTATGACCCCATGACACCCTAGTGCCTTTTATAAATTGTTTACATCCCTTTTAATTCATCTTGCTTGTTTACTTTTATTGCTATTTAGTTTAGTGATCTTGTACTTCAAACCCCAATTGTGACACCCTTAGACACCACTAGTTGCAATAGAAAATCTCATCTCAATTCCCGTCCCTTGGGATCCGACCTTTACTTGCCTCTTTACTAATTGTAGAGTTGTTGGTGAAGTTATAAATTGTGTTTTGGTCTAGGTGCTCCTAACGACAAGTACTGAAAACTAAACCCCACGAGGGATCACGACCATAGTGTATTCATTTTAGTTTTGTATTTAGAAATGTACCTCAATAATTGTTATGATGTACACTAACTCTAAATAAGAATATAATTCATGTTTTTTGTAGAAAACCACAAAGGGTTTCTCTATTATGCAATTAAAACAAGCGATGTGCCCTAATATACCACGATTAAGTTTATGGTGAGACCATAAAAATGAAGGTAATTATATTCAAACTAGAAATAAAATGTCATATATACAAGACCCAAGTTGGTGACCCCAATCCTTTCTCAATTCTTGACTGAAAATCACATATAGAAATTAGTTTTGACTAGTCTCCCAAACCATTTGATTGGGAATCTTTTGGTGTATGCGAATCTTGTATTCAAAGCAAGTTAATTCATGACTTTTTTTTTTGGAAAAGGATTATGAATAGAGAAAGATATTCGTCTTATTTACACTTGGAGTGTATGGTCGAATACAATTTCAATCAGAAAAGGTTATTACTTCTTCATCTCTTTTACCAACGAATTAGGTGATACTAGGTATCCACTTAATGAGGTAAGAAGAAAAATTCTTTGAATAAGTTCAATGAATGTTTAAAAGGTATCTAACCTACATATTATATAACCAAAGTATTGTTACTTTGTTAAAATGGGGAACAATAAAGTGATGACTTTCATCTGCACCATACAGAGTGTGTTATGGTATCACAAGATCACTTTCATGATCACGCCCTATCAAGATAAGGTGTATTATAAAGTTACAAAGAATCCTATACGATATGATTGAATCTTTACTATAAAGTTGGAGATAGTTTCTGTTGCAAATTTGTCAAGCATTTTTAATTTTTTCACTAAACCAGAATATAGTTAAAGCAATCAAGTACAATTCATATGAGATATGGTTAGGCCTAGCACCTAAGTTGTAGCTTGTTTCAATAGTAAACATGTGCTCATTTTCCCTACATGATCACGAGAACAAAGGTTTTGTGGCTTGTGATACTGTCTATTAAAGAAAAGAGAATTATTTCTTAAAGACAGAGTGGGAGAAAATGTTCAAGAGCCACAAACTGAGAATAAGACGTGTGAAGATGTTCCTTCTTGGTCAAAATCAGTGATTATTTATTCGAAACCTAAGTGGAAAGGAGTCATGTTATTTTTGGAAGTAACAAACCTGTAACTTATTAAGATGCTTTATCTAGTTTCAACTCCACAAAAGTCCGAAATGAACATAAACATGAAAATGTTTATTTAGCTTGGTTGGTTGTTAACAAAGGGTTTTGCACGCAAGAACAATGCCTCATTGAATTCGAATATAATTTAACAGTTGGATTTTAAAATCATCTTGCATGAGTTTTCGAAAATCGCAACTATCCTAACGTAGGATGAAAACTTAAGAAAAAGTTTTAAAGTAGAAGTTAAGGAGTTGAATTGCATATGTGATAAACTTTACTCGAGTTGTCGAGTAGTTCTGTTTATACATGGAGTTTAGTGGGAGTAATATGGTGTTACTAGTCTTATGTGTAAGGGACATATTGATCATTTTGAATGATGAAAGACTTAGGAGAAGAATAATACATCTCTAAGGTATCCAGACCTATAAAGATAGTTCTAAGAGGATATTAGAGTTGAATGAATATTCTTATGTTAATAAGAATGTTGACAAAGTTCAAAAGTATTGAACATGTAGAAATTGAATCCACATGCTTCCGCTGCGGGATTAATTCATTACGCTAAGACGTATCACCATTCTTAAATTTATTATACTTGGAGTATGACGAAAAGTTACAAATCAAATTTTTGAGAGAAGTCTCTATATAGCCACATAGTTCATTCGTTAGTACTCAGGAAGTACTAAAGATATGAAGCTAAGCATTTAGAATTGAGATGGACTTATGTGCAAGGATTTACACAAAAACCATATTCTAAACACATAAGGTTGGTTAGAGAACCATCTTGGATATATTATTTAAGGAGGATATCTACTAAAAACATCCTAGGTAGTTGAACAATGAGATGTACACAACGGAAATTGAGTACGCTTACAATAATGAGATATGCAAGAAGGAAAGAATGATATTAGGATTCGGTTTTATGAATTGGGGAACTATAGTAGTTCGCTCCAATAACCGAAGATCCTATCCTTATACACTGTGAGGACAGTGGGAGTTATTCAAAGGCATGAGGGCCTATGTCTAGATTGGATCTAGACAGGTACTCAAAGAACTTCTTATAATACAAGATTATTCACAAGAATAGGAAATAGTATATAGTAAAGTTAGGGAAAGTGCAAAGTGTTGCTAAAACTTGCTAACCAAAGCCTTTTCATAGGCTAAGCATGATAAGTCATGTCATTTCAATTGAGTTGAGATGTATAGTTATATACAATATTAAGTATGGATTATAGATTATGTAGTAATTGACATGGTATAAATTTTACATATGTGATAATGCATTCATCGTTTGAGTTTTATTAAAAACTCTTTTATTACTTTGTTATATCCAAATAGGTTGTAAGGACAACGTTGAACCCTATTAAAGTGAACTAGATTAACATAGTATTGGCCCCTAGTTGCTTATATGAGGTGACGTCTCGAAGTGACTAGAGTGTGATGTGATTGATGGCAAGTTCAAGTGCCATAGAGTCATATGGGATGACTAGTCGATCTCATAGGCAGACTGTATGGGACACTCTGTCGGTCAGTGACCGCTTATAGAGTTCTGGTAATTATTATAAAGCCTGGTCGTGGCGAGAGCTACTATAGTATTCTTTTGAGTGAATTCTTTGAATAAAGACTATTCGCCCAAGTCAGCACAGTTTCTGATTGACTTTGATTTTTAACCCAAGCCATTCTGTCAAAAGGGGTGATTGTGCATCTTTTGGGTTATCATGAACTGTGGGTGTACGAAAGGAATAGTGCGATAGGAATTGTCCACCCCCTTATCAGGGTTATCTAAAATCTCAGGGCCACTCGAGGAGTAGTGAACTGAAAATGCGTGGCCACGCTCGGAAGGTATCTGCGGTAGATAATTCCGGTCATACAGTTACTCTCCAGATCGAGGAAACCACTCAAGATATGATCAAATGCAAGTACGACCTGCAAGACACCTTGCATTGAGTGGGAGATTGTAATAGAACAAGAGAATTGGTGACTGATGTGACTCATGTTTGCGCACATTTAGTCCCCTACTTGAACCTATTTTGCACACTATTATAACATTCCATAGCCATTTTATCCGTCAAATGCTTTCTATTTTGTTTTCCTAGTGCATTTCGTATGCTTTGTAGGAAAGAAGATAATAAGGTGGAAATTCCCGTATTTCGTGCATATTTGGAAGCTTATTGACAACATTAGGTGGACTTGTATGAAGAGGAGGCGAGAACTAAAGACTAATCTTACAATAATAAGAAGTAATCGAAGAGAAAGATTCTGAAGCAGAATCCGAGCGGCCAAAGAGACAAGACGCCCGTCTAAGAAGCATAATCCGAGCGTCCAAGCCTTGAAGACGCTCGGATTCCCTTGCTACAATCCGAGCGGATTTGCCTAAAGACGCTCGTTCACCCCTGCAACAATCCGAGCGGATTCCCCTCCTGGACGAGCGGATCATGGCGTCTTCAGCTGAGATGCTCATCTCTCCGAAAAGACTAGCAATTCCCTACTTAGAACTAACAAATGTTAATTACTAATTTAGCCTTAGTTAACCTAATGAAGCTCTACTATATATACCCCACTTGTAGATAATCAAAGCATGAAGTTTTTAGAGTAGAGATCCTCCACATTAGAAATTCCTCTTAGATTAGATTAGGAATAGATTAGAATAGATTACTCTTTAATCTTTCCACAAATTACACATTAATCTTTCCTTAATTATTGTTCAAGTTTATTATTCAAGTTTATTATTGGGTAATTGAATATTATTGGGTTATTATTGAAGAATTGACAACTCCTCATCAATCAATCAAGTTTCTTCTTTTATTCTTTGCTTTATTATTCGGATCATCTCAAGTTTGGTATAATTCCTTTACTCTTACTCTTTATTGTTCATTCTATTATCATGTTTATACTTGTTGTGATGATTGACACCATTAATGACATGTTTACCATGATAATAAGTGAGTAGTCTCCTAGCTAGGATTAGTGGGTAATTAGGAGAAACCAAAATGGGATTAATCATGCTTAATCTAATATGTTTTCACAATCAAATTGCTTGCTTGTTGTGATGTCAACTTTATGCACATGTTATGTTTGATGAAATTCTAAGCCTATGAATCCTTGCATTTACAACCATCTCTTATCTACTCAACTTGACTTGTAAGATATAAACCAATTCGAGTCTTGTTAGACCATGCATAGAAGTTGAATTGGAGGAAAGTAAGTCGACCTGTAGGTGTTGTACAATCTAATCGATTCGGCTCCGGGACCCAACTCTTCCTATGAACCGTAAGACATAAACCAACTCGGTTCCTCCACAACATTAATTGCTTGCAACTTTGTAAACATGTTTGTATGATCAACACCATGAATCCCCTATGACCCCATGACATCCTAGTGCTTTTAAGTCATTTGTTTACATTTCTTAATTCATTGTTTGCTTTACTTTGTTACTTTCATTATTTAGAACACAACTACAAACCCAAACAAATTGTGACACTAGCATAAATTGAGATAGATATATTTAGAACCCAAAGCACACCGTCCCATGGATTGACCTCGACTTACCGCTAACTAGTTGTTTGTTGAGTATTATAAATGTGTTTGATTGGATGTGACCCGACGACATCACCCATGAAAATGGCGCCGTTGCCGGGGACGGTGCTATGTGATTAAGTTCTTACTTGTTTGTCTATTTTAATTGTGCTTTCACCTCAAGAAACTTGTTCCTCAAGGATTTTTCTTACCATTTTTGTGTAGTTTCCATGCTTGTAGTTGTTTCCTTGTCTTAGTTATGATGACTCAAGACTTTACATATGGAGTATGTGGTGGATCTTTTGAGTATGATTATGGGTATGGGGAGTTTGAGAAGCAAGTCAACACAAACCTACCTTACTATTTGTGCAATGAAAATCCTAACCACTACCCCAATTTTTCCCACCAAAATCACCACATCCAATATCCACAACAACCACCCACCCAATACCCACTTCATAATGACTTTCAATTACCACAATACAACCACTTTCACACCCACCCACAACAAGAAGATGAACCCATTCAAAATGTGATTCTCCAAATGATGGGAGATCAACAAAAATTCTTCAAACAAATGCTAGAGGTGAGCCAAAAGAGCGACAATGTTCTTCAAGGCATTGTTACCCAAGGTGAGGAATTGGAGATTCAAATCGCCCAAATGAAAGAATCCCAAGCAATCACTCCCCACCGTTCTTTGGACATTCATCATGAATGTGAATTTGAAGTAGTAACCTTTAACATGGAAAATGAGAAGAGGGAAGAGCCAATCTCCTTAAGCTCTTGTGAGTATGAAAGTGTGATGTTTGATGAAGAAGACACGAGGTTGAGTAAGCCAAATACTTTTAGCCTTTGTGAGTATGAGGGTGTGTCCTTTAATGTGAATGTTGAGATGTTGGAGAAAGAATTGCATGAAGCCCCTATTTATGATTCATATGAAGATAGCAATGATGACAAAACCATAGAAAGGGCTTATGAAGAATACGTGTCTTACAAGGACCAAGAGGGATGGACTTGTAATATCACCTTGCTTGAGGAACCTATCCTTGAGACATTCGAGATATCCTATCATGAAGATGAATGTCCTTTCCCTATCTCCCATGAGGACTACTTGACACCTACCATGGAGCCAATGATTGTTGAAGAGGATATGGTGGACCTTCTTCAAAAGGTCAAGGCATCATACAAAAGATACTTGGTGGAAAAGCTCAAAGAAAAACTTGCACGTGAAGTTACTTGTGGAAATTTGGCACCCACAGTGACAACTTCTAAGGAACTCGATCATCAAAGCCATGACAATTCTCCTTCCGGCTTGGAAGGATTGAATAATCAAAGTGCTATCATCATCACCAAAATTGAAGAAGAAGTTGGTGAGTGGAAGTCTACGGATGAAAATGAACCATACTTCGTACCTAGTGTTGACAAGAATCATGGGCTTATTTATTGGAAGCATTGGGAAAGCTCTAGTACCAAGGACAAGGTGAAACAAAGAACTTATGTCAAGCTTCCTTGGCCAAATTTCATGTTTAAATGGAGCAACCCATACTTGTGCTTATTTGGAGCTTGTTCACAGGCTTTTGATCTTATATTAAGAGCCTTGAGATCTATGGACAAGAATTACTACAATTTGAACTAGTTTGGTGGAGTCCTATCTCAAACCACCATTTGTATGATATTTCTTGAAATCTTACTTTGTATAATATTGTACATTTTTGCATTTTTATTTAATTTCTTGCATGAGAGTAGTGAGAGAGAGTTTTCTTAAATTTTTATCGAGAAAATTTCAGAAAAAGATAAGGTAGGAACATCAAGTTGGTGAAAGGGTATGATTTTGCAAAGAAAAGAAAGAAAAGGAAGAAAAATAGCGAAAGACGCTCGTCCCGAGGGTTGGACGCTCGTCCAAAGCCCTCATCACGGTACTCTTCCGCGCTGACAGAATTCGAGCGGATTTGGCAAAAGACGCTCGTCCTAAAAGAAGACGCTCGGTTTGCATCTTTGACGCTCGTCCTGAAAGACACCTGAAGCAAAGTTTTGGAACTGTCACGAAATCCGAGCGGATTTTCGAGAAGCCGCTTGTCCAAAGTAAGACGCTCGTCTAAGACAGAAGACGCTCGTCTTCCGCCTACTTCAGAAAATGCAAAGTTCCTGTCACAAAATTCGAGCGGATTTTCTGTAAGACGCTCGGATTTTGCTGAGGCAAGACGCTCGTCCCGCAATGAAGCCGCTCGGATTCTGGTGTTTTTCTCGAATTATCCGCCCAGGCCCATCCGTGTCCGCTCACCTTCCCCCTTTTTCTATAAAAACACTCTCTTTCTCCCTCATTTCTTCACCTTATCTAACCCTAAATCACTCATCTTCATCCCCAAAAACACTCCCCTCACATCAAAAGCCAACAAAAACCCCATTTCTCCAAGTTCAAGATGATGAATCTCAAGAGCAAGGCTAAGAAACTTGTTGAATCCGCCGGTAGGAAACGCAAGGGTTCATCCTCTTCATCCCCACCAGAGATAATGCCGCCAAGGAAATTCCGCCCCATCATGAGAGGAGGGATAGAGCAACTTGAGTACTTCCCGGAGATACTCTTCACCTCCGATGCCCACCGCAAGAAGTTTGTCGAATTGCTAGGTAAGAACTATGAACCCACTCAGTTTATAGATACTAAGGTGTTAGAAACCCTTGGGATAAGGTACCACACCGAGATGTTCTTTGATGGCTTAGGGATTGAAAAACTTTTTCATGCCCATGAGGAGAAGTACCTTATTATCACCCTGGAATTTTTTAGTAGCCTTCGTATTATCACGAACACTCGAACCAATGTGAGCATGGAGTTTAGGTTGTGCAACCTAGACCATAGCCTTACACTTGATCAATTCGCTCACATTTTTGGTCTTGTTGTGCTGACCGACTATACCGATAAACCCGCCGATTTCGATGTGGACCTACTTTGGAAGGCTACTTCCGGGAGGGATTTTGTCCATCAAAAACAGTGCTATACCTTTGTCATTCAACATCCGGTGATTCGGATCACCGAACGCATTGTAGCCGGCACCATCAATGGGAGGTATGAACAAGATAGGTGCACTCTCATTGATTTAACATTCCTTAAGTCCTATTTAAATGTTCGGGGGACGAGACGATACAACTTCAACACCCCCCTTGAGATGCTTACAAGGTTTCATGACTTTGCTCAAGGGAGCACCCAACTCAAGACCTTCGTAATGGGAGGTCTAATTACTATTTTGGCTAACTTCCTTTGCCCCGGGTTCAACTCCCGTGGGAATTATGCTCCTCTTGAGGGGAGTACTTTGATCGATGAGGACTCCGTCTTCATCCACCACCGGTGGTGTGCCTACACCCAAGAAGGGAGTGTAGAATGGTTCACAAAAGGGTGCACCTCCATCATTCTTTTGGGATGGAATATACCGGGCACCGACCCAAGATTGAGCCCGTATTCCCCTAGGCCGAGCTACCTCCTTGATATCCAAATCATTGGCAATCCCCCTCAAATGGAATAAGCACCCCGCCAACAACAAATACCTCGTGAGATACTGGCAAGGCCTATTCCCCCACCTTCTTATGTGCCTATCCCACCATACCCTACTCCTTATTCACAATTCCGGCCGGAAATCCCCAATACCCCGGGTATTAATGACTTGATGAACCTTATGAATATAGTTGACCTCGGGGTACATGAAGGAAGGGTCGACAACTACATGGCCCTTTATCCCCAGTACTATCAAATGGCACAACAAGGGTATATTGACCCTAACGGCCCTCGGCCCTCTTGGGCCCAACCACACCTTTTGTTCCCTAATCAAGGGGACCAAGCTTGGAATCTTGGTGGTGGAGGGCACTCTAGCCAAGGAGGAGGGTATGACCAAGGAGGAAGTTCTCACCGGTATGGCTACCCCCAACATGAGGATGATGACGAGTGAAAGATGAATACCTCATCACCTCCATTTGTATGATACTTTTCTCTCCCTCTCTCTTTTGTATATACATTGCATTTAGTTTAGCTTTAGCTCGCATTTGTATTATATATCATATTGCTTTTGCATTAGTTAGTTCATTTAGTATAAGTTGCATTGTATTTATCTCACATGATTCATGTAGATAGTTGCATATAGACTAGAATTCATGCATAATCATTAATGACCAATCCTATTCTTTTCTACACTAGAAATAGTGTTTAAATCGGTTTGGGAAGGTTTGATCATAGGTGACCATAGGTTACTAGAAAACATGTATCACCTAGTGTAGTTTAGATTGCATTCATTTGTTATATATGTCATATAGAATTACATTTAGTTAGAGCATGCATTCATTCATATCATATCATTGTATTTGTACTTTATTTCCATAAAATCAAAAATCCAAAAACATGTTTTCCTTTTTATAACTACTCCTACATGTACATTGAGGACAATGTCCAAAATAAAGTGGGGGATGGGAAATTATATTCCAAAAACACATAAAAATTGAAAAATTTTGAAAAATACAAAAACATGTATTTTTGTTTCAAAAACAAAACCCATAAAAAAATTTGAAAAATTGAAAAAACCAAAAACATGTTCATTTCCTTTGTAGTGTAGTCTTGTATATACTGTTTGTACATATAATGTTTGTTCATCCTTGTTCACATTTATCGACTATTCCACATCCGAGACATGAGGATATAGAAGACCGCATGGTATGATCTTTCCAAACTCTTTTTCCTCTTTATGTTAATGACTATGTGGCATTATTTTGATTGATGCGGTATAAACAATGTAAATTTAGGACTTGCATTTAGATTATTTTGCATATTAGTTAATAGAATCATATGCATTAGGATGTCTATATGTTAGTTGCATCATGGCACGTAGTTTGCATGTTAGAAAAATTTTGTGAAACCGTCTACTTGGGAAGCTCGACAAGTGTATATAGGCCCTAGTAGATGCTTTTTCTTCTTAATACTTTGCTTGTTAGAATACTTGTAAAACACCCTAGGATGTGTCGTGCTAGTATCCTTTGACCCATGGATTAAGGCCTAGTCAAGAGTACCTTGTGGTGTGATAACTCCTTGGCTACCGTTTATTCCAAGGTGACCCTTGAAACCATGCAACCATCATTCATCCATGTTCTACCATATATTTTGTCATCAAAGGGAATGGGCACAAACAAAAATTGTTCAAATTTGAGTTCAAGAATTGAAGTGAAAAGAAAAGAAAAAGTTTGCAAATGCATCAAAAGAAAAGAGGAGTAACAAAATGAAAACTCCTATGCTTCAAAAATAAGGCACCCTCGTTACTAATTGGGGTGACTTTGAAAATATTCAAAAGAAAATGCAAAGAAAAGTTGAAGTTGTCAAGTATTGAAATGCCAAAAAAAAAAATCAAAGAAATGGCAAAATAAAGTGTTCTCAAATGTTATATGCCACAAGAAATTGGGGGGAAAAACAACAACAAAGCAAACTCCCAAAATGAAACTCAAAAACTATTGATCCCTTTTCCATCGTATCCATTTTTGTGCATGCTAGAGAGGGGACGACCCTTCTTCTTGTCTAGGCAAGAAGGGGAATTCCGCGATCCTGCAGTGTTTCTAACACCATAGGTGATTTATTGGTATCCTTCTAGGCTTAGTAGTTTGAAGAAATTGCACCTATGAAGGAGTGTGTACCCTTGAATTGCTTCCCTTGTAGATAATTTCCGCCACTTAGATGAGGAAAGTGGCCATTCTTTTGTAGATGCATCCATTACTTGATTATTGTGTGCTTTAATGTTTGGATGTATCGCCACTTTGGCAAGACCCACCTTGCCTTGCAAGAAGGCATCCTACCTCATGGTTGTCTTGTTGTGAGTTGAAGGGGCGGAGTGAGACCCGCTAATTGTCTCATATCGGCTATATTAGTAGGTTAGTTTAAATAAAGGTCTAGTCTTTGTCACCTCTTTACTCGGGACGAGTAAAGGTTCGGTTTGGGGATATTTGATGTGACTCATGTTTGCGCACATTTAGTCCCCTAATTGAGCCTATTTTGCACACTATTATAACATTCCATAGCCATTTTATCCGTCAAATGCTTTCTATTTTGTTTTCTAGTGCATTTCGTATGCTTTGTAGGAAAGAAGATAATAAGGTGGAAATTCCCGTCTTTCGTGCATATTTGGAAGCTTATTGACGACATTAGGTGGACTAGTATGAAGAGGAGGCGAGAACTAAAGACTAATCTTACAATAATAAGAAGTAATCGAAGAGAAGGATTCTGAAGCAGAATCCGAGCGGCCAAAGAGACAAGACGCCCGTCCAAGAAGCATAATCCGAGCGTCCAAGCCTTGAAGACGCTCGGATTCCCTTGCTACAATCCGAGCGGATATGCCTAAAGACGCTCGTCCACCCCTGCAACAATCCGAACGGATTCCCCTCCTGGACGAGCGGATCATGGCGTCTTCAGCTGAGATGCTCATCTCTCCGAAAAGACTAGCAATTCCCTACTTAGAACTCACAAATTTTAATTACTAATTTAGCCTTAGTTAACCTGATGAAGCTCTACTATATATGCCTCACTTGTAGATAATCAAAGCATGAAGTTTTTAGAGTAGAGAGCCTCCACATTAGTAATTCCTCTTAAATTAGATTAGGAATAGATTAGAATAGATTACTCTTTAATCTTTCCACAAATTACACATTAATCTTTCCTTAATTATTGTTCAAGTTTATTATTCAAGTTTATTATTGGGTAATTGAAGATTATTGGGTTATTATTGGAGAATTGACAACTCTTCATCAATCAATCAAGTTTCTTCTTTTATTCTTTGCTTTATTATTCGGATCATCTCAAGTTTGGTATAATTCCTTTACTCTTACTCTTTATTGTTCATTCTATTATCATGTTTATACTTGTTGTGATGATTGACACCATTAATGACATGTTTACCATGATAATAAGCGAGTAGTCTCCTAGCTAGGATTAGTGGGTAATTAGGAGAAACCAACATGGGATTAATCATGCTTAATCTAATATGTTTTCACAATCAAATTGCTTGCTTGTTGTGATGTCAACTTTATGCACATGTTATGTTTGATGAAATGCTAAGCCTATGCATCCTTGCATTTACAACCATCTCTTATCTACTCAACTTGACTTGTAAGATATAAACCAACTCGAGTCTTGTTAGACATTCATAGAAGTTGAATAGAAGGAAAGTAAGTCAACTTGTAGGTGTTGTACAATCTAATCGATTCGGCTCCGGGACCCAACTCTTCCTATGAACCGTAAGACATAAACCAACTCGGTTCCTCCACAACATTAATTGCTTGCAACTTTGTAAACATGTTTGTATGATCAACACCATGAATCCCCTATGACCCCATGACATCCTAGTGCTTTTAAGTCATTTGTTTACATTTCTTAGTTCATTGTTTGCTTTACTTTGTTACTTTCATTATTTAGAACACAACTACAAACCCAAACAAATTGTGACACTAGCATAAATTGAGATAGATATACTTAAAACCCAAAGCACACCGTCCCATGGATCCACCTCGACTTACCGCTAACTAGTTGTTTGTTGAGTATTATAAATGTGTTTGATTGGATGTGACCCGACGACATCACCCATCAGTGACGCACACTTGTCTCGGATAAGTGGGAGATTGTTGGAGTAAGTGTCCTTAACAATAGTGCGATCACATGATTAAAAATCATAATTAAATCTCATAATAAGAATATGTAAGGGATGCTTCATTATAACGTCAACTAATTAACATTAATCGGTAATGATTGGCTAACTAGAGTTTGACATTACTGTCGTTTGACGGTGGTGGTCCGACACTCGAGGAGGTTTAGTTTTCGGTACTTGTCGTTAGGAGCACCTAGACCAAAACACAATTTATAACTTCACAAACAACTCTACAATTAGTAAAGAGGCAAGTAAAGGTCGGATCCCAAGGGACGGGAATTGAGATGAGATTTTCTATTGCAACTAGTGGTGTCTAAGGGTGTCACAATTTGGGGTTTGAAGTAGAAGATCACTAAACTAAATAGCAATAAAAGTAAACAAGCCAGATGAATTAAAAAGGGATGTAAACAATTGATAAAAGGCACTAGGGTGTCATGGGGTCATAGGGGATTCATGAGAATTGATCATACAAACATATTCTCAAATTATAAGCAAGTAATTATTGTTGTGATGGATCGAGTTTGTTTATATCTTACAATCCTAGGAAAGTTTGGGTCCCGGAGCCGAATCGATTAGATTGTACAACACCTACAAGTCGACTTAATCTTCCCTACTCAACTATATGCATGGTCTAATGAGACTCGAGTTGGTTTATATCTTACAAGTCTCATTGAAAAGATAGGTGATGGGTAAAAAATGCAAGGATTCATAGGCTCGCATTTCATCAAACATAACATGTGCATAAGTTGAGATCAGAACAATCAAGCAAATAAACTATGAAAACATATTAATTTAAGCATGAATCATCCCCCATATTGGTTTCCCCTAATTACCCATTAACCCTAGCTAAGGAAACTACTCACTCATTATCATGTTCAACATGCTAGCAAGGTTGTCAATCATACCAACAAAGTAAAACATGATGAATAAATGAATGTGATTAACAATAATTAAAAAGGGATTAAGAGAATTATACCTACTAATGATTCCAATAATAAAGCAAAGAATAATAGAAGTACTTGATGATAGATTAGAAGGTTGTCAATCTCCCAATAATAACCCAAATAGTCTTCAATTACCCAAAACAAAGGATGAACAAAAGAGAGATTAAGGAAATGAAACTTGTATTAAAACTTGACTAAATGTTGATTACAAGATTAAGGAGAGATTTGATTGATATTAACTACACTAAAGATTGCTAAGAAGAACATTCTCTTCTAATTAAACTAATGGGGTATTTATAGTGGGGATTAGTTACATAAATTAGGGTTTACTAAGGGCTTAAATGACGATTAAGTCCTTGAGGAATCGCCGGTCTCTAGGGAGACTCCGGTCTCCTTTTCGCCGGTCTTAGAAAAAGATGCGCATCCTTCCTTGAAGCTTGTAGAAGATGAAATAGCTGTAAGGGAATCCGGGCGTCTTATGCACGGGACGGGTGGATTTGGGTGTTTCTGGACGGGCGTCCAGCTGGGGAAGACGGGTGGTTTTTGGAATTTTGGACGGGCGTCTTGTGAAGGAAGACGCTCGGATTGTGGGTGCTGGACGGGCGTCTTGAGGACAATCCGCCCGGACTGTCTTACAGTTTCTTTCCTTCTTCTTTTCTTCCATTTTCTTCATAAAATCCTTGGGGATTTCCTCGGGGATGCAAGGATCTTTTCTCATCATTGCCCATCTACTATAGTATGTACAAAGGCCTTCTAATCTTGTCTTCTCTTTGATGCTTGGTCATTGAATTCAATCAATTTAGCCTCATTTTGCCATAAAAATGCAATGTTTGCCCTCCTTTCCTACCAAGGACACAAAACCTCAAAGAATATGCAAAACAAAGGACTAAAGATAATAAATGACCCAAATATGCACTAAAAATCATGGGAACAAGGCTAATTCAGGGACTAAATATGCTCTAATTATGGTCACATCAAATATCCCCAAACCGAACCTTTGCTCGTCCCGAGTAAAGAGTTGACAAAGACTAGGACCATTATTTAAACTATCCTAATAACATAGCGGATATGAGACACTTAGCGGGTCTCACTCCGCCCCTTCAACTCACAACAAGACAACCATGAGGTAGGATGCCTTCTTGCAAGGCAAGGTGGGTCTTGCCAAAATGGCGACACATCCAAACATTAAGCACTCAAAATCAAGTAATGGATGCATCTACAAAATAATTGCCACTTTCCTCATCTAAGTGGCGGAAATTATCTACAAGGGAAGCAATTCAAGGGTACACACTCCTTCATAGATGCAATTTCTTCAAACTACTAAGCCTAGAAGGATACCAATAAATCACCTCCAAATTGTGTCAAGCTAGGGTACCTTTGCCCTCAATCGTTAAATGCTTTTGTCAAGAATAGACTCCTTGTGGTGTTAGAAACACTGGAGGATAGCGGAATTCCCCCTCTTGCCTAGACAAGAAGAAGGGTCGTCCCCTCTCTACCATGCACAAAAATGGATACGATGGATAAAGGGATCGATAGTATTTGAGTTTCACTTTGGGAGTTTGCTTTGTTGATGTTTTTCCCCCCAATTTCTTGTGGCATATAACATTTGAGAACACTTTCTTTTGCCATTTCTTTTGATTTTTGGCAATTCCACACTTGACAACTTTTCAACTTTTTGCATTTTCTTTTTGAACATTTTCAAAGTCACCCCATATGTAGTCAGGGTGCCTTATATTTGAAGCATAGGAGTTCTATTTTTGCTCCTCTTTTCATTTGATGCATTTTGCAAACTTTCTTTCACTTTTCATTTCATTTAACTCAAATCAATTTCTTTTTGTGCCCGTTCCCTTTGATGACAAAAATGTGGTAGAACATGGATGAATGATGCATGGTTTCAAGGGTCACCTTGGAATAAACGGTAGCCAAGGAGTTATCACACCACAAGGTACTCTTGACTAGGCCTTAATCCATGGGTCAAAGGATACTAGCATGACACATCCTAGGGTGTTTTACAAGTATTCTAACAAGCAAAGTCTTAAGAAGAAAAAGCATCTACTAGGGCCTATATACACTTGTCAAGCTTCCCAAGTAGACAATTTTGCAAAATTTTCTAACATGCCATGATGCAACTAACATATAAACATCCTAATGCAAAAGCTTCTACCAACTAGTATGTCATATAATCTAAATGCAAGTCCTAAATTCACATTGTTTACTGCATCAATTAAAATAAAGCCACATAGTCATTAACATAAAGAGGAAAAAGGAGATTGGAAAGATCATACCATGCGGTCTTCAATATCCTCAAGTCTTGGATGTGGTGTAGTCAATCAATGTGAACAAGGATAGAACAAACACAATATATATACAACAATATATACAAGACTACACTACAAAGGAAATGAACTTGTTTTTGGATTTTCAATTTTTTTCATTTTTTTTGTTTTGATTTTTTTCGAAACTTTTTGATTTTTTTTTTTGAATTTTTGAATAAAATTTAAGTAAGAATTCCCCATCCCCACACTAATATGGGCATTGTCCTCAATGGCCAAAATGATGGGAAACTATGCAACCATGATGCAGGAATTCTACACTAAATGCAAGCTATACTAATCTACCCTACATGATGCATGTTTTTTGTTTATGATGGAGAGCGTAATTTAGATTACCTCCCGTTGCGTATGCATGTACTTCCCCAAACCGAGATAGACATTATTTCTAATGTCCTAAAAGTTGGGGTAGTTCATGCACACAAGATGCAATGCATGAAACTAAATTTGTCATTTTGGATTTTCAAAAGTGGGAACAATAAAATAAGAACACCTCAATGGGGCCGAGGTGTTAGTCCTCTATGTTGCTAGGACTCTCCAACCATGATCAAGATAAAAATAAATAAAACAAAGAAAGAAGTAGACAAACCTCAAGTGGGTAGGAGCCTCCAAAGCTTGCTAGTCTTCCACCATATCATCATTGTCATCATCTTCCTCAATAGAAGTGGACTCATCACCACTTCCCTCTTCACTTCCATGCCCACTTCCTTCATAACTTTCCTCATCATCTTCTTCATCTTCTTCACTAGCCTCCTCTTCTTTATTAACCTCTTCAACAATGCCCTCATCATCAACAACCTCATCACCGACAACCTCATCGTCACCCGGTCTCTCACCCCTAGACGCATTTGGAAAGAAGACTTCCCTATCCGCCCATCTAGGCAAAAGACATGAAGGATCAAGTAGTCCTTGCCTAGCTAAATGAAGGAGGGGTGGATATTGGGCTAAGTATGCATCTTCCCGATCCTTATAAGCTTGTTTGTGCATCTCTTGCATAAGTAGAGTCATGTAGTCATTGCCCACTTCAACACCTTCGGGCTTGAACTCTTGATATTTAAATGGATAGGGTGGCGTGACAATGGAGGAGGAGGGCATTTCAATTTCACCCCTTTGTTGACAGATGATGTACTCGGCTTCCTTTGAGAGGGGAAGAAGGTAGTTTGTTCTATGAACACTCAAATGGCATATCTTGGAAGGCAAAGTAAAATATCTAGCATCATTGGTGAGCCACCCATATTTGGTGTCAAGAGGATTATGCTTGACCCACTTGTACTTGTTAATCATGGCATCCATGTCAATGAGATGACCCCCTCTTTTTGCCACATACTTGCTATCCTTGTTGAAATTCGGATCAAAGTACTTAGCCAAAAGAGTGACTAGACGTCCATTTACGATAAAAGCGGTGCCTTCCTTTCCACAATCAACATTGAGCCATCTTTCCACCAAAAGCCTTAGAGCATTGTAAGGCTTGGTGAATTCCCTTCCAATATTTAAGGCCGACTCAAGTAGAACACAATCGAGCTTGGTAAAGTGGTTAGTGTCTTTTCTTGCAATGATATTATTCCCGATGACCTTGTGCCACACTCTAATGCCCGGATGGTGGACAAAAAGAGCGCGACAAGCATGATAGTTCTCAAATTTCTTCCCGGAAATCGCCTCCCAAAGAGGAGCGGCGTCATATTTTTCGTGCTTCTTATAATAGCGAGGTGTATCACTAAGACCTAATGCTTTACTCAAAACATCAAAGGTGATGCGCCTATTCACATTGGCAAGGTGAAAATCAATGTATTCTCTAGTCTCTACCTTAGTCACTTTCAATGAACTCAAGAATTCCAAGGTAAGGGAGGGGTATGTCAATTCTCTTGTAGTAAACAATTTTCCCAACCCCATGGCTTCAAATAAGGCTTTTGTTTGCTCGAGGACACCCAATTTGTTCAAGGCATCTTCACATATGAATTTGGTGGGTAGAAAGGATTTCCTAGCATACTTGGCAAATGTATCCCTATGGGAGTTAGAAATGAAAATTACCTCCGGATAGTTTGATAATTGAGCAATTTCCGGAGTTGATGATGTTGTTGCTTCCAAGGGAGGATTTTGTTGTTGTTGAACTTCCAAGTTTGCACTAGCAACCACCATAACCAATGAGGCTTTCTTTGCTTGAAGGCATTGTTGCCTTTTTGAGAGTGTCTTTGCCTTAAGTGCCTTTGTTGACCCTTTTGTTCTTGCCATTGATGATTATACCAAGAAAGATTGAAAATCTTCAATTTTCAATTATACCCAAATCGATTTTAGGATGAAAGGCTTTGCCTTTTGTATTTCAAAAATCGACTCAAAGGTTGAAGATTTTGGTGCTTGGATTGATTTTTGTTGGAAGTGGAGTGATTAATTGTTGTTAAAAGGAAGTTTGGATTTGATTTTGTTGAATTTGGTTGAGGAAATCTTGTTTTGGTGGTGGAGAGGATGAGGGTTTTGAGGTTTTTTTTTTTTTTTTTTTTTTTTTTTTTTTTTTGGGTTTATGGGTAGTGTTTTGAATGAATGAATGAAGAAATGAATGTGGGAGGGGGTATTTAAAAACACCCGAAATTTTCGAAACTGCAGGGGAAGACGGGCGTTTTTCCTTCGGGACGCTCGGATTCTGCCTATTCTTGGTTCAGGAATTCTCGCCTAAAGATGGGCGTCTTTCAGCTGGGACGCTCGGATTCTTCGACTGCGGGACGAGCGGATTCTTTCAAAGACGGGCGGATTTTGTTACAGCAGGTTTTCTTATTTTGCACTGGCAAAAAGACGGGCATCTTTCTGCAAAGACGAGCGGATTCATTAAGACGAGCGTCTTCTCTGCTGGGACGCTCAGATTCTTCAACAGTCCCAAATTTTCAATTTTGCAGTTAAATTGGACGGGCGGATTCTACCAAAGACGCTCGGATTCTCCCTGGTCTACCCGGATTCAGTTCCATCCATGCACTTGCATATCCCGTGTCATTTTTCATTCTTCAAATCCCGTGTTCCTCATTGTAGGGGCACTACTAAAGCATGAATAGCCTAGGCAATTGCTATCCCCACACTAAGCTAAAGCACTACACATCAATTAAAATCATTAGTCCCTCCCTCACTTCTCTCAAAAATGATAATTATCTTGATCAAAGCATAAAAATCCAAAAATAACAAAAAAATGCAATGTAAGAATTAAAATGCGAGTTAGGGAGTTAGAAATATTTACAAATGGTGGTTTGGAGAGGACTCCACCAAACTCTCATCCTTAGTGAGATGTCATGGGGGCATGTCCAAGGTGTTGTTGATGTTGCTCAACACCTTGAAAAAGTAGTCAAAATCTTGTTCATTATCATGATAAAGATCTTCAATAGATCTTTGCCCTTGTTGTCCTTTATGTTGGTCTTTATCGATAGCATTGCCAATGTAGGGATTGAAAATCCCTTCAAACTCATCGTCCCAAAGACCACAAACTTCATCTACTTGATCACTAAAGATCTCTTGAGTTGATAAAGACAACTCTTCCACTTTCTTGTCTTGGCCAATGAGGCCATCTTCTTCATTGCTCGACTTTGGTGAGCTTTTCAAGCTCTCTTTGATACAATTCACTTGCTCTTTGAATGGACCATCATCAATTTTCTTTTTCCATTGGAATTCCGACTTCTTCCTATCATCCTTCCGGATATAATGATCAACCATAAATAATGGTTCATGCAAACGGGGAGCTCTCATGGTCTTGTCAAGATTGAAAGTTATGCTCTCATCTCCCACTTCTAGAGTGAGCTCTCCATGCTTCACATCAATCACCGCACCCGCGGTGTGCAAGAAAGGTCTACCTAGAATGATCGAAATATTGGAGTCTTCTTCCATGTCAACAATGACAAAGTCCACAAGGATGAAAAATTTCCCAACTCTTACGGGAACATCTTCACATATCCCTAATGGTGTCTTCGTCGATCTATCGGCCATTTGGAGTGTGATATTGGTGCATTTAAGCTCTCCCATCTCTAACCTTTTACTCACCGAGTACGGCATAACACTCACACTAGCCCCTAGATCACATAAGGCTTTGTTGATCGTGGTGTCGCCAATGGTACACGGTATTGAGAAGCTTCCCGGATCTTTAAGTTTTGGAGGTGAACTCCCTTGAAGTATTGCACTACTCACCTTAGTGAAGGCGATAGTCTCAAGCTTCCGGATCGACTTCTTCTTCGTGAGGATGTCTTTCATGTATTTTCCATAGGCCGGCACGTGATTGATTAATTCCGTGAAAGGAATCGAGACTTCCAAATTCTTCACAATTTCCATAAATTTTCCAAGTTGGTCATCAAATTTGGGCTTGGCTTGACGACTCGGAAAAGGAAGTCTAATCACAATGGGCTCCTTCTCCTTGACCTTGTCTTCATTTTTCTTTGAAATTTCTTCTTTTGATGGTTCTCCATCCTTGGAGTTTTGCACAATTTCTTCTTTGTCACTAGCTTTCACAACTTCATCCTCAACTTGCTTCTTCGGTGCTTCATACCTTGTACCACTCCTCAAGTGAATGGCACTAACCGTTTCATGTCTTGGGGGATTACTTTGAGGTGTTAATTGCCCCTTTTGTCTTTGTGAGTTTGAAGATGCTAGTTGAGTCAATTGAGTTTCCAACATTTTGGTGTGGGCTAGGATATTGTTGATGGTGATTTCCTTTGATTGACTATCCTTTTGCATTTGAGTGAAAAACTCTAGTTGATTCTTTTGCATTTGGAGGACCGCTTTTTGAACATCAAAACCTTGGTCATTTTGTTGATTGTATGGAGTTTGATTTTGGTAACCTTGGTTTTGGTTGTAAAAGGGTCTTTGATTTTGGTTTTTCATGGGAGGTGGGGTGTATGTTGGTTGAGGGTTTTGAACATTTTGGCTTTTGTATGAGAGATTTGGGTGGAATTTGGTGTTTTCATTGTAATAGTTTGAATAAGGGGTACCACTCTTGTATGCTTGAAAAGCATTCACTTGTTCATTTGTTCCTCTACATTCACTTTGATCATGTCCCAAAGTTCCACAATTCTCACATATCCCACTTGGGATTGATGAAGATGCCGTCAAGGCATTAACATGATGCTTTGGTGATTTTGAGGCTTCTTCAAGTCTAGCCATTGCTTTTTCAAACTTCAAATTGATGGTATCAATGTGAGCACTAAGTTGAGCACCCAATTGAGTAATAGAGTCCACTTCATGTTTTCCTCCTCTAGTAGCCTTGCGAGGTCTACTATATTGTGAGTTATGGACCACCATTTCCTCAATTTTGTTCCAAGTTTGATTGTCATCAACTTCGGTGAACATTCCATTTGATCCCATGTTGAGAATGTTCCTTGAGTCTTCATAAAGACCGTTCCATAATTGTTGTACCAAGAACCACTCGCTAAGTCCATGATGAGGACATGAGCGACAAATTCCTTTGAATCGCTCCCAAGCTTCATACAAAGATTCTTAATCTCTTTGCTTAAAGCCCGTAATTTGAGCTCTTAGCATGTTAGTCGTTTCCGGTGGATAGAACTTTTTGTAGAAAGCTAGAGCCAATTTTTTCCAAGAATCAATTCCGAGAGTAGCCTTATCTAGGCCTTTCAACCATTGTTTCGCGGTGCCAATTAGAGAAAAAGGAAATAAGACCCATCGAATTTGGTCTTGAGTTACACCGGTTTGAGATATCGCATCACAATAGTCGCAAAAAGTCTCCATATGAGAGTGAGGCTCTTCACTAGGCATCCCCCCAAATTGGCTTCTTTCGACTAATTGGATAAATGCGGATTTGGCAATAAAATTTCCAGTTAAGTGTTGTGGTGTGGGAGTACCATTGGGTAGGTTCTCCTCGGTTGGTACGGAATGTGATGAAAATTTAGGCATTGTGGGTTGATTTTATGTTGGGTTTTGTGTTGGGTTCTCCTCACCTTCTCTTGCAAAAGGGTTAATGAACTCAATAGTATTTGTTTGAATATCTACAACCTCACCAATACCTCTCAAAGTTCTCCTAGTAAGTCTTCTATTGTTTGTCAAAGTCCTTTCAATTTCGTGATCAAAGGGTAACAAGTTAACTTGTGATCTTCTAGACATGCAAAATATCAAACAACTCGAAAATAATTAGAACAAACCTTGAGGAGTTTTACTTCCCCAAGGCAAAGAAAGACACAACTAATAACAATACAAGAAAATCTAAATCAAGTTAACACCATCCTCGGCAACGGCGCCATTTTTGGTCGGACTCTCGAGGAGGTTTAGTTTTCGGTACTTGTCGTTAGGAGCACCTAGACCAAAACACAATTTATAACTTTACAAACAACTCTACAATTAGTAAAGAGGCAAGTAAAGGTCGGATCCCAAGGGACGGGAATTGAGATGAGATTTTCTATTGCAACTAGTGGTGTCTAAGGGTGTCACAATTTGGGGTTTGAAGTAGAAGATCACTAAACTAAATAGCAATAAAAGTAAACAAGCAAGATGAATTAAAAAGGGATGTAAACAATTGATAAAAGGCACTAGGGTGTCATGGAGTCATAGGGGATTCATGGGAATTGATCATACAAACATATTCTCAAATTACAAGCAAGCAATTATTGTTGTGATGGATCGAGTTGGTTGATATCTTACAATCCTAGGAAAGTTTGGGTCCCGGAGCCGAATCGATTAGATTGTACAACACCTACAAGTCGACTTAATCTTCCCTACTCAAATATATGCATGGTCTAATGAGACTTGAGTTGGTTTATGTCTTACAAGTCTCATTGAAAAGATAGGTGATGGGTAAAAAATGCAAGGATTCATAGGCTCGCATTTTATCAAACATAACATGTGCATAAGTTGAGATCACAACAAGCAAGCAAATAAACTATGAAAACATATTAATTTAAACATGAATCATCCCCCATGTTGGTTTCCCCTATTTACCCATTAACCCTAGCTAAGGAAACTACTCACTCATTATCATGTTGAACATGCTAGCAAAGTTGTCAATCATACCAGCAAAGTAAAACATGATGAATAAATGAAAGTGATTAACAATAATTAAAAAGGGATTAAGAGAATTATACCTACTAATGATTCCAATAATAAAGCAAAGAATAATAGAAGTACTTGATGATAGATTGGAAGGTTGTCAATCTCCCAATAATAACCCAATTAGTCTTCAATTACCCAAAACAAAGGATGAACAAAAGAGAGATTAAGGAAATGAAACTTGTATTACAACTTGATTAAATGTTGATTACAAGATTAAGGAGAGATTTGATTGATATTAACTACACTAAAGATTGCTAAGAAGAACATTCTCTTCTAATTAGACTAATGGGGTATTTATAGTGGGGATTAGTTACATAAATTAGGGTTTACTAAGGGCTTAAATGACGATTAAGTACTTGAGGAATCGCCGGTCTCTAGGGAGACTCCGGTCTCTTTTTCGCCGGTCTTAGAAAAAGATGCGCATCCTTCCTTGAAGCTTGTAGAAGATGAAATAGCTGTATGGAAATTAGAGCGTCTTAGGCACGGGACGGGTGGATTTGGGTATTTCTGGACGGGCGTCCAACTGGGGAACACGGGCGGATTCTGGGCGTTTTGGACGGACGTCTTGTGGAGGAAGAAGCTCGGATTGTGGGTGCTGGACGGGCGTCTTGAGGACAATCCGCCCGGATTGTCTTACAGTTTCTTTCCTTCTTCTTTTCTTCCATTTTCTTCATAAAATCCTTGGGGATTTCCTCGGGGATGCAAGAATCTTTTCTCATCGTTGCCCATCTACTGTAGTATGTACAAAGGCTTTCTAATCTTGTCTTCTCTTTGATGCTTGGTCATTGAATTCAATCAATTTAGCCTCATTTTGCCATGAAAATGCAAGGTTTGCACTTCTTTCCTACCAAGGACACAAAACCTCAAAGAATATGCAAAACAAAGGACTAAAGACAATAAATGACCCAAATATGCACTAAAAAGCATGGGAACAAGGCTAATTCGGGGACTAAATATGCTCTAATTATGGTCACATCAGGTGGTGATCAGTTGATCCCTTAAGGTCACACCTATAGGACAATTCCCTTAATAGATAAGTTGATTAATTGTATGTCGATACAAGTTAATCAATTCCTTAAATTTAAACAATTCATTTGTGAGTGGGAATTTTTGTATCTTTTTGTAATTTGATTAAATAAGATTTATTTTAGTAATTAAAAGATTTTATTACTAAAATTAATTATTGTTTGTGAGACAATTAAATTAAGAATGAATAAATAATTATAATTGCAATATATTGTGAATTATATTTATATGACCCATTTTAATAATGGTAATCATGTATTACTAGTTATTTTGTCACAAGTAATTTATTTGTTATAAAATGATATTTAAAGAGTTCAATATGCATTAAAATACATATGGACATGGTGTGTGACACATGACCTAGCATATTACAAATGACAAGTTAACAAACATAAAATGGATGTCCATTTTATGGGTGGGCCGAAAAATAGAGGAATTAAGGAGTTAGTGGATGTTTTATTTTATGATAAAATAAACATAATGATTACCTACACTTACTAGACTTTGCCCTACATTTTATGGGTAAGACCAAGGCCATGCAATGACCCTTTTCCTTTCACCCTACCCGGCCCCCTTGTCTCAAAATAAGAGCTTGTGTCTTATTCATTCATTCCTATCTCATGCATAGAGTATGCATGTATGCTTTTTCTCCTCCATCTCTCTAACATTTTTTTTTAGACATAAAAATTGTTCATTCATATATTACATATTACATTACTAGAAGTAGTAATAAATAATATAGAATATATTTTAAGGAATCTAATAATAACATCTAGTTAATATTATTATTACATTTAGGGGATTGTTTTGGGTACATTCAAGAGGAGACTTTCTAATTTGAAAGTTTGAGTTTATGGAGGATCATTCCAATGTATTAAGCTCAAGAACAAGTAAAGGTAGGAGACCTTACTTGGGCCCAAAATCCGGTACATTTACAATGTAAGAAAACTCGATTATCTTATTTTTCCCATTATTTTGTTATGCATGCACTAGATCCACATAAATATATATTATGGATATTTTATAAAATGATTAGTTCAGTCTAATAAGGGGTTTATGAACCTAACATAGGATACTAGTATGATCATTTTGCATTCTCACCCATGAGACTTTAGGAGGAGCACCTTACCCGTTGGATCGATTCCAATAGTCAGGAGGTGACGTCCACTATACTGGTTTATGTACCAAGATGGCACTATTGAGGTCTTCACGTATTAGGTCTACCATATTTCACACTTCTGCTTATGGGGAAATTGACTAACTTTGACAAAGCAGGTCATTGGCATAGACCCAATTAGAAGACCGGCCGAGACTTAGAAGATTCTAGGTTCATGCACGACTAATATGTGAATGCTTATGTGCTACTTGTTCGTTTTCCATGTCTATTTTCGAAAACGGAGTTTTCCCAAACCGTTTTTTTCGAAAATGCCTTTTCAAAACAAACATGTTTTTAACTCGGAATGCTGCCAAAGTAGATGTAGGATTTTTCTTGACCAAAAATGAGCCTTTTATAGCAGGCATGCTGCCCATTTAAAATCTCATTTTAATCATCCACTTTCAAATTAATTATGAAATGATTTCCCACTAAACCTCACCCAAAACCTAGAATAGGTGTTGAGTGAGTCGTGTCTAGGGCTCAAGTGAGCCGTGTTTAATTCTGCCCATTTAAAATCTCATTTTAGCCATGTCTAGGGGTCAAGTGAGCCGTGTTTAGTCGTCTACACGACCCGTTTGGGCCACCCAAGTCACCTCTTGGGCCCTAGTCACGTACGTCGACCATTTGGTCAGAGTGAAACCATAAAAACGTCCTAAGTAAGGCACAAAGGGAGTTTTTGTCACAAACCTATGGACCAAGTTGGTTCAGTCACAGGTTAGTCACACCGATTCGGTGTCAAGTCTAAGTCTAACAGATAGTTGAGTCGAGTAATAGTCCTTGTTAGGTCTAGAACCCCTCTCCACACGTGAGACCTCTTTCGAGTGAGCCAGTTAGCTCATTTCCTGGGTCTAAGTCTATCTTTGGGTCAAGTTAGAGTCAAAGGTCGAGTTCGCAAGTCGAGTCCTTGTTTTCGCATGAATTTTAATTTAAATATTGATCGGTTCATGGTTTTCTTGTAGAAAGGCCGCCTCGGACCAGAAGAAAAACAATGGAAGATGCCATCAAAAAGCTTACAGAAACCATGAAGCTAATGGTAAATCGTTTGGGTGCTCTTGAAGCAAAGATCGGAGGGGAAGACACTCCACCCGACCCGACTGAATTGACTGAACTTGAAAAGCGTTTCAAGCTAATCGAAGACCAGATGAAGCTCTCTTAAGGGCAAAGTATTCCCTTCGAAAATGCTAGGGGTCTACTCTCCAATTCATGACCAATTGCCTAAGAACTTCGTGCTCCCAGACATTCCCTAGTTCAAAGGAACCAAGAACCCTTTGCAGCACGTTAGGGGTTAGAAGGAGTACCTTGCCCTCAAGGGAGTACCTACTAGTATGCTCTCTTCCATCTTTGCTCAATATTTGGAAGAACATCCAAAGGCATGGTTCTACATTCTACGTTTGAAGAACTATCAAACATTTGAGGATCTCACAAAAGAATTTTGTAAGCACTATGCTGATAACTCTGAAATCCAAACCACCATGCGAAACCTTGTAGTTGTGAATGAGGAGAGAGAGAAAGAGGGTTCACTGAATTCCTTGCTAGTTGGCGAGCTGAAAGTGTAAAGTTGACTAGAAAGCCCGATGAAACAGAAATGGTAGACAAGTTCGTGAAGAATCTCCAATCTGCCTATCTTGATAAATTAAAATAGCTCAACTTCAGTACATTCAAAGAATTGACTAGAAGCGCAAGAAAAATCGAAGATGACCTTCGCGCCGTGGAAAGGGAAACGCCAAAGGGGTACACTCGGGCCTCTTCTTCCAAATCCAAAGCACCTACCAGTACTCATCATATCCAAGGAACCCTTAACGATCAAGTCCCTGGGTATTTACTGATTTAGGGTGCACTTATACTTACTCTAGAAAGACTTTCGGCCCAAGGTAAGCGGAGCCCAATCGGTCCAACCCCTGAACCACCACTAGAATAACGAAATAGGTGGTACAAGCTGGACGCATATTGTGCCTATCATCAAGGCAAATAACATGATACGGAAAACTGCTACCGTCTCAAACATGAAATCCAAGATATGATCGAGAATGGAACGCTCCCGATGCAAGTATCAAGCCTAATAATGTAACTAATCCATTCGGAGATAACTCGAATGGAATATTTGTCGAAGACAATGCTGATTTGACCTACCTTATCTGACCTATATGTCGTCTCAATGGTTTCCACGTGGGAAAACAATTTGTTGATTGTTCTTGACTCTCCTAGGCTTACCGAACGAAGTTCGAGTTGGGGATTTTTCTATCGATTTCACCTCATACTTTCTCCAAAGCGCCAACAAAGTTAATGGAATTTGAGAAGATGGCGAAGCTGACATATATCTCGAGAAAGGTGCCACTATTCTGCTTACTCCAAATGAAATCCTAAAAGTAAGGAAATAGGCCCTCGAGTATAATCACTTGACTCGGTCTGGCCGTCCGTTCCGGGAGGAAAAGCTAGTCATGGTACCACTGCTAGAGATAAGGACTCCACCTTGGTCGAGGTTTTTAGTGAAGGGTCGACCTTAGAGGCTATCTTCATTAAGCAACTACAAAAGACCAAGGTAGATGTCTCTATCTGGGAGCCGATTTTAAGTTATTTTGAGCATACGCAACCTTTGATAAAAATGACAGTGCCCTCAGGTAAAACATCAAATGATATGGTCAGTTCCATTGCTTCAAGCCGACCACGACTCACTAATGTTGTAACCTTTGCCGATGAAGATCTACCATCCATAGGGCCGAAATGTTGCCTCGCCATGTATATCGCAGTGACCTGCTTTCAGAAGCATGTTCTAATGACCCTTGTCGACGAAGGGTCAGCAGTCAACGTCTTGCCTCTCAGAACCGCTTTCACCTTAGGTCTCGAGAAAAAGGACCTCTATGACACCCCGCGATAATGCGGAAAATTAGGAAAATTTTAAAACTTCTTATTACTAGTTAAAGTTTAACATGCGGGAGTCACTAATAAAATGAAACGAGTGCAACAATAGGTAAACTTAGGTTATTACAAACCAAGCCTAGCAAAATAGGGGGAAAATATATCCCACGAATAACAAGTCTAAAAGGTAAGTCTAAACATAACTATAGACAAAGATCCAACGGTCAAGGTGCTCGCTAGCTCACACATGTTTTTACCCCATAAATGCACCAACTAATACCTGTCATTCATGTAAATATGAACGCCACAGTCAGTGGGGAGCAACTGAGGGTTCTCCCAGCCACAATATGTCAAAATACAAGTACACATGCACTTAATTAAACATATTAATCATACAACATGGTTGAATAATAATGAACAAGGGGATGTAAATGATAATCATAATAAGATAGGCATATTACATTCATAATGAGGTAGGAATGACACATTAATAATAGATATGCATTCAAGAAAGTAGAATAACTAAGCCAACCAATTTCTAATTGACTTGACTCAACAAGTGTAAGACCTATACTTAGCATGGACTCACAAGACAACAACCTAGACTCCAACCTCTTTGTAGGACGACGATAATAATACGGTCCTAGTATAAACTTGGATCCAGACTCTCGGGATGGGCTTTATCCGATTCGACAAACGATATACCAATCGCATCCAGGACTCGAAACATGTCACACATAACCGTAACCAAAGGTCCGAAGAAAGGCGAAAGGATAACGCAATCCGGAAACATGGCACACATAACCATAACCAAAGGTCCGAAAGGGGTAAATAAGAGATGTCAAGTCGTCACACTATGTAACACGTCACACTCGGGTCACAAAGAAGAGCAACATTAATTAGCATGATCATAACGTAAACAAGTCCTAAATTGACAACTTACCAATCATGAGAAAGATGCATAATTAAATCAAGAAATAATAGAAGTTACAAGTGAAGAAAAAACCAACAGGGGACTCCTAGCCGGGTGGGGTACCGACAGCCTGCCCACCGGCGGGGCACACCTCAACATTTAGAAACTTGCAAATCTTACCGTGATCTCCCAGCCGGTTGGGGTACCGGCATCCCTCTTACCAGCTTGGACACGCATATACATTTGAAATTCTTTAAAAACTTACAGGGGTCTCCCAGCCGGGTAGGGTACCGGCGGCCGGCCCACCGGCTGGGACAGCATATACCTTGAAATTCCATTACAATGTTACAACGACCTCCCAGCAGAGTAGGGTACCGGCGGCCGGTCTACCGGCTGGGACAACAACCACTTTGAAAAAGCTTGAAATTTTACAGGGACCTCCCAGCCGGGTAAGGTACCGGCGGCCGGCCCACCGGCTAGGACAACCAGTACTCGTGTTTCACCAAAATGATTCCCAAACAATTTGAAACCAACTAAAATCGTTCCACAATAATTGTTTACGTATCCTAGCATGATTCTAACTCAGAAAAACATCGTATTTGAGACGGAAATTCAACCATTTCGGATTTAAGACAGGAAAGCTTGGAACTTTCAACCAAACATGTGAGAAATTCATATGAGAACACCATTCAACTAAAATTCAAGCAAAACACAACCAAAACTTATATTTTAACATTTGAAAGGCTAAATTAACAACCAAAGCATGCAAATTTGACACTTTGTCGTGTAACCCATCACCGTTACCTTACTAAACCTTTAATATCAAACGAAATCGTTAACTTGCAAGAATCCACTTCCGGGTCAACTAATCCTTCTCCTAAACATTAGAAAACACAAATTAAGACTAAGAATTGAAACTAGAAAAAGGGTGCCGTGGGGGAAGAAAGTTGGTTCCTTTCTTACTACGAAATATGGAGGACGAGGAGAGGAAGAGATAGGCGCAAAAAACGTTGAAAACTGATAAGAAATAAAGATTTTATTCTCGTCTTAAGGTCGAAGGTTTGAGATTTGTAAAAATGGAGGTTTTGAGGTGTTAGGTGGTGAATAGTGTGCTGAGAAATGAGGGAGGAAGATGAGATTTTATGGTTTTGTTAGGGGTTTTGGGTGGAGGGAAATGAGTAGAGAGGAGCCCAATAGATTTACTAGGCCCAAATGAGTCGATGAGCATTATAACATGTCTCATAATCTACTACATACTTGAGACGGATATTATTATCATAATTAATATTATTATACATGTAAAGCCAAAGTTTTATAAAAACGTATTTAAAATATAAATAAAATAATAAAACGGCCAATTAAATTATAAATGCCAAAACGAAAAATTCGCGGGTGTTACAACCTCGCTCCTGCCACTCAAACAGTTCGAGCCTTTGATGGGAAAGTTCGTCGGGTGTCTGGACTCGTCAAATTAGTTGTTCAAACTGGCCCAATTGAAAGAAGGGTCGACTTCCAAGTAATCGATATAGCTTCATCCTTTAATATATTGTTGGGGCGACCATAGATCCACGCAATAGAGTCCGTGTCATCCACATTGCATCGGAAGATCAATATCCCCTTCAATGGGACGATGGTGGTGGTAGATGCCACACCCATCACTGTGGTTGGAGTAGACATCACCTCTGAAGTTAAGGTTGGAACCACTGACGATACTTGTGGTTTCAAAGTACTAAGGACAATCGAGTCCAGTCTTGTGATAGAAAGTATGGATCTGTACACTACTAGCCATGTATATGAAACAATATTAAGAACCGGAAAGTATTTCGGTTTTTCTATGAACCCTCGAAGGGAAAACGCCTTCATGCTGAAACCACTAGTTCCAAAGGGAGTGATGTTTGGGCTTGGATACGAGCCTACAGAAAAAGGACGTTGCAAAGAAGAAGACGAGATCGGCTAAAGGATTTGAAATGGAACCGTATCTAATAACGCTCAACTGGTATTTCGTGAAAGCTGGGGAAACAGAACCGTATTTAGATTTTCCCGAGCCTATCTATGACTGGAGGAACAAAAGAATTGTACCTGGGATCGAAGTATTCCGGACTGCTACTATATCCTAGACGACGTGCTTACTGTGCCACCAGAAAAGAACATGCCGACCCCTGTCGAAGACGGTATGGCTACGGGCCTCCTTTTTGGGGAAGAGAAGAAAGAAGTGATACCAAACGAAGATTTGGTGACTATGATTATAAGGAGTGATCGTTTTGACCCTTATACCCTCATTACCGATGTAGATCCTATGAGGACTATCATGAGATGGAGGAAAACCATCAAGTGGACCGACAACAGAGGGCTCCTTTTTAAGCTCACAACATGAGAGGGAGAAATGTTCAAACTTAAGGATGATCCCGAGTCAGTGTCTGATTCCGAGTATGAGTTTGACAAAGGTCCTAGGATTGCGTCTAAGGAATTAGGTGTCGAAGCCACCCCATCCCTGGTCTTTCCTTTTAATGTACCCCCTCCCAGTTCTAGTATTCCGGGGCCAGTCTCAGGTACTTTTGATATTCCACCTCTGGCCTCTGATCAATTGGCTTGAATGTTCGTGCACTTCACGGAATTTAAAATTATTAATAATAATTTAATTATATATACTTAAAATGTTTTTATATATGACCGTGCAATTTTGCACGGGTTTTAAACTAGTTATTAATAATAATATGAACCGAGTTGCTTACGACCTGTCTTATTTACATTACAATTCAATTTTTGAAAATAATTGTTTTAGTAGTGACATTGAGAATGAGGTCTAGAATGAGCATGACGGAAGTGAAGAGGAGGACAACCCACGTCCCCAATTGGTCAAGGGATTAGAAGAATATGATCAGAGGAGCTCGGTAATCGAAGATACCGAAACCATTAACATAGGAATTATTGGAGTGAGTGTCCTCCACAACAGTGTGTCTACATAATAAATCTCAGAAAAGGAATATCAGGGATTTATTTTATTTATTTGTCAGCTGGTCATCGTTAATTAGTAATGATTGGCTGATAAGAGTTTAACATTACTGTCGTATGACGACGGTGATCAACTGATCCCTTTAGGTCACACCAATAGGATGATGCCAAAATGGAAAAACTAATTATTTGTATGAGATATAAATTATTTAATTCTTGTATTAATTAACTTTTAGTTAAGTTATTTGTAAATATTATTTGACGACGAGTTACGAACTCGGGCCAAGGGAATTTATTATTTAATTATTCGATAATTGATTAATAAATATTAATTGAAATTTAATAATTCATAGTTCATTAATTAAATTTCTACGACATGTGTATATGTTTTGAGACGGAGGTAATTAGCTATTTAAATTTACAAGGGGTTGTAAATTAGCTAATAAGGGTTCCAATGACACATTTTATATTGATAAAATGGTCTAATGATTACTTAATAGTTAAGTGGTCATTAATAGTTAATTTGTATTATTTAAGTGTTAAATAATCAAATTAATATTTAATTATATAAGATAATCAAATATGAGACTAATAAGATTTTATGAGGCAAATGTCGAAAATCGAAATGGACCTTATAAGGCCCTAGTGGACCAGTTTTTTGTGGGCGCAACAAGTGTCCATGTTGTTGTCATTATCCACTATGGATGGTCTCTTATTTTTGCCTATATATACCCAACTATTCACATGTTACAAGGGATGAAATTTTAAGAAAAAAAAAACCCATTTCCCTTGCTTTTGGCCGGTTTTAGTCGAGTGAAAAAGGAGACCATTTTTTCATCTTTTTTCTCTCTTAAAACTTGATAAAAAGTTGATTATAATCATCAATAAATTCACATATAATAATATACACAAAATATTATTATTTGTAATAATATTTGTAGTAATAAATACAAGGTTAATTACTAAAATTATCTAGTTAGTAATTCTAGTAATTTTGGGTTGATTCTTGGGTGCCACCTTAGGAGACTTTCTATTTTAAAAGCTAAGGTTCTTGGAGGATCATCCTATAAAATTTTAGCTCAAGAACAACAAAAGAAGGAGTCTTTTGTTGTGCCCATTATATTGCCATATTACATTGTGAGGATTTCTCTTCCTTATTTTTATTTTAGTTTGCATGCATGTAGATTTAGACCATCTTATGAAATTAGCTAGTAATTTTAATATCACTAGAAGAGTCTAACGAGGATCTAAATACTAAAAAGTGGTATCAGAGCAAATGTTACATACATGTATGTAGTTATAAGACGATTTTATGAGTTTATGAGATAAATTAATAAAATTTGATATTTTTTTGTTAAGATTAATTTTATCACAAAATATGGTCTTGCATGTATATAATCTGGTCTTAAAATGATATGGGTCAAAAATTTGATTTTTGTAACATTTAATCAATTATAATTAATTTTTACGGAAAATTCACGCGGTACTCTCAAACTTTGGCATTTTACACGTGGTACCCAACTTTTTAAGTTTGTGCACATGTTATCCTTGAGATTTCATTTTGAAGCACAATGTACTCATTTTATCGTTTTTAAAATTTTAAATTGAGCATAAATCATAGACCAGTAATCAGAATTGAATAATTTTTTTTTTTTAAATTAATTATCTCTTCGCGATCTATAGATTGATAAAACGAAAATGGTTATTCGGAAATTTAAGATCAAAAATATGTTTGATTTGAGATTTTCATTTAAAAAACCCTATAAAATGTCAGTCGACAATTTTTTTTCCTCAACTCGTAGATTATGAAGAGATAATCATTTTAGGAAAAAAAATTGTCCGATTCTGAATTCCGGTCTAGGAGTTATGCGCAATTGAGTTTTTTATAGCGACAAAAATGGCATGTTGTGCACGAAAATCAAACAAAGAGGGTATCATGTACACAAACTTAAAAAGTTGGGTACCACGTGCAAAATGACAAAGTTCGAGGGTACCACGTGAATTTTCCGTAATTTTTATGACTTAAAATGGCATAAAATTGAGTAAAAATGCACTAAAATTAATTAAGAGTTAATTAAATTATGTTGCATGTTAATTTTATGCATATTTATTTTAAAAAAATCACATGCATGCTCTATTTATGAGAAAAAGAAATTTTAAATTAATGTGATTAATTTAGGTAGCTTATTGATTTTTATTTGATAAAAATTTATAAATAATGGTTATTTTACAAATAAATATTTATTTAAATTTTGGGCTCGAAATTTTTTGATTTTTAGCTCCTGAAAATTGTTCCAAAATGTACAAACTTTTATTTTGAAGTTGTTTCAATTTTCATGATTTAATTTAGAATTAAATCATAAAAATTATCGTTTTACCGAGAAAATTGTAAAATTGTTTTAAATAAATTTTATAACCAAATTTTTTATCATGCATGACATTTTGGTACAAGACCAGAATGCACAAAACTTTCAAATTTATTTTTCCATAAAATTTTAATTTAATGAAATGTTTTCAAAATAATTATGAATTATTATGTTGGTTTTTATCATAAAATGTATTTAAACCCATATAATCTCAAAGTAATTAGTGAAACTAGTTATTTTGATGTTATACCAGATTATAATGAGAAATATATCTTAAAATTGTTTTTAGAATTGATTAAGAATTTTTAATGGTAAAAAAATGCCGCTAAACAAGCTCGCATGATCGTTGTTTGTAAGTTGGACGATTTGGCATGACATTAATTTAATGCATTTTGTTATTCATTAGGATAAATGAATTTTATGTATTTTAATTTATGTAATTTTACCTTATATGGCCGTAGATAGAAATCGGTATTAACCGCAATGTATGGGAATATCGGTTTGGTTTGTAATTAATTGCGATTTCGTATCGCCAATTTGTAATTAATTAATAGTTTTTATTTTTATTAAAAGTTGTATAATAGGATATTGCTATGTAATTTAATTATTAGTAGTTTTATTGAGTTTCTCTCAAGACGGAGTATCCTAAAGACGACGTTATTTTCGGAAAGGAGTTCCGAAATCCTAAACAAGGAGGCTATTTCATTGAAGACTTAAGGGACCAAGGAGTTGGTTTTCGAAGTGTAATAGTCTACTTCATTAGATTAGCTAGGTGGCCATATACGGATTTTTTTGATTACTTGTTTTCATGCCAAATCGTCGCTACATGTTTGATTTATTTTCGTTGTTATCGATATAATTGTCTAGCATTCACCAATTTTATTCACTTAAAAGTGATAGAAAATTAAATTGATAAGATCTCTCACCTTTAAAAAAAATTGAGATTAAGCCTTACCAAGAATTAGCACTTATGAATCACTTCTTCATTAGAGGTAGGTTCGGATCACTGAGGTACACTCTTTTTACGTTGGGTAAGTGGTCGGACTCACTTGGAGGTTTAGTTTTCGGTACTTGTCGTCAGGAGCACCTAAACCAAAACACAATTTATAACTCCACAAACAACTCTACAATTAGTAAAGAGGCAAGTAAAGATCGGATCCCAAGGGACGGGAATTGAGATGAGATTTTCAATTGCAAATAGCGGT
Source organism: Silene latifolia (assembly GCF_048544455.1). Lineage (NCBI taxonomy): Eukaryota > Viridiplantae > Streptophyta > Magnoliopsida > Caryophyllales > Caryophyllaceae > Silene > Silene latifolia. The sequence continues at coordinate 125,589,992 of NC_133537.1, forward strand.
GTCTAAGGGTGTCACAATTTGGGGTTTGAAGTAGAAGATCACTAAACTAAATAGCAATGAAAATAAACAAGCAAGATGATTAAAAAGGGGTGTAAACAATTGATAAAAGGCACTAGAGTGTCATGGGATCATAGGGGATTCATGGGAATTGATCATTACAAACATATTCTCAAATTATAAGCAAGCAATTATTGTTGTGATGGATCGAGTTGGTTTATATCTTACAATCCTAGGAAAGTTTGGGTCCCGGAGCCGAATCGATTAGATTGTACAACACCTACAAGTCGACTTAATCTTCCCTACTCAACTATATGCATGGTCTAATGAGACTCGAGTTGGTTTATGTCTTACAACTCTCATTGAAAAGATAGGTGATGGGTAAAAAAATGCAAGGATTCATAGCTCGCATTTCATTAAACATACCATGTGCATAAATTGAGATAACAACAAGCAAGCAAATGACTATGAAAACATATTAATTTAAGCATGAATCATCCCCCATGTTGGTTTCCCCTAATTATCCATTAACCCTAGCTAAGGAACTACTCACTCATTATCATGTTGAATATGCTAGCAAGGTTGTCAATCATACCAACAAAGTGAAACATGATGAATAAATGAAGATAATTAACAATAATTAAAAAGGGATTAAGAGAATTATACCTACTAATGATTCCAATAATAAAGCAAAGAATAATAGAAGTACTTGATGATTGATTGGAAGGTTGTCAATCTCCCAATAATAACCCAAATAATCTTCAATTACCCAAAATAAAAGATGAACAAAAGAGAGATTAAGGAAATGAGATTTGTATTAAGATTTGATTATATGTTGATTACAAGATTAAAGAGAGATTTGTTTGATATAAACTACACTAAAGATTGCTAAGAAGAACATGCTCTTCTAATTAGCCTAATGGGGGTATTTATAGTGGGGATTAGTTACATATATTAGGGTTTACTAAGGGCTTAAATGACGATTAAGTCCTTGATGAATCGCCGGTCTCAAGGGAGACTCCGGTCTCCTTTTCGCCGGTCTTAGAAAAATATGCGCATCCTTCCTTGAAACTTGTAGAAGACGAAATGGCTGACACACAATCCGAGCGTCCAGGGCACGGGACGGGCGGATTTGGGGTGTTTTGGACGGGAGGATTCTGGTGGTGGACGGGCGGATTCTGGTGTTTCTGGACGGGCGTCCACTGGGGGAAGACGCTCGGATTGCCCTTGCTGGACGGGCGGCTTGTGGACAATCCGCTCGGATTGTCTTACAACCACTTTCTTTCTTCTTTTCTTCCTTTTTCTTCATAAAATCCTTGAGGATTTCCTCGGGGATGCAAGGATATTTTCTCATCATTGCCCATCTACTATAGTATGTACAAAGGCCTTCTAATCTTGTCTTCTCTTTGATGCTTGGTCATTGAATTCAATCAATTTAGCTCTATTTTGCCATGAAAATGCAAGGTTTGCACTCCTTTCCTACCAAGGAAACAAAACCTCAAAGAATATGCAAAACAAAGGACTAAAGACAATAAATGACCCAAATATGCACTAAAAAGCATGGGAATAAGGCTAATTCGGGGACTAAATATGGTCTAATTATGGTCACATCAAATATCCCCAAACCGAACCTTTGCTCGTCCCGAGTAAAGAGGTGACAAAGACTAGGACCGTTATTTAAACTAACCTAATAGCATAGCCGATATGAGACAATTAGCGGGTCTCACTCCAGCCCTTCAACTCACAACAAGACAACCATGAGGTAGGATGCCTTCTTGCAAGGCAAGGTGGGTCTTGCCAAAATGGCGACACATCCAAACATTAAGCACACAAAATCAAGTAATGGATGCATCTACAAAAGAATAGCCACTTTTCTCATCTAAGTGGCGGGAATTATCTACAAGGGAAGCAATTCAAGGGTACACACTCCTTCATAGATGCAATTTATTCAAACTACTAAGCCTAGAAGGATACCAATAAATCACCTCCAAATTGTGTCAAGTTAGGGTACCTTTGTCCTCAATCGTTAAATGCTTTTGTCAAGAGTAGACTCCCTATGGTGTTAGAAACACTGGAGGATCGCGGAATTCCCCCTCTTGCCTAGACAAGAAGAAGTGTCGTCCCCTCTCTACCATGCACAAAAATGGATACGATGGATAAAGGGATTGATAGATATTTGAGTTTTATTTTGGGAGTTTTCTTTTGTTTGTGTTTTTCCCCCCAATTTCTTGTGGCATATAACATTTAAGAACACTTTCTTTTGCCATTTCTTTTGATTTTTGGCATTTCAATACTTGATAACTTTTTAACTTTTCTTTGCATTTCTTTTTGAACATTTTCAAAGTCACCCCATATGTAGTGAGGGTGCCTTATATTTGAAGCATTAGGAGTCTATTTTTGCTCCTATTTTCATTTGATGCATTTTGCAAACTTTCTTTCACTTTTTATTTCATTGAACTCAAATCAATTTCTTTTTGTGCCCATTCCCTTTGATGACAAAAATGTGGTAGAACATGGATGATGGATGCATGGTTTCAAGGGTCACCTTGGAATAAACGGTAGCCAAGGAGTTATCACACCACAAGGTACTCTTGACTAGGCCTTAATCCATGGGTCAAAGGATACTAGCATGACACATCCTAGGGTGTTTTACAAGTATTCTAACAAGCAAAGTCTTAAGAAGAAAAAGCATCTACTAGGGCCTATATACACTTGTCAAGCTTCCCAAGTAGACGGTTTCGCAAAATTTTTCTAACATGCAACTACATGCTATGATGCAACTAACATTTATACATCCTAATGAAAATGATTCTACCAACTAATATGCCATATAAACTAAATACAAGAGCTAAATTCACATTGTTATACCGCATCAATCAAAATAAAGCCACATAGTCATTAACATAAAGAGGAAAAAGGAGATTGGAAAGATCATACCATGCGGTCTTCAATATCCTCATGTCTCGGATGTGGCGTAGTCGATAAATGTGAACAAGGATAAAACAAATACAATATATACAAGTCTACACTACAAAGGAAATGAACATGTTTTTGGATTTTCAAATTTTTCAAATTTTTTTGATTTTCTCAAAATGTTTGATTTTTTTGGGTTTTTTGAATAAAAGTTAAGTTAGAATTCCCCATCCCCACACTAATATGGGCATTGTCCTCAATGGCCAAAATGATGAGAAATTATGCAAACATGATGCATGAATTCTATACTAAATGCAAGCTATACTAATCTACACTACATGATGCATGGGTTTTTGTTTATGACGGAGAGCGTAATTTAGATTACCTCCCGTTGCGTATGCATGTACCTCCCCAAACCGAGATAGACATTATTTCTAATGTCTTAAATTTGGGGTAGTTCATGCACACAAGATGCAATGCATGAAACTAAATTGTCATTTTGGATTTTTCAAATGGGAACAATAAAATAAGAACACCTCAATGGAGCCGAGGTGTTAGTCCTCATGTTGCTAGGACTCTCCAACTATGATCAAGATAAAAATAAATAAAACAAAGAAAGAAGTAGACAAACCTCAAGAGGATAGGAGCCTCCAAAGCTTGCTAGTCCTCCACCATATCATCATTGTCATCATTTTCCTCCATAGAAGCGGACTCATCACCACTTCCCTTTTCACTTCTTTGCTCAGTTCCTTCATAATCTTCATTAGCCTCTTCTTCTTCATCATCTACCTCTTCATCAACGCCCTCATCATCAACAACCTCATCATCGACATTCCCATCTTCACCCGGTCTTTCACCCCTAGATGTGCTTGGAAAGAAGACTTCCATATCCGCCCAACTAGGCAAAGGTCATGAAGGATCAAGTAGTCCTTGCCTAGCTAAATGAAGGAGGGGTGGATATTGGGCCAAGTATGCATCTACTCGATCATTGTAAGCTTGTTTATGCATCTCTTACATAAGTAGACTCATGTAGTCATTGCCCACTTCAACACCTTCGGGTTTGAACTCTTGATATTTAAATGGATAGGGTGGTGTGACAATGGAGGAGGAGGGCTCTTCAATTTCGCCCCTTTGTTGACGGATGATGTACTCGGCGCCTTTTGAGAGTGGAAGTAGGTAGTTTGTTCTATGAGCACTCAAGCGGCATATCTTGGAAGGCAAAGTGAAAGATCTAGCATCATTGGTGAGCCACCCATAGTTAGTGTCAAGAGGATTATGCTTGACCCACTTGTACTTGTTAATCATGACATCCATGTCAATGAGATGACCCCCTTTGATCGCCACATAGGTGTTATCCTTGTTGAAATTTGGATCAAAGTACTTGGCGAAGAGAGTAACTAGACCTCCATTTACGATAAAAGCGGTGCCTTCCTTACCACAATCAACATTAAGCCATCTTTCCACCAAAAGCCTTAGAGCATTGTAAGGATTAGTGAATTCCCTTCCAGCATTTAAGGCCGACTCAAGTAGAACAAAATCGAGCTTTGTAAAGTGATTAGTGTCTTTTCTTGTAACTATAGTATTCCCGATGACCTTGTACCACACTCTAATGCCCGGATGATGGACTAATAGAGCGCGATAAGCATGAAAGTTCTCAAATTTCTTCCCGGAAATCGCCTCCCAAAGAGGAGTGGGGTCATGCTTTTCGGGCATCTTATGATAACGAGGTGTATCACTAAGACCTAACGCTTTACTCAAAACATCAAAGGTGATGCGCCTATTCACATTGGCAAGGCGAAACTCGATGTATGTTCTAGTCTCTACCTGAGTCACTTTCAACGAACTTAGGAATTCCAAGGTAAGGGAGGGGTATGTCAATTCTCTTGTAGTGAACAATTTTCCCAACCCCATGGCTTCAAATAAGGTTTTCGTTTGTTCAAGGACACCCAATTTGTTCAAGGCATCTTCACATATGAATTTGGTGGGTAGAATGGATTTCTTAGCATACTTGGCAAATGTATCCCTATCGGAGTTGGAAATAAAAATTACCTCTGGATAGTTTGATAATTGAGCAATTTCCGTAGTTGTTGATGTTGTTGCTTCCAAGGGAGGATTTTGTTGTTGTTGAACTTCCAAGTTTGCACTAGCAACCACCATAGCCATTGAAGCTTTCTTTGCTTGAAGGCATTGTTGGCTTTTTGAGAGTGCTTTTGCCTTGAGTGCCTTTGTTGACCCTTTTGTTCTTGCCATTGATGATTATACCAAGAAAAGATTGAAAATCTTCATTTTCCAACTATACCCAAATCGATTTTAAGATGAAAGGATTTGCCTTTGTATTTCAAAAATCGACTCAAAGGTTGAAGATTTTGGTGCTTGGATTGATTATTGTTGGAAAAGGAGTGATTAATTGATGTTGTAAGGATGTTTGGATTTGATTTTGTTGAATTTGGTTGAGGAAATCTTGTTTTGGTGATGGAGAGGATGAGGGTTTGGGGGTTTTGGGGTTTATGGGTAGTGTTTGAATGTATGAATGAATGAATGAATGTGGGAAGGGGTATTTAAAACACCCGAAATTTCGAAACTGCAGGGGGAAGACGAGCGGATTCCCTTCGGGACGCTCGGATTCTGCCTAATTTGGGTTCAGGAAATCTCGCCTAAAGACGGGCATCTTTCAGTGAAGACGAGCGGATTCTTCAGTTCCAGGATGAGCGGATTCCCTTAAAGACGAGCGGATTCTGTTACAGGAACTTTTCTCAATCTGCACTGGCAAAAAGACGAGCGTCTTCTTGCAAAGACGAGCGGATTCTTTCAGACGAGCGTCTTCTCTGCTGGGACGCTCGGATTCTCTAACAGTCCCAAATTTTCAATTTTGCAGCTTATTTGGACGGACGGATTCTCAACAGACACCCGGATTCCCTTAAGACGAGTGGATTCTCCTTAAGGACGCTCGGATTCCTCCTAGTCTACCCGGATTCAGTTCCATCCGTGCACTTGCATATCCCGTGTCATTTTCATTCTTCAAATCCCGTTTTCTTCATTGTAGTGGCACTACTAAGGCGTGAATAGCCTAGGCAATTGCTATCCCCACACTAAGCTAAAGCACTACACATCAATAAAATCATTAGTCCCTCCCTCACTTCTCTCAGAAATGATAGATATCTTGATCAAAGCATAAAAATCCAAAAATGACAAAAAATTTGATACCCGTCGTGAGGTGTCAAAAATAAGATTAATAATTTCCAACTACAACTATAGCTAGCGGCAGTCGGGTCGAACCACAGAGAGGCAGATGTAAATTCTAGTTGTCTAATTCCAGTCTAAGATAACGATAAAGTGGGGGGTTTGATTTGAATTGGTCTACAGCTAAGAGTAAATAAAGACAATAAACTTAAAAAGATGGATTAAACAGATAAAGGAAGGGGTACTAGGATGGTCGGTTCATTACAGCTTCGGCGGCAGCATACTAAACAGGTCTAAATCGAACACAAGTGAGGCGGGAAACAAGAGGTCCTCTCGGTCCACTCTTAACAAATAGCATATTTCGATCTCGCTATAGGTCCCTAATATCACTAATACTAACTCTCGTCCTGAAAAGTGACTAACAATCTAAACTATACCTATCTTTCGATCTCATCACAGTTTAGTCATCTTAATTGGTGATCAAATAACTTTCCCTATCTTTCGATCTAATGGGTCAGTCATAAATTAAGCATCTAACTGGTCGCATGCATTCGATTCGTTAAATAAAACATTAAAATCAATTAAAACGAAGGGTAACCTCACGAGGTCAGTCGATCGACCAAGAATGTCAGTCGATCGACTGACACGCGAATCAGGCCGTGTTCAATCTATTGCCGCCTATGCTATAACTCGCCTACATCCTAGCACAAATAATCTAGCTACTCATGCTAAGGGTAAAAACAATAATAACGATGATAAAACTAACTACTGAATTCATGCTTAAAACGATAAAGTAAACAATTAACATAAACAATGAATTGGTTGCGGGAATATAACTAGCGATTCTATACTAATGATGAAATAAAACAATAAACTAAAATTAGGGCAGATGAATACCGAATTTGCAGAGGAAAGATTAGGAATAAGAACCAAAGATCCGATGCTTAACAATAATCCAAACCCTAATTCCAAAACTAAATATTACTGTATGAAAACTTGAGGCTAAATCGAGATTTTCTAAACTGAATGTTTATGTTACGTTATATAGCAAACATACGTAACAATTATTATCAAAACCTAAACTTAATGGGCTTATGCTTCCTCAATCTTTTAATTCACGTCTGGAGTAGCAGTTGGGTCGATCGACTGATAGAACTGGTCGATCGACTGGTCTTCGGTAAACAGTAGCTTCTGGAACCCGATGGTTGGTCGATCGACTGAAGGTATCGGTCGATCGACTGCTTGAGCTGCTATTGCCTTCTTTAAACTCGTGGACTTGTCTTTTGGGCCTTGAATTGTGCACCAAGCTCGTTCCTCGGGTGAATACTTCACGTCATATGCAATGCAGGATACTCGGGGACGGATTTAGCTCGATTTCCGCTGGATTCTTCACATTTCTGCAACAATGTACAAAAATACGGAAGTAGACGAAAATAGGGAGAAATGTAGCATAAACTACATGAATGAGCTCTGAAAAGCGTGTAAAATGGGATGTAAAACATCATATAAAAGACACGCATCAAACTTCCCCAAACCAAACCCTTGCTTGTCCTCAAGCAAGAACTAGACTCGATCTAATGACCTAATGGAACGAGTTCAATCTCAGAGCGAATTGCAACATGTAAGGCCTAAACCATTTTAATGCTTTAACCAACAATCAATTAGCAATGCGAATCATGCAAACGAGTTATGGAGTCGTTAAAAACATGTTGAACCGTCAACTGTAGAAACTTATCAAATTGGACTCTCACGGGTCGCTCAAATCACTCAATAAGTACAGGTGAATATATGTAAGATAGAAAGAAGTAATTGTAATGACGCTCACCTAACTACGACCTATAAGAACATGCCTGCAATATAACATGAAAGCAATCTCTATAACCGTACATACGCATTCCAACCAACAAGAGACCATGACACATGCCGAGGTATATATGTGGATATGTGAGGTATGGGTAAGAAGAGGCAAAACATTTATGGTAAAGTGGAGGTACAGGTGATCAAGCTAGTACCAAAACGGAACCAAATGGCAACATCCAACTTCTTGCTCATAATCAAACGAACGGTGCTATAGCAAGCACAAATCTCACAATTTCCAGAGATAAAAGTAATCAACTAACTCCCCATAAAATATGAATAACACATGGGAGCAAAAATCGCCAAAAGATAAAGATTGAATTATGCGAATTTGATTCTTTCTCTTTCTCGAACCTCGGTCGAGCGACCTATAAGGGCAGTCGATCGACTGCCTAAACAGTACAGAACTCTTTTTTCCTTTTTCGAATCATTTTTCATCTCCTTTTTTTTTCTTTTTTTTTCTTTTCTATTTCTTTCTTTCTTTATTTCTTTCTTTTCTTCCCAATATTATCTCGAACAGAGCATATGCCACCAAAAATGAGTAACAACCCCAAGAACACGGACTACTAGCTTGACCAAGGCAGGCTAAGTGTAGGATGTAGTAAATGGGACAAAAAAGGATATTTCTGGCAGTGTAGAGTTCATGGGCAAAACGAGAAAAGGAAACCTCTACCACATGTGTCAACTAACCAAATACCGAATGCGCACAGGTATTAAGCAGATCAAGTTCATATTTATGCACATTTATGTGACATGCCTCATAAGGAGTACTACTCACATTCCTAAATAAACCGGTCATAGATGTCACCAGTTATAGGCTCTAAATCTCAGAAATATGATGTAGTTTGCCAATTTTCTAAGTGAAGACTTAAGTCCAGCAAAGAAATTAACGAAAACTCATAGATTATGAATATATAATTCTACCAATAACATGTTAATCAAGCAAGGCTCGGGCAAAACAGGTGCAAAATGCTTTTTCATCCTTGAAATACTACCGTTCCGACTCGACCTATATGCTAAAATAAACGTGCATTTTATGGAAATTTTTGAAATTTTTCAATTTTTTTGGAATTTTTGTATATATAAGAGAAATGAAACAACAATGCAAGACAAACTGTAAACGTGAATGCAAGCAAATGATATGCGACACAAAACCCTTCCCCAAACCACATCGCACAATGTCCCCATTGTGCAAAATCATGTAATGAAAGAAAAGAGAAGTGGGAATTTGCGTAAATTGAAATAAATAAACATGACATGAAGTGGAAATCGGGAACTTACAAGACTTTAAGCGCAGCAAAGGAAACCTCCCAAAACCAGCGTGAGCTAGGAGGTTTCAGTAGCTAGCAGTGCTATTAAAAGGTACCTGAAAGACAAGTAAAACCCACGCATAAAATCGAGAAAACAATTTTAAAGCGGTAAAAGTGTGCACAAATGAGAAAGTAGAAGAAATAAATAATTGGACGGAAAATAAAGTGGAGTAGAAAATTCCCTTAAGTCCGCATATCGACCAAACACAGCAGGGGAAAGGTCGTGAACAGGTACAACAGCGTCCTTGGTCGATCGACTAAGGACAACAGTCGATCGACTAAGGTGTCAGGAACAGTAGCTCCTGGAAGGTGCAACTCAGTCGATCGACCAATGTGGCCAGTCGATCGACTGAAAGTACTGCTGTACTCCTTATTTCTTCATATTTGCTCAATAACTTGAGCTAATGAGGTCTAAAAACCTACAAGTGCACAATAATACGCGCCCAAAATTGCGCAAAACCCAAAACAAAGTCTCAACCGTATAAAATCCTAAGCAAGCAAAATAAAATGCGAAGTTTTCGCGCACACAAAAGCAATAAAAAGTGTCTCACAAAAGTAAATAAAATGAAGTTTATAAAGAGCTCGATCAACTAATAGTTGATCAAGAATGACCACGGTATAGCCCACTTCGTCGGCTTCTGGCTACTAGAGGTAGCCTCAACGGTGCTTATTTGAGCAGTTGCACCCTTCTTAGCTTCCATGTCCGTATGGCTTAACGGATCAACACTCTCATCATCTCCCCAGTCAAGGATCTCTTCGGGCTTGTCAGAATCCAAATCAGACTTTCTGGCTTTGACCGGCTCGTCATCAACAACTTCATCAATTCCATAGCTCAGGCAACCAAGACCTCCTCTTTGAATGATAGGCTTCGTTACAGTTGGAGCAACTTGCAGCACTTCCTTCCCCAAACCAGCTCCTGCAACATCTAAAACAACAGATTCTTCCTCCTTTTTGCTCCCAGTCTGGGGTGGAGGGGTTATCACAGAAGTAGTAATAGAGACAGGCAATTCAGGAAGCACAAAGTACGATTTCTTTTCAAAAACCGTATTACAAGTTACAGGCCACATGGGGTCTTTTTTCTTAGCAGGTTGGGCAAAGACAATAGAATGATTTCCCACTTTGAAAGTCAAGGTTCCTAGACCGACATCTATGACTGCACCAACAGTGTGCAGAAATGGCCTACCCAAAATAATGGGTATATGAGCATCCTCAGGCATGTCAAGTACGACAAAGTCAACGGGGAAGAAGAACTTCCCTATTTGGACAGGGATGTCCTCTAAGACCCCTATTGGCTGGACCGCAGATCGGTCAGCCATCTGTACTATCATATCTGTCACTACGAACCTAGTCAATTTGAGCTTCCCAGCCAGACTCAAAGGCATGATGCTTATACTAGCTCCTAAGTCACATAATGCCTTCTGAATAGAGAAGGTACCTATATTGCAAGGAACAGAAAAGCTACCCAGGTCCTCTAGCTTATGGGGTGCAGTGTGAGACAAGTAAGAGCATGACTCTTTAGTTAAAGCGACAGTGTGAACATGTTCAAGCGACTTTTTCTTTGACAGGAGTTGTTTCATAAATTTAGTGTAGGCAGGCACCTGATTGACCAACTCAAGGAAGGGTACTTGTACATTCAAGCTACGAATAACTTTTTCAAATTTACTGAAAGATACCTGTTCCTTTGTTGGCACTAGTCTCTCCGGATATGGGGCTGTAAGGAGTACCTTAGCCCTCTCCTCTAGGTTGCGCATGTCGGCATCCGTGGACTTAGGCTGGAAGTCCAGTGCTTTATCCTTGTTAAAGCTCGAATCCTCCTCAGACCGTCTCAAATGTGAGCCATTAACCGTCATTGGATCAAACTTCGGAATTGGGACGGACCCATCAGCACTCGGGTCTGGCCCTAACACTTTCGGAGCTGTCGTGCCCCGAAACAAATAGTCCCTCAAGTTATCGGGCATCGGAGGACGAACAATCTCGCTATCAGCAGTAATCTTGGTCGATCGACCACTCTCCTCAGTCGATCGACCGGGGTGCACAGTTCCAGAAGCTCCTATAACCCGTGTATCAGTCGATCGACCGGGTGTATCAGTCGATCGACTGATATACCTGGTAGACGCCTTTTTCTTTGAATTATTCGTTTCAGCTTTCTTTTGACTCGGATCTGCTTCATTCTTTTCAACAACATCCTCAACCATGGCAGGCCCCTCCAGGGTGGACCCACTCCTTAATGTGAAGGCGTTTAAGGTCTCCTTTTGGTCGGTTTGAGTCGGCAAGTGTCCCGGAGCTCGAGAGGTACTCTTACTAGCCAATTGAGCAATTTGGCTCTCTAGTAGCTTCATCCCGGCCTCTCGTGCTTGGGACTCCTTCAGCAACAAGTTTTTGAACTCAGCAAAATCGAAACGTGAGATTGTTGTTCTTTGCTGCGGCACATAAGGAGGTTTCTGATATTGTTGTTGCTTTTGATGAGGGGGCACATAGGGTTGCTGTTGCGGAGGTGGAGTTGGATTTAGGATATTCTGGCTACTCCACCTCAGGTTGGGATGAACATTGGGCTCATAGTAGGTGTTTGTATGCCTATAATGTTGGAAGGCAGCACAAGACTCAAAGGGACTAGGACAATTCTTCGAAACGTGTCCCTCAGCTCCACACCTTTCACAGACAAAAGGACCGTCTGACACAGCATTTACTTGGTACATCCCACCTTTAGAAGCTCCTCCCAATTCATATTTGTCAAATCTCGCAGTGATAGCTTCAAGTGCAGCAACAGAGGAAGATTCAGCAGCTCTCCTCTGGTTCCCTCTGGAATTCCCATACTCACCCTTGTGGGTAGCTATATCGTCAATGATCTTCCACCCCTTGGTTGCTCCCAAATTTTCAGCAAATCGGCCATTGGCTGCAGCATCCAAAATAGCCCTCTGATCGTCATACAGCCCATTATAGAAATGATTGCACAAGCTCCATTTTTCGAAACCATGGTGCGGTATGGTTCGCACCAGCTTCTTAAATCGGACCCATTCCTCGTGGAAGTTCTCATCCGGCCCTTGTTTGAAACTTGTGATTTGGGCTCTAATAGCGATCGTCTTTGAAGCAGAAAAGTACTTCTTGTAGAATGCCAATGCCAAGGAATTCCAGTCGGTGATCCAATGAACGGCTCGGTCCAGATCTCTATACCACTCCCATGCAGCATCACGAAGGGAGAAGATAAACATGGTCTCCTTGATCTGGTCTTGGGTCACACCGGCTGGTGGGGGTATGGAACAGCAGTAGTCAATAAAGGTCTCCATATGCTTAGCTGCATCTTCATTTGCAGCTCCCCCGAACTGGTTTCTCTCAACCATATTAATGTATGAAGGCTTTGGTTCGAACTTCCTGGCATCTCCTGGTAATTCGAACCCCTTATATAAATTTTCAGCTGTCGGCTCAGAATGACTAGCTATACTTGCTTCCTCGGCCATGACTGGAATTTCTGGAGAAGTGACTGTCTCGGCTGAAGAAGTGGAAACGGGTGAAGAATGTGGGTCTTCTTCGAACAGGTCGTTCTCGTAATAGCTTGACAGAGTACTCAGCTCTTCCTCTGTCGGTAATACCCTTTGTGATCGTCTCAACTCGTGCAAAGATTTCTCTATCTCAGGATCGAATGGTACTAGTTCACCACCCTGTGACCTGCGCATAAGAAGAAACTACAAAAAGAATATAAGAAAAGTTTAAGGAACAGAAGTCCCTTAAACTAATAAAGGCTAAAAATAAAACAACTAAAATTAGAACTATTGCCTCCCCGGCAACGGCGCCAAAATTTGATACCCGTCGTGAGATGTCAAAAATAAGATTTATAATTTCCAACTACAACTATAGCTAGCGGCAGTCGGGTCGAACCACAGAGAGGCAGAGGTAAATTCTAGTTGTCTAATTCTAGTCTAACATAACGATAAAGTGGGGGGTTTGATTTGAATTGGTCTACAGCTAAGAGTAAATAAAGACAATATACTTAAAAAGATAGATTAAACAGATAAAGGAAGGGGTACTAGGATGGTCGATTCATTACAGCTTCGGCGGCAGCATACTAAAGAGGTCTAAATCGAACACAAGTGAGTCGGGAAACAAGAGGTCCTCTCGGTCCACTCTTAACAAATAGCATCTTTCGATCTCGCTATAGGTCCTTAATATCACTAATACTAACTCTCGTCCTGAAAAGTGACTAACAGTCTAAACTATACCTATCTTTCGATCTCAGCACAATTTAGTCATCTTAATTGGTGATCAAATAACTTTCCCTATCTTTCGATCTAATGGGTCAGTCATAAATTAAGCATATAACTGGTCGCATGCATTCGATTCGTTAAATACAGTATTAAAATCAATTAAAACGAAGGGTAACCTCACGAGGTCAGTCGATCGACCAAGAATGTCAGTCGATCGACTGACACGCGAATCAGGCCGTGTTCAATCTATTGCCGCCTATGCTATAACTCGCCTACATCCTAGCACAAATAATCTAGCTACTCATGCTAAGGGTAAAAACAATAATAACGATGATAAAACTAACTACTGAATTCATGCTTAAAACGATAAAGTAAACAATTAACATAAACAATGAATTGGTTGCGGGAATCTAACTAGCGATTCTATACTAATGATGAAATAAAACAATAAACTGAAATTAGGGCAGATGAATACCGAATTTGCAGAGGAAAGATTAGGAAAAAGAACCAAAGATCCGATGCTTAACAATAATCCAAACCCTAATTCCAAAACTAAATATTACTGTATGAAAACTTGAGGCTAAATCGAGATTTTCTAAACTGAATGTTTATGTTACGTTATATAGCAAACATACGTAATAATTATTATCAAAACCTAAAACTTAATGGGCTTATGCTTCCTCAATCTTTTAATTCACGTCTGGAGTAGCAGTTGGGTCGATCGACTGATAGAACTGGTCGATCGACTGGTCTTCGGTAAACAGTAGCTTCTGGAACCCGATGGTTGGTCGATCGACTGAAGGTATCGGTCGATCGACTGCTTGAGCTGCTATTGCCTTCTTTAAACTCGTGGACTTGTCTTTTGGGCCTTGAATTGCGCACCAAGCTCGTTCCTCGGGTGAATACTTCACGTCATATGCAATGCAGGATACTCGGGGACGATTTAGCTCGATTTCCGCTGGATTCTTCACATTTCTGCAACAATGTACAAAAATACGGAAGTAGACGGAAATAGGGAGAAATTTAGCATAAACTACATGAATGAGCTCTGAAATGCGTGTAAAATGGGATGTAAAACATCATATAAAAGACACGCATCAAAATGCAATGTAAGAATTAAAATGCAAGTTAGGGAGTTAGAAATATTTACAAATGGTGGTTTGGAGAGGACTCCACCAAACTCTCATCCTTAGTGAGATGTCATGGGGGCATGTCCAAGGTGTTGTTGATGTTACTCAACACCTTAAAGAAGTAGTCAAAAGCTTGTTCATTGTCATGATAAAGATCTTCAATAGAGCTTTGCTCTTGTTGTCCTTCATGTTGGTCCTTATCGATAGCATTACCAATGTAGGGATTGAAAATCCCTTCAAACTCATCGCCCCAAAGACCACAAACTTTATCTACTTGATCACTAAAGATCTCTTGAGTTGATAGGGATAACTCTCCCACTTTCTTGTCTTGGCCAATGAGGCCATCTTCTTCATTGCTTGACTTTGGTGAGCTTTTCAAGCTCTCCTTGTTACAATTTCCTTGCTCTTTGAATGGAGCATCATCGACTTTCTTCTTCCATTGGAATTCTGACTTCTTCCTATCATACTTCCGGCTATAATGATCAACCATAAAACATGGTTCATGCAAACGGGGAGCTCTCATGGTCTTGTCAAGATTGAAAGTTATGCTCTCATCTACCACTTCTAGAGTGAGCTCTCCATGCTTCACATCAATCACCGCACCCGCGGTGTGCAAGAAAGGTCTACCTAGAATGATCGGAATATTGGAGTCTTCTTCCATGTCAACAAAGACAAAGTCCACCGGGATGAAGAATTTCCCAACTCTTACGGGAACATCTTCCCATATCCCCAATGGTGTCTTCGTCGATCTATCGGCCATTTGGAGTATGATATTGGTGCATTTAAGCTCTCCCATCCCTAACCTTTTACTCACCGAGTACGGCATAACACTCACACTAGCCCCTAGATCACATAAGGCTTTGTTGATCGTGGTGTCGCTAATGGTACACGGTATTGAGAAGCTTCCCAGATCTTTAAGTTTTGGAGGTGAACTCCCTTGAAGTATTGCACTACTCACCTTAGTGAAGGCGATAGTTTCAAGCTTCCGGATCGACTTCTTCTTCGTAAGGATGTCTTTCATGTACTTTGCATAGGCCGGCACGTGATTGATTAATTCCGTAAAAGGAATCGAGTATTTCAAATTCTTCACAATTTCCATAAATTTTCCAAGTTGGTCATCAAATTTGGGCTTGGCTTGACGACTCGGAAAAGGAAGTCTAATCACAATGGGCTCCTTCTCCTTGGCCTTGTCTTCATTTTTCTTTGAAACTTCTTCTTTTGATGGTTCTCCATCCTTGGAGTTTTTCACAACTTCTTCTTTGTCACTAGCTTTCACAACTTTATCCTCAACTTGCTTCTTCGGTGCTTCATACCTCGTACCACTTCTCAAGTGAATGGCACTAACTGTTTCATGTCTTGGAGGATTACTTTGAGGTGGTAATTGCCCCTTTTGTCTTTGTGAGCTTGAAGATGCTAGTTGAGTTAATTGGGTTTCCAACATTTTGGTGTGGGCTAGGATGTTGTTGATGGTGATTTCCTTTGCTTGACTATCCTTTTGCATTTGAGTGAAAAACTCTTGTTGATTCTTTTGCATTTGGAGGACCGCTTTTTGAACATCAAAACCTTGGTCATTTTGTTGATTGTATGGAGTTTGATTTTGGTAACCTTGGTTTTGGTTGTAAAAGGGTCTTTGATTTTGGTTTCTCATGGGAGGTGGGGTGTATGTTGGTTGAGGGTTTTGAACATTTTGGCTTTTGTATGAGAGATTTGGGTGGAATTTGGTGTTTTCATTGTAATAGTTTGAATAAGGGGTACCACTCTTGTATGCTTGAAAAGCATTCACTTGTTCATTTGTTCCCCTACATTCACTTTGGTCATGTCCCAAAGTTCCACAATTCTCACATATCCCACTTGGGATTGATGAAGATGTCGTCATGGCATTAACATGATGCTTTGGTGATTTTGAGGCTTCTTCAAGTCTAGCCATAGCTTTTTCGAACTTCAAATTGATGGTATCAATGTGAGCACTAAGTTGAGCACCCAATTGAGTAATAGAGTCCACTTCATGCTTTCCTCCTCTAGTAGCCTTGCGAGGTCTACTATATTGTGAGTTACGGACCGCCATTTCCTCAATCTTGTTCCAAGTTTGATTGTCATCAACTTGGTGAACATTCCATTTGATCCCATGTTGAGAATGTTTCTTGAGTCTTCATAAAGACCGTTCCAAAATTGTTGTACCAAGAACCACTTGCTAAGTCCATGATGAGGACATGAGCGACAAATTCCTTTGAATCGCTCCCAAGCTTCATACAAAGATTCTTCATCTCTTTGCTTAAAGCCCGTAATTTGAGCTCTTAGCATGTTAGTCTTTTCCGGTGGATCGAACTTTTTGTGGAAAGCTAGAGCCAATTTCTTCCAAGAATCAATTCCGAGAGTTGCCTTATCAAGGCCTTTCAACCATTGTTTTGCGATGCCAATTAGAGAAAGGAAATAAGACCCATCGAATTTGGTCTTGAGTTACACCGTTTTGAGAAATCGCATCACAATAGTCGCAAAAAGTCTCCATGTGAAAGTGAGGGTCTTCACTAGGCATCCCCCCAAATTGGCTTCTTTCGACTAATTGGATAAATGCGGATTTTGCAATGAAATTTCCGGTTAAGTGTTGTGGTGTGGGAGTACCATTAGGTAGGTTCTCCTCGGTTGGTACGGAATGTGATGAAAATTTAGGCATTGTGGGTTGATTTTGTGTTGGATTTTGTGTTGGGTTCTCCTCACCTTCTCTTGCAAAAGGGTTGATGAACTCAATAGTGTTTGGTTGAATATCTAAAACCTCACCAATACTTCTCAAAGTTCTCCTAGCAAGTCTTCTATTGGTTGTCAAAGTCCTTTCAATTTCGTGAGAAAAGGGTAACAAGTTACCTTGTGATCTTCTAGACATGCAAAATATCAAACAACTCGAAAATAATTAGAACAAACCTTGAGGAGTTTTACTTCCCCAAGGCAAAGAAAGACACAACTAATAACAATATAAGAAAATCTAATTCAAGTTAACACCGTCCCCGGCAACGGCGCCATTTTTGGTCGGACTCACTTGGAGGTTTAGTTTTCGGTACTTGTCGTTAGGAGCACCTAGACCAAAACACAATTTATAACTCCACAAACAACTCTACAATTAGTAAAGAGGCAAGTAAAGGTCGGATCCCAAGGGATGGGAATTGAGATGATTTTCAATTGCAACTAGCGGTGTCTAAGGGTGTCACAATTTGGGGTTTGAAGTAGAAGATCACTAAACTAAATAGCAATGAAAATAAACAAGCAAGATGATTAAAAAAGGGTGTAAACAATTGATAAAAGGCACTAGGGTGTCATGGGGTCATAGGGTATTCATGGGAATTGATCATTACAAACATATTCTCAAATTATAAGCAAGCAATTATTGTTGTGATGGATCGAGTTGATTTATATCTTACAATCCTAGGAAAGTTTGGGCCCCGGAGCCAAATGGATTAGATTGTACAATACCTACAAGTCGACTTAATCTTCCCTACTCAACTATATGCATGGTCTAATGAGACTCGAGTTGGTTTATGTCTTACAACTCTCATTGAAAAGATAGGTGATGGGTAGAAAAATGTAAGGATTCATAGGCTCGCATTTCATTAAACATAACATGTGCATAAGTTGAGATCACAACAAGCAAGCAAATAAACTATGAAAACATATTAATTTAAGCATGAATCATCCCCCATGTTGGTTTCCCCTAATTACCCATTAACCCTAGCTAAGGAACTACTCACTCATTATCATGTTGAATATGCTAGCAAGGTTGTCAATCATACCAACAAAGTGAAACATGATGAATAAATGAAGATAATTAACAATAATTAAAAAGGGATTAAGTGAATTATACCTACTAATGATTCCAATAATAAAGCAAAGAATAATAGAAGTACTTGATGATTGATTGGAAGGTTGTCAATCTCCCAATAATAACCCAAATAATCTTCAATTACCCAAAATGAAAGATGAACAAAAGAGAGATTAAGGAAATGAGATTTGTATTAAGACTTGATTATATGTTGATTACAAGATTAAAGAGAGATTTGTTTGATATAAACAACACTAAAGATTGCTAAGAAGAACATGCTCTTCTAATTAGCCTAATGGGGTATTTATAGTGGGGATTAGTTACATAGATTAGGGTTTACTAAGGGCTTAAATGACGATTAAGTCCTTGAGGACTCGCCGGTCTCAAGGGAGACTCCGGTCTCCTTTTCGCCGGTCTTAGAAAAATATGCGCATCCTTCCTTGAAACTTGTAGAAGACGAAATGGCTGACACACAATCCGAGCGTCCAGGGCACGGGACGGGCGGATTGGGGGTGTTTTGGACGGGCGGATTGTGGTGGTGGACGGGCGGATTCTGGTGTTTCTGGACGGGCGTCCACTGGGGGAAGACGCTCGGATTGCCCTTGCGGGACGGGCGGCTTGTGGACAATCCGCTCGGATTGTCTTACAGCCACTTTCTTTCTTCTTTTCTTCCTTTTTCTTCATAAAATCCTTGAGGATTTCCTCGGGGATGCAAGGATCTTTTCTCATCATTGCCCATCTACTATAGCATGTACAAAGGCCTTCTAATCTTGTCTTCTCTTTGATGCTTGGTCATTGAATTCAATCAATTTAGCTCTATTTTGCCATGAAAATGCAAGGTTTGCACTCCTTTCCTACCAAGGAAACAAAACCTCAAAGAATATGCAAAACAGAGGACTAAAGACAATAAATGACCCAAATATGCACTAAAAAGCATGGGAACAAGGCTAATTCGGGGACTAAATATGCTCTCATTATAGTCACATCAGTAAGTAGGGTAATAAAAGTTATTACGCGTGAAATTTGGTTGGACTCAACGGGATTAATATGGGTGGAATCGGTCCACCGTGCCCATATTTAATTCTGGGGCTAAAAGATAGATTTTAAGAAAATGTGCCGACCAAGAGTTCTAATAGTAGAATCAGTCAAAATTGTTGACTCACTAAATTTATATAAATATGGGTTGAATCGGTCCACCGTGCCCGTGTTTATATAAAGATGGATCTTGGAATCATTTATATAATTCAATGGGAGATCATTATATACAAGGGAACTTGTGAAAATAGTTTTACGAGTAAAATGTTTAAACGATAAAAGTTAATTTTTCCTTTCGTTTCCTTTTGTAGTAATCATGATGGCTTCTACTAGTCAAACCGACACAATATCTAAAGATTCATGGCTCCGTTATTTTATGGACAAATATGTTTTAAAAGTCGACGGTAGTAATTTTAATGATTGGGAAGAACAACTATGATTAGCTGCCGCAGGTGATGGTAAATTAAGCTACCTAGTCGATCCCTCTCCCCCTTCACCTAGTTCTAGGGCCACCGCTGATGTAAGGGAGGCCTATAATGAATACCAAAGTGAATCTTCCGCTGTTAAAAACGTTTTAATTTTTGCAATGGATCCTGCCTTACAAAGGCAATGCGGCAAATTCCACTATGCTCATAAAGTGTTCTCGAGGCTTTCTACCATGTTTTCTCAAGCCCCGAGGATAATTCAATATGACAGCGCTGTTCATTTCTTTGAGTCTAACCTCAAATATAGACAACCTGTGAGTTCACACGTACTTAAAATGATTGATTACGTGGAAACTCTAGAACGGCTGGGATACAAGATCCCAGATGAGCTTGTGGTGGACCGAGTAATCCACTCTCTCTCACATGTCAAAGGATTTACCCAATTTAGGGTAAATTATAATATGACAAACATGAAGAAAAGTCTTCATAAGCTCCATTCCTTGCTTGTGAAAGCAGGGAAGGACATTGGATTGAGTGGAAGTACAAGGAAGGACGTCCTTGCGATAAATGTGAAGGGGAAGAAGAAGTTTAAGAGAAATGGTGGTAAGAAGCCCGTACAGGTAGAGGGCAAAGGTAAGGCTATTGCGAATAGCTATACCAAGCCTAAACCTAAGAAGGGTAATCCTCTTAAGAATACTTTTAATTATTGTAATAACAAGGGACATTGGAGGCGTAATTGCCTCAAATACTTGGATGACATCAAAGCTGGCATTGTGAAGCTAACATGTAATTTCTCTACCCAATCTTTTATGACAAGCATAAATTACGCTTCAAATACAACTTGGGTATTAGATACTGGTTGTGGTTTTCACTTATGTAATCACTTGCAGGGCCTAAAAGCGTAAGGAACCTAAACAAGGGTGATGTTGATATCCGGATGGGTAACGGGTCTAAAGTAGCCGCCGTTTCAGTAAGAACCTATGGACTTAATTTAGCTTAGGGGATGCAATTATTTTTAAACAATTGTTATTTTGTACCAACGTTGTCTCGGAATATAATATCAGTATCTGTGTTAGACACAGAAGGTTTTACTTTTGTAATTAAAGACAAATGTTGTACTTTTTCCCTTAATGAGATTGTATATAGCCAAGCTATTTCAATTAATGGTATTTATATTCTAGATACTTGCAAGGATGTTTATCATTTAGATAATAAAGGACTCAAAATAGGTGATCCCGATCAATCTTATTTATGGCATTGTCCATTAGGACATATCAACGAGAAACGCATTAAAAGACTAGTGTCGACTGGTATAATTAAACCTTTTGATTTCGAATCATTTGGCATATACGAATCTTGTCTTCTTGGCAAGATGACTCGTGCACCTTTTCTAGGAAAGGGATCTCGAGCTAGTGACTTGGTTGGTTTAATACACACCGATGTATGTGGTCCAATGACTATCACTGCTAAAGGCAATTATGACTATTTCATTACTTTCACCGATGACATGAGTAGATATGGATTTGTCTACTTAATGAGGTATAAAAGTGAATCTTTTGACAAGTTCAGAGAGTTTCAGAATGAAGTAGAAAACCAATTAAATAAGAAGATTAAAACATTACGATCAGATCGTGGTGGGGAATATTTAAGCAATGATTTTAAAGATCACCTTAAAGACTATGGTATTGTATCTAAGTTAAATCCTCCTGGCACACCACATCTGAATGGTGTAGCTGAAAGGAGGAATCGAACTTTATTAGATGTAGTCCGATCAATGATGAGTCAAACTGAGTTACCTAAGTCATTTTGGGGGTTTGCCATTTTATCTGCTATACGCTCACTTATCAAAGTCCCACTAAAGCAACTGACAAAACTCCATATGAGATATGGAAAGGGAAGGTTCCGAATTTGCGATACATGAAAGTATGGGGCTGTGATGATTACGTAAAGAGTAAGTCTAATGATAAGCTTGCACCTCGTTCTGACAAATGTATATTTGTAGGCTACCCTAAGGAAACTTGTGGATATTACTTCTACAATAGTAACGAGAACAAAGTGTTTGTGGCTCGTGAAACTGTCTTTCTAAAAAAGGAGTTTATTTCTAAAAGACAAAGTGGAAGAAAATTTGAACTTGATGAAGTTCAAGAGCCACAAACTAATGTGACGGTACAGGAAGATGTTCCTTCTACATCTGACTCGGTTATTGTTCCTTCTGGACCTAGGAGGTCAGGAAGGGTGAGTCACCAGCCTGATAGATACCTTGGTGTTATCGAGGAAGATAGTGACTATAAGAAATTATTTTTAGAAAGTGACGAACCTAAAACCTACAAAGAGGCTATTACTAGTTCTGACACTAAGTTATGGCTCGAGGCCATGCAATCCGAAATGGATTCCATGTACGATAATCAGGTATGGGACCTAGTTGACTTACCTAAAGATGTTCGACCTCTTCAGTTTAAGTGGATCTTTAAGATTAAAATCGGCATGGATGGACATAAAGATGTTTACAAAGCTATATTTATGGCAAAATGTTTCACCCAGGTTCATGGTTTACACTATGATGAAACGTTTGCACCAGTAGCTATGCTTAGATCTGTTCGGATAATGTTAGCGATTGCTGCATTTTATGATTATGAGATATGGCAAATGGATGTCAAGACCGCATTCCTGAATGGGTTTCTGGAAGAGGAAGTGTATATGACATAACCTGAAGGTTTTGTGGATCCTAAAAATTCTAACAAAGTATGCAAACTTGAGAGATCCATTTATGGTCTTAAGCAAGTGTCAAGGAGTTGGAATCATCGTTTTGATCATGTTATTAAACAGAATGGTTTTTCTCGAAGTGTTGAGGAACCATGTTTATACATGAAGTTTAGTGGGAGTAAAGTTGTTTTCTTACTTTTATATGTGGATGACATATTAATCATTGGGAATGATGTAGATATGCTTGCTTCTGTCAAGAAGTGGTTTGGAAATCACTTCCAAATAAAAGATTTGGGAGAAGCTCAGCGGATCTTGGGTATCCGGATCTATAAAGATAGATGTAAAAGGATATTAGCTTTGAGTTAAGAAGCCTATATTGATAAGATTCTTGGTCGATTCAATATGAAAAACTCCAAGAGAGGTTTTCTACCCATAGGTAGTGGGATTACTTTGAGTAAGTCGCAGTGTCCTACTGAGCCTAAGGATATAGAACGCATGAAATCGATTCCCTATGCTTCCGCTGTTGGATCAATCATGTATGTTATGATGTGCTCTCGTCCTGCCGTCTCGTATGCTTTGTGTATGACGAGTCGTTTTCAGAAAATCAAGGTGAGAGTCACTGGATAGCCATCAAGAATATTCTTAAGTACTTGAGAAGGACTAAGGATTCATTCTTAGTGTTTGGAGGAGAATCTGAATTATGTGTAAAAGGTTATACGGATGCTAGTTTCCAAACCGATAGGGATGATTTGAAATCCTAGGCTGGTTTTGTCTTTTTGATAAACGGAGGAGCGGTTTGCTGGAAAAGTTTTAAGGAGTCTGTGACTGCTGATTCTACAATGGAAGCTGAGTACATTGCAGCCTCTGAGGCTGCAAAGGAAGTTGTTTGGATTAGGCAATTCTTAGAGGGACTGAAAGTAGTTCCGACCGCCGAGGATCCTATCACTTTATATTGTGATAACAGTGGGGCAATTTTTCAAGCAGTAGAGCCCAAGTCTAGACACGTACTTAGAAATTTTCATGTAATTAGAGATTTAATTGAAAGGAAGGAAATTACAGTCTTTAAGGTTGGCACAACTGACAATATCGCTGATCCTTTAACCAAGTCATTGTCTCAAGCTAAACATGATAGTCATGTAGTTTCTATGGGATTGAGATGAATGCCGGAACTGTTGTAAATTATGCGATATATAATAATTAAGATATTGTATTTATTATTTCATATATGATACTTGCATTTATCGTTTAATTCTTATATTCAGTTTTATCTGAATTTAAATACTTTGTTTTGTCCAAATTGGTTGTATTGACAATGTCGAACCCTTTTAAAGTGAACTGGATTAAAATTGTATTTTGTCCCTAATTACTTAATGAGGTGACGTCTCGGAGTGACTAGATTGTAAGGCAATTGATGACAAGTTCAAATGTCATTTGGTCATAGTGATGGCTGGTCGATTACATAGGCAGATTTTGAGACGATTTGTCAGACAATGACCGTTTATAGAGTCCTTTTGTTGCTGGGACGTGGCTAGAATTTCTATTTATTCCTTCGAGTCAATTCTTTAGACTGGTGACTATTTGTCTGAGTTGGTACGGTTTTCCGGTGGC
Source organism: Silene latifolia (assembly GCF_048544455.1). NCBI lineage: Eukaryota > Viridiplantae > Streptophyta > Magnoliopsida > Caryophyllales > Caryophyllaceae > Silene > Silene latifolia. Next base: position 125,614,157 of record NC_133537.1, read on the forward strand.
TTAGATTTTTGCTCTAGGTCGCGCCGTAAAAGGAGGCCAATGAGTATTTACTAGGTCATTGTGATCTGCATCGAACAAAGAAAATAGGTCAATAGGATTGTCCACCCATGTCAGTTTTATATCTCAAGGCCACTCGAGGAGAGGTGACTGGAAATGCGTGGCCACGCTCGGATGAAATCTATAGTAGATTATCCGGTCAGACAGTCATTCTCCGGATCGAGGAAACCACTTTATGATATGGTCACGTGCAAGAACGACCTGAAAGACATCCTGCATTGAGTGGGAGATATTTTTAGACAAGAGAATTAGTAGCACACACTTGTGTCGGACAAGTGGGATATTGTTGGAGTGTGTGTCCTCCACAATAGTGTGTCTACATAATAAATCTCGTAAAAGGAATATCAGGGATTTTTTTTATTTATTTGTCAGCTGGTCATCGTTAATCGATAATGATTGGCTGACTAGAGTTTGACATTACTGTCGTATGACGGCGGTGATCAGATGATCCCTTTAGGTCACACCTATAGGATGATTCCCAAATGGAAAAAATAATTATTTGTATGAGATATAAATTATTTAGTTCTTGTATTAATTGACTTTTAATTAAGTCATGTGTAAATATTATTTGACGACGAGTTACGAACTCGGGCCAAGGGAATTTATTATTTAATTATTCGATAATTGATTAATAAATATTAATTGAAATTTAATAATTCATAGTTTATTAATTAAATTTCTACGACATGTGTATATGTTTTGAGGCGGAGGTAATTAGCTATTTAAATTTACAAGGGGTTGTAAATTAGCTAATAAGGGTTCCAATGACACATTTTATATTGATAAAATGATCTAATGATTACTTACTAGTTAAGTGGTCCTTAATAGTTAATTTGTATTATTTAAGTGTTAAATAATTAAATTAATATTTAATTATATAATTAAATATGAGACTTATAAGCATTTGTGGGGCAAATGTCGAAAACCGAAATGGACCTTATAAGGCCCTAGTGGACCGGTTTTTTGTGGGCACAACAAGTGTCCATATTGTTATCATTCTCCACTATGCATTGTCTCTTATTTTTACCTATATATACCCAACTATTCACATGTTACAAGGGATGAAATTTTAAGAAAAAAGAAAACTCATTTCCCTTGCTTTTGGCCGGTTTTAGTAGAGTGAAAAAGGAGACCATTTTTCCATCTTTTTCCTCTCTTAGAACTTGCTCAAAATTTGATTATAATCATCAATAAATTCACATATAATAATATACACAAAATATTATTATTAGTAATAATATTTGTAGTAATAAATACAAGGTTAATTACTAAAATTATCTAGTTAGTAATTCTAATAATTTTGGGTTGATTCTTGGGTGCCACCTTAGGAGGCTTTCTATTTTGAAAGCTAAGGTTCTTGGAGGATCATCCTATAAAATTTTAGCTCAAGAACAACAAAAGAAGGAGTCTTTTGTTGTGCCCATTATATTGCCATATTACATTGTGAGGATTTTTCTTCCTTATTCTTATTTTAGTTTGCATGCATGTAGATTTAGACCATCTTATGAAATTAGCTAGTAATTTTAATATCATTAGAAGAGTCTAATGAGGTCATAAATACTAACAGGAACCTTAGTAGAACCACAAGAGCTAAAGATAGGAACTATTTTAGATCCAGTAGAAAGACAAGGGTTCGTCAGTTTGCTGAATGAGTTCAAGGATGTATTCGCTTGGTCCTATAAGGATATGCCGGGAATTGACGGGGAAATCACAGAGCATAGGATTCCGATCAAGCCGGGGTTTAAGCCATTCAAGCAGAAGCTGCGCCAAATGCGCACCGAGTGGCTTTGAAAGTTAAATATGAGACCGACAAACAGTTTAAGGCTGGGTTCATTAAGGTATCGGAATACTCGGAATAGATGGCAAACGTAGTGCCAGTGCCGAAGAAGGATGGGAAGGTTCGCGTGTGTGTAGATTTCCGTGATCTAAACAAAGCTAGTCCTAAGGACAATTTCCGATTACCTCACATTGACATCTTGGTTGATAATACCGCAAATCACGCATTACTATATTTCATGGATGGATATGCCGGTTACAACTAGATTAAAATGGCCAAGGAAGATATGCATAAAACAGCCTTCACTACACAATGGGGAACCTATTGCTATACAGTGATGCCTTTTGGATTAATAAATGCCGGAGCAACATACCAGCGAACAGCGACAATGTTGTTGCATGACATGATGCATAAAGAAGTAGAAGTTTACGTCGAAGATATGATCATCAAGTCAAAGGAATTTAGTGGTCACTTTGTGGCGCTGCGGAATTTTTTCAAAAGGTTACGAAAGTATAAGATGAGATTAAACCCGCAGAAGTGCGCTTTCGGGGTCAACTCTGGCTAGCGTTTGGGTCACATCATTAGCCAACATGGTATAGAAGTGGACCCATCAAAGATTAAAGCCATTATGGAAATGCCCCATCCCGAAACAGGGAAAGAAATTCGAGGTTTCCTATGTAGAGTACAGTACATAAGCCGATTTGTCGCAAAGTTAACGATGATATGCGAGCCGATATTTAAAAAGCTAAAGGTTGGAGAACACATTATGTGGGACGACCAATGCCAGCCTTCATTCGAAAAAATAAAAGAAGTTTTGTCATCACCGCCAGTCCTCAGTCCGCCAGTAGACGGTTTGCCGTTGTCGTTATACCTCACTGTTATTGACACTGCTATGAGGGCTATGTTAGCCCAAGTCATTGAGAAGGAAGAAAGAGCCATTTACTACATTAGTAAAAAGTTCTTAGAATATGAAGCCAAGTATATGCTTCTTGAGAAGATATGTCTAACCTTGGTCTGGGCGGCGAAGAAGCTTAGGCATTACATGCTTAGCTATAGTGTAAGCGTATATTCAAAAATGGATCCAATCAAGTACTTGTTTGAAATGTCAGTACTAAATGGGAGAATGTCAAGGTAGACTCTCATGTTATCAGAGTTCGATCTAAAGTATGTACCGTTGAAAGTAGTCAAAGGAAAAGCAGTTGCTGATTTCCTCGCTGACAATCCAGTAGAAGAAGCAGAAGTAGTTTATACATGGTCGTTTCTTGACGAAGATGTTATCCACGATGAAAATGATGAATGGGATCTATACTTTGATGGGGCATCGAATTATATGGGATATGGGGTCAGAATTCTCCTCGTCTCACCAGAAGGGGGTCACATTCCCGTATCTATCAAGTTAGACTTTAATGTTACAAAGAACACCGCCGAATATGAGGCATGTTTGCTCGGTTTACGTAGCGCCATCGACCTGGTCGTGAAGAAGCTATTAGTACATGGGGATTCGTCCTTAGTAATCAATCAAATAGGTGGATCTTGGAAAATCAGGAGCGACAGTTTGGCTCCTTACCAAGCAAAAGATAAAAGAATTAGAATAGTTCTTCGAATATGTCAGATATGTACATCTCCTGCAAGATGAAAACCAATTTGCGGATGCTCCGTCAAAGCTAGCTGCTTTGATCAATATACCACATAACATAGACAGCATGCATATATGTGTCGAGAGAAGATCATCACCAGCATATGTAAATGCCATCGTCGATACCGAGGAAAGTGAAACTGAACCCTGGTATACAACCATTTTGAAATACAAGGAAACAGAAGAGTATCCTCCCGACCTTGATGCCCGTGGAAATCGAGCATTACGAATGTTATCCGCCCAGTTTGTACCGACTAGTGACGGCCAGTTATATACTAAGACATCGCACGATGTCCTTGTTGGAGTAAGTGTCCCCGACAATAATGCGATCACAATTGTCGATCATATTGATCACATATTTAAATCTCATACCAAGAATACGAAAGGGATGATACATTACATATATAGTCAACTGGTCCACACATATCGGTAATGATTGGCTGGCTAGAGTTTGACATTACTGTCGTGCGATGGTGGTGATCGGTTGATCCTTTGAGGTCACACCTAAAGGACGATTCCCTTAATTGAAAAAGGTTAATTAATTGTATGTCGATACAGATTAATTAATTCCTTAAAATTGAACAAATTATCATCATAAGAGAGAAAATGACATCTTATTATAATGTGATTAAATAAGATTTTATTTAGTAATTTAAGAAGTTATATTACTAAAATTAATCGGTGTTTGCGAAACACGCGAGATGAGAATGATATGTTAGTTATAATTAAAAGATGTTGTGAATTATACTAACTAGTAATTAAATGACCATTTTTATGAGAAAGTAATTTTGAATTACTAGTCAATTTGTTAAATGTGATTTATTTAATTTGTAAATGATATTTAATTTGTTAAATATGCATTTTAAAATTAAAACATGACATAAGACATGTCACATGTCACATGACATACAATTGTACAATTGACAAAAATAAAATGGACTCTATATTACTACATATACACCGAAATTAGGTGGGCAATGTTAGAAGATTTGTCTTTTTCCATTTGTCTTATTCATTTGTCTATGACACTTGATAGTGACTTGACCATGCAAAAGCCTTACACTACTTTGTCTTGTGAAGACAAAAAGGAAAAACAAAAGGGGTCTATAAGCCACACACCCACCGGTTTTGGTGAGGATTAAGGAGTATTTTTCCTCTAAAAATTTATCATTCTCTTATGTTTAAACAAAACATAAACTTCTCTCTCTTGTTCATCATAAAATCAAGTTTTATGAATCTAATTTGTTTAAATCAATAACTAATAATACTAGTAGTAGTATATGAGTATTAGTAATCTTTAAGGTAAACCACATTACAAATATCTAGTACATGTTAGTTTGTGGATTTTGGGATAGTCTTGGGTGCTACTAATTGGAGGGCTTCTATTTTGAAGTCATGAATGTTCATCCATTATTGGAAAGCTCAAGAACTAACAAGAAGGAGATCTTGTTGGTGCCCATATGATGACCGAATTTTAGATGGTGAGAAATCGATTTTCTTATCTCTTCTTATTTTGTTTGCATGCATAAGATCAACATTTAATTTTATGACTAAATTAAATCATCACATATATGAGTATGTTAAGTAATGAGATATAGATTTCTAACAAGTGGTATCATGAGCCTTAGGTTGTTTGCATGCAAATCGGTTATAGTTTTTCCGAGTTATACGATTAACATATAAAACTTATAAATTTGTGTTATTATGATATATCATGAAATAAATTATGCATGTTAATTTTTCTGGTCCTAAAATGTATTTAGGATTTTTTGGTTAATTAATGGATTTTTATTGTTCATTTTATATAATAATGGCATTAAAATGTGATTTTATGATAAAAATGTCATTTTCGGACTAAAATTAGCTAAACTTCGAATTTTCCAGTGGTTTTTGGATATGTTTTCACATATATTAGTTTTAGATGATCTGTAAATTTTCAGATTTGTTGGAGTTTTTATGCTCGCAATATGGATTTTTCATGATAAAAATCGAATTTAAATGAAAAATAGGTTAATATGAGATATATTTCGAATCTGGTAATATAAATTTAGTATGTTGTCACATGCAATTTTACAAGATGTGTCTAAAATAATTGGCTATAATGAAGTCTTTTTGCATGATTTATGAATTTTTGATGAAAAATAACATAAATAGTGACTTAATTAGTGAATAATTGCTAAAACATACTTCATGACTAAGGAAAAACGTCACTTTTGCATTTTATTACCTATTTCAGATCTAAAAATTGAAAAGTTGATAAATATATTTTTCTCACGTTTTTATGATTATATTTGATAAATTCGATAAACCGCAACAATGTTTTTCCCGATAAATTTTCGAAATTTTAACCTAAGTTTTTGAACATTATGAGTGTCATGGTATTTTTCCAGAATGTTCATGAGTTTAAATTTCAAATTTTGAATTTATTTGAAATTTTTATGATTTATTTGGAGTTTATGGCATTTTATTGTAATTTTGAGTCTATTAATGAACAAATTTTAAGAAATATAAGTTAATTATTGTCAAATGTTACTGGAGACTAATTTTGAGCCCTAAGTTGGTTAGGGTAATTAACTTGTGCATAAATATGATTTTATGTAATTTATTATGTGATTTAATTATTCCGGAGTTCCTTGAAGACGATGCCACTAGAGAAGGCGATCCATTAAAGACGATGTTACCTCGAGATGCGTGCCAAAACCGAAGTTCACGGGACCAATGGAGTTCGTTTCCGAATTTGTAATAGTTTATGAGATTTACTTTTTTAGGAAGGCCATACTAGGATTTTTATTATGCTTTGCATTTTATTTATATGTTGCATGCATCGCTAAATCGCCATAACTAAAACATGCATTATCATTATATCGAGTTTATCGACCGTGTCAATTACAATTATCGTAGTTCACCTATTTCATGAGGGAGTGCACTCGGCCACACCGGGGTACAAACCTTGTTACGTAGGGGAAGTGGGCGATAAATGTCTATGCACCGAATTTATGTTAATGAAGGGTATTTCGGCACACTTTGCCCTAAGTTGATATGAGTTTGGATAATGGACACATTTATTCGAAATTTGGGTTGAACTCAACGAAAGTATTCACGACGATTTCCGGATGTGTTTCGGGCTAAAGATAAATATTAATGTAATTTTATCGACCAAGAGTTCTAAAAGTAGAATCGATTAAAGAGTTAATCCACCGAGTTATATTAATAAAGGGTATTTCGGCACACCGTGCCCCAAGTTAATATGAATTTGGATCTTGGAATCATTTATCATAGTTGGGTACAGGTCACTATGTAAATGCTTTACTTGTCATTTACAAGTATTAATAAAACGATAAATGTTAAGTTTTCCATTATTCCGTTATTATATTGTTCTATTTCTTTATCACAATTCATATACGATATCATTTCGATTTTAATTCAAATCTCCATTAAAACATCGTAACTAAAGACAAAACTTGAATTTTCTTCTAAAAACCTCGTATTATCCATTGTAAGGATCTCTTGTGAAAAGTATAGATAAAAGTTATTCATTATCAAACAGGTTTTTGATTCTTGACTAACACATCTACTTATAATGGATTGTTTTTCATATACTTAATTGAATTAAGTACCTTGAAGCGATAAAATTATTTTGGTAATTAGATTTGTCGGAAATCGTAATAGACCAAAAATACCGCAACCACTTCAATGAAAGTTTTAAGACTAAACAAACGAATGAAGAGTAGTCTTCATGAATATAATTTTGCTTTTCAAAGCAAAGACTCATTGAAATGAGTGGGAGCATTCTCTTAAACCGTTAAGAAAAGGATAAGGTTTTAAAGAAGTAAAATTAGAATGGAATTGATACAAGGTAATGTTAAAAGTAACGTTATTGAGAATAACAATACTAAACCTATCAATCCCGACCGATAAAGTTTCCATTGTCTTAATTGTTGGACGCTAGAAAGGAAACTACCCCAAATTATTGAAGGATCAACAAGTTAGTTGTGAGACATCTAATGGGACCTTCTTCTTTAAATGTTTATTTGATTGACATAAATTTTGCTAGTACTACTTCGTCAATATTAGAAACCGGTGGTGGTTTTCATCTTGTACTTGATACATAGGATGATTAGAATATGACGACTAGCAACAATGATGTTGAGAGGTAGAGTCATTGTGTACTCAATCTAGTTTTGGGTTTAGAGTTGTACTTAATTGTGACTATTAAGTGCATAAACTCTAAATAAGAATATAAACTTGTTAAGATACAAAAGAGGTTTCACTTTTATGACCCTATACACCACGATTTGATGTATGGCTAGACCATTATCAAGGAGAATGTATTCTAAACCAAACTAGAATGATATATCATGTAGATGATGCAAGACTCAAATTGGTAACCCAAGATTAAACCTTAGATTCTGGAATGATGAACGCAAAGAGTTATCGAGTACTCTTGAAACCATTAGATCTTATGGTATATCCGTATCTTGTATTCAAAGCAAGATGTCTCGTGCCTTTTGGTTGAAAAGGAGATCGAGGTTGTAAATCATTGATCCAAAATAGGTTGATCATTTTTTTTTACCAACGATTTAAGTTGACGCTAATGTGTTCACTTAATAAGGTAAATAGAGAAATCTTTGAAGAAGTTCAAAGAGTTCGAGGAATCACAATTTAGTCGTGATGGGATTATCAAAGTGAAGACCTTGATATAAGCCAAAGGAAATGTGATATAGTATCACAAAAATTAATCTCTCTCAGCACACATTATGGGATAATGTGTGGTTGGATAAGAAATCAAACGCTATTCGATATGGTTTGGACTTCAATCAAGTTTACTTTGAGTTACTTGATCCTTTTGGGGATTCTATCATTTTATCTAAGTTGTTTTTCCACTAAATCTAAACGATACATATGAGATATGAAATGGTAAAGTACCATGCTTGTAACTTTTCAAAAGAAACCAATGCTCATTTTTCCTTATTATTATCACGAGTACAACGGGTTTGTGGCTCGTGAAGCTGTCTTTCTAAAATACAAGTTTATTTCTAGAAGACAGAGTGGGAGAAATTATTCAAGAGCCACAAAGAATGTTATGTCGCAAGAAACTGGTCTTTCTTGGCTACATGAGACGTTTTGTGTAAAACGTTGTTTCTTCAAAACCTAGGAGGTTAAAATCGTCACTTGTTGAAGATGATGAATTCATGTTACTTTTAAGAAAGTAAAGAGCTTACAAAGAAATTGTTTGATTCAAGTTGATTACTTCTGGAAAGTAATGAACATATGAATTACATTAGAATGTTTAAGTCACAACTCAATACAAGGCTTAGAGCCATGAAAATCCGAAATAAAAGGCTTGATTAGTGTCAAAGGGTTTTGCACTAATAAAGAGAGATTTCAAAGCTTGATTGGTTGCAAAGGGTTTTGCACTAGTTGAAATGCTTAAGTCTATTTGGATCTTCTTAGGGATTGTGTTTCATTATGATGATATACATATAGCGAGTGAATCTAAAACCCACTTCTTCAATTAGAAGGAATGTATTCAATACATGTCTTGAGTTTTGTAGGTTCTTGCAATCCTAAGATAATGTGAAACTTAAGAGGGGGTCTTAAGTAGGACATCAATGAGTTGGAATCACTGTCTTGATCATGTTAATAAAACTTTTCTCGAAGTTGTGTTTATACATAAGGTTTAATGGGAGTTACGGAAATTTTAATTAGTCTTATATGTGGATGACATATTGATCATTGGGAATGATTTAAGACTTTTGGAGTATTATAATACATCTTAATATCCGGATTTGTGGAGATAAATCCACATAATATTAGCGTCAAATAAGAAGTCTTATGTTGATAAGATTCATGACTAGTTCAATCAAGTTGAACACATTTGATTGATTCCATTTGCTTCCGCTGCCGAATCAATTAAATAGGAAATGATGTATAACATTTCATATACTTTGAGTATGATGAATTATTTCAAATCGAATTTAAGTAATAGTTACCAAGTAAGCCATAAAGATTACCCTTAAGTGTTTGCAGAAGCATTAAGGATGTAATGCAAAGTGTTTTTGATGCAATTTTGTGTAAGGGTGTTACACAAGTGACAATTGACAATTGAGATTGCGCATGGTTTCCGACAAAACCATAATCAAAACACATTAGGATGGTTAAAGAAACCATTGTGGCTATGTTATTTAAGAAATATATTTTCTAGAATCGTTCTAGGCAATAAAGAACAATGAGAAATATTTACAACGGAAATTGAGTACACTTGCAATCATGAGATGTGCAAGAAGGATGAGTCCCGCACACTGTGAAAACAGTGGGAGTTATTCTAAGGCTAGAGGGCCTATGTCTTGATTAGATCTCGACACGTATTCAGAAAGTTTTGTAATGCAAATGTATACATTACAAAGGAAAACGAGTATGTAGTAAGGTTGAGTTAGGTACAAGAAGTTGATAAAACCTACTAACCAAAGCCTTTTCATAGGCTTAACATGATGAGTCATGTCATTTCAATTGGATTGAGATTAATAACTACGTAAAAGATCAAATTAGATTATAGAATATGAAATAGTAATCAGGTATTGACTATTCATATGTGATAATCACATTTGTCGTTCGAGTTTTTAAGCTGAAAAAACTCCTTTTATACTTTGTTACATCCAAACGGGTTGTAGAGACAACATTGAACCCCGTTAAAGTGAACCCGTATTAACATGGTATTCGCCCATAGTCACTTGTATGAGGTGACATCTCGAAGTGACTAGAGTGTGATGCGATTGATGGCAAGTTCAAGTGCCATAATGTCATGTGAGATGACTAGTCGATCACATAGGCAGACTGTTAGGAACACTTTGTCGGGCAGTGACCGCTTATAGAGTTCTGGCAAATTTATATAGCCTGGTCGTGGCGAGAGCTACTATAGTATTCTAATGAGTCGATTCTTTTGACTAAAGACTGTTCACCTAAGGTGGCACAGTTTCAGATTAACTTTGATTTGTGTTACTACGACCTTCGTAAATGGGGTCAAATGGGCATATTTTGGGTTATGATGGCTGTGGCTAGTCGAAGGGAATGGGTGCGATAGGAATTATCCACCCCCTTGTCAGGGTTAAAATAATATCTCAGGGCCACTCGAGGAGTAATAAACTGGAAATGTGTGGCCACGCTCGGATGATATCTATGGTAGATAACTCCGGTCAATCAGTTATTCTCCAGATCGAGGAAACCACTCTCGATATGATCACTTGCAAGTACGACCCGAAAGACACCTTGCATTGAGTGGGAGATAGTAATAGGACAAGAGAATTGGTGACGCACACTTGTCGAGGACAAGTGGGAGATTGTTGGAGTAAGTGTCCCTGACAATAATGCGATCACAATTGTCGATCATATTGATCACATATTTAAATCTCATACCAAGAATACGAAAGGAATGATACATTACATATATAGTCAACTGGTCCACACATATCGGTAATGATTGGCTTGCTAGAGTTTGACATTACTGTCGTGCGACGGTGGTGATCAGTTGATCCCTTGAGGTCACACCTAAATGACGATTCCCTTAATTGAAAAAAGTTAATTAATTGTATGTCGATACAGATTAATTAATTCCTTAAAATTGAACAAATTATCATCATAAGAGAGAAAATGTCATCTTATTATAATGTGATTAAATAAGATTTTATTTAGTAATTTAAGAAGTTATATTACTAAAATTAATCGGTGTTTGCGAATTACGCGAGATGAGAATGATAAGTTAGTTATAATTACAAGATGTTGTGAGTTATACTAACTAGTAATTAAATGACCATTTTTATGCGAAAGTAATTTTGAATTACTAGTCAATTTGTTAAATGTGATTTATTTAATTTGTAAATGATATTTAATTTGTTAAATATGCATTTTAAAATTAAAACATGACATAAGACATGTCACATGTCACATGACATACAATTGTACAATTGACAAAAATAAAATGGACTCTATATTACTACATATAAACCGAAATTAGGTGGGCAATGTTAGAAGATTTGTCTTTTTCCATTTGTCTTATTCATTTGTCTATGACACTTGATAGTGACTTGACCATGCAAAAGCCTTACACTAGTTTGTCTTGTGATAACAAAAAGGAAAAACAAAAGGTGTCTATAAGCCACACACCCACCGGTTTTGGTGAGGATTAAGGAGTGTTTTTCCTTTAAAAAATTATCATTCTCTTATGTTTAAACAAAACATAAACCTCTCTCTCTTGTTCATCATAAAATCAAGTTTTATGAATCTAATTTGTTTAAATCAATAACTAATAATACTAGTAGTAGTATATAAGTATTAATAATCAATTTTAAGGTAAACCACAATACAAATATCTAGTACATATTAGTTTGTGGATTTTGGGATAGTCTTGGGTGCTAATAATTGGAGGGCTTCTATTTTGAAGTCATGAATGTTCATCCATTATTGGAAAGCTCAAGAACTAAGAAGAAGGAGATCTTGTTGGTGCCCATATGATGACCGAATTTTAGGTGGTGAGAAATCGATTTTCTTATCTCTTCTTATTTTGTTTGCATGCATAAGATCAACATTTAATTTTATGACAAAATTAAATCATCACATATATGAGTATGTTAAGTAATGAGATATAGATTTCTAACAGTCCTTTTTGCGGTGTATCGAGAGAATGACAGTAGAGAAAGATATGGACGAAGTCCATGATGGCGAATGTGGGCTACAAATTAATGCTCATGTGTTAGTTCGAAAGATCATGAGTCTAGGTTATTACTGGACAACAATGGATACCGATTTTCGCAAGTACGTGAGACACTGTCACAATTGTCAAATATTTGCACACGTTCAGCATGCACCGCCATCCATGTTATGCACCATGATGTCACACTGGTCATTTTCAACCTGGGGAATTGACATCATCGGAAAAGCAAACCCATCTGGAAGGGGGGAGGGGGGCACTTTTTTTATCTTAGTTGCTCCATACTTGAAAAGTATAATATCAAGCATCACAAGCCGTCTCCATATCGACCTTAAACGAATGGAGCAGTAGATGCAACCATTAAGACAGTAGTAACCATTTTGAGGAAAATATCTGACAACTACAAGGAGTGGCTAGAAAAGATACCTTTTACGTTGTGGGGATACAGAACGTCCATCAGAAAAGCAACATGGGCAACACCATACTCTTTGGTTTATGGAATGGAGGCCGTACAACCAATTGAGTTAGAGATGCCTTCCTTGCGCATCGTGCTCGAAAGCCAGGTCCCAGAAGCCGATTGGGTTCAAGCTAGGTACGACTCGTTAGTATTACTTGATGAATGTCGTTTGAATACATTATATCACGTTCAGCTTTATCAAAAAAGGATAGAGAGAGCTTTCAAACAAAAGGTGAAGCCCAGGGGAATTAATGAAGGGGATTTAGTTCTCAAGTCAGCTAGAGCTTTGTTACCAATTGATCCAAGGGGAAAGTTTAAACCAAATTGGGCATGACTATACTTGGTTAAGAAGATATTAACAGGAGGCGCTGTACTATTAACAGATGTGGATGGAAACAACTTCATAAATCCCACGAATTTGGACCAATTGAAGAAGTACTATCCATAGGACCTCATAAAACAAACGTCATGAAATAATATTCGAAATTGAGAATTTTTAATAAATAATTCATTTTATTTTATTATGAGAACTCCGGGCGAAGCCCATTACGCAAAAACTTGAAAGGAAAGCATGCGAAATATGAATAGTATTAATAATAGATAATAAAAGCCCACATCAGCTACCCTAAGCTGGGTCATTCGACCCATCACGACGAGATGAAGTCTCACCCGCCATCACTTTGGCCCGTTTCTTACGAGGAATCACACATTCTTCTTGTTGACCAAGCCTGTCTTTTGCACTCAGTCGCAGACCAAGTCTCTCCGCAAGGGTCGGTCCACAGTCATCTCTTGGGCCTAACCTCTTCAAGGCACCTAAAACCAAAGAGTCGGTCCTAGGAGTCGCGTCAGTCTCTCGCTCGGGATTAGATGGAGTCGGGAATATGTCGGTATAAAAGGCTCAGTTCCTCTCCTTTTCCTCGTGATGTTTGCAGTCAGTAGTTTTAGTTTCTCGAAGTCTCTTCCTTTGCTCCATGGAAGGCTCGATGGTCCACTAGATATAAGATGATGACACCTAAATAGAATCAAACGGTTCGACAGTATGCCAGATAGCTCTTCGGGTCCACGCCTGAAGCCATGTATTGCATTTAGCTAGAGTGTTCTCCTCAATTCGGCCGCGAAGGGGTTCGGTGGCCGGGATTTGCTGGTCATGCCCCATCTGTCGAAGCACACGTTCCGGGTAAATATAAGTAGAGTGTTCTAAGCCTAGTAAGGTGAGATGTCTCGCCCTATCATTCTCCGACAAGGCGGAATAAGATGTCAGCCGAAGCCAAGATAATACTTACCGAATGAGTAGTTTAGCATTCTCTGAGATCTTCTCTTGCCAATACAGTTCAGGCTTCCCAGAAGCAAATTGCCGACATCAATAGGTGTAGCTCCTCACCTCGTATGACTCAGATTTTGGCGGGTCAACTATAGCAGGCCTTTCACTTAGCTAAACCTGCAACGATTCAGGGTCAAAAGGGAAAAGTTTGAAAGATGTAAAAGAAAGAAAACAGCACAACTTGTACCTGAAGAATACGGGTCGATCTGGTGTATGTAGCGTTTGGGTCAGCTTTCCTAGCGTCTAAGCGTATGATAGTTTCGGCCAATATGATCCAAGCCGGGCTCCATTGGGCCTCCATCTGTTCAACAATCCTAATGAATTTTGCCTTACCCCAACAATTGGGAGTTTCAATGTGTCCTTCCAAAGCATAAAGAAGAAGTAGAATTAGGCCATAGGCCATGCGACGATATATCGTATGGATCAAAGGGTTATTAGCTTCGCGAAATTTGTGCATAATAACAAGTAAGTCCACGTGCTCTCCGTCGACCATAGCGCACGTTTCTTCACTTGACAAGCCCAGAAAATCGCAATACTTATTTGTCCATCCTCGTTGAAAGTCAGGAACAGTAGGGGTTTGGTGAATGTTCCACCCTCCTAAGACAGTAAATTCTTCTAGAAGGGGGCATATTTCTCCTTTGGGAAAAGCAAAGACATGATGAACTGGTTCCTAGAATTTCGGACACTCATTTAGAAATGTTGTTTCAGCCATAATTTGTTTTTGGGGGAACTAGTTGTTGTATCCCTGCATTGAGCAAAAGTTGGGTTTCTACACCTTTGAAGTCAGAAGCCCAAAATTTCATAGCTTTGCATAAAGCATTCATGATTGTTGTTAGGGGAAGAAAAGATTTAGACTATTGTGATTTTTCTCTAAATCTTCACCTCTTTATATAGATATTACAAGGTGGAAATAAGGAAACCAAGTGATGGTGGGAATATGGAAACTAAAGAGTCTTATCGATCTGAAATACTCAAGAGGGGGGGGGGGGGGGTGTTGATGAATTGAGTATAAAAAAACTTAGCCCACTTTTTCGATTTGTCCGTATGAGCGTGATGTTTAATTAATTACTCGAAGTTTATTAATTAAACTCGACTAACCAATTAACAATGTAAAGCGTAAATAATGAAATAAAAAAAGATGCAAAGGACACACGATATTGGAAGTGGTTCAGCTTCACACGTCGAAGCCTACGTCCACTATTCTCGATTCATAACTTTAGTACATGTTAGAACACATTGGATTGATGATGCCAAGTCCCTTTGTTATTTGATTGTTTGCTCTTAGTTGAAATAATTAGTGAATGAAGCAATCAAATGGACTTTCAACAATGATTCAAGATAATCAAGCTAATCAAGGAAGTGAAGACAATGATATTTTCCAAGCCTTAGTCGACATATGTAAGAGTAAGTGTAACATTCTCATTTAAGTCAAGTAATGGCAAAACCATGCAACGGTACGTTGTACTGTGGTTTCTGGTACTATCATACGGAGGAGGAATTTTCGACCAAATGTTTTTAAGTATCAAAACTTTGCAAACTTTAAACCTTAAACATTTGAATTTTCAAAAGCTTGAAAATAATCTGAAATTTTGGAGTCACAAGCCCACTTGTCTAAGCCTCTAGATTTGTGCAAACACCTTTTACTAAAATGGCAAAAAAGACTTGTCAAACTTCTAAAGTAAGAAAAGCTTTTTGCCATTTTGGTAAATTATCACATGTTGAGTGTAGAAGCTTAAGTTTTCTGATTTCTTAAGCCCCAAGCCTATAAGTCTAACACTTACCATCACTCAAAGCTATCATTTTAATATTGGATTTAATTCTTCAAAGTGTACTTACCTAAGACTAAATCCCCTATAAATAGAGTGTCTTAGTCACATTTATTTCTCAAGACTTCCAAAGCATTTATTGTAAAAACCTTGCAAATCATTTGTGCATTTAAAGCTTTGTTCTTCAAGTGTTTGCAAAACGTTTTTCTGATTTTAAGTCTTCAAAATTGTTTTCGAAAAAGCTGTAAAACCTCCAAGTATCAGTTCGCTGTACTGTGACATGATGAGTTTGTTCCATGATTCTCGTGTTAGATCTTCATTGTAATCTCCATGTTCATTTAAGTGAACTCTTGAGATTCAAGATTCTGTAACACCTTGAGATAGAACCCATAAACTCTTGAAGCGGAGTAGCTTTAAGTTTGAGTGCAACCGGAGTAGGTTGGCGAGTTATTTTCATTGTAAGGGGTTTAGTAATTTTGAGTAAATTTCTAAACACGCAATAAAATAATGGTTGGACGTAGGCCTCGGAGTAGAGGCTGAACCAATTTTTAAAATGTCGTTTGTTTGTTCATTTACTTTTACGTTCTTCCACTTTGCTATTTCTCGCATGTACCTAATCAAGTTCTGTGTCACAGTCACCTATACTGTGACATAGAACTGCTGTACCTTCTTGTGAACTTACATTCAATTATGTTTCTCAAGTCTTGTACTTCTTTATTCGTAGCTTAAAATAGTTAATTAACTAAGTTAAGGATAAAATTTTTAAAAGGTACACCTAATTCACCCCCTCCCCCTCTTAGGTGTTAATCGTTCTTAACTCTTCAGTACATTTCTACAGATTACAAAATTTACAACCCACGCGTACAACTAACTCTAGTTGTAACTCAATTGAGTACCGTTAAATACTCGATTTTGTCTATCTTACGTTAATAAGAAAGTGCTTAATTGTTCTTTTAGTGTTCACAATATGAACGAGTAAGAAACAATATTTAAGCGCTATTATCTTATGACGATAGTTAGAAATAATTGCAATATAGGATAGCATACGACTTTTCAAAACAATTCTAACTTGAAAAAAGAATAATACACTTAAAGACGTTTGCAAAGGATGTTTTGTTCGAATATTGAAAGATGGTATAAATGAATTATCATGTGTAGTATTTATGGTAGAGAGGAGATCTAGGTTATCATCTAAGAAACCCTAGATGCCGTGTGGATTGTTGCACAAGGAAGGAATTAGGTTAAATCTTATTTAATCATTTACAACTCATAAAATCATGGAAGATAAGAAAGAATAAAATAAAAATAATGTAAGGAGATAACAAATCTCTAACAAATATTATTTTTGTTTACCATGATTCTGAACCAAGCAAGAAAAACATCTTAATCCACTTATTTATTCTAATAATATCTTAGTAAAAGATATGGAATAAATATAAGGAGATGAAATATACTTAACAAATATTTTATCTAAGATCTTTACCTAAACCCTAGATATGGTGAGGATCTCGTGTAGGTTAAGAAAGGATGAAGATCTATCTTTTTCCTATTTTAATCCAACAATATCATAGATAAAAGATATAAAATAAATATAGGGAGATAAAATATCTCTAACAAATATTTATTTAAGATCTTTATCATAAAACCCTTGATGTTATATAGATCACCTATGAAGTATATAGTAAGTAGGAGATCCAATGTTATTATTTAACCTAGAAATATCTTAGTAGAAGATATGGAATAAATCTAAATAACCATAAAGATATAAAATATCTTTAATAATAATCTTATTTAGATTTACCCTAATATTTACTTGCACAATGAGTATCACACGAGTAGGAGACGGCCCATAAGCCTACTACATCCAACGTTAAACCCTTGTAAGATATTAGGTTAAATAAATTAGGATTTAGATATGAATAAGTAGAAAACCCTAGTTAGCCACCAAGCAACAACCCATAAGTTGTCACATAAGTCGAACAAACTAAAAGGTAACTATCTATTCATAACCCAATTTAAGTACAAACTTCAATGTACTATAAAATAGGTTTTTCATTTAAAGAATATAAAGATAAGATTTGAAAATCTATTCTCAAAACAATTTAAAACTCAAGTCGTGCGTGTTTAATACTACAGCTCAATGTTATAGCTAAATAACCTATAACATTGAGTCTGGTAGGTAATGTTATAACCATAACAGCTACAACTTTACTTACCAAAATCATTTCTTTAAATAACTTTATATGACGATGACCTACGCTATCTAATCTTCCTGGAGATCTTCAATGTAGGGTTCATCTCTTCAATTTGATTAAGAGCTCCTCTTGAGCTTTACTTGATCAATGCTTGAGAACATAATCTTCAACCTTGATCGCTGACTTTGCTACTTGATCATAAAATCTTCTTTAATATGAACTTGATCAAAGAGAAGCTTTACTTGGGAACATGAGCTTGAACACAAGATTCACTTTGATTTACTTGAAACTTGCTCAAATGATCTTGAAATAGTAGCTAGACCATTCATAACTTTACTTCACAAATCTACAAAGTTATAGCTAAACCAATGTTTGGGCTAAAAATAGCACAATAAGAGAAGGTCCACTTGGTGAATAAAAGATCTAGTAAGAAGAAGGGGGTCCACGGTTGGAATAAAGCGCGAGGAAGAAGATGGGCCAGCATGCACGCAGAAAGAAACTGAGGCCCGTTAGAGGAGACGTCCGAATTAAGGAAAGAAGAGCCATGGAGAATTCAGGGAGAAGTTAGGGAGAAGTCAGGGAGATAAGGAAAAATTGAGGAAGACGGCCAAACATGGAAAGAGTTTTTATGGAAGTTATATTCCCTTTCCATAATCAAGGTAGGACATATCTAGGGTTCTTACCCTATAAATAGCCAAGGAAGCAATCAAGGAAGGACATTCAACAACACATCCACATACACACGCATTGACATCAAGACATTAGCACATTCTCGTACTCACATATACATCCGTCCAAGATCCTGCAGGCCCGATACCTCGTGCCAGCAAGATTAGCATTACGTCTCAATTGTAATCATCCTCTTATTCAAGTATAGTGCAATATTTGGCAGGGTACCGTCCCTCCCGCGGTTGTTCCCACATTGGGTTTTCCGCGTCACCAAATCTCACATGTCAATTTATATTTCGTACTTTATTTCCTTATTTACGCATCAACAACCAAACAATTAATCGAATATCCAACGAGTAAGACCACATTGACCCGAATCATCCAATTCGGTAAAAAATACCTAAACAGTTTGGCGCCCACCGTGGGGCATTGTGGTCGTCAATCGTTGATACTCTAAATACACAATGGATAAGCAAGCATTGGACGCCATGTCAGGGAGCAGACAACCATCGCCACCACCGCCCTCTACTCAAAATCCAACATCAACAGTGGCAACACAGGCTCCTGGACATACTCCGAGAACAATACCAACAGCAAAAACCTCTTTACCTCCTAGGACTCCTGCTATCGCAACCCAGGCCAGATCAGATAAAGGAACGTCAAGCACAGGCGTCACCCCACCGCCTAGTCCCACACAAATCTTGCTCACTGGCGTAGAGAATCTCCAGAAAGCTATGGAAAACATGAGAGAAGACTAGAAGAAAGCTGAAGCTGAAGCAAGAAAGAGGGACAGAGACCTCTAGGCGCAGATAGACATCCTGAAATAACAGTCTGCCACCCCAGCGAGCAGGGCAGACGAAGGAAGGTCTCCAGTAGTAGATCTAACACAAGGGGCATCGGGTAGCAGGAATCCACTTCGACAGATACCGGCTGAACTGATAACAAGATTGGATCTGTCTACAATACCATCAGATGGAAGGATAACCCCACAAGGGCTGGGATACCTCACGCCGGATAACTGGCCTGTAGCCAGCTGTGTGGAAGTACGGGCAGGGGGCATCCCTGTCAGAAGCCCCGCAACGATCGATCAGACACCTGGAGTAGGATCCGAGCCGAACCAACAAGTGACCTGGCAGCATGGGACAATCATTACATCAACTCCTCTAGCTGCTGGAACACGTCAGAACCTTCAAGAGCTCGGATCAGGAGGCAGTATATTGAATCAGCAGGCGGCTGACAGACGGACCCCAGATTCAGGCAGCATAACAAATCAGCAGTACTTGGAGCAAAATGAGATACTGAGCAGGGTCCCAGGGCTGTCACCCACACTCGAGAAAGCAGCACTAGACAGGTATGCCGATTCGCCATTCGTAGACACCATATCCATCACAGCCATGCCAAAGGGATTCACAAATCCAAATATGCCTCTCTTCGACGGCACAGCAGATCCCTTTGATCATATAAGCCAATATAAGCAGAAGATGATGACGGTACCAACCATAGGGCAAGTTAAGGAGGCTTGCTTGTGCAAAGGATTTGGATCCACCTTAACAGGACCGGCACTTCGATAGTTTGTGAGCCTGCCCAACAGGTCGATATCCACATTTGCTGAATTAGTAAACGCATTCACTCAGCAATTTGCAAGCAGTAGGAAGCCACAGAAGTATGCGGGAGATCTATACAGAATCGTCCAGGGGGCAGGAGAGACCATTGGAGAATACAATACTAGGTTCAACAATGAGAAGGTAGCAGTACGAGAGTGCGACATTTCGACAGCAGTAGAAGCCTTCAGAAGAGGCCTCCACCATGACTCCGACCTATACAAGCAGCTAACTATGCATCCCTGCCATTGTTTTGAGGCCGTACAGGAAAATGCAGCTGCCGCAATCAAACTGGAAGAAGACATACTAGCCAGAGCCAGCCTACCTAATGCATTATGTGTTTTTAGTCTGGCAGAATATGGACCACCAGCAAGAAAGACGAGAGGTACATACCATATGGAAGGGGAGTCAACAGAATCGAGGAAAATCAGCAACTCCCTACTCTGGCAGAATATGGATTCACTACAGGTATCGGACGAATCCTGAAGGCACTCAGGGAGATGGGAGATGGAGTCAGGTGGCCCAATCCACCAGTAGGGGAGCAAGCATGGAGAAAGGATAGCAAAAAGAACTGTGAGTTCCACCGTGAAATTGGGCATAACACTGAGGATTGCTACACATTACAGAGAGAGATCAAGCGCCTGTATGAACAAGGAAAGCTAAGCCACCTATTACCACGGGGGGCAAGCAACAGGATAAGGTAGGCTCCACCAAGCCTGCAACCCCACCCACATGCACCAAAATCATAAACGTGATAACAGGCGGCTCAGACCTAAGCGGGCTGACATACTCAGCAGCTAAGAGACGTGCTACCGAGACCAAAGGAGATAGGCCTGCAAATTCTTGCAGAATTTCTCAAAGCGACTTACCAGCTGTCAGCTTTGATGAAGGAGATACGTACGACGAACGAGAACATCATGACGCACTTATTATCACCTCATCAATGGCCAATTGCACGGTTAGAAAGGTCCTGGTAGATACAGGCAGCTCGGTCAACCTGATCATGTTGAAGACCATAGAGAACATGGGATTCAGCGAGAAGGATCTACAGAAGAAGACTATTCTGCTAGTAGGCTTCAGTGGGGAAACAGATAACTCACTGGGAGAAATAGTCATCCCAACCTATGTGGGAGGAGTCAACAAGCAAGTCAGGTATCTGGTTATAGACGGCCCCTCCACCTACAATGTCATCCTGGGAAGGTCGTGGCTACACCAGATGAAAGCAGTCCCCTCAACATATCACCAGTGCATAAAGTTCCCCACACCATGGGGAGTAGAGACAATAAGAGGAGATCAGGAGGAAGCTAGAGGCTGCTATAAGAAGGCACTTAAGTGTACTGCCAGCCCTCCCGCATAACAATTACAGAAGCAGCCTGTCCAAGACGAATACATTGAATCCCCAGCAGAAGAGCTAGATTAAATTAACCTGGACAAGCTGCACCCAGAAAGAATTGTGCTAATTGGAGCTGGATGCACAGGAAGCTTGAGGCAATAGTTAATTAAATTTCTACAGGATAACATGAACTGTTTTGCATGGTCACACGATGACATGATAAGAATAGATTCGTACATCATAACACACAAGCTTAGTGTGGACCCAAAGTGTAAACCCATCCAACAGAGAAGAAGAAAGTTTGCAGCAGAAAGGAACAAGGTGATCAACCAAGAGGTAGATAGTCTACTGGCAGCAAAGAAAATAAGAGAAGTAAAATATCCAGAATGGCTGTCTAATGTGGTGGTGGTACCTAATAAAAATGGAAAGTGGAGAGTATGTGTGGACTTCACCGACCTCAACAAGGCATGCCCAAAAGATCCCTTCCCGCTGCCTCATACCGATGCAATGGTATACGCGACATCTAGACATGAGATGCTGACATTCCTGGACGCATGGAGTGGATACAATCAGATTAAGATGGATCCTGCAGATCAAGAGAAGACGGTATTCATGTCTGAGAGATGAATATATTGCTACAACGTTATGCCATTCGGCCTGAAGAACGCTGGCTCCACGTACCAAAGGCTAGTTAACCGTATGTTCAAAGAGCAGATAGGAAGAACTATGGAGGTATATATTGATGACATGGTGGTGAAATCAGAAAAAGCCAAAGATCACATGCGGCATCTGGCAGAAACATTCAGCACCCTGAGGGAATACAAAATGAAGCTAAATCCATCTAAATGCACTTTCGGAGTATCTTCTGGCAAATTCTTTGGCTATATTGTAACTCAAAGAGGGATAGAGGCCAGTATCGAGCAGATCAAAGCCGTATTACAACTAGAGTCACCTGAGAAGCCTAAAGATGTTCAAAGACTAGCTGGAAAGGTAGCAGCCTTAAGCAGGTTCATCTCAAGATCTTCATATAAGTGCCGGCTGTTTTACAACATACTAAGAAAAAGTCAGAAGTTTGAATGGACTGCGGATCACGAGCAAGCCTTCAGAGAGCTGAAACACTACCTCAGTAGGCCACCACTGTTGTCGAAGCCAGAACAAGGAGAACCACTATTCCTATACGTGGCTGTCATAGAGGTGGCAGTGAGCGCTGTTCTGGTCAGAGAGCAGGAAAAGGAGCAGAAGTCAGTGTACTACGTAAGCAAGTCTCTGCTGCCGGCAGAGACCAGGTACACATCTCTTAAAAAGTTAGTATTAGCACTGGTAGTAGCATCTCGCAAACTGCGCCCCTATTTCGAGTCTCACACTATACATGTCGTGGCCAACTACCCGCTGAAATCTATCATGAGGAAGCCTGAACTGTCAGGAAGAATGTCAAAATGGTCTGTACAGCTCAGTGGGTATGATATCTAGTATGACCCAAGAACAGCAATAAAATCGCAAGCACTGGCCGACTTTGTGTCAGACTTCACCCCAGCCATCCAAAATCTGGGAGATGAGGAAATCCTCACCCTAGGGGGAAGCAAGGAGGCAGAGGTCTGGCAGATGCATATTGATGAAGCATCCAATCAAAGGGGGGCAGGTGTAGGGTTAATCCTGCGGTCACCACAAGGAGACCTAATAGCACAAGCGGTAAGATGTGAATTCAAAGCAACCAACAATGAAACGGAGTACGAGGCCTTGATATTAGGAATGAAGCTAGCTATGGAGTTAGGAGTCAGGCACCTGCGCATATCCAGCGACTCTCTGCTGATAGTCAATCACGTGAATGATGAGTTTATAGCCAGAGATTCGAAGATGATTGCATGCTTAAAAATAGCGAAGGAGTTAAAATAGAAATTCGGGACTTACAAGCTTAAGCAGATCCCCAAAGATCAGAATGTGGAAGCAGATGCCTTAGCAACTCTGGGGGCAACATTTAAACCGACAGAACTTTCCAGCATTCCAATAGCACACATGCTAGAACCTTCTATCCAGAAAGCAGATGAAATAGATAAAGGTGAACTGGAGGATCCGCAGAATGGAGAAGGAGTCCAGGCAGTTACAGAGGCAGGTGAGGGCTCTAAGCCAACCGGTCAGCCGCCCGACCAAGCTGGCGAACAGGTAGATGATTGGGATTGGCGCACGCCCTACCTAGACTGGTTGCGTCATAGCAAGCTACCAGATGACAAGAAGGAAGTAAGGGCTTTCAGAGTGAAGGCCTCCTGATTCATACATATTGACAATACATTATTCAGGAAATCACTGGTAGGCCCCTACCTACAGTGCTTGGACAAGGAAGAAGCACAAACTATGTTACATGATCTTCACAGTGGCGAATGTGGAAACCATGTAGGGGGCAGGAGTCTTGCAAATAAAGCCCTCAGGCAGAGATACAACTGGCCTACAATGAAGGCAGATGCAGCAGAGTACGCACGCAAATGTGACGCCTGCCAGCGCTCAACACCAATGATCCATTAGCCAGCAGAACCCTTGCACCCTATCAATTCGCCCTGGCTATTCATGGCATGGGGCATGAACATAGTAGGACCTCTGCCAAGAGCCACAGGAAACAGAACATGGATGCTTGCAATGACAGATTACTTCTCCAAGTGGATAGAGGCAGAAGCGTTCACAGAAGTAAAAGACAAACAAGTCATTTCGTTTATAAAACGAAACATCATTTGCAGGTTTGGTATCCCATAAGAAATCATATGTGACAATGGCTCACAATTCATCTCCAACGATACCGAGGGATACTGTGCTAGATGGAACATCACCCTAAAAAAGTCAGCACCCAGGACTCCAAAGTCCAACGGGCAAGCTGAATCCAGCAACAAAATCATCATGGACAATCTGAGAAGGAGGTTACAGGAGTTAGAAGGAAAGTGGGCAGATGAATTGCCACTAGTATTATGGTTTGACAGAACGACGCCAAAGGTAGCAACAGGTCAAACACCCTTCAGCCTGGTGTTTGGCGCAGAAGCAGTCATCCCATAAGAAGTTCTAGTTCCCACCCACAGGTATGGAAGTATGACAGGGGAACTGAACAATGCAGAGATGGTCGAAGCCGGACACGATGAGACGAGCCTGCGAGCAAGCGCAAAAATACGTCTGGCTGCCTACAAGCAGTCAGTGGCCCGGAGTTACAACAAAAATGTGAAAGTCAGGCTCCTGGAGGTAGGAGACCTGGTCCTCCGAGAGGTGTTTCAAAACACCAAGAATCATAAAGCAGGAAAATTCGCCTACAAATAGGAAGGACCATACCAGGTAGAAGGAGTTGTTGGCCATGGTGCATACAGACTAATGACTATGGTCGGTCAAATCATACAACGCCCATGGAACATACTTCACCTGAAGAGATATTACTTTTAATAATAAGTAGATTTTAGCCTTCAGGATGATGTACTATGAAAAGCCAAATCGTTTTCAAAATTAAAATAAAAATTCTGTAGTAGGCATACTGCCAATTTCATTCTTATTTCTAGTGTCTCTAGCTATTTTAAGATTTTAAACTACTATTAGATGGTGTGGTCTGGCAGCGTCCTGGGACCAAAACTGCTCTGGTACCCCATGAGATGGCGACAGGTACTTCACATCATTTTAATAGATTTTCCTATTTTCAGGCTTCTCTATGTACATCACTCTGAATCCTAGTGTCTATGGTACGTTGAAAGGATATCTAGCAGGACTGTCAACTGCCAACGTGGGGTGACAAGGCACATGGCACTCCAACATGTCTAACCTATTTTCTCTACAAGGAGCACCCTCACCAGGCGGACTGTGGAACATACGAAAGGGAGCCTGGCTGACAGCTAAACACGCTTACCCAGCTACCCCTAATACCACCCCCTGGACGTAGCTCGCACTAATCGCAATTAATCAGGGCCCCAGCATGCATGCACGAACATGAAACGTAGGGATATCTGCGCTACCAGAATCCTGCAGCGTCCCATTGGTCCTAGAATGATGATAAACTTGCCTAAATTACGCCCTTGTTGGCTTTAAACGTGATGAACACACCTTGCTTCATGAACAAGGTTAAGTAATCCAAAACTACGGCATACGCCTAAATCAGCCATCAGGCTGACACGGCAGCTAGCTTAGTCTGGATCAGCCTCTTCAGGCTGACAAGACTAGTCTAAATCAGGCTGAAACGGCAGCTAGTTGAGTCAGAACGTCAGCCTTTTCAAGATGGCAAGACTCGCCTAAATCAGCCAGCGGGCTGACACGGCAACTTCCTAAACTAAGGAAATCTAAGAAACAAGCACAAGATATAAATCAAACCTTACCAAAACTGCGGCAAGGATATTCCAAAATATGGCCAAAATACGGCGCCTGAGTTTAAACCGCCACCTTGGCGAAACAGCCAGAAAAAAGTTTAAAACTTACAAGTCTGCCACCTCTGGGCCAGACTGCCAAAACGTTCATTGATAAATAAATAAAAAAAACTTAATTATCGGTCACATTGATGACCTCCACTTCTGGCACCTCCTCTGCCTGCTGACCCTCTGTTTCAGGTACCGCACCAGCTTGCACACCCTTAGCTGCCATAGCTTCCTGAGCTCCGTCAGCAGCTTTCTGGGGCATTCCAGCGTCTCCACCAGCAGCCTGCTCAGCCAGTGCAGGAGAATTCACCTCCCCAACTTCAGGCATCAGCGCACTCAGGTTAGGTTGGGTAGGGTAGAGCATCTCCAGCTAACAACCCTTTTGTGTATAAGATGTTAGTGGGATGACCGGAAAACCTATCTTATGATCAAGAAGAAGCTTACCTCCATAGCCCTTCCAAATGCCAACCTTGTCGCTCTTTGTGGACCAAGCCACCCTTGCCATGCATCATCCTGCACGTTGGTTTCGAGGCGGCGACACTTCTCCCACGGAACCCTGGCGATTAGGCCAAAGCACGTCATGCGCCATTACCAATTTGTGAGTCATTAAAACCGGTGAAAGGTTTGACAAGCCTGCATTTGTGGAGTCACCACCAATATTTATGAAAAATTGGAACCGTTCGAATACTTCATGTCATGTCAAGACACAAAGTAGTGACATGAACACTAAGAAATTCGTTACCCTTAGCATTATATGTCTAGAATGACTCTCGCGATGCCAATGAACACGAATGCTCACAAAGATCTTAACTAAGGGGTAATGATACGTATTAGGAAGCTCTTTATTTGAACACCAAATCCCACACACCTCGATAGCGGCCTCTACTAATGATCAGGGAAGTTGTTTATATTTTATATGTCGTCAGTTGTATGCATGCAATGCAACATCCATGGATTAATCCTAGCATGTGATATAAGACTGTCGGTGAACAAGCAGTTTAGCAATTTATGTGGTCGAAGTAGGAATTTAGATTGATTACATGTGAATATGCCAAGCAAATAAATCATAAAAAGCAATATAAAATAAATAAATTACAATAAATAAATTACAAATGGATTAACTTGAATTTACATCATAAATACGCTCAAAGTGATTTGAAAAAAAAAAGAAAAGAAAAAAATATGGAAAAATAAGAAAAAGAAATAAGAAAATATGTCGAATTATAAGCGATAATATGAATAATAGTCGATGAGAAACCTAATTAGAAGCCTACGTCGGAACGAGAAAGAGATCAGAGGCATAAACGAACCCAGAACAAACGCAGCATCTGGTGCGTCCTCTGGAAGTGGTGCATCAGTTCATACGGCTGTTCGCGTGATTAAACATGCGGCCGAATCACTGGGTGATTGGAGAAAGGTGTAGAAACGAGGTATCTACATAGCCCCCACTTTGACTGAAGCTTGGACAAGGCAAAATTCAAAGTATAGCCTCCAGGTTAATCAAAGATTACAACTTGAAGACTATGGCGACGCGAGGCGGCTCAAGGGGTCTGAGCCAAGGACCTGTCGTCGGGAATATTTTAGAGTTTGCCGACTATCTGGGAGGGTCGTTTAAAGTCCATTAGACTATGTAAGGAAGCTTGCCAACCATAAGAAGAAACCATACCTGAGGTGTAGGCCAATTGGAAATCCATAGGGATGAAACATCTGATGTCGATAGCAGAACATTAGAAGAAACCGCTGGTGTAACACCCCACATTAATTGAAGAGGTCCAGTGATAAGCTTAAAGGAATAGTGCTTAAAGGGATTGAATGTACTACTCATATAAACAAAGTGGACTTTCTTTTATGGTCATCCATGCGAAATAACTCCAAAGTTAAGTGTGTTTGGCTGGGAGTAGTCTTAGGATGGGTGACCTCCTGGGAAGGTTCCCGGGATGCGCATGAGTGAGGACAAAATGCGCTATAAAGGACCTGTGTTGATCTGTGGGCCATGTACACAGTCTGATGAGCCATCATAAGTAACCGCTCCCGACCCGGTTTGGGCAGGGATGTTACAGTTGGTATCAGAGTCTTCTCGCTCCCGATGCCTCCTCGATAACCCAAATAAAAGAATTAGTAGATCACCTTAATACGATGCTTAAATGAGAGTTAGGTAGAACACTTTAAGGACTTACATGGCGTCTTACTTGACTTTAATTACGGGTATGTCTTACTTAAATTGAGCCATCGTATGATTGTATTAGATCTTTCGGTCATATTCCTTTCATTTGGGCATGTATCAAGTGACATGAGATTTTGTACCTTTGATTCAATTTGTCGATTCTATAATTTGACTTGTTTTCGTCTAATTATTACTTGTGAAGCTATGTGCTTATGACTGCATTGTTTTATTTCGTATTCATATCCTAGTTTCTTTAATAGACCTCGGATTGCATGCATTTTCATTTTTCTAAGAGAGTTGGTCCTTGGTGAGTTAAGTTGGACATGAATATGGGTTATATAGAGTGGCGAAGTGGTTTGTGGAGAGATTTTGACTTCTTTGAATGATTTTGAGAAGAGATTATAGAGGGATATATCATGCAATGTTTGGAGTGGAACTCGTGCGTAACTCTTAATTAATGATAATGTTTATAATGGAAATGTTTAGAAGCAATAACTCTTTAATAATTTGGAGTAAGGATGGAAGCCATATTTACTTGAATAGGATCTTAAGTTGCATCTAGTTTTGAGATATACAATTTACAACTTGTGATATTTTGTTAGAATGAGAGTTTATTTTACTTTTGATTTGGATTTGAGGATTTATTGAGAAGATAAGAGGAACTTTTGAGGATCAAGAATGATGTTGTGTCTCGGGTAGTTGATTCCACGTTTAAGGATCAAAGCGCGCGTAAAGACGATCATAACTTGAGTTTTTATCCAATTATGTGCTTGAATAGAAAGGGTATACATGTTAAGCACAAAGGTCTTATGGTAAAACGGTGTATTAAGGGTTACTTTTAAGAGTGGCTGATCAGAATGTTTGGTTCTGGTATTTGTCTTAATAGCTTGTGAGACTTGTGAAAAACATGCTTTTATTTGGGAATTTAGAGCTGAATTTTTAAAAAAAAAGGTATCCCTAATTCTGAAGAAGAGTTATTATCATGTTAGAGATAACTTTTCCATAAATCGTGGTTCGTAAGTTATAAGCTTCCAATGTTTTCTATTGTGACTATTAATAGATTAGTTTTCTTTCAACATTGTTGTTACCCGGTTTAAAATGTTGAACATTGATTTGTTTTCTCTTGTCCTTGATTTATGGTCATCTACAATATTTTGGCTAGTTCCTATCTTACATCCGGGACTTTTTTTCAGGGATTTATTAAATTTTTGAACATTCTGTGTTGTTTGTAAATTTTCCTCATGTCCTAGCTTATCTAAGTTGGTCATATTTTTCTTCATATCCTACCTACTTGGTATCATTCAATTTTTTTTTCTGCGTCAAGTGACACATTTATAGTGAATATATTTTGTATAGTGGTGAGATGTTATAGAAATGTTTTTTGGGGATTTTCATATTGGTTGAGGATAATTAAGGTCATATGAAACAATTTGAGAAACTCTGAATTCCCTTGGCGTGCTAGTTTTGATATTATAAAGATTGGTGGAGTGTAAGGTTGGCGTATAGGTCTATATTATGACAATTTCTAGGGAAGTAGTACACTGATTTTTAAAGTGCGAGTATGGATATATGAATATATATAATTAAGGTGGAACTTCATTTGGTTATTGTTACATTATGTGAGGTTGGATTTATAACTGAATGAAGATAATTGTTAGTGGTTTGGAAATGATGCCTTATTAGTGAGATTATGTAATGTATAAACACATTGTGGTGACTAGTGAATCTTTGATAGAGGTCTGTATTGGTTAAGTCTGAAAGGTAATTTTGTTAATATAATGTTGTGATATTTGAGGTGGCAAGCTCGAGAATAGTAGTTAATAGTGGAACTTGATGAATATTGATCTTGAAGCGTGTTGATAATAATAATGTCGTCGACCGGGTAGAAATAATTGTCTTATAAGGTTTGGTAATTGAGGTGCTTATAGCTTTAACATTGTTATGCTGCCTTGAGGATAATGAAATTTGAAATGGAATAACATGGTATGCTATTTCTGGTTATGAGAATCGAACATTTGATTTAAAAATGGGTTAATGTGATTCTTTATTTAAGGAATTTGACGAAGTTTTAACTATGCTTGAAAGGATTAAGTCTTTGGTATTGATGCGTGCCTATTTCATACATTTACTTTACTCATTTGGATGCATTTCTATGTTTATTTAGTAGCGACTAGCTACTATTTTCCCATGAATCGGCTACTTTGGGTTATTTTGTATTTTATGCAGATTTGGACCCGAAGGAGTGTTAAACAAGCCAAAACCCATCCCCGGAGTTGCATTCGGGATACTAGTGAAGTTAAGCTCGAGAATGATCATCTTGGAATGCGGGAAGATGTAAGGAAGCACGTTAGAAGTAAATTGGACGTTGCTGCTCCCCCAAAAAAGTCGATCGACTGGTTTTGTTCAGAGAATTAGTCGATCGACTGGAATTTTTGTTGATCGACTATTTCCATACCAGGCCGTGTTTGCTTAACTTATTATTTCGGCCTATTAGTCGTTTAATTAATAATTGTAAGCTAATTCTATATAAACACATACTGAGAACTCTATTAGGACACTTTTACTTCGGCTAAAACCAGTTTTACGTTACTTTGCTCCTTGAATTTCGGGATCTAAACTTGTAGTTCTTCCTTTCCAACTTCAGTAATTTAATTAATTTCTGTTCTTCAGTTATTCCTTTCTCCTGTTTCTCTTGTTTTTCCTTGTCTTGCTTTCATTGTATGTTTAATGATTATTCAAATACTTCCTTTATGTTGTGAAATAAAGACAAGAGAAAGTTAGAGAGAATATAGAGAGAGACAGAACTGTCTCTTTATTCCATTATGAAGGGTATATATATACAATACAATGGGAGAAAGTTTCTATAAGACAATATATTCTAGAGTATTCTAAGATATGGACATCCATATAATATTTACATTAATAATATTTCATAACACTCCCCCTTGGATGTCCATTATTGAAGAAGATGCCTCGTTAAAAACCTTACTAGAAAAACCCTGTGGGAAAAAATACTAGAAAGGAAAAGAGTAAAATAATCTTCAAACACGCATAATAATAGCTGGCTCGTTAAAACCTTTCCATGGAAAATTCGGTGGGACAAAACCATGGATAAGGAAAAAGAGTACAGCGCGTGTCAACTCCCCCTGATGATTACATAACTTGATAAATCTTGAAATGAACCATGCTTTGACGTAACTTCTCGAACGTTGAATAAAATCCATTGTAGTTGATAAACTTGATATCTCCAAATCCTTGATAATTTCAATCTTCATATTTCTTTAATTCTCACAATTTGGGTGTAGTCATTTGTGATGACTCTTGGATCTTATTTCAAATAATATTTCCACAATAGTGATATAGTTGCTCCTCAACAAACGACATAACATTATATGTCTAAAACAATTTGTCATCTCAATCAATAATGATGATTATGACTATAGCGTAATAATGCGCTTACAATGCTACCTCGTTAAAAACCTTGCTAGGAAAAACCCATTGGGACAAAAAAAACTTAGTCGAAGGGAAAAAGAGTGTAGCCATCGTTCCTTAATTCCTTGTATTAAGGAGAATCAATCCGATAATTATTGAATACATCATCCAATTTCTTTGAGCTATTTTCTTTGCTAAACCACATACGTATAGATTGACATTCTCATTGTAGATTTTGACTATATTATTTTCCAATCGTTATGGTACTTCTGGACCACAAACTAATTTCACATGTTTAGCATGAAGCTCATTTACATCATTATTTTCATATGCTCAAACTTCAGATTGAGATAATAACAATTTCAAATAAACTTTATAGGAGTTTTGATGTTCCATTTTAGAACTAATCACGATATCTTTCAATCGTATTGTAGAGGTTTATATATTTCATCAAGAGTTTTCAATAACTCAATTGATCAACCATTAACAATTGATGATCATTTATAAGAGGCTCCTAAAGGGAGTTTTCCTCAAAGGAGTAGATCATGATATATTTCTCCTTTCTAACATTATCCATTCAAAATTATATTATGAAACATGTGCATGCATATGATATGAAACTAAGTTCTAAATGACATATGCTAACAAAGATGCAATAATAATAAATTAAACATTAAAACTAATATGCAGTGATAAACTTACTCTCTATATGCACATGATGATGACTCAAAATGCAAACTGTACAGTTTTCTTTCCAATATTCAGAATTTGGATTGACTTCAGGTCAATAAGTGGACTTTTAGTCCATGAGCTCATTTATAATCATTGATTATATGTCGACAATTAAAATGGACGTAAATTTATGATCCCTATTTATAAAGTCCATAAAATATCGCGCGCAAATATATGTAGGTTCCATAAATATATCGATATAATTTCATCATCTCTTGACGATATCAATACTGTTTAATGATATCTGAATTTGAATATGTATGTGGTACCATTATATTCATTTAAGCCATCTATTATCCTTCAGATATCATGTCACTTCAGGGACACTTCAAATATAGCAATTATATGTCATACCAACTGCTTGAACTTGCTATTTCACATTCATCGGAACCGTCAATTCATCTTGACTTTTATTATAATACACTTCAAGTGTATATACTTGTGTTAATCTGGTAAAACATATGATTATATCAAATTCAAAAACCTCTACTCAATGAATTTAACGTATAACCTTCTGAACTTTTGGTTCAGTATGGGATCAAATTTATTTTTACCAGCTTTAACTCACTTTTCTCCCCCCTAAAGTGGTAAAAACTATAACCAATGTATAGTCTAAATATTTATCATAACCACCTTAGATCTCAATTTCTCATATCATCGACGAGAATTTATATGGGCATCTTTGTACAATAATAGATATTTCTGGAAGAAATGTGTAATGCAGTTGGATTTTTAATGTGCTGATTTATAATGCCCAATTTAAGAGATCAACGATTTTATATAAAAATCTGAATGTGATTTTTAATCACGGGAACTACTCATAAAAATCATTATGTGATTAGTCTCAATATAATGTCAATCCATACACGAACATTTAAGTTCTTTATTCAATATCGAGTAGTGTTTAGATCTCCAACATCACACATACTCAGTCTCAGTGTAGTGTCTTGCCTTTAATAAAATTTCTACACGAGATAATTTCAGCACTTATCTTTTCTTGAAGATAAACTCAAGCTTTATCAAAACGGGTATAGTAAGAACCCGGATGGCTTTAATTTGTCACATCTGAATCATTTCATGTCAACTTCCTTAGTTTGCCAAAAATACACGGCAAACTTTAATCAAAATTGGATGTATCTCAATAATTTCACTTATCGCATGCCATATTTTTGTTGACTATATTCATCACGCTAATCTTATAGTTAGTAATATTTATCCAACCGGATAAATGATGTGACATATGACACAATATGTGTCTCATATATGTAGGCAAGACTCGTCAATATTCCAATAAGGAATATATTACTCTTTGAGTATTTTCATATGACCTTTCATGAAATATTCACTTTCATGAGATATTTTCATTTCTTTCAATGAACAAATTTGGCTCAATAAGGCCACATTATTAAGCTCAATTAAGGCTTCTTTACTTGGCTCATCAAATGCCATATTATTAGGCTCAATTAAGGCCGCAATGTTAGGCTTATCATAACGCCATATTTTCGATCTCTGCTACAGACAGAGTCTTTATGAGATGTCACATTCACTTTCAGGAATGGATCAAATTTTATATCTTATTATACTGTTCAACTTCAGGTGAACAAGAATCAATTCGCAAATAAATTTACCTTTCAAATTAAAAAGATCGCTTTAAATTGAACAACGGTTCATATACTCATAGACGTGAACTTCTGGCCACTTACACTTATACAATATGAATAGATTGTACTGATGAGACGGTGTTAAATTATACACACCTTTAAAACTTTGAAATTTAGGTCAAAGTCATATGGACATATCTGCTCATCATTATCAAATAGATATCTTCGAACTTCAGATCCAATAAAATTGTACGATATGTCCTTTCTCAAAACTTAAAACTTATTTACCAAAGTATGAGGGATTTTCTCATAGCATATAATTTTCTCATAGCATATATATTGAATATTACATATTCACATATTTGCTCGTAAATATAACTAACAAAATCATACAAATTGTCACATGCGAATTTTAACAATTAACTTAATCATGCTCAAAAGCTCAAAACAATTATGAATTAAATCACAAATCTCACTATGTCAAATATTGTTCCTTAATCACGTTGATTAACCATATTAGAAGTAAATTCATTAACAATATGAAATCGTGTGCATATACTATCGAAAGAACGGTAGTTATAATTGATTGCATCACTACCACAAACATCTATAAAACTATATTAAAAGGGTAACCTTAAAAGGCCACGTAGACAAAGCCACATAGGCCAAAAAAAAGCCACGCGTGCATTACGAATGCCACATCTATAAAATCTATATAATCTATACTATATAGTTAAAAGACAACTTAATACATTTAATTTTTTGCCATTTAATATTATCATAATTAAATTCTATTAATTTATATTGTTAATATTAAGGCTACTTTAATAAATTTATTAAAATTCATTATAAAGTTTAGTAATATTTTTTTTTTATGTGGAAACCATAAGATCATGATTTAAATTATAAAAATAAATTAAGAATTTAGTCTCATCATTTAAATCATTTAATTTGTTCATCTAACTCCTCCTTAACCATAAATATAGTAGCTAAAGGTCTTATATAGTAAATAAAAAATATAATAATTTGGATTATAAATCTACTAATATCTACAAATTTATAAATATAATTAAAAAGAAAACCAAAATATCTATCATCATCAATATGTCATATTTTAACTATATAGTTAAAAGGCAATTTAATACATTTAATTTTTTGCCATGTAGAATTATCATAATTAAATTCTATTAATTTATATTGTTAATATTAAGGCTACTTTAATAAATTTATTAAAATTCATTTTAAGGTTTAGTAATATTTTGTTTATGTGGAAACCATAATATCGTGATTTAAATTATAAAAATAAATTAAGAATTTAGTCTCATCATTTAAATCATTCAATTTGTTCATCTAACTCCTCCTGAACCATAAACATAGTAGCTAAAAGGTCTTATATAGTACATAAAAAATCTAATAATTTGGATTATTAAGCTACTAATATTTAAAAATTTATAAATATAATTAAAAGGAAAACAAAAATATCTATCATCCTCAATATGTCATATTTTAACTATATAGTTAAAAGGTAACTTAATACATATAACTTAATATATTTAATTTTTTGCCATGTAGGATTATCATAATTAAATTTTATTAATTTATATTGTTAATATTATGGCTACTTTAATAAATTTATTAAAACTCATTATAAGGTTTAGTAATATTTATTTTTGTGTGGAAACCATAAGATCATTATTTAAATTATAAAAATAAATTAAGAATTTACTATCTTCATTTAAATCATTCAATTTGTTTAACTCCTCCTTAACCATAAAGATAGTAGCTAAAAGGTCTGATATTTAGTAAATAAAAAATCTAATAATTTGGATTATAAAGCTACTAATATCTACAAATTTATAAATATAATTAAAAGGAAAACCAAAATATCTATCATCATCAATATGTCATATTTTAACTATATAGTTAAAAGGTAACTTAATCCATTTAATTTTTGCCATGTAGGATTATCATAATTAAATTCTATTAATTTATATTGTTAATATTAAGGCTACTTTAACAAATTTATTAAAACTCATTATAAGGTTTAGTAATATTTATTTTTGTGTGGAAACCATAAGATCATGATTTAAATTATAAAAATAAATTAATAATTTACTCTCTTCATTTAAATCATTCAATTTGTTCATCTAACCCTCCTTAACCATAAAGATAGTAGCTAAAAGGTCTGATATGTAGTAAATAAAAAATCTAATAATTTGGATTATAAAGCTACTAATATCTATAAATTTATAAATATAATTAAAAGGAAAACCAAAATATCTATCATCATCAATATGTCATATTTTAATTACATATACAAGATAACTTTTTAAACGACTTTCATGCAAAGTGGAGTTTGTAAGAAAAAAAATTATTAATAATAATAATAATAATAATAATAATAATAATAATAATAATAATAATAATAATAATAATAATAATAATAATAATAATAATAATAATAATAATAATAATAATAATAATAATAATAATAATAATAATAAGATTAAATCATAATTTCCAACCTTGGCTAGGATTTCCAAGAGAATTTTTATCCAATGGTTAAAAGTCAAATATTATAATTACTTATCCCTCAAAAAAAAATTATAATCCTTCCATCGAAAGAATTTTTTTCTAATAATTAAAAGTCAAATATATTAAATCACTGTATAAAAATATCCAAAGTTGTAAATCCCTATTTAAAATTGTATTCGCCACAATAGTAATACAATAATAATAATAATAATAATAATAATAATAATAATAATAATAATAATAATAATAATAATAATAATAATAATAATAATAATAATAATAATAATAATAATAATAATAATAATAATAATAATAATAATAATAATAATAATAATAATAATAATAATAATAATAATGCAAAACTTTTACATACCATTTCTCATTTTCCCATATTTATGTTTATATTAAACTTCATAATAATGAAAAATGGATGCTCAAAAGTCATGAACTTGATCTTTATTTATACCTATATTAAATTTAATAATAATGAAAAAACAATATTTAATAGCCATAAAACGCATCCTCAATTATTTATATATTTTTTATGGAAGGCAAATTTGTAAGCAAAAAATTTCTTATCTCTATTGTTAGTAGAATGGTATGTGTCACCGATATTATTAACTAATTTTTTTTATTTTTTTTTATTGGAAGTTTCATTGGGTTATGAAGTATTCATCACATTTTCAATTTCGCGTATGTGTTTGTTTTGTTCTCATTTAGGTGCTATCAAGATTATTTATTGTGTTAAGCTCTTCCAAGGTAAATATACTTACATCTCTACGATTTGATTATCATTCCCTCTTTTTTTTCATTACTTAAGGTAAAACTAAGTTAATAACGATAATATTGCATAAAAAAAATTCCACTATTATTGTGTTACTTTTTTTTAATAGGTATGATTTATTGAAGAAAGAAGATTATATGGAGAAGTGAAATACTAAGATTGCTTAAACAACTATATTTTACATAGTAACTAAAGATTGGTGACATCAACTTGGAATCGTGGATGTTAATAAATTTTAGAGCATTTATTATATATATTTTGAAATATCACAAAAAGGTGGAAAATTTGAGGGGATGACATAGCATTTTTTGTATAATATTGTTTAATAGGTGAAGTATTCGGCAATAATGATCTAATTGTTGTTCAAGTTGTTGTTGTTTTAAAAATTTTAGTTCCGCAATTTATTATTGTATTAGCTTCAATTTTATGGGGGTATGAAATGTTAGTTTTGTCATAACATTTCTAATTGTGTGTTTTATGTGATTTTCAGAATTGTTGATGAAATTTTGATATCTAGTTTGTGAGGGTGCTCTATTTTTGGGGATCTTTGTTTGATAATATAATTTTGTTTAATTTGATTATATGAATATTTATATTATTAATTCATTTTAGCTTGCATTAAGTTACTTTAGTTTTGATAGGGGTATCTTAGTATATCTAATGTATGAAATTTTAATTTCTGATAAACTGTTGTATAAAAGACTAATTGAATTTATACAACCCTTAAAACATGAAAACCGTAAATTTAATTGATCGTAGTATGTTATTGTATTGAATCACTAAAGTATTACACTAGAAACAGAACAACCCGTGAATTTCACGGGTCACAAAACTAGTTATAATACTAATATCATATGGACAATAATTAATCAATAGCAATAATATTGCTAACACATGAGCAATTGTAATCATAGAAAGTATTCCCTTAAAATTCTTATAATTAATATTTAGTACACAAATCAAGTCTCCCGAGATTCGACGTAATAACAAACAAAACAGTTGTTGCAAATTAATTACATAAAATCAGTAAATAAACAGATGTTTTATTTTACAAATAGAATAACACTAATAGACTAATCAAAGCCATTTGACACATTGATCCCAACAATTTAAGAGACTCGCAAAAATTCAGCATTATACAATCATACACAAATTTATACAACGTATTCATACTGAGATTAACATGTTAGAGGAGACAAGAAGATTAAGTTTGGTGTGGATTTGCTTTACAATCATTGAAAAATTACAGCGTATAACAAACCCTTAACATTGTTAGTTACGGAAACATACCTCGTAGATTAATCTTTAGATCTATCGGCTCAATTAATTAGAGTCGTGCTGATAACGTGTTGTGAAATAAAGACAAGAGAAAGTTAGAGAGAATATAGAGAGAGACAGAACTGTCTCTTTATTCCATTATGAAGGGTATATATATACAATACAATGGGAGAAAGTTTCCATAAGACAATATATTCTAGAGTATTCTAAGATATGTACATCCATATAATATTTACATTAATAATATTTCATAACACTTTATGTTTAATACGATTATTATGATTATTATTATTGTTGTTGAATTAGTTAGTTTAATTATGCATAGCTAAACTTCTTATGCTAGGATTTAGGGGATCTGCGGTCCTATGATATAATATGTTAGGGTTTTAGGTGTAGCTGTTTACTCCGTCTAAATTGTTAATCGTAGCATCTGATAGCGGTTTAATTAATTAAGTGCATGTAATTAGTTGACCATCTTGTTAAACCTTGACCTGAATCGAGAGATTGGAAAAGGCGAAGACTTGCTATGAACAATAGAACATTCTAACTAGGGCGAGAGCTACATTAGATTTCTAGGGTGAATAGTGGACCGAGAGGACCTATTAAGTACCCTTCAGATCGTTTACTGCTGACCATTGACCGTACCTCAGATCGTTGTAGACCGCGGTAAACCGACCGTCCTAGCTGTTTCTCTCTTATTTGAAATCGTTTATCAATTTAATTTTTTTTGTTTGCTACCTTAGTTAATAGACAAACCCAATTCGAACCCTCAATATTTTGACTCAGACAGACTTGAATTGACATTTAGATTGCAAATAGCCTACATGTGGATATGATCCCGACTTCCCTAGCTATATTAGTTAGAGACCAGTTGATTATTTTTGATAGGTTGCGACAGCCGTGTCTAATTTTGGCGCTGTTGCCGGGGAGACGACGAATTTTTCTATTTGTTTTATTTTAGTTTGTCTCTTGTCTCAAGGAACTTGTGTTCCTTGAGACTGTTTCTCACCTTTCAGTGCTAGTTATGTTTATGGCCAGGTTTGTCACGTCTGAACTTATACCGTTTGATGCAGAACCAGAAAGGACTCTCCGTGCTAGATGAAACTTTTGGAAGAAGATATATCAAGCAGAAGACTTCAGTACGCTTGATTCAGCTTACGCCGTATTTAGTGCAGAAAATCAGTCTTTAGAGGAAGACACATCTACTTCTGCCCCTACTATAATCATGTCGACTTTCGCAATTTACTCTGAGCCTACCCTTGCCTCTATTCCCAAGGGATTCAAGCTCCCCACTACGGATACGGGTACTTTCGAAATTCGTCCATCTTACATTAATCTGGTGGAGCGAAATTTATTTGGAGGAGGACCTGGTGTGGACCCAGCTAAACATATGGAAAAGTTTGTTAGTTACTGCTGCTTCGTTCCTTTAGCTGCGGGGGTGACTCAGGACCAAGTCAAACATACACTTTTCCTTTTCTCCCTGCGAGATGATGCTGTTGTGTGGCTACGTGATTTAGCCACGGAAGGTCGTAATATTACAGATTGGAACAGCTTAGATCTTGCCTTCTACAAGAGATATTTTCCGCCCTAGAAGACAAATGCCCTGAGAAATCAAATCACGAGCTTCAAATAAGGTCCTAATGAGGACTTAAACGAGTTATAGGTTCGTTTTAAGAGACTGGTTCGTTCAGTCCCTCACCATGGGTTCCAGATCTGGTTCCTCTGCAACCAGTTTTACAACGGGCTATATGACGATCATAGGGCCTTACTTGATTCAGCTAGCAATGGGAGATTCTAGGACAACACTAATGATACCAATGCCTGGAAACTAATTTATCAGATAGCTACTCACACTGCTGAGTATGGTAATCCAAGAGGTAGCAAAAGAGGAGGTGGTTCGGATAATGTGATTGCAGCTCAGTTAGAGGCTCTAACTACCTAGATTGCCGAACTAAAGACATCCCATTCCTTGGGAAATCAGCAGACAATTAATGCTCTAGTTCAACAGGAGGTCCCTTGTGAGCGACGTGGTATTAATGATCATGTTGCAGCTGGATGTATGAGTACTTTAGAACATGTTCATGTCTATCAATCTTTCAAGCAAGGTACTCCGTACTCTAATTTCTTTGCTGAGAGAAATCCGATTAGTTTTTATCCTACCCCGCCGCCGACCAATCCTTATGTCATCCCTCAAAATCGTGGTAACTAACCACAAGGGAACTTTAATAGGCCGCCTCAACAACAATTTCAACAGATGCAGCCTCCTCCTAAAAC
Source organism: Silene latifolia (assembly GCF_048544455.1). Classification (NCBI taxonomy): domain Eukaryota; kingdom Viridiplantae; phylum Streptophyta; class Magnoliopsida; order Caryophyllales; family Caryophyllaceae; genus Silene; species Silene latifolia. Next base: position 125,654,837 of record NC_133537.1, read on the forward strand.
TTCAAACAGTGATATGTCAGACATTAAATCTATGTTACAACAGCAAATGGCGGCTTCACAAAAGCAGGAAGCTCTTATTGCTCAATTGTTGGCTCACAATAAAGTCTTGGACAATCAAATTGCCCAGTTATCGAGCCAAAATACAAGTAGGCAGCCAGGTATGTTGCCGTCTAAGCCTGATAAGCCTCATGAGACCGTTAATGCGATCCATCTGCGAAGTGGTCTTATATATGATGGACCAGAGATGCCCCGGGTGAACAACGAGGTTATTATTCAGAATCTGGATGTTAATGCGGAAGAAGAATGTACTGAGGAAGCTGCTGTGACGTCTGAAAAAAGTCGATCGACTGAAATTAATGGTCGATCGACTAAAACCGCAGAACAGAACATTGAAAAAGCTGAAAAAAGTCTATCGACTAGGCAAAGTGGTCGATCGACAGTTCCTGTTAGTCGATCGACTGGTCCAACTGGTCGATCGACTAATTTGCAAGACGGAGTTGCCGATCCGTCGTCTACTGCTATTAAAACGTCTTCTACCACTAATAAGGCGTCCATTTCGGATAGAGGAAAGAGTAAAGCTGCTGAGCCACCCATTGCGATAAAACTTCCTTTTCCGGCCCGACAGCTGAATACGAAGATCGAGCAGCAATTCGGAAATTTTTGAAAGTCATAAGGGACCTGCAGGTAACGGTACCTTTCACCGAACTTATTACTCAAATTCCTTCATATGCTAAATTTATGAAAGAAATTCTGTGTCGTAAGAGGAATTTTGATGAGTTAGAGACTATTGCTTTTACTGCGGAGTGTAGTGCACTCCTACAAAATAAGTCTCCTCCCAAATTGGCTGACCCAGGTAGTTTCTATATCCCTTTTTTTATAGGCACCCATACTATAGATAATGCTTTATATGATTTGGGTGTCATCATCATTGTCCTACCTTTGTCTTTTGCTCAAAAGATAGGTTTGACTGAGTTTAGATGCACAAATATAATTGTCCAAATGGCAGACCGTTCCTTGTCGTGTCCTTTAGGGATCCTAGAAGATGTTCCTGTGTAGATTGGGAAGTTCTTTATACCCGTTGATTTGGTTATTTTGGACATTCCTGAGGATACCCATACCCCTATTATCTTAGGAAGACCATTCTTGCACACTGTTGGTGCAATTATTGACGTAGGAGCAAGGACTCTAACCTTTAAAGTGGAGGGGTGAGACGCTGACCTACACCCAATCTAATGTTCGTAGGGCACCTACCTTGCCATGTGGTAGTTGATAGTCCTACAGTTGAGTCCTGTTTTGCTATTACTGTGACACCTCCGCCCCCATGCTGGGAGCAAGTTGGAGGACCGTGCTTTTGTACCTCCTTTTGCAGGACATGACAGGTTGAGCTACCAGGAGGATTCGGGAGGTAGACTTGGTGCACTGAGTGCGCTTTCTGAGGCTGGCGATGCTGATTATGGTGGACATAAAGGAGGTCCCTTGCCGCGTGAAAAAAAAGGAACGACCAGAGGCTAAGTGTTGTGAGGAAGCCTGTGCTGCGAGACACCCTTCTATTTTCAAATCCAAGTTTGAGTGGTGGCCTAAGGTCAAGAATGCTGAGGGGACTTCATTTAGTCAGCGGCCAAGCTGTGCGCCGCCTGATTATTGATGACTTATGAAGTAAGGTCGAGTGGGACCTCAAAATCCAGCGCTGATCGGGAGGCAACCCGGATGGAATAAGCTTTGTTTTAGTAAAGGACATTTTAGTTTTGTTTATTGTTTGCTTTATTTGCTTTGTAATTAGGATCTATTACCGTTTGCTACTGAGACAATTGGGACATGTGCTTTAGTTTTTGTTGGGAGATATGTGCATTATTTTCAGGTGCATCGGCAAAGAGGCGAGTCGTCTTGGCAAACTATGCATGAAAGACGAGATTTGTGTTGCGTATAGGGTAGAAAAAGTCGATCGCCAGGGAATTCTAGTCGATCGACTGGAGCTATTAGTCGATCGACTGGTTCTGGTGGTCGATCGACTAACCCTGGAAATCAGCGCGTTATTTAAGACAATGATGATCCCGATTTTGCTGTAGGTGATGAATAGTGGCAGCTGGCCACGGCCTCCCTTATGGTTAGCTGGTTTGGGGAGGTCATTAAATTGTAAGTTCCCGTTACTTCTACTTTCCTTTATTTGTTTTCATCTCGTTTCCCATATCCCTTTTCCCCATTATTTCATGCTGTTGATGGTTGTTTGCTGAACACAATGAGGGCATTGTGTTATTTGGTTTGGGGAGGGTATACATCAGTCTGTGTATATCCATTTGCATTTTATTTCTGTTTGCATATTTCTTGCATTTCCGTATGCATTGTTTCTCCTTTTCAAAAAAAAAAAAAAATCAATCTAAAAGAATTGAAAAATTAGAAAAACATGTTTTATTTTGCATTTTAGGTCGAGTCGGAACGGTTAGATAACAATGATGAAACTGCGTCCATGCTTTATTTTTCGCCCAAGCCTTGCTTTGCCATTCTTGTACGGTCATTGCATAGTCTACGAGTTTGTGATCAACTTTTCTAAACGAATAAACTTGGCTTAATATCGGCGAACTACTCAAAGTTTCTGAGGTATAGAGCTTAATAAACTCATGACATTCATGATCAGTTTCATTCTGGGATGAGAGTAGTACTCCTTAGTACCTGTATGAATTTAGGTTAGTGGCGGTGTCACATGTGGAGAGGCATCCTTTTTCTTCTATTTCTACCCTTGAGCCTCACATTAGCCAAATTGACTTGTTTTGACCCAAATGTTAACTACAATCCTAAATTACCCTACCCTAGTCAATCTAGTTAATTTGTTAACTGTAGGTATGTGTTATTCGTCAGTTTGATACTTGCATTGGACAATGAGAAGATGGTTAAATTGAGCCGAAACAAAAAAAATAAGTCACCCAGAAAACGAAAAAAAAAAGAGAAAAAGATCAAAAGGAGAAGGACGAAATTGTGTGGTTTTCACTCCCATGGTTGTCTTTATATATTATGGGGAGTCGTGTTTTGATGGTATGAGTGAGTTTATGCCGCATTGGCATTGTTTTATTCTTTTAAGTTGGGTTTATGAGGCGGATGAGTTTACTATTTGGTTTCGTTTGATACTAGCTTGGCTCTTATCTCCACATTTCCAAAATTGTTTTGCCCCTTTTTACCCAATTACCTCACTTTACCATATTTGTAAGTCCTCGGCATGTGACTTGGCCCTGTTTGGTTGGAATGCATATATACGGTTGATTGAGATAATTATCATGTTAAACTGGATGCATGTTCTTATAGGTTGCAGTTAGGTGAGCGGCTATATTTCTTTCTACCTTACACTATAATCTCACCATGTTCTTTAACGAGTGATGAGCGACCCATGAGTGTAATACTACGGTTTTATGAGTCTCTGGGTACTCTATCGAGTGGGCCTTACTCTGTCGAGTAGGGGTGTTTTGATTTAAGAAACAGTAGTCTGCCTGTAGGGTACTCGATCGAGTAAGTGGCACTCGATCGAGTACGTCAGTTACTCGATCGAGTAGCTCGGTTTACGGGTAATGTTTTGTCGGGTTTTGTTAATAATGCAAATGAGTATATATAACTTTCCGTCATCTTCACTAAGCACTTTTATTAAACCTAATACACTCAAAAGAGAATTCAAACTACGTTCTTCGCATCCTTCGCATTATTGACAAATCCCGGAGCTTGATAGGTCGGATTTCATCGTTCTTTGCATCCTTGTGATCCTTGCGTCGAGGGTAAGATCTACGTACCAATTTTATAGTAATTAGTCAAGTTTGTTTAAACACTAATTAGGGGGATTGTGGGTTTTTGATGATTTTGTGATTGTTAGTAATTATATGATTGTATGTTAGGAGGAGGATTCGTAGAAGAGAGATTTTGATACAGCTGTTGAGATCGTCTGCGTGTGTTGCATTCCAGGTAGGGTTTCCCTACTCAGTATTAGTCACATAATGTGTTGGTTGTTGGTTGTGGTTGTTGTATAGTATCATACTCGTATTGTGATGGTTGTTGGATTGGTTACTGTTGATGATTGTGATTGTTTGTATCTGTCTGTGTTCTTCGGGGTGCGTCCCTGGCTGAGTGGAGTCACTTGTGGGAGTAGCTTCACGCCCATTATTCGCCTTCTGTGGAACCCGCCACAGAAGGGATGTGCACATTAATGGATTTGGGTTATTCGCCAATGGAGATGAGCGGGGCTTAGGTGGGAACGGCTGCGGTCCCCTACTGGCGGAGTGGAGTTACCTGTTGCAATGGGTACTCTGGCAGGGCTACACACTTTAGTGTGTAGTCAGTGATGAGGAGTTAATTATGGAGTTTGGGTTATGTGACGATTGAGTTGTATTGGTTTCTGTCTTATTGTGATTATATATCTATATATTGTGTGATTAGTACTGACCCCGTCTTTGTTTTGAAAAACTGTGTGGATCCATTCGGGGATGGTGAGCAGTTGTTGAGCAGGTATGAGTCGAGACATATGGGCTAGCTGGGATGTGTCACCACGAGATGATAGAGTCTTCCGCTGTAGTTTTGTGTAGTTGTCAGACATTTTGATTAGTTGTTAGACATTTGGTTTGAGAACATGTAACCCGTATTTTATCAGTTGGTTTTGGATTGTAATCACTAAACTTTATACTATTTAAATGTTCTTTCTTTATTGTCTTTTGATTATCATTGCCTCGGGGAACCGAGATGGTGACAGCTTTATACCTGAGGGGTCCTGGTAAGGCACTTGGAGTATGGGGGTGTCACAAAGTGGTATCAGAGCGACGATCCTGAAACCTGAAACCTGAAACCAATGAACCCGGGGTAAAAGTTGTAGGAGCTAATGCAAAGGCTTGGGAGACGTCCTAAAGCCGCGAACTCGCCGAGCAATTTTGAACCTGTCACATGGGGGGGTATGTGTGTCAAGGTCGTATGTGTTATCTTTGGTTCAAATGTGTACATAACGGTATGTGTTGTGAACTATTGGATGTTGGGAGTTGAGGATTGAAATTATGGTTAAAGGTTGAAAAGATATGTTTTATATGTGAATTGAATGAAGAAGCATGTTGGGTGTTTATAATGTGGCATTTTGATAATATGAAGTAGATTGCTTTAATGATTATATGAGAAATTTTGTAGATTTGCATGCGTAATTATAATTATAATGCCGAGATTATAAAGATTGATTATGTTGGGGTAAGTGAGATAACATGCGGGTATCGTATACGAGTCAGCATGACTCGATCGAGTGGGGGGCACTCGATCGAGTAGGTGAGGTGCTCGATCGAGTGGGCCTAACTTGATCGAGTGGATAGTTTGACGTTTTATGGTCAGAACCGTGTTTTGGGGAACTCGATCGAGTACGTAGGGGTACTCGATCGAGTGGCTTGTCAGCTCGGTCGAGTATGTTAGAGATCAGAAGGTCTGTTTAGGGTCTGGAGTCGGGGCACTCGATCGAGTATGTTAGGCACTCGATCGAGTAGCCTCAACTCGATCGAGTGGGTTTTGGTACTCGATCGAGTGGGGTCTGTGCAGAATGTTTTCATATTTTGGGTTATAGTATGTATGTTTATAGCTACCTTTTCTTATATAGTTTCAAGATGTCGCCAAAGAAAACCGCCTTGTATGCGAGAGGTGAGAGCATGAACGTTGATGACATAGTTAAGATGTTGGAGCACCAAGATGCTCTTACGAAAGCGCTAAAGAGAGTGGGGAAGGATAAGGAGGTTGATCATTCTAAGATCAGTCTCTACATAGCTAGGTTTAACCCGAAAGAGTATAAGGGAACCGGGGAGCCAATTCTTCTTGACAATTGGCATCGTGAGATGGAGAACATTCTGGATTTGGTACATTGTCCGGATGAGATGAGGGTAGAACAAGCTGCGTTCTACTTGAGGGAGGCAGCAGGAGAGTGGTGGGATAAGGTAAAGGTGAGTGCTAGAGGTATGTATGAGAAGCAGGGGCTGGCTGCTATTCCTTAGGAAGAGTTTTGGAAAGCTATGAAGAGGGAGTTTCTGCCGGAGCATGTGAGGAGTAAGCTGAGGGAGGAGTTTGATGGGTTCAAGATGACCTCTGAGATGTTTGTGCCTGATTACTACAAACAGTTTAATGAGAAGGCTAGGTATGCTGAGGATATGGGATTGAGTGATGAGAACCTAGCTCTGAGGTTTGAGAAGGGGTTGACCCCCAAGATAATGGAGAAGTTACCCGTGGGGATCCTTACAGATATTAAGGAAGCTTATGAGAGGGCTGGGAGAGCTGATAGGATGGTAGAGATGACCCAAGAGAGGGGTGCTGAGAAAAGAAAGGCTGAGAGCGAGGGTGGTGGCCAATCTAACTACAAGAAGGGCAATCACACTCAGGCTAGAGCATATTCATCTGGTTCGGGGTTTAGTACGGGGGCTTCTTATGGGCGTGGCCGTGGGAACAGTAGCAGCAGCTGGGGAATGACCTGTTTTAACTGTGGCGGTGTAGGCCACAAGAGTTATGAGTGCACCAGTGCGTTGAGCGGGGGTTACCAGAGGCCGGGACATGGGAGCCTTTCTCAGGGGCCGGCACGGAGTTTTGCGAGCAATAGACCTGCTGGGTCATGGAACAACCGGGGAGGTCAGAGCAACAACGGAGGAGGTAACCGCAATGGCGGTATTTCTTATCAGAAGCCAGCTACGAACACCAACAACAACCAGGGGTCGGGTGCTAAGCCGACTACCTCTGCCAGTACTATCCAAGGAGGTGGGCAGAAGATCAGTGGAAAGCTGTTTATGATGGAGAAACAAGCAGCTGACGACGACGCACATGTTATCACTGGTACTTTTCTTGTTAATGGTGTTTACACCTTTGTTTTGTTTGATTCGGGGGCGTCTCAGTCATTTGTATCTTCGAGTCATGTTAAACAGTTGGGTTTGAGAGAGTATGAGTCTGTAAGTGAGAAAGTTTGTATAGCTTCGGGAGAGTCTGTAACATGTGGGAGGTTGTTTAGGGATGTATCAATGATTGTTGGGCAAGTTGATCTACCTTTAGACTTGCTAGAGTTTCCTTTAGGTGGTTTTGAGATGATAGTCGGGATGGATTAGTTAGGGAAGTACAAAGCTAAGATAGACTGTCATCAAAATAAAGTGTCTCTGAGAGGTCCTAAGGGCATTAGTGTGTCTTATCGTGGGTTTGTTGTTAAACCCAAAGTTAAGTTGATTGCAGCCGTGACCTTGAAGTCCTATCTGAGGAAGGGGTGTCCGATGATCTTGTGCCATGTGAGAGATGATCAGATAGAGAGTCCGACAGTTGATCAGATACCAGTTGTGGGGGAGTTTTCAGATGTCTTTCTAGAGGAGATTTCGGGGTTGTCGCCGAAGAGAGAGATAGATTTCAGTGTTGAGCTGAAACCCGGGGACGGGTCCAATCTCTAAGGCACCGTACCGGATGGGTCCTAAGGAGTTGGAGGAGCTCAGGAAGCAGTTAGTTGATCTGATAGAAAAGGGATACATTAGACCTAGTGTATCACCGTGGGGAGCACCATTTCTTTTCGTGAAAAAGAAAGATGGGAGTTTGAGGTTGTGCATAGATTACAGGGAGCTGAACCGAGTGACGGTGAAGAACAAGTATCCTTTGCCAAGGATAGATGACCTGTTTGATCAGTTGAGTTGTGCAGTCTTTTCCAAGATTGATCCGAGATCAGGGTACCATCAGGTGAAGATTAGAGATGAGGACATACCAAAGACCGCTTTTACGTCGAGGTATGGCCATTATGTGGTAATGCAATTTTTGGTTATCTAATGCGCCGACTGTGTTTATGGATTTGATGAACATAGTCTTCACTCAGTTCTTGGACAAGTTCGTGGTGGTTTTCATATATGACATCTTAGTCTACTTTAAGACTAAGGAGGAACATGAGGAGCATCTGAGGATTGTGCTGCAGACCTTGAGGGAGCATGAGTTGTATGCTACGTTGTCCAAGTGTTAGTTCTGGTTAGAGAAAGTTGCTTTTCTGGGGCATGTGATCTCTAAGGATGGGGTAGCTGTGGATCCTGCAAAGATTGAGGCAGTTACCAAGTGGGAAGCACCAAAGAATGTAGCTGAGATCCGGAGTTTCTTGGGTTTAGCTGGATATTACAGACGGTTTGTGAAGGATTTCTCCAAGATTGCTAGACCTATGACGGCTTTGATGAGGAAAGAGAACATGTTTCGTTGGGATGCGAGTTGTGAGACGGCGTTCCAAACATTAAATGAGCGTTTGACCATAGCTCCAATCTTAGCATTGCCTGAGGGGAGTGAAAACTTTAGGGTTATACAGATGCCTCAAAGAATGGGTTGGGATGTGTGTTGATGCAAAACGGTAAAGTCATTGCCTATGCTTCTAGGCAATTGAAGCCTTATGAGGAGAATTATCCTACACACGATCTAGAGTTGGGTGTAGTGGTGTTTGCTCTCAAGATTTGGAGACATTACCTTTATGGGGCGACCTTTAAGGTATTTTCAGATCACAAGAGTCTCAAGTACATCTTCACTCAAAAGGAGTTGAACATGAGACAGAGGAGGTGGATGGAGTTGATTGGCGATTATGACATGGATATTATCTACCATGAAGGGAAAGCCAATGTAGTTGCAGATGCTTTGAGCAGGAAGAGTGTACATGCTTTGTGCACAGCTATATCTTAGATGAGGTTGAGAGATGAGGTTGGGAAGTTTGGGATACATATGATCCAGAAAGGGGATGTCATGGGAGATTTAACAGTGCAGCCTGATCTTTATGATGATATTCTAGGTAAACAGGTATTGGATCCTAAGATGGTGGAGTGGAAAGATGGAGTAGAGAAAGGGAAAGTGTCTAGATTCTCTATTCATACGGATGGTAGTTTGAGGTTTGATGGGAGGTGGTGTGTCCCTGATGATGAGGAGCTGAAAAAGACAATCATGACATAGGCACATTGTACACCATATTCGGTACATCTAGGTGGTGACAAGCTGTACAAGGACTTAAAGAAGACGTTCTGGTGGCCTGGGATGAAGAATGAAACAGCTGAGTTCGTGGCCCGTTGTTTGACATGCCAGAGAGTTAAAGGGGAATAGCGACGACCACAAGGTAAGATTCAGTCTCTTGAGGTACCTGAGTATAAGTGGGAATCCATTTCTATGGATTTTATCGTGGGTTTGCCAAAGAGTCGGTAGGGTAACAACATGATATGGGTTATAGTGGATCGACTGACCAAGTCAGCTCATTTCGTGCCAATGAAAGATACATGGACTAAAGCACAATTAGCTACGGCCTATCGGAAGAATGTGCTAAGGTTACATGGGGTGCCTAAAGACATAGTATATGACAGAGATGCGAGGTTTATCTCAAGGTTTTGGAAAGAGTTGCAGGAATCTTTGGGAACGACATTGAAGATGAGTACAGCATTTCATCATGCAACAGATGGTCAGACAGAGAGAACAATCAAGACTCTTGAGGATATGTTATGAGCTTGTGTGATGGATTTTTGTGGTAGCTGGGAGTAGAGGTTAGATTTGATTGAGTTTTCTTACAACAGCAGCTATCACACTACTATTGGCATGGCGCCATTTGAGGCTTTATATGGGAGGAGATGTAGGAGTCCAATTTGTTGGGACGACAGTGCTGAGGCAGTGGTTTTAGGACTAGAGATGGTACATGAGATGGTTAAGCAGATTAAGATGATCAGAGAGAGGATGAGAGCAGCTCAGGATAGGCAAAAGAGTTATGCAGATCTACATCGCCGGGATATAGAGTTTCAGGTTGGGGACAAGGTTCTTCTGAAAGTGTCTCCTATGCGTGGGGGTTATGAGATTTGGGAAGAAAGGCAAGCTGAGTCAGAAGTTCATAGGACCATATGAGATCCTAGACCGGGTTGGAGAGGTTGCTTATCGTTTGGCTTTACCGTCTTCTTTGGATAGGGTACATAACGTGTTTCATGTATCTCAGCTGCACAAGTATGTGAGTGATCCGTCACATGTGTTAGAGGCAGAGAGCATAGAGCTAGATGAGTCCTTGTCTTACCTTGAGGTGCCTAAGCAGATTCTTGACCGGAAGGTTAGGAAGACTAGACATGGTGAGACAGTCTTGCTTAAGATCCTTTGGTCTAATCATGAGGTTGAGGAAGCTACATAGGAGGCAGAGGAGGCCATGAGAGAGCGTTACCCGTTCCTTTTTTATTAGGTATGTATGGTTATGGGGACGTAACCTTGTTTCTTTAAGGGTGGGTAGGAGATGATAGCGAAGAGTTTTTACATCTGTCTTAAGTTGTTTTTGGTATAGTTAGTAGTGTTTTGAGTTGGGTTGAGTTGGTTGGTAGTATGTGTCAGAGTTTTATGTTGTATTTTGTTTTGGTTGTTGTGTCGGGAGTATGGTAGTACGTCTTTTCTCTGTTGTGGTTTGAACTTCGGGGATGAAGTTCTTTTTAAGGAGGGAAGACTGTAATACTACGGTTTTATGAGTCTGTGGGTACTCTATCGAGTGGGCCTTACTCTGTCGAGTAAGGGTGTTTTGATTTAAGAAACAGTAGTCTGCCTGTAGGGTATTCGATCGAGTAGCCTGGGCACTCGATCGAGTAAGTGGCACTCGATCTAGTACGTCAGTTACTCGATCGAGTAGCTCGGTTTACGGGTAATGTTTTGTCGGGTTTTGTTAATAATGTGAATGAGTATATATAACTTTCCGTCATCTTCACTAAGCACTTTTATTAAACCTAATACATTCAAAAGAGATTTCAAACTACGTTCTTCGCATCCTTCGCATTATTGACAAATCCCGGAGCTTGAGAGGCCGGATTTCATTGTTCTTTGCATCCTTGTGATCCTTGCGTCGAGGGTAAGATCTAAGCACCAATTTTATAGTAATTAGTCAAGTTTGTTTAAACCCTAATTTGGGGGATTGGGAGGTTTTGATGATTTTGTGATTGTTAGTAATTATATGATTGTATGTTAGGAGGAGGATTCGTAGAAGAGAGATTTTGATACAGCTGTTGAGATCGTCTGCGTGTGTTGCATTCCAGGTAGGGTTTCCCTACACAGTATTAGTCAAATAATGTGTTGGTTGTTGTATAGTATCATACTCATATTGTGACGGTTGTTGGAATTGGTTACTGTTGATGATTGTGATTGTTTGTATTTGTCTGTGTTCTTCGGGGTGCGTCCCTGGCTGAGTGGAGTCACGTGCGGGAGTGGCTTCACGCCCATTATTCGCCTTTTGTGGAACCCGCCACAGAAGGGATGTGCACATTAATGGATTTGGGTTATTCGCTCAATGGAGATGAGCGGGGCTTAGGTGGGAACGGCTGCGATCCCCACAAGGCGGAGTGGAGTTACCTATTGCGATGGGTACTCTGGCAGGGCTACACACTTTAGTGTGTAGTCAGTGATGAGGAGTTGATTATGGAGTTTGGGTTATGTGACGATTGAGCTGTATTGGTTTCTGTTTTATTGTGATTATATATCTATATATTGTGTGATTATTACTGACCCCGTCTTTGGTTTGAAAAACTGTGTGGATCCATTCGGGGGTGGTGAGAAGTTTTTGAGCAGGTATGAGTCAAGATATATGGGCTAGCTGGGATGTGTCACCACGAGATGATAGAGTCTTTCGCTGTAGTTTTGTGTAGTAGTCTGAAATTTTGATTAGTTGTTAGACATTTGGTTTGAGAACATGTAACCCGTATTTTATCAGTTTGTTTTGGATTGTAATCACTAAACTTTATACTATTTAAATGTTGTTTCTTTATTGTCTTTTGATTATCATTGCCTCGGGGAACCGAGATGGTGATAGCTTTATACCTGAGTGGTCCTGGTAAGGCACTTGGAGTATCGGGGTGTCACAGTGAGAGTCCGATATGTACGAGTCTTGCAAGGTTGAAGGTTCAGTGAGTTATTTTATATGTCTAACTCGTTTGCAATCGATTATGTACTTTGGTTTTGGCTACGTGCATTAAATTGGTCTGGGCGTATGAAGCATAGTTATCTCTGAGCTTGTATACCGTTCCATTAGTTGTTTAAATCTTTTGTCTTTGCTTTCTTGGGGACAAGCAAGGGTTTGGGTTGGGGAGGTTTGATGCGTGCCTATTTCATACATTTACTTTACTCATTTGCACGCATTTCTATGTTTATTGAGTAGCGACTAGCTACTATTCTCCCATGAATCGGCTTCTTGGGGTTATTTTGTATTTTATGCATATTTGGACCCAAAGGAGTGTTAAACAAGCCAAACCCCGTCCCCGGAGTTGCATTCGGGATACTAGTGAATTTAAGCTCGGGAATGATCATCTTGGAATGCGGGAAGATGTAAGGAAGTACTTTAGAAGTAAAGTGGACGTTGCTGCTCCCCCAAAAAAGTCGATCGATAGCTTTCTTTAGTCGATCGTCTGGTTTTGTTCAGGGAATTAGTCGATCGACTGGAATTTTGGTCGATCGACTATTTTCATACCAGGCCGTGTTTTCTTAACTTATTATTTCGGCCCATTAGTCGTTTAATTAATAATTGTCAGCTAATTCTATATAAACACATGCTGAGAACTCTATTAGGACACTTTTACTTCGGCTAAAACCAGTTTTAAGTTACATTGCTCCTTGAATTTCTGGATCTAAACTTGTAGTTCTTCCTTTCCAACTTCGGTAATTTAATTAATTTCCGTTCTTCAGTTAGTCATTTCTCTTGTTTCTCCTGTTTTTCCTTGTCTTGCTTTCGTTGTATGCTTAATTATTATTCTCATACTTCCTTTATGTTTAATACGATGATTATTATTATTATTATTATTATTATTATTATTATTATTATTATTATTATTATTATTATTATTATTATTATTATTATTATTATTATTATTATTATTATTATTATTATTATTATTATTGTTATTATTATTATTATTATTGTTATTACTACTACTATTATTACTACTATTATTACTACTATTATTATTACTATTATTATTATTACTATTACTACTACTATTATTACTACTATTATTACTATTATTAGTATTATTAGTATTATTATTATTAGTATTATTATTGTTATTATTATTATTATTATTGTTGTTGTTGTTGTTGTTGTTGTTGTTGTTGTTGTTGTTGTTGTTGTTGTTGTTGTTGTTGTTGTTGTTGTTGTTGTTGTTGTTGTTGTTGTTGTTGAATTAGTTATGTAACACCCCGATTTATGAAGGAGCCTTTAACAAGACATTCCCTAATAAACCGGACTGTTACCATCTCGGTTTCCCGAGGTAGTGAATAACAAAATAAACTCCAAGGCAAATTATATAATTACTTTAACTTAACTATTACAAAACCTCCTTTACATCAAATTACAAAGAACTAACATAAATAAAAGTGAAAGACTTCTAAATAATGATCTAGCTACTAAGTCTTCTGATCCAGTGTCTCACGCCCATCAAGCTCCCATCCTATCTCATAAACTTTCAGGTCTGCTCCCCAATATTTGGATCATCACAGGTGTTCACGAATACACAGGGTCAACCACGAGGTTGAGTAGGGAATACAATGAAACAACAAAGTATGATATGCATGCTCCTCCGTCACCTCCATCTCCATCTCAACTCATATCTCATAACCCGTACAACCCACCATACCGATCCCAGTAGACTATATATCGACCGAAGCCGATCTGCCAGCTCGCAGCTGAGGACACCAGGGCAAGTCCTGCAGAACCCGCCTGGGCCTTATCACAACATCATCATCATCACCACACCACGTCACCACAACATCCTCCATCTCCAATGCATATGAAAGCTCAAGAAATTAATGCAACACAATATGTATATCATTGAACTGGTAAATCATAGAATCATGTCGGTTACCGAATGTTGTGATAATATACTCAATACGATCAATTCAGTCAAGCACATTCCAAGATATGAATCGTAACATGAATCAACAACCACGAATCAAGTCAACGTTCACATGTTGGTCATATGAAACACAAACAAGTCAACACAATTCAACAACAACGATAATAAGTCAAGTGTATTTCCCTACCTTTTCGCAATCCAAGCACACAAGCAATCAATTATGATCCTTCACATATCCATCACCTACATAACATAATTATGTATAATTACCACCTACTCAATCAAACAATCATGCACATAGCCTAGACTCATCATAACTTAATAGGAATATCAACTTAAAGGACAAACACGATTTTTCCTGATTTTCCAGCACATGACAGACTCGGAATAAAATACATAACTAATTCCAAAAAAAAACAAATTGATACAAGGCCAATTGGATTGGAACCCCATGAGTCTTAGCTACTAATTATATCTAACGTGTTTTTCTCAAATTCCAAAATTATCAAGGGTTTTCAGACTGATTTCCAAAAACTGACAGAAACCGTCGCATAAAAAGTATTGATTCATAAAACGAGTTTAAAACATTATTTTGCAGTAATTCCAAATCCTATTATCATCTAGACTATACAAAGATAATGTATGAAGAAGCCTCATAACTGAATCGACATAAAAATTAGGGTTTCAAATCATTTTCCACAACCAAATCAGATTCGCGGACTTTTCAGCGACATGTTCATAAATAAATCACCTAGGACAAACCATAAAGAATTTGACTATGAGATTTTATATACATAAACTAGACATCAAATAAAAAGGACTCTCTTTTCAAACTTTTTGAAGACGAACATTTAAAATAGTATAAACAATGGAATGAAATCGACTTACAAACAGGGAGATCGAATTAGGTTGGAATCGATGAGAAATCTTCAATCAAATGAAAGGCTCGACAATTCTTCTTCCTCTCCCTCTCTCTAGGTTTAGAAATGGTTTTATGAATGATAAAATGAAATTAGAAATGACTCAACTGTTAAAAGAGGGGAGAGGGAGAGCGGCTCTTAGATTAGGTTTAGGGTAAATGATGGTTACATGTTCCGGGTAAGGCAAATGGTTTAAACGTGTATGGTAATTGGGTAAATGTAGATGGGTAGATGGGTGATACGATTCTTGACCCAAAAGACAAAATGTGATGTAGCCCGACTCAACATATACGATATAAACCCGACTTAATAACATTCACGATATTACGATGCAACCAATATGAAATGTATAATAACTAATATATAATAATATCCGTTTAATCGATTATATAAGATACGAGGTATTACAGTCTTCCCCCCTTAAAATGAACTTCGTCCCGAAGTTCGCTCCCGTACTCAAACATCAAAAGGGGTATTGTATATCGTACATACAGACATCACGCCTTTCTAACACAGTTAACACACACTTTTGACACATCAATTAAATATAACAGACACGAAATGTTACATTCTACCCTCCTAAAAATAAACTTCGTCCCAAAGTTTAACTCATCTTCACATAACCCAACTAATCAGAAGTAAGAACAAAACATAGAGAACTCGTTTGCATAGGTACCGCACAACGGAAAATCAACTTGATCAAAACCACAATCTACAAACAGTGCAACATAAACATTAAGATTTTACAATCCTACCCAACTAAAAACATGGTTACGTCCTCGTAACCTCTTTTCAACTTTCATATTCCTATGCAACAAAATCACTGTCAATAACATGTAAGAGAAAAGAACACATGATAAGAGATTGCGCAGTAACATTAAAGTCGAAAACAAGGTTTTATTATGGAATTAACTAATTGTCAACAAGTACACTTATTACTTAGCTCATGCTTAACTTAAAAACACAACATCAAACTAAAAGAACAACAAGAAAGGAGCCAAAGGTTTACACGGTTTCATAACAGACCGATCATGGTGTTACTAGCTCTAACCTAACAGTCCTTAGGTCGCGCTTACTCTGATTCTGGTGACTTCTATGTCATTCCCTTCCTAGTTCACCTCTTCCCCAAAGTCTGGTTTGGGTGGTTCAGTCGTACTTTCGGCATCAGGTACATTAGCATAAAATTCGTATCTCAGGTCGCCTGATATAAAGTCAAAGGTATGCTCGGGCGGGTAAAACTCTAAGCTACTCACCCATGAGTCAGGTCAAGGATTAGACAATTTAACTACAATACGAACCAAAAATCAATATATGAGAATCCGAACGAAATAAGGCTCAACTCAAGGCCAAAGTCCACACGGTATATCGTAGTATAACTTAAGCTCCATATTATGAGAATCAATAGCACAACACAATCTTAATTAATACGTAGTACCTCCATTATCTCCTAGCAACCAAACGAAAAGTCATTACTGCCAACCATTACCAAATCTAATTGTTTCCTTTACAAACTTATAGATTTCCAATCCTTGTGCTCAACCAATCATATATGTCATTCAAATCTACCCAAACCCATCTCACCAAAATCCCCCTCTTGACAATAAGATATATAATACGTACTTATATAATTGCAAACCGAAATAATGACAATCATCAGAAATTCACAATTACCGTGTATAAATTGATATCATAAAACGATGACAAATAATGACACATACACATACAACCCCGAACAATAATAAAAGTATTAGGGACGGTAATATCGTGTTACCTCGATAAAGAAAATAAAACGCAACCACGTCCTCGCATATGACGAAAATAGCTCACTAACTAATGGTCTTCATAATCAAAGTTGGTGTTGGGATAGAGTAGGCACGAGGGCAATAGACATGTATGTAAGTAAGCAAATTTGATGATCAATTATAGACCATGAACGAGGGAGAGTAAACATAACAAAACAATTTAAGAAACTTCTCACATTTGTAAACATATCACAGAAAATAGATCTACCACTACTATCCATCACAATCACAGGATCTTATTGACATGTCCATACAACCATTTACTCACTCACTGACTTAGGTCACGAATTAGACCGATGAATTTAAACAATCAACAACATACTCATAATTCATATTTTAAATTATCAAAATTGTTTGCACGATATAAATTCTGAAAACATAATTCCTAATAAAAGTAACAACATATGATCCATGACAACAACAACATTACTTCCATATCACACATGTGTTTAACATTTTAGCAACCATATCATTCAATTGTGTCCAACAACTTAGTATAACTCATTTTCAGCAAAACAAACGATCTCGCATAAACAACTTAAACATGTACGTATAACATCATATAACTTGTAAAACATTATCTATGACAAAAGATTAGCAAGGTGAACAAGTTCTCTGGTTTGCACGGTTTGAACAACTAGGCAACTCGCGGCTCAATTAAACGTAACTATAACGACTATCATTTAAACATACGCATAACATGTGAATCATCAAAGGGTTATCTCATTATAATTGGCCAACATAGCTGACATAAAAAAAATTTCCGTCAAAATAATCACCTTAGCATTTCATAACAATACAACTATGAACATATCCTATAAGGAACAACAACACTATTTTATTATCATATCATAAGTTTAGGTTCAACTGAAATAAATTAATGCAATGAAAGTAATAAGTATAACTATAGGCACACAGACTCACATAGAAGACATTAGAACTCAGATGACATCCTACATGTGTGAACATTTAGACATACTCATTACTACCATCCATGTGTAAACATTTAAACATAATTATTATAAATATTCATGCGAGTATATTAGAACAATCAAGTTAACATTTAACGCCACCAACTTTACCAAGATATGACAATATAGCTTTACATTTATATATATCCGACCACTATACAAATATGATGAACACCAGAGATATTACAACATGCCAAACATATATAAAATATGCAAACAACCGGACTCGTAATAAAAATTTCACCCTCGGTTACGGATCAAATTAAGCTATTCAATTTCACTCATACTATCATGCCAATAATGTTATCAACTAAGCTTTAATTTTATCACTTGTTAAGATACATAACTACTGAACATGCGTGCTACTATCGTCATATAAAAACAATATAAGGTCACATTAATAAGGCTCATGAAATAACCAAACAATTGTAAGAAAACTCAACATAGAACGCACATTTTACAAGTCATGATTCACGTTGTAACTTCCAAGACCACGAACAAATAACCGTCCGATTAAAACTTGATTTATATTACTTTTATAAAATACGGAGAGTTACAAACACAGGGGAAAAAGAATTAGGTCTAAAGCACACGAATTCTATTTTTAAAGAATTTTACAACTCAGTTGGTCCAAACAAGTATGTGACAACAATTGGTCCGAAACTTGGGTCAGTTTGCAAAACTTACCATTTAATATAGAGACATCAAGAATTTTCGTGGCTTATCAATTTGAAAACATATGCAAATCTTCTGATCGATGGAGTTGGAATTATGCAAAAATTATTAATACAATTTAAATGAGGATTTTTACAAAATCGTTGGTCAAAACATCATTGCACAGGAACTTCCTGACCACAGCCCACTAAAATATTTATTACTCCTAATCCGTATATCCTATAAGCATGAAATCAACGCCAAATGAACAGTAACTCACGAGGCTATCTCTCATAAAATCTTCATCCATAGGCAATAAACAGAAAGGAAATGGCAGTAAGGTCAATTAAAGAGTAAAATCAAACAAAACGAGTTTCAGCACTAGGTCATTCTTTACTATGTTACAAGCTCTTATGAACATACTATGTATACTAACCCATCCCAACTTAAATCTCACACTTTGTACTTACGTAAACATCTATCCCATAGAATCCCTTCGCATCTCGATCTACTCCTTACATCTAATCACGATTGCTATGACTAGAAACATGCAATTCAATAGTGTGTCTCATTATTATCACAATACTATACTAGCAGGGCTTCGGGATCACATAACCGCCTATCACTAGACATAATAGTACTATCATCATATCATTCAACATCCATCCAGATAAATATCATCAATTCGCAATTATTTTCACGCTCACGATTACCACAATCCAACACTTCATTGATTATCAACCAGAACACGAAAATTTATTTCTCATCTCCACAACATCATATGATCACGTCATCATTCATACAAAATACTTACCGTAACGTTGTCCTACAGAATGGTTAGAATATATGGGTCTCAAGGTATACATCAACTCGGTTATATCCAAGGTTTTACTTCTAATTACCCCATTCACTCAATTTATCTCGGGTTACCTGGCTCAAAACTGAGAGGGCAAAAGAGCACGTATTAAGGGCGCCTTCTTAACCGCATCGTGAGCTCCTAACAGTTCCTACCCAGGGGTTCATTTTATTTAGACACATCCTATGTTCATTGGGTTCATTGGTTTAGGTCTGAGGATCGTTCTCTCTGATACCACTTTGTAACACCCCGATTTATGAAGGAGCCTTTAACAAGACATTCCCTAATAAACCGGACTGTTACCATCTCGGTTTTCCGAGGTAGTGAATAACAAAATAAACTCCAAGGCAAATTATGTAATTACTTTAACTTAACTATTACAAAACCTCCTTTACATCAAATTACAAAGAACTAACATAAATAAAAGTGAAAGACTTCTAAATAATGATCTAGCTACTAAGTCTTCTGATCCAGTGTCTCACGCCCATCAAGCTCCCATCCTATCTCATAACCTATCAGGTCTGCTCCCCAATATTTGGATCATCACAGGTGTTCACGAATACAAAGGGTCAACCACGAGGTTGAGTAGGGAATACAATGAAACAACAAAGTATGATATGCATGCTCCTCCGTCACCTCCATCTCCATCTCAACTCATATCTCATAATCCGTACAACCCAGCCATACCGATCCCCGGTAGACTATATATCGACCGAAGCCGATCCGCCACTCTTGTTGAGGACACCAGGGCAAGTCTGCAGAACCCGCCTGGGCCTTATCACAACATCATCATCACCACACCACGTCACCACAACATCCTCCATCTCCAATGCATATGAATGCTCAAGAAATTAATGCAACACAATATGTATATCATTGAACTGGTAAATCATAGAATCATGTCGATTACCGAATGTTGTGATAATATACTCAATACGATCAATTCAGTCAAGCACATTCCAGGATATGAATCGTAACATGAATCAACAACCACGAATCAAGTCAACGTTCATAGTTTGGTCATATGAAACACAAACAAGTCAACACAATTCAACAACAACGATAATAAGTCAAGTGTATTTCCTTACCTTTTCGCAATCCAAGCACACAAGCAATCAATTATGATCCTTCACATATCCATCACCTACATGACATAATTATGTATAATTACTACCTACTCAATCAAAAAATCATGCACATAACCTAGACTCATCATAACTTAATAGGAATATCAACTTAAAGGACAAACACGATTTTTCCTGATTTTCCAGCACATGACAGACTCGGAATAAAATACATAACTAATTCCAGAAAAATCAAATTGATACAAGGCCAATTGGATTGGAACCCCATGAGTCTTAGCTACTAATTATATCTAACGTGTTTTTCTCAAATTCCAAACTTATCAAGGGTTTTCAGACTGATTTCCAAAAACTGACAGAAACCGTCGCATAAAAAGTATTGATTCATAAAACGAGTTTAATACATTATTTTGCAGTAATTCCAAATCCTATTATCATCTAGACTATACAAAGATAATGTATGAAGAAGCCTCATAACTGAATCGACATAAAAATTAGGGTTTCAAATCATTTTCCACAACCAAATCAGATTCGCGGACTTTTCAGCGACATGCTCAAAAATAAATCACCTAGGACAAACCATAAAGAATTTGACTATGATATTTTATATGCATAAACTAGACATCAAATAAACAGGACTCTCTTTTCAATCTTTTTTTAGACGGACATTTTAAAACAGTATAAACAATGGAATGAAATCGACTTACAAACAGGGAGATCGAATTAGGTTGGAATCGATGAGAAATCTTCAATCAAATGAAAGGCTCGACAATTATTCTTCCTCTCCCTCTCTCTAGGTTTAGAAATGGTTTTATGAATGATAAAATGAAATTAGAAATGACTCAACTGTTAAAAGAGGGGAGAGGGAGAGCGGCTCTTAGATTAGGTTTAGGGTAAATGATGGTTACATGTTCCGGGTAAGGCAAATGGTTTAAACGGGTATGGTAATTGGGTAAATGTAGATGGGTAGATGGGTGATACGATTCTTGACCCAAAAGACAAAATGTGATGTAGCCCGACTCAACATATACGATATAAACCCGACTTAATAACATTCACGATATTACGATGCAACCAATATGAAATGTATAATAACTAATATATAATAATATCCGTTTAATCGATTATATAAGATACGGGGTATTACAAGTTAGTTTAATTATGCATAGCTAAACTTCTTATGCTAGGATTTAGGGGATCTGCGGTTCTATGATATAATATGTTAGGGTTTTAGGTCTAGGTGTTTACTCCGTCTGAATTGTTAATCGTAGCATCTGATAGTGGTTTAATTAATTAAATGCGCGTAATTATTTGACCATCTTGTTAAACCTTGACCTGGATCGAGAGATTGGAAAAGGCGAAGATTTGCTATGAACAATAGAACATTCTAACTAGGGAGAGAGGTACATTAGAGTTCTAGGGCGAATAATGGACCGAGAGGACCTGTTCAGTACCCTTCAGACCGTTTACTGTTGACCGTTGACCTTACCTCAGATCGTTGTAGACCGCGGTGAATTACCGACCGTCCTAACTGTTTCTCTCTTATTTGAAATCATTTATCAATTTACTTTATTTTGTTTGCTACCTTAGTTAATAGACAAACCCAATTCAAACCCCCAATCTTGTGACTCAGACAGACTTGAATAAACATTTATATTGCAAATAGCCTCCCTGTGGATACGATCCCGACTTCCCTAGCTATATTAGTTAGAGACCAGTTGGTTATTTTTTATAGGTTGCGACAGCCGTGTCAGGTATAATTCTGGTTTTGAAATGAGTATGAGACGCCTCGAAGGAAACATTTGCTTAGAAATCGTTAAGTTATGGAGTTGTTGAGCGCATCGATAATTAATATTTGATGGTAAATTAGTATATAAAGTTCAAGTCTGTTATATTTTGAGTAAGTTTGTTAAGGCATTTCTGTTGGGGAATGTACTATATGGAAGTATGAAAGGTTACTCCGGTGATTCCGCCACCGAGGACATTTGTATTAAGGAATTTTCCTTTACTCATCTTATATTTTGTTGTATAAAAACTAGGGTGTTTTAGTTGGTATCAGAGCAATCCTGCCACCGTGTTGTAATGGGAGGCAGTTCTTATACGCTTACGGAGGCAGTTGTTATACGCTCCATTCTGATCACCCACCTAGCGGGGGTAGTTTCTAGGTTAGCGGTTATGCTCCTAGGCGCAACGAGGACGTTGCGTTCTTCAAGTGGGGGTGATTGTAACACCCCACGTTAATTAAAGAGGTCCCGTGATAAGCTTAAAGGAATAGTGCTTAAAGGGATTGAATGTACTACTCATATCAACAAAGTGCACTTTCTTTTATGGTCATCCATGCGAAAGAACACCAACGTTAAGCATGGTTGGCTGGGAGTAGTCTTAGGATGAGTGACCTCCTGGGAAGGTTCCCGGGATGCGCATGAGTGAGGACAAAATGCGCTATAAAGGACCCGTGTTGATCTGTGGGCTATGTACACAGCCTGATGAGCAATCTTAACTAACCGCTCCCAACCCAGTTTGGGCGGGGGTGTTACAGCTGGGACAAGTAAGGCAAGACTTTCTGAGAACCGCCGGAAAAAAACAGGCTTGTAGGTAGCAGAACGTTGGTAGAAACTGCTGGGAAACAATAATCTTGTTGGTAGCAGAACGTTAGTAGAAACTGCTGGGATAAAGGCATGAATTTCTGAGAACCGCCGGAAAAATAACAATCAACTTCGTAAATAGCAGGACGTTATGGGCACTGCTAGAGAACTTGCTTGCGTCGTCTCAAGCGAAATTTACTTTGGGTTTGAGAAACTCATGGGCTGTATAGCGGCAATGAACTCTTGCTGGGGAATAAAATATTGCAAGTGCTGGGGAAAATGTAGACCAACTGGGCGAAGAAATACACCCGAAGGAAATATCCAAAAAAGGTAGGAAACGTGGGGCCCGGCCCCCCAAATAACGAACTCGTAACGACTTCAGAGCAAGAGCTTCTATGAAACACGCTGGAGAAGAGACAAAACAGATATATGGCTTGGGGAAAGGGCGCAGCATTTGCTGCATTTTCTCCCAAGCTAGTCTATACCTGAGTAAAACAGAACTCAGCGCGAGTTCTATTCATTTAAACACAAAACATTGTTCTTCTTCTTCTTCACGAAAAGAACCGAAAACTCAACTAAATTTCATCAAAATTTGATCAAAACCCGCCATAAATCATGACTAATCTAGGCATGTATCTCATCTTTTATTTGATTTGTATTTGTAGCTTGAGTTAGAGGGAGAAATTAGGGTTTTTTGCCCAAAAAAATGCCGAAAAATTGGGGGTTTCATCCCAAACGATTTTGCCCCATGAAATTGACAATAGAAATGCGTAATTGATCATGCTAGGAGTGTAACCATGTATCCATTTCGAATTTTCGTCGAGTATTGACGAAATGAGAGCGAAATAAGACGGTATTTTCTAAACCGCTTTAAATGGCTCAAACGTGACCCTATACTAGTCAGTTTCTAATAAAACTTGATGTTTTAAAACCCTTGGATGATGGGTAAACTTGATATCATGTCGGAATTTCAGTTTATGAGTGGTCCTCCAGGACACTTTTTGCATGGAATTTAGCCATAGTAATGAAATGCTGCCGAAATTTCGACTCGTAGCCATGACTAAGCTTAAATTAGACACGTGGGAACGTGACTTATCACATTTGTTGACTTGCTCGAGAATAGTGAAACAATAATTCCGAAAATGCCCTGAAACGGCCTTTAAATGCCTTGGTTGGCTCTTTTTTTTTGCAGAGGTCGTGCCTTCTACTTCAGGGCGGGACCCCATAGACGTGGACTTCGACCCTCACTTGGCCATGAGGGTTCACACAGGAGTCTTAGAGGAGATGGAGGAAGAGGGAGAGGCATCTAGGAGGGCCACTGTGAGGAGGAGGGAACGTCAGCTCGTGCCGGCGCCTCAGTGGGATGAGAAATGGGATGGTCGTCGTCTCATTTGGGCAGCGGAGAGCCACTTGTTGTATCGTACAGCAAGGAGCATGGTAAGCTTTCAAACTGGCCTTGTATCGCGTTTTATCCTCTATTTTCATCCTTTACTTAACTTAGAAGTTAATAAATCTTTCAAAATGCAGGAGGCTGGCAACATGAGGTCTTTCTCCGGATACACGACCATGATGAAGGCCTTTGAGAGGTTGTCGGAGGAGGAAAAGGCTATCATCGAGCTTGGGGCCTTCAGAGCATTGGGCGTGAGGACAAGCGAAAGAAGATTCGGGCCAACATGTGCCTGATTCGACCTTTCTTGGATCGCTTTCGGGAAACGACCTCGACTTTCCATATGCCTTTTGGAGAGATCAGGGTTACTGTGGAGGATTACGGCTTAATCTCCGACTTTCCTTGTGGAGAAGAGCCGATGGTGTGGCCTGCTACGACCGTGAGGGTGGACTCGGCTTAGGCCAGGGGCTTGATCGGCTGGAACCTTGCTAGGGTTGCGGCTAGGGTACCTGGCCTAGTTTCGAGTTCTTACGCCAAGGATTACATTGACGGTAAGGTTCAGGCGAGAGTGCAGATGGCCGAGGGTGGTGGCATATTGCCTCCTCCTCCGTGCACAGCTAAGCAGTGAGCCCGTCTGTGGCTCTGGTAGTTTCTGTCTTCGATTTACTTTGGAGACAAAAGGGAGAGGCTATTGACGAAGCTTCTTCCCTTCCTTGATGACTTGAGTGGCCTAGGTCGTCTGGACTGGGTAACTCTTAGCTTTGCGGTCCTCACTCGGTACATGAGGGCCATGGTTCGTCCCGAGCTGATGGAGAAGGGGACTTCTCCCACTACTGTCAGTCCAGGTCTCGTTTTGGAGGTATGAACCTTCCTTTATATATATTTCTTGTTTTTATAAAATTAGAAATGTCAGATTAATGTTAAATGAAAGATCATTTGAAATATATATGAAATGAAAGATCATTTAGACTATAAACTGGAAGATCATTTGAAAATGAAATAAATGAAGGATTATTTGGACATATGAAGGATCATATGAAATGAAAGATGAAATGAAAGAACATTTAAAAATGAAAAATCATTTAAATAAAAAATAAAAAATGAAAGATCATTTGATAAAATATCCCCTTCTTTTCTAGGCGTGGGTGTACTCGTACTTCCCCGCTTCCCCCTACGAGGGCTGCTGACGTGGCAAGAGAGTACCCCCGTCGTGCTAGACTGGATCGTGTGC
The DNA here is from genome assembly GCF_048544455.1 of Silene latifolia. NCBI lineage: Eukaryota > Viridiplantae > Streptophyta > Magnoliopsida > Caryophyllales > Caryophyllaceae > Silene > Silene latifolia. The sequence goes on from NC_133537.1 coordinate 125,680,136, forward strand.
CGAAAGAATAGCCAGCGGTCTTCTTACAACACCTGCAGGAAGGGTCTCAATGCCCTTCAGCTGGACAATGTAAGTACCCTACCTTACTTTCACTTTATATTTGATTTTTCGATGGGTAGCGATCATACGAATGACCCTTGATTACCATTTTAGTGGGTGTCGAGACCTTGGCAGGTCTACTTTGGCGCTCCAGCTTTCGTGGTCGATGTTCTTCAGCTTAGGAGCTCAAGCACGCTACTTCTTGCGACGCCCATGGGGCCTGTGTGGTACCTAAGTGAGCGTTTGGCTTGGCAGTATCTCCCTGACATCTTCACGGTTCCCATCTGTCCTCCACGAACAATGTTTAGGGAGCCTTCAGAGGCTGAGAGGACAACTGACCTGGCAGGAGTGAGTGGTGATGCCCTCTTTCTCCCCGACCTCGAATACTCAGAGTTTGTGCATAGAAGACTGACGTACTGGCCAAACGTGGTGAGTATACTTCCTACTTAGCTGCTTGAAATGATAGCTTCCTTCAAAAATAGCTTATAAATGACGAACTTGATTGGCAGGAGATCGATGTGGCGGGCGTCGAGCCCCCTGCTTTCCTTGAAACGCTGGAGTACCCGGGTCCAGCTAGTAAGACGGGGTCCATGGAGATACCGTCCTTCCCCGAGGAGGTAACAGAGGCTGGAGTCGACGAGTGGCAGCACGTCGTAAAGAGGGTAAACCCCCAGTTTAGACTTGCCTTTCCTCTTTTTATGATCGTGTAGGAACACGATAATAAACCTTGTTTTGAAAATCAAAATGCAGGTGGTACCTTCAAGGCACGTGGAGTTGTGGAGGATGGCCAACTGGCTGCGGGCGACGGCTGCTGAGGCACTTTCAAGTGGCCCGGGATGGTAGGTATGAACCTTCCCTTTCTTCGTTTCTTGATAAACATGAGTGTTTTGAGATGCTTTCTATATTTTGTTATTATCGACTTTCTTTCTTTTCAGAGGGAGCGTGAGCTGCAAGAGTCGCAAAAGGAGATGATCCACCTGTCGAGGGAGTTGGAGGTTCGGGATGCTGACATCGCCATTCTTGAGGCGTTGGTGGCAGAGTTGAGGGTTCGCTTGACTGGTCGTCTTGACTAGACTTGTAGTTTTGTACATTTTACTTTGCTTTTGGGCATGAGCTTGAATTTTGCAGTATATATTTACATTTTATTGTGTATATATGATTGCCTGCGAGCCATTTGCTACTGCTGGGTCTAAATTCTATCGTACCCGCAGGTAAGCTTGGAAACAGGTTTGGCATTTTGACGGTTTACGCTGTCATGCTGCCAAAATTCACGTAGAAATTGCAAGCAAAACACATTTAGCAATTAAAATTGGCCTAAACAGCACAAAATGCAACTTGACCAAGTCTAAAATGTAGATATAAAAGTAAAAAAGAAGAAAAAAAAAAACAAATGTGCCCCATAATGAGCAAAAATGACTCGACGCGCGACAGACGACGGTAGTCCTTCCTCCGTAAAAAAAGAAATAAATGAAATGTGTAAGTGTAGATTAAAGTAAAATAAAATAGAAAAAAAGAAAGTAAAATAGAAAAAAAAAATGGTGAGAGGAGGGAGCGAAAAGATTCTCTAAAAAAAATGAAATGAGTAAGTGTGTTTGTGTGACGAATTGTCAAATGACGATGTCATCTCGAAAAGCGGACCCGTGTTGGAATAGGATTCCGCAGTGAAAATAGGAATATAATTTTGGTAAGAAACAAAATTTCCCAATTTACCAAATAAATTCCTATAGGAATAGAAAATATTGATTAAACCGTGAATAGGAAAGATCCTCCACGGAAATTAGCAGGAAATAGGGCTGGGGAAGAGACGCGGCAAGAGATGCGACACTTCCAAGAGGCGAAGAAGTTGCTGCCTCATCTCTTGGGTTTATCTCTTCCTTGGCAGAATTAGGAAAGGCCGAATAGTATAAATAAAGGCCTCAAGTTAGCTTCTATTCTCACAATTCTCCATTCTATTAGCCCGTAGCTCATCAAATACATACAATTTATCTAAAAAAAATATATTTCCAAAAAAAATGGATGCTCTTGAATCCCGACTCAAAGAATGGACGAACAAATTATCGAACGCGAAAAAGCATGATATTGGTCTTTTTGGATCAATCATCAGCTTTAAGTAAGTAAAAGTGGTAAGACCGTTCCTTGATGCTTGTCTTGAATTTTGGGACCCCGATTATCATGTATTTGCCTTTCCCAGAGGCGAAATTTGTCCTTTTCTCGAGGAATTTGCAGCGGTTGGAGGGTGGGATGTAAAAAATCTTCTGGCCTTACCATCTGGCTCCCAAGGATATAAGAATAAATTTAGGGATCTTTTATGACTGACCAAGGCTGAGGTGGATCGACTCGTGACCTCTATAGGTGTAAGAATGTTTGACTTTGTATACCGTTTCATAGATAGGGAAGACCCTTCCATTTCCTATGCTGCGAGGCATAGAGCCTTTGGATTTTGCCTTCTTCACTGCTTTGTCTTAAGAGGCCACATTAATGCGGAAATATGAGGCAACCCGCGATTCTTGGGTAATATCGAGCAAATGGAACTGCGCAAGAGCCCAGCTTGCTTGGTACTACGAGAGACCATCTTAGGGTTGGATAACCGAAAGACGAACCGTGAGCTCCTGTATCTTAGAAGTCCTATCATTTTCCAGGTAAAAACGACCCCGCTTCTTTTCTTTCTGTTTTTTCATTTTTTTTTTCGATTCGGCCGTGAGCACGTAGGACGGAGGTGTATTAACACTTGTCCCCTTTTGTAGATTTGGCTGATGGAGAGGTTGCGATTGATCGAGCCCCCAATTGACGTACTTGGATATCGATCATGATCGCTCTTGATAAGGACCAGGCTATACATGGTGGACTTCACTCGAGTTTGCAATTATTGGGAGAACCAGCTAAAGAGCGAAGGAGGTCCCTTGATTAGATTGATCGTCCCTTGGTGGCATCTTAGAGTGTTGACGGGAGTATCATCCCTTGAACCTACTCGATCTATCCGCATTCTTGGCTTGGAGTTCATTGTCAGCATATTCCCGGAGAGGTTGATATGGCAAGCGGGCATGAAGTAGAAGATCCCGAAGCTTAACACCGTACCGCAGACAGCACTGGCGTATACCTCAGAGTCTTGTCGCGAATGGGCACTTCGTTGGGACCAAAGAAACATGTGGTTTATAACTGTCCCAGTTGGTTCGTTGTGGGTATCGGATTCTTACTTGCAGTGGACGAAGGCTGGCACATTGGAGGAGCGCGAGAAGCTGAGAAAGCATGAACCGATTGACTATAGGATTCACGAGATGGCGAAAGAAAGCCAGAAGTACTTGATCGAAGAGGAAGAAGAAGCCGGATTCCGAGTCATCCGCCCGAAGAAGAAGCCAAAGAATGCTCCCGTTGAGAGGATGGTTATGGATCGGAATGAAAAGACTAGGCCTCGAGAAAGACCGTTGGTAATTAGGTTAGAGATAACGCAAGAGCGTCCCCCTCGAGGCCGAGACAAGAAGTACGACAAAAATGACTTAGGCAAGGGGAAAATGGAAGAGTACAAAATAGCCTAAGTCTTTATTAGTATTCATTATTTTTATTATTGTTGTAATAAACGGCGGGGTTTTTGGAATCCTAGCCTAGCATTTATTTCAGCATTTATTATTTGATGTATTATTTGGCGAATTACTACAATAAATGAATAAACTGGTTATTTTAGTTAGAAACTTTAAAATCAAGGCCCTTTGTTTATTTTTCGAATTCCAAGTGTCAAAGCAAATGTCCTTCTATTTACATTTTTGGATTAAAAATAAATCGGGTTTTATCCTGTGAAGGATTGCCTACGTATTCATTGAAAATCAAATCAAACCCACAATGTAGTTCGAAATAGAAAATGTAAAGGAATAAATGTTCGAAGCAAGAGCTTGAAATGAACATAGGGAATAAGCATGGTGCTTTACTTACTCTTAAAAATGCAATTAAGTTATTCGATGATACTGAGGATAAAGCAAAAATGTCAAAATGCAAGAGGGAGGTAACACGAATTTCGAGGCCGGCTGGGGCCGGGTATAACGTGTCGCAGGAGCGGCACATAAATCATGTGTGGCGCGTTTTTAGGTTTGTATTCTAAGGGTAATATCTCTTAAGTTGGTCTAGGTTAGTTGGATTTGAAAACGCATTCTCGTCTAGGTTTGTAATTCTTAACCACACCCCCTGAGTGTATAGATTTGACTAGGTAAGGCCCGACCCAATTAGGCTTGAATTTCCGCCCTTTGGTCGACTGGCAGAAGAGGTCGGACAGATTTGAGAACTAGATATCCTTCTTTAATGTTGTGGGATTTGACTTTCTTGTTGAATGCTCTTCTAATTCGTGCTTGATATGTTTGAACATTATGCAAAGCACGTAATCTTCGTTGGTCTAAGAGGACGAGTTCTTCATACCTATCCCTATTCTATTCTGCTTCTGGGATCTGACTTTCGAGTAGAATTCGCAGTGATGGGATTTCTAGCTCTATTGGTTTTACGGCTTCCATACCATATGTTAAGTAGAAAGGAGTAGCCCTAGTGGGCGTCCTGACTGAGGTTTAATATCCCCATAATGCAAAGGGTATCTTGTTGGGCCAACTAGGATAGTTGTCAATTATTTTCTTGAGGATAATGACGACATTTTTGTTCGTTTCTTCCACTGCACCGTTAGTCTGAGGTCGATAAGGTGAAGAGTGATGATGCTTAATTTTATACTTGGCTAGTAATTGTTCAGTTTCAGCATGGAAATGAGACCCGTTGTCACTGATTATCTCATGTGGGCACCTATATCGACAGATGATATTGGCTTGTATGAACTTAGCCACATGCTTGATGTTAGAGCACTATAGGATGCTGCTTCTACCCATTTTGTGATGTAATCGATTGCCACCAGAATGAAACAATGGCTAACCGTCCCAGCTGGAGTGATATTCCCGATGATGTCGATTCCCTAAGCGGAAAATGGCCAAGGAGATGTCATTGTGTACAATAGAGAAGGTGGGATGATGGGTCGTGTCGTTGTACGCCCTCAAACAATATTTATAGTCTCCACAAACTATCCTTAGTAGAGCGGTAAGTAAAGCTCAGATCCCAAGGGACGGGTATTGGATTAAGCTATCAAATGCAAGTAGTTATGCCGTAGACTCACAATTTAGTTTGGATTGAGATGGTTATCTAAACTACTAGGCAAGGTAAATGTAAAAAAATGGAAAAGTAAGGCAAGTAAAGTAAATGGGAATGTAAATAATTGATAAAAGGCACTAGGGTGTCATGGGTTCATAAGGGAATCATGATGAGATCACATAAACAAGTTTCATAGATGCAAGCAAATTATTGTTGTAGTGGAATCGAGTTAGTTTATATCTTACAATTCCTAGGAAGGTTTGGGTTTCGGAGCCGAGTTGGTCAAGACTTTACAACACCTACAAGTCGATTTAATTGCTTCCTATTCAACTATATGCATGGTCTAACAAGCCTTGAGTTGGTTTATGTCGTACAAGTCTTGTTGAATGGATAAGAGATTCATGCTAGGTTGTCAATCAAGCATTTGATCAAGCATAACATGTGCATAAGTTGAAACTACAACAAGCAAGCAATCATATGAACGTATCAAGTAAGCATCTACCCCATGATTAACTCCTCTAATCCCCCATTAACCCTAGTTAGGAGACTACTCACTCATGATCATGGAAAGCATGCTAACAAGGGTGTTAATCACATTAACAAGTCTAAACATGATGGATGAGTAAAACAATAAACAATAATTAAGTAAAGAGTAAAGAAATAGTACCAAACTTATGATGAACAAATGGAAAGGAAAGGATAATAGAATTAAACTTGATTGATGAATGAAGAGTTGTCAATTCTTCAATAAATCCCAAATAACCTTCAAATTACCCAACTAGATCTAATCTACTCTGGTGACTTGATCATAATCTCCTATTACAAGGGAGTATTTATACTAAGTACAAGTATTAGGTTAACTAACGGCTTAAATGACGATTGTGTCCCTAAAATGAAGATTAACGCCTTGCAAGTCCTCCATAGAGACGCTCGGATTGCACTTGTTGGACGCTCATACTGCATGGAAAAACGCCCGTCCTGCTCAAAGGATGCCTAGGCTGTGCCTTGGGACGCTTGTCCTATGCTTTGGGATGCTCGGGCCGTGCTTGGGACGCCCGTCTCTCTTTGCAGATTTCCTTCTTTTTTATTTAGCTGCTTCATGATCCGTGGGGATAATTTGAGGAGCCTTGGGGGTCCTTCATCATTGCCCATTTATTTGTTCTATCTACTTAGGCCTTTAGTATCGGTCTCATCTTTGATGCTTGGTCGTTAGATGCAATCAATTTAGCTCCGTTTTTGCTCCATACACGCAAGGCTAGCCCTCCTTCCCTTCCAAGGGCACAAAACCTCATAGAATATGCAAAGTAGGAAAGCTTAAGAAAGTAACGACCATAATACATGCAAGAAAGCATAGGAACGAGGCTAGTTCGGGGACCAAATGTGTGCAAATATGAGTCACATCAAATATCCCAAAACAGAACCATTTCTTGTCCCAAGTAAAGAGGTGACTAAAACTATGACCTTTATTAATACTACTAGCCGATGTGAGACAATTAGTGGGTGTCACTCCCCCCCCTTCAACTCACAACAAAACACCTATGACGTAAGATGCCTTCTTGCAAGGGACAGTGGGGCTTGCTAAAATGGTGATGCATCCTAATACTTAAGCACATAAAAACAAGTAAGGGACGCATCTAGCAAAAGAATAGCTACTTTCCTCATCTAAGTGGCGGAAATCAATTACAAGGGAAGCAATTCAAGGGCACACACTCCATTATAGATATTGGTTCTCCTAGTTAGTAAGTCCAAGAGGATACAAACAAGTCACCTCCAAGTTGTGATAAACTAGGTTACCTTTGTCCATAATTGCTAAATGCTTTTGTCAAGAGTCAATTCCCTATGGTGTTAGAAAACACTATAGGATCGCGGAATTCCCCCTCTTGCCTAGACAAGAAGAAGGGTCGTCCCCTCTCCACCATGCAACAAAATAGGATCATCAAAGGATAAAGGGGATTCCAAGTGTATGAGTTTCATGATGGTAGTTTGCTTTTTGGTTTATTTTCCCCCCATTTTTGAATATTCGACAATCAAGAACATTGTGCCATTTTTTTATGTTTGCCATTTTTAACTTTTTGCATTCTTTTTGAACATTTTCAATGTAACCCCATTTTTAGAAAGGGTACTTCTATTAAAGCATAGGAGCCTATTTTTGGTCCTCATTTCATTTCATGCAATTGCAAACATTTGACAATTGATAACTTGAACTTAATTTGACATTTTTGTGCCCAGTTCCTTTTTGTTGACAAAAGATGATGATAAAAGTGTAAGGACGGTCGCATGTCATCAAGGGTCACGTTGGAATAAACGGTAGCCAAGGAGTTAGCACACCACAAGGCACTCTTGACTAGGCCTTAGTCCATGGGTCAAAGGATACTAGTATGACACATCCTAGGGTGTCTTGAGAGTATTCTAACAAACAAAGTCTCAAGGAGAAAAATTATCTACAAGTGTCTTATATACACTTGTCAGGCTTCCCAAATAGGCATTTTCACAAAAATTTTCTAAAATGCAACTACATGCCATGATAGAACTATCATATATACAACTCTAATGCTTATGCTTCTATCAACTAATATGCCAAGTAAACTAAATGCAAACTCTTAACAACACATAGGTTTGTACCGCATCAACAAAATATAGCCACATTGTCATTAACATATAGAAGGAGAAAGGAAATTTGGAAAGATCATACCATGCGGTCTTCTGTTTCATTCATGCCCGAATGTGGCGTAGTCGACCCAATGTGATAAGAGTGACAAACAAACAAACAAATATATACAATATATACATTATATACATTTCTATACTACAAAGGAAAGGAACATGTTTTTGGATTTTTTATTTTTTATTTTTTAAAATTTCAAATTTTTATCATTTTTTCAAATAAGTTAGAGGTTAGATGTTAGAAATGTTAGAATTTCCCATCCCCACACTAGTATGGACATTGTCCTCAATGGACAATACGATAGGGAACTATGCAAATCTTGGAGTTAGTGTCCTCCACAATAGTGCGTTTACATAATAAATCTCATTAAAGGAATATCATCAGGATATTTAATTATTTGATCCTCGTCAGTTGATTAACGTAAATCAATAACGGTTGGCTGACTAGAGTTTGACGTTATTGTCGTGAGACGGCGGTGATCAACTGCCCCTTTCGGTCACACCTAAAGGAACGAACCCAACTGACAACTAATTAATTGTATGAGATACAATTTATTTAGTCCCTTGATTTATAGACTAAAAGGTTAGTCGATTATTTTTAGAGAGAATTCGAGTTGCGAACTCGTGGTGCGACAGTTATTATTTAATTATGTGATAATTAAATAATAAATTTTATGAGATGGGTTTTAGTTAATTAATTGTTAATTCACTAAAATGCTACTAATTGATTAATGTGATTATTATTAGTACGTAAATAATATGTGTAGCGGTACACCTATATTTACGGAGTGTTTTGAACAAAATTAATCGGGAAGCATTTAAACATAAAACGATGTTTAAATAAAAATTACACGTATTTGTTCGACAAATATAAGAACCAAATTGGACCCGTAAATGGGCTTAGACCGTGTAAAATAGAGTGTAGTGGATGATTATAAATATAATCATTTCACTTTGCTTTATATTCTTCCATAAGTTATCTTTTGTTCTTATGCATGTCATAAAGGATTGGATAAAAATAAGACAAAATCTACTCCTACACTCCACTCCTCTCAACCGGTTTTCCCCTTCATATAGACCAAAATTTTGTTCATTTTTACACACTACTTTACTTGTACACTTTTGCATGTGAAATATTTTGTTTGTCTTTCTCTCTAAAAACTAATAAAATCATTTTACTAAGTTGTTAGTAAATAAAAATTATTACTAAGATTGTTAGTAATATTACACATATTATCAAGGGTTTATCTTATCAAATATCTAGTTAATATTTGTAGGATATTAGGTATTTTTTCTTGGGTGCCATTGTTAGGAGATCTTCTCTTTGAAGATTTGGTAAGGAGGATCATCTTTTGTTTTAAGCTCAAGAATAATCAAGATAGGAGATCTTGATTGTGCCCTTATTACCATCAAAATCAATGTAAGGAAATTGTTTTTCCTTAATCTTCATTATTATGCTTTTATATTAGCATACATGTTACATAGATCACTAAAATAACACATTATGAGATAATTTGTTTTTAATTAGAGAGTCTAATTTAGATCTATGATCTTTCAAGTGGTATCATGAGCTAGGCTTGTAATTTGCATGTTGATTTTGAGCATACTTAATAAATTATGAGATAATATAAAAAACTCAAAAATTGTGTTAGAAGAGGTTTTAGCACGAAAATGTTTGGGCATATATACCTACTGATCTCAAAAGGTTTATGGTAAAATTTGATGATTTGTGAAGTTATTTTGCTATTCTTAATGATTTTTTATTGAAAACCGAGTCAAAAATGCCGTATTTTGGTTAAGAGTTAACTAAAAATAGTTACATGTTGATTCGTGTCATGAAATGTTTATGGTGTTTCATGCATATTTTCTACAGATTGTATGTAAAATTTCGAAGGTTGGTTTGAAGTTTTGCATGTTTATTGATTTTATGAGATAAAAGTCGATAAAAGTGAATTAAATTAATCATATATTTGAAACATTTGTTCCTGACCTTGATAAATTTATGTACATTTAAAAATATGATTTAAAAGTTAAAAGTGAAATTTAAAATGTGATTTCACCTGGTTTTGATGTTTATTGGTTTTAGTGGTTAAAAACCGATAAGTATTAATCTTTTTCTTTATAAATTTTATCCGAATTTTTGGGCATTTTTTATGACATTTCGGTATTCTTGGGTGTTTTCCAGAATACTCAAAATTTTTTTTTTCAATTTTTGGTAATATTTTCACTAATTTTGGATTTATTACTTAAAATTTATGATTTTTCCGATTAAATTAGCAAAATATCACCAATTCAAACTAATTATTCATCATCATATTAGTGAGGACTACTTTTTGAGGTTCAAAACAGTTTGGATAATTAGTTTGGACTGAAGTGAGATTTAAGAGTTGATTATTGATTTTTACAAGTTAAAAATCGATTAAATCCACAAAACCGAGATGGATACCAACGATTGTTAGATAGGGCGATTTTGGCATCATTTTACAGCATTTTAAGCATATTTATTTAAGTTGAATGAATGATTGTCATTTATTTAAAGTATTTATTTTGTTATACCTAGTATGGCCTAGTTTATTTTAATCGTTATTACCCGAAATGAATGGGAATAGCAATTTGTTTGTAATTAAATACGATCTCGTATCGTCAGTTTGTAATTAATTAATAGTTTTATTTATTTTATTAATTAATGTATAATAGGCGTCTATTTTTGGAAGGTGTTACAAATCCCACAAGAAGAAGCCACTTTTGAAATGAAGAGGCAAGGGACCAAGGAGTTGGTTTCCGAAATGTAATAGACTAGTTTTTATTAACTAGGAGGCCATACTAGGATTTTTCATATGCTTGCTTGCTTTTATTTTTCGCGCATGCCAAAATCGCCATTCACATGCATTTTATTTTCGCGGTTGTCAATTCACGTCATTTACATTCACCGACTTAGTTCATTTATAGGGAATTTATGACTAAATTGACAAGATCTCTCACATAACTAAAATTGAGATTAGCCTTACCAATTAGTAACACCTATGAATCCCTTGTTCATTAGAGTCACGCTCACCTAAGCGGGGTGTTTTCTTTTTACCTCGGGTAAGTAGGGTGGTAAACGGTTATCACGCGCCAAAGTTGGTTGGACTCAACGGGGTATAAGACGGTCTTGTATTCCGGGGCTAGTAGATGGATTTAAGGAAATTCGTCAACCAAGAGTTCTAGAGGTAGAATTAGTCAACCGTTGACTTACCGAATTTACACGATTATGGGATGTTTCGCCCAAGCGATGCTCATTTTTGTTTAAAATTTGGGTCTTGGAATCATTTATATACTTTTGTGGGAGATCGCTATATAAATGTTAAAACTTGTTAAACATGTTTTCACAAGTAATTTTAAAACAATGAATGTTAATTTTTCCTTATTTTGTTGTAGCATTTTAATTCGCAATGGCAATTTCATCAACTCCATCGACTACTCCACTAGGCAAAGATTCATGGCTAAGCTCCGTAATGGACAAATATATCCTAAAAGATGACGGTAGTAATTATCTTGAATGGGAATCCAACATCAAAAGTGCCGCGTTGTCTGACAACGTGCTCACTTATTTGACCGATGCCCCTCCCATCGAGCCCGGTCCAAGGGCCTCATCGGCGGTGCGGACCGCCTATGATGACCATGTAAGGATGTCGAATGATATAAATGTGTTGATATGGTCGATATCCCCAAAGCTCAAGCTTTCATGCATTTCTTTAAATGCGTAAGAGATATTCACTCGTATGACTACTATGTTTTCACAAACACCTAAAGTCCGTCAATACGATGCGGCGGCACACTTCTTTGAACCAAGCATGAGAGGGGCTAAAAGTTTGGTCCCCATGTGCTAAAAATGGTCGAATATGTCGACATCCTAGAGCGTCTAGAGTGTAACATTCCTAAGACTCTTGTGGTGGATCGAATCCTCAACTCACTTCTCACCAAGTTTGCCCACTTTAGGGTAAACTACAACATTAATGGCATATATAAGAGTTATCATGAAACTCATGCACTCCTCACCCAAGCGGAGAGGGATATGGAAACTAGTGGGAGTGAAAAAGGGGATGTTCTAACCATGAAGTTAAAGAACATGTCCCTTGGAGTTAAGAAGGGAAAGGGGAAGGAAAAGTCATAATTCAAGAAATCGTCAAAGAAACATGACAAGGGAAAGGGTGAAGCCGTTAAGAATGGCAATCCCAAGGCAAAAAGTATCAAACTCTCCGAGGCCGAATGATTCCATTGTAATGGGAAGGAGCATTATAGGAGGAGTTGTCCCAAATACTTGGAGGACCTCAAGGAAGGGCGTGTGATGCCTATTGGTATGATTTCCTCTCTCTATATGATAGACGTTAATTATGCTTGCACTTCCACTTGGGTACTTGATACCAGATGTGGCTCTCACCTTTGTAATCATTTGCAGGGTTTAAGAGACGTGCAAGCACTAGCAAAAGGTGATGTGGATCTCCGCATGGGCAATGGAGCTAGAGTAGCGGCCGTTTCCGTGGGGACCTATGTGCTCACATTAGATAGTGGTTTAGAGTTGTTTTTAAATAAGTGTTATTTTGGACCAACTTTAACCAAGAACATCATCTCAATTTCCGCGTTAGACGCGGAAGGCTTTTGTTTTGTGATTAAGGACAATAGTTGTACTTTTTCATTGAATGATGTGGTTTATGGCAAGGCCATTTCAATTGGAGGCATTTATATTTTAAATGATGTTAATGACATTTATCATGTGGAAACTAAAAAGCTCAAAAATGGGTGATCCAAATGAATCCTACCTTTGGCATTGTCGTTTAGGTCACATAAACGAAAGACGCATTAAGAGACTTGCTTCATCTAAAGTGCTCAAACCATTTGATTTCGAATCTTATGGTATATGCGAGTCTTCCCTTTTAGGCAAGATGACTTGTGCACCTTTTGCGGGAAAAGGGACACGAGCTAGTGAGGTTTTCGCTCTCATACATACGGATGTGTGTGTACCATTAACCATCACCGCTAGAGGAGGTTTTCACTACTTCATTACTTTTACTGATGACTTAAGTAGATATGGTCTGTCTACTTAATGAAGAACAAGAGTGAAGCTTTTGACAAGTTCAAAGAGTTTCAAAATGAAGTAGAGAACCAATTGTATAAAAGGATTAAAACCCTACGATCCGATCGTGGTGGTGAATACCTAAATTCTGACTTTGATTCACACCTAAAAGATTGTGGTATAGTATCACAATGGACTCCTCCTGGTACACCACAATTAAATGGTGTAGCTGAAAGGAGAAACCGAACTTTACTAGATATGGTTCGGTCTAAGATGAGTCTAACCGAGCATCCTAGTTCATTTTGGGGTTTTGCCCTCTTGTCTGCAATATTATCACTAAATCGAAACCCGACTAAAGCGGCCGATAAGACTCCATATGAGATATGGACCGAGAAAGTCCCTCATTTGTCATTCATGCGCATTTGGGGTTGCGAAGCGTATGTCAAGATCAAGTCTGACAATAAGCTTGCTCCCAAATCAGACAAATGTCTTTTTGTAGGATATCCAAGGGAAACACGTGGCTATTACTTCTACAATAAACACGAGAACAAAGTGTTTGTGGCTCGTGATGCTGTCTTCCTAGAAAATGAGTTTATTTCTAGGAGACAAAGTGGGAGAAAATTTGAACTTGAAGAAGTTCGAGAGCCACAAACCGAGAATGAGGTTGAGGAGAACATGGAGGATAATGTTCCCTCCTCCTCTGAAATGGTAATTATTCCTAGAAAGTCAAGTAGGATTTCTAATCCACCTGACCGCTACCTTGGTAACATCGAAGAGGATGGTGTTTTGTTACTTTTGGAAAGTGATGAACCCACTACCTACAAATCGGCCATGTCTAGTCCCGACTCCTCGCTTTGGCTAGAAGCCATGTGGTCCGAAATGGATTCCATGTACGAGAACCAAGTATGGGACATGGTGGATTTACCTGATTGAGTGCGACCCCTTCAGTGTAAATGGATATATAAAATTAAGCTCGGCGTGCATAAACATGTATATGTTTACAAAGCTAGATTGGTGGCAAAAGGTTTCACCCAAGTTCATGGTCTAAACTATGACGAAACCTTCGCTCCAGTCGCTATGCTTCGGTCCATTAGGATAATATTAGCGGTTGCCGCGTTTCATGATTATGAGATTTGGCAAATGGATGTCAAAATCGCCTTCTTGAATGGGATTCTAGAAGAGGAAGTGTACATGATACAACCTGAAGGTTTTGTGGATACATATAACCCGAAGAAGGTGTGTAAGCTCAAGAAGTCAATCTATGGTCTTAAGCAAGCATCTCGGAGTTGTAATCATCGCTTTGATCATGTTATTAAACAATACGGTTTCACTCGAAGTGTGAAAGAACCGTGTTTATACATGAAGTTTAGTGGGAGTAAGGTTGTATTCCTTGTCCTATATGTGGATGACATATTGCTCATCGGGAATGATATTCCATCGCTCACTTCCGTTAAGGAGTGGCTAGGGAAACACTTCCAGATGAAGGATTTGGGAGAGGCACAACGAATTTTGGGTATCCGGATCTATAGAGATAGGTCCAAGAGGATACTAGCCTTGAATCAAGAAGCTGATATTGACAAAGTTCTTGACCGGTTCAATATGAAAGACTCCAAGAGAGGATTTCTACCTATGGGCCAAGGGATTACTTTGAGCAAGTAACAGTCTCCCTTTACCCCTAAGGAGATTGAACACATGAAAACTGTCCCTTATGCTTCCGTTGTTGGGTCTATCATGTATGCTATGATTTGCACTCGTCCCGACGTTGCGTATGCCTTGAGCATGACAAGTCATTATCAAGACAAGGCTGGTGAGAATCACTGGATAGCCGTAAAGAACATCCTTAAGTACTTGAGAAGGACTAAGGATTTGTTCTTAGTGTTTTGAGGAGAAAATGAGTTGCGTGTAAGAGGTTACACGGACGCAAGTTTCCAAACCGGTCGGGATGATATGAAATCCCAATTCGGCTATGTATTTATGCTAAATGGAGGAGCAGTTTGCTGGAAGAGTTTCAAGGAAAGCGTGACCGCGGATTCTACAACAGAGGCTGAGTACCTTGCAGCGTCTGCGGCTGCAAAGGAAGCTGTTTGGATTCGGCAATTCATGGAGGGACTAGGAGTAGTCCATTCCACCAAAGATCCGATCACTCTATATTGTGATAACAGTGGGGATATTTTTCAAGCCAAAGAGCTGAAATCTAGTAAAAAAATCTAGACACATTGAAAGGAAATACCATGTAATTAGAGATTATGTGGAAAGGAATGAACATTTGTAAGGTTGGGACAGACGATAATGTAGCTGATCCTTTAACCAAGCCTTTATCAAAGGCTAAGCATGATGGTCATGTCGTCGCAATGGGATTGAGACGAGTACCAGATTTTGTTTAGATTATGGATGATACGTGCATATTCTATACACTTTATCTGTGGTTTTGGCATGTATTTCTATGCATAATTGGTAGCTTAAGGCTGCTATTTCTCCCGAAACGGTTTACTTTGCATTTTCTATGATTTATTGTAGGAATGCGTGGAAGTAGGCTAAATCAAGCCAAATTCGTCCTCCGGAAGCAAGTTCAAGGAAGCCAAGAAGAAGGAGAGTCGCATTCACTCACCTTGGGATGCGTGCAAGGAGTGAAGAGTTGATTGGAAGCAACAAGGAGCCACTGCACAACTTTTTCAGTCGATCGTCTAAGCTTTTCAGTCGATCGACCACTGGAACGCATCAGACGCTACTGTTCAGCATTCTCAGTCGATCGACCATGCTGACCGGTCGATCGACCCGATTTCGAGCTGATATCTTTTTCTCCGTGTTAGACTTTTAAAGGCCCAACTTGTAATTAACTTTCAGTACCTTTTTATCAGTAGAACGCATCAAATTTTAGGTTATGCTTTTTATTTCTGGAAAAAACTTAGTTTTCAGATCTAGCTTGAGACGGAAACCTTTGATTCGAATACTTTGTCCTTGAAATTTGATTAGTAAGCTTTTTATGCAATTCTTCCTCTTTCTTATTTTTCCTTGTTATTTTGATTCTTGTTTCATCAATTAATTTCAGCAATTGAATTTCTCTCCTTTGTTCTAGTTAGATTCCATCATGTTGAACTTGTTCTTTATTATTAATTTCGCAATTAGTGTAGTTATGATTATGCGTAGGTAATTCCTTTGATTGGGAATAAGGTGAGCCATGGTATTAAATTAGGATTGTCGTGTAGCATGAGTTCTTCCGTATTGGTCTTGTTATCTTTTGATAGATTTCTTTGCTAGATTGAAAGATTGGTAATTTGATTTATTGTTAGATTTAGAATTTCTCTTGAGTGAAAGCTTTGATAAATTCTAGGGAATTATTAGACCGTGAGGTTATTTGAGCTTTGATCGAAAGACTAGCTTATCTTCCCTGAGACCGTATTAAGACCTCTGTTGCTTGACTGACCTGTTATTTGCCATGGTGAACCGAAGTTCCCGATCCTCTTTTTATCTTGTTAAGAATTTTCATTTTAGCAATTAGCCAGTTAATCAACCAAATTCAAAACCCCCAATTATCTGTTACTTTTGTAGACTTAAAAATAGCAAACAAAATCAACCTTATCTCTCTGTGGTTCGACCCTTACTATCACTAGCTATAGTTTTAGTTTGGAACTATAAATTTTCAATTTGATAAATTTTATCTTTGTTTTGCATTGTTTCAATTCACGTCTGGAATAGCAATCTGGTCGATTGACTGATAGGACTGGTCGATCGACTGCTCCTCAGCGAACAATAGCTTCTGGAACCCGAACATTGGTCGATCGACTGAGGGTGATGGTCGATCGACTACTTGAGCTGCTACTTGACTTCTTAAAACTCGTGGACTTGTCTTTTGGGCCTTGAATTGCGCACCAAGCTCGTTCCTTAAGTGATTCCTTTACGTCATTTGAAATGCAGATTACTCGGGGACGGATTTGGCTTGATTTTCCCGTTGAATTCTTCACATTTCTGCAATAATGTACAAAATACGGAAGTAGACGGAAATAGGGAGAAATGCAGCATAAACTACACGAATGAGCTCTGAAATGCGTGTAAAATAGGGTGTAAAACATCATATAAATGACACGCATCAAACTTCCCCAAACCAAACCCTTGCTTGTCCCCAAGCAAGAACTAGACTCGATCTAATGACCTAATGGAACGAGTTCAATCTCAGAGCGAAATGCAAACTGTTAAGCCTAAACCGAATTTAATGCACAACCAATAATCAACTAGCAAATGAATCATGCAAACGAGTTATGAAGCCGTCAAAAAATGCTGAACTGTCAACTGTAGAGACTTATCAAATTGGACTCTCACGGGTCGCTCAAATCACTCAATAAGTACGAGTGAATATTTGTAAGATAGAAAAAATTAATTTTGTAGTGACTCTCACCTAACTACGACCTATGAAGACATGCAAGCAATAAAATATGAAAGTAATCTCTATGACCGTACATATGCATTCCAACCAACAGATGACCAATGACACATGCCGAGGTATAAATATGGAAATGTGAGGTATGGGTAAGAAGAGGCAAGACGTTTTATGGTAAAGTGGAGGTACAGGTGATCAAGCTAGTACCAAAACGGAACCAAATGGCAACATCCAACTTCTTGCTCATAATCAAACGAAACAGTGCTATAGCAAGCACAAAACTCACAATCTCCAAGTATAAAGGTAATCAACTAACTCCCCATAAGATACTAAAGCAACATGGGAGCAAAAATCGCCATAAGATAAGGATTTGATTTATGCGAATTGATTTCTTTTTCGAATCTCAGTCGATCGACCAAAAGGGGTAGTCGATCGACGGCCTTGAACAGTACATAACTCTTTTTCTTTATTTTTCGAATCATTTTTTCCATTTTTTTTTTCTTTTCTTTTTTTCATTTTCTCCTTTATCATCTAAACAGAGCAAATGCCACCAAAAATGAGTAAGAATCCCAAGAACACAGACTACTAGCTTGACAAAGGTAGGCTAAATGTAGGATGTAGTAAATGGGACAAAAAGGGATATTTTTGGCAGTGTTAAGCTTATGGGTAAAATGAGAAAAGGAAACCTCTACCACATGTGTCAACTAACCACAAACCGAATGCATACAGGTATTAAGTAGATCAAATTCATATTTATGCAAATTAAGGAAACATGTCTCATAAGGAGTACTACTCACATTCCTAATAAACCGGTCATAAATGTCACCAGTTATAGGCTCTAATTCTCAGAATATATGATGTAGTTTGCCAATTTTCAAAGTCAAGTTTAAAGTTCAGCAAGAATGTAACGAAAACTCGTAGATATGCATTTACGATTCTACTAATAACATGTCAATTAAGCAAGGCTCAGGCAAAACAGATGCAATTGCAGTATCATCCTTGAAATACTACCGTTCCGACTCGACCTATATGCTAAAATAAACGTGCATTTTATGGAAATTTTTGAAATTTTTCAATTTTTTTGAAATTTTGTATATATAAGAGAAATGAAATGAAACAATGCAAAACAAAAGTAAACGTGAATGCAAACAAATGATATGCGACGACGCAAAACCCTTCCCCAAACCAAATCGCACAATGTCCCCATTGTGCAAGATCATGTAATGAAGAGAAGAGAAATGGGAATTTGCGTAAATAAATAAATATGACATGAAGTAAAGAAATAAGGAACTCACAAGACTTTAAGCACAAAGGAAACCTCCCCAAACCAGCGTGAGCTAGGAGGTTTCAGTAGCTAGCAGTGCTACCAATAAGTACCTGAAAGACAGAAAAAAACCACGCATAAGGCGGAGAAAACAATTTTGAAGTGGTAAAATTGTGCGTAAATGAGAGAACAGAAGAAATAAGTAATATGACGGAAAGTAAAGTGGAGTAGAAAACTCCCTTAGGTCCGCATATCGACCAAACACAGCAGGGGAGAGGTCGTGAATAAGTGTAGCAGCCTCGGCGGTCGATCGACCACTTAACCCGGTCGATCGACCAGGTATACATGAACAGGGTCGTCTGGAACCTGCAGATCAGTCGATCGACTACTGGAACCAGTCGATCGACTGAAAGCACTGCTGCAACCTCATATTTCTTCGTAATTGCTCAATGATTTGAGCTAACAAGCTCTAAATACCTGCAAGTACACAATAATACGCGCCCAAAATTGTGCAAAACCCAGAATAAAGTCTAAAGTACTTAAGAAACCTAAATAAGCGAAATAAAATGCGAAGTTTTCGCACACACAAAAGCAATGAAAATTGTTCGAAAGCAAATAAAATGAGGTTTATAACGAACTCGATCAACTAATAGTTGATCAAGAAGGACCACGGTATGGCCCACTTCGTCGGCTTCTTGCTACTAGAGGTAGCCTCAATGGTGCTTATCTTATCAGCTGCACCCTTCTCAGCTTCAACAGTCGGAGAGCTCAACGGATCAACTTCGTCATCTCCCCAATCAAGGACTTCCTTGGAATCGTCAGAATCCAAATTGGCCCATCTCACCTTGGCTGGCTCATCTTCCACTTCCTCATCAATCCCATAGCTTAGGCATCCAAGGCCTCCTCTTTGAATGATAGGCTTTGTCGCACTAGAGTGACTGCAGCTCATCCTTCCCCAAACCGGCTCTCTGCAATGTCTAAAACAATGATTCCTTCTCCTTTTTGCTCCCAATCGGGGCGGAGGGGTTAGCACATGAGTAGTAATAGAGACGGGCAATTCGGGAAGCACAAAGTACGATTTCTTTTGAAACCGTATTACAAGTAACAGGCCACATGGGGTCCTTCTTTTTAGCGGGTTGGGCAAAAATGATAGAATGTTTCCCAACTTTGAAGGTTAAAGTTCCAGAGCCAACGCCAATGGCGCACAAAGCGGTGTGCGAAACGGCCTACCTAGGATGATCGGTATATGGGCATCCTCAGGCATGTCAAGGACAACAAAGTCAACAGGGAAGAAAAACTTCCCTATTTGGACGGGTATGTCCTCTAGGACTCCTATAGGCTCGACCGCAGATCGGTCGGCCATCTGAACCGTCATGTCTGTGATAGCAAACCGGGTCAACTTTAGCTTCCTAGCTAGACTCAAGGGCATGACGCTTATACTAGCCCCTAGGTCACATAATGCCTTCTCAATAGAGAAGGTACCTATTTTTAAAAGGAACAGAAAAGCTACCCGGGTCCTCTAGCTTATGGGGCGCAGTGTGAGACAGATAGGAGCAAGACTCCTTAGTAAGTGCGATAGTGTGCACTGTTTCAAGTGACCGCTTTTTGGACAAAAGTTGTTTCATAAATTTAGTATAAGCGGGCACTTGCTTAACTAACTCAAGGAAGGGGACTTGTACATTCAGACTACGGATAACTTTTTCAAATTTGCTGAAAGATACCTGTTCCTTGGTCGGCACGAGTCTCTCTGGATATAGGGCTGTAAGGAGTACCTTAGCCCTCTCCTCTAAATCGCGCGTGCCGGTATCCTTGGACTTTGGCTGGAAGTCCGTCGCCTTCTCTTTGTTGAAGCTACACTACTACAAAAAAAGCCTAGGAAACCGGTTAAAAAACCCCTAAGAAACCGGTTTATAACCGGTCTCTAGCTCATAGGTGTCTTAGCCTAAGAGACCGGTTTTTTAAACTGGTTTCTTTAGTAATATCAAAGAAACCACATATAACCAAAAACCGGTTTCTTTGATCAGAGACCAGTTATTAGTCAAAACCGGTTTCTTTGATCATTTATTTGAAACCATTTATGGCCAAAACCGGTCTCTTAATTTTATTTATAAAAAAAAAATACAATTCCAAAATGGAGTATGCTGACACAATTTTAATCAAAAATTACAATTATCAAATTACATCGTCCATATGTACCAAACAAAAAAAAAATTACATCATCCATCAACTTTCAAAAAGTAACCAATCTTAAAGTTATATTCGGATTTCATATAAACTCATCCACGATTTAAAAAACAGTAAATCTAGCGAAATTTAAACTCAAAAGTTGACAAAAAAGTTGACTTTGTCGTCGAAGTCGTCTAATCTCAACCCAAACTCTAATTCACGGGTCTCCCTCCTGCATATAGGAAAAAAACAACCAGTAGACCCTGAATTAATATAGAATGGAGGTTCACCAACAAAAAATTAATAGCTGTTACAAAATAAAATTCAACATATATGTAGAAAGTACTCTATTTTCAAGGTACTAAGAGAATAACTCCAACAGACCACCAGTCAGCTGCTGACGAGGTTATAAAGATGTTCGTTCACAAACAATCTCAGTGGTATACAATATAAAGGTTAATATTACATGCAAAATGTGAAGCAAGCAATCACAACACAAAAGTCATCAACTGTACAATATATAGTCGGCTAGCAAACTACATTTCCTTGGTAAAAAAGCTGCCCCAATAGAAAGACTTGCTTGTACTGATTGATAAACTCCTTATTTACATATCTAGTTGCATCAGATGAAGGTGTAAATAGCTCCGAAAAAAAAGAGTATACAAACTATGAATAAATAAGAATATAAGATCATACTAAATATTTCACACCATGTTATTGCTATCATGTAGGAATGCAAAATGGTCAATGCCTACTATGTAAATAATCGCAGCAAAGTAAGAGGCCTGAATGCCTGATCATAATTGAGAGAAAAATGTTCTTTACCATAACTTTGAACAACCAGATAGTTTGATGCGTATCAAAATCAAATCGCTCAAGCAGATATTACATGACTCGAGTCATTTGATAGAGAACCATACTGCACAAACTAAATGATAATTCCTTTGCAAAAAAAGAAAAATTATCATATCATTGATAGAGAACCATATAGTTTGAAAGAAAATTATATCCAAATATCCAAAATAAAATTTGATGAGTGGTAGAATCACATTCAATTTTGATTGTTTCTCAAACCTCATTCAGTCATAAGCTCTTTCAGAATCTATTCACAATATAACTTATTTGTTCACAAGATTAGCATGAAACTTAGCATAAGCTAGTATAGATCAGACTTGGAATTGTTGTCTCGATTACAGCTCATTATCGAGACAAAATGATAATAAAGAAAAATACATACGCCCATAGGTTGAGTATTGAAAAATACCTGTGAGGGCTGTGAACCAATCATGACAGCAGCTAAGAAAGACAAGGCATGTAATATTTCATTTAGCGCATTAAGGTTTGCATACACCTAAAACTCTTTAGATTTCTGCATCGAGAGAGAAAAAAGAGGAAGGAGCTGATTTAATTACACTTACAAAACAAAGAAACCAACCTCCAAGATTGGTTCAGATGTACACACATGAATTACTTACTCACCTGACAAACACATAAAATTGTACGAAAACAATACAAACTTTCAGAAGCTCAAGGGCAAAATAAAATGGCTCCAAAAAGGGACGAAATTTGCTAAATTTTGCAACTAAGAAAGAATGACATATATGAACATGAAAAACAAATTGATCTATGTGGCGTAAACACTCAATTCAAGAATGAATTGAGCACTAAAAACTGACTGTGAATACAAACACATGAATTCAAAGAAATATACAGCATCATTTACCTCCTAGAGAAAACCTTCCTAGCACTTAAAAATTAACACTATTCAACTTCACATAAACATGTAAACATAACAAATTAATTTGAATTGAATAAAAATCCCGTAAGTTGATAACCCTAATTAGCACGTCCAATCAATTTAGGTTAAATGCTTCGAATCCAACAATACGTATGTTATTATTATCATATCATAACAACGATAGCAACAATAGGCACCTAATAATATGAATTTCAAATAATTCAAGGAGACCTGAAAAGGAGAAGCACAGTAGTGACCATTTCCAAGCACCGGCGAGGACCAGCGTTTTCGACGTCCATGGTCTGAGCAAGTAACAGCGGTAGGCAAGCGATGGGCGAACATCCGGTGTGGCGAGGCGTGGATTCGTCATGGCCTTGTGGGAGTTGAGGGAGAAAAAGTGGTGGAGATTGGTGTTTTTTGATAATCGTTGAGTATTCTGCGTTCCTTCCTTTAATTTCTAGAAGCCCGATTTGGCAGTTTTCCAGAGAAACCGGTTTTAAAGTTAACAGATTTCTTATCTTTTAAACCAGATTTGAAAATTAACCGGTCTCTTATAATGAGAAACCGGTTTAAAAGTAAGACCGGTTTCTTATATATGGTCCCTTAGAGGTTTTTTGTAGTAGTGCTAGACCCCTCCTCAGACCGTCTCAAATGAGAACCATTAACTGTCATTGGGTCGAACTTCGGGACCGGGACTGACCCATCAGCACTCGGGTCTTGTCCTAAAGTCTTCGGGACCGTGGTACCCCGAAACAAGTGGTCTCGCACATTATTTGGCATTAAAGGATGAAATTCCTCAGCATCAGCAGCGATCTCAGTCGATCGACCCTTTGTCCTCGGTCGATCGGACCGAGATGTCTGATTCAAGCTCTCAGTAACCCGTGCTTGATCGATCGACTAGGTATATCAGTCGATCGACTGATATACCTGGTAGACGGCTGTTTCTTTTATTTATTCGTTGAAGCTTTATTTTGACTTATTTCCGGCTCATCCTTTTCAACAGCGTCCTCAACCATGGCAGGACCATCAAGGGTGGACCCGCTTCTCAAAGTGATTGCATTTAGGGTCTCCTTTTGTTCAGGTTGAGTCGGTAAGTGTCCCGGAGCTCGAGTGTTACTTTTTCTAGCCAATTGAGCAATTTGGCTCTCTAATAACTTCATCCCGGCCTCTCTTGCTTGGGACTCCTTTAGCAACAGGTTCTTATGCTCGGAAAATTCAGAATTCTGCGATTGTTGCTGCTGCGGCACATAAGGAGGTTTCTGATATTGTTGTTGCTTTTGATGAGGGGGTATATAGGGTTGTTGCTGCGGCGGAGCTTGAGTTGGATTTAGGACATTTTGGCTTCTCCAACTCAAGTTTGGGTGGGTTGGCTCGTAGTAGGTGTTGGTCTGCCTATAGTGTTGAAAGGCAGCACAAGATTCAAAGGGGCTGGGGCAGTTTTTCGAGATATGGCCCTCACCTCCACACCTTTCACAGACGAAAGGACCGTCTGACACAGCATTGACTTGGTACATCCCACCCTTAGAAGCTCCTCCCAGCTCATACTTGTCAAATATCGCAGTGAGAGCCTCAAGTGCAGCAACAGAGGAGGATTCAGCAGCTCTCCTCTGGTTCCCTCTAGAATTCCCATACTCGGCCTTGTGGGTAGCTAGATCGTCAATGATCTTCCACCCCTTGGTTGCTCCCAAATTCTCAGCAAATCGGCCATTGGCTGCAGCATCCAAAATAGCCCTCTGATCGTCGTACAACCCATTGTAGAAATGATTGCACAAACTCCACTTTTCGAACCCATGGTGCGGTATGGTTCACACCAACTTCTTGAATCGGACCCATGCTTCGTGGAAATTCTCATCTGGCCCTTGTTTAAAGCCCGTGATTTGAGCTCTAATAGCGATCGTCCTTGAAGCAGAGAAGTACTTCTTGTAGAACGCCAATGCCAATGAATTTCGTCGATAATTCCATGAACGGCTCGGTCCAGATCTCTATACCACTCCCTTGCAGCATCACGAAGGGAGAAGATGAACATGGTCTCCTTGATCTGGTCCTGGGTCATACCGGTTGGTGGGGGAATGGAGCAGTAGTAATCAATAAAGGTCTCCATGTGTTTAGCTGCATCTTCATTTGCAGCTCCCCCAAACTGGTTTCTCTCAACCATGTTGATGTAAGAAGGCTTTGGTTCGAACTTCCTGGCATCTCTTGGTAGTTCGAACCCCTTGTATAAGTTTTCATTTTGTCGGCTCGGAATGACTAGCTATACTCGCTTCCTCGGCCATGTTTGGAATTTCGGGAGAAGTAACTGTCTCGGGTGAAGAAGTGGAAACGGGTGAAGGCTTGTGGGTCTTCTTGAGCAGATTGTGCTCGTAATAGCTTGACCAGTACTCGGCTCTTCCTCGAGAGGTAGTACTCTTTGTGTTCGTCTCAACTCGCGCAAAGATTTCTCTATCTCAGGGTCAAATGGCACTAGTTCACCACCCTGTGACCTGCGCATAAGAGGAAACTACAAAAAGAATATAAGAAAAGTTTAAGGAACAGAAGTCCCTTAAACTAAGAAAGACTAAAAATAAAAACAACTAAAATTAGGACTATTGCCTCCTAACAACGGCGCCAAAATTTGATACCCGTCGTTGTGAGTACCAAAGATAAAATTTATAATTCCTATTGAGACTAACCTAGGCTAGTGGCAACAGGGTCGAACCACAAGGAGGCAGCTGTAAATTCTAGTTGATTTATATCTAGTCTAAGGTAACAATTGTGGGGGTTGAGTTGAGATGGTCTACAGCTAATCAACAAAAGTAAATAAAGACAATAAACTAAAAGACGGATTAAGCAGAGATAAAGGAAGGGGTACTAGGATGATCGGTTCATTATAGCTTCAGCGGCAGCAAACTAAGTCGGTCTGAGTCAACACAGGTGAGGCGGGAAATAAAGAGGTCCTCTCGGTCCACTCTTAACAAATAGCATCTTTCGATCTCGCCACAGGTCCCTAATGTCACTAATACTAACTTTCGTCCTAAAAAGTGACTAACGGTCTAAACTATACCTATCTTACGATCTTAGCACAGTTTAGTCGATTTAATTGATGGTCAAACAACTTTCTCTATCTTTCGATCTAATGAGTCAGTCATAAATTAGGTATCTAACTGGTCGCATGCATTCGATTCGTTAAATACAACATTAAAACAATTAAAACGAAAACAAAACCCTACGAGGTCAGTCGATCGACCTACAATATCAGTCGATCGACCAACACGCGAAACAGTCCGTGTATAATCTATTACCGCCTATGCCATAAATCGCCTACATCCTAGCACTATAGAATTAGCTACTCATGCTAAGGGTAAAAACAACAATAAAACTAATAACGATTACTGAATTCATGCTTAAAGTAGATAACAAATAGCGATAATACGATAATTGGCTTTTGGGATACTAACTAGCAAATCTATACTAATGATGAAAATAGAACAATAAACTGAAATTAGGGCAGAAAGAATACCAAGATTTCAGAGGAAAGATTAAGAACAAGAACAGAATTCCAATGCTAAAACGATGTTCCAAACCCTAGTTACTCGAATGAACAAAACTGAAAGTTACTGTATGAAACTTAGATAAAAACTTCGATCCTAAACTGAATGTTTTATGTTACGTTATATAGCAAATACGTAACAATTATTATCGAAACCTAAAACTTAATGGGCTTCAAGATTCACGGTCTTTCAATTCACGTCTGGAATAGCAATCTTTGAAGGGAAATATCCGTAAAATTCCCTTAATTTTAAGGATTATAACGTAAATATAACATGCGATTTATGGTCATAAACGAAATACAATAGAAAACGATAAAGTTTAAGAATCAACCTCGGGTCCTTTGATGTGCGGCGTAAAGAACAGAAATCAACAGAGATTTCCTCCTAATCGTTGCACCCAAGACCGTCTGAGACTATGCCCTTGTGCTAGAAATGCTCTCTAATTGACTTGCAATATCGAGAGAGCTATTGTGAGGTTATTCGATGTGAGATCTAGGAATTTCAGAGAAGAATGCTCCTCAAAACCCTAATTTTCATGTAAAAATGAATCCTTAGGTCAAAAGGAGAGGGAGCCTCTCCTTTTGTTGTCTCGATCCATGGTCATGAGAGGAGGGAGTGGGCTTTCCACTTTCTCCTCAGTTTTAACTTATGGTCCGATCAATTCCGCTAAAATGTATATGACGGGTTTTATTATAAACTGTCATCGGTTATCGGTTATTAATACATCGACTAATAACACGGATTAGTTGAAATATTAATACATGTCCGAAAAAGACAATATTGTATAATTAATTCAATATACATTAATCAAATATAAATCGTTTATATTCAATTTACGAATAAACTGCTTAATTCGTCTTAGCCATTATTATTTAATCCGTATTAAATAATTGTCTCAACATCGCGTTTGACTAATTACTAGTCAATAACTCCGACTAACTGGTTAGTCAAATTTGGCATCAACATGACTGTATTTTCATCTTTTGTCACATCTCTCAAACGTATCCTATAGGTGTGACTTTTAGGGACCAGTTGATCACCGCCATCTGTATGACAATAACGTCAAACTTATCTAGCAAGCCAACCGTTATTGATAAACGTGGATCAACTGATAATCATACAAAGGTATACCCTTTGATCCTTTTAGAGATTTATAAGTCCTTGCACTAACTGTAAAGGACACCAGCCCCAACAAGCTCCCACTTGTCCGTACAAGTGTATGTGCAATGACGTTATCCGCACTAAGCTGGAGGACACGGCTCAACAAACTCCCACTTGTCCGTACAAGTGTATGTGCGATAACCGATTCTCATATTCATTTAAAATTTCTCCCACTCAATGTAAAACAATTTGCAGATCCGGATCCGCAAAAGGCCGTATTTTACAATTGATGCGGATCAAGAGTGGTTTCCCGACTAGAGAGTAACTCAACGATAAAACGAATTCGTATTCGAGCATGGCCATGCATTTCGATTCTGACTCCTCGAGTGGCCCCGAGAAATATCGAGTACTGATAAAGGCTGAATATTTCCTTCAACTCGACTCCATCCGATCTTAGCACAGCATGAAATGACCCAGAAAAAATCTACTTGGCCCCCTGTTACAGATGACCGTGAGAAAGAAACCAAAGTCACCCAAAATCTGCCTTAGTCTCAAGAGACAGTCGATAGTCAAAAGAATCGACTCTTAGGATCACCATGGAGGTCCTATCCACGACCGGGCACCGAATGTTATAAAACATTTAGGACTCCACGTCGATGTCACAATTGTGTCCTACAAGATATCCGTATAAATCGCCTCTGTGATTAGTCAGTCAACCTTTTGACTTATGGCTCGTTGAACCCACCATCAACCAATGTCACAAAATAATTACCTTGAGTTATCAGCTCACGTGGGCAATTAAGGACCAAAAATATAATGTTTGTTCAGTTCACTTTGTGGTGTTCAAAATTTGTCGTGCAAATCCACATGAAAAACAAAATATATAAATATCAAAACGATGATGTCGTATAGAGTACAAAAGAGAATGAATCTGATCCATAAAAGAGTACTACAACTTAGGAACACGTTTGATTCCCATGGAATTAACATGCCCTTCATGCTTATCTTGTCGTAATGGTTTAGTGAGAGGATCTGCTATGTTATCATCTGTAGCAATCTTTTCTATCACTACTTCCTTTTGCTCCACGTAATCTCGGATTAGATGAGCTTTCCGTTGTACATGTCTAGACTTGTTGCTAGACTTTGGCTCCTTAGCTTGGAAGATGGCACCTCTATTGTCGCAATAGATGGTGATCGGGTCATTCGAACTAGGCACTACAGATAGTCCATGTAAGAATTGACGCATCCATATCGCTTCCTTTGTAGCTTCAGACGCGGCATAGTACTCGGACTCAGTCGTAGAATCTGCTGTAACAGTTTGTTTGGAACTCTTCCAGTGATGCAGCGCCATTAAGAGTAAAAACGAATCCGACCGAGATTTCGAGTCATCTCGATCCGTTTGAAAGCTAGCATCTGCGTAACCTGTTGCGCATAGCTTTTGTTCGCCTCCATAAGTCAATGCCCAATCTTTAGTCCTCGGTAGGTACTTAAGAATGTTCTTGACAGCCATCCAATGTGATTCACCTGGATCTTTGTTGGAATTGACTTGTCATACTCAATGCATATGCCACGTCCGGACGTGTGCATATCATGGCATACATGATTGATCCTATAGCCGAGGCATAAGGAATCCGTGTCATGCGCTCTTTCTCTTCCGGTGTCTCGTGCTCGAGACTTGCTCAAATGCACCCCCGGAGCCTAGGAAGAAACCCCTTTTGGAGTTAGTCATGCTGAATCTCTCTAGGATTTTGTCTATGTAAGACTCCGATCGAGAGATAACATCCGACGTGATCTATCTCGATAGATACGGATGCCCAGAATTCTTTGTGCCTCACCCAGATCTTTCATCTGGAAATGGTTTTTCAACCATACTTTCACCGAAGTTAAGAGAGGTATGTCATTCCCAATCAGAAGTATGTCGTCAACATACAATATTAGGAAGACAATCTTGCTCCCACTCGACTTGATATATAGACATGGTTCCTCGACCGATCGAGTAAATCCATTGTCTTTTATCACTTGGTCGAAGCGATGATTCCAACTCCGAGATGCTTGCTTAAGTCCATAAATGGACCGCTTAAGCTTGCACACTTTCTTAGGATGTTCAGGATCGATGAAACCTTCGGGTTGTACCATGTACAACTCTTTCTCCAAAAAGCCGTTTAAGAAGGCGGTTTTCACATCCATCTGCCAAATTTCATAGTCATGAAAAGCGGCAATCGCTAAGATAATCCGAATGGAAAGCAGCATGACTACGGGTGCAAAAATTTCATCGTAGTGCAAGCCTGACACTTGGGTGAAACCTTTAGCAACTAGTCGTGCTTTGTAGATATCTTGTTGACCTTCCACAGAATGCTTTATATTGTAAAGCCATTTGCATTGAAGGGGACGAACCTTAGCAGGTAAGTCAACAAGATCCCATACGTTGTTCTCATACATAGAGTCCATCTCGGATTGCATGGCCTCAAGCCATAGCTTTGAGTCAGAACTGGTCATGGCGCCTTTATAGGTTGCGGGTTCACTACTTGTTAAGAGTAGAATGTCATCTATGTCATGTTCCTCGACCATACCAATGTATCTGTCCGGAGGAATAGAGACTCTTCCCGACCTCCTAGGTTCCTCAGGAATATTAACCGCAGCCGGGATTGAAGGAACTGGTTCCTCCAATGGTTGCTCGGTATTTGGTTCTGGAATCTCCGACAGGTCGAAGGTTCTATCACTCTTTGCATTCTCGAGAAATTCCTTCTCTAAGAATGTCGCACTAGCCGCAACAAATACACGTTGTTCGGTTGGCGAATAGAAGTAATGACCAAGTGTTCCTTTAGGATAACCTATAAAGTATGTCTTGACCGATCGCGGGCCGAGCTTATCCTCGTGTCTCCACTTGACATAAGCCTCGCAGCCCCAAACCCGTATAAAGGACAAGTTAGGGACCGTTCCCTTCCATAGTTCATATGGAGTCTTGTCACAGACTTTAGACGGACTTGGTTAAGTATTAGAGCGGTGACAGAAGAGCATAACCCCATAATGAGTCAGGCAACACGGTGTGACTCATCATGGATCGAACCATATCAAGTAGAGTTCGATTTCTCCGTTCGGACACACCATTCAACTGAGGTGTTCCAGGTGGAGTTAACTGTAAGGCAATCCCACAGTCTTTAAGGTGTTGATCAAACTCGTGAGAAAGATACTCGCCACCACGATCTGAACGTAGTGTTTTAATCTTTCTACCCAGTAGGTTCTGTACCCTATTCTGGTATTCTTTGAATTTCTCAAAGGATTCACTTTTATGCTTCATTAAGTAGACATAGCCATATCTACTTAAATCGTCCGTGAAAGTGATGAAATACCTATAGCCTTCTCGTGCGGTGATTGACATAGGTCCACACACATCCGTATGTATGAGTCCTAATAGGTCAGCAGCGCGCATTCCAACACCTTTGAAGGAAATCCGAGTCATCTTACCGATGAGACATGATTCACACGTGCCAAATGATTGAAAATCAAAGGCCGAGATAGCTCCATTTTTCATGAGCTGTTTTACGCGTTTCTCATTAATGTGTCCCATACGGCAGTGCCATAGATATGTTTGATCTTTGTCACCAACCTTTAACTTTTTATTCATTACGTGTAATATTTCAGTGGTCTGATCTAAAACATAAATTCCATTCATGGAGACTGCCTTGCCATAAATCATATTGTGTAATGAGAAAATGCAAGAATTATTCTCTATTACAAATGAAAAACCAAGTTTGTCAAGTGCGAGAATCGAAATAATGTTTTTCGAAAGACTGGTACATAATAGCGATTATATAAAAATAACTCAAATCCGCTAGGAAGCTGGATCACATATGTTCCCCTCGAGACGGCAACCACTCGTGCTCCATTCCCGACACGCAGGTCCACCTCACCCTTTACGAGGGGTTCGATGTTTCGGAGCCCCTGCACATGATTACACAGATGAGAACCACAACCAGTATCTAGTACCCAAGTTCCGTAACTTGCGTGGTTAATCTCAATCATATGAATAAAAGTAGAAGGAGAAGACATACCAACAGGTTTAACGCGACCTGCTTTTATGTCCTCATGATAAACAGGACATGTACGCCTCCAATGCCCAGTATTGTGGCAATGATGGCATTCCATGTTTTCGGTCTTGCTCTTTGTCGCGCCTGATGAGTTACTTGCCTCACCAGGCCCACTCTTACCTGATCCCGACTTCTTAAACTTCGGTTTACCTACTGCTAGGCCTGGCTGAACTTTGCCCTTACCCTTGCCCTTGTTTGTCACAACGAGAACATCCTGTTTAAGGCTCCCACTAAACTTCATGTCCTTCTCGTGCGTACGAGAAGGGAGTGTAGTGCGTGAGGACTTTTCTTCAAATCATTCATATAGTAATTGGCTCTAAAGAGCGCAAATCCATCGTGGAGTGAATGAAGCATTCGGTCAATCACAATGTTCTCGCTGATTTTACAATCAAGCGTCTCGATTTCTCGACATTCTCAATCATGCGAGAATGTGTGGGCTAACCGGTTGGCCCTTTCGGAGTTTCGCATCAAAGAAGCGACTGGTAAGCTCATAGGTCACGATTCTCGGTGCTTTCGAGAATTCCTTAGTGAGCGTAGTGAAAATCTTGTTTGCACTTTGGGCTATGAAGCGTTTCTGCAAATTGGGTTCCATTGCAAAAATGAGTACGTTTTTAATCGCACCCGCTTCCATACAGAAATCGTTAAACTTGGCGATCTCATTAGCTCTAGCCGTGGGACCTGGGTTTGGCGGGATGGGCTCTATTAGATATTTGAGCTTCCCGTCAGCAGCGGCAGCATTCCGTAATGCCGCCTCCCAGTCCGCGAAGTTTGATCCATCATTCTTGATCGAGCGGACTGATTCATCGATTCATGAAGATCCGAAGCCAGGACTCACGGTCCAATGTGGCACTTGGCATTGGGTCGTTAGTAGGACCAGCCATTTCGTTATTAGCAGTTTAAATATTCGTGTTCTACACTGAAAAAGAAAGAAAAACAAAAACGAAATAAGCAACTCATCGAGGTGATTTAAGTCTATTTAAAAATTCATTTTAACGTGTAGACTCTCGCACTTGCATAATTGATCTCCCTCAAGAATGATGCAAGTGATTCCAAGACTCAATTTCTGTAAATTGATAAGCCAACTGTTTAGCTAATTCTTCCGTAAGAACTCTTGGTCGATAGATTTCCGTAAATCCTATCTATAGTCCACCATAATCACAGGATCGTACGAGTGACCATAGCGTTGAGATAAAATAGGTCAATCGGTTCCAACTTACCCGACGTAGAAGGGGTCATATTATGCCTACCGACGAAGAAGGGACTCATTGGAGTTTGACCTACAAAGACCATTCTCAATTTTGGTTTATACGAGGAAGATCCCATCAACTTAATTTTAATTCATTTTAAGTGAACGAAAAACTAGCAACTGCGTGAATTAATTAATTTAGATGATGGCTTAAATCGTGTGACATATGAATGTCATAGAAAACTAACGCGTGACCTCTATATGAGTCAGTTTTCATGCAATAAATAGGTGGTTTGGTTTTTAGGCGGAATATGATGCATATTATCGTTACGAAAAATAAATGGAAGAATGCAATACGTAAAATAAAAATCCTAGTGTGGCCTATCCAAATAAAAAGAACATGAAACAACTTTGGAATCCACCGTTGGACCCGAGAAGCTTGTCTTGATGTTCCATCTTGATCCATCCAGCGGGAGTGAGCATCCGATCTCCATTTATGGTCTTCTCAAAAATTACAATTTAAAATTTACAAAAATAAACCTATTTACATTCTAAATACAAAAACTGTAATTACAAGTGAAAAATCCAAAACGGAGATACGAGATCTCAAAATACAACCAAGACCGTGTTCCATCATTACGGTAACACGTTCTACTAAGGCCACACTAAGTTACAACCGTTTGTAAAAATGAATAAATACGTAATAAAAAGCATTCAAGGCATTCAACAATAACGATAAAAAACAATGCATCAACTAAAAAATTAAATTTATTCGTGACATAATTCCGTAATTATGTTAAATTTATCCAAACCACCTTTTAACGATTAAAATTTATGTGATAAAACCGCTTCTATCAGTTTAATTATAATCTAATACAATCCATTACTTTAAATACAATTTAAAATAACTATATGGTACGTGAGTGAACCGTTTCACTATCAAGCGAGTGTACAACATCCGTATGATGTACAATTTATGGCCAAAAGAGAATTTAAAACAAAAAGAGGTAAAATTCAAAGCTGCCAAAACAAAATCCCTCGATCCAGGGACAAAAGTGCTCGATCGAGAAACAAAAGGGAACTCGATCGGTGAACGCTAGTCGATCGAGAGATATGCCAAGCGAAAGAACTCGATCGACAAAACTGGTGGTCGATCGAGGACTTTTATCAGCAAGACTGCTCGATCGAACAGTGGGGTTTTAAACAGAGGTCGATCGAGTAAAGCATGTGCTCGATCGAATGAAAACATCACTGAAAAGCTCTCGATCGACAAGGAAATGGCTCGATCGAGAGGAAAACATGCTGAAACTTTAAAACCCTCGTGAAAACAGATTTGTCGAAACAAAACCATTGCAAATTTGATCTAATTCGTATAAAATTAAATCAACAAATTTGACAAAACTTAACATATTGCTATAATCTCAGTATAAAATAACAATATGTAAAAATAAAACGAAATCAGGGTCAGACATGAACAAGCATGTCACGGTTTACAAAAACGAAACAGCCGTGTATACATGGCACGGTTTTCGAGACAAAAACAAAATCGTTTCAAATCGATTTATGAAAAATCACAATGAAAATTTACGTAACCTGGCTTTGATACCACTTGAAGGGAAATATCCGTAAAATTCCCTTAATTTTAAGGATTATAACGTAAATATAACATGCGATTTATGGTCATAAACGAAATACAATAGAAAACGATAAAGTTTAAGAATCAACCTCGGGTCCTTTGATGTGCGGCGTAAAGAACAGAAATCAACAGAGATTTCCTCCTAATCGTTGCACCCAAGACTGTCTGAGACTATGCCCTTGTGCTAGAAATGCTCTCTAATTGACTTGCAATATCGAGAGAGCTATTGTGAGGTTATTCGATGTGAGATCTAGGAATTTCAGAGAAGAATGCTCCTCAAAACCCTAATTTTCATGTAAAAATGAATCCTTAGGTCAAAAGGAGAGGGAGCCTCTCCTTTTGTTGTCTCGGTCCGCGGGTCATGAGAGGAGGGAGTGGGCTTTCCACTTTCTCCTCAGTTTTAACTTGTGGTCCGATCAATTCCGCTAAAATGTATATGACGGGTTTTATTATAAACTGTCATCGGTTATCGGTTATTAATACATCGACTAATAACACGGATTAGTTGAAATATTAATACATGTCC
This sequence comes from Silene latifolia, assembly GCF_048544455.1. Lineage (NCBI taxonomy): Eukaryota > Viridiplantae > Streptophyta > Magnoliopsida > Caryophyllales > Caryophyllaceae > Silene > Silene latifolia. The sequence goes on from NC_133537.1 coordinate 125,714,608, forward strand.
GACAAAGACAATATTGTATAATTAATTCAATATACATTAATCAAATATAAATCGTTTATATTCAATTTACGAATAAATCGCTTAATTGCGTCTTAGCCATTATTATTTAATCCGTATTAAATAATTGTCTCAACATCGCGTTTGACTAATTACTAGTCAATAACTCCGACTAACTGGTTAGTCAAATTTGGCATCAACATGATTTGTATTTTCATCTTTGTCACATCTCTCAAACGTATCCTATAGGTGTGACTTTTAGGGACCAGTTGATCACCGCCATCTGTATGACAATAACGTCAAACTTATCTAGCAAGCCAACCGTTATTGATAAACGTGGATCAACTGATAATCATACAAAGGTATACCCTTTGATCCTTTTAGAGATTTATAAGTCCTTGCACTAATCGTAAAGGACACATTAACAACTGGTCGATCGATCGATAGATGGTCGATCGATCGCTCCTCAACAACAAAGTAGCTTCGGAACCGAACATTGGTCGATCGACTGAGGGTGATGGTCGATCGACTACTTGAGCTGCTACTTGACTTCTTAAAACTCGTGGACTTGTCTTTTGGGCCTTGAATTGCGCACCAAGCTCGTTCCTTAAGTGATTCCTTTACATCATTTGAAATGCAGATTACTCGGGGACGGATTTGGCTTGATTTTCCCGTTGAATTCTTCACATTTCTGCAATAATGTACAAAATACGGAAGTAGACGGAAATAGGGAGAAATGCAGCATAAATTACACGAATGAGCTCTGAAATGCGTGTAAAATAGGGTGTAAAACATCATATAAATGACACGCATCAAACTTCCCCAAACCAAACCCTTGCTTGTCCCCAAGCAAGAACTAGACTCGATCTAATGACCTAATGGAACGAGTTCAATCTCAGAGCGAAATGCAAACTGTTAAGCCTAAACCGAATTTAATGCACAACCAACAATCAACTAGCAAATGAATCATGCAAACGAGTTATGAAGCCGTCAAAAAGCTAACGAATCAGTCAATGTAGAGACTTATCAAATTGGACTCTCACGGGTCGCTCAAATCACTCAATAAGTACGGGTGAATATTTGTAAGATAGAAAGAATTAATTTTGTAGTGACTCTCACCTAACTACGACCTATGAAGACATGCCAGCAATAAAATATGAAAGTAATCTCTATGACCGTACATATGCATTCCAACCAACAGATGACCAATGACACATGCCGAGGTATAAATATGGAAATGTGAGGTATGGGTAAGAAGAGGCAAGACGTTTTATGGTAAAGTGGAGGTACAGGTGATCAAGCTAGTACCAAAACGGAACCAAATAGCAACATCCAACTTCTTGCTCATAATCAAACGAAACAGTGCTATAGCAAGCACAAAACTCACAATCTCCAAGTATAAAGGTAATCAACTAACTCCCCATAAGATACTAAAGCAACATGGGAGCAAAATCGACATAAGATAAGGATTTGATTTATGCGAATTGATTTCTTTTTCGAATCTCAGTCGATCGACCAAAAGGGGTAGTCGATCGACGGCCTTGAACAGTACAGAACTCTTTTTCTTTATTTTTCGAATCATTTTTTCCATTTTTTTTTCTTTTCTTTTTTTCATTTTCTCCTTTACCATCTCAACAGAGCAAATGCCACCAAAAATGAGTAACAATCCTAAGAACACAGACTACTAGCTTGACAAAGGTAGGCTAAATGTAGGATGTAGTAAATGGGACAAAAAGGGATATTTTTGGCAGTGTGAAGCTTATGGGTAAAATGAGAAAAGGAAACCTCTACCACATGTGTCAACTAACCACAAACCGAATGCATACAGGTATTAAGTAGATCAAATTCATATTTATGCAAATTAAGGAAACATGTCTCATAAGGAGTACTACTCACATTCCTAATAAACCGGTCATAAATGTCACCAGTTATAGGCTCTAATTCTCAGAATATATGATGTAGTTTGCCAAATTTCAAAGTCAAGTTTAAAGTTCAGCAAGAATGTAACGAAAACTCGTAGATATGCATTTACGATTCTACTAATAACATGTCAATTAAGCAAGGCTCAGGCAAAACAGATGCAATTGCAGTATCATCCTTGAAATACTACCGTTCCGACTCGACCTATATGCTAAAATAAACGTGCATTTTATGAAAATTTTTGAAATTTTTCAATTTTTTTGAAATTTTGTATATATAAGAGAAATGAAATGAAACAATGCAAAACAAAAGTAAACGTGAATGCAAACAAATGATATGCGACGACGCAAAACCCTTCCCCAAACCAAATCGCACAATGTCCCCATTGTGCAAGATCATGTAATGAAGAGAAGAGAAATGGGAATTTGCGTAAATAAATAAATATGACATGAAGTAAAGAAATCAGGAACTCACAAGACTTTAAGCGCAAAGGAAACCTCCCCAAACCAGCGTGAGCTAGGAGGTTTCAGTAGCTAGCAGTGCTACCAATAAGTACCTGAAAGACAGACAAAAACCACGCATAAGGCGGAGAAAACAATTTTGAAGCGGAAAAATTGTGCGTAAATGAGAGAACAGAAGAAATAAGTAATATGACGGAAAGTAAAGTGGAGTAGAAAACTCCCTTAGGTCCGCATATCGACCAAACACAGCAGGGGAGAGGTCGTGAATAAGTGTAGCAGCCTCGGCGGTCGATCGACCACTTAACCCGGTCGATCGACCTGTATACATGAACAAAGTGTCGCCGGAACTCGCAGATCGATCGATCGACCATCGGAACGATCGATCGACTGAAAGCACTTCTGCAACCTCATATTTCTTCGTAATTGCTCAATGATTTGAGCTAACAAGCTCTAAATACCTGCAAGTACACAATAATACGCGCCCAAAATTGCCAAAAACCAGTCTAAGTGCTTAAAAATCCTAGATAAACAAAAGAAAATGCGAAGTTTTCGCGCACACAAAAGCAAGAAAAGTTGATCGAAGGCAATAAAATGTTTGTAAAGCTTTTGATCAACTAGTAGTTGATCAAGAAAGGCCAAGGTATGGCCCACTTCGTCGGCTTCTGGCTACTAGAGGTAGCCTCAATGGTGCTCATCTTATCAGTTGCACCCTTCTCAGCTTCAACAGTTGGAGAGCTCGATGGATCAACTTTGTCATCTCCCCAATCAAGGACTTCCTTGGAATCGTCAGAATCCAAATCAGCCCATCTCACCTTGGCTGGCTCATCTTCCACTTCCTCATCAATCCCATAGCTTAGACAACCAAGACCTTCTCTTTGAATGATAGGCTTTGTCGCGGCAAGAGTGACCTGCAGCTCATCCTTCCCCAAACCAGCTCCTGCAATGTCTAAAACAACAGATTCTTCCTCCATTTTGCTCCCAATCTGGGGCGGAGGGGTTAGCACAGGAGTAGTAATAGAGATAGGCAATTCAGGAAGCACAAAGTACGATTTCTTTTCAGAAACCGTATTACATGTATAATGAGCCACATGGGGTCCTTCTTTTTAGCGAGTTGGGAAAAATGATAGAATGTTTCCCAACTTTGAAGGTTAAAGTTCCAGAGCTAACGTCAATGATCGCACAAAAGCGGTGTGCGAAACGGCCTACCTAGGATGATCGGTATATGGGCATCCTCAGGCATGTCAAGGACAACAAAGTCAACAGGGAAGAAAAACTTCCCTATTTGGACGGGTATGTCCTCTAGGACTCCTATAGGCTCGACCGCAGATCGGTCGGCCATCTGAACCGTCATGTCTATGATAGCAAACCGGGTCAACTTTAGCTTCCTAGCTAGACTCAAGGGCATGACGCTTATACTAGCCCCTAGGTCACATAATGCCTTCTCAATAGAGAAGGTACCTATTTTGCAAGGAACAGAAAAGCTACCCGGGTCCTCTAGCTTATGGGGCGCAGTGTGAGACAGATAGGAGCAAGACTCCTTAGTAAGTGCGACAGTGTGCACTGTTTCAAGTGACCGCTTTTTGGACAAAAGTTGTTTCATAAATTTAGTATAAGCGGGCACTTGGTTAACTAACTCAAGGAAGGGGACTTGTACATTCAGACTACGTATAACTTTTTCAAATTTGCTGAAAGATACCTGTTCCTTGGTCGGCACGAGTCTCTCTGGATATGGGGCTGTAAGGAGTACCTTAGCCCTCTCCTCTAAATCGCGCGTGCCGGTATCCTTGGACTTTGGCTGGAAGTCCGTCGCCTTCTCTTTGTTGAAGCTAGACCCCTCCTCAGACCGTCTCAAATGAGAACCATTGACCGTCATTGGGTCGAACTTGGGACCGGGATCGACCCATCAGCACTCGGTCCGGTCCTAACACCTTCGGATTGTGGTACCCCGAAACAAGTGGTCTCATGAGATTATCCGGCATTAAAGGACGAAATTCCTCAAGATCGCTAGCCGATATCCTTCGATCGACCATTGTCCTCGTCGATCGACCGAGATGCGATTCGAAGCTTCAGTAACTTTCGTGTTCGATCGATCGACTAGGTATATCGTCGATCGACCAAATACCGGTAGACGCCTTTTTCTTTGATTTGTTCGTTGAAGTTTTCTCTTGACTTGTTTCCGGCTCATCTTTTCGACGGTGTCCTCGACCATGGAAGGTCCCTCCAGTGGACCCACTCCTCAAAGTGATGGCATTTAAGGTCTCCTTTTGGTCGATTTGAGTCGTGAGTGTCCGGGAGCTCGAGTGTTGCTTTTGCTAGCCAATTGAGCAATTTGGCTCTCTAGTAGCTTCATCCCGGCCTCTCTTGCTTGAGATTCCTTTAGCAACAAGTTCTTCAGCTCGGAGAATTCAGAATTCTGTGATTGTTGCTACTGCGGCACATAAGGAGGCTTCTGATATTGTTGTTGCTTTTGATGAGGGGGTACATAGGGCTGTTGCTGCGGCGGAGCTTGAGTTGGGTTAAGGACATTTTGGCTTCTCCAACTCAAGTTCGGATGGGTATTCGGCTCATAGTAGGTGTTGGTCTGCCTATAGTGTTGAAAGGCAGCACAAGATTCAAAGGGACTAGGGCAGTTTTTCTAGACATGGCCCTCACCTCCACACCTTTCACAGATGAAGGGACCGTCTGACACAGCATTGACTTGGTACATCCCTCCTTTAGAAGCTCCCCCTAGCTCATACTTGTCAAATCTTGCGGTAAGAGCCTCAAGTGCAGCAACAAAGGAGGATTCAGCAGCTCTCCTCTGGTTCCCTCTAGAATTTCCATACTCGGCCTTGTGGGTAGCTAGATCGTCAATGATCTTCCACCCCTTGGTTGCTCCCAAATTTTCAGCGAATTTTCCATTGGCTGCAGCATCCAAAATGGCCCTCTGATCGTCGTACAACCCATTGTAGAAATGATTGCACAAACTCCACTTTTCGAACCCATGGTGCGGTATGGTCGCACCAACTTCTTAAATCGGACCCATGCTTCGTGGAAATTCTCATCTGGCCCTTGTTTAAAGCCCGTGATTTGGGCTCTAATAGCAATCGTCCTTGAAGCAGAAAAGTACTTCTTGTAGAATGCCAATGCCAAGGTATTCCAATCAGTGATCGCCTGAACGGTTCGATCCAAATCTCTATACCACTCCCTTGCAGCATCACGAAGGGAGAAGATGAACATGGTCTCCTTGATCTGGTCTTGGGTCACGCCAGCTGGTGGGGGTATGGAATAACGATGAGTCAATAAATGTCTCCATATGCTTAGCATTTGCATCTTCATTTGCAGCTCCACCGAATCGGTTTCTCTCAACCATAGTAATGTATGCGAGGCTTTGGTTCGAACTTCGGCATCTCCGGTAGTTCGAACCCCTTGTATAAGTTTTCAATTTGTCGGCTCAGAATGACTAGCTATACTTGCTTCCTCGGCCATGATTTGGAATTTCGGGAGAAGTAACTGTCTCGATCGAAGAACGGAAACGGGTGAAGCGTGGGTCTTCTTGAGCAGTTGTGCTCGTAATAGCTTGACAGAGTACTCAGCTCTTCCTCTGTCGGTAGTACTCTTTGTGTTCGTCTAAACTCGCGCAAGGATTTCTCTATCTCAGGGTCAAATGGCACTAGTTCACCACCCTGTGACCTGCGCATAAGAAGAAACTACAAAAAGAATATAAGAAAAGTTTAAGGAACAGAAGTCCCTTAAACTAAGAAAGACTAAAAATAAAAACAACTAAAATTAGGACTATTGCCTCCCCGGCAACGGCGCCAAAATTTGATACCCGTCGTTGTGAGTACCAAAGATAAAATTTATAATTCCTATTGAGACTAACCTAGGCTAGTGGCAACAGGGTCGAACCACAAGGAGGCAGCTGTAAATTCTAGTTGATTTATATCTAGTCTAAGGTAACAATTGTGGGGGTTGAGTTGAGATGGTCTACAGCTAACAGTAAATAAAGACAATAAACTAAAAGACGGATTAAACAGATAAAGGAAGGGGTACTAGGATGATCGGTTCATTATAGCTTCAGCGGCAGCAAACTAAGTCGGTCTGAGTCAACACAGGTGAGGCGGGAAATAAAGAGGTCCTCTCGGTCCACTCTTAACAAATAGCATCTTTCGATCTCGCCACAGGTCCCTAATGTCACTAATACTAACTTTCGTCCTGAAAAGTGACTAACGGTCTAAACTATACCTATCTTACGATCTTAGCACAGTTTAGTCGATTTAATTGATGGTCAAACAACTTTCCCTATCTTTCGATCTAATGGGTCAGTCATAAATTAGGTATCTAACTGGTCGCATGCATTCGATTCGTTAAATACAACATTAAAACAATTAAAACGAAAACAAAACCCTACGAGGTCAGTCGATCGACCTACAATATCAGTCGATCGACCAACACGCGAAACAGTCCGTGTATAATCTATTGCCGCCTATGCCATAAATCGCCTACATCCTAGCACTATAGAATTAGCTACTCATGCTAAGGGTAAAAACAACAATAAAACTAATAACGATTACTGAATTCATGCTTAAAGTAGATAACAAATAGCGATAATACAATAATTGGCTTTTGGGATACTAACTAGCAAATCTATACTAATGATGAAAATAGAACAATAAACTGAAATTATGGCAGAAAGAATACCGATATTTCAGAGGAAAGATTAAGAACAAGAACAGAATTCCAATGCTAAAACGATGTTCCAAACCCTAGTTACTCGAATGAACCAAAACTGAAAGTTACTGTATGAAACTTAGATAAAACTTCGATCCTAAACTGAATGTTTTATGTTACGTTATATAGCAAATACGTAACAATTATTATCGAAACCTAAAACTTAATGGGCTTCAAGATTCACGGTCTTTCAATTCACGTCTGGAATAGCAAACGGTCGATCGATCGATAGACTCGGTCGATCGTTGCGCTCCTCAACAACAGTAGCTTCTGGAACCCGAACATTGGTCGATCGACTGAGGGTGATGGTCGATCGACTACTTGAGCTGCTACTTGACTTCTTAAAACTCGTGGACTTTTCTTTTGGGCCTTGAAGTGCGCACCAAGCTCGTTCCTTAAGTGATTCCTTTACGTCATTTGAAATGTAGATTACTCGGGGACGGATTTGGCTTGATTTTCCCGTTGAATTCTTCACATTTCTGCAATAATGTACAAAATACGGAAGTAGACGGAAATAGGGAGAAATGCAGCATAAACTACACGAATGAGCTCTGAAATGCGTGTAAAATAGGGTGTAAAACATCATATAAATGACACGCATCAAACTTCCCCAAACCAAACCCTTGCTTGTCCCCAAGCAAGAACTAGACTCGATCTAATGACCTAATGGAACGAGTTCAATCTCAGAGCGAAATGCAAACTGTTAAGCCTAAACCGAATTTAATGCACAACCAACAATCAACTAGCAAATGAATCATGCAAACGAGTTATGAAGCCGTCAAAAACTGCTGAACCGTCAACTGTAGAGACTTATCAAATTGGACTCTCACGGGTCGCTCAAATCACTCAATAAGTACGGGTGAATATTTGTAAGATAGAAAGAATTAATTTTGTAGTGACTCTCACCTAACTACGACCTATGAAGACATGCCAGCAATAAAATATGAAAGTAATCTCTATGACCGTACATATGCATTCCAACCAACAGATGACCAATGACACATGCCGAGGTATAAATATGGAAATGTGAGGTATGGGTAAGAAGAGGCAAGACGTTTTATGGTAAAGTGGAGGTACAGGTGATCAAGCTAGTACCAAAACGGAACCAAATGGCAACATCCAACTTCTTGCTCATAATCAAACGAAACAGTGCTATAGCAAGCACAAAACTCACAATCTCCAAGTATAAAGGTAATCAACTAACTCCCCATAAGATACTAAAGCAACATGGGAGCGAAAATCGCCATAAGATAAGGATTTGATTTATGCGAATTGATTTCTTTTTCGAATCTCAGTCGATCGACCAAAAGGGGTAGTCGATCGACGGCCTTGAACAGTACAGAACTCTATTTCTTTATTTTTCAAATCATTTTTTCCATTTTTTTTTCTTTTCTTTTTTTCATTTTCTCCTTTATCATCTCAACAGAGCAAATGCCACCAAAAATGAGTAACAATCCCAAGAACACAGACTACTAGCCTGACAAAGGTAGGCTAAATGTAGGATGTAGTAAATGGGACAAAAAGGGATATTTTTGGCAGTGTGAAGCTTATGGGTAAAATGAGAAAAGGAAACCTCTACCACATGTGTCAACTAACCACAAACCGAATGCATACAGGTATTAAGTAGATCAAATTCATATTTATGCAAATTAAGGAAACATGTCTCATAAGGAGTACTACTCACATTCCTAATAAACCGGTCATAATTGTCACCAGTTATAGGCTCTAATTCTCAGAATATATGATGTAGTTTGCCAAATTTCAAAGTCAAGTTTAAAGTTCAGCAAGAATGTAACGAAAACTCGTAGATATGCATTTACGATTCTACTAATAACATGTCAATTAAGCAAGGCTCGGGCAAAACAGATGCAATTGCAGTATCATCCTTGAAATACTACCGTTCCGACTCGACCTATATGCTAAAATAAACGTGCATTTTATGAAAATTTTTGAAATTTTTCAGTTTTTTTGAAATTTTGTATATATAAGAGAAATGAAATGAAACAATGCAAAACAAAAGTAAACGTGAATGCAAACAAATGATATGCGACGACGCAAAACCCTTCCCCAAACCAAATCGCACAATGTCCCCATTGTGCAAGATCATGTAATGAAGAGAAGAGAAATGGGAATTTGCGTAAATAAATAAATATGACATGAAGTAAAGAAATCAGGAACTCGCAAGACTTTAAGCGCAAAGGAAACCTCCCCAAACCAGCGTGATCTAGGAGGTTTCAGTAGCTAGCAGTGCTACCAATAAGTACCTGAAAGACAGACAAAAACCACGCATAAGGCGGAGAAAAAATTTTTTGAAGCGGAAAAATTGTGCGTAAATGAGAGAACAGAAGAAATAAGTAATATGACGGAAAGTAAAGTGGAGTAGAAAACTCCCTTAGGTCCGCATATCGACCAAACACAGCAGGGGAGAGGTCGTGAATAAGTGTAGCAGCCTCGGCGGTCGATCGACCACTTAACCCGGTCGATCGACCAGGTATACATGAACAGTGTCGTCTGGAACCTGCAGATCAGTCGATCGACTACCGGAACCAGTCGATCGACTGAAAGCACTGCTGCAACCTCATATTTCTTCGTAATTGCTCAATGATTTGAGCTAACAAGCTCTAAATACCTGCAAGTACAAAATAATACGCGCCCAAAATTGCGCAAAACCCAGAATAAAGTCTAAAGTACTTAAGAAACCTAAATAAGCGAAATAAAATGCGAAGTTTTCGCACACACAAAAGCAATGAAAATTGTTCGAAAGCAAATAAAATGAAGTTTATAACGAACTCGATTAGCTAATAGTTGATCAAGAAGGACCACGGTATGGCCCACTTCGAAAATTAAACCGGCTACTAGAGGTAGCCTCAATGGTGCTCATCTTATCATTTTGCACCCTTCTCGGCTTCAACGATCGGAGAGCTCAACGGATCAACTTCGTCATCTCCCCAATCAAGGACTTCCTTGGAATCGTCAGAATCCAAATCGGCCCATCTCACCTTGGCTGGCTCATCTTCCACTTCCTCATCATTCCCATAGCTTAGGCATCCAAGGCCTCCTCTTTGAATGATAGGCTTTGTCGCAGCTAGAGTGACCTGCAGCTCATCCTTCCCCAAACTGGCTCCTGCAATGTCTAAAACAAATAGGGTCGATCGACTAAGCTTTTTATGCAAAAAAAAAAAAAAAAAAAAAAAACTGTTTTGGTTCGCTCTTTCTCATTTTACCCCATTAACTCCACTATAAGCCAAAATTGCCAGTTGCCCTCAACTACATCCCATACTTAGCCTACCATTGTGCCAAGCTAGGAAGTAGTAGAGGAATTTGTTGATTTAAGCTGTTTTGGTTCGCTCTTGTAATGTTGGAGCGGGTATTTTTGAGAAGTGAAGGAATTATTTCAACCTGAAAACAGGAAGAAAGGAAAAATTCAGAAAAATGAAAAAAAAAGGGAAGTTGTTTACCTGGGCAGAATGATCTGGAGTGTGCAGGATGGTCGATCGACTGCCATCATGTACTAGCTTGGCTCTTACCTTCAATCTTCCATAATTGTTTTGCCCCTTCTTTCCCACTTAGCCTCACATATCCAAATTTTGCAATAGTTCGGCATGTGATAGTCCTTGACGGTGGTTATGCGTATGTACGGTAAATAGAATCATTATTCATGCTAGTCAGGCATGCATGTTTTGTCGGTCATGATCTAGGTGAGAGCGTATTTTTCTTCTCCCTCTTTTACATATAATCTTACCATTTGCTTTCTTTGAGAGAAGAGTGATCCGGGAGAGTCCGATTGTATGAGTCTTGCAAGGTCGAACGCCCGACTTAATTCTATGATATGCATAAATTTGTTCGCTTGATTTAAGCTTTGCAGTAGTTGACTTTGGGCATTAAATGGTTTGGCATTGACTTGTAGTTAGCTCTGAAATGTACTCCTTTCCATTTAGTTTTTTATACGGATCATAGTGCTTGCTTGGGGACAAGCAAGGTTTGGTTTGGGGAGATTTGATACGTGCATATTCTATACACTTTATCTGTGGTTTTGGCATGTATTTCTATGCATAATTGGTAGCTTAAGGCTGCTATTTCTCCCGAAACGGTTTACTTTGCATTTTCTATGATTTATTGTAGGAATGCGTGGAAGTAGGCTAAATCAAGCCAAATTCGTCCTCCGGAAGCAAGTTCAAGGAAGCCAAGAAGAAGGAGAGTCGCATTCACTCACCTTGGGATGCGTGCAAGGAGTGAAGAGTTGATTAGAAGCAACAAGGAGCCACTGCACAGCTTTTTCAGTCGATCGACTAAGCTTTTCAGTCGATCGACCACTGGAACGCATCAGACGCTACTGTTCAGCATTCTCAGTCGATCGACCCGATTTCGAGCTGATATCTTTTTCTCCGTGTTAGACTTTTAAAGGCCCAACTTGTAATTAACTTTCAGTACCTTTTTATCAGTAGAACGCAGCAACTTTTAGGTTATGCTTTTTATTTCTGGAAAAAACTTAGTTTTCAGATCTAGCTTGAGACGGAAACCTTTGATTCGAATACTTTGTCCTTGAAATTTGATTAGTAAGCTTTTTATGCAATTCTTCCTCTTTCTTATTTTTCCTTGTTATGTTGATTCTTGTTTCATCAACTAATTTCAGCAATTGAATTTCTCTCCTTTGTTCTAGTTAGATTCCATCATGTTGAACTTGTTCTTTATTATTAATTTCGCAATTAGTGTAGTTATGATTATGCGTAGGTAATTCCTTTGATTGGGAATAAGGTGAGCCATGGTATTAAATTAGGATTGTCGTGTAGCATGAGTTCTTCCATATTGGTCTTGTTATCTTTTGATAGATTTCTTTGCTAGATTGAAAGATTGGTAATTTGATTTATCGTTAGATTTAGAATTTCTCTTGAGTGAAAGCTTTGATAAATTCTAGGGAATTATTAGACCGTGAGGTTATTTGAGCTTTGATCGAAAGACTAGCTTATCATCCCTGAGACCGTATTAAGACCTCTGTTGCTTGACTGACCTGTTATTTGCCATGGTGAACCGAAGTTCCCGATCCTCTTTTTATCTTGTTAAGAATTTTCATTTTAGCAATTAGCCAGTTAATCAACCAAATTCAAAACCCCCAATTATCTGTTACTTTTGTAGACTGAAAAATAGCAAACAAAATCAACCTTGTCTCTCTGTGGTTCGACCCTTACTATCACTAGCTATAGTTTTAGTTTGGAACTATAAATTTAAATTTTGGTACTAAACGACGGTATCAATGGATATGTAATAATTGGATAGTGTATCTCTTTTTATATATATATGATAATCGCATTCATTGTTTAAGCATTCATTTATGAATCTTTTATTTAGTGTGACTAAATTATAATACCTTGTTTATCTGAATAAGTTGTGGAGACAATGTTGAACACTATTCAAGTGAATAAGATGAACATTGTATTTTGTCCCTAGTCACTTAATGAGGTGACGTCTCGGAGTGACTAGATTGTAAGTCGATTGATGGTTGTTCAACACCATGAGGTCATACGTGATGACTAGTCGATTACATAGGCAGAGTGTGTGACACTTTGTCGGACAGTGACCATTTAGTGAGTCCCTAAGTTCAATTATAGACGCCTGGTCGTGGCAGGGATCTCTAAGATGTTCCTATGAGTCAATTCTTTTGATTGGAGACTATTATCCAAGTCAGTGCAGTTTCTGAGTGACTTTGGTTTTTGTCCTAGGTCGTACAGTGAAAGGAGGCCAAAGGGCATATTCTGAGTCATGATGATCTGTATTGAGCAAAGATAGATAGGGCATACATGAATTGTCCACCCACATTGGGTAAGTATATCTCAAGGCCACTCGAGGAGTTGTGACTATAAATACATGGCCACGCTCGGAAGTAATCTGTGGGAGATTTTTCCGGTCAAGTAGTCACACTTCTGATCGAGAAAACCACTCGCGATATGTTCATGTGCAAGTGCGACCGGAAAGACACCTTGCATTGAGTGGGAGATTAAAACGGACAAGAGAATAGGTAGCGCACACCTTGTGTCGAACAAGTGGGAGATTGTTGGAGTTAGTGTCCTCCACAATAGTGCGTTTACATAATAAATCTCATTAAAGGAATATCATCAGGATATTTAATTATTTTATCCTCGTCAGTTGATTAACATAAATCAATAACGGTTGGCTGACTAGAGTTTGACGTTATTGTCGTGAGATGGCAGTGATCAACTGACCCCTTTCGGTCACACCTAAAGGAACAAACCCCAATTGACAACTAATTAATTGTATGAGATAAAATTTATTTAGTCCATTGATTTATAGACTAAAAGGCGAGTCGATTATTTTTAGAAAAATTTTGAGTTGCGAACTCGTGGCGCGGCAGTTATTATTTAATTATGTGATAATTAAATAATAAATTTTAAGAGACGGGTTTTAGTTAATTAGTTTTTAATTCACTAAAATGGTACTAATTGATTAATGTGATTAATATTAGTACGTAAATAATATGTGTAGCGGTACACGTATATTTACGGAGTGTTTTAAACAAAATTAATCGGGAAGCTTTAAACATAAAACGATGTTTAAATAAAAATTACACGTATTTGTGCGACAAATATAAGAACCGATTTGGACCCGTAAATGGGCATTAGACCGTGTAAAATAGAGTGTGGTGGATGATTATAAACATAATCATTTCACTTTGCTTTATATTTTCCCATAAGTTATCTTTTGTTTTTATGCATGTCATAAAGGATTGGATAAAAATAAGAAAAAATCTACTCCTACACTCCACCCCTCTCAACCGGTTTTCCCCTCCATGTAGACCAAATTTTTGTTCATTTTTACACACTACTTCACTTGTACACTTTTGCATGTGAAATATTTTGTTGGTCTATCTCTCTAAAAACTAATAAAATCATTTTACTAAGTTGTTAGTAAACAAAAATTATTACTAAGATTGTTAGTAATATTACACATATTATCA